>NC_059132.1:108588147-109838147 GCF_020740605.2 Lemur catta
AGCTGTGCCTTTTTTTCACCCTATAGGAGAGATGTCTTGGATGACCTTGTAACACTGCATAATTTTAGAAATCAATTCTTGCCAAATGCACTGAGAGAATTTTTTCGTCATATCCATGCCCCTGAAGAGCGTGGGGAGTATCTTGAAACTCTTATCACAAAGTTCTCACATAGGTTCTGTGCTTGTAACCCTGATTTAATGCGAGAACTTGGCCTTAGTCCTGGTAAGAACATATATAGTGCATTATTTCCTCTCCCTGCCCCTCCTCCAGGTGAAAACAGTAGTGTATGACACATCTTTCTGACTGGGGTTAAAAATGTTCCCAATAATTGCAAATACTAATTTTACTGCTTGTAGCAGGGACTGCATCTGTGGAATGCATCATTTATGTGAGATTACAAGTAATACTTTAGATTGTCATAGCTATTTTATATATATAATAAATGTACAGTTTTAGGAAGAAAGTTAGACTTAGCTACATAAAGTCTTTAAAATTACTCTTGTTTGAGTATTGGGTATTTTTACGAATCTAACTGAAAACTTAAATTACTTTTAAGGCTTTTAATAATCCATGAGTTACATAGGTAACACTATTTTTCTACTAAAATTTGTTTTTAATATGACTTATTTTCTTTGTGTGCATACATATATGTATATGTGTATTTATGTGTGTGATATAGCCTGAGTCTCCATATTTTTTTGATACAGCTTTACTTACCTCTTCATATGAAAAATTTTACTGTGCTTATCTTAGTCTAAGCAGAGATTACAAAATATTTACCTATCATGAAATTTGTTGAACGTGCTTTACAAGACATAATGTTTAACTTAGCTTTCTTAAGACTGCAGGATTCTGAAATATAAGCACTATGGTAGTAAAGTGTCATGACATTTGTTACTATTTTAATATTAAATATGAAATATCCTGAGCATATATAAAATTTTGTCACATGGTGCTGAGGTATAATAGTTTTCTCCCTAAAGGTTTACTTTTGAAATTAATACATAAATTCCGTGGACCTTTAAAATATATATCTCAAATGAGAATATTAATTTAATAATCTTTCAAGTTGTTTATATTTTTTTATCTTTTTCTTTTCTTTTTTTTTTTTTTTTGAGAAGGGTCTTGCTCTGTTGCCTGGGCTGGAGTGCAGTGGTGTCATCACAGCTCACTGCAGCCTCAAACTCCTGGGCTCAAGAGATCCTCCTGCCTCAGCCTCCCGAGTAGCTGGGACTATAGGTGCCACCATGCCTGGCTAATATTTCTAGTTTTTGTAGAGATGGGTCTCACGCTTGCTCGGGCTGGTCTTAAACTCCTGACCTCAAGTGATCCTCCTGCCTCGGCTTCCCAGAGTGCTAGGATTACAGTCATAAGCTACTGTGCCCCAGCCTATATTTTATTTTCTAGTACCAAGTTAATATGTTTTCCTGTCATTCAAGATATTTACAAATTAAATTAGGTATTTGTAAAAGCATTCTATGTAAATAAATATTGCCTTTTTTTTAGAATACAAAGATAAATATGCCGACAATACCAATGTATTTTATGGATAGTCGAATAGAAATATCACATTTGAAAGGAAAGATGAAAATAAAGCCAATTCTGAAATTTAAATCTAGAATGAATTTTTACTATAATATAAAGCCATAAACTATTCTAAAGTTCTTTAGAGTTGAAGAAAATGCCTGCTGAATTGGTATCCAGTTAGGATGGTATCCATCTCGGTTTGCCTGGGACTAAGGAGTTTCCCAGGATGCCAGACTTTCCATGCTAAGCTAGGAAAAGCCCAAAGAGGATGAGTTGATCATCCTATGTTTAGTTATTAGCTAATACTGATCTTTTGAAACTGTAAACATTTTTGCCTTATATAATGCCTTTGGAATCACATTTTTTAAACCAGCTAATAATTTGAAGTGTTTTTTTCTTTCCAGATGCTGTTTATGTACTATGCTACTCTTTGATTCTACTTTCCATTGACCTCAGTAGCCCTCATGTGAAGAATAAAATGTCAAAAAGAGAATTTATTCGAAATACCCGTCGCGCTGCTCAAAACATTAGTGAAGATTTTGTAGGGCACCTTTATGACAACATCTACCTTATTGGCCATGTGGCTGCATAAAAGCACAATTGCTAGGACTTCAACTTTTGACTTTAGACTAAAGCTACCCAAGGACCTATTTATCAAATATGGAGGTTACGTCAGTGCTGGTCATTCTAGCCTGTGTATACAATCAAGCTTGAGTGTACAACATATTTTTCTTTTGCTATTTTCTTTTTTAGTAATTTTCTTGGGGAACTAAATAATTTTGCAGAATTTTTCCTTATTTTGCCTATCATGTTTTGCACAAAACAGAGCCATTGTCTGACACAGCTGTTAAGGAAGGTTAAACTGAATTATACTCTAAAAGATGGTGTATTTGTGCAATTAGATTTGCCTGAAAAACTTTATCCATTTTCATTCTTTTTAAAAAATACCATGTAATGTGTACATATTTAAGTAAAGAGATTTATAATCATAATTATTTTATTGTAATGGTTTAAACTAAAGTTTTTCCTTTTCTCTCAAACTGAGTTCTGAAATTTATTTGATTCTGATCTGAGATTATTGTCTTCATAAAAGTTGGATCTGACTTCAGATAGAAACCAATAATACCAGCTTTTTTTCCTTTGAATTTTAAAAAGAGTGTTTATTTGTTATATTACTATGCAAAACCATCACTTATTTTATAATATAAATACATCACTTGATTTTTCATTTTTAAAACTTCTGGGTTAGTTAAGCCTCAAGTCCATTAAGCCATTTGGGATTTTTTAAAAAGATCAAAATTTAAGATTTACACTCATAAGAACACAATAAAATGTTATTGGCACTCTGGTAAATTTTTGCCTGCTTATATCTGATGTGATTAGTCAAACTTTACCATTTTCCTAATCTTGATGAGCTCTGTTCATAATCCATTGAGAAGGGGATATTGTGAATGATAGTAACACTCTTTATTCATTCAAATAGTAAATATTTGTCGAGGGCCTTCCGTGGGCTAAGCACTGTGCTAGGTACTGGACGTGGGCTCTTGCCTTCACAGATGATCCATGCTTGGGTGATGAAAGGAAAAATACTACTTCATGGAAAGCAAATGTTTGAAGCATATCTTAATTAACAATTATTAATTAAATATACAGCATTGGAATGATAGAGAAGCATGTATTTATATGATGAGTTAAAAGTTTACCTCTAAAAGCATAAGCTTTGGAATGTGACAGTATGTGATGGGTAGAGCCGCTATTAATAGTTTAGGGGGAGGTTTCTGGGGGGAGTAGAAACTCCTTACTAGAGGTGTGGAATCCTGGCTTCCTTCCAGATCTGACCCTAAGTCAACAGTGGTTGTTAATATTACAACTGGAAGGATGTACTACAGATTCTTCAAGGGCAAAACATAAGATAATCCAGCAATTTTTGAATGTCAAGGGGACTTTTAGACTGATATTGAATAACTTCTAAGATTATGAAGCAAATATCTAAATAATTTTTACATGTGTAATTTTGAATTCCATGACAAAATAATTCTTTCTAATTTTTAGCTTTAAAGCTAATTTATTAAATTTTAAAAGAAAAAGGGTGGTGATAAAAACATATTCACTATTATTACTATTTTCCGGTGATTGGCACCTTGCCCTCTCTGTCTACCTCCTTCCATCTTTTCTTCTTTGTTTTTTACATACCTTTCTCTTTTACCATCTGCTTCTCTCTGCCTCTCTGTTTTAGCTTAACTATCTCTTTTCCTTTTTTTGTTTGTATCCTAGATTTTCGAAATTCTTTTACTTTTTCCTGTTTTATTTTCCTCGACCTGATAATAACTGTAGATTGGTAATATTCTTTTTTCCAACATTTCCTTATGGAAATTTTCAAACATATAGAAAAGCTGAAATATTTTATAGAGAATGCCTATATACTCACTACCTAGATTCTACAATTAAAATTTTTACTGTGTTTTTAAATATCACGTATTTATCCATTCCTTTATCTATCAATCAATCTATCTTATTATTTTGCTACAAGTGAAAATAAGTTCCAGACATTAATATACCTCATTTGTAAAGACTTAAACTTACATATCATTAACTCGAGATCAGGGGTTTTTTTAGGTTTTTTTTTTCCTTTGAGGTAAAATTTACATTCATTGTAATTTATAAATCTGATGCCTAGTAATCACTGAGTATTCACAAGTGCATATACCTGTGCAGACCAAACTCGTATCAAGGCATACAACCGTACACAGCCTATTTACAGTTAATGTTGTACCACATCCCATAACACATAGAAACCGTATAACCATAGAGGCCCCCTTTATCCTACCCCCATCCATTATCTTATAGCTGTTATATGTATTACATATAGCATAAGTTACAAACTCTGTAATATAATATTTTTATTTGAACAGGAATATACATTTTAAATAAATTAAGAAAAAATATTATTTTCTATTTACCCAGATTATCATTCTGAGGATCATATTCCTGAAAATCCAAGTTTCCTTATAGTGTCATTCTTTCAAACTGCAAGACTTTTTGTTTAACATCGATAGGTCAGGTCTGCTGGAAATTATCATAGTTTTCTTTTATCCGAAACTGTTTTTGTTTTGTTTTCCTTTCAGAGAAATATTTTTGCTAAATATATAATTCTGTGTTAACATTTCCCCCCCCACTTTGGGCATTTTAAAGATGCTATTCCACTGTCTCCTTACTTCCATTGTTTCCAGTGAGAAGCCAGTAGCGTTCAAATTGTTTTTCCTTTGTATAATGTCATCTTCCTCTGAGTGCTTTATTTCCATCAAATATTTTTTTCAGCTTTATTTTCTCTTTCCTCTCCTTTTGGGACTGTGTTTATGCATATGCTAGACCTTTTGATATAGTCTCACAGGTTTTTGAGGTTCTGTAGATTTTTTTCAATCTTTATTTTCTCTTTAATTGGATTTTTTCTCTTTATCTGTATTCCAATTCACTGACCCTTCTATAATAATTCTTCTCTTAAGCCAATTCAATTAACTTTTTCCTTTCAATTACTGTGTTTTTTAATTCTAGAAATTCTGTTTACTTTTTATCATTTATATTCCTGTGCTAAGAATTCCTATCTTTTCATCCATTATAAGCACATTTTTTCCTTATGTCCTTGAGCATAGTTATAATAGCTGCTTTAAGATACTTGTCTGCTCATCTCAATATTCTAGATCATCTCAATGTCAGTCTTTTAAGAATGGCTTTTCCTATTTCTTCATATGTTGAGTAATTAAGATTATGTCCTCAACATGGTAAATAAAATGTTGTGGAAACCCTGAGTTCTGATATGTTTCTACAAAGACTTTCTTTTTTTAAAGCAGACAGTTAGCTTGGCTGAACTCCTAACTGCAAACTTTGGTTTGCCCTGCCGTTGGTGGCAGGTCATATTTCAGTTCAGTTCTTTAACCTGCCTGCTGTGCTTGAAATCTTTTCTGTATATGCAAGCTTCAGAGACTGGTCCCAGGTATTTGGGGCTCTCTCTCTGGTTCTTTCCTTATCAGGATTTTTCTCTGAATTTTCCATCATTGTTCCGAACTCTGTCCTGTGGTTCTTCAAGCCAGTAAAAGTCAATGGAAATGAAGCTGGGAGGACGGGATGTGTGAAAACCTACCTAATGGGTACAATGAGCACTATCTGAGTGATGACACACTATTAACCCTGACTCAAGCATTACAAAAATGATCCATGTAACTAAAAACATTTGTACCCCTGTAATACTTTGAAATAAAATTCAATTAAATTTTAAAAAACTATAGGCTCCACATGATGCAGACTGGGGACTACCCTCAGACTAAGCTATAGAAACAGAAAACTCACGCAATGATACTCTGTTCTTCCAAGTGTTCTCTCTTCTGTATGGTCAGCCTGCTTTTGGTTGCTTTCCATTATTTTCAAATGTTTGATTTTTATATTTTTTCCAGAGTTTGTAGTTTTATCTGTTGGCAAGGCAAGGGTTGATCTGAATGAAGTACTTGGCCAACACTTGAAGTGGAACCCACTCCAGTAAGGTAGTATTCTTTTTTATTATGTTAATACTACCTCGTATGATTACTGAGCAGGTGTTTGTTCCTGGTTAATTTTAAAACTAGATGGTGAGTAGGAGTTTTTACCATGTTCCATTCTATGAAAAACCTTAATAATAAACATTTACTAAATGTTTAGTAAATTAGCAATTGAGTGTTTCTCAGTGGGGGTCGTACTGCCCTTGGGGGAAGGATGTTATTCACTGTGGGAGACTGCGCCATGCAGTATAGCCTGGATTTTGCCTACTATGTGCCAGTGGCATCCTCCAGTTACCATGACGTGAAAATATGGTCCCCACGTATTTCCAAGTGCCTGCTGGGGAGACAAGTCAGCTGAAGTTGAGAACTATTGCATCTTCTTTCAGACTTAACAATTTTGTCTTTCTAAAACATAAATCTCCTGATGACACTTATCTATTTAACGTGTTTCAGTGTTTCCCTCTGTCCTACAAAATAAGTGTAGCCTCCTTAGCATGATAAATAAGATCTTTCACAAAATGGCCTCACCTCATCTTTAAAGCTTCATCTCCTACAACATTCCTCAACTATGGTCTGGTCTTTCTTTGCCTTTTACAAGCTTGCTTTCTTCTTCTGATACCCTTCTTCCCCTCTGGATCCAAAGTTCCCCTACTAATCATCTAAGATCTACTTCAGATGTAATTTCTATAGCAAAGCTCTCAAAGACTACCTCCATCGTACATGCCACTAGTGTTAATTGCTTCTTCCTCTGTAAACCATAGCACTTTGTGCAGATCTTTGTTTTAATAATTATACTGTAATTTTCTACATGTCCAGCTCCTTCATTGAGTATTTTTAATACTTCCAGCCTGTTATGTTCTGTTGTAAGACCTGAACTAGGGAAGTGGCAGAGGGCTTAGAGAGGAGGAAGGCATTTTAAAAATCCTGGAGATTGATAGGATTTGGTGATTTTTGCAGAAAGGTTCAAGAGTCTAGTTGTTCTGTTATCAAAGGTCATTAGTAGGAAAAGCAACCAGTGGAATGAAATGGAAAAGATAATGATTCCAATTTTTGTAACTTGAAAGTGTTATTAGACCATTCATTGACTGCAGCGAGAGAATAGGACTAGAGTTGGAAATAAATGGGAGCTGGATATGTAAGTTGGTATTGGGTCATATTAGTATGTAAAGTATGTAATACTAATAATATGGGAAAAGGTAAATCCTCAAGGGAGTATGTTGCATAAGAAGAAGTAATCAGGAATCAACATTTTAACGTTGTATAGAGAAAACTCAGAAAAAGAGGGTTCATCAAAACTGTAGAAGGATCAGAGAAGAATGGTATCCAAAGAGCTAAGGAAGGAAATTTCAAGAAGGAAGCTGAACTTTACATTTGCTGAAAACCAGGTAAGTAGTTTTTCCCATCTAAACTCAGCCTTTCTGAGTCTGTCTTTTCCACTTGGGACTGAATTCTTTGAGGCTAGAAAATCACAATACTGCTAATGGCTTTATGTTGTCACTAGATAAATACTCTCTTACCCGATATGTAATCTGAACTCTGCTGAAACCCACAAAAATGCTTATGGATCATTGCAACTCAGACCTGGCTAGACCCTCTTTGTCCAGTAAGGACTGTGCTGTTTCAAGCCCAGAACTTACCACACTAACTGGGTACTGCTAGTCAATCTTTCCTATACACAGTCACCAGTTATGTTTTCTAAGAGATAGGTCAGAATTTGAAAGAGAAAGAAAGAAAAAGAGACAAAAAGAAAGAAAAAGAAAGAAAGAAGGAGGAAATGAAGGAAGGAGGAAAGCAGAAAGAGAAGAAAGGAAAGGGGAAAAATGCTTAACAAATTTTAGAACTCTCTCCAAATATGTCATCGGCAGCATTTTTCCTGAGTACGTTCTGTTAAAACTAACACTCTCTAATCTTGATGAACCCTGTATTTTCATACTTCCATTCATTTGCTTTGTTTTCTCTTCTGGAATGCTATTAAGTCTCCCCCACATTTACCTTTTGAATGTTATTTGTCCTTCCGAGTTCTCTCAGATTTCTTCCCCTCCAGGACAACTTTCTCAATTTTTGCAGGTGGAAATTTTATTTTTATATTTCTCTCACTACCTAACACATTAGCCTAGAGCACTTTCTCAATAAATCCAATTGAATTATTTTAGCTCTGGTTCAGTTTCTATATAAGCATATAGAAAGATGGCTTTACTATTTCCCCCTTAAAAAATATATCTAGACCTTTCAGGTGTACACAATTTACAAATCAGAATATATTAACTAGCTTTTTAAAAATATGAAGACAAATTCAGCCTATGTATTATTCTAGACATAACTCATCCCTCCGGGACTTCTAATTTTAAATATATGGATAAATCACTGCTACTTTAAGATTCTCTACCTTTTTTTTTTTTAACTTTTATAAGAGTTTATCATTGATCTTGTTACTTCTCTTAGTCTTTTACATTTTTGACAATATGAATATGGTGCTCAATGAGAGTAAGCTTATTGAGAAGTCTTAATATTTAAAATAACAGCCTGTTTATTCTAATTGAAATCTGTTTTCCTGTGTCTAAAGTGAACTTTTTCTTATATATCACTATTAGTAACACAACTGCCTACAGTTTCTTTTCAAGCGTTCATAAGTGAATATGTTGTCTTCCAGGAAGCCACCTTAAGAAAATAATCCAAAATAGGGAAAAGGCAGTATGCACACCCCTAATGGCATCATTGTTTTTAAAGAAAAAAAAAAAAGATGAAAACACTGGAATTCTAACAAATAGCCGATGAATATTTGGGTACACACTGTGTACCAGACACTATGCCAAGCACTGGTCAAGAAGACCAAAGCGCACCCTCGTGTATTGCTAGGAAGCAATGATGTTTATGGATAACATGAGAAAATATATTTAAAAGTATGTAAAATTGTACATATATGTATATTGTACAGATGTATATGCACACACATTACAATTACTATGTAAAATAAAGCAAAAGCCTATAAATAGAAGAGACTGAAATAAAATATAACAAAATACTATGGATAATTGATTTTTTTCTTATTTTCTCCTCAAAATCTTACTAAGGATCATATATTTTAGATAGAACAAAATTCATCAAACTATTCAGAAAATAAAAATAAATATCCCTAATTTACCTCGTACAGTTTCCCCTCAGAATGTTTCCATGCATTTTTGTTCAAAATGTGTTTTATTTTTAAAAGACACTTGGTTGATCTGTTAAATCATATCTGGACAAATGTTTTGTTTTCAAGCTTAGAAAAGTGGATTGTTTTATTTTATTTTTGTCTAATCAAATTAAAGACCAACAAGAGAAAGATGCCAAATCTTTACTGAGGAAATTTTTATTTGTTAAGAAAAAAAAAGAGAGTTTATTCTTGGCACAGTTGGACAGGAAGGTTGGATTTAATTTAAAATGATTAATGAGATTTTGTCAGGCTCCTTGACTTTGCCACCACTGCAGTTTGTCAGAGCAACAACCTGGGAAGACCGGACGCCGCTCTGTCGCCCAAAACCATTCTCCAGGGAAGAAATTAACTGGAAGGACTAGTGCCAGGTCCACGTCAATGCCATTGTCTCTCCAGTATTGACAGCTTAAAAGTCTAAATCAGAAATATGTATGTTTGGGGACACACATACTTAAGATATTGTTTTTAGTCCCTTTACAAGTAATCACTTCTTAAATGTTTAAGTTGTTGATATTTTCCAAAGAAACTATTTGAAGACAAAATCTTTGCTTATGCCCGACCCTCCTTTCTAATTTGTTTTAAAAATTACAAGAAATTTTTGGATCTCAGGTTACTTTCTGGTTTAGGTTTTTTGTTTTGTTTTTACTTAAAGAATTAAAGCAGGCATTTTTAAAAATCATTTTTCACTTTTTGAAAATTTTAAAAAACAAGCATGATTAATTTTATAATCAAGTTTTTAAATTAAGCTATAGTATGGTTGCAGTCTGACTCTTGTATTTTGTATTATTTAAAAAGAATCAATGACATGCTTAACTTAAATCAAATTACTGAATAAGGCTAGTTATGAGGTGATAAATGCAATATTTACTTTTGCTTCGATATTGGCATTGTATTTGGTATTGTACAAATTACTGTGTTCAGTATTTGTGTTTAACTGAGAGTTAACAAGTGTACTAATACAGTTTAAACACCAAATACCAATTACCAGTTCCAAAAACAATACCAATAACAAATTACAATAACAATTGTACAAATTGTTATTTATATTAATATTTGTCCCAATTGCCAATACCAATCAATACAATGCAATGTTTATCATTTTATTTTAAAAACTACCCAAAAGAGTTCAAACTAAAGGAAAGGAAATTCTTCCAACAAAATCCTCATAAAGTCTTGAGAGAATGACAGAGATCCAAGGACTACTATTGTAGAAATTTAACATAATGTATATTTGATGATTTTTATCAAGACAAAAAATGAACAGAGTCATACTGAACAATTTCAGGGCAGTTGTCTCTTCTGAGCTGGGTGAATCTGGGGAGGGACCGTGTGCCAGAGCGTATCTTCCACACTGTCCAGTGGCCATCGGCTCGCGCTCCGCAGCAGGCAGTCTGAGGAAAGCAGGGGCCTGGGCAAGTTTATCAGAGCTACTGCTGTTACGAAGAGGACAAAAAAGGGAGCAAACTTAACTAGTGGTGGTTAGACACCAGCACAGCTGTCACCCGTCACATTGCCCTGCAATGGGTTCCTTCCAAAGCCAATGTCATTTTCAATCCTGAGGCCATGAAATAGTTTATTATATTTGTAAAATCTTCAAAAAGCATATACCCTATTTTCAATGTGTGTGAATTTCAGTGTTATTGTAATTTCAGTGTTGCATCGCATATTTTTCCCTAGAAGATGGACTGAAAAATCTAATGTAGGCAATTGTGTTTATAATGGAATTCATAGTTACTCATTTTATTTCCCTTGGGAGATTTTTGTTCTTATTGCATAAATTTAAAAAAAATATGTATTGCTCTCCCTCCTCTAATTATTCTTGCAACAATAATACATAGTATCTCCCAGAATCCCACCCCAAAAATATTATGGCCATTGTCAATAATAAGCCAGAGAAATGAAAAACTCTTGAACGAGACCAAGTTCGGATTGGATTAGGTGAAGCCCAATGCTTCGTAACAGCACCCCCAGAACGGCATTCATGGCTATGATGGATTGGTGTTGGTTCTGAGTCTGGTCCTTTGCCTCAGAAATCCGGTTTTGTCCACACACCTCAAACAAACGTATTTATCATGACATGATTTTAAATGCAGAACTAAAGGAAATGTTACAGCGATAACTTGCTGAACGTGGTCAGTACCTTCTCTCCGCCAGCCTGCGGGAAGCTGGTTGATGGTCATGGCATCAGAGCAAGGGGTGTTACCGAGACAAATGCTTCGTAGTTTGTACCTGACTGAAATAGCCAGATGCGTCTCTCAATAGGGATGACTTTATATATTTAAAATTCGATAGCTAAAATCACTTTCTACTGGGTACTGCCAATATTTGCGTCTGTATTTCTTTTTATTTTATACTATTAAGTGGAACAGTGTTTTGCCTTTTCCATCACCAGTTTCCCTTTCCTATCACTCAGGATGTTTCTAACACTTTCACTTATTTTTACACAGTTTATTAAGGGCTTAATACAGCCAGTCACAGTACAGGCAAGGACTCCTGTCTGAAAGCCAATCTAATGCATTTTGTGTTTTTTTCTCACTGTTTAAGTGAAATCTCATTGCTCACATATTCAAGTTCTACTACACACAGTCAAGTTCACAGTAGCCCCCAAGTACCTGTAATACAACAGTAAGTTTAGAGGACTATTTTACATTACAATGACATTTTAAATTTAAATTTTAAAGATAGCCCATTTTGTATAAGGAGGGAATTTACTAGATGCTACAAAAGAGACAAAAATGAAGAAAACCGTCCCTCCCCCACACCGTCAGCAAGGACTTCTATAATACCTCACTTATATCACCACAATTTTGCAGAGGTCTGGAGGATGTGACTTTTGCAGGATCACATGACCATTTACAGGGACCAAGAGAGACACTGGCTCCAAGTACCTCTTGTTTATAACTAACCTTCATGAACAGCAGAAGAAAATGTGTTAAAAGATATTTTCAGGCTGGGTGCGGTGGCTCCTGCCTATAATCCCAGCGCCTGTCTGAGGTGGGAGGACCACTTGAACCCAGGAGTTCGAGGCTGCCTGGGCCACTGCTCTCTAGCCTGGATGACAGAGGGAGACCTGGTCTCTACAAATACATTTTTTTAGAGATCTTTAAAAAAGCAACTAGTATTTTAGAAAGAGCAGAGTACGCGATTAATACTGACTGGCTGAGTGTGAATGGATGAATGTTATTTCAGTAGGTGATCTGGCCGAGGGAACAGCGTGATGAAAGGCATGGAAATAGAAGCGTTTAGGGATCTTGGAATAAAGAATAATCTGCTGTCATTGGAGGGTAAGACGTGAACAATAATTTAGTAGAAGAAAAATCTGGAAAATACAGGTTGGACAGAGAGTAAGAGAGTCGGCACTTTAATTTTGTAGGCAACTGGAGATTTTCAAGAAGAAAGGTGTCATTTCTGATCTGTGTTTTAGAAAGATCTTTCTAATGCTAATCTAAACTACAACGTAGAAATGCAACAGAACATAGTCTGAGTGAAGAGGTTACTATAATTTTGCTAGTGAAATATGAAAATCTGACCTTTAGCACTGTCATGGAAAGTGGAAGTGATAGAGGAAAGATTTGAGAGAAACTTTCAAAGTAAAACATCGTGGTGAACTACAGGCTGTTGGACATGAAAATGAAGAAGTTAAAAATTACTCGAAATACTCTGAAGAAGGTGTTGCCATTTTAGGTAGAGGGAACAAGTGAAGGACAAGTTTGGGAAGACGGTGGTGATGAGGGGGAGGATATAAGCAGGAGAGAATGAGTTCACTTTGGGTCACTTAAATTTAAGTGTAGACTGTACAATTATGTGAAAGCATTCAGCAGTTATTTTGGAAATGCAATAATATAGTGCTAAGATGGGTGATAAAAGCTAAGATAACATTTTGGGAGGGTCCTCAGCATAGAAATGGTAGAAAAAACTGCAGGAATAAATATGTATATCGACATTGTCATGAGCACTTAGCACAGTGCATGGCAAATAGTAGGACAGACAAATTGATTTTGACAAGTGTTCTCAAATCAAGCATCCAAAAGTTCTCAAAGTAATTTAATGACACAGCTTGGTTATAAAAAGGTACCATCCTGTCTCAGTTTAAAGCATCTTGCCCAATAAAAATTTAAAACTAAATAACCAAGGTGCTCTCCATTCAGAAAAGTTTCCTCTTGCCAGTCCCTATCCTTGCCGGAATGAGAGGTGCTCTACTTATCAAATACTCCTTTTTTGTCCATAGACTGTATCTGACCCTATAATTGGAGCACTCAAAACTAAAATTATACTAAGCCACATTAAATCTTACACTAGCGACTAAGATGAATGCAAACCCAACCTTCCCCTTCTCTTCTACGCACCCCTCCCCGCCCCCCATCCCAATATTTCTTAGAATCCTCAGAAACCCAGGCTTCGTTGCTTTCACTGAGGTTCTGGGCTGCAAAGCATCTTCTGGGTTTTGTCTCATTGCCCTGATTGCTTCACCAGGGTGCTGTCTTCTAGTACACTTGCAACTACAAGCCCTAAAAGAACCAAAATGGTGCTGCTCTCTGCAGCCTTCACTGCCTTAGAATAAGCTGTGTTCTTAGCAGAAATGGGCCGAGGAACCCTGTCCCCACAGGGTTTAGCTGTAGTCTTTGAGGCTGTTTTTTCTCTTGTTGGCTGAGTCTGCGTTTGGCCCTCAGCACCTACCTTTCTCCTCAAAGCCCTTCTCCACACGCAAAGCAGCCAGACATCCCTGGGTCACCAGCGTCACCAGTTTCTCAAACAGGCCCACACCCTCGCTCAGGGCAGGACCACCCCAGCGCTCCTCAGTCTCTGCAGCCAGGCACCTGCCTCATAACTGGGGGACTGTAGAGTTTATGGTCTAAACCAGGACACTTCTGAGAGTGCTAAAATGCTAAACCAGATGGCACTTCAGGACAACAGGCATAAACCTGGGATGTATGGTCACCCTACCCGTGACTATAATACAATGTGATAAATGCAATAATAAAAGTTTAAACACTTTGCAGTAGAGACATTTTGAATGTAATGCACCAAAGGGTCAAAATTTGTTTCCAATCAAAAACATCTCTAAATTATTTTCTAATTGGCATTGGTGATCAAAACCACCGTGTGAAGCTGGGAATATTTGCATCATGCCCAGCAGAGCCCTGGCTCTGAGAGAAAACACTTTTTCACCATCTTGGAAACGTGTTTTGTGTAACTCAGAATTCCTGCAGGGGAGCTCATTCTGCAGTTTGGTCAGTACCATAGGGAACTGAGTCTCAGAAATCTCTGAAAAAATTGTGGAAATATTTCATTGACAATAATGATAATAAAATCAAAATTATATATAACATGCATCTTACTCTCTACTATGCTGACTCTGCTAAGGGCTTTGTATTCAACTCATTTAGCCTTCACAAGTACATGCTGAGGAGATAAACATGACCTTATGTAGAAGTCACAGGCTAGTGAGTCCTGGATATATACTGGCCATAGCAATCTGTCTTTCTCTCTTCCTGAGAGGATCTGGATAAGAGTGTTCCAAAGCAGAGGAGCAGCAAATTTAAAGGCCATGAGGCAGAAACGATGTTAGTCCACGTACAGGAAAATGTAAACTCCATAAAGGAAGACACTGTGTTATTCACTTCTCTGTTCCTAGCACCTAAAAGAGCCACCAAAACATAACAAAGGTCAGTAAATATGTGAAGAAGGAAGGAAGAAGGAAGGAAGGAAGGAGGAAGGAAGGAGGAAGGAAGGAAGGAAGGAAGGAAGGAAGGAAGGAAGGAAGGAAGGAAGGAAGGAAGGAAGAGGGAAATGGGTTTGGAGGAGGTGGTAGAAGCCGTATCTTGCAGGGCCTGGTAGATAATAGTAAAAAAATGTGAATTCTATTTCAAGTGCAATAGAAAATTATAGAAAGATTTTAAAAAGAGCAGGGATGCAATGTGATTGAGGCTTTGAAACAAGCATTCTGACTGCTGTGTGCAGAGAGGGTAACAGGCGGATCAAGAGGGAAGCAGGGAGTCTGGTCTGCAGGCTCCTGGGGTTGTCCAGGAGGAAGATCCCGGAGGCTTGGATGTCACAGTGGCAGCAGAGGCAGAAAGGACGGGGCGTTCCTAGAAGTTTGGCTTTAAAAACTGGGCTACTGAGATGAGGACCATTGGGAAGAAGTAAATTTAGAAAGAAATCCAAGGGAGTTTAGCCATTAATCTAGATACATATGAAAACTAGTTAACAGGGGACACTGTTTATAACAAAATATTAAGTAAAACCCTAAATAAAATGAATATAATTATCATAATTATAAAGAAAATATAATTATAAAGAAAATTGAATTTCACTCTGCTTATTATACCATTGTTTGTAAAATAAAAGGTAAAATTCTCATAAAAAACAATAAGTCTAGGAGAAAAGCCAAAAATGATTGTAATACAGATTAGAATTTCATTATAATAAATTTATTAAAGAGTTGAAATATTTCATAATGGGATTATTTTAAAACCACTGAAAGCTATATTCCCAGGTCCTGAAATTCAAAGCAAAATTATTGCCGGGTGGTGGTGGGGGGTGGTATTTATTGATATTCAATTCTATTGCTGAAGACCTCAAGAGAAGGTCTGAAAAATTTCAAATAAATATCAGGGTAACTTAGGACCTAGAATAGATAGCTTTTAGTGATGAGACTCACACGCTCTTTTTCCTTTCTCTTTCTGCCTCTATTCTTTTTAATTTTAGCAACACTTGAAAACAAAATTATATGATGAAGTTTTTACAACAACATGGGCTCAGGCACTTCTACAACAGAAGATGAAGTTCACTTAAACAATAGCTGTAAAGAATCAAAAAGTTTATTTTTCCTTCTAACTTGTGATGTGGGCCATCCATTCTCTTAAATCTCACACTGCATCTGATATCAGGAAATTTCTGTGAAGGACTCGCTGATTAACCAAATGCCCTTCTCTTGACAAAGTTTACGCCACTTCTCATTCTGTGACCTGATAACAAGTGATTTATTTTCTCATAAGTAAATGTCTTCATGTTGCCGGGGCTGTGAACATTGTGATCTGTTGTATTATCAGTTAGAGTGGCAGTATTAACAATAAGAAATAGTTCAACAGAAAAAAACATTGAGCACAAATAAATTAAGAGATTTTATGTTTAAAATGGCATTTAGTACAGTATTTAACATTCTTGGTCACAAAACTATTTAAGTGGCCTGTATTTCAACTATGTATCATGTTTCATGTGATTAAATTAGTGTTCGTTCATTATGTGTTCTCTTCTACAATATAACACATTGACACTGTATTTCCTTATGTTGCAATATTTTGCCAATGAGTTTTTGACCACATATATTCAGCAGAAAGTTGATTGAAAACCTATTCAAGAAGAGAGTTATATAGATATTGTATCATTTTTAATATACGCCTTAAAATGTGTGTTGGTTTAGTGTCTTTTCTTGGATATAAAAAATGCCTGACCTTGAAATGTTTTTCACTTAAAAATTGTAGACGAAGACCCTTTATGTCACAAAGGACATCCCATTTCCTAATCTAAAGACTTTTAAAAAATGTTTCTGTGGCTGAGTTACTAACAGCAACTGTCATTTTGTGTCTGTAGTAAGAGAGTGGTTTTTGTCCAACAGTGGATATTTTTATAGTGTTCTCTCAGTGGGTTGTTTTTCCTTTGGGTCATATTCATACCTTCTGATGAAATTGTACAAAACTAGCTACATTTTATAATAGTCCAGCAGCCTTTAACTCTATTAATATAACTAAAAGGTTGCATTCTAAGGTGAACCAAGCTAGAAGTCCATGCTTAAATAAAAATTATGTCTAAAAGTGAAAGCAAACAAATGAAAACCTCAAGAGGAGATTCCATGAGCTCCCATTATAATCCATTTCATTACCTATAACCATAATTTCTTTAAAATTCTTCTTTTGTCTAACATAAAGTCCCTAAGTGTCCCTAGGCTTCACTTTGAGGCTTTTTCTTGTTTTGCCATCAGTAGGAATGGATAACAGCTGGTTGCCATCTTCAGTTTAGGAGCACTTTATATACTTGAACCCCCTTGAATAGTTTCTTCTTTCGTTCAGACTACAGGCAAAATCCTTTTACAATTAAAATCATATTAGGCTGGGCGCAGTAGCTCACACCTGTAACCCTAGCACTCTGGGAGGCTAAGGCGGGAAATCGCTTGAGCTCAGGAGTTCCAGACCAGCCTGGGCAATAGAGTGAGGCTCTGTCTTAAAAAAAAATAAAAAAATAAATAAAAAAAGTCCTATACATATTAAAATGTTAATGTTCTACTAGTAATTATGTTCTTAGAAAAATAACATGTAGACTTGGAGAGAGCATCTTCACATAGAGAAATATTTATGTCTAACATCTCACGTTTAGATGTATAGAACACTCATCTGGAAACAAAGACCCTGACTCCATACGGTAAGTTAAGCACAAAAAAATTTCAAACTCTATATTAAAATGACTCTGCAAGTATTTTTACATTGTGTATAAACCGTTTTTCCAAAGAAGGAAAGGGTTTTTTTGTTTGTTTGTTTTAAATCTCCCTGGAAAATGTGAAGATAAATAAAGGTCCAATTTCATTTGGGAAAGATATCACAGTTCTGCTCCAAAGAAGAGATCTGATTAAATGAAGTAAATTTATTTCTTTAATGTAAGTGTAAATTCTTACTTAAGGAGTCTCTGAAAATAAAATATATGTATGATTGCATGCATATATATATATATATATATATATATATTGGTATATGGGTTTGACTACTTGTAAGCATGGATGTTAGACATTAGTATTTTGGACACTAACCCTCAAATCAACAAATCGAAGTGTGAGACCTAAAGGTACCTAAGTAAATTTGAATAAAATTGAACCAGGGCTTTGCAGACCCTGTGCATAGCCAGGTGTTCAGACCCTTAGGCAGATTTCTATAATCCACACATCTGGGGGCACAGAGAAATACAGGGAGGAAAAGAGGAAAATGTCTTAAGGTAAGCTTAAGGATCTTGTAGATTGGCCTCTGGGGAACGCAGCTGGCATTCCTGCCTTGAAGAGATGAGCCCCTCGCAAGGGATGCTTTCTAAAATTGAGCACGAGATGTATTCTGGCTGTTAGCTATTAACTGTAGTGCTCAAAAAGAGACATTTGTAACAAAATATGGTGGAAATTTTCATAGAAACCACTATTCTTTTTACCAAATTCTGCTCTACTTTACACCTTCAGTTTTGCACACTTTGCCACCTGGTGGATAACCTGAAAACTACAGAATGTTTTTGCCCCTTAACTATTAATTTCCATACTCTTCAGAAAGAGTTCCCGCCTAATTTATCTGCCTAGGGCAGGTGTTTTGTTTGTTTTGTTCTTTGGTTCTCCTACAGTAGTGCCTGGAAGTTAGTAGATAACCCACAAATGGTTGTTACATGAATGATGAACACTTACTTGTGGTAAGTGTTTAAAGACTATTTTTACAGGAAATGTCATTGAAAATAAAGTCACAATATGATGTTGGCAAAGAGTGTTTCCTAACTGAAATGAAAGTCCCGAGTTATTTATAAAGTAAATAGTGAGGTCTATATTCTCCTGTTAGAGATGTATCTTCATAGCTCATTAGGGAGAGGAAATGTCATTATTGCTGTGTAGATAATCTAGACAATTTAATTGAAATATTGAAAGCCAACTTTGCTTTTGTCCCAACTGGCCGAATAAAATGGACTCTACCCTAGAAAATGCCCTTTCTCCTTTGTCTAAAAACCATTGCTAGCTTTATTCTTGCTTTGCCGTGATGTTTGCTATTCCTGTTTTCTGCTGCCTAAAATTATGAAGCCCTTATAACCCTCTTTTAAAAAGAATACATATGCAAATGTATGAGTATATATTTTTTCTTTTTTCCTTTTCCAAAATAACATTTAATTCTTTCACTTCAATGAAACTAGGGTGTTGGTAACTCAAACATATTTCTCCTGGCATAAAGATTGGTGATCAAAAAGAATAATAGTTTTAAAATAGAGTATACCTCTCTAATGTCTTCATTGATTTTTGAGACTTTCTTTTGAAAATACTATTTTAAAAATATAAACAAATGACTATGTTTTCGTACCTTAAAATTTAGGCTGGAAAAAATTTATTAGGTAATCTACCTCAAATTTCTTTTGCAAGAGGATTATTTTCCATTCTAAAATCAGCAAAAAAAAAAGTGTATACATAAAACAATTTTCAGTAGTTCATTAAAAGAACTGTTTTTAAATCAAGCTGATCTAAGACTGATAATATCCTAACATATTTTAATAGTATATTATTGATATATAAATCTTATTTTTATTAGCTTAAACTGTATATATGCATTATATTAATATTAAACTCATTTATGTTATATAGAATTAAACTTCTCCCCAGAGTCCATAGTTTTAAAGAAATGAAACAAATGTGTATACATATGTACACACATCCAAATATGTATTAAATCCAAAGCAAATAATGACTTTATTTTGACAGAGTCAATGAGAAATGCAACCTTACATATGTGTAGCCTACAAAACAACAAAAAAATTTTAAAATGCCAGCTTGAAGAAGCCAGAAAATTTTAAGGATGAGAAAATATAAGTTATAAATTAAAGTATTCACTCTTCAAAGATTTTAAAAGTAGAAGTTACAATGTGATTGCTTTCTAAGGTAATTTTTGCCCTCTGGGGGAAAAAAGTGGTTAAATAACAGTTTTATAAGTTCAATATTTTCTTACATATCTTTGTGATTGAGTATAATATTAATATGCACATATAAAATAACCTCCACAAAAACTAAAGTTTAGAATAACATTTTAATTATGTTTTAGTGTATGTGAAATAATTTGTTTTCTCGATTATATTCTTGGGTCAAGGTCTGAAGCATTTATTGGAGCCAGCTATATGTCTCATTGTCATAAGGGTCTCGGGAGGCAATAGTCAGATATGGTTACTCCAGCCTTCACAAAGGCAATACAAGGCAGAGCCCTGCACTGTAACAGACAACACAGAACAGCTACAGCTTCAGTTCCTGTTACATTGACGAGACTCCTGCAGGTAAGAGGTTAAAACACTCCTTTATTATTATAAGGTTAGTGACCATTTTAATGGAATAAAAGGATTATTCCTGCTGCATTGGGGATAGGAAGTTTGGGATGTGAATGTGTGAAGTAGGTATCTTTTCCCTCCTCCACTTGTGTTGTTTAGAAGCTCTCTTTGATTGGAATAAAGCTAGCTCTATAATTTCGATATTATTATTCACTATAAAATCTATTGAAAACACACATGATATAGTGAGCCTGACCAGGAAGTTCAATATACATTTTTTTTTTTTTTGAAAAATCAAAAGAAGGTAGGTGGGTGATTTTCACAGGCTAAGAGATTTTGCCTTTTAACATCAATAATATAGTACTACTTATATTTGTTCTATCATTGTGACTAAAAAAGTAAATAAATAAACTGCCAACCCCCTCCAAAAGTACATTTAATTTATTCACCTCACAGTAATAACATATATCATTTTTAAAACTAATAAGACTTTCAAAATTAATTTTCCTACCTAACATGCATGACTTATGTGGAAAATATAGTGAAAGTTGCCCCAATATTCACACATGTACATTTTGAAATAAGATATCACCTCTAAATTTGCCAAAAGACTTTCAAATAGCTAATTGCTTCAGATTTTATATTTCAGTATAATTTGCTATTTAAACAAAAGCTCTCTCATTTGGGGGAGGCTTTTAAAAGAAAAACTAAATCAAGGTAAGCGACAGTGCCTTTTTCCATTTTGCTATAAAATACATACATCACAAGGGAATTATGTTTTATAAAAATGCAGCATTTATAAATGACAGTTTCATATGGTCTGATATGAGCTGTATGCAAGTTATGTTTTACCAGGAAGATTAGATAACATTTTTATCTTGGCTTGTAATGATTTCTTGCAAATATGCATTTATTACTTTCCAATTCATGCCTGGGAATTAAGAAGAAAAAGTTGTTTAGCCCAAACAGCTGTTCTTTCTTGCTTTCACTGGGGTGAATTCTGATATCATAGAGAGGAATGTATTATGATAATTTCTAAAATATAACCGTTTTTACTGCTTTGTGTATGCTGCCAGGTAGTTAAAAACATTTTGTTTCAAAATAACTGCATGTTTAAAAGCCAAACATACTATTTGCTGTCATGGTGGTGTAATTTGATAGGGAAACAACATTGTTATTTGCAAAGTAAGATTTTAAACCAAATCTCATCAATTATATAAACAACTAAGAGAACTAAATTTTATTAAACTGGAAACGTAGTTTCTTAATTGTAACTGCTTTAATAAAAATTATGTGAGCGTTTTGTTTATGGTTATCTTAAATGTGCTGTGTGGCCTTTATAGTCTCTTAGTTCTTCCTTTGACTTCCACGCTGTTGTGGCACGTGACTAGCGCAGACCATACCTGATCTCTTTCAGTATCTAAACTATAGCGCCGGAGAGTCGAAACGGAATAAAAATCACTTCAAGCCACACATCTGAAGTGATATTTATAAATGAGGGAGGGTTGTCCCCTTTGAGCTTTGCTGCGCCTCGCCGTCAAGCTACTTTCCCATCAGCATCTCCCGCGACTTCCCCGAGACCGCAGCGGACGCGGCGACTTCAGGGTGTCCGACCGCGGGGGAGGGGGCGGGGCGCGGTGTCTTCTCCTGCTGCCTCTCGCGTCCGCGCCGCGCGGCAGGTGTGCGCAGGGGGCGGGGGCGTGGGGGGGGGAGGGGGGAGGGCGCGATATAAACAGGCCACTTGCACAAGTGGGGAACGGACTCAATTCTCCCAGGATTCCGGAACCTTATCTCTGGAAGCCCTAGAGGCCCTGCGAGCGGATCCCGGTTCCGACAGCCCGGCGCCCGGGCTTGGCAGCCCGCATCTCCGCGGGGCGCGAGGGGTTGGGGACTTCACGGATGCGGGGCGCAAGGGGTGGGGACTTCCCGCCGGAGCGGGGCGACCAGCCCTCTCCGCCCCTTTCTGTTTCGCGACCGTGTCCGCCGCGCTCCGGCTCAAAGCCGACCAGGAACTCGGGCTGGGGGAGGAATGATTCGATGACAAACTTGGAAGAAACGGCGACGGCCCGGTCCTCCAGTCTCCGAGGAAAACCTTTCCGAACCGCGGGCGCCGGGCCAGTTGCGCTCCTTCCAGTTTCCTCGTGTGTCTTTGTCTGGGGCTAGCTACGCAGCGGATCCGCGCTGCCGGGAGAAGCGGGCCGGGAGGGAGGCGGGAGGAGTCAAGTCAGCGCCAGCGCACGTTCGGGGTCCCGCCGCGGGGACCACCTGGGGCCACATCCGCCCCCGAGGCCCCGACCGCGGGGACTTTGCTTCGCAGCGCGGGTGTCGCCACCGCAAGCTTCGGAGACGCAGCTGCAGAGACCTGTGCGCGGCGAGAGGACAGCTTCGGGGTCTCACCGGTTTTTTTAAGGTATATTTGTAACCGGATGGAACCAGTCTCTCTCCTGCATGGGGAGCGCAGTCTGGCCGCTTGCCCGGCGCTGGGGCTGTGGTCACAGCCACTGCTGGGTCCTGGAGGAGGTCACATTTTAACATAAGTGATCGCGGAGAATTTTCCCCTGAGGCAGACGGCCCGCCCCACCCCCACGGTCCAAGCAATCCGGGTGGAACCCAGGGCTGGCCGTTCCCGCCGTCCGCGCCGGGGCCTGGGCGGGCGGTGGCCGCGCTCGTGCACGCGGCGGGGTAAAAGTGTCCATGCTTTCGGTTAACCGAGCGGTTTGAAACGGAATCCAGTGAAGCAGGAAAAGCCGAAATCCCCGCGTCCTGAAGCTGTAGATGGACCAGGCGGACACACTGGGGAAAGTCGTGCGGGGTGGCGGGTCCGTCCTCTGGGCCGAGCATCCTGCGTCAACTGTGGCGTCGTTCCCAATACAGTCTGGCAACCCAGGTTTATGGTCGACTCGTGTCACACGCGCATAAATCACTGTCAGCCCGGACAGTGGGTGCGGAGCTCTCCTCCCCGGCCCGCCCTGGACGCGTCGGCCACAGGCAGGTTAACTGCAGGGGCCACGGGGTGCACCAGCGCAGAATGTGGGCCCGAAACGGCCCGTCCGAGTCCCCTAGGCAGCTCCAAATGGGCTCTTGCGTTGTCAACAGACGCGCAAGGGGCGCTAGGGGGAATCTCTGGCCACCAAGCGCGTCTGCTCGTGGTGGCCTAATGACTGTCCTTCATTCAGAGAAGGCAGGAGCGCATCATCCGATCTGATTTTGTGCGTGGGGAAACCTGAGCCCACCAAGGTTAAAGTGACAAGCACAAGGGCACACGAAGCTCTGGTGAAACTGATCCTAAGGCTCTCACTGTCTGGCCCCCTTCATAATCCTGCCTCGAAAACTCATTCTGTTTTAAAGAGATCAGGATCTGAGAGTGTCCCTAAAGAACCACTCACTATTTGCTGTCATTGCAATTTATCAGTGTAACTTTCAATATGATCATTTCCAGTCACAGTCCCAGGAATGGACTTCAGATCTCCTCTCCCATTCTTCCTCACGAATTCAGATAAGAGGACTCTCGGTGGCGGCCAGATATCAGGGTTTTAGACACCCAGGTGCTCCAGCCGCTGGGCGTTGGGTTTCCCGCACGGATCAAGTCAGGAAAAGGAATTCCGAGCGGCCCCAGGACTGGGAGCCAGGCGAGGCGCAGGTTTAGAGAAACGAGTGGGCAGGCAATCAGCTTTCACCGTCTGGTGAGCTATTAGCAAAGGGACTGGTTTTTGTCCAACAAACTCTCCCCTTAGGCGTTCAGGGCGTGGTGTTATCGTGATTATTTCTCACTATTCACATTAATTATTTTAGGACAACACACACACACACACACACACACACACACACGCACGTACCCCTCCACCTCCACACTTCCCGTCTATGAGAACTCAAAGCCATTTCAGATTCTGTTAGTCTGTGTGTGTTTGTGTTTTAAAATCTGGGTTGGAAGGTTGGAAGCCCCCTTACCATTTATTTCTGAAGTGAAAAGGCCCTAAAGTGATCTCTTCCATCTATGCTCATTAAAATCCCAATCTCTCTCTCTCTCTCTCTCTCTCTGTAAAAAAAGAGAGGAACTCCCAACCTTCAACTGTCAACTGTTTTCCAAACACCAGATTAATGTTCCCCAGGACTCGGTAGTAATGTGACCTCTCTGTTTTCAGATGTGTTTTCCAACATGTAATCGTTTGTTTGTTATGTCTCTCAGTATGAAATAAAGAAAGCTGGAGGAGGGGTGTGCGTTGCCAGAGGAGGAAAAAAATGGATGTGGAGGCTGTTTTTGTTCCTTCTCCAAAATGCTCAAAGCGTTTTGTTTTGTATTTTCAAGAAGGTAATCCCCAAGAGAAAAAAGATCTATACAATATTGATCCTGAAAAGAAATCCAGTGAACAATTATTTAAATATAACCATCCCTCAAAACAAAAATCTAATAAATGGATTTTTTTAAAAAAAATCTATCCCAGGAGAGGGACTTTTAGGATGTTGATAATGCTCTTTGTCTTGATCTAAGTAGTTAAATGAGAAGTATTATTTTTTTATAATTTATCAATTTTTTCACTTAAGATTTATGAAAATTTAGGACTTTTATACCTAAATTAACAAGTTTTTAAAATCTATGAAATAGGAAACCTCCAATGTGTGTATATCACTGTCTTCTAAAAGTTATTCTTAATACATTTTCAAACAAATGTTATTAAATTATGTTAAGAAATTTGCCAATAACTTGAGTAATAGGTTCTGAATCAAATTGAAAACGTTATACTTGAATAAGTTATTCAGAAACCAGAGTAAATATTGTACCACTGTTTCTAGTATAGCAAAATGTCACATATGCAATGAGACTTTAGAGTTTAAGAAATACCAAAGAAACTCTATAGCTATTTGGTTAAAAACAAAAACTTTATATCTTAAAAAAATATTTAATTGTTTGAGACAAATTCCTATTAGAAAATGTTTTATTCCAAACAAGAATTTTAAAAAGCCATCCTCAAACGTGAATTTCTGCTACTAGAACGATGCCGGTTTTAAACTTTTTTCCTCCATAAAATATTATTATTAGGCTGCTTTCATGATTAGTGCCTAAGCATTTCACCAAGAAACCAAAGACCAAATTGTTCCCCTCATTTAATCAACAGCTTTTATTGCCGGCATCAACCTCACTAATGACCTGACCAGGGCCCTCCAAATCCTTCCTTTGTCCTTTCTCTTGCCACCCCTTTCTAGCTCACCCTGGCATTTTTCCTGCCCCGTTCAACTTAGAATCATCGTAATTCCCCGTCTAGGAAATTATTTCCTGAGGAATCGCTTTATTATTGTCCCACCCCCTTCTCCCCCACCCCGTCCCTCCTCGACCCTTGATCGCCCGGGAACAGTCGCTAAGCCCGCGCGGCCCACACGGAGGCTTCGCGGCTGCTCTACTTTAATAGGCCCTTCCGCGGTTTTATGATTGGTTGCTGTGGTTGGAATATTTATAGATAATAAACAACTAATCCATTTCTTGCCTAATGAATTGCCCCACCCGCGTACCAGTTTAACACCCGTAACTAGCTCCAGGATCCATCTGAGCCAGCGGTAGGGGGGTGGCGGGGGCGAAACCACCCAACTTCACTGCCCTTTAAAATCAAAGCCCCGCAGACACGTACTTCCCATTTCCCAGTTCCTGTCCCCGCGGCCCCACCCTCCGCTCGGGCTCTGCCCACCGGTGGAAGCGGTGGATTCCAAACGCGCTTTTCTTGCCGTCGAAAAGCGAGAGCCGGCGCTGGAGAATCTGGGCCGCTGCCCTGCGAGACCCGCGCGCTACTGGGACCCGGGGACATTCCTGGTGACAGGCTGAGGCTGGTGCCTGCAGCGGCTCCTAGTCTGGCCAGCCAGCATCTTCACGCCCCGGCAGCCCACACGCAGGGCAGTTCGCGGCCTCCCAGCTCTGAGCGAGGTTCTGCGCCCAGGATCAGAGAGGCCGAGGTGGGCCGGGCGCTCCGGCCGGGACGGCGGGGCAGGACGAGCCCCGGCGGGGAGGGAGGGTAGGCGGCGGGAAGCGCGCAGTGCAGTTCACACGTCGGACTCCAGTCTGAAATAGGGAAAAATGTGTGTTCAGACTCCCAGGAGACTGAAAACGCGGAGAATCTGCCCACAGCATCCCAAGAAGAGAAGAAACCAACGCCTGGGAGAGATTCCTCCATACACGTGGTGGCAGCTGCACGCCCCGTCGGTGGGCCCCGGGCGTGGACGGCGGCGACGGGGAGGCGCGCGGGGCCGCGGGCACAAGGCCAGAGGCTCCCGCAGTGTTGCCCCGCGGGCGTCCCCTCTCCAGTCTCTGAGCCACGGAGAGAGTTGGCGGTCGCCCTGGGGCCTTCCCTTTCTGTGAGGACGCAGAGGAGGGAAGCCGGACGGGAGTCGCAACCAGAAGGTCCCAGCTGAACAATTCATTCCCTAGAGCCGTTTTCAAAACCCACTGAACAGTTAGCTGTGCTTTGAATGCAGAGACTTCCTTTACTTACACAGTAGTTTGAAAGTTCTGCAGTCTTGGGTTTCTACATTTCATTTTAGGAAACTAATATTTATGCTACCTTCCAACTGAGCCCCCTGTTCCTGGATCTCTTCTCTCCAGGAGCCTAAAGAAGGATCGTTACAAGCACTTTCTACGCCCCCTACCCCCATGGGCCCGTGATTTTGCTTCCCGGTATTATAAAGAGTAGGTGGAGATGTCGTTGAGTCAGTATTTATTTTCCTAGGTGGCCAGTTCTTCCCCACACTGTGGGTAAAGAGCATTACAATCCTTGTCCCTTCCTTCTTTCACTAATCTTGGTTAGTAAATCACATTTTTCATGGGGGTGGGGGGATGGAGAGGGTCCTAATGTTCTATCATTCAGTTCCCAAATATTTACTTAATGTCTACTGTTTTAGGCATTGAGGACTCAACAGTTTAAACACACACACACACACACACACACACACCCCTTTCCTAGAGCTTCTAGAGGGGAAGATCAGGCTAATATTATGACCTGGTTTGGGCTGGGCTCTGAGAGAGAGGATGTGATTTTTAAATAGAAGCATAAGGCACAGTCCCAGCCACCTGGCTGAAACCTCTGCTTCCTTGTCACCTAAGAGCTTTCTTCATCACGTGCAGTTTAAATCACACAGCCTTTCCACAATGTAGTTGACTCACTTAACAGCAGATAATGTCCTCCACCTCTGTGGGGAGTAGGGAGAAGGGGACTCCAGGCCACCGACCACTCTCAACTAGTATTGGTCATTGTTCAACCCACGCAGTGAATGATTGAGTATTTTTAGTGTCCTCTAAGGGATCTTGGCCTGCAGATCTTCAGGGATGACACCAAGCCAACTTCGAAATAAAAAGCAGGCTGTGTCTCGCACAGTGCCCACTCCATCAGCACCTCTTGGATCCTGTCCTACCTGGGACCTCACTCTCCTCTCCGGGGGGAAGTGGGAGTCGCCTGGGGAGGAGTTTGCAGCTCCCGAATAGTAGCCTAACTGGCTGGCTTTCCCCGGGGCTTGACTTGTTTTGCGGGAAGAGTTTTCAGTCCCTCACTGCCTTTCTCAGCTGCCATTCTGCCCCTCGCAACCGCGGGGCCAGAAGGCGCTCAGGGCCCAGCCATGGGGCCGCCGCCTTCCCTGCGCTGTGCGCAAAGATGCACGTGTAACTGCCCCTGATGAAGAAGAGAATTAAAAATGATCCGCAAAAGAAAACTTGAATAAAAACAAAGGTAAAATGGCCACCGCCAGCTGTTCGATTATCTTCTCTGACTTTGCTGTTCGATTTGAACCTGCCTCATCAGAAATAAAAATAAATAAGAACACAAAACTTTGGTTCTTCAGCACGGAGTGTGCGCCTGGGGTGGAGAGAGAGAGAGAATGCGGATTGCTTAATGAAAGAAAGAAGAAAGTAATTTGCATAAACAGTTTTAGAACCAGGAACAGAGCGCGCAGGAAAAGGCCGCCTCTGGGTCCCTCGGTCCCTTCGCAGACGCGCGGGAGCTGGAAGCCCAGGGCAGGGGAGTCTACGCGGACGCCCGCAACAATTAGGGAAACCAGCCTGCACCGGAGCTGGGCTTAATTTATTTGATCATCACAGAAGTGGATAATTCAGCAAGGCATGGATGTCTGCACCCTAGGAAACTCTGAGAATTTAATAGAAAGGCGTTTGCACCTCGGAGTGGCTTCCCCTGAAGGTGACCGACAGAAGAGCAGCCGCTTACCTGCAGGAAGGTGCAGCTGTTCCCCGTGTGTAGACCGTGTTGCTGGCAGTAGATGCGGTGTGAGCGCGAACACACGCACAGTCCTGGGACTTGTGGAGCCGTGGGCGCGCTGGTGGGGCCACTTCCCTGCTGAGTGTTGGGGACCCGGAGCTCTCTTCCCCAGTGGCACCCTGGATGTCTCCCCCAAGGGTCTGAGACTGTTCTGGAATCACAGCCTGCAGAAAGGGGAAAATGCATACAAAAGCACTGTCACTTGTAAAGGATTGGATGGCAACCTTACTATGCACATCCGAAAATTTCATATATAAATGCGGGGACAATTTGTAAGAAAGTACTAGGTAGAGTTCTGGTTTCCTTTCATCACGGGTCTCTGTCTCTTCTTTAGATCCCACTCTCAGCTGAAGTTGACATTTACTGAAACTTTACTTATAAAATGCAGTCTTGCTGCTTTCCTTTTCCTTTGTAAAGTTAAGCTGCCAGCAAACTTGGCTTTGGAATTAACCAGGGATCACCCTCCATTCAGAAACACAAAATTACTGTGTGCACAGAGGTATGCTCAAAGGAAACTTCCTCCAGTGCGGGCCTGGAGATGTGGAATAAGCATTTGCAGAGAGTGAGTCACAGCTATGACTCAATCTTACTTGTCACTCTAATATGATGTAAAAACTAGCCCCTGTAGGCTTTTCCCCCCTTCGTTTAAAAATGTGGAAGTTAAATAAATACTCTGCTCCTCTCTTGTTGTAGGGAGAATATAATGACCATTATCAGTAATTTGCTATGCAAAAATAGAGGCACTAAATATCAATATGTATAACACATTTTGTGCAGAGATTTGAGAATTTTCCTGCCTGAATTTGGGGAAGAATGGAATGTCTTAAATATGTTAGCTATTATTATTGGTATTGGTAACAACAGAATATTTTTAGAGTAAAATTCAGTTAAAAAATATAGTTGATATGATTAGAAGAATAAAGTATCACATCAGAAAAAGAAAAATCTACGTTGAGCTGAAAGTGGAAGCTCTGCTGAGCAAGGGGAGGGACAGATGAGGGGTGCCCCCGCCCTGTTCCTAGGCATCACCCCTCAACCCCATAGCCCACGGGCCTACACTGACAGAGCCTGGGTCTCCTATCACTGCTCTCTACTGCTGGGGCTGTATTCCTTCTCTTCCACATTCTTCCACTGCACTTCCCAGCCCCAGAGTACCTTACAATTCCCTGAAGTGGTGACCTAGAGGACATTTCTTTGTCTCCTCCCCCCACCAAAACTTACTAGGTTTTCTCCAGGTCCTGCAAGGTCCCAAGAGCTAATAGATAAACTTATGCATATGGAGGTGCTAATGTATGGTTTAGTGTGTTCTTTAGTCCAACTTATTATAGCTGTCCTAAAACTGATGTTTCCAATGCCTTAAAAAAAGGGTGGAACTAGAATTGGAAATTTTAGGCTGCTTTGCCACAAGGGGAGGTAATTGGAGGGAGGTTATAAAGGACCTTTTAGCTGTAATAATATCTTGTCTATTTATGGGCTGAACTGGCCAGAAGCCATCTCTAATAGTGAATGATTCCACTTATCCTCGAAATTAGTAGTGAAATCATTTCTTCAAATGGAATTTTACTTAGAAGTCCAGTACACGAAACCAATTGAAAAGAACTGGCCTGGTTAAAAGGAGATTGAAAGGCCTATAAGCTTGAAAACTAGACTAGTAGTCACCCATCACCCCCTTCTTTCTCTCTGACTTCTTCTCCTTGTGCTCCTGGGAGTGTGGTTTGAAAATTATTATTTTGCAGGAGGCCAGTATGAAAGACATAGACATCATCGTAGACATAAAGAACAACTAGTTGGAGGTAGAGAGAATTTGTATAATTAGAAGCATCCTCAGTGACCATGATGACAACAATCACACATATGTATATATAGAATTAATATATCTCATATTCATATATTCATAAATACATTTACAAACAATGATTATTAGAAAGAGTTCACTTTTATTTCTTTCTTGAACCAAGGGTCTAGTCACCATCTGTGTTGTCACCATCTGTGCTGAGGAATGTACATGAGAGAGTCACAATTCGAGGTCTGGGAAGAGAGCCACCGGAGTGAGACGCTGTGAAAGTCATGGGGATGATTTTCCCTGTTATCCCCATTTGAAACAGGTCAGGCTGTGACGATAACAGCTGCAGAAACAATTGGGGACCGTAGGCATAAAATGAAAGGCAAAATGCCAGATGGCAACAGACCAAAGAAATTGAGGATGGCGAGGATTACCAAATGCTGGCGAAATAATCAAATCCTTTGGAGAATAAACGTGGCTATGTATTTGTGAGAAGGTAGAAATCAGATTTTTTCCCTCAAACTTGCAATCAATAGAGTATAAAATAAAAAAAGTGGTTGTTAACTAGGAAGTTTATCTATGAAGAAAAACAATTTTCTTAGTTGCAGATTTGATGGGCTGTGCAGGCTGCTCTGTCATTTTTCTTGTCTCCCTTCATAATCTCTATGTAATCCAGAAACAGCCAGTAAAAGAAGAGAATCTCTGCTTCTTTAATTGCTTCCTGTAAATTTGACAACTACTACCTCAGTCTCGTTGGCTATTCTACTTCTAAATAAGCCACTCTTTCAAAAACAGCATAATTATTTGCGTGCACTCACTTCCCTAGCTATATATCATGCCTATCAAAGCTAAGTGCTTCCAACCTACCTTAGCAGCGTCTTAGCATCTCATCTGAACAACATGTTTAACTGTTAAATGTCACTTAATTTCTTTTTTGGTAAGTATTCAAACCATTTATGACAATATGTACCCCAAATCTGAAATAAAACCCAAAACAAAATTTATCCAAATTAATCATAAACAATAAACTCAATCTTCATGGCGAAGCAAAATTATTGATTTCTACTTAATCCCACTTATACTTATTTTGTAGTTTACAAGTTTTGTACTTATGAAATTCTTCTGGGTGAAAGGCCTATAGGAAAAAGAGTAAATTTATAAAATATTTTTGTATGTGTTTAATTGGGAAGGAAATAATCATCAAGAAAAATAACATAAACTGGAACTATTTTACAATCCTGGTGATTTAATGAGGTAGTAAAATTCAAAGCCTAAAATACTGGCATTTTCTATAGTTCTGAGAAAAAAATATTTTCAAGTTTTTAAAAGTACCAGTGATGGGATAGATAAAAATAATCTAAGTTAATTTTTTAAATAGAATTTTATACCTTTTTCCAAGAAATTTGGGTCTTTGTAACTAATATTTAAACTCTGGTCATTGATTCAAATACGAGATTAATCAGAAATATCCTAATTCAAGGGACATACGTGAGATACATGACATATACATTAAGGTTCTTTCATGTATGGTGTGAAGTAAAGGGAATCTCTGGCACCCACCCGGTTAGTTTGATCCATTAAAAGCAGCCAATCTGATAGTTAAGGGCTCTTTTAGCTAACTGATTTCAGGGGATTCTAGCTTATCTGGTCTGGCTCTCTACTGACCAAATAAACCATTTGATTCCAAACATATGCTTTATCATCTACTATATAATACTTTAAATTAGTACTGTTAGGTACAATGTTTATGCATGAAAGTTACTTTACTTCTAATGCTTGACTCTTAGCTATTATTTTATTTCTTTATATAAAAATCATTGTGGTCTTATTATTTGACAGTTTGGTATATATGTTGAAGATAATTGTAAGAAACTGTAGGGTATTTAGGAAACAGTAACGAGGTGGGTGGGCTGTCATGTCATTCTAATACGTGCAATGTGAAATGGAGATGGATGTAATTATGAAAAAAAATTTCAATGCAAACACACCTTCAGGGAACTTGGAATGCTGCAGGAATGGGAGATTTTTAAAATGAAACGTATTTGTCCACTATAAATCAGTGATTTTCTTAATCATTGTATCAGCATATGTATCAGAACCAAAGGAAATATGGTAATGTGTACTTGTATCTGGAACATATTAAACTATCACAGTAAAACAATGCACATCTGCATATATGATCAGTCATGCTTTACTTTTCCTTTAATGGGTGTGTATGGGGAGGAAGCATTTGAAAAAAACCTACTGCTTACTTTCTTATTCTTCTTAATTGAGGAGGAAGGTGGCGGAGATTTAGTCTTACTATTGAATAGTCTATCCCAAATTTGAAACAAAGAATTGAACAGCCAACGAATATTTGTATGACAGACACTTCTACAAAGAAGCCAAGGCACCTAGTCTCCATAAATGGGAGGATAATATGTAAGTACATAGAATGTTGAATATCTATAGAAGAGATAAATAGACATATATCTATTTGGTACAAAGTGCTAAACATATTAAAAGTTGGTAACTTTTATTTGCTTCTAATAGAATATCTCTGGAAAGATACACAGAAGCTGATAATATCCGTTGCTTCCAAGAGGGACTAATTCAAGGGCAGGGTTGGGAAGGAGATAGTTTTCTGTAAACACTTTTGTATGCCTTGGATTTTGAACACTGAGACTGTATTACAAAATTATTCTAAAACTAGCAAAATAAAGCAAAATAATTATGTATGTGGTTGGTTTCCAAAATAATGGTTCAAATGGACATCAATTATACTTTGGAATTCTGTGTGAACCTTAATGAATAAACAGTAATCTGGAAAGAATATTAAAAGATGGATAATATTTGGATAGACTCAGAGTAGGGGGAAGTGCTCCAGATGGGGCAACTGACATTAAGCGAAAAGTCTGAAGGAGGAAAACATGACATTTGTGGTCGTAGTAGTCAATAGGACTGGCTATAAGTAATTTGGAGGTATGGCTGTAGCAATTAGGATGCAGATGGAGAAGGAGCCTTGAATGCCAGGACAAGGAGTTTAACCTTTAAATAATACAAGCTGAGAGAGACTTTGAAGGTTTTTGATCAGGGGAAATTAGTCTCCTAATAATGCTGGGGGAAATTAGTCTCCTAATAATGCTGAGTGTGGACTGGGTTGGGAGAAATTGGAGTCTAATACAACATTCGAGGCAAAGAGGCTGGTGTAGGTGGTGGGGTGAGTTTGTAAAGGTTGGAGAAATTGAGGAAATGTGATTGGCAGGCGAGGAGAACCCGTATTCTGGGGGGTCCCCAAAGAGAGGGCTGTCATCAGCATTAGATTCTTCAGGGTCAAAAAGAGTAGGGGGCTGAGAAAATGTTATTGAATTTATTAATTTGTAAGCAATTGTTGAGACAGTATTAATACATACTATATATTTTGGGTGAATGTACATTTTCATGGAGTGGAGGGGGTGGAAATCAGATTTTCAGGAGCTACAGTGAAAGCGGTAAGAAAAAAATAAGAAGCACTATTAAGATAAAATAATCCAGTATAATCAATGTCTTTGAATGCCTATTATGTGCCAGAAACCGTAGGTACTGAGGCTATAGCCTGACACAAGACAGTCTTAATCTCCACCTTTATGGGGTTGATGTCTTGTGAAATAGACAATAAACAAGTGATTAATAAGGAGTGGGTTATGTGCCATAGAAGGAGAAGAACGGGTGCTCATGAAGTTTATAGCAACGGAAAGGAGGATGGAAATGGAAAAATAGCTGGAGGAATGTGGTGGGCACATGTGAAATAGTTTTTTCCGCAACGAGAGCCATGTGTCTTTGAAGGCATAGTGGAAGGAGTCTGTGGCGAGGACAAGAGCAGCTAATTGATGATGAGAATGAAGCCTTCGGGGAGGCAAGGGGAGCTGGAATGAAGCGTAGGGGGAGAGGCTTACTTGTGGAAAAGGATGCTGATTTTCTGAGGCAGGCAGGAAGAAAAGAACGCCACGGTACAGAGGCACCGTGGTTGGGAGAAGGAAAGCTGAGAGTATTCAAGACTGGGTGCTTCCCCCTCAGAGTAATAGTGAGGCTTGAGGAATAGAGTGTGGACAAGGCCGTGGGGAGTACGCTGAGGACAATTGGCTCCATTCTGTTTCAAGGTTACAAACTGCGATGTCAGCCCCAGGTCAACCCAAGGCAATCGTGTGGCAAATGCAAGCATGGTAGGGTCATATGGAGCCCGGAGTGGTGACATAGCGTTTGCTACATATCCACCAAAACCCACAACTGCTCATTTGAAAACTCTGACCAAGCAGGACCTACATAGAAATCTTTAAAATCAATAGGATTGTGTAGAAGGCATTTATTTTATTCCTCTTTTGTGATATATGAAACTAGGAGACGTTATTTACTTACATATGTAAAATTCTCAGACAGTGTGCAGTCCTTGTGTGATTGCGAAAAGGGGTTGATGGAAGCGATAGAGAGATTGTCAGCTGGTTTCGGAATCTCCCTAAAATCGTGTGACACGATCATCAGGTTGCAGTGGCCGGGGACCTCCTGATGAAAGACACGGTGAAGAGGTCATTCGGTGGCTTCTGTCCGAGGCGCGTTGGAAGGACAAAAGCGCAGCAGACGGAGTAATTTAGGGGCCTGAGGGGGTTGAACCCACAGGTTTCTATTGGCAACGCCCGTTTCAGATTCAAAGCAACTGGAAATGGGGAAAAGCCTCTTTGTGACTGATCTTCCTGGGTGATCTGGGTGGCGGACAGCGCTGAAGCATCTGGAAGGCCAGCTCTGCGCAGCGGCCGAAGGGGGACACAGGAGCCCGGCTGCTTGTGCTGAGGACGGGCCTCATTCACGGCCACTCTCCCGGGACGGGGGAGCCCTCCTTCCTCTTTTCTTCAGCCATATGAGAAAGCCCAGCTCTCAACGGGCCTGAGAGGATGAAGGATAAGAATCCAAAGCCGTGGAGACGATAATCAGGATTTATAGTAGTACATTTAATGCAGTTTATAGTTTGGAGAGTGTAATTCCGATTTGAGCATCCAGAGAAAGAATCACTTCTGGCCAGAGACTGGGTGGTGTAAATCAAGCAGTTCATTGGAAACACAGTGTTGATAGGACCACTGTAATTTAGGAATACATGTTTTCATGAGAAAAAGCTACACACTATGTTATCATACAATCCCTGCAGAAATATCTTCGCCATTTAGTTGTGCATGCATTTCCATCTTATTAAACAGTGTTGCCTATTGTTTTATATCATGCAATAAATTGCAGTTAAGTATAAAGAGTTATTGCAATTTAAAAATAGAGCTAATTCTGTTCCTGCCACATTTCACAAGGCATCAGAAGTCAGTCTGTCCTCATTATTATTATTTTTTAATTAAATCTCTTTATCAGATAACCTAAGCCTTTAAAGCCATATATCCTATTTTAATTAAAAAAATTCTGGCTGTGATCATTGTATAGAATTAAAATCCCATGTAAAATATGGGAAGAAAGGAGGTACGGGGAGGTCATATAGTGTTACCTGATAAAAGGAGACAGTAATATTTAAAATGAGGTAAGTGTTGCACCGATTTATGATGTATTTTATCTGTAGGAGAAACCATAGTTTATCATGGTGTCATTCAGCTTGAATCATCAGCTGTATATCTTTGACTTTTTCAAGGTAACTGTTGAAAGGAAAAAACTTTCAAAGATGTGAGCTATGAGATAGATCAAAAGCTTAAAGCAATTTTGCTTTGCTAGTTCAAATATATTTTTATTGAAACATACTTTGTTGTCACGCATGCATAAATATTATACAGTATCAGTCAAAGAGGGTGAGGGTGCAAGAGTTTCTGGGTGTTGTTAATAGAAAGGCAAAAATTCAAATGTCCCTACAACTGCTATAATCTCAAACTCTGCTTCGTGTTATTTTCTTCTTAACATCTGATTTTGCAGTGGCCATTCTTTTCCATATATAATTTCTATTGTAGAAAATAGAAATAAATTCATAATGTTATATATACAGACTAAATTTAATGGTAAATTTAAAGAACATAAATCCTTATAAGATAGTAGGAAACACTAATTAGAGTGTCTTAGGAAACATTATAGTTCCATACCTCATATGAGCCATATATTTAAACTGTACTGTTAGTTTTTGTTTTTTAGTTTATTTTTTCTGTCATTATGTTTATATTTTTTGTTGTTTTCAACTGGTAGCACTGTGGTCATGAAACAATTAAAATTTGTTAATTGATACTTTGACAGTTTGTTCATTTAAGTATTTCCTTTCTTCAGCTTCAGATTTTCTTCTATATTAACATTTTCTCCTCTTTCAGTATATTTAGAAACCAAGAAATTATATTTTTTCTTCAATTATTGGAATAGATTTAAAAATTTTTAGCATTTCCTTTTCCAAGAGTTGATTTTAGTTTAGAGTTGAATAATAAAAATAAGCTATTAAAAAGAGTCATTAGAGTTTTTAGGAATATGGTTGAACTAGCAATACTGCAGTCTGAAGATAGGAAGGAATTTGAGTTTTTTAAACAGTCTATAGAAATTAGTCCCAAAGGATTTAAATTATTTAATACAAAAGTATTCTGTAGAAAAGACAGGTAAGACCAAGAGGACATATTCTATTCTTTGTTCTACACTTTCAAAATATGCTATCTTTTCATTTTAGTTTTTAAAGACTACAGTTACTAATCAGTGGTTAATTGGATTTTCTATGTCTCCTTTACCAATCTCTTTTTTAAGAATAAATGCCTAGGATGTGTTCTTGCTCATGTCATCTTTGGTATTAATAGGGCTAATGATTTGAAATTTTAGGAGGGGGGGAAAAGAATTAGGTCTCATAAATTACATGTACTGATCTCTGTCTCTAAAAAGCATGGATATCTTATAAAATACAGATTCTTCACTGCTGTTTCTCAACTCTCTGCAAGTGGGGGGAAAACACAGGTTTTCTTAAAAGGATTTACAAAATGATAGAACAACCTAGTGTTTTGAGTTGGTGTAGCAATTTATGCAAGGAACTTGGAGACTCATATAATTCTTAGTATTATTTAGAGAACAGCAGCTTGAAGGGTTCTGCTGCCTTGTATATCTTACCCAGGCTTTATTAGAATGTTTACAAAAGGACTCACTTCATAATTCACATCCTTTCTTAAGGCAGTGGCTATAAAGCAGCAAACATATGACAGATGTGTGTCTGTGTGTCTTTTCTGCCTTGTTTAGGCTTTATAGAAAGTTTTTTTTTTTTTTTTGAAGAAAATCATTAGTGGAGGATCATTTCACATTAACATACATTCTTTTGTTTGTGTTATTTTTTTAAGCTTGCTTAACTATTGTATTTTAATTAGGTCCATCAGAGAAAATATTATGTAAGTTTCTGTATTTAATTTAGGCCACTCCATGCTAAGTTCACATTTACTACAGCTTATGGTAATAAAATACCTTTAAACATTTTCACCATATTTTATACTTCACTATTTCAAAGACCTTTTGTTTTTTTTTTTTTTTGTTCCAAAGTCTCTTTGTCTCCCCTATCCCCACTCCTTTTTCTTAGTACTTCAGCAAGGTGAACATATTATTGAATAGAGGTTTTAAAAAACAAAAAGCATCTTGTGAAAACTTTTGACAAAAATGAGTCCCAGAATTATTTACATTTAAACAGAGAATTACTATAATTGATGTAAGTATCCAGTACATATACTGAATGAAAACTGTGCATGAAGATAGAGAAGTGCTAAAACAAATGCTGAATATTAGACCTTGTAAACAAAAAATTTATTAAGAGCCAATTTATTCATGATATTTCTTAAATACCTGTTATGTGGCAAATGTTGCATGAAATATTTTAATTTTATAACCTAAACACTATCAATTATTTTGATTTCTTGTTTTTCGGAAAGGAATTGAATATGCCACATGTGACAAAATTGTGCTAATTCATATTCCATTCATTTATCCAATGATTGATTTAAGTGGTCATTAACTAGTTCCACTAATTAACACTATTAGTGGAATTAGTAACAATTCAGAGCAAAAGAACTTTATTAGAATGATTATAATAATTTAAAAAACTTACTTTGTAAAAATACTTGAGTCCCTAGTGCAAAAAAAGGAATAGAAATAAAAAATGAGAGGTTTCTGCACTGTTTTCAGTATAGCACATAGTCTTTCCTTGTAAAAGCTTTTCTGTTATACTGGTTATGTGTTAAATTCTAATGTGGACTCTATTATCTCTACTATTTCATTATAGTATAATTATAATATAGTATCATTATAATATTTTATTTGTGTTTCGATGTTTTAATCTAATTAGATTGACTGTCTTTCACATAGTAAAATTTAATAAAACCTGTATTTCAGAATCATCAACAATCATTTCTTAAAACATGATACGATACAGTTTAACTTGAGACAATTCAACTGGTGTTTTTAGCTCTGTCTCCTTCTCCACTCCAGTTTTCTCCTTTCTATCTCTTCATTCTCCATTTTCTAAGGAAGAAAATGTTTTTGTCATTGTGGTTTCAGTTACGTAGGCCTTTGCTTTTAGATACATTTTAAAATTTTCTCTCGGCAAATTCTTCCAGGATATTACGTAAAGTTTAAGTTTGTATTCTGTTTTTGGAGCTGCTTCATGGTTTAGAAGGGAGGTTTTCTAAATTTTTCTTAATAAGTTCATTAAGTACCTTCCTATTAACTAAGCCCTCCAGACTTTTGATAACTCTTTCGTACAACAGAATAACACTTCCTTTTAAACAGTAATTTTTTAAATAAAAATAATAGAGTGATTACAATGATTTTAATGATCACATTAATGAATTTCATTACTAATATATAATCTTCTTTTGGAGTATTTTTCTTAGAAATTTCAGTTGCAGTTATTTGAGGGTGATAACTTAGTTATAACATATGCACTGGTACTACAATTACTCTGAGAGACTTATTTGGTTATGAGTCTTATGAGGGTTAATTAAATTTTTTAAAAGATCCATCAGCAAAAGTGATTTCTTATTTTATCCTGATGGATTCTTTGTGAGTAACCAAAAGAAAAAAATCACCAAATAATATTATGCAACTGAATCAAAATGATGAATCTTCAAAGAATGTTTTTAAACATATGTGATTCTGAAGAATACCTTCCAATACTTCTGTTTAATAGTTTTAAAGCTTATAGTTGTTATGGCCTAAAAATAAATCAAAAGCAGGAAAACACTCCCGTCTTTATCTACACTGATCATCTATTTATGTTTATCTCTCCATTCATCCATCCGCCCATCCAGCACCTGCCTGGCCATCTATCAAAACCGATCCTTTGCTAGTGTGAAAAAATTATTCAAGACTCCCAAATGTTCTGAAGAGCTGACCTTATTATTTGCATTTCACTCTAATAGTGCTACATTTGAGATAAATGTCACTCTGCCTTTATAATTCAAACCATTTTTTAAAAAAGCAAAATGTCTCCATTTTAACTCACATTCAAATTATGTTATTTAAGTTTTTGATAACCAGTATAAAGATATTTGTAATAATTCAGAATGGTTCAGATTAAATTACTATTAAATTTATAATTAGTGCCTGCTGTCAAAATAAAGATTCAGGCCTAAATGACACTAAAGGAAAAACTAACGGAAGCTAACTGATTGATTATTATGGGACATATCATTTTTTTCTAAAAGCTCTCATTTTGGCTGTGTTATTTTATTATTATGTATATTTTTCTAATCACTAAACAGATGCTTTATAAAAAATGGCATTTTATGAATTGAAATAAATCATCAGTAAAAGGTAGAAGACGTCAACTTTCAGCCTGTTACAGTGGCAACAATTGCAAAAATGTATCATCATTTTGAATTTTGACTGTGTGCTTCTTTACTGCTGTAAAGAAACTGAGCCTTTCTGCCCGTTACATTGCTACAATCCTTCCGTCAGAAGACAGGACTGTGCAAATCTGCGATAGCCTTCAATATGACTTGATGAATAGCAAGAGAGCTTAGTGGAAATGTTGAACTCCTACATGATTAAAACGCAAACCTTTAATGTAGTTTTTGTTTACCATGTCATAAGTGCAGCGTTGGAAGTTACTGCCAAAGAGTCATTGGAACAGGCATCAGTAAGGCAATGTCAGCCAGCCAAGGCTTTGAAAATGATTCAGTTCCTCTAGCCTTATGACTAAAATAATATCCAGTGGCTCCAGCCCCAAGCCTGGTTAATGCATCTGTCCAGAACACATAATTACTCGGTCATAACATTCCCCCGGCCACCAGCCAACAAACCAATCAGCATTTCTTCCTAACTCACCAGAATTTTTGCTGTGTCAAACTGTTTGATCTCTAGGTAGTAAAAATGCAAAAAATGGAAGGACACTGCACTGGAAGGTTTTAATTTAGAATAGTTTCTCATGGAAATTAAATTTGAAGAGAAACATGTTTTTGTTGTCATGACTGAAGTTGAAATTTTAATTTGTATCCCTTTGCATATCATGGAGTTTGTTTTTTCATCATAAGCTAGTCATTTAGTGAGGAAATATTCTAAGAACAAAATAATGGTGAATATATCTCCAGTAACTATTTGTTTCCAAACTATTAACAAATATAGTGGCAAAATGTTATCTTTTTGGTTGACATAAATATACTGTATGTGCATATATTTATGTACATGTGTGTATAGAATTCTTCATATCACCTTCTGAACGCAATTAAGAAAGTATATATGCATGGTTTTGTATGTATGTGTGTGTATCATCCAGGCTTTATACAAGCTTGTTCCACTAGAATAATTATAAATAAGATCCTTGAAATTATTCTAGATTAAATTACATTATTTTCCTATATGTTCCACAGAATTCTCTAAAAGTGTTTTAAAATGGATTTCAAAAATCATTTTTTATGAGGGAAAGTTTCACTGAGTATGTGAAATTTGAGCTTAGTTATAAAGAATAAATTGATTTAAGCCACCAGCGGAAATGAGGAAGAACACTCTATATAGACAGAAAAGCACGTGAGAAGCAGTGTAAGTGCAGAAGAAATGGCATGCTCGGGAGAGTGTGAGAAAGTTGGTCTTTCTGGAGTCTAAAGGGCTCATGTGGGAGCAATGTGAGGTGAGGTTACAATGGTGGCCCGGGTCAAGTTGCAAATCACCTTAATATGCAAAAGGCCTGATAATTTGAAGGAACAACATGGAAGTACTGCAGGGGGTAAACTTGTGGACACATGAAAATATTTTCTCAATTATTTATCGCCCCTTAGCTTCACTTCATCCTGTGTCAGGTTTAGATGGCAGCATGCCCATTGGAGCGTATTTCCAGCTTCAGGTTTGGTAACAATAGAGAGAAGTATAGAAATACTTTGTTCCCACAAACAGTTGGTAAAATTTGTATAGTATCCCCTCTTTACCTCAGACACACACCCACCTGCGAGGGAACAGGACCTGGCATGAAGTTAAAAGATAAACTTACAGAATAGATTGCGTCTTCCCAATAGTGAGCTCCTGAACACTTAAGGAAGCGCACAGTAAGCGTCCTTCGGAGCTCGAGGGGGGATCTGTGCGTATATGTACCCCTGTGTGCACACACGTAATGTCTGCTTAGTTTCTCTCTTTACTGTGTCATCGTGCGTGTTTGTGGACATTGACACAGTTTCTGGACTGGTCTTCATATCTCTTTTCATTTTCTTGTGACAATGTTGTTTGCATGTCAAAAACCTTGAAGTACTTACCAAGATACTATATTATTAATAAATAACACATGGACCATCTCTAAGACATAATTGCTTTCTTTTTTTTTTTTTTTTTTTGGAAACAAGGTCTTGCTTTGTTGCCTGGGCATGAGGACAGTGACATGATCCTAGCTCACTGCAACCTCAAACTCCTGGGCTCAAGTGATCCTCCTGCCTCAGATTCACAAGTAGCTGGGACTACAGGCATGTGCCACCATGCCTGGCTAATTTTTCTATTTTTTGTAGAGACAGGGTCTTGCTGTGTTGCTCAGGCTGGTCTTGTGAACTCCTGACCTCAAGCGATCCTCCTGCCTTGGCCTCCCGCAGTGCCAGGATTACAGGCGTGAGCCACCGCACACCGCACAGGCCTTTCTTTCCTTTTTTAGTGATTGCGTATTTTATAATTTCAAAGGTGACCTGAGCTTCCACTAATATTAAAATGGTTAGCTCCTAAAATGCACAGTGATTCTAGGGAGAGAATGTGTGGTGTGTTGAGGCTGCTGCTATAGTTGTAAATCTGCGTTTTAATGTCCAACCATATCCTTGCAAGTAGATCTAGTTTGAAAGGGAAACTTGTTTGAAGGATGGATGTATCTCTTAAAGTGATACATTTAAGAAACTATTTTATCTTAAAGAGAAAAAGACATAATGTTCACAAATTATTATCATCTCTATTATTCACAAATCTGTACAGTGATTTCAGGGAATAGACACCAAATGTGGAACTCTCTGTTTTGCATTAATGGAACCCCTGTGCCAAGGCTGCACTGCCCAGCAATAATAGAATGAGAGCCATCTACTGGATGTAATTCTATGACTTATAGGGGTTGAATAGCCACATTAGAACAAGCAAAAAGGAATAGATGAAATTAGAAATTACTTGTAATAACATTTTATTTAATCCAATATATTAACATTATTTCAATATTTAATAAATGTAAAATATTAATAAGGTATTTATATTCTTACAAATTAAGTTCTCTAATTCCAGTGTGTATTTGATATTTACAGCACATCTCCATTTAGATTAGTCATATTTCAGTTGCTCAATAGCTACACGTGGCTGGTGGCTGCCAGACCAGACAGCTGAGCTCTAGTGAGAGCAGCTGAACTCGCCGTCATGCTGCTGACCTGCAGGTGCATCTGAAGCTGTGTGCACTCTCTGTGTTTTAGTCCTTGGATAGCAGCATCACTAAGACATTCGTTACAGGTGTTTTTATCAGATATGTGATTCTAGAGTTACCTACATGTTTATCATGTTTCTTGTCCTTTGTTTCTTCCTGAATCTCTGAGTTTTCCTTAGGGATAAATTTTTTTTCAGCCTGAAAAATATTTTAAACACATGTCTGCTGGAAATGAATTTTCTCAGTTTTTGTGTGAAAGTATCTTAATTTCACCTTCATTTTTGGAGGCTATTTTTGCTATGTGTACACTATGATTCTAACTTAGATCTTAAATTATTTTCATCTTTTTTTATACTACTTTTCTATTTTTTTCTTTATTTTTTCCTCCATTTCATGCCTTCCAACCTTTTTTGTGTGTGTGTGTGTGTGTGTGTTTTTATTTTGTGTTTGTGTGTGTTTTTCCCCCCTCATATTGTTTCTGCTGAGGGGTCAGTTGTCATTGTTGCTCCTTTGTCCTTTAAACGTAGTCTGTTCTTTTTTTCTTTTAATTGCTTTTAAGATTTTCTCTTTGCATTGGTTTGCAGCGTGGCTTTCAACATACATTTCATCATCATGTGAGTAGGTGTTGATTACTTTTTAGCTTTTTCTGCTTATCCTTTGTATAGCTTTTTGAATTTTGGCTTGATTTATTCTATCGATTTGCAAACATTGTCAGTCATTTTCTCTTTAGATATAACTGCTGTTTCATTCTCTTTCTGGGGCTTCCATTACATTTATTTTAAGCTTTTATACTATATCCCCTTATAATTCTTATTTTCTCTCCTGTATTTTTTGTCCTTCAGTCTCTCCATGCTTTGTTCTGAAAATTTTCTTCTGATTTACATCCCAGTTCACTAATCTCTCTTCAACCATCCTATACTATAAAAACCACCCATTGAGCTTTTAATTCTGGTAATTGTATTTTCTGTTCTGGAACTTCAATTTTAAAAAATAGATTTCAGTTCTCCATTAAAATTTGAAATGTCCTTGAACATAGTAAACATTAACTTCAAATGTGACATTCTTGTGAGTCTGTTTTTACTGTTTATTTTTGCTGTTTTTCAGTAGTGTGGATTTTGTACCTGTTTTTTTTTTTTTTGGTTTTGGTTTTGCTTTTTTCCCTTAACTGTTCTCTGAATATTGTGGTTACAGAATTGTTCTCAGTGATAATCTGGAAAAGAGGATTTACTTTTTTCCTCTACTAGGCACCTGGTAGCGCTAGCAAGATGGGGCTCATCCTAATCCAATTTCCAGTATTGAGGTGATTTTCAGCACTCCCTGCAAGTGCTGCACGCTACCATTACACTCTCGTGTGCTTTTCCTTTCATGCTTTTCATCTGAAGGTGCGTTCCTCCAGAGTTCCGGCTCGAAGTAAGGGGAATCCACCTGGGGACTCCCTTTGGCAGGCTCTGGACTGTTTCTGTTTGCTGAGTCAAAAGCACCACTCCCTCTCTCAGCCTCCCTCTCTCAAAGTAAGAGGGGAAAAACCTCACAAAACAGGTGAAAAGTGGTCACAGAGCTGGGATCACTTTTCTGGTTCTCTTTTATACTCCAAGATCCTGAACCAGTAACTTCATTGACCTCTTAGCGCTCCCATGCCTAAAGACAAAGGTTTTGCTTGCTTTGTCTTTTCTAGTACATAGCAGAGAACTGCTGCAGATTGTCTAGTCTACCATTTTCCTTTTAATTCTTTCTAATGCCTAAAGCTGGTGTTATTTTTGCCCATGTCATGATCAAACTCACCGCATTACAGTGGCCTTTGGTTGAAGCTGACCTAATAGACTAAAGCAAAGTTGCTGCGGGCTAAGCATCATCTTTTAAAAATCTTCATGTTTTTCATCCCCTTCACTTCTCTTTCCATTCAACTATAACTAGAATATACCTTAAAAGTTTTCCAATTATTTTATATTTACTTTGAGATAAAGTAGATATTTTTCCGTTAAGTAATATACCCACAAGTAGCTCTGGTTTGTCTCTAAAAATCGTGGCATCTCAGTGAAACGTATGTCAAATAGTAATGTGGACAGAAGCCCTAAAGATGCTTTTGTCTATTCAGTGTGAGCAGTTTTTAGAACAGCTTTTGAAAACAGTAATTGAGGAGGTTCCTTTTTCACGTCTAACATGTTTTCTGACTGTACTGTAGTTATAGGTTGTTTCAGCTGGGTGATTGTTGCTGTTTGTTTTTGTTTGATTATTTGTTATTTTGCTAATTTGCATGCAGGAAAATCAAACAGTATTTGAAAAGGCTGAAGATCATTACAGTAGTAGATTTCTTGGGGTCTAAGGGAGATGCTCATAGAAAATCCATCCATGAGTGCTTTAGATATTCAGGGAAACTTTTATACTACAGGCCGAGCTAAGGTAGAAGACAAAGAAGGTGTTATTTGATAGCTCTAGGAATTCTCAGTCCTATTTCCCTTCACTTGGAGCCCCCTTAGCCAGCGTGTGCCTATCAGAGTTAGTTTATGCGCCCCCGGCCTCAGGTCCATGCGCCACTCGCTTTGCTCTCTGGCAGGAGGCATCCTGCGTCTATGGAGGAGCGGGGCTCATGTGGCAGGTGCTCCCCACTTCCTTGTGTTTTTCACAGGATACTCCTAGAGCATCAGCCCATCCTCCTCATTGAGCACCTTTTGCTCTGTTCCTGTGGCTTCTCTGCTCCCTAGGAGAAAGATACTAGGGAATCCAATCGGAGCTCCGTGTATGTGGAACCCGCACGTGTGGGCACATTTCGGACAGTGTGGAAGCTGGTGGATAAGTTTTATTCTCTTCCTCCACCTTAAAAGGACTGTCTAGAGACTCAGTAGCTTCAGAAATGCACATAAGAAGTATCTTGTGGAAACGAGCAACCAGCTCATCATGAAGTTGCAGCCAGCACAATGAGGGACTCCCTCAGACTCGGTCTCCTCTCCTTGTCCCTCACCCTGGGTCTCTGGATTGAACCCTCTGATGAAGTGTCAGCACATCTGCTTTTGCCTCAGCCTCTGCTCCTAAATATAGATAGTTATTCATGAAATCAACAAATATTTATTGAGCACTTACTATGTTCTAAGTGCTTAGACTATTCATGAACAGAATATTCAAAGATACCAATCTTCATCAATGGGAAGATCGTCCTCCAAGGCCCCACGTCTTTTCCTCTGTACAGTACCCCCTGGCGAACTCATCCACTCTAAATTCTGCAACCAGCACTTCTAGGCTGGTCATTTCCAAATCTGTGCCTCTAATTATATCTGTCCTCTGAGGTGTAGTCCTATTTAAGTCTTAGCATGATTGATTGATTCAACAAAGTTCTGAGCCCCTACTCTGTGCTAGGACTGCAAAGATGAATAAATAGATGCCCTGAAATCCAACAAACTCATGTAGTTGGAGATACTCAGACTTAGCAGCAGCATTGTAGAACCAGCAGGGAGGGCATTGATAGATATATGAGTCCTAAAATGGCCATAGAGCCAAGAATCTTGGAAAGGGCATCGTGGGAAGATTCCCGAGGAGCGAACACTTTACTGAGACTCAGTAATAGTGGCAGTGAGGCCGGCAAACAGCAGGTGTCCTGACAGCCTATCCCAAACGCCAGGATTTTAAAATTTCATCCCAGTTGGATCACATCAGTCCTTTTTTTGACTCTCACCTCCAACTAAATAACATTTTATTTGTATTAATATTGTCTTTCACCTCATGAAGGAGACATCTTATACTACAATGTTTTATAATTGCCTCTTTACCATACCTACCTCTTTGCCAGTCTGTAACGGCCAGTCTGTGACTTCTCGTATTTGTACCTACCATGTACATACACAGTGCTTGTTAATATGACAGAATTGAATTCTATAAAGAAGTAAGCTAATGAACCAAATGGAAAATCAAAAATTGCTGTGTATTTTTGACTTGTTTGTGTAAAGATCCAAATGTGCTTAAAGGGAATGAATCTTATTTAATGTAGACAAGGGTGTAAGTTTAAGGTTAGGAATCCCAAGCAGAGAATTGGCAATTTTCTGTTCTCCCAGCCCAGCCTCCTCAGACATCCCATCACCATGCACCCAAGGAAATCACTCTTTTTGAGGAACCTTGGCTATTCCAAGGGCCTGCCTCTGTGACAGCTCCTTTTGTGTGACCTGGCAATTGTAAATTGCAGGTTAGGTTTCTCTAGGCCAGAATGATGTCTGGGATAATTTGCATGGAAATGGCTGTGATTATATAGCTCTGTTTCAACTGAGACATTCCATGTCATGTAATAGCTGTCATTATTAATGTTAGTGGAACATGAAAGGAATTCCATGCTGGCTTAACAGGTAGTACAGTGACATTAATGACTCATCTCAGAGAAAAATAGGTATGAAAAAAATTTTTAAGAGGTATATTTTATTTGAATTGAGATCTGTGTAGAATGGCGACATTGAAAACAAACAACAAAAACTGCCAGCAGCCAGCAGGACCTATGTATCACCTCCAGCTAGCTAGGACACATACAATGTTGTGGAGAAGATTTAAGTTGTACAGACGCATTCACTGCTGAGACTCACCCATGCCTTGGTCAGTCCCCTCCCCTGGGCTGCCTGGTTATATCTCAGCGCTGCCTGCGGCTCTCTGGACCTTCGTTACTTGGGGGCACCAATGAACAGAGGGTTTCTTACTTTAGAGCTGTAATCTCATATGTATACCTAAGTCACAAGTTAGATACAAGATACACGTTAGATACAAGACATATGTGTGATATACTTGTATGTCTTGTATACTTAGTATCACATGTATGTTTAAGTCATAAGTTTTGCTGCACTTAACATAGCAGGGAAAGAGAGAGGCATGTACTGATTTCTGTGACACCCCACTGGTTTTTAGAAATTCATGTCATCCAGCACCCTGAGTAAAATTTTCTATTCTTGAAGTGATTAAGAGTATTTTAACTTCCCTGGTATTTGTTATCATGAAGTACCAATTGGTATTGAGGTTCTTCAAAGATCATAAAAATTTCTAGAGAGTGAAATTATTATATATTAGATAGTCGATGTCATGTTTAGATGGAGCTGCATTTGAATTGCTAGTGGATTACACACTAGCTGGTTACTTTGGACAAGATACTTCTCTTCTAAGCTTCAGTTTTCTCATCTGGGAAATGGGGGTATTAACAGTACCAACTTTATGAGGTCGCTTTGAGTATATATAAACTAATGCTGTTTTTTAAAAAAAATCCTTATCTTCTGGACATTAAACACTGAAATATTTACGGATGAAATCATATGAACGTTAGAATGTACTTCAAAATAGTATAGAGGAGGGGAAATGGGTGAATGTATAGAAACAAGATTGCCCATGAGTTTGTGGTTGTACAGGATGGAGGATGAGGTACATGGGAGTTTATTCTACTGTCCAATTTTTACATGTTTTTGAAAATTTTCATGGTAACAATTAAAAAATATAAAAGATAATACAAGTAAAACTCTTGGCACAGCACTTGCCATATAGTATGTTTCAATAAGTTCGTTAATGTAATGGTAATCTTCACAAAGTAGTGGTTTCCAACATGGAAGTGGTGAGATGCATATTGATGTAAATATGTCATTTTTTAAAATGAATGGTTCTAACTTTTATCGTTTTAGCAGGATAACCAGCAAGTATGTCCTGCTATTTATCACTTGTTTTTCTGTTTTAGTTGAATAGGGTATAACTCTTTTGTTATTTATTACAAGCAGATAAAGGACCTACTAGTAATTATTTTTTTATCTTGTCATAACCAAATCATCTAGAATGAGTGAAAAGAAAAAAAATTACGCAATTTCTGCATGTTATGACATAATAGTAACAAAATTAAAAGTACCTTCAAAATTTCAAGCAAATATGAACTATTTTAATTTGCTTAATTAATAAAAGGAAATGCAAAAACCGCATGATGTGTCTTAGCACAATGTTTTAGCAGAAATATTTAAATTAATGCTCATTTGTTATAATCTACTGTTTTTGTTCATATGACGCTGTCGTTCCACTCAATACCAAAGGCAGAACCCAGTCACCACTAGGGGCTTTTCAGGAAATATTTCAGAATAGGTTTTGATCTTCCCTTTTCTCATGCTCACGGAGCTCTCCAAATCATTGGAATGACTACTGAACAGCATGCTTTCCCCACCCTTGTCAGATTTTCTGATGTATCGATTTCTCATTCTGTAAGATAAAAATTAAAGTATAAAACACATATTTCCTGTAGAACCTCACAAATCCTTCTTTTTGGAGATTTTCACTTTTTCTCACTGTCTGAAAGTCAAGCAAATCTCTAACACCCCGTGTCCCCCAGTGGTCAAGCTCCTTACAGTGACTTCTGGAAATAATTATCTTTGTACTTTAGAGATGAAAGCTTAGTTAAATATGTGAGAGACCAAGCAGATGTGGCAGAATATCTTACGCTGCACATTGTCTTGTGTCACAGCTGTGCAACTGATGACGAACTTGCCTAGGATGGTGTCCTTTAGGGTTGTTAGGAGAGATGGTTGTTTAGAGGAAGAAAATTAGCATCACAGTTATTACATGCTCTAGTCATGAAATCTGGGATACATGCATCTATATGGATCTATATTTTTTTTCAAAAATTCATTTAATTGAAACATGGATACAAAATAAAGCAAAGTAGAAAATAGACATTGTGTGTTTAGAAAACTCCCTTTGTTAATACCCTCAACCATACACAAAGTAATTATTTAATAGGAAATATTCATGCCATTAGTTTAATAAAGAGTAGTACGCAGTAACACCGTGCACACTAACTTCTCATCAGATTATCTTAGTTTTATTTTTGAGCCTATGTTATGCCATTTCTATATTTGACTTTTAAAAGTCTTTCAAGAAGGTTTTTTATTCTTTATTCTCCAAGTTAGAATAGTAATAATGTATATCTAGATAGTACTTGACAGTATTCAAATAATTTCATGCCTACTATATTGCAATATGATATTAAAAATCTTCTTAAAAATGTGACACACAGTTCGAAAGAGTTCCATATGTGCCTCTCATGCCCCACAGCACACATCCATCCTGCGCTCTCGTTCCTGGTTCAGAATTGGCGGAAAGGAAGCCCTTTTGTTTTTTCAAGGCTGCAAAGAAGAAGTAGGAAATACATGACGTTCTTGACATCTAGACGGAAGGTCTCGTTGTGTGGTTTGGAGATCTGCTGACCACTGCTCTAGAGGGCGTCAAAACTGACTAAAATGGATCATCAGATGTTTGATGAAAGGGGAGAAAGCTCCATTTTGATGGCAGATGAAGTTGTGGGGGATTTCCTACAGCCATGGGAAGAACTGCTTCTTAAAACATATATATAGGTCAGGCATGGTGGCTCACACCTGTAATCTTAGCACTCTGGGAGGCCGAAGCAGGAGGATCGCTTATGCTCAGGAGTTCCAGACCAGCCTGAGCAAGAGTGAGACCCGGTCTCTACTAAAAATAGAAAAATTAGCTGAGCATGGGGGAACATGCCTGTAGTCCCAGTTACTAGGGAGGCTGAGACAGGAGGCTCACTTGAGCCCAGGTGTTTGAGGTTGTTGTGAGCTATGATGATGCCACTGCACTCTAGCCAGGATGACAGTGTGACTCTGTCTCACACACACACACACACACACACACACACACACACACACACACACACACTATATATCTATATCTATATCTATATCTCCTGGTTACCAAGTAATACATTTTTGAAAGTGTTTATTTCCTTTTGGATTCTGTTGTCTTTAACTGCCCCCAACAACCTGGGAAAGAAGATGGAGTAGGTTTTCTCATTTCCATTCTCTGGTGGAGACCCGGGAGTCAAGTGATTTTCCTCCAGCCACTCCGGGAAAGGATGGCAGGATTCATGTAAGAATCCGGTCTACTGACCCTAGCTCAATCTACTGTGTTCACATTAACCCGAATGCTATTTCCTTCTCATGCTTAGTAGCTAAACCAGAAACTTAGAAAAGGCTTGTGTTTTATCGACTTTGATTTTAAAACGATTAATGCCGGGAGCTCACCTATTTAACTTTCATTTTAAACAGAACCTCCCCTTGCCTCAGTATTTCCAGGATGTGTCAGCATTTGAGGATTTTGTGATTTAGGGCATTTTGCATTTTCTAGCTGAATAATTTCACATTCACTCTCTCTCCTTTTCAGTTCTCTTTGCTGGACGTGCCCCACTGGCTCCACCGATCACATCCCGACCGTCCTGAAGCCCCGCGGAACCAGCACCTGGTTATAAACGCGTCCTGACAGCCTTCAGGCAGAGGCTGTGTGTTCCTCTTTGGGGCTCATGTAAAACTCTGTCTTTAGTGTCCTTTACTCGATTTCTCTCTTATAATGATCATTCATATTTTCTTTTCTTTTTTATTTTTTTGAGACAGAGTCTCACTCTGTCATCCAGGCTAGAGTGCAGTGGCGTCATCCTCACTCACAGAAACCTCAGACTCCTGGGCTCAAGCGATCCTCCCACCTCAGCCTCCCGAGTAGCTGGGACTAGAGGCATGTGCCACCATGCCCGGCTAATTTTTTCTATTTTTCGTAGAGACAGGGTCTCGCTCTTGCTCAGGCTGGTATTGAACTCCGGAGCTCAAGCGATCCTCCGGCCTCGGCCTCCCAGAGTGCCAGGATTACAGGCGTGAGCCACCATGCCCGGCCCTATATGTTTTATTTTCTTTACGTGTTTTCCAATGACTGTATATTTTTATATCTTCCTACAGAACTTTTTGCTGCTTTAGTGGGAGATCAACACATATTTGTTGCCCGGGTATAGGAGAGAGATAATTGTCAATGCATTTTAAAGAATTACAGAAAGATCTACCTTGTCTCTGCTATTACTGTCAAACACTGTAAAAGGATCAATAATCTATAACAAAAAATAACTGAACTGTCTTGGAAATTGAAAAACATTTTTGGAAGTGATTAATTATAGGACCAACATTTATCTACTTTTTACATGTATAAATGAGAATTAAACAAGCCTTTCCATGGAAGTTTCCTGATTGGTAGAGCAAGTTATATTTGCTCTGAAATACGTTTGAGCACTGAGACATCTAATGTATGCTACAAGTAAACAATTGCATTTTTGGTAAACCTTTTTCATCTTTTACTGTGAACACTGAAGTCAACTTGTTTCTTTGGCTTCTGGGTTATCAGCAGTTTGGATTATACCTTTGGGTTATATCCTAGACCCTCCCTGTCACCCCTTCTTTCAAAGTTGAGAAGGCTTATTTATTGGCATAACTATTGACTGAAAGAATGTTTCCTTGACATATTTCTCTTTAGCTTGAGGCACAAAGCCAGTTTTGGTCCATAGACATTGTTAGGGTGGAAATATTCTTCCCTCTTTAAATTTCTTTTTATTGTCACTATGGAAATTCCTCCAAACACTGAAAAGTTTTCTATAGAATAAGGATGAAATCATACTTTTTAAAAATAGTTGTACTAAAAGGGCACAATGCAAAATGTTTTAAAAGGGTAATATCAGAATCAAAAAGTTGAGATGAAATTAGCTGTGCTTACTTTTCTCCATAAAGATGTAATTTTATAATTATTCTGATTAATCTATAAATTGATATAGTTATCCTGATTAATGGCTGGACATGACACCATCGAGGCATAAAACTCATCTGGGGTATAAAACCTGTCTTTAAACCTATTACTAAGAATAATAAAAACAGAAATAAGTCATTAAAGAACTAAAGAAGTCATATTATGTTGATAATTGCCATGGCATTTATTTAATATATGGGAGGTAGATTTTCAAAAATGTTAAAGCTGGACACTAAGGTTATGAAATTTATTTGCAACTCTAATCAGCACAACAAATACACATTTCTTTACGGCATCAAATTTAATTGTCAAAGTAGAAAAATATAACAATTTCAGTGGTACTTTGCAGAGAATAATACAATAAAATCTTTGCTGATGAGTGTTCAAAATAATATTCTTTTAAAAATTGAAGCAAGCAATAGAATGATGTGATTAAAAATTGCTTATATGATATCTCACCAGTATAGGTAAAGATTTACAGATTTAGAAAGTGCTAATGAAAACTAAAATTCTTACCTTACTTTTAAAATGTGCAAAAAACTTGTAATAAAGCTGCTTTGCTCCTGATTGTTTTACATAAGACCATTATGACTTCAAGTTATATTATACAAGAGGGAAATTAGAGTGGGAGAGGCTAAAATTCTAGTTTCTAAGCATATTTCAGACTTATGTGCACAATAGCCATTTAAAACTTGCATGTGAATATCTCAAAGTCCCTTCCTCATTTTTGCTGTTGTGCCAACTAAAAATATTTCTGGCTGCATCTGGAAGATGTAGGAAGGTTTCAGTCATTTGATTTATGAACTCTACAAGTGGAGTGTCTAGGGCAGGGGCTTTTAGTCCCCAGTAAAGTCTTTGAATTCATAAACATCTTGCAAAATCCTATTCACATAGGCAGAAAATGTACTTAATCAACATTGGTTTGCAGGAACCAGAGCAGAGCAAAAAAGCAGTTATTGAATAGTTAGGGCTCAAATGCTCAGGACTGGGGAATGTTGTGAGGTTGTGGTCTACTGCCAGGATTTTCTTATCTGAATTTTCTTTGAATTTGCCTATTTTAGCCACAAAGGCATATATTTAAGTTTGCCAAGGAGTTTCTTGGGAAATGAAATCCTATGGTCCTAATGACTCTTCAGCAAATTCCAGGGCTTACCTCGCTGTGAGTTTTGTGTTTTGTGAAGGCAAGTTTTGCTTGGTGGAAGTGCTGTTGCCATCGGATGCCCCAGATGTGGTCTAGGTGTTGGCAGGTGGCTGAGTCGGCCGGTGAGCAAACACTGCGGATGAGGTCAGCTGGTGCTGCTTAGTGGGACTATTCCCAGGACCTGTTAAATGCAGTTGAGTGGGGATGGGGCAACCAGGATTGTAAGGAAGGGGATCACGTAGTGGCTAAGAATCAAGGAAGGACGTCCAGGCATGTGTGGAGTCTCACCTCAGTCCTGTATGTCGGTGGAGAAAGGGAGAATGATAGGAACTAGAGCGGTTTGATGGGAGTTAGCTTGGCCAATTTCTAAATGGTTGCTTTGGTCTTCAGCGTCATTTCTCATGCTCTTATTCCCTTTGCATCTTGTTCCTGTCTCTGATCCCTGTCCTGGGTGGGAGCCATACCACGTAGGTCCTTGTCCACATCTTTATTAGTCTGGAATTTCACTTCCTTGATTTGTCTGTCTTGAAGCCTTGGAGAATATAATGGTATGGTGGCAATGGTGTAATGATAGTGGTTCCAGAATCTGGACGAAGAGGAGTCAGGGTTAATGTACGGTGTAATCACTGCTTTTCTGTGTGACCTTGGGCAAGTCACCTGCCCTTCCTGAAACTCAGTTCCTCATCAGGTGATTGGGGGCAATACCAGTACATATCCCCTGTATCCAATGAGGGGGATAAATGCCAAACATGTAGAGCATTTAGTTCTGTCGAGTGTCTGGCACAAAGGGATTGGTCAGTTAATGACACCTTTTCTTTCGCTGCTTTCTTGTCCCCAAGCTGAAATGCGCTCCCCTCTCTTGATCACCTTATATCTCATCCTCCTCCTCTGGCCCAAGGGGGATTTTCCAGAATGAATTCTTCTTCCTAGCACTTCCCTTCTGTCCTTTCAGCCACCTGCCCCTTGTCTGACAACCTGGCAGGCCTAGATCATTTTCTGCCTCATCTTAGTAACCAGCCCTCATTTGAGTTGAGCTATCTGGGTGATCTGTGTGGACCTACTATGAGAAGCGTGGCTACAGAGAACCTTGGATATTTTGGGCAGTTGAGGACAGAAAGAAAGAGGGTGGAACTGAAAAAATGGTACCAAAGGAAAGTAGACCTTTGGCAGTGGGGGGTGGATTAGTTTGCTAGGGCTGCCATGACAAGGTACCACAGACTGGCTGGCTTCAACAACAGAAATTTATTGTATCACAATTCTGGAGGCTACAAGTCCAAGGTCACGATCTTGGCAGGTTGTTTTCTTCTGAGGGCCTCCCTCCTTGGCTTGGAGACGGCCGTCTTCCCCTGGTGCCTTCACATGGGCTTCCCTCTGTGTGCGTCTGTGTCCTAATCTCCTCTTCTTCAAAGGACACCAGTCGTGTTGGGTTAGGGACCCACTTCATTTAACTTTAATTAGCTCTTTAAAGATTCCAGCTCTACAGTCACATTCTGAGGCTCTAGAGGTTCGGACTTCAACGTATGAATTTTGGAGGGGCAGAATTCAGCATACAATGGGGAGCAAAACATGGAGGAAGGGAGAGGATGAAGGCAAAAGCTTCTAGCAAAAGGCTGGTCAAACAAACTTAACCCAAAGACAGACTCTGCGGGTTGTCCCTGCCAGAGAAATCGTAGTCCAACAGGCAGAATAAGGGAGAAGATAAGCCCGTCAAGGAATTGCTAAAGTGAGTTACATGTAGAAAAGGTATTTTAAACTCTTCTTTTCCACCTCTCAACCTCTGGTATGCAAGGTAGTTACCCTCCTTTTCCATTGCAAATTCCCCCAAACTCTACCCCAGCATGATCAATACTACTACTCCAGTATACTAATAATATTATAACATCACAGTATGTGTAGTAATACCAACACTATTTCTATCCCTTTTACTTCACTTCCCTCACCAATTCTGTTGGCCTATTTTCTTCTTTTGGTAGCTCGGCCATTTCCAGTGTGATCAATGTGCTCTTTGCAGCTTCCCCAGTTCTTCCTTGATTAACATAATAAATAGGCCCAAATATGCAAAGCACGTAGGGAAAGAAATGAGACTTAAGATCTTCTGCCCTCTCTCCCCCCATCATAAGAGATAGAGCAGATGCCTTTCGATATTATTGATAAACAAATGTTTCAACAACTGTTTGTGAATATTTGTACTTGATGCTGACTTGGTTGATAAATCTTCCCTTGGGAGATTCTGTCTCTGGATATAATCAAACTTATAACTACTGTAAAAGCTGTTCCCATGTTCAAAGAAAAAACAGCTGTACTTGCTCCTCATTTGACTTCTTAGAAGAGGAAAATCTTAACATTTAAGTGAAAACAATTTAAGAAGGGAAATGATGCTTTGAGTTCAAACTATTGCTTTCTTTTTAAATTTTTACAAATGTACAAATTATTTTGCCACCAAATGTAAATTGGGGATTTTGAACATAACTTTCATCACCCTACTCTGGTCCTCTCCCAAACAAACAAACCACCCAAATTCTAAGTTTCCACTAGCATTTAAAGAAGTTTCCACTGGATGCTTTTGACTGATACTAGGTGAATGTTCAATTTTTATATTGACACATCTCATATTCACTGAGAATATTTTCTGCTAAACCCTCTGCCTTGTACTTGATTATGTACTTTATTTAATTCTCATTTTATTTACTAGTGGAGTCTTGGTCAAACATTTGAGCAGAATTAAAGAAATCAAAACCATTGTTAGGCAATCAGTGTATAATTTATTTATTATTCATATTTTGATACTCACAGCAAGCAGTATATTGATGTGACTTTTACAAACTTTAGTGCTTCTGAAAATTCACATATAGATTGTGTTTTAAAGCAAACATGATTTTTTGGTTGTTCATGATTGAAGAAATATATTATTTTTTATTAGGAGATGTGTAAACACATTTTACTTGAGCTGGCAAACAGGAAACAAACTCAATGTATTGGACATTTAGTCTGACACAAAAATCTGTAGGAAAAAAAAATAGAGTTTTTCTTATGAGAAAAACAGAAAGCCAAGAGAAGCAAGAAACTTTTGTAGCAGAGACAAAAATATTCAAGTAAGATTTTACATCATTTTTTTTTTCTACCCTGAAAGATAGGTAAGGGCAAACTTAAAGGTACAATTGAATGGAAAAAAATCAAGTCCTTATCAATGCCAAAGGCCAAGGGGTTGAGAAAACTGGAATAACTACCACAAACATACAGTTGCAAATGAAGCAAGATTGGGGAGAAAAAGTGTAGAAGAGTTATGAGCAAGGTCTGACGGAAAGGAGGAGCCAGATGTCATTAACTTTAATAAATGCTCAGTGTCTTCAGCTCATGTCAAATAAATTGCTAAAATTTTAAAATAGAAATACAGCAAATTTAAAAAATAAGTCTTTCTTTCCAATTTCGACAGCTTCTACTATAGCTATGAGAAAACTTACTATTACTTAATTTTATATATCGTCATTGAAAATATTTTTTCAAAAAATCTTTCTAACACTGACCAACAAATATCTTAGGTGCAGGGTTTGTTTGTTTTTTTTTTTTTTTTAATGAGAAAAGCCATGTTCCATGTGCACAAACCACTTTCTAATGTTCTTTAACCTTATGCCATTTAGACTCGCCTCTCCAAAGAAATATATTTCAGTAAGTGGCCCATTAACATTACATAGAGGAAGAGCCTCATTTTTTTCCATAACCACTGAACCTCCTGTTAGACATCCCTGGAGTTTGTACTGATAGAACAACCATGAAGCTCTTCAGCAAATGGTAATTTCAAATCAGTGACAGTTGCAATGCTCAATCATCCAACCCAAGCTCACAGAAGACATTGTTTACACAGTGGTAATCAACAGAGCAAATTTAGAATATCCTAGAATAAATTATGATAAATTTCCTGCTTTACGACGATAACTTAATGGATCAGACACGGACAATCTCCTACAAAGAGGATGAATTGATGAGCATTCTTTTCAGTGAGCAATTGTGATAGAGCTTTTTGCAGTTGTAAAATTCAAATAGGATATTTTTGGCTCATTTTCTTTTAATTCAGAGCTCATGTTTTGAAAGTAAATAATAATCGTGGCATTTTGTAGGTCCAGGAATAAACTCTTTACAATAAGAGAGTAGCAAGGTCTTGCTGGAAGGATGATGCTTCTCTTAATGTTCTTCCTCCCAACAGAGTGACATGCTGATTTCCAGAAACAATCCTGAAGCATGTGCCAGATATGCAATTTCTAGAGTCATTTTTCTCTCTGGTTAGAGTGACTGGCTAACATCCCTGCAAATCTATCAAAGCAATCTTTTTGTGTGTCCTCTTTCTTGGGATCTCATTTCCACATGTGAGACTGAGTAGTCTGTATGGAATCCATCGTTCACCTTTGACTGCAAAATCTGTCCTGGCAGCCTCTGGTGAACAATATAGGAGCCTAACAGATCTAGTTCATTTCCATTTCCATTGTCTCTGACCTTCTTCAATTCCCGTCGCTTCAGCTTAACAATTTCATTTTCCCTCTTATGCCTTTATTCATTTGACCAGAGATTACATTTCTCAAATTATATATTTGAGACATTTTGAAACTCCACAACTGCGTTTTTATTTTTAATGATTGAGACGATGGAGTAATGCTTTTCTTGTTTTCCGTTGTTAGTGTACCCCACATCCTGGTTGTTGGAACAGAAACTGAAGGTGATGAAATCAATATTAATTAAACACATCTGCTGTAATAACGCAAACATTCATCCAGTTTAGGAATTACTGCCCTTGCTACCTTTTCCCAGAGCTCCATGAGTGTGAGGTATTCTCTCTCTCTGTCTCTCTCTGTGTGTTACTAAGGCAGCAGTATAACATATTGTTTTTTCTAAATTAATTAATTTATTTTTAATTTTAAAATATTAAAGGGATACACACTTTTTTTACATGATTATCTTGTATAATACTTAAGTTGGGGCTTTTAATGTGCCCATCACAAGAATACTATAAGTTTTTACCCCTCGCCCCCTCCCACCCTTCTGCCTTCCTGGTTTCCAATGATCTTTATGTCTCTTTGCGCCTGTGTGAGCCCATGGTTTAGCTCCTAATTATTAAAGAGCACATGCAGTGTTTGTTTTTCCATTCCTGAGATACTTCACTTAGGATAATGGTCTCCAGTTCCATCCAAGTTGCTGCAAAATACATTATTTCATTCTTTTTTTTTTAGCTGAGTAGTACTCCATGGTGTATATATACCACATTTTCTTAATCCACTCATGAACATTGATGGTCACTTAGGCTGATTCCACAGCTTTGCAATTGTGAATTGTGCTGTGATAAACATTCGAGTGCAGGTGTCTTTTTGATAAAATTATTTATTTTCCTTAGGGTAGATATCCAGTAGTGGGATTGCTGGATGGAACAGTAAATCTGCATTTATTTCTTTGAGGAATCTCCAGACTGTTTTGCATAGAGGTTGTACTAATTTGCAGTCCCACCAACAGTGTATGAGCATTCCTTTCTCTCTGCATCCACGCCAGCATCTATTGTTTTTTGACTTTTTAATAATGTCCATTCTGACATGGGTAAGGTGGCATCTCATTGTGGTTTTAATTTGTGTTTTCCTGATAATCAGTGCTGTTGAGCATTTTTTCATGTTTGTTGGCTATTTGTCTATCTTCTTTTGAAAAACTTCTGTTTATGCATTTTGCCCACATTTTAATGGGGTTGTTTGTTTTTTTCTTGCTGATTTGTTTGAGTTCTTTGTAGATTCTGGATATTAGCCCTTTATTGGATGTATATTTTCTCCCATTCTGTAGGTTGTCTGTTTACTCTGTTGATTATTTCCTTTGCTGTGCAGAAGCTTTTTAATTTAATTAAGTCCCATTTATTTAGTTTTGTTGTTTCTGTATTTGACTTTAGGATCTTAGCCATAAATTCTTTGACTAGGCCTATTTCTAGGAGAGTTTTTCCTACATTTTCTCCAAGAAATTTTATGGTTTCATGCCTTACATTTAAGTATTTTATCCATCTTGAATTAACTTTTGTATATGGCAAGAGACGGAGGGCCTGTTTCATTCTTTTGCATGTGGCTTTCCTGTTTTCTCAGTACCATTTATTGAATAGGTTTCTTTTCCTCAGTATATGTTGTAGTCTGCTTTGTCAAAGATCAGTTGGTTTTAGATAGATGGTTTTATTTCTGGGTTCTCTATTCTGTTCCATCAATCTATGTCTCTACTTTTAGACCAGTACCATGGTGTTTTGGTTACTATAGACATGTATTATAGTATAATTTGAAGTCAGGCAATGTGATGCCTCCAGATTTATTCTTTTTGCTAAGATTGCTTTAGCTATTGAGACTATTTTTTGGTTTCAAATGAAGCATAGCATTATTTTTTTCTAGATCTGGGAAATATAATGTTGATATTTTGATGGGGATTGCATTGAATCTGTAAATCACTCTGGGCAGTATGGACATTTTTATGATTTTGATTCTACCAATCCATGAGCATGGGATGTTTTTCCATTTGTTTGTGTCATCTATGATTTTTTTCATCAGCATTTTGTAGTTCTCCTTGTAGACATCTTTCACCTTCCTTGTCAAGTATATTCCTAAGTATTTTATTTTCTTTGCAGCTATTGTAAATGGTGTTGAGTCCTTGATTTGACTCTCAGCTTGACTGTTATTTGTATATAGAAATGCTACTGATTTGGGTATATTGATTTTGTAACCTGAGACTTTGCTGAATTTATTTATCAATTCTAGGAGTCTTTTGGTGGAGTATTTAGGATTTTCTAGATATAAGATCTCATCATAAGTGAACAAGGATAGTTTGCTCTTCTCTTTCCTAATTTAGATACCCTTTATTTCTGTCTCTTGACTGATTGCTCTGGCTAGGACTTCTGGTACTATGTTGAACAGAAGTGGTGATAGTAGTTACGATTTTCTTGTTCCAGTTCTTAGGGGGAATGCTTTCAACTTTTCCCCATTCAGTATGATGTTGGATGTGGGTTTCTCATATATGACTCTTATAATTTTGAGGTATGTTCATTCTGGGTCTAGTTTGTTAAGGGTTTTTATCATGAAAGAGTGCTGGATTTTATTGAATACTTTTTCTGCATCTATTGAGATGATCATATGGCCTTTATTTTCACTTTGTTTATGTGGTGAATCACATTTATTGATTTGTATATGTTAAACCATCTTTGCATCCCTGGAATGAAACCCACTTGATCATGGTGAATTATCTTTTAGATGTGCTGTTGAATTTGGTTTGCTAGTATTTTGTTGATGACTTTTGCATCTATGTTCATAAGGGATATTGGCCTGTAGTTTTCTATTTTTGTTGCATCCTTTCCTGGCTTTGGTATCAAGGTGATAATGGCTTCATAGAATGGGTTAGGGAGGACTCCTTCCTTCTTAATATTATGAAATAATTTCTGTAGGATAGGTACCAGTTCTTCTTTGTAGGTCTGGTAGAATTTGGCTGTGACTCCATCTAGTCTGGGGCTTTTATTTTTTGGGATTTTTTTAATTACCATTTCAACCTCACTGCTCATTATTGGTCTGTTCAGAATTTCTGTTTCTTCCTGATTCAGGTTTGGGAGGTTGTATGTTTCCAGGAATTATCTATTTCCTCTAAATTATCTAGTTTGTGTGTGTAGAAGTTTTAACAGTATTCATGGATGATATTTTGTATTTCTATGGTAATCAGTTGCAATGTCATTTCTGACTGAGCTTATTTGAGTCCTTTATCTTCTATTTCTGGTTGATCTGGCTTATGGTCTATTGATTTTTTTTGTCTTTTCAGAGAACCAACTTTTTTTTTCATTGATCCTTTCTATTATTTTTTAGTTTTCCATTTCATTTAGTTCTACTCTGAGCTTTGATGTTTCTTTTCTTCTACTGGCTTTGAGTTTGGTTTTTTCTTCTTTTTCTAGTTCCTTGAGATGTGGCATTAGGTTGTTAATTTGTGATTTTTCTGTTTTTTTGATGTAGGTATTTAAGGCTAAGAACTTTGCCCTTAGGACTGTTTTTGCTGCATCCCATAGATTTTGATAGCTTGTGTCTCTTTGGTTGTCTACTTTGATGAATCTTTTGATTTTCATCTTAATTTCACCGTTGACCTAAGGATTGTTCAGCATCAGGTTGTTTGATTTCTATGATTTTGTGTAGAATTGCATGTTTTCCTTGGAATTGAAAAAAACTAGAAATCGATTCCAGCAAAATTTTTTTATGGTTCAAGATATTCTCCCTTATTCTGTAAAATAGTATGGTGCTACATTCAGGTCTGACAAGCCTACTTGCCACATTAATGATATTTTATCTATTTAAAAACTGACAATAATAAAAAATTTTCAGGGTAAAAAAATCACTGCTTAGCAACTGAATAAACATTAAAAATTAGCATATTACGAGTTACTAATGAAGTCAATTAAGATTATATTTCACATTTATATAAAGAGGTACAACTTTTAATTGATGAAAAAATCTTAATGCTAAAATGGAAACTTATCTCTTGAATACAGTATAAAATATGTTCCAACTTGTGGGGTTGGAAAATTTGTTCAATGCAAAGTAGTTTATATAGAAAGCTTCAACCACAGTAGAAATTTGATAAATATTTGTTGACTCTTGTTACTGATATTTTCCAAGTACCATTACTTCATCAATGCATAGGATAATTATCATGTTTGTGTAAATTACACTGTTTTCACTTAGCTTGCTTTCAAATTATATTTGTGTATGATATATATATCTTAATTGAATTTCAACTACATATTCACACTGATTTTTAACATATACCTTGAGTCACTCTTTCCCTGAGACTACTTTGTGTATCACGTATGTTTGGTATTTGACTACTGTTTTTTAAAAACATTGAAATGTCACTTCCCAAATAGATCTTGATCTGGCAGCTATTTCTCTGGGCAATGAATTGTGAGATGGTATTGGTGAATAAAACATGGCCTCCATTGAAGTATAAGCCTTTGGTGCTGTTTGCTGGAAAGACCATATATTAGAAGCCTTGGGCCAGCCCTTCAGCAGCGGTTCTTAATATTTTGGTGATCATAGACTCCTTTGAGAATCTAATGAAAGCTATGAATCCTTTGCCTTAGAAACATCCACATGTACACACTTTTACAAATATTTGCTTAGAATATTGGGACCTCATGGAGCTATTTATGGAGTACTCTGAGGAGTCCCTTTGATCTGATGGGAATTGAGCCCATCTAGGGTTTACTTCCATATTTTGGAGAAAGTCTCTTAGAACTTTACAACCTTAAGCAATTTTACAGTCTTGGGCTAAATCCTAGTCACCCATTCATTTTATTCATTCATTTATTCTGCATGTTAGATGAATAACATCACTGGAAAAGTACTGTAGTGGAGCAAAGCATGTTTAGGAAAAGTCACTCATTCAGTAATAGACATTTACTATGTGTCATACACTTTGTTAAAAAATGCAGGACGTCACAATTTTGGAGAGGAACTAAATGAATACCAGCCATGCTTAGGAAATGAGACAGAAAGGAAGAAAACCTAGTGAGCACCTACAAGCTCGTAGTCAAGGTACTAGGTACTAGGTGTCTTACCTACATTTTTTCTTTTGATTCTGTGACATCTTTGGGAGGCCAACATTATTTTCACCATTTATCAGTGAATAAATGAGTTTAATGGAGTTTAAGTAACATGCTTAAGGTTGTATGTGGCAGAGCAGGATACTAATCCACCTGTCTGCATTTCCACATCCCAGGTTACTCCGCTGTCTTCCCACGGCAACACATTTAGGTTTGCTCAAAAGATACAGCCAAGTCAAAACTCCTTGCCTGCTTTTATGTAATGTATCTATTTTATTAAAAAAATACTATGTATATTATGCAGAGACAGCCTGGCCGGAGTAAAGTACACTGGCCTAGCAATCAGAAGACCTTGAATCGAGTTCCAGTTTTGTCACTGGCTATTTACATTTGTGCGATTTTGACCAGTAACTGAAACTTTGAAGGCTTAAATTTCTGAATCTAATATTGGAGTTGAGCTAGATGACTTTCTCAGGTCTTTTGAGCTTTAAACTTTTGTGATAGCTCCACTCAGACAATCAAACTATTAATAAAGTTCAATAATTTGAAGATGATTAGTAGGTTATTCCTGTGCACATTCTTTTTTCCTCAATCTAATTAAAAAGAGAACTATTTATATTCGTGGACCTTGCCATATCAAACCATTGGAGACAAATAAAAGGCAAAGAGGCTACCAACATGTAATTTATCAATTTCCCAGAGAATTCACTGCTTAGCAGTCTTTGTCATTTAATGAAGAGGTCACTTAGGAATCTTTAGCATTTAATAAAAGAACTATTACAATATCAAGAAGGTTTTATTTTCTGTCCAGAAAAATCAACAAGAACATAGTCTAATCATTGTAAAATGGAATAACTAGATAAGAATGATCCTAATATCCCATGTCCTAATGTCCCTGCAAGATCAGCTTCGGTCCGACTCCTTTCCCCCCACGGGGCTATTCCCACCACCCCGGCCCCTCCCTCTGAGCCCTGTCGGCACGCACCGTCTGTTCCAGTGAACGGGCATTTCATCCTGCATTACTTGTGCTTTTATGAAATTTTCCTTTGTCTAGTTTCCACAACTTTAGAGCATGAGACCTTCCTTATACTTCTTGTACTTTTCAGTATATTTTTCACATATGGAACTAGTCAAAATTCGTTAATTTTCAATATTTTAGTAACACTTTTGAGTCTACTGATGCACTTTTTTTTTTTTTGTTCTGGGGCAACTTGCTAATATTCTGGTCTCTTGAAATAGTTATTAAAGCTTCCCAAAGTTGATCAATTTGTCTCTGTACATACAGCATTCATCATTTTATTTTCCGTCTCAGCATTAACGAAATCCCTGTATGTGTCAGCTACAACGTGGGCCGCTGGGGTGTAAAAGTCTCGCTGCCTAACAAGGGCAGCACGTGGATTTCTGTCGCCAGGGCCCCGTTCCGTGGCCACGGCCCACTGGAGTCTCCTAGGAACGTGCGAAAGAGACTGGCTGATTCTGCTCAGAGAAACATGGAGAATTTTATTGCTATCACGACACATGGCTGGACACTATAAAATTTAGGCATAGACTTTTCCACCTGGTTCAAAATCCCCTTTAAGTCTCTGTCCCTTTCTACGATTAGGAGAACCAAAGTTGTAGAGGAGCATGCGGCCTTCCATAGTCATTTTCATCCCTCATGGTGAAATATTTGGCTTAGAGAGTCTCCTTCTAGGAGACTTGCAATGAACTGAACGTTTGTGTCCCCCCCAGACGATGTGTGTGTTGAAATCCTAACCCCCAATGGGATGGTCCTTTGGGAGGTGATTAGGTCATGAGAGTGGATCCCTCGTGAGTGGAATTAGTGCCCTAATAAAAGGGATCCCCGGGAGCTCTCTCACTTTCTCTCTACCATGTGACGATACAATAAGAAAACAGCCACTCACAGCCCAGAGGGCCCTCGTCCAGACCCACCACGCCGGCACCCTGATCTCAGACTTCGGCTTCCTGCACTGTGAGAAATGCAATTCTGTTGTTTAAGCCCCCTAGTCTGTGGTATTTAGTCATAGCAGCCGGAACTAAGGCAGAGCTTGTCCCCTGTATGGGTTTTTGAGGCTAAAATACTGATTTTGAGAGAGATGATGAAAGGAAAATATGCTTCTATATGATTTGGGAGATGAGTTCACAGAGGTGTCATTTATAAATCAGCGACTGCAGGGGTCTGTGTGTGGAGGGGGGGTGGCATGCATAAAGAAAGCTTGGAAAACAGTTGTTTTGTTACCAAATAAAACTGAGAAAATAAAGTCTTGGGTATAATTATGAAGCTTAATTATTACCAGAAAGTCCCAGTGCAGTATCTTATTCAGGCCTCTAGGAACATATTTGTTCATATATTTGTTCTTTTCCCCTTTTTTCATGAAGAATTAGCATTGGTCAAAATTTCTTTTACTTTCATCAGTTAGTAACACATTGTTTCATTTTCACACGTTTATAAAAAAGATGCAGTCCATCTCATTGTCATATATTCATCAATGCATTGGTGACATGTACACTCACAGCTAAAGGAGCAATGACCCAGACCTTATTTTGTGAATAATTGATGATTTAGGAAGCTCATAAGCCCTCAAGAACATGTCCTCCATGTAAAAATACAAAATGACAAAATATATTGCTTACGTGAGTGCAAGTTAGTTTCAAGAAAATAAATACCGTATTTTATATTTTTAAAGGCTCAGATTCTTATGTGGCATAATTTAGAGAGAAAAGAGAGAGAATTTACTCATTCATAAAGAGTTAACATTATTCATGCATATGCGTTTATATATGTGTCCTAAACTTCACTGTTGCTATTTTTTTCCATTCTACAGATCTCTTTACACTAAGAAAAGTAAAAAATAAATGGAGAAAGCACATACGTGAGGGAGAACTTTACAAGCAGATAAGTCTTCCACTGTTGAAACCCTGCCAAAGCCAACTGTGCAGTTTATTTTCAAAGAAGGAGTGGTTATCACTTCATACACCACTCCAGCTTGCCTCATACCAGATAAAATTAATGGCTAAAAACTTCAACTTAACTTTAAAACAAAACTTTAAATACTAAAACCTGATCTTTATCAGGCCATTATAGGAGAAAATGACATCTCTATGCCAACTGCAGATATCTATTCATGAAAAAAAGGGGTTGTACTTTGACAATCATATTGCAGACCAATAAAACACCAATCTGGACCCTTGCTCGGATCCTGTGATCTACAGTACCGCATCATGCCCGTGACATGGAAAGGATGAAAAGTATGTGACTATTCAGATATGTGTTGGATTGGATCATTAAATTAGTTATGTTAGTGCATCTCTCCAGTAACTTTTCACTAGAGTGTTTCATTGCTCTGTTGAAGCTAGTTAAATCTGTTCTATTAATTTCTTATGTCAGTGAACTGAACATTTGAGGGGGTGGGTGGGTGGGAAATGAATTAGTTTATACAATGACACAATAAACTATTTAATTTCTAAAACTTGAATCTAATTGTACAGTGGAAAAAACCTTGGGCACATAAAATGTGCTATCCAAACTAAATAGATTGCTTTATATGGGGTAAATTTAAAAAGTGGGAAAAAAAATCAGCAGCAATATTTTAAGTAAATATCAGTGGAATAATAAGCGTAACAGATAATATTTCTGGATTCATCAGGGATTATACATTCTAAATATTTATACTTATCCAAACTAATAATAAAATTAATTTCGAATGCAAATGCATGTCATGATGTATACACAAGTCACCATCTTCATAAATATTACTCTTTAATATGTAAATTGCTGGCATTTTCAAATATAGGTCAGTTTATACAATGATAGTAGATTGGCTTCAAGAAAAAGAGACTAAGAGATTCTTTGAGCAGAGTTGTAATTACCTTTTCCAAAAGTCTGTTCTAGATTGCAGGACTGCCGTCATGTTCAAAAATAAGTGCATTATGAAGTTGGACACTAGGTGGCAACAGAAACCCCCCTTTGTCGCCTTTGTCTATTACTCTTAAATTTGAAATCTAGTTTATCTCTGATTGACTTTTGAGTTTCACATAAAATTAAAAACAGAAAAACAGCAACATTTCTATTATTCTTCTCTTACCACAACAGTCTCTTTCCTTTTGAAGAATAATTATATTTCAGGTGAACCAAAATGTTTCATGTGTGTATGACACAGGATTTGGAAAGCAAGTTCAGTGCATTTATTACGTTTGTCATCTGGGTATTTAGCTATGAGAAAGCATGAAGATGGTACATTTGTTTATAAATGCTAAAAGATGTGTTGACATTTTATCATACCAAGATGAGATGTGTACTTTAATGCGTGCATCTGAATATGAGACATAAAATTCAGTTTATAAACTATCTTAATATGGATGATTTGGTTACCCTTTTCCCATTGCGTTTCTAATCAAGTGAAGATTTTCCCCTAAAGGGAATAACAAGCAGTGAGCTTGTTGCCGATAAAGATGTGCTTTTCTTAGGATATAATAACTGGGAGGAAGAGAAGTATTCTGAGATGGAACATAAATTTAATATAACAGTATTCATTAGTAATATTCATGAAACTTCTGTCAGAATATGTGCAAATGCTTATGTAAAATGACATTGAGGATTTCAGGGGGAAGGAAGGACGAGTGCGTGAAAAGTGAGGTACAAATCAAAATGAATCTTTGTTTTGTTGGCTAGGTCTAGTGTATCCCCGACATAATCACCTTGTGCTGCACCAACTGGACTGACCACCAGTTCACTCACCGGGTTCCATTCCAAGTGCTGAACTCCATGTACGGGGTCTGTGTGGTTTAAACCCTTGGTTACTTTCAAATTCGCTTCCTTTATTCTTTACCTCACAGCAGCTGAGGTAAATTGCATTTGGAAGGAAGTTTTTCTAGTGAAGTGATTATAGGTTTCTGTTTTTTTTTTTAAAGTTAGGTACATGGTTGTTTTCATGATTGTTTGCTGTCAGTATTAATTGATGATACTCTGGAGACTGGGTCATTTTGAAAATATACATTTCACTTTATCAAATTAAAAACTCATTCCAGATTAAAGGAGTCTAAAGATCTAAAGAAACAACTAAATATAATGTATAATTCTTGATTGGATCCTGAATCAAAACCAATGAAGCACTAAGGAAGGGCTGTATGTTAGATAGTAAATTTCTTGGGTATGTTAGGATATTATGGCTTTGTAGGAGAATGTACTTGTTCTTAGGTGATTTATGCTAAAGTATTTGGGTTAAAGTGTTGACTACAACTAACTTTCAAATGGATCAGCATAAAAAAGTATATATAGAGAGATGAAGAAAGGAAAAGCAAATGAAGCAAGGTACTAAATAGGGTAACTCAGATATGTTGGCCTTCATTGTATTATTCTTTCTACGTGTCTGTAGGTTTGATATGTTTCAAAATAAAAAACTCAGAAAAAAAATCAATCAACTTCAACTCTGGAAATACACGATAGAAAATAAATAATATTACTTTTCTTGTCTACTTTCCCAGAATGAATCTACCACTTTCTTTGGATGAACTGTAATCCAGATATTCCAAGGTTAATATTTACTCAATTTTTTGTGACTGACAAAGATTTTTGTCTTATGGATCAGATGGCAATGATATTTGTTTCTTGAATAGATTATAGGAATGAACAAAGAAAAACCCCATACTTTTTATAAGAAAATCCACCTCTTCTACCATAAGCCCACTGTGCCAGGCCGAATCACTAGGTATTTGACACACAATGTGCCATCGGAGGCTGAGTCATCCCTGCTGCAAATTGAAACTGCGGTTTGAGAAAAGAATATCTAATCCAAACCAGAACTTCAGTCTCCTAAGTGATGTAGTTTTTATAGTTTTATCAGTTTAAAGTTTCCTCACAGTGTGTAAATTTGTAACAATTTAAATGTCAATAAACAATTTGAAAGAAAAAGCATTTGGAAATATGGAATATGGAATATCGATGACCACGTTTTGCCATTGAAAATTTAAACTGGCTCCTGGGAGATCATGTAAATGAAGTAAGTTGTTAACTTTGTTACATTTTTATTCAGCAAAATGGCCATTAAATGTTGTTTGTTTACAGTACCCTGCCTTGTTCAAAAGAGAACTTGAACAAGTTTCCTTAGGGCAGTGCTGGGGCATAAAAAGCTCCAAAATCCATGTGTCAGGCTTTTAACATATAAATAGAAATTCAGTTTTAGTATCTATGACATATTTTCTGAATGGAATCATAGAAATAAAATATGTATTTTAAGTTCCCTTTTGCTGAAATAGTGGGGTTTGAGCCCTATGCTTAAAAATAATTTATTTATATGTAATATATTTTTATATATAATATATTTAATATCATATATTTATATAATTCCTAAATAATTAACATATTTAAATTAATATAATATATTAATATATTTTCATTACTCATTTGCTTATCATATACCTATAAATGCGGTAATTTTTTAATTAAATGGGCTTATAAACATATCTACATTTAGAGTCAGTTAAAGAATACAGGACTTGATTTCAGATAAAATAATAATTTTTCCAAAGTGAACTTACAAAGCTGCCATTCTCAAACCCTGATACTTGTGCATGTATTTTCTTTTCATAACTTTTATTATTTTTTAATTAGGTTTCTTAAAAATTGAAGCTAGCCAAGGTTTCAGAGTACTGCCCGTCATTGGGTTTCTTGTAGCTCCAAATCACATTCTGAATGTGGATAGGGTGTGTCTACCTCATCGTAGTTAGTTCTATCTGAGGAAAACATTCTTAGGTGCTAAACATATATGTCTGTTTTACATACCATATACAGATTATCATGTTACATGGGGCACACATGATAAAATAAAAAGGAGAACAAAATCTTAGGATAAAACTTCGAATATTTTTAAGAACAAGCTTTCAGTCATATTTAAAAGCTGGCATAAAAGTTATTAAGTAAAAAAAAAAATCCTCTGCATTTTACAAGCCACAGTGTATATCGGGTATCATAATGCTGCTTCTTTAAGGCAGTTCCAGAATGAACTCCGGAGTGAGGGCGAGAAGCGGGGAGAGGATGCCACAGCACCTGCAAGGAGGGGACCCCCATGCCGTGGTCAGCTCCCTAACGGAAAGAAAAACCTTCTCAATCTGGAAACGACATGTCAAAAGAGGTACAGCGGCGTGTGTGTGTGTGTGTGTGTGTGTGTGTGTGTGTGTGTGTGTCCGTCCAATTTCAAGCTGGCTGCACCGTCTGTCTTCGGTGGTGGAAAGATTCCGCCCGGTCCCCACGCTCGTCCCTGCCAGGGTGTCATTGCTGCTTCCTGCCAGGGGGGGAGGCGGCTGTCGCTCCTGACCTTGGGGACGTGGCACGACGGCCGCACTTCGCTGTCCTCTTGTTGCTCTCTGTGTGGGGCGGGCTGAGTCACTTTATTCTTGGGGACTTGGCGCAGGAGACGGTCAGCTTGAGGAGAGTCGGAGGCCCAGACTTGGTTCGGCCCCCGGCTTGGTAGCAGAAGTGGCCCGGTTCGGGGGTCGCTCGCAGTCGCGCACGTGGCCGGATTCCCACCGAAGCCATTACAGTCCGCTGTGCGGGGCCTTAGCCGGGGGCGTCCCCACAGTCCACGCTCTCCCTTTTCATCCGCTGCATTTTTGCTACTTACAAAGCGAAGCAAACTTTCCAACATTCACAGCAAAAATGAAAACAGGAAGACTTCGAAAACAGAGCTTGACTTGCTTAGGAAAAGCCTGAACTCTTTTGAAACCGTCCATTGTAAATTGCTCCTCGGGCCGAAAGTGATTTACAGTTAAGGAAACCGGGAGGGGAAACTGAGCCTGGGGCGCGGTTTGCGGAGTGCGGCCTGGGGGTGGCAGGGCCCACGTCAGCGCTTCATTCCGTCCGGTTCCCAGGCTCGCCCCGGCTGCCGGTCGGGATTTATTGTGCATTTGCTACGTGCACCTTTGCATGACATCCTGGGCAGGAGCTTTGTCAAGCAGCAATATGACCTTTCCTTAATCCTCCGCATTACCAAAGTTTTCCCATATTAAATGCCTATGGTGTATTCCTCCTCAAGGAAAAAAATATTTCGATAAACACCTCCATCTTCCTTAGGGCTGCCGTACCAGAAACCAAAGAAATGACCGAATGGTAGAAATTTAATGCATCAGGATATCAAGAGTGATAACTATTTTTAGCCATATCAAACTTGAGCCTTTTTGGATTGAAATACACAGAAAAGTTTCTATCAAGCCCCTTCACCTTTTGATTTGGATGAAGGAAACTAAAAAATCATTAATTAGTCACAGATCATTGGGTGCCATGTCGCTAATTATTCCTTGGTTAGAGTACCCTCTTCTATCATTGTCCTCAGTTGGACAGAAAGGTAAGTTTCTTTTTAAATTAATATGTCCTTAAATTTATAAAATTAATCCTCATGCTAGCACCTCTCCAACTCATTGAGGTGAAAAGCTACCCCAAAGTCCTGATGCTCTTTGTAGAACACCAGAAAATACCACATCATACAAAGTAGGAATTTTTTTTATCCTAGCACAAATCTGACTGTATATGAAGTATCCAGTTACAGCCTTGAACTTATAAGACCATGGTAACAAATATTCTTACACTAAGTTTTTAAGTTAATGTTTTTGTGCTGGTTATTTATTTTGACCTTTGTTAGTTGCTAACAGACAGATAGTTGTATATTCTGCAAGTTTAGGAAAAATTTATGCGAGTAAAATTTCAAATTGAAAACACATTATCCATGGACAATATGTCTTTCCTGACAAATGGAAAAAGACAGCAGTTATTTTATCAGTAGGAAAGCTGTGTCACCCTTGGGATGGCAGGGTCCTGCGGCAGGTTCTTGAGAATAACTCACCTGCCCGGCTGTTAGACTGTGGAAGAGAAACAGATGTGAGTACAGCTCTGGGCTGCTCCTGAATGCATCTTGATCTGTGGTTTTCTTCACATTCATTATTTTGAATATTTGCTTTTTTTTTTTTTGCAGTGGAAGAAATCAGTAATTCCTTTTCCCGTCACATTTTGAATCTTCTTTATTATAAATACTTTAAATCTTTTAAATTTTGTGTTAGGTTTTACTTACAACTCTGACATCGCATGTTAAAGAGATGGAAACTCCCATTTGCAAAGGATGAAAAATGAAGTAAAATGAAAAATAATGTACCTCAGATTGGCAAAGTTTTATTATAATTTGAATTACTTTTGATTCCATTCTCTTATTCTTCTATGCATTTCTTTTTGTATAATTGTTCTTTTCCCAATTTTGTGCCAGTAAACCACCACCCCTTCCCAAATGCCAGCAGTGATCACAAGCTGGTGCAGGTCTAAAGAACTGTGGTGTCGGACATTCAGTGCTCTAATTATCTGACCTTAGGTTCCTGTTCTTCCACCTCATCACCAATGGTCATTTTTGTCTTTGTAAAGGGGGAAATGAGTATTTTAGCAAAACTGAATAAAAACCCTGACATTTTCAGTGGATGGCCAAGCTCAATTTCTAGCTTTCACCTCTCATTCAGGAAATACTGAGTGCAGTGAGGGACCAGTTTAGGCTTCAAACAAATGCAGAAACTCCACTGAGCCTATTTGCAGAAGTTCTATTGAAAGCTATAGCTGGACCCTTGCCAGCGTAATGAGCCTTGATCAAAAAGGATTCAAGAAGGTTTAAAAAATGAGCTTTACTTTAAAAGACAATAAAAGTAGCATAGATGGAGGTTGCAGGGGGAGGGAGGAAATGGGCAAGAAAATAAAATATTTCAACTTTTATGCCTTTTTATGCTTTGGCTTACCTTATTAATCATTGCATCAGTATTTGAAAGTGAGAGAAAGCTATCAGTCAGATTTCTGCCATATTTTCTCCTTTTATAATTTATTAGCAACCTTCTGTTGTTACACAGAGAAACATTTACAATAGAAAAAATTGTAAAAAATGTAATTTTAAGTAAGAGTGAAATAAAAAATAAAATAAAAGAGCAGAATCTAATATGCATCTGGTTGAACACAGATTTCTTTCTCATGTGCTTTTCATCCTATCATTTTTTTTGTTCACTTTATTTTTTTTTACAGTGTCTTAATTTTATGAAGCCTCTGTCCTTTAAGCCTACCTTTTCAGTTTATCCTGTCCCACACTGATGACATTCAATTAAAATCAGCTGAAAATGACTTTCCTAGGCTTTGGATTTTAGTGTTGGGGAGAGAGAGAGAGAGAAGCAGCAAACTCTATTCATTAACAGAATTCTAATTTATTCTTCTTTATGGCAAAGAAAAGCAGTTGTTCTGTTTGTCTTTGTATCCTTCCAAGAGAACTTCCTTCCCTGTAATTGAGAGTGTTGCTTATGATTTGAGTTCAGAGACGCCTGCAGGGACTGTGGTATCTTAACCATCCCTGGGTGGGCATTCGGATGGGCTCATTTCCATAACATGCAACGGGGGAGGGGTGCTTTTGAAAAATAATTGCAGTGAGTGTGCAAGTATGTGTTTTCTTGGTGGCATGGAGAGATTCCCATTACCGGCATCTCAGACTGCTCTAATACTTGAGGAGTGGGCTTGCTCTTGTGGTAGTTTCCACTTCTAAGATCTTAACTTTTTACCATTGGATGAAGTATCAAGAGAGTTTAAAAACAAAGAAATTTTACAAAAAGTTTACATCATCTAAAAAAAGAATAGAGAAAAGAAACAAAATGCCCCCAAAAGAGACTCTTAGCAGAAATGATGACTCAGATTTATTTTGATGTAAGTTCACTATAAAATAAAAAAGATTAAAAGAAAGTTTTGGTGCCAAGAAAGCACGATGTGTCATTCGTATCATGACTTTATTTTCATGGCTGTAATTTACAGCTACATTTATGGTCAAATAAGGCAGATGGTGTCTCAGTTTATTATCAGAAACAATCAACAAAATAAGCTAAAAATATATTATTTAAGTGTTAATGGGCAAGCATACCCATTGGCCCAGAGAAGAGAGGCAGGATTTATGTGGTCACTGAAGTTAAGAAATAAGCTTGTTGGATTTTAATCAAGTGAACTTTCCAGATATCACTTTGAATACAGGGACTATGAATTTTGATCTAAGCAGAACATACTTATCTGAGTTTTGCATTATTGTTCATTTCCCACTGGTCTAAGATGACATACAATGTTACAATGTTAGCATACATAACTCAAACCATGAGGAATTTTACCTAGTCTTTACAGGCAGAGAGTGATTGGCACTTAGCAAATGATTTAGTAGTAATTTTCCAGTGTCCTTACAGAAAATAATATTTCTTCTCCTTCCCTGTGAAATACTTATCAGTCTAGGCATTCCCTGGAGATATTAAACCATCAATAAGACCTTCAGTGAATGTTTGCAAAACTTGTGTTGAAGATCTCAGGTACATATAATACTTTCAGTTATTTTTCTTTCAGTTACCATTAGTGTTTTTTCTTTTTGGTTTATAAAATCTGCATCTATAGCATGCTTTTGCGGTACAGCTGCTTCTGAAATAGCACATTAGCAGCTTATGTGACATCCCAACATATGTTAAATGAATCACCCTAAGTGGCAGTATTTGTCAACCTGAAATATAAACTCTATTTCTGCCTTAAACGATAGGTTAGCTAGCATGAGAATATCAGAACACCATGGGAACCATTTTCTGAGGAGCAATGTGGTCGGATGAAGACAATCTGTTTTTGATATTTGTCGTTGGGGCGTCCCCTAAAATGTGATTTGCCAAAGAGCTCTGCAGATGAGTGGCATAAACTTACTTATTTCACTTAACATGCAAAATAGAAAGCAGGAACACACAAGGTAGGAAGAAGGATGGTTAAAAAAAAATAATTCCTCACTCAAATCTATTAACAATATTTTAATGTTCAAATCTTAAAATGCTACTATAAATGGATACAAAAAACTTGTCAATTCCTATTTCAGAAAATAAATGCCATATTGAACTGAATTCCTAATTATCCAATAAATGTATGTGCAGGAAGGGAATAATCAATTGATGATAATTTAATGTTTTAATCAGTGGAAAATGTACACTACTTATTGCTTTGTTTGTAACTTAAAAAATGACCAAAGTTAGCAGGGAGACTCTTTAAAGGAAAATGCTAAAAATAATCCTTAAAAACACAGGGTAAAAGCTGACATCTCAGATTCAAAAGAAAGTTACATTTGGCAAGAGCTTTACTCCCATGATGTGTTAGTTATGTTTAACTCTGGTATTTTTTTTTTTTTTTTTTTTTTTTAACAAATGACTAAACCTGGACCCTGCGTTGCTTGGGCCAAGACATCATCTTTTATGACACATTTCTACACAAACATACTCCCACCAAGGTCATCACTCACCTTCCTAAACACCAGGGGAGCACACGCCAACATTTTAATTTACAGAGCAAATTTATACACGGGACTAAAAGATACTGTGCTTCTATTGAGGGCAGCCACGGAGCGACGGGAACATATGGAGCAGCTCAAGGCGGTTTGGAAATTCTTTTATATTCTGCCCATGCATTTACACTCACATTCTCACTCCCTCTTAACCTCCTTTCTCTCTGTAATGGTTGTGACCAGTGCCGGCACCGTGCTTGAGAAAACCCAGGGAGTGTGGTTCAGAAAATCCACTCTGGAAGAGCCTTGTTGTACGGGATGCAAGAAGAGGAAAGCTGCATAAGGAACATGGACAGATGAATTAGTTCTAATCAGGGCACCCTAGCCACAGTCTGTCCTGGTCCACATCCAGATGGACGGCCCTGTGCCATTCGGAAGAAGACAGCGTGCACAGCTGCTAGTGTAAAACATGTGTTCCACGAAGCAACTTTATGCTGCATGGAGTTTTTCCCTTCTAATGTTCCTCTGAAAAATCTCTTTCACCCAGAAATATCTTTGATCCGTTTCCCTGATTTTCTGACTTTTTTTCTTTCTTTCCTTTTGTTGAATCCTCTAACCACCACATACAAGGGCATCTTAGTAAGAAAAGGCAGCCCACGTTGAGAAAGAACCAGAGTAGATTATGGAGCACAATAGGGTAGGAAGCAGAGAAGAAAGATTTGTGGAGAAATGAAGAGAGAAAGATGTTTCCGAAAAAAATTAATTCACAAGCCAAATAATCAATGGTCCTTTTCCATTTCCTTTTCTCTTCTACCACACTTGTTGTTCAAAGTAAATTTAGCGTATTTGTGTTTGGATAATTCAAAATCATATCCAAAGCTCCCCAGAGGACAGATGTTCTCCTGCTTCTAGCAATTTCTGTTTCGTATTGATGGGTAGTGAAAATATTCACGTTTGCCTCAATTCCTTTATTTATTCCTTCATCAAATATTTGTGAAATAAATGAGTAGACAACCTTTAAAAAATTTTTGCATACATTAAAATTTCAAGAGAGACACCAACATTTTGAAGTATTCCGTCACTTCTTTCCCCGTCCTTTTTAAGACTTTTATTCCACATGGGGTAAGAAAAAGAATATAGTGATATGCTTTCTTTAAACAGAATAACTGGCTCATATTCACTCATTCATTCCTTATGTAACATATATTCACAGCATTTCCATAAGGAACTGGGCATGGGTCTAGACACCTGCCTGTGAAAGCTACATTTTAAGTGTCTCCATGAAAATGCTGTTCTTTGTTTTCTAGATTCCTCTTGATAGTCTGATATTTGTGTTAACTTGTTCTCAACTTTTATGTGCTTCCTCACTGTGTCTGGTCTTTTTTAAAAAAGGCAGAATTTTCTAAACCATGGTCTGTTGAACACTAGTAGCTTGTGAGATATTGATGGGTGAAATTAAAAAAAAATCCTTTAGTAAAATACATTTGGCACTTTAACATACCCTGTGATCTCCCAGGATATATATGGCAATATTAGGGCATTCAGAGATCTGAGAGTTCTGCAGCAAAGCAACCAATTTAATGTTGTCTAATCTAGAATTTCTCAAACACTTTTGATCTCAGAGGGATTTTAAGAGAACATCTATTAATATTTTGTTGGCTTCCTAGTTTCAGAAATGCCACTCTGGATCCTTATGGTTAACAGGTGCTAGTGGGTTCACGCTAAGCAGAATACAAAGCATGGTAATTATGATAAGAAGACGTCCTTAGAAAGCAAGCAGGCAGGTGGGTAGGTAGGTAGATGGATATATAGATGGCTAGTACTTTAGAAAAAATTAGTTCATTTAACTCTAGTAACAACCCTGTAAAGAAGGTACTATTATTATTTCCATTTTACAGATGAAGAAACTTATTTGCTTGAGACCATGCAAGATATTTCACAAGTAAAAATTGCTATTTCGGGGAACATACAGTATAGCTTAACAAAGCAAGCATCAAGTGTGGCAGCACACATAGAGTGGTTAAAATTTTAGTATGAGTATAGAACTATAAAGTAGTTTGGACTTTATTTTGTTTCATTTCGTTGTATTTTATTTTAGAGACAGGGCTCCCTGTGGTGCCCAGGTTAGAGAGTAGTGGCTATTCACAGGTGTGATCATAGCCCCCTGTAGCCTGGAACTCCTGGCCTCAGGTGATACTCTCACCTCAGCCTCCCAATTAGCTGGGACTACAGGTGCCAGCCACCACGCCCGGCTAGAAGCTTGGACTTTAAATATGGCTACAGAGAGGAAGAAGTTAGGAGACCAGGTGGCATACTGCGCTTTCACGTGTGTGTATGTAAAATTCTTCAAGATGGAAATCACTCAGCACATGGTAAGTACTTCATACATTGTATTCAATGCCGTTTCATTATCCTGTCAGTCCGTGTCCTGGTTTGCCAGGAGATGGTACCTGGGGAAACCTGGGAGGATTTGTAAGCATGAAGGCTTTCTCTTTTTTCCTTGCATTTGACTCTTTCTTATTTCTCTCCCCAGACTTTTCTCCATCTCCTCAAAGATCATTCCCCCATTGACGAAGATCCTTTAGTGGTTGAGATAATTGTCCATAATCAGCTAGAAAGAGGCAGAGCCAGGACTGTGCACCCAGATACCTATGATTACAAAGCAAACCAAGCAAATCACCTTCCTTCATTCCACTGGCTCTCATTTTTAGGGCTTCTTTCTCCCAGCTGCTTACAATTGGAAGTGATAGGACTGTTAATTGGCAGGCTTTCTGCTGGGAGAGAGATCAGAGATGCAGAGCCTACTCTCTGCATTCACGGGGAAAGCCACAGAAATGAGACAGGTAAAATCTCGTAAGGACCAGAAGTCATTTCTCCTTTCCAGTTCAGGGCGATTCGTGTGGCATTGCTGTGAGTTCTGGATTAATTTATATTAAAATAAATAGTAAAATGTTCCAATTTCATACTATATACCTCATAGAGAATGTTTACTACACGAATTTGTATATATTTTTAAAAGCCAGAAAAGCCATTAGGCAACTTAAAATTCTGGCCTCCAATTTTTATAATTTGTCCTTTGGGTGCCATGTCTCTGTGCATCCTGAAGAATTCAGAATGCTCTGATGGCTCAGCAGTTGGAGCTGTTTTGATCTGTCTTGACAGTAAGCTGTGAGGCCAGTTTGAACCATGTTCAAAGTAGACAGATACCATGATGATTACAGTAATGTGCGTAATAAAAGTTCTATAACTAGATAATCTCCTAACAGACCATCATATATTTGGCCTGTCAACTGTTTCCACTCATATGACATGACAGATTTCCTCTCTGCCTTTTCTCTCTTTCTTAATTTAAACATCATCTAAATTGAAAGAATGTCTTCTGTGTTTGAAATTTATGAAAAGGCCTAGGAAACCTAGATGAACAAGTTAACTCTTCTATTGAATGCTTTAGTAAAATATGTATTTACCAGAAGAACTGTGTAGGTAAAATGTGAAGTTGAAGCTTTGTGTACCTGACTTTAACTTAGTGATATGTAGAAATGTCAAATGCAGTCATTACCCACTCAAGTTTCCGTGGAAAGTTGAGTAACATTACAAGTATATGTGGCTATGGACCCCTTGTTTCTAAGTCTGCAATTCTATTCTGTGATTGTTTGAGTTGCTTGGCTAGGGCCTAACTATCATGAAGAATCTCTCTTCTTTCCTCAGTAGGGTATTAATTGTTCTAAGGACATGTGAGAATGAATGCAATTATACTTCTCACGTCTTTTCCTTTAAGTATTCTTCAGTGTTTATTATTGGTTATTCCTTTGCTTATGACAGCATTGCCTAGTTTCAATACTCCAAGATTATTAACTTAAAAGAAACCCCTGGATTTAAATCTTAGCTCCAATAATTATGAGCTGTGTTACCTTGGATCAGTTACTTACCCTCTCTGAGACTCAGTATTCTCACTGACAAAGAAGGGCAAGTGAGATCTATTGGATAGAGCTGTGAGGACTGAGTGAGCAACATGTGATTTGCCACGGGGCTCTTCTGAGTTATTCTTCCACAAATATTCATTTTCCACCTTAAAGGAGAGAAAAGTAAAATAATTTAAGCAAAACTAAACTATGAAAAGACTAGAACAAGTAGGTCACAGAGGAAGACATCCAAATGGACAGCAAACATATGAAGAGCTACACAGCCTCATTAATCATTAGGAAAAGCCACAATGATACACCACTAAATACCCATTAAAATGACTGAGACGGAAAAAGGCAACTTCAAGTGTTAGTCAATACGGGGAGGGACTGGAGCTCTCGTAAACTGCTGTGGTGCTGTTACTTGGTATGACAGCTTTGAACACTGTTTAGCATTATTTATTAAAGTTGAAGATGGGCATCACTATGACCTCAAAATCCCCCCTTTAGGTACAGTTGTAACAGAAATACTTAAAAATATGCACGAAAAGACAACCACGATTACATTTAGAGCAGCATTAGTTGTAATAGTATAAAACTGGAAATCACCCCCACGTTCATCAGCAGTAGAGTAGATATGTTGTGATATATTCATACAACTGAATATTATATAACAATGGAAAAGAATGGGGATTTGTGACTTGCAGCAACCCAAATGTCACGAGTGTCCTGTTAACAGACATAACGTAATGAAGACAGACATAAATGAGTATATACTGTACGGTTCCATTTGTAAAAACTTCCCAGACAGGCAATTTATGGTCTTCGAAGTTAAGCTATTAATTATCTGGTGAGATGAGGTTGCAGGATGGGGTAGTGGCTTGAAGGGGTAGAGAGGGGTCTTCCAGGATGTAGGTGATGAGTCATTTCTTGATTTGGATCAACTTAGGCATATTTACATGGTAAAAATTCATTGTGCTGCATGCTTATAATTTGCGTTCTTTCTATAGGTGTTATACTTTCATAAAAGTTTAATTTAAAAAAAAACCCAAAAATCTAAACCAAGCTAGTGACCTTTAAATTCTACTGGGCAGAGTTACTAATTACGACCCAGTGCACCAGTGGTCAGTAGAATATCAATATTAATTTCATGCCCCTCATTGTTTAGGTTCTCAATAAAAGAGTATTTTTTTCTATTACTTGTTTTAAAAAACACCTTTTTTGTGGTGTTATATAACTGCATGGATGATAAACTCCTAATACTCCCAAGACCTCTATTTTTTTCTTCTTTCTATAATTTCCTTTTGTAAGATTAACCAGTCCTTAGCAAAGGTAATTCAGTGACTTTTCTGTGGTAGATTCTACTGGCACCCAGTAAGAGTTTAGATGTTTTAGAAGCAAAACGTGCTGCACTGTGTGATTTACAGGCCCCGTTTTTGGAGAGCAGTTTGTTTTATTCTTTATATCATTCTATTATTTATATGTGGCTGCAGAACAAGTGAAACATATAGTCTGGTTATTGTCAGGATATGAAGGAAGCCAAAACAGTGTGGAAATGTAACTTTGTAAATTCTTTCATGTGACAGTTGTAAGCATGATTTTTCAGAGTGTGTATACAGTATGCTTGGATATCCTGTCTTGGGGAAGAGGTGCTGTCACCTTCGAAAAGGAAGAAGAAATAAAATTGGCTCTGGAGTTACGCCAAATTATGTTCGGGCCACCTCTTGGCAGTGCCAATTTATTCAGTTTATAATTTCCAGTGACTCTTAAGACATCAGGAAAGTTGACCCTGGTGTTCTGAAAGATAATTCTGCTTACAGCAAAATCCTGATTTTTTCCCCCTCTTTGATTATTAGTTGCATCTTCATATCACAGTAGAAAAGATGAGTTTTAGCAGATCGATTTGCCAGTGTGGCAGCCAATCAAACATATATTGGAGATTGGCATTCTTAATTGACTCAGTACAGTAATTAAATTTTTTGCAATTAAATTAATTTTAAATTAAATTTTCATCAGATTTGTGCTTGGTGAATAATTTTTAGTTAATAATATTTAATTCAATTAATAGTCCTTGCCATATTATAAACAATTATCTTTCCAAAAATATTTTTTTAGCAAAACAGTCATCCATTACATAAATCTACAGAAATTTAAAACCAGCCAGGAAAATTAGTTTGCACATTGATTTAAGCTTAAAATCCTGTGCAGGCATAAAAAGACTCAGATTGTGAGAACACTGATGTTGAAAACAAACCACCTCCGCACCGCCTGGCAGAAGTGCAGGATTCTGTTTTTCCCGGCTGCCAGATGGACCGCAACTATGGGCTTAACGTAAACATTCAGTTTCCTTACAAAGATCATTTCATCGTATCGTCAGTGTTCCCAATAGATGCAATGCGGTTCCATTTCATTGTGAATTCTAAATAACGAGGGCAGGTAAACCTTTGAGGTTCGGCTTGGCTTGAGCCAGGATACACATGATTAAATGCTTATTCAAAACTCTTTCATCTGGAAGCCTTACAAGAAGGCTTATTTTTGTTTTACTGCCTTTCTTAAAGTGTTTCAGTATTTCCAGTTTGACTTCCATCTCATACCAGAAGGTGAAAAGACATTGGAAATGATTGCTCTTTCAGTGAATTTCAAAAGAAGTTCTGGGTTTGATTTTGAGTAAACATTTGGCTTTGTTTTCAATTTTCTGACCTGGATGGTTCAGCCTTTTGAGGTATCTTTATAACAGTTATAATTTTATCATTCTGATGGTGACTGCATGTGCAAAATAAATTTGAGAATTGAGCCAATTATCCACATTGTTCAAGCTGGAATGTCATTTTGTCTTAATTATATAGATATTTCATAAAATTGAACATTTTGAGAGGACATTTATCTTAGTAATTGCTCTAATTCCTCACTTGGAAAACTTTCATTGCTGATAAAATTATTTAATACAATTTAATTATATTTTGTCATATATGGACTAAAAATACAATGTATAAGAAGCTTAGAAAATATCAAGTAATGAACCATTCTTCTACTTTAATATCTTCCCCCTCAGATATCATTAAAATGTTGGAGAAGATAAGTTACCTTTAATTTGTTTCTTTCTTTTAGGTGGAATGATTTCATACAGCTTCTTTTACATAAAGTAAGAACATTCTAAGGCACGATCTGTATGCTGTGGTATCCCAACTAATCAATTGCATCGCACTAGATGAAAGTGAAGTAGGTAATTTCTTACATGAATTTTCAGAAAGTTCTCACCAGCAAGAAATTTCAGCGTTTACTATTAATTTGGAATTATTGACTATTAAGGAATCACCCCTTAACTCTTGGAAGTGGTAACACATTAAAACATAGACTCATAAAATATTTAAACTAGATGTTACCTTAACCACTTCATCAGTGAGTCACGCTAATCATGAATCAGACTGTCAAATGTTTTCCTGGGCGGTTGGTTGTAAGCAGCTAGCAGTAGTAAGACTCACAAGGCCTATATTTTGACGGTTGGAGCTCTGCTCTGGGTAGTGTGCTGCAGAGAAGCAGGGGACAAAATGAGGGTGCCACACACTAGGGGAAGCATGACCAAAAACAAGGAAGCAGAGGAAGAAGCAATGTGTGTCAGAGTTGCCTACTTCTTAGCTGACCCTGCCTCAAAGAATGGAAACTCGGCCTTCTTTAAGAAGTTCAGTCCCCCCAAATAAAGCTATCCCAGTGAAAATGCCCCCATATGCATCTTTTGTATGCTTATATGCTGTTATAATGTGTGTATTGATTATGCTACCTGGATAATTTTTGGAGCATTACATAACCTTTATCCATACGTGTTTACCAACATCTTTAATCAATACTCTCCCTTAAAAGGACAGGAAATAGGATTCATTTTGTGTTTAATTTCTTCCAATCAACCTTAACATGCTCTTATTATTTAAGGGGATCTTTCCCTCCATCTGGTTATTTCATTGGATTTCTTTTAAATAACGTTTTAAATTATTTTCTTGTCTTAGTATATACAAAGATTTTGAATTTCAGGCACACTAAGTAACCCCTTGTTGATATTGTAGTTGTCCATAATTTCTCTCATTTGATATTCAGAACTCTGATGTTTCAATATTTCCCAACACTGCCTTCAACTTTATGCAATTTTGGCTATAAAAATATATGAAATGATAGAACTTCATTTTTAAAAAAATGAAAATTATAAGATGCTAATAAAAGATTATTTCAAGGACAAATAGCTAAGAGAATTATTTTGAATAGTAATCTGAAGAAAAGATAAGGACTACATGTTTGCATCACACAGCATTTAAAGTAGAATTCTTACTTAGATCCTAAGAAGTCCTGAGAAGTTCAGTCACAAAATGCTTAGATGTATTTCCTCAGGGTTGAAACCCAGCTATTTCACTCCGATGGAAAAAATTCCACTGGTGATATGAAGTCTTGAAGTTAAGGATAAACTATTAGCTATAAAACCTCTAGAGATGATGAACCAGTTAGACCCTTAGACTAAATAAACACTTTGATGATGGTTTGTGGAATGCAGCAATCAGGATTTCCATTGCTTCACTTGGGAGTTGGGTGTCCTTTTAGGAATTCTGAAGGCAGCCTCTCAGAACCCTTGTATAAATCAACCTAAAAAGTAAATTCCTCCTCTCTCCCATTATGACTGTTAATAGTTATCTGTATGGAGTCATATTCATGTTTGTTCAGGATAGCAATGAGAGCTGTCGTTTTATGGTGTATGCCAACTAGTGATACTGAAATAACATCATGCTATAATTAATAATAACTATTTTGCAACCTTTATGTTTTTGCCTCAGAGATCTGAATGCAATTTATGGAGAAGTGTTAATGATAATATACAAAATTTGTTGAGCATTTACTGCATACTAAGGACTGTGCTAAGCACGTTATACATGCTTCCTCATTTAATCCTCACAGTAATCTTAAGGGCAGACATAAGTACTTACATCAGAGAACTTAAGTGACATGCAACGGCACACTGGTAGACAGTGGCCAAGCCAGGACTGGATGGAACTCAGGCAGAGCATGTGACTCCACCACCCACGCTTTCTCTCACCATATTATACTGCCTCATAACTGCACCATGTATGGCTGTTGGAGGACCCAAGAGTTACGTGGGAAGGGTTGGGAACTTTTTCAGGATGTCTAAAGGCTTGGGGAAAAAGGAAAGGGCAAAATAAAAAAGAGAAAAGCAAAAGTAGCTTCCAGATCTTCTGAACTAGGTTAGACACTTCCATTCATCCACTGCTGAACTGTCCTGGGATGGTCTTGATGCAGGAGCCTTTTGTACTTTCCTTAAAGCGCTTATGAAATGTGTCAGCACTCACAATCTGACAGAGGCAGAGGTTTGATTTGTAGGTCTCTCCTGGATCTCTCTAAGCTTAGGGCACGTGGATGGGTGGGAGTCAGGGTTCCAGACTTTATTTGCTCCTGGAGGGAGAGGCCATGACATCTCCTTTACTGGCTACTGGCACTTTCCAATACAAAGAAAAGAAAAGAGCAGCTCATCCATCTGGTGTCTTCAGTTTCTTCTATTCTGGGGGTCTTCATTTCTTCATCTTTTCAGTTTTTCATTTATAAAATTCCTCTGGATGATGAAAAACAATAGAAATTAAACAGTCCCCTCCAATAAACATTCGAAGCATCCACCAGCCTCTGTTTGATATAAATTCTAAATACAAATTTTAATTGAGTAAAGAGGACTTTTTAAACCTAAGATTCTGCACAGTCATAAAATGCCATCTTCTGGTACATATTTTAAGAAAGAAAATTCTAATCTACGTTTATTTTTTCTTTCTGCATTTATAACAAAGAATATAACAGATTTTATAAAGCGTTGATTAGCAAGAAATGCTCAAATTATAGGACAAAAAGAAATATTTGTTAATTCCCATCTAGTACTGTCACAAAGCAATTTAGTAAAAATTCAAAAACTATTCTGTGCTGTTCCAATGTAGTAAACAGCACAAAGTAAGGAATGACTCACAATAGACATAAACTCAGAAATTTATAAAAATATGACATTATATGAACACCCTCTAATTATATAATCATTTATACTGTTAATGATATTGTACCAAATTTAACTAACCAAGGACTTTGTATTAGTTGATGATAATTCAATGTAGCAGATATTGTCTGCATATAATATACATTGTGTCTACTTAATTGAACCTACTTAATATGGATAATTTTGAAGTGATGATCACTGGTTAACTTTAGATATTGTAGCTTAATATTCTGTTGCATAAAACTGAAGTGATGGACTGGGGTGGAATTTAGGGCCCTGGAGCATTATCTTTTTTTTAAATCAACTTTTCTTTAATTGAGTAATAAAATGGCTTTGTAATTTTCCTCCACTAGTCAGGACCACCAGAGCATATGGAGGATGAGGGTTATCACTGTTACGGACCAAAACAAAGGTTAGAATATGCTGGGCACATGGATCTTCATTTTAGAGATGAGAAAAAGAAGAGGCCTGACTAAATATCAGATGGTTAATACCAACTAATAAGACGAGCACACTGGCCTAGGATCTTTTAACATGCCACTCAAAATGACATAGTGAATTGAGACTATATTTTTTAGCCTGAAATATTTGGATGATTGTCAAAAGTTTTGTTTTGGTCTATTTTATTTTGTTGCTTAAATTATCTGGATAATTGATAACTTTATTAGCTCAGCTTTTAAGGGAAGATGCAGTCCATAAGCTGAGATAGAAATGCTAATTTGGGACACTAAGTTGGAAATAAAAGTTCCAAGTTAAAAAATATTAAAGCACACGCAACATTAAGAAGTTCATACTTTGGCAGAGGGACCTGGCTATAATCTGTTTTAAAATAAATAGATTGTGTACAGCTGTCCCTATATCCCTGGCAAAATGATGATTTAATGTTGATTAAGAGAGAAAGCCTTTGAAGTGAGGGAGGCAGCAGCCCCTAGTATGTCTTTAGTGATCATTATCAGTCTTTCCCTGAAGGATAGCTTGGTGCCAAAAGCTCTTTTCTCCCCACTGGTTAAGGTGGATTCAGGAGCGAGGCTTTGTATGTCTGAAAAGGCCCTCTCGTTCACAGGCCTCTGGTGTCTTACTCCCTTAGGATCATGAATGTTTGAGAATAAGCAGACGCAGCCCTTTTCACAGAAGGGCAAGATCCGCAGCTCCGCGGCATCATGGCATTATTTATTCATCATGAGAACAGTGAGTGAACATGTACCCTGCAGAAAAATCAAATCAGTGTTCGCTGTGTCGAGCAGCTGCATTTGGCAGAGAAAAAGCATTTGGATCTAACTTTGGTAACTGAACAATTATAGGCGTTATTAAATTGGAGATGCAAATGAGTGACCGTATTTTCTTCCAAGTTTGTTGTATTTCACTTGTACTGCTTAAATTGAAACCAGCTCGGAATTTGTAAAAGCTGATTCCTGAAAGCTTAGAAAAGTCCCGTGCTTGTCCATATACCAGTAGTTTCACTAAAAATATTTACATATTAGTTAACCTCAAAGGACCAAATCTGCATTTCTTCATGTTTGCAGGTTAAATGGATTTAGGGCCAAAGTCACTGGGTCTTTGAATATCTAACACTGTAGATTTAGTCACCAGGGGAGATTCAGATAGTATAAAACAGCTTGGAAATGTTAATAAAATAAATATCTGTATTACGGTAAGAATATCTATCATAATTTAAAGCTTGTGTAATTTGCAGATGTATTACCTGATTTGTGAAATAGACCAATATTACATCATATTCTATGAACTATAAAACTGCCTAGTTTTTAATCTCAGCTCCTCCGTTTACAAGCTCTGGGCCCTTGGGAAGATTAGCTTACCTCAGTCTCCTCTCTATAAAATGGGAGCAATAATAGTACACGCCTCTCAAATTTCTAAGAGGATTAAATAAATTAATATGTGGTAAGTGCTTAGGATAATGCCTGTCACTTAGCAATTGCTGTTGTGTGTGTGTATGTGTATAAACTGAATACAGTGTTATCAAAAGGTAAATTGGCATATAATAATAATCTCTCATTACCTGTCTATCCATCCATCCATTCACCTATCTACCTACCTTTCCCTCCACATTTCAGTGAAGTTACAGTTTTGAGGAAGCGTTACTCACACCGGAGTTCTCAGTGCTAATTAACTTGTATTTATACAACATGCTAGTGTGCATTTTGACAGGACATACTGTAGCTTGTAAACTGTAAAAGGATGTCCGTTCAGATTTGGTGAGTCCCAAATTCAAAGCTTGAGAATTTTTTCTCAGTATTTCATCTACACATTCTATTTATCAGAAGTCAACCACGATGCAGGAAAAAGTTTTTTAAAAATTATCCAATGAAGGTGAAATGACAGCAAAGTGAAACTGTGGAGCCAGGCAGCAGGGGGGCAGCTCCAGGCTTCCCGTGGACATCTGTCCCCACGACGACTTCACCAAGTTCCAATAATAAACCTCTGCTAGATCCTTGAAGGGATTGATTCCTTTCATTCAGACCGTAGTCTGGGGTATAAATCTCTCCTATAGCTTTGAAGTATTTTCAATGTCTTTACTTTTCCCATGGTTTATTTCTTATCCAAAACAACTAACCACTCTATTTTATTTTATTTTTTTCCCCATTTGCAGCGTTTTGGGCTTCCTTTCTGAATTTACCACGACTCTATTTTACTTTCACTTTGAGATTAAGCTTGAAGCATATTAGCATGTAAAATTCCCATTAAAATATCCAAGAAAGAGTGTATTCTGGAGCTGTCTACAAGATGTGCTTAAATCATAAAATGCAAAGCATTTACTTATGTACAAATGGAAAAATTTTAGAATTGTACACAAATTAAAATATTAGAGCACGTGGAGTCTCTTTGTAGGCAAGTAGAGAAAGGCTGCAGTTTAAATAAGTGTGCCAGTGTGGGCAAATGCTTGTGACGTCCCCTGAACGGCTCTTAAAATTGCTGTCTGTAATATTAACATTTTGTATGATTCTTGGATTTCTCAGTGATTTCTTTTAGTGATAGGGTATACTTTTGTGTTTTTATACCTGCCTCATGAAATTTGATTTCATTTTGTTTCTCAGCCTTGATTTGCATTTTAGAAATTAAAGTGGAAACTATTTGATCATTATTACACCCCCTTACATTTTTTATGCTCTAAAGAAAACCCAAATTATTATTTAAAATATCCACACACACAATATGGAATCTAGGCTTATTACCTCAATAAATACACTTTAAGACGTGTGTTGGAAGATAATTCAGACCTTCTTTTTTAAACTAGATATAAAGGATAAATGATTTTTTAATTGTCCAGTGATTTTTTAAAAAAAAAATTCAGCAATACAAATTCCACATCTGCTTCAACTGCAGACATATAAAACCAGTGTGACAAAAAAGGATCATTAAACAATCTGATTTTCTTGTTGGGAGGGTTTAATGCTGTTGGGTATAGTATTAAAATGTAGAATTTGATAGCATGTCTTAAACTTTTAATGATGTGTTCATGAATATAAAACATGCTTCTCCCAGTGACTTTATGACTTCTCCTCTGCATAATTAGTGGTATCTGTTTTATGAGCTTACTGTTGTTTCCTTGATCCCATGAAAATGTGAAACCACTGTAATGATTTACACCATTCCAGAGCTTTAAAGATACGAGCTGTTTCTTAAAATAAATAACAAAAAAATTCAAAAGTATAATACTAGAATTCAAGACATAGTGGGATCTTTGAATGTTAAAAAAAAAACAGGATTTGTACATAAATACATTTTCAAAATTTTCTTTTGTAACATTTGATTTTTAATAAACACTAATACAGAATATATTTATCTTTTATTGTTCACAGAATGCTCCCCTCTTATTATATATATATATATATTCTTCCTCATGGCTGAAACAGTTGGGGAAAATGTCCCTGAAAAAATGTTTTAAAAATAAATATTTGATCATTTGCAATCTTTGAGAGTTATTAATTGAAGTAACAAAGACACTCATTACCAAACATTAAAGTTTCATGAAATTCCAAGCAAATTATATTACGTTCTTTTAAAATTATCATTAGTAGATGCACAAAAGGGTGTCTCTATACAGCTGATTTTTAGATTTAAACTGATTATCTTAATTATCTTAATATAGTGTATATTACTTAACCAGGTATAACTTTGTCATATTGCCTCAATAACTGAAATAACTTTGACCTTTTTTGTTATTTCCATTTTTGGGTATGCTGAAATGTAACTTTCTCAAAGCTCCTTAATTATTTTATGTTTTGTTCTTAGTTTAAGTACGGGTAGGGAAATTCTATAAATAAATACATTTTATGTTATATATTCAGGTAAGAATTTTATTCAAAAGAGGAAAATAACAGATAATTGGTATAAATTGCATATGTGTTTGGATTACTGTTAAGCTTTTTCTGTTCTTGTTGAAATGGAACTGTGTCTGTATGTCTCAGGAGAAAGTATAATTAACAAGCTTTCCCACTATAAAACAATTGGTTTCGATTATCTTCTTTAATTGAATTGATGTTTAAAAACTGAATTGATCAATTGTTTTATGCCTCATGACATCTGTTTAATAGTGAAAAAGTTTTTGTGGCTATTGTAAGTAGTTATTCCTTAAGGTAACATTTAGGTAGTAAAATGATATCTGAAGGATAGGCTTTAAGTATTGTGGTTTCATTACTTCCAGTAAATAAATACAGCATTGTAATTCTTAATTTTAAAAAGAGACATTCCAAGAACAGGGAGTCATATAACTGGAGGGCCTGCATTACTTCCTCTTGGGTTTTTAATAAATAATTTAATTGTTTTAAAGTTATCTTGAAAATATTTGATTGAAACAATCACCATCGTAAGAAGTGGAGTAGCCCTGGCTTTAAACAATATGAGTGTTAATGACTGTAAAGCAAATATTGGAAATATGAATCCATTTTTATTTGGTTTCCGTTAAAGATTATTTCCATCAGAAAAAATAATTTCCAACAGATTGAATTCAAAACTTTTTGATGTAGAAGTCTTTACGATGGAAGGATGGGCCACCCATTCTAGCTGTCTATTCTTGGAAGTATTTTAAAACATTTTTTTTCCCATATATTTCTCTGGTTTCTGTGCAGGATCAATCAAAGGCAATATTCCAGTGCCAGAGGCCAAAGGGATCTTCTGCTTTTACACTAAGAACTCGGTTTACATCCATTATTTATTTGAAGTTTTAGTATAATAGCACATTTACTAATAGGCAATTGAAAAATTTCCCTTTTGAGATTTCAAGAGATTAGTGTCTTACATTCATTTAAAGGAAACATACTCCAAATTTAGTGACATTAACATCAAGCAGATTTGTGTAAGCTTTTATTTTTTGGCTCCAACCTGCAAGAATTTATTTTACTACATCTCAGCCTCCTTCTATATGAACAGTTAATAGTTGCTGTTCACGTTCACTGTAATACTCCTTCAATCCCACCAGTTCCTGGCCCTGCATCCTGAAGCAGCAGTCTTTGTGATGTGAAAAGGGAATTCTAATGAGTCCAGTGCCACTTTCAAATGCACTGCAAGTGACATTTAGGTTCAGCTGAAGTGGTAGAATTCTATAATAAAAGAAATTATCCACATCCTGGCTTCAAAACAGAAATTTAAATGATAGAAGTGACTTACATATAGCAACTTATAAGGTTTTAATTTTAGCCCATGTTTTCTTATTAAGCTACCACAACCTCTCATTTTCTAATATGTACCAGTTACCTCTCATACAAAGTTCATATGTATTAAAAACATACTTTTCCAGCAAACACACACTTTTTAACTTTTATAATCCAACAATTATTTTTGGAGCAGCTCTTACATTCAATTTTCTAGGCACTGAAAAAGATGTGGCAAGAGATACAAAAGTAATCTTCTTGTCAACACTGATAGGAGGTCATAAAACTTAGCTTGGCCTCCCCATTCCCCTGAGCAGCAGCCTAATGAACAATGCAGCTGAATTTCCTAAGAGTAAGTAAGAGGACTAGGACCATGCCTTACGCACCCTCTATAGTAGAGTCTGCCACGTAGTACACATTGTACATACACAATATATATCTGTTTTGTTAATGTAGGAATGACTTAATTGGTTCATCTTTGTATCACCTGAACTAAGTTTATGCACATAATGGCTCATCCTAAATAATACACCCCACAAAAAAGACCCAGAGAACTCTGTGCAGTTCTCTTTTTCCTTCCTTTGTGCATTTTATTCCTTCTATCTGGGAGAAAGCACCTTCCCATGCCACCTTAACTTCTAAACATTATTTTACTCATTCCTTCCAGAACTACCTCAAAATCCATATTCTTTGTGTGTGAAACCTTATTTTTTGGGAAAGAAAATTTAAAAACTATGCTTATTTATTAAGAAAATCGTCCTAGACTGCGAATCACATGAAAGTAGGATAGTTCATTCAAGCAGCCATTTAAGGTAGTGGATTCTGCCACCACTAGCCCTCGGGGGGGACGGCTCCAGTCGGTCTGTCCATGCAGACACACTCTCCTCTCCCCTTCTACCAGCTGTGCACAGAAGATCTCTCCCACATTTCTCAAAACCCACTTTGGGAACCAGAGGTGGATGGTAGACTCTTATGAGCACCTAATATTGGATCAGAGAGAAAAGTATACAGCAGAAAAGAGGTCCTGGCAGCTGGAAATAGCCCACACTCACCTGGACTTGCCATCTGGGGAATCCAAGAAGTTAATTTAAACCATTAGAACCTCATCTTTTCTGCACATTTTCTCACTTATCTATCCTTTACTCTCTTAATCGTGTGACCTGTCTTATGTGAGTATTTCCTGATTGCTGCTTCAGTAACTTTGGTTGGTGCCTGAGTGGGACCAACGGCACGCCACATGGGCTAGGGGGTTTGAGTTAGGAACGGCGATTAGGAGATTTCATTCACTGGAGCAAGAGATAATGAAAGTCCATGGACATTAGTGGGAATGGAGAGAAATAGACAGGTCTGAAAGCATTTAGAAAGTGGCATCTACTGACATGATACATTCTAGACTCTGTTACACTAATATTAACTATACTTGGGAAAGCCCATATTTCCTTTATAAAATATCTATTTTGAAATATTTTCACCAGAAGACAAAAGTAGACAGAATAATACAATGAATCACATATAATACATTTACAAATTATACACTTGTCAAGATTTTGGTAAGCTTGTTTTATCTATTTTTTTAGCTGAAGTTTAAAAAAAGTCTCAAAAAAATATCCTTTTACCCCAACATGCTAAAACATATGGGCATAAGAACCATCAAACCTAATAAAATTAACAGTAACATCTGTATCATCTAATATGCAGTCCATAATCCAATTTAACTGTCTGAAAAATGGCTGGAAATACAATTCATACGAGAACTATGGAAAGACAATATATACATCTAAATCAGCTTAAATGCTTAATTTTCATCTTTTAACAGTGGGGAGTCAGTACCCTAGTTATTTCCTATGGTGCCTACAGGTTGTTTTGATGTATTTGGCATTTTCATTTTTTTGTGGTTTGACAACAAACTTGTCAAAAACATGTATATATTCCATGTGTATTAATTGATTTCATTTACTTATTTGATGCATACATTGTCCCAATTTTGGCCAATAGAAACAATATTTCTTAATTTACACTTATTGCATGATAATTTCCCTTTAGTGCAGATAGTTTGGGCTACTATAAAACTACACGGCATTGCACACAACTATCATAAAACTCAGCTAAAGAAGAAACAATAAGACCCTCATGATCTACCCAGTATTAAACACATGATCCAAAGCAATATTCTGTAATCATCATTTGAGTTTCAAAACTTTGTTAAATTTTTGATTAAAAATTAAGTAATTTGGGCACATATAACAACAACTTGGAATACTTTTGTATACTGTTACATTTGACAATTCTAGGCTTTGTTAACTAAATTTCCTACCACAATTGTTGTTCAATCAATTTTCATAAGAAAATGGTCAGTTTCCACATCCAGGTTCATGTTAGATGTTCTATAATGCCCCCTTCTTTTCCCCAAGCATGTCTAGATATTAATTTCCCTAGATGTCTAGTCTAGATATTAATTTTAGATAATGATTGCTTGATAAATATATAAGTAGAACAACATGAAGCAAAATTAAGCACATATGTCTATGTAACTGGGGCCTCACATCTCGCTCTAAAGGTATAATTCACTTACTCTAATCCATCTTCATAATGTAAATACATGAGGTCCCCACTTCCTAGTAGTAACAGAAAGTTAGACATCCAGTCAAATCCCATCCCAGTTTCTAAGCCTTCCCTGTCACCTGACAAGTTCCATCTGATCTCCGGTTGCTGGTGGCAGTGGAAGGCAATGTGGCTTAGTGGAGGTGTGTTCAACCATCAGAGCTGGGTGTAGCTCCCAACTCTAGACATTGCCAGAGTTCTGCTCTTTCCTGTAGAGACTAATCTTCAGGAAGTGAGATGGTCATTTCTTAATGCGATGTTCCACGAAGGTTGTGAGGCTAGGGCCCTTCAGTGTAAAGCTTTTTCAGTTCCCTCTTGCCTCACAGGTGGAGCTTGCCAAGTGGCAGGCCAGTGGCCCTGGGCGCTGAAATGCTTTTTCTTGGTACAAAGCACCCCAGGATCACCACCAGAGATCAGAGGCTGCTGAGTGCCTGCAGTAGTAGATGGGTTACAGGAAGGAGCACTGGGTTTGGAGGCCATGGAGGCTGGGGGTGGAAGTTGGCTGTGCTGGTCCTCTGATCTCCCTGCTCTTGTTGGAACCAGAACAGCCTCACTTGCAGTGGCTCTTCCAATAAGGTTACCTCCTTAGTAGTGAGTTCAGGGGAGGGGTCAGCACTTTTTATGCGGCATGAATCAAAAATGTTACAATTCTCAGTGATCGGTTTAAATTCACAACCATATTTCAGGTCACAAACTGGCCACAAGAGTGCTGTGAATCGTAGACTAGCCCATGTCCGTCCCCCTCAGACTCAAAGCCAACATCCCTGCCAGCCTCCTTGCTGATCGTCTTAAAAACTGGTGGGGAAACTTTTATTCTAGATTTGGATAATTCGAAGTATCTTGTTACACGCTTCTCGAGGCTACTTGCCAGATATCTATTCTTCCAAGAAAGGCAAACCTTCACCATTCCGAATTGGGGGGAAAAACATGAAAATTCAACTTCAAGGCAACATATTACAGCCATAATAAATACATTTCATGGACTAATTGAAATTTTAAAAGTACAGCATATTTGGGGGTAGACATTATTTTATTTGTAATAATCTTTACTATCACTTCAGAGAATCATAAAATCTAAAGGTTAGAAGAGAAACTTTAATTCTCCAGGTCAAACACGCAACACACAACACGCATGCACACACACACACACATACACACACCATCTTATTTATTCCAAGATAAAAACAGCTTTTCTCCTAAATTAAATGGAAAGTTGAACCATATGAAATTGCTATTTTTGTAAGGCAAAAATGGCTAAATTGTGGGAAATTCATATAGTTGAACCCACATATGGATACCATATTTCTTTATTAGGCCAAAAGTTATGAACACGCTTTGCTGAATTATTTTTCTTAATGAAGCTTACTTGCATTTATTTAATTGAATGAAAATTTAAAATAAACAAAATACTTTGAGCTCTCCTTGAACCTTTTCTCAAGATGGCAGATGAGAAAAACTGCCAGCCACAGTGTCTGTGCAAGAAAGACAGATTTTAGAACAAAGTGAAAAAAAAAAAATAAACAGGCAGACAAACATAGATCGGATGAGGGTCGGAAGGAAGGGTGCCTGAAACTACAGGAGACTCCAGGGGAAGAAGTTGCGGGGGAGAACTGGAAGGAGAAAGGCCCCCGAGAGGCTTGGAGACCAGAGACAAGGGTAGGTGGAGCGGTTAAATTTCCCCTCCCTTGCCTCTGGGACTGCCAGTGGGCTCCCGAGCGACTGGAGACACCTGCCCACTCCAGCCCAGAGACGGCTGCAACCAGTGAGCAGTGAGCCTCTTGCGGACAAGGCACCAGGCTCCCGGCTCTCTCAGGTACCCCCCGGCTGCAGACCTGAGCCGATCGGCAGGCACCTTATTGGTTCATTCTCCCCTTCACCTTTCCTACCCGGGCTGCCCAGAGAGATAATTTAGCCACCACCTGGAGGCATCTGCAGGGAACAGGACCTTTCCTTTTGGGGCCCTGCAGCGGACTGAGGGGTACTCAGACTGTGAGCTGCCTGCCTGCCTGCCAGCCCTCCCAGGTGCTGCTTGCCTGGTGACTCCAGGAGAGCAGGGCAGACCCTGAGGTGGAGAGACACTGATCCAACCTGGGCACCCTGTGGGTGACTTGAGACCAGTACTCTCCCTGGCAGGCTCAGGGATTGATGTCCAGGGCCCAGGGGACAGGCCTGCAGACCAGATCCCATAGTCCCAGGTCTCCATCGCATTGCTTGTGGGCATAGGAAGGATGTTTGTGAATGAGCCTACTGAGGTGTGTGTGCCTTTGGGGGCAGATCAGAGTGCTTGAGGGGCAACCCTTCTCCCGTGGGAAGGCTATGTGCCAGCCCGGGCTGTGATCCTGGGCAGGGAACCTCCCAGCCCACATCACAGCCAGGGGAGATCTGCTGGCTTGAGGTCCTGCCTGCTGGCAGAGGCCTGGGAGAAACTGCCGAATAGGGGCGGGTGGAAAGGAGTGAGGGCTGCTCCAGATTGCAGGTCTCAGACAGCCCCAACCCCACACGCAGACTTTTCCACTGAGTGAGGCCATTTCAGCCCTGGCCGCTTTGCCCAAAGGCAGAGAATAGACCTTTGACCCCTGCTAACAGCATTTGTGGAGCTTGAGGGCAGGCTCACCCAACCCAGCTCTGCTCAGCCTCACTCCCCCACCTGCCTCCACTGAGGTAGAGAATAAGGACACATCTGGAAGTCCCAAGGTCCCACCCACCACCTGAGGCACTAGAGTGCCTCTCCAGAGGAATGAGAGCTGGTTGCAGGACCCAAAAAACAACACTGCAGCCTGCTCCTCCCAGCAAGTGCCACCAACTGACCAACAGGGAGGTCATTCTGCACACCCTTTTACTGCATTTACTGACTGATCATAAAGGGTGTGATCAAATCCCACCCACAAACACCACCTACTGTCTCAGAAACTAAACAAGGCATGTCAATATCCAAATGAAAATCTAAAGGTAAGAAGCAACAGCTGATCCAGATGGAAAGGAATCAGCAAAAGCACTCTAGAAGCATAAAGAATCAAATGGAAAGCACACCCCCAAAGGGGAACACCAGCTCTCTAACAATGGACATCAACCAAATTCAGAATACTAAAATGAAGGAAGAAAAATTTCGACCCGATGGTTTCACACCCGAATTTTACCAGACCTACAAAGAACTGGTGCCTATCCTGCAGAAATTATTCCACAACATCAAGAAGGAAGGAATCCTCCCCAACACATTTTATGAAGCCAACGTCACCCTGATACCAAAATGAGGAAAGGATACAACAACAACAAAAAAAAAACTACAGACCAATATCCCTTATGAATATAGATGCAAAAATTTTCAACAAAATCCTAACAAACCGGATTCAGGTGCTTATCAAAAAAATAACCCATCATGACCAAGTGGGCTTCATCCCAGAGATGCAGGGATGGTTCAATACACAAATCTATAAATGTAATTCACCACATAAATAGAAACAAAAACAAAGACCATATGATCCTCTCAATAGATGCAGAAAAAGCATTTGACAAAATTCAATGCCTTTTTATGATAAGAATGCTTAACAAAATAGGCATAGATGGTACTTACCTAAAAATGATACAAGCCATATATGACAAACCTACAGCCAAAATCATACTGAATGGGGAAAAATTGAAAGCATTCCCACTTAGAACTGGAATCAGACAAGGTTGCCCTCTATCACTGCTTCTATTCAACATAGTGCTGGAAGTCCTAGCCAGAGCAATCAGTCAAGAGAAGCAAATCAAGGGCATCCAAACGGGGGCAGAAGAGGTCAAACTATCTCTCTTTGCTGATGATATGATCTTATATCTATAAAACTCCAAAGATTCTGCCATGAGACTGCTGGAATTGATAAAGAAATTCAGCAAAGATTGAGGTTACAAAATCAATGTACAGAAATCAGTAGCATTCTCATATGCCAACAACAGTTAAACAGAAAACCAAATCAAAGACTCAATGCCCTTCACAATAGCAACAAAGAAAATAAAGTATCTAGGAATATATTTAACTAAGGAGGTAAAAGACCTCTAGAGGGAGAACTATGAAACGCTGAGGAAGGAAATAGCAGAGGACGTAAACAGGTGGAAAACCATATATGCTCATGAGCTGGCAGAATCAACATTGTTAAAATATCTATACTACCCAAAGTGATCTACAGATTCAATGCCATCCCTATTAAAATACCAGTATCATTTTTCAGAGATACAGAAAAAATAATTCTATGCTTCTTGTGGAACCAGAGAAGACCTATAGCAAAAGCAATCTTAAGCAAAAAGAACAAATTGGGAGGCATAAATTTACCAGACCTTAAGCTATACTACAAGGCTATAGTAAGTAAAACAGCATGGTACTGGCACAAGAACAGAGATTGAGACCAATGGAACAGAACTGAGAACCTAGATATAAAATCATCCTCATATAGCCATCTAATCTTTGAAAAAGCAGACAAAAACAAACACTGGGGAAAAGAATCCTCATTCAATAAATTGTTCTGGGAACATTGGATAGCCACATGTAGAAGACTGAAACAGGATCTGCACCTCTCATCTCTCACAAAAATGAATTCATGGCGGATAACAGACTTAAACGTAAGGCATGAAAACTTAAGAATTCTAGAAGAAAATGTTGGAAAAACACTTATAGACACTGGCCTAGGCAAATTTATGAAGAAGACCCTAAAGGCAATCACAGCAACAGCAAAAATAAATAAATGGGACCTGACGAAATTAAAAAGATTCTGCACTGCCAAGGAAACCGTCTTGAGAACAAACAGACAACCTACAGAATGGGACAAAATATTTGTATGTTACACATCCAATAAAGGGCTGATAACTAGAATCTATATAGAACTCAGGAAAATCAGCAAGAAAAAATCAAACAACCCTATTAAAAAGTGGGCAAAGGCCATGAACAGAAACTTTTCAAAAGAAGATAGACTAATGGCCAAGAAACATATGAAAAAATGCTCAACATCTCTAATCACCAGGGAAATGCAAATCAAAACCACAATGAGATGTCACTTATCTCCAGTGAGAATGGCCTTTATCAAAAAGTCCCAAAACAATAAATGTTGGCATGGTTAAGGAGAGATAAGAACACTCATACACTGCTGGTGGGACTGCAAACTAGTACCCTCCTTACTACCTCTGATTGTAAAGTTAATGAGAGATTGCTTTTGATCACTGGATTCTTAACAGGCACTGAAAGGAAAAATGTGTGTATCTTCTTTATGTTTGAATATTGTTTTTTCGATGAAAATTGTTAATTTCATTTACCCATGTCAACCACAGATGCTTACACTTTGTCTCTTTCAGAAAACAATTCCTCATGATGCCGTGATTCAGAGGAAAAGCAAGTCTTAAGAAGATTATTACATGGCTAGGGTTTCTAATGAGTTCACTGCTTCTCCTCATCACTCCATTGAGACTCTATTTTTTTCTAGCTGAATCCAGGCCGGAAGATACTGTGGTCGGCTGTGTAAAGCACTAGACGGATGCTGCGCAATATAGCTTTGTGGGGTGATGAAAGTGTTTTTTTCTGCAGTGCTGAATACATTAGCCATGTACCACATATGACTACTGAGCACTTGAAATATGGCTTGCAGGAATGAGAAATTGATTTTTTAATTTAATTTAACTTAATTAATTTTAACTTATATAATCACTTGTAGCTAATAGCTAATGTCTTGGGCAGCACAGAATTAACATGGCAAAAAAAGTAAGGATTCCCTAAATGCAATCAACCATTGTCTGCTGGCTTCAGAACTGACTAATTTGAAAGAATACAGTGGGGAAGGTACTTCGTGATTTCTTGCCAAAGGGGTTCGTGCTCTCTCTTCTCCATTCGTCTCATGTACTTTCAAAGTGTTTCTGACTATGATGGATTCATTCCTATACCTGGCCAGAAGAGGGCATAATTCTTTTGGTTGGATCAGGTGAAACTTAACAGAATATAAGATTGTAAATTGTAAAGGAAAAGTATTGACTTAGAAAACAGATATTATGCAAATCATGGGCCTTGGTTTCATTCTGTGTAATGCAATGATTGGCTTAAATGACTTTTATTAATAATACCTCTCTGAGGTATAGATATAGGGTATTAGGTTGGGATGGTAGAATTGCTAATCTGTCCTTTCTCTTCTTTAGCACACTTCCTGCATGCACCCCCTCCCCACCCCAAACCACATGAGTGAAATAGCTCTGAACATAGTCTAGTCCCGGTCTTCATTCATTTGTTTATTCAAACTCATTCATTCAGCAAATACTTACTGAGAACCTTCTATATGTCTAGCACTTTGTTAGGTTGCTGAGCATATACTTTTGGATAATACAATAGCATACAAAAACGTCTGTATTAGGAAAGGAACTAGGCACATGGAAATGCATAAAAACGACAATTATCCTGGACTTAGTGGAGAAGGCTCTTAAGAAGTCTTCTTAGAAGAAGTAGTAGTTATATTTAAAGATGATGGCCAGGCTCGGTGGCTTGTGCCTATAAACCCAGCACTTTGGGAGGCTGAAGTGGAGGATCACTTGAGGCCAGGAGTTCAAGGTCAGCCCAGGCAACATAAAATAAAAAAATTAGCTGGGTGTGGTGGCACACATCTGTAGTCCCAGCTATTCCGGAGACTGAGGCAGGAGGATGGCTTGAGCCCGGGAGTTTGAGGCTACATGAGCTATGATGATGCAACCCCACATTCTAGCCCAGGCAACAGAGGGAGACCCTGTCTCAAAAACAAAAAACAAAAAGCAAAAAACAAGATGAAATGAAGTTCCCAAGGTGAAAAGCGGTACAGTGTTCTGGGAAGGACAAGTTATCCATGGTAGAACTCATAAACAGGCCCAGGGGTGAGAGGCAATGAGAGTCTTCCAAAAACTTGACAGCTAACGTTTATAGCACGAGGAGGGAGTGGCTGGAAAAGAGGCTGGAGAGACGGATGAAAGTGAGAGCACAGGGGTCTTGAAGCCGCGTCACAGAGTGTCTCGTTCAGGCTGCTTTAACAAAGTCCCAGAGACGGGGTGGCTCATAAACAACAGAGAGTTGTTTCTCACAGTTCTGGAGCCTGGGAGTCTGAGCTCAGGGTGCCGGCCCTGTTGGGCTCTCGCGAGGGTCCGCTTCTGGGCTGCAGACTGCCAGCTTCTTACATCCTCACATGGCAGAGGGACCTTCTGCAGGGTCCCCCTTCTAAGGGTGCTGATCCCATTCACAAGTGCTCCACCCTTACGACAGGTCAGTTCTAAAGCCCCGCCTCAATATCATCACACTGGGGTTGGAGTCCAACATATGAATCTGAGGGGGACGCAAACATTCAGTCCATTGCACAGAATTTGGACTTTTTCCTGAGAATAAAGGCAAAACATGAGAATACTTAAAAGAGATAAAGGTTGGATTTTATTTCAGGACAATCACTCTGGGTTTCCTCATGGAGAATAGGTGGAAAAGATGCTAGTCTGGAGGCAAAAGGACTGTCTAAGGTGCTCGGCAGGAACGTGGGTGTAAGAAGTTGACAGGGGTAGAACCCAGCAAGTGGCAGAGGGGACAGTGCTGAGCGGGAAGACTTAGGAGGCGTTTGGGACACGGGCAAACAGGACTGGTGAACAGCTGCATGTTTAGGTGGGGATGGAAAAAGTAAAGACAAGAGCTGACCTGGCTTGTTCAACTTTATGAATGGTAGTGCCGTTTAAATATTGGAGGAAGGGCAGGCTCTGGGGAGAGAGACCATAAAATTTTTTTTAGAGATCTTAATTTTTAGGTATCTGTTGAAGATAAGAGAGAGAGAGGGAAAGAAAGAGAGAGATAAAGTTCTAGGGTGGAGGCATAGACTTAGGATTTATTAGTATCTTAGGATGGTATGTAAGGCATTAATCATCATTAAAATAACATGTAGAAAAAAAATAACATGTGGAGAGTACAGAGAGAAGAGAGCAGAGAATCTGAAAACTTAGGAACACTGACATAGCAGAGATGGGGACAGAGGGAGATGCCTAAATGGGGGCTGAGAGGGAGGGGCCAGAGACATAGGATCCGTGAGGGCTCCTCGCCAATCAGGGGAGTGGAAAATTGTTATCAAGCTTCTGACTGGAAAGATTCATTTTTGTTCCTTCAACAGAGATTAAGAATAAGGGCGGGAAGCTGGTGCAGTGGCGCACACCTGTAGTCTAGTCACTGGGGGGGGGGGGCTGAGGTGAGAGGAGTCCTTGAGCCCAGGAGTTGAAGTCCAGCCTGGGCAACGTAGCAAGAGCCCCACACCTCCAAAAAGAGACAAATAAAAAATAAAGAGGACATTTGATTGGGATGAAAAAGATTAATGCTTTGTTTTGGACCAATCAAGCTTGAGGTTTGTGAGACATACAGCTATTGAATATTTGGATCCCCAAAGAAAAAGAATCTTGGTCCTTAAAAGTGAAAAATATGACAAAATGTATTCTTGATTTAAAAATTTTTATGGAACCTAACTATGACATTCTTCACATTGTCAGGAATCTTGTAACTCTTTATTGTAACATTTAAGTTACATTGAGTAAAACTACAACCCTTCTCACATAAACAAACACACAGGCAAGCAAACAAATGAGCAAAACCCACCCCTGGTGAGGCACAGGATGAATTTGCTGACGTAGGTGCTGAAATCAGAACTTGGGATCTGATAGATGCAGGGTTGAGCTTTGGCTCGACCACTTACTTGCAGTGTGACTTTGGGCAAGTCAGTCTCTTGAATCTGGATTAGTAATATCCAGTATCGTAGGGCATGTGTGAGAATGAAATTAGATGATATATGAAAATAATCTAGTATGGTAATTTGCATCTAATCGAAGCTCAGTAAATAGTGACTATTATTATTATTTAAAATCACCAGGCACAAAAAACTTAATTTCTCATCTTGCCTTAACTACCTCAACGGTTTACGATGACTACATTTCCTCCCACCTAGATGCACTCTTTAAATTCCTTCTGGTATTCACATTATTCGGTGCACAGCAAACTCAAGATTTTTTCACCCATAGAGTTTATTTTCTGGAGAAACACTCTTTGAGGATGACAGTGGAAGGTTAAGATTGGGACCACGTCTTCAGCTTGTCTTCAAGCTCTGCACAATACCAAGTTCAGGAGTCATAAAGTGCTCTTGGTGCTAAACTAGTAAAAAGAGTTCAAAAAGCAATGCATCCGTAAGGAAATGACTATCAGACAAACCGGGTGCTAGCTGCATAGAAAAGAGTGAGGTAGCCCCTTCCCCCTTTGACAGTAAACTTGTTTATGCCTTAATGAGCACCCACCAGGTTGCTGTTTTTCATTCATGTCTAGAAACTCGGTAACATCGTGGGAGTAGTCACTTCATTATTTCTTCCAATATCTGGAAGGATATGTGGGTATAGATCATTATTAGAAAGATGATTTTACTGGGAAATCATCTTAATGTTAGCTTATTATAAAGATGCCTGACGTCTGGAGGATGCTGCCAAGTGTTTCACTGCGAAGCACCTTACAGTTCAGAGTCAGCTTCAGACAGAAACCTAGAGATCGGCCCTCCTGCTTTGTTCTGCCCGTCCGCCCTCAGCCCATCCAGGGTCCTGACTTCCGTAGCCTCTGAGACTTTCATTCTTGGCTCCATTTATAGGGATAGATAAATCCTTTCTAGGAACAACCTTGGGTTGTTCTTGGAGATTTTTCCGGAGTGAACTATTTGCAAAGTAAAAACATCAACGTCAAAACAACATCTTTCTCAGCCTAAATTTTACCATGTCTAATTGTTTAACTTCAACGTGCATTATGTCAAAGGCTCTTTACTATGGGTGAAGAGAGAAAGGAATGAAGTGTTTTCAGGAAATTTAAAATTTTATCCTGCCACATAATATTCTGGAGATGAAGGGAAGGACTCCCTCTGATTCTTCCTCTAACCTCATTGAAAGAGACTTCCAAGCTGTTGCCCAGCTGTCAGAGGAGTTTAAGAACAGCAGAGAACTTTGCTGTCTATACTCTGAAAAGTGCCCCAGGGAAGGCAATATTTTGTAGTAGTTCCAAATGGAGTGGAGGCTGCGCTGTTTATGAAACTCTGCTATTGCGAATATGCTGCTCCTTCGCAATGAGAAGCAGGGGTAAGATAGAATCACCTGGTCCCAGTATTAATAACACACTCCGTTTAAGTTAACACAGTCTGTTCAATTCAATAAGGTTTTTATAGTGTCTACTATATTCCACTCACAGTAGTAAGTCTTCAATTTAAGACGGTAAGGTCCCTGCCTCCTGTAATTAACAGGCCAGTGAGATAGAAAGACAAGTAAACATATAATACAGGGAGCTGAAGGCTTAAATAGAGGTATTATAAGGTGCTAGAGGGAAAAATGAAGTGTTTGGCTATATTTGTATGCGTGTCTGTGGGAGAGGCTGCAGGCTTGAAGGATGTCTGGGAAAGATAAAGAAGGGAGTTGAGCAAAAAAATAAATACCTTGATAAGCATGTTCTGGAAATTTCTTTCTGCCTTATACTTGTGAGCGTGCCTCAGGGGAATGTCAGCAATATTTACTGTGAATCTAGTTGCCAGTCCCTCGGTGTGTTTACAGAGTGCTAATGTGTGTACTGTCCCATTCCTATGCCTGCCCCACTTGTTTTCTGTTCTCCTGTTTGGAGAAGAAACTGCACCCTTCCCCCAGGCATAATTTCATCTGTGACACACTGTGTTGTCAACAGCAAAGACAGAATATTAATATGACTAGAGAATATAACTTCAAGACTGAATGCTTAGAGCAAGTAAAAACGTTCTTGCCTGAGCCACTCATGCTCTTTGGAGAGCTGATTACCATTCCTGCGATTGGCTGGGCCGAGGGCGGGGGCAGGGCTCTGGCGTGGAGAAAGTCAGAAATCTAACGGAAAAGACATTTTGCAGTTGACACTGACACTTTTCAACAGCTCCTTCAGAGAAGTGTTGTGAGTTTTCCATCACATTTGGAATAATGAAAATAATTATATTTTAAGAAAACTTCCTTTTTTTTTTGGAATTTAGAAAGGAATCCTAACATTCTTGTCTCTTGGTTACAAGGATAGACTACTTATTAGGAAATTAAATATTCTGGACAGTTCAGATCAACTGCTGGTTTTTAATGTCTTTTGTAAATCTGATTAGCAGGGTCACCCTTGGATGTACATTATTAATGAGAGTGGGAGAAAGGGGTGATTATACTTCACAATGTCCAAGAAATATGGCTACATGATTCCAAACTCTACTTCTTTTCCTCTTTGAGGAATAGTTGACTTGATTTCAAAGGGATAAGGGGAATATGTGGGCATTCTTATAAGTTAGAAAAATATATTGCAAATATGCACCACTGAGGTTGCACACAGAAGTTAAGAATTGTAACCTACGGGCTTCTAAGAGTATCCAGTAGGTATCCAGTAATGAAAACAACAGTAAAGAAGGGTTTGCCATGAAGAGTGGGATCTCTAAAACACAACTGGAATGAGGCTGAGGACGAGGAAGGCATGTTACATAATCAAGCCTTCAGTTAGTAAAGATGGTGGCTTGACTTTGTCACAGGGACCGTGTTAGATAAGAGCGCCCTCTTTTTGTGGTCTGTTGCTCACTTGAAACATGGAATTTAAGAGCATGATAGCAGCTAAGAGTTCATCTATTCTGACCCTTTATGGAGGAAACTGAGCTCCCGGCTGTTTGGTGACCTGGTAGAAAGAGGAACGGGAGTTATGCTAACTCTGACCACAGCAGTCTTGAAACTGCACTCTATTTCTAAATGCCTTTGGTGGGTGAAACATTACAACAAATCAATGGCATTTCAATTGTAACTACTGTGTAATTTTCCAAATTAAGATTCCACTATGTTAATACATTCATCTGATTTTCTAATGAAAGGCTGAGTTGCTTTGTTCCATTGAAAGGAGTTGGCTTAATTTCTACCACTAGGTGGCATGATATGTTTTTCTTCCCCTCTGGACATGTGCCTTTAAAAAGGAATCTGTCCCTCTCTCTACACAGACACACACACACACACACACACACACACACACACGCACACACGCACACCTTTCCTCCATTCTTTGTGGATTTCTGTCATTTTACTGCTCTGAAATTTGACTTGGTGTATCTGTTTGCAAAGCACCATGGAAGCCTAATTCACTACTTTCCACTTTTTTTTTAAATTTCAAAGTATTAGAGGGGTACAAATGTTTTTGGTTACACGGATCGCTTTTGTAATGCTTGTGTCAGAGTTAAAAGTGTGCTCGTCCCCCAGGTAGTGTTCATTATGCCCGTTAGGTAGGTTTTTGCCCATCTCCTCCTCCTCCCCCGGCGTGATTTCCACTGAGTTTTACTTCCCTCTGTGCACATGGTCCCGCTTCGCTGATAGACGTCTGTGCTGTCTGCACTGTGAGGGAGGAGAAGTCAGTTAGGTTTCAGTTCCTGTTTATGTTCAGTGTAACACATGGTGGATAAAGCCTCTTCTCCTTTTTGCCTTTGAAGAGAAGAAAAAGGACAGAATTGTACTAATAGTTGATTCTTAAGTAGTAACTTATTCATTCATTATCTACAGGAGGTAATTATTTAACAGGTAATTATTAATGATGCTTTGGCTGATTACCTAGATAATGATATTCGTTTTTTTCCATCCCAGGGAACAATAAAGAGAAAAGCTGAAGTCAGAGTCATCAGGAGGAGCTAACCGTGCAAGGACAGGAACAGGTCATTGCTGAGCGGGGCCTGGGAGGCACAAAAGATGAATTTGGCAGGAAGAAGGAATCGCAATGGGACTTCAGCTATGTCACAGGTCAGCCTTGCCATCTTCTGGATTTTCGGAATCATCAGAAGCTTCAGTATCTGAGGTAAAGAAAATACACCACAAGAGCAGGACTTCCAGAGTATACCCTTACCTTCCAATCCTATGTTTCACTCAATAGATACTTTGCTTCGTTTTCATTTCTCCATCTTTCATTCCTCCCCTTATGCTCTGCCTTAATTTTTAACTCCATATTACTAAATGTCATCATTTTCAAGTTTTCTGTGCAGTGTTTTTTTAAATAGAAATATCTTTTTTAGAAAGTAAACAAGCACTTTCATGGAAGGTCCCTGCCCCTCAGATGAAGTTTGTTCTCAACCCCATCAACACGTTAAAATCACTGGGTGGAGTGGGGCTTTGAAAAGACACTAATGCGCAGAATACTCTCTAGACCAGGCAATCATAATCTCCGGGGCTGAAGGGGGGCATTTGTATCTTCTAAAAGCTTTCCGGAATATCCTGATGCCCCTTGAGGCCTGAGACTCTAGGAAATGCAGCAAGAAGCCACGTATCACTTTTTTCCTTAAACCAGCTGAGGCTTGTACCATTTTCCTAGTGAGTCATGCTTAAAATGCAGACATCCTTTTTGATTTTTCCCTCTGTTGTATTTGTGTGTAGTTAGTCCTTAAGCTCTGCACCTTTCATCTCAGTAATGCCTTATCTCTTTCCACTTTGTCTCAGCATCAATACCATCATCCCCATTCCAAGCTTCCCACCATTCTCTCTGCACTTGGCTTCTTTTTCTGATGTTTGGATTTACAGTTTTTGTCACACTCTTGAATGGCAAGATAACAAGAGAAAAAAATATCAGGGTAGGAGAAAGCAATATTCTCATAGGTCGTAAAACTCTTGTTAAATGTGTGACATAAAAGAAAATCACCTCCAAATCTTACTCTTCAAAAGAAGGAAATCAGCATTTGAGAACATTGCAAAGATAAGTCCCTTTTTTCCCTTGCAAAATTACAGAATTACCACCCACTTTTCTTACCATAAGGGTAAAAGCTCCATATCTCTTGTTCATTGTTGTATCCCCAGGGAGAAGCAAAAGGTCTTGTTGCATTAATTAAAGTTATATTAGTTGCAAGAAACAGGAACCATCCTGACAAAGCTTATACAAAACAGGTAATGTATTTTAAGGCTACAGAACACAGTGGTAGAATTCAGCCCCGTTTTAGGAAAGAATTGCAAACAGGCCATGGAGAGCCTTCAGAGTTTTATGCTTCTTTGAGTGTGCTTGTTTTATTTTTCTTCTTTGCTCCATGGCTTTTTAGACTTCTTAGGTCAATGTGGCAGTATATAGCTGCCAGCTGCTCCAAAGTATAAATGGTGCAATTCCAGCCATGATTTAGGATTAACTGGCTATTTCCTAGCAATCTGCTTGGGGACAGAATCTAATTGTCCCAGTTTGGGTGAGATAATCTACTCTGGTCAAGTCAGGGAAAGCTCATGCATTGCAGCTATGGTGGCAGGTCACTCCTTATCGGTGGGGCTTCTCAAAATGGTGAGTCCGTGTGAGCTTGGAAGATGCCCCAAAGCTGTAGACTGCACTGACATGTGGTAGGGATGCAATAGATATTTTGAATAAATAAATGAATAAAAGAATAAATGAGTGAACCAAGAGACTATTAGTTCAGGGGAACATAATAAACTCAGATTGACAGGTACAGGGCAATTTATTAAGCATCTATTTTGTACCAGAGATAGTGCTTAGGAATAAAAGCTGAAAAGAAAAAAGTTCCTGACTTTAAGGAACTTGCCAGAAGAGGTATCCTTCATACATAAGAAGAATATAGACAGTGACAAGAAAAACACAAAGTGTCACGCATATTCAGTCAATGGAGAGATCATAATTTTGGTTGTATTAGTTAAGATCATTTCAGCTGCCGAGAAACCCAGAAATCTCAGTGGATAGACACACTAGAATATTTTTTGCTATGTAAAGTTCAACGGCAGCAGGGCAGGGCTGGGGGAGATGAGTAAGGAGGGCAGGCTCTAGTGCACAGTCTTCAGGAACCCTAGGTCTGCCGCCTCCAGCATGTGGCTCCTGCCGTAACCATCCTGTGAACTAAATCCAGCCAGCAGAAGGGAGGCGAGGTAGAGGCTCACGCTAGGGTACCGCTACTCTGCTGACAGCCTGTTGGTCCCCCTACCACCGCATGGCTGTACCTAACTGAAAAGCAGGCTGGAAGATGCAATCTTGCCGTGTCCTGGAGGAATGGCAAAAACGTTTTGGGAACTGCTAGCCAGTGACCACCATAGCAGTAGGAGGTAGCCTTGGCAGTGGGAGGGGGAATGACCAGAAAACAAACTCATAGAAGAAATGCCGTGATGGTCAAAGAGATCATCTTTGAGATGTAGTCCTTAACTGTTGGAAAGAGAACAGCAATTTCTAGAAGGAAAAAAGTAATGTGGGCAAAGATCTGGAGCCGGGGAATAACTATGTTTGGGGAGTGGTGATATGAAATAATTGAATTAAAATGTAATAATAACCGAAAAGGTAGGTGCCTTTTTTTGGCTCTTTCTTTTGAAAATGTCTTTCTATTGACCTGAGAACATCAGTTTATTTCCCCAGACAATACATTTTGGTTAGAAATTATGCTGGTAAATAAACAGTGAAGAGGAACGAAAGTTTGAAGGAAAAGTAGTAAGAAAAGCTTGATTATACATATCTGTCGTGGTTATGTCTTATGTTTCTATTCTGGCCTTCTGCATTCTAAGTTGAAACAACCACTCTTATTTTCTTTGCAAAATATCAAGTTGGCTTCAGGACAGTGTATAAAAGCAGTACGACTTTATTTATTAAGATGAAGGTTTAAATCACATCAATATTAATATATTATTTTTAGTACTTGTATCTTCTTGCTTAAATCAAATCTAACCAGACAACTGTACTTATATGTAAATATTATTATTATTTTTTCTTGGATGGCATTCATCTCAACTAAATATCTTAAAAGAATAATGGGGAGGTTTTTTTCTTTCTTGTTCAGAATTTCTTTTAAATCAGACATCTGGTATTTGGCACTTGACTTTTATGAGACCGATTGACCACTTTTAAAGGGGGATAAATCATATGACTTTCATTTTAATTTTTACTGTAATGGTTTAATGTAGCCAACATATGCTGAGTAATAGCATTAAAATAAAATCAGTAAATGAAGGATTAAAATCTGCCTGTGTTCAGTTTTGCAAAGACACTAATTAGAGAAAGGTTTTTTAGATCAGAATTGGATAAGCCAGTAATTTTTTTAAAAATTATAATAATATAATGAGAAGTGCTTGGATTTTAGCATGCTGTTATTGAGAAAGAAAAACTTCAAGGGAAATTAACAATTTTACACTAATTCTAGGCTATGTGGAGAGCAGAGCAGGGGAACTCTTTTGCATGCCAGAAAGCATTTAGACAAACTTTTAAAGCCATTTCACACTTACTTATTTTAAACAGAGATATTGACTTGAAAACTGGAATGATTTGAGCTGGACTAAGGAAGATGGAGATTTATCAACATCATCACATTCACTTTAATTTCTCATTTCAGTACCTTGGGTATGAGAACACTTTTCTGTTCTGCTCCTTAAGTTTTCTATGGTTCTAGTATTAGAGTATGGAACAGTATTTGGAATTAAGTTGGCGTTTTATTTATAGCTTTGAAATGTCTAGCTAAATATGGCACTTTTTGGGAAACTGGAATAAAACTTCAATCATTTCTACATAGAAATTGAGCAAAGAGAAAATTGATGAGGAAGTATTTAATAGTTTCTTTAAATTCTTTCAGTTATGCAGCATAAATAAGAAAATAAAATGGATTAGTCTTACCACTACAGAGATCCTAATTCTAAATACTTGGGGTTCATAAATATGACTAATATTATAATTCAAAGGAAGTTCTGACAAATGCCCTGAAACATGTAAAATCATACTGTAAGAGAAGGTTTTCTAACTTGTTAGATCGCTTGGAAAGGTGCTGTTCTGATTATAAAAATAAGAGGCTTTTCTATTTAGTGAGGTATAGAAGGAAATTCTTTCAATATCGTGAATAGAACAACACGTGTCATGTTCACTTAGGGTTTTTCAATAAATAAGAAAAATATTGGTCATCCTTGGCTATTCTGGGCATTCGGTGTAGTTACCATTTCTTTGTGTTACTGAAATGCTGCACAGGATGAACCAAGCCAGTGGTCCAGTATGCCGGGTTAGCATACTCAGCACGTGCAGAAGTTATGGAAAATGGCATTTGAAATGCAAGTGTGTCCTTGTTCCTTTATATTCCTTCAAACTCATCTCTATTCTTTTCCAAATATCTGAAATTTCAGATTTATTTTTACTTTCATTTTTTTGTTCTCTCTTTTTCTGGACAATCCCAAGCAGACTGGGTAATACAGGGATAAATGTCAAGAAGTATCACACAATGATGCTCACTCCTCTTCTACTGTTTGTCAATTTTATTTCTTTTCTTTTTATTTGGATAGTAATTTTCACTATTAGATTCACTAGAAATTCGGCATTAAGGAAGGATTATTACCTTATAAGATATAAGTATACCGTATAAGAAAGAAGGTATTGAGGCTGATGTGTTCCTTTTGCCTTTCTAGTTTTATTTGATTTTTAATTTATATGTTATTCTCAGTGAAACAGAAAAAAAACTATGATACACATTATTTGCCCTCAAGGAGTTTATCATGAAATAATCTAATAGACCTGAAACAATTATCAATAAAGAAAGCTAATACCAAGTTGAGAAATTAAATATAACCGTTTCAAATAAAGGTGATATAGACAGTAGCCAGGATAAGGAGGCTCTTATGGGTGGATGTTTATGAGTCCAGGTTATGTGTGGAAGTGACGTGATTTGGGCTTTGCATTATTGTATAAGGAAGTGTGAGTGTCCCGAGATCATCATTGACTGGATGTAACAGAGATAAAATTCCAAGTACAGTAAAATCTACAGTAATATGGCAGAGATCAACTTGAGGAAGGCCAGGATACCGTCTTTCAAGCCTAGTCATGATAGGAATTTTTAAGTTTACTTAGTATCCATCGAAGACTCATATAGGAAGGATTTGGGAAAATGTGTAAATACAACCAAAAAAAGTGAATCAGAAGATCAACATTGATTGCTTTCAAATTTGGCTTATTCTAGTGCTGCTCCAAGTGTATTTATCCTTCTTCCTTTTGACTGCCCAACTTTCTCTTTGATGAAACAGAATAAAGCCAGATGTTTTTCTAAATACTCCTATGGCTTCCATTGCTTTAATCAGACCTAGGTAGACATGCCCACAAGCAGAGAGCAGCTATCTTTTTAGCTGCTCCGGTGGTTCCTACTCACTGACTGGGATTCCTTTACACCTGTCAACTCAACACCTGCCGGAGGTTTGGAGCATGCAGCTGTTTTATTAAATGGCTTTGACTTTCTTATGAAAATGCAAGCACTAGTAGTCTCCCAATACAAACTTTTCTTAAGTGTGGATATACACTTTGTTTGGAATCTTTTAGCTATTTTCTTTCCCCACACTCATGTTTTCTTACATAGCATTTAGTTTCAACTCAGTAAGTATTTTCCGTCCAATATTTATTTATTATCTTTTCATTTCTTTATACTTGTTTTATTCCTGATTTTAAAAATTAATTTCAGAGAAAACTTGAGACTAGCTGCAAACTAATGGAGGCATTTGACACCATGAAGCTATGGGAATTCCCAGTCAGGGGAGGCCATGGTGTCGTGTGACTTAGACAAGCTGAGCTCAGCCCAGTTTCAATGAAATACATTCATTTCGGCCTGTGTTCACCCAAGCCTTATATTGCTTTTTATCAGTCTCAAAAGCCTTAATTTCTCCAGTCAGATATAACTGAGACACAATGCAAAAGAAAGCTGAAGGAATGGTAGATGTCCTTTTAATGCACATGTTCTTCTATGTCAGTTTCTAAGTTTTTTATGCTAGTCGTCACCTATTAATTCACAGTGTCCACATTTGTGTTAAATTAAGGAAAGGGGAAGTTCTGATTATTCAGAGTAACTATTCAGCCATTGATAAAAAGATTTGTTCTTTTCTCTGGGCAATGTTGTAGGTCAATGAATTTAGCATTGAATAAAATGTGATTTTTGTCTTCAAATAACAGCCATATCTGATTTGACTTCTTGTGGTATAAGGATGAGGACTAGGCATTGTGTAAATATAATTTTTGTTACTATGCTCACATATTCAATTTAGCTTGAAAACAAAAACAAACCCTAAATCATTGACTCCACCATAGCTCAGGGCTACCATTTCCCTCTCTAAGGCTAAAAGAACCTGAACAATGCTAGAAGCAATTGCAATTAGAATTTCTTTCATAGACTTTCCTGAAAACCCAATAAAAAGAAATAGAAAGGAGAGGCTGAGCCTATTACCTTTATTAGAGGCCCGTAGCCTGGTTTCTATTAAGTTTGACAGTATTTATTTTTGAGGCTAAATTAATGTACTGAACTATAGTTGTAAATGTTTTTCCCTCAAAATATCAAATATCTAATATGCAAAAACTAAATAATAATGAAATGGATGAAAAGTGAAAAAACTGAAGTTCTTCCCAATTTCAAAGTCTCAGAAATTCCAGTGGATAGACAGACACTGATACTTCCTGTCTCAATATAAAGCTTTTTGGTGCTTAAATTTAAGTCTCCGTTTTTAGTGTATGGTTGTATACCAATTCTATTTAATTACTATGTTTGTGTTCCAATACAATTGTCCCATCAGTTGTAAAATATTTTATGAAATAATGAATATTTGTATTATTGCATTTCAAGAAAATTTTAGAAAACTCATGAGTTTTTCCCTCAAATTTTAATGTTATGACATTTTCAGTATAATAGTAGAGCTGTCTTAAAAAGTCATTACTTATAAAAATAGTTTTTCCATATGATATATTTCAATTCTAAGTCCTGTCCAAAACTTAATGTTTCTATCCTACAACATTTTCTCTTTTGATAGCCAGTCATGTGGAAAAAACATGTTATATTTTCACATTATGTTTCTCTAAGTACAATGATTTTTCCAGTGAATAAAATCTTAGCCCATGTTCCCAGTAAGAGTCTGAACAAGTAATCTTCTTGGTATGTTGTAGAACTTCAAGTTCTCTTATGAGCAGAATTTACTCACAAATGTAACAAAATTATTGTTCTTACTTTCCAGTTTTTCTTTCTTTTTTAAATGAAGGACTTAAAATGACCAAATCTTATTTGCTTTATGGATTCTATTAATTATAATACATATTTGAAAACTTGAAGCTATGAAACTAGCTAACTATTCCTTCTGATATTACCTTTTAGACAAATGGTATTCATTTAAATTTGGGTTCTGTGAGTTTCTGATTTTACAAGAACCCTTTGGCTTTAGACGGAGAATGAGAACATCTCTGGATTCTTTCACCCCTTTTTAACTGTGAGGCTCAGTGTACTTTCCACTAAAGGAGTGAGCGTTGTCAACTAGTTAACACAAGCTATTGGAAAAATCCCTGAACTTTGCATGGGCAGAATAATTGCACACAAATGCATTCCGGAATCCTATGGAAAATATAGTGCTGTTAACTGGCATGGTTACAGCACAATTTAGCAAGTATGTTAGAACAAATTACCCCCTTTAACCGTAAGCCATTCTGTTTCACGCTTTTTAATGAAGGCCTGTGCCACACACTAGAATACTTCTCACCTCATTACTACTCATAAAAAGCAATGATCCATTCAAAGTCTCCTCATATCTCCCATATGAGTGGTAAAGATCTTCGCCTCTCCGCCCTGGCAGGAGGACAGGGAGGCTTCTTCCCAAGCCTGCCTTTGAAGTCGATCATTAGAATGTTTACTAGATAAAAGAACTCAAAAATTTATCTGTGTAATCTCACTGTTGTCATGTGTTAATGTTCTACCCTTCCTTTAAAAACAAAACAAAACATAGCAAACAAAACCCCAAGACATTTCTGTCCCTGTTTAGAGAATAAGGGAGATTTGCAAGACTCCCAGTGTAATTTTTCTCCTTTGGCATTCACAAAATATTTTCAAAGAAACTCTCAAAAGCGGGAAGAATTTAATGGGCCACTGAAATATAAAGTGTGGATTCAATAAAAAGGCAGGCAGAATGGCAAGCTGATAGGCCACTTAAGAAGAAACAGTCCAATTTTTGAATTCAATGACTCTTGCTCTCCATGGAATATAATCAAAAGGAAAAAAGTTGACTATCCTTGGAAATGACAATATATTGGTTACTGATGAACGCAGATTTTCATCTAGACAGACGTATTTTCCCCTATTAATTTCAAGGACAATATGTGATATTATTTAAGATCTCTTATCCTGTGTTTGTTCAATAAAGTTTCAGGGGAAGGCATGCTTTTTAGATGAGGGTGGTGAGTAGGGAGGGATAAATTATTTTATACTTTTTTGAAAGACATTACAGGGCTAATTCAAATGCAAAATCATGTATGTGTGTGTGTATATATACACACACGCATATGCACGTATTTTAAGATCTGACAGAAATAGGAATTAAAAAGCACATAGACGAGAAAGAATGTATCTAAAAATATTGTTTTAACAACATTACAGTATTTTAATTACCAGGAGAAATAGTTGCTCATCTCCATGATATAAAAATTTCCAGTTCGGCCATTAGCTTAATAGTGTCCAATAGCAGAGGAACATTTGCAATTCAAGAAAAAGCCCATATCAGTTATTAAAAGAGCTTAAGAGCAGGGTGCTAACATCTAAATTCTGTCACGTAAGAAAACACTGAAATCTGGCACATGTTATAAATTTAAATGATGTTTAAAATCAATTTCTTTGTAGGAAAACTGCTCTTAATGTAAACTTTTTGGTGACATTTCCAAATTTTCTTTGTGGTCTTTCTGAACATGTATCTGATCACCCGATGCGATGCTGTCAAACCCCACCGAACACTTACGCCGAGCAGTTTCTAAATTGAACTGGTATTCTCCAGGCGCTTTTTCAGAAACGCAGGCTCACTTTGGGTCACGCTCAGAGTGCTACGAGAGGGAAATGTCGGTACTGTACTTCCATAGGCCGGAGCAAGCACGTGCTCTGAGAGCCCAGCCGACCCCTGCAATAATAACTGCACAGCTTTGTTTCATTTGAAAACATAAATCTGTACACACGTACTTACTTAGACATATATCCATGTATATAGAAAAAAGTTCAGCTAATAATAAAAGAAAGGATGAACATTGGCACTGTAGATGTTGACAGCATTATGCAAACTTTTCAATATTCCCTTGCATGCTCAACTTTAACTTTTGTTTATAAATTCCACTTAGACATAATTTACAACTTCTGTTAACTTAAGCTGGGTTCTGTAAAATCTGTCTAAAAAAATCAGCACAGAGTGCTTTGAGATGTTACAAATATATCTAGATATCAAACATTGAGCTGTGCAAATTATGTCCACTTTGGAAACTCCGACTTTGTATTTATGTACATAATATATTTTGGTTCTGATGTTTTAAAATGACAAAGGAAGGCTTGCCTTTTATTTTTTTAATCTCCTGCCTTTTCCAATCCTTGCTGTAGTATCTATGAACAAGACGTAGGAGCCAAAAACAAGTAAAATGAGAAGTTCTGGAGGTTGTCACTATTTAACAACATATTGTAAAGTGTTTTGGGGAGAAAAAAATACAAAGGTCAAGCACAATGTCTTGCAAACTGTGTGAAATTTGTATTTTCATCCTAGCATATAGTTTGTAGACTTTAATATGTAAAAATGTGATAAAACCTTGTTATTTCACCCATGTATAGTTGTTGCAGAGGTCTGACCTCATCCTCTGTTAGGGATAGTTAGAAATGTCAGACAATCTAGATTTTTAAAAAGGTGAAATTCAGGATGAGAATTAGGATTAAATGAAAGGTAAAATAATACAGAAAAACACCAATTTGATATTATTTTAATGAAAGAGTAGTTTTTGACTATGAAGAGATGGGTGTAAATCAAGTATTAATATAAAAAGGGGGAAAAAATTTCCCATCAAAATATAGTTGGATACACAGGAGAATTTCTTAAGGGGAGTACCAAATTCAATCGCATTTTTTTGTCCAGTGGTGGAAGATAGTAGTTGATAAAAAGATGGTGGTAATTTTATTCAGAATCACACTTTACGCTTCCATTAGGTTTTAATTGCTTAGAAAGAACCAGAATAGTCTTGGTTGACGGGGTTATTCTCTTCTCTCCTGTTGATGTGTTGCTGTTTCTCACACGCGTGTGATAATTCTCCAGCTCATGCTGTACCTGTGGATGAGCAGAAGGAACGTTTCAGCTGTACTCAGTTAAGAGACTCAAGCCCATTATCACACAGCTTCCTTTAAACGTTCGTTCCAGTATTTTGTACCAAACCCTCTTCTGTGACCTATATCCTCTGCTAGGCCACGTTCGTTACTCATTTCCATGGCTTCAACCACCATCTGTCCTACCTATGGTTTCCAATCCTATTATTTCTAGATCACATATGTTTCCTAAGCTCTAACCCTTCTTCCTACTTGAGTATCTTACAGGTACTGGTACTTCATACTCGATGTGTCACAAATTAATCTCCTGTTCCTAAAATCCTCTTTTACGACTCAGAACCCTATGTTGGTTCATGGCCTCACCATCCGCCTACTTGCTCAAGTGAAATCTATGAGTTATCCTTTTTCTTCCTTTTCCTTCAGTTTCCAATCAAATCCATCAGTAATCTTTCAGTTTTATTTCCTAAATTACTGGTATATATTACCCCAGTCCAAGTCACCACCTTCTCTTACTTAAGCTAGGACAACAGCCTGCTGACCTTATGACCCTGGCATATGGCTGGGATGCTGCCGGGAACCACTGGGTGGGGGTGGCCTGAAGCCAGGGCTGCTTGGAGTCTTCCCCCTGTTGTGCAGCATCACCCGGCAACAGCGCTTCCCCCTAGCTACGGGGTGGGTCCCAGCCTCCAGCCTTTCCCTGTACTTCCAGAACCAGCCTTGCTGTGTCCCCTCCGATATGAGCAGGATCTGCTGGCCACTGTCCCTTCCTCAGAGGTCTGGGTTCCAGCTCTGGCTCCCCCTCTAGGCTTCTACTTTCTAGTTATTTATTTAATCCCAATTCCCATCCTCCCATCCTGAATGAGAAATATTTCACTTTGATAGCAGCCTATGGGAAATGTGTGCCATTTGCTAAATGTTCTAGTTCTTCTCACTGTTGTCCCAGCCTTCAGGGTTTCCTGCACCCTGAAGTTACTATGCTTTGTTGTCTAATGCTTGTGAAGCAATTCCCAGTTCTCTTTGTTGGAGGAACCGGTGTGCCTTCCATGGCCTTATGGGCCCTGGCGGATCCACCTTCCTGGCCCCAGACAGACAAGATTTTGTGAAATCCTTGGACTGCCTATGGTTCTGCTTCCCGAGTTTCCCACACTGGCTTCTCTCTGCGGTGAATTTTCCTGTTCCTGTTCTCCTCCACCCCTCTCCTACCCCTTATCGCCCAGCTTCTGCCTCAGTAACCCCTCCTGGCATGCCACTTCCTCAGGAGGCCTTCCCTGACCCTGACCCGCTGACCCAGGTTGGACCTCCCCTCTCTGTCCTCCCGAACCAGTCCCGGCACTCGCTTGTCCAGGCCCGTCTGCTTCCTGAGTTAAGCGGGAGAGCAGGGAACACATCTTGTTCCTCCTGGTGCCAATGCCAGTGCCAAGCATACTGGAGGCAATCAATAAATATTGATTGACTATTGAGTACATTAATTTTTTCTAATAAAAGAATTGGGTAAAGTTTTTCAGCTAAGTGCATAATTTTATATATTTTTTCCCTTCTCATTTTAAGGATTACAGGTGTATAGGCAAAGAAATGTTAGATTCTTTTTCTTTTTTTTTTTGGTCTTGTAGGGACTTTAGCTCCCTCATAGTCCCCATGAGGGCTCCCTCCAGCTCCTGGTGCCAGGTTGCCCTAAACAAACATACTGGGTAAGCAAAGGCTGGGTGCAAGCACAGCATCGAGGACAGCCCCCTAGTTCTCCTCCCAGCTGGAGGGGGGACCCCTGGGCCTCCCCTGTGTGGACACCCTGGAGCTGTCTCTGCTTTGGCTTTTTGACATTAATTTCCCACTTGGCTGCTGTTCCCTTTATCTGCAAGTTCAGTGATGCTGGCTCAGACATTTTTCCTAGAGTCGTACATGTATGAAGCGATATTTTAACTCGGAGCATTTCTTTTTGTTGGTTACCTCAGAAGATGGTTTTCTACAGTTTAATAAGAGTCCTAGTAATTAAAGAAATATTTACAAGATTGTTGATATTTCTATATTAATGAGAATAGCCGAGAAAATATTCGTTGTGCTTCCAAAAAAAAAAAAAGTGATTTTATGACTGTGGCCAGAATGGCTTTCACACAGAACTGGAAAGGGGATGGTTTTGTTTTGTCAGCTGTGCCCTGCCCTTCCTCACGTGGCTGTCCCGGGCTGGGGACGCCCAGGCCCACCTTCCTCCCGCTGCCGGGGCTGCTTTCCCGGGAGGTGGCTGTTCAGGTGGCCGTGACTCCCCCCCGCCCCACCAAAATAAGTTACCTGCTCTTTGTCTCGTCTACTCTCAGGAAAACGAAATCAAAACTAATACATTTTCACAAGTCCTGTGGGTACCGAAGGCTAATGAAATCAATTTTAGGTAAAATATGCATTTGTCCTGGAATTTTCTGTTATCGCCACGTCTAACTTGTGCCTTTGGAATGGACTGTGACTCTTTCTGTGGCAGACAGCAGATATTTAAGAGCTCTGTTTTCTTGGTTACAGTGCTGTGGGGCAGCGTGGTGCAGAGGGTGGCGCGGAGAGTGGCGCGGGGGGTGGCTAGCGGCTCTGCTTGGTGGTGACCAATACCGCGTAGCTTCAGAGCCCTAGAGTTAATGTGCGTCGCCTCAACCCACAGGAGAAACTCCAACAAGGTGATGTGGGTATTTGGGGCCTGAGGTAGCCTCTGGAGCTGATGCACATCTTTGCTTACTTTGCCTTTCAATAAAGTCTGCTCAGAAAAAGAATCTCGATAGGTCAGTAATATTTATTCTCTATGAGGTCCCCACCTTCCACTCCACCAGTCAGGTGAGGCAGAAGGGAATGTGTTTTCACAATAGTGTCACTTATCCATCTCCTACTGTGTGCCAGGTAGCGTCCACACAGTCCCTTGTGTAACCCTAATAGCACTGTAGACTAAGTCTTGTAATCTCTAATGTACCTTTGAGGAAATTGAGGGCTCAGTTGGTTCAAACATTTCCCAAAGTTTCTTGGTCCATACTGGCTCAACTGGAATTTGGATCCAGACCTTCTTTGATCCTCTTGTTCCTTCTCCTTTGTCACTGTCTCTTCATTTGTCAGGTGCACAATTTGAGTCAGAATTAAATAGATAACTTATTTTTAAGCGTCTTTTAGCTTTCTGATATGGCTTGATCACTTGATAGAATTTTGGCCCCACTCTGATCTGCAAACCCAAGTGTCGTTGCTTACATCCTTAAAGATGGGGCTTTGGTAATTTCATAGGCCCTGGTGCTCTATTATACTATAAATAAATTTTGTTGTGAACGGTTTCAGTGAGAATAAGCAGACTATTTTCCTGCCACCTCTGTTCTGATCACTGTGATCTGTTATGGAAACAGAGAACCAGGAAGCCTTTACGCCTCTGTAGCATGTAATCCATGTAAACTCTCTTCTGTGGTGTGTACATACACATTGCTGGAAGATGTTGATAATGTTAAGAAATTAGGTTTTAAAAGCATCTGCAAAATTTAGGACTTATTTACTAAGTAAGATACTCTTAGATGAAGTTAAACAAAGTTCCTTTCTGGTAATTCCAGTAATCTTTTACCTGGGCAGGAATTTAGATTCATGAAGCTATAACAAAATGCCACATACTCAAGTCCCCAGGGAATTTTGAATAGGAGGCAATGGAGTGCGGAAGCCGGTTCACACTGGCTCACAGTGTGAGCAGGTTGTTAAATATTCAGGAATTCTGTGAACTGGTTGTTAAAGACAGCCATTATTTAAAATAGGATTAGACAAATTTATAATTAAATTTTATTAAAAGGAAAGGTAATACTCAAAATTCATTACTTCCTAATTAATTTACCACATCCGAGTATTATCTATGCTCTTGAGATTATTTATATTTATTGTGTCTGTATGGTGGAAATAGTATGCAATGGTGTGCTATTGCATACAGCTTTCAAACCCCGCATTCAGGGACGTTGGTAGCTTGAATTCTGTCATAGCGGGAGGACTTAAACCACAGAAATCAGCAGATGCTAAAAATCAAGGCTTTTTTGTTTATTTATTTATTTTTGATGGTCTAGACTTAAGAAAACAATGGGAGATATGTTAAAAATGCAGATCAGACTTAAAAGCATGTTGTAGCTATAGCTGCTACATGAGAATAGTGCAAAATTTGACGACATATCCTTCCAGTATTATATTTGAAAACCGTTGTCTGATTCAGCAAAGGAAAACGAGTGAAGTTCCAACATATTTCAATGTGTTTACTTTTATCTTGCTTGTTAAGGTAAATGAAAATATTAACCAATGTTCATATTGGAACTAGAGTTTATTCGGCAATTGTAAACAGATTGATTATGGATTTAAGAATTTGGCAAAAATCAACAAAAGCCTTCTGTGGGAGTAAGGTGGCTACGTGAAATTAGCTGGTACAGGCATGCACCAGCGCACCACGGACAGGAGGCACACGCAAGCCTTCCTCGGGTTCCAGTTTATTCTCTGTGAATTGCAAAGTTACTGTCTGCTTTCACAGGGCTGAGGCTTGTCCTTCGCCACTGCCAATTAAAATATTAGTGTAGTTAGTTGACGAAATACAAGTGCTGCAAAGGCTATGGGTACAATCTATCATGGCATATTTAAAAGTCTTCTGAATGTCAATGGATGATTTTTCCAGAATAGAAAAACACCTCATTCTACAAATTTTTGGAAAACTTCCTCCCTCCTAGTGCACATGTAAACTGTGGGCTATGACATCAAATTCCAAATGAGCTTCAAATTCCAGTTGAATTTTGTTTCCTTCTGGATATAGTTAGTGAATTAAAGAGTAAGTAAAATTTTTCAAAAGACTTACTCAAGTCTTGCAAACTTTTGTTATCATTGTCAGTGTTGAAAATCTTGAGTGATAGAGTCTAGAAGGGAAGTTTTACCATTATTTTAAAAACGTTAAATTCCTATCTTTTTCCTTTCTTCCTTTTATTTCTTCTCTCTTCCCTCATAGCTTCTCTCTCTTTTTTCTTGTATTTAAATTTTTCCATTCATTGGAGAATTTAATTGAGAACAGAGGTATGGATGACACAGAGATACGTGAGAATTCATGGAAAGTTCCAAAAATATCAGGGAGAGTACAAAGCATAATTAAAAAAAATTTTTTTTTTATATATTTACTGTGAAGGGCAATTGCAAATTGACATCTGAGTCCTTATTTTTGAAATACCTCCAGCTTTTTTTCTGTAGTCAGAACCACTATTACTTTAAACACTGTAGGTAACACATGAAAAAGTAGTTTCTAACGTCATGACCGATGACTAATGAGAAGGTTCCATCCTGTTCAAGATGTCGCTCCCGCATGTTCCTGTGACAATTTGCCCAAGAGTTAATGAGGCATTTTCCACAGAAATTGTTAGACCATATTTTCCCTCATTTCCAAGAGTGGCTGTATGTGTGTGTGTGTGTGTGTGTGTGTGTGTGTGTGTGTGTGTGTGTGTGTGTCTGAATGTTTATGTACAAGTACCCACAATAACTATATTGAGAATCCTCACAAGAATCTGATTTTTCCCAGCTATTTGTGAAATGTTTTGTTATATCATACTATGGGAGGAAATTTAAAATGACAGTCCATATTCGTTCAAAGCAAAAGAAGCTTGGTGCTCATCATGCGGCCAGTAAGGCAAAACCCACTTTCGTTTACTTGGCTTTGTGAATCTAAATACTTATGATTGTCCTAAGACCTGTGCAGTCAAACAACAGTCTTTGTTTTCCTAGCAGAACTGTTCTCTCAAGGATAAAATTATCTGACAGATCTAAAGAGATTATCTAAAGTGATAATCAAAAGAATGAAAAATACTGTAATTATACAATTAAACTAGTTGGACTAATAGGATGTTTGGTGTATGAGGTCTAACAGCAAAATAAATTTAAATGAAAATTCAGTTACTGGATACCATAATATTCAGGAAATTGTCTAATATCATAAATAGTAAAAATTTCCTGCTATGAGAATATTTGCGTGTATAAAATCTCTTTTTAAAAGAATTTTCTGCACCTTAAGTTCTAAAAGCAATATTAACCTTTGCTAGAAAATATAGTTATTTTATTTTGAATCATTGTTCACTATGTATTCACTTCCTGCTTTCTTCGAAATCAATCTATTACCTGAAGTTTGGCAGGCTTTAAATTGAGGCTTGTAATGGAGATTAGTTTCTCCTAAGAAGCATTTGCATCACCAATTTTATTGATCCAATGGTAAGAAAAATATGATAAATTTCCTAACTTTCCATTGAGCTAAGTTAAATACTTGCTTATCTTTCAATTATTCTACCTTTAAACTTTTCTGGTTTGAGATGTGTGACATATGAACTGAACTCATTCTTTTATCTTCTAAACAAGATATGAATCTAGTTCTTTCACTTTCTTTCATAACAATGGCAGTAGATCTGACCTAAGGCAGAATGCCAGTTCTCGGAAACGTTGTTCATGAGCCTTCCTACTGGATCCATCTGGGATAGGCTTTCAGCAACTGAGATGCGATTACAAATGCAAGGGTGGGTTTGCTGGAGAGGAGAGAGGCAACCACAGCCAAATAGAGGGTTCTGGGACTCAAGGAAAGTGATGAAGAGTTTAGTAGTAAAAGTCAAAGCTACTGAAATAAAGGAAAACAGTGGATAGAAAAAAGCCCTGGGAATGGAAAAAAACCTTCCCTATATTAATGTATAGGGAAAAAAGTTGGTGAAGTTCTGGTGAAAGAAAGGAGAGCCAGGAAAGCACAGCAGCAATGGAATTGTCTTTCAAGAGTGTCAATAAAGAGCTGATGGCTGGGAGAGGGTGCAGTACCGTGACTGAGAGTTAGAACCCAGGAGTCAGAAAGCCTTCTATTGACTCTCTGCCCTAACATTTGTAGGCTGCCTAACTTTGTGCAAATTATATAACTTTTATCTGTAAAGTGAGGATAATTTTATAATCTATCTTGCAAGGCTGTTGCACAGAATAAGTGAGAAATAGTGCCCTTAAAGTGCTTCTCACTTTGTGTGGCAATATTATCTGCTATAACCATAGCAACAGATGCTTCAGGAAGGTTAAAAAGAATGAACGACAGGCAGATCTTAGATCTTCCCTGGAAGGCAAGGCAAAGATTAAAAACCTGTAGGAACTCCTCCTACTCAGATATGGGGCTTTCAAACCTTTTTGGCAATAGGGTTGTCTTTGTCGTTCTTACTGTAGAATGTTTGTGTGGTGTGTGTGTGTGTGTGTGTGTGTGTGTGTGTGTGTGTGTGTGTGTGTATGCACCTGAATAAAAATAAATAATTCTAAATAGATCTGATAATTTCCATGAAAAGAGGTTCCCAGGAAAATGTCAGGAAGGCTATTATTTCCTCTAGAAAGGATTATGAAAAAATGCCTCAGAGAATGAATCACAGGCAAATGCACACTAATTTGGTTTCATTTCTTTGACAAAATTTTCTAAATGTTATTTTATCACGGTGTATTATGCTTGTTTTTTTTTTCCTTTAAAACAAATAAATAATTTGGATTTTGATTATGATTTAAACTTAAGCCAGTTGGTTTTTGAAACTAGCCATTAAATCAATAAAGAACAGATGACTGAATTTTAATCTTCAAATAGAATCCATAGAATTAAGGATCAAGTCAGCTTTGTGTTTTAGCATTTTGATTTATTTGATGGTCTAATCAAATTAACAGTTACAATTTTTTTCTGTGAAGTTTAGAAAGGAGACATCAGATACAATCTCAAAAATCTGAGGATGGTTTTAGAAAATATGTTTTAACATCACTGAAATGTTAGAAAACTCATTTTGGACAAAATAGCACAGCAAGCATAATCAGCTATATCATTCGGCACATATAGATTCCCTTTTATAGTGAATGCCCATACAGTACCCTTATCAGTAGTGAGCTTTAAGCTTTTCCACCTAATTTGTGATTTCTGCAAGGTAAACACAACCACTGATTTACCTTTCTTTTAATTGGGTCCCAGTTTATTTCTGCAGAACTAAATGATTGACTTCCTCCAAGGCACCAGCATAATGCCCCCAGAATTGAAATCCCTAGTTTATATTCTTCGGGATAAAAAAAGATATAAACAAAAGGTATTTTAAACTGTCTTCTTTGCTAACCTACCAAGGCCCAATAGGGGAGCCTACCTTTGATTACTGATGCGGGTCCACTGTGGTCATCGAATATTATACAATAAACTGTTTACATAGCAGCCCTTTTTACAGGTTTTAAATCTTCCCAAGCTGCCAATTTCTGAAGCAGAGTCTGCCAGCTGGCAGACAGAGAAGTGCTTGTGTTCTAGTTGATTGAGGTAATTAACAGCCAAAACTGTCAGAAGGTGACAGCAGGCAAAAAGTTCTTGCCCCGGGGTCACAGCTGGACTCCAACAACTTGCTCCTGATTTACCAGTAAAACTAATAATGTAAGTAATATTGGTATTAAATTATAAAATCAAGGGTTGAACCAAAATTCTGGTTTGTGCCACACATTTACTGGCATTAAATTAGCGATAATGTCTTGCAGTTTCTCTGCCCTACTAAAAGGACCCCTGGAAAAATGAGCATGTGCCTATTTTGGCAACAGCATGTGGATCTTGGCACACGTAAAAGAGCAAAGTGGTGCCTTTAACTTTGATTTCTCTCCATACGAGGACATAGCATTTTTTTTCATGTTTAAGAAAATCAAACCCTCAGGCATTAACGGATCTTGTTTAGAAGATAATCATTAGACTAGACTTATCCTTAATTCTGCTTTGCAGTTCAAGAGTGAGCAACACTTTTCATTTGTACACTGTTTATTTTCCTATAGTGTCAGAGAAAGAGAGAGATATTAGGTGGGTGGATGGATAGAATGATATACGGAGATAAATTCAGATACACATGGAATTACTAGCATCCTAAGTGTACTTTTAAAATGATCTTGATTTTTAAGGAATAATCATTATTATCAGAGACTTTTCAAAATTCTAACAGAAAAATGTAGGGGGCTTGCCAATTTGAATTGGATCTTAACTTCCCAAGTTTTATTACACCTTTCTGGCAAGGATCCGTACCACCATAAACTTACGATTTATCTAACTAATAATGGTTAGATTTGTTTATTCGTAAAATAAATAAAAGTAACTTTTTAGATTTATCAGGAAAATTATATAAACATAAAAATTTAACTTTTCTGAAAATGAGTCATGCACTGTGCTCAGTGATCCAACAGAGATTTTTAAATGCATTTGCAAACAGATGCGCTCCTTTGAACTACAGCCCTATCTCCAGGCTCAGACGTGGAGGAGACTCAGTGTAGAAACCCAGAAAAAGAAACCTAACAGGTTATCCTGTGTAGCCACTTTATCTTTGGCTTCTGAATAACGGAAAGTGCTAAGCTGAATCAAGTAAGCAAATTTTTAAAAAATCTTGAGTTGACTATACATTCTAACAATGTGTTAAGAACCATGAGGGAGAAAAATAATTTTAAGATTTGTTTCCTACTGTCCAAGAAGTTTAGTGTCGAGATGGAGATAGAACAAAATGATAAAAATAAATAAAAATGTTATCATCTCAGATGTACCACAGGCAGTACACAGCTCTTTGGATGTGGAGTCAGGTGAGAAAGGCCCAGAGGGAGGTGAGGCTGGAGTGTTTTGTACATAAGGGATAGACGACCTTGAAGTTTGCAGAGGTTACAGGTAGATGTGTCAGGTCATGGGAAATTCTAAGGCGCTTGCCTTTTATTCTGTGAGAATGAAATACCATTGAACGTGAATGAGCAGGGAGTAGTTTGATCACAGGGATATTTTAGAAAGATCATTTTAGGGAAAATTTTAGGGAAAATTGACTGAAGCAGTGATTCTCAAAGAGATTTTTTCCCCTGAACTTGAGGAACCATTAACTCTGATCAGTGCACAGTGGCCATGGTAGGAGATGGCCATGGGGGCTGGGGGTCTCGCTAGTGTAGAGGAAGAGAGGTTCCCGTTAGCAGTTAAGCATTCCAGCTCAGGAAGGAGGTGATGAGGACCTTAACTGGGGGTGGGGATAATGGGAAAATTGAGATAAAATGCAGGGGATGGATATGAGTAATTTGAAAGGAGAATCTAAAAGGAATAACTCTGAAATCTGAAACTAGTGTGCAAGATGCAATGAAAACCCAAAATGCACAGTGATGAGTGGATAAGTGGAAATTGTTACACGTGTTCAATTATTGATAATCTCTTTCTTTGGACACACTAAATGCTCTCATGCATTTTGTGCCACTTAAAGAACCATTTAGTAGCCTGTGATGATACAGTCATTGAATTGTTCTGCAAGAATCATATTCCTCACCATGAAATCCTACAGCTTTAGTTCTAAGAATCAATAGACATTGAGTGTCCACTTGGTATCATGCTAGGTTCAGGGGATATTAGAAGAAATCTAAATTATCTAGTGAGAGACATAAGGCATTTCCTTTTTATAAATGTCAATCATCATATCAAGTAATAGCAGAAAAGACCAGTTCAGAAGAGGATATACTTTAGCAAAGGAGACTTTACTGGGAAGCAGTGGGAGGTAGAGAGATGGGCAGGATGCTTCAGCACAATCACGTCACAGTTGTATATATTATACACACACACACATATATATAAATGTGTACGTACTAGAAACACTTTGGCTCCATGGCAGCTCAAAGGTGTGGGCCAGGGCCTGCGAGGCGTCTTGTAAGGTCTTGGTTTTGACAACTGCCAGAAGCCTGGCCTGGCAGGAATGCAAGCGAGATGGTGGGAACCATTCTGACTCCCTCCAACCTAGCCTGAGATTTGGGAAGCGCGGTCCCTAACTCGGATAGCACCTCCCTGAACATTGCTGACCCTTCATAAAACAAAACAGGCTAGATAAAACACCCTAGCTTTGAATAGAACCTAGAACATAGTGATTTCAATCTAAAGTGAAAATTAAAACATTGATAAAGGCCGTTCTTAAGAAATATACTTTACAAAACTGGTAAATGTTGGAGTTCAATTGGCCTAGACCTTCAGATGATTGCATTTTTTTCTTCCAATGCACTTCCAAAAGCTTTTTTATTGTGGAAAGTTTACACACATAGTAGAGAGACCAACAGAATGAATCTTCATGCATTCATTGCATGTCTTCAACAGCTGTCATTTGGTCAATCTTACTCATTTATCCACTACTTCTGTGGAAAGAGAGAGAAAGCTTGATCTTCTCAAAAGCGAATCTCGAACATCATATTATTTCATTTAAAAACGCTTCAGACAGGAAAAATGTTGTATTTTAAAATTTTACTTTTGCTTCCTGTGATCTGGAGGAGAAAAATAAAATAAAATAAAAATAAAAATAAATAAAAAAAATAAATAAAAATTTTACTTAATTTTTAAAACTGGTACTTAGGAACAATAAATCTTTGCCTATCATATAAATAGGATTTTGTAAAACATATTATTTTGTTTTTTGACTTTGCTTATATTTTTATTTTTGTCATGCAAAACCTTTCTGTGCGTGCTTGTATATATATATTCAAATTTATCAATCTTTTCCTTATTGATTCTGGATTTTGAATCATAATTATGAATATTGTGGGCTTTCTCAGGCCGTAAAGGAGTTTACCCATGTTTTCTTTCTAGTGCTAATATGGTTTCATATTCTGCATTTGGCTATGATTAGTTGGGGACTTATTCTGTGAGAAAAAGATACAGTGTTTGCAGATGACTATACACGTGACCATCGGGACCCTTTGGTCACCCTCTTTCTCTCGTATTCATCTAACTTTACAGAACCTTTATTCCTGCTCCTTCCTCACTTACCATCTGCAGTCCCTACTTCTGTGGGTTCGTCACGCAGCTTCCACAGTAAGCAACCGAGATTCAGAGCTAAATAGTTATATTTACCGTCCCCCAAAGAGCTTATGACCCCTGTGGGAGTGAAGACACCTAGGCAGGCGATTGTGACATCGCCTTTAACACAGCATGAACTTCTCCGTGAGGACAGACTCAACCTGGACGGGGAGAAGTAAGGAAAAGCTTCCAGGAGGACTTTCAATCTCACTGATTTTTTATAGGATAGAAGTGGAAATCAGCCAGAGAAAGTGATGTTGGGGTTGTGGGGAGAAGACGGGATTCCAACATGAAGAAGCAGCATGTGTAACGACAGAAACCAGAGACACAATGGTACCGTGAGAGAGCGCAAGCAATTTCAACTGTGGGGAGCACAGGGCTGCAGACATGATAACGGCTCATTTTTATAGAGTGTTTATTACGTGCCAGCCCCTGGACTAAGGGCTTTTTATACATTATTCTCTTTTTAGCCCCACAGCCATATGTATGTGACAGTGACATTAATATTGTGTTAATTATCCTACAGAAGGGGAAACTGAGAACCAGAGACAGGAAGTGAGTTCCCAGAACCACACAGCTGGGAGGTGGTAGAGCCAGGATTCGTACCCAGACTCTCTGGCTTCAGGGCCCAAGTTCTCAATGGCTCCACTGTATTGGCAGGTGATGAATGGCCTTGAAGAATATGGTAGGTCACCAGATGGTTTTCAGCAGAAGAATGATGCATTTACACTTTTAGAAGATGCCTCTGGATGCAGGGTGGAGAATGCACTAAAGAGGCATCAGTGCCTGTGTTAAGATCATTTAGGAGCTCAATAGAACCTGATGAGAAATAGTGGTTTGAGAGTTGACCTAAGTGGTAGCAATGGGGACAGAGACACATAGGTGCAGATATTAAATAGCTCAGACTTCCTCCCCCACTGGATGTGGAAGGAAAGGCTGGAAAGAACCTTTGTGGCTTGGGCAGCTGGCTGGATGGTCGTGCATTAATTCTGAATAAGCTAATTGATGATAATTTAAAGAAAAAGCCAGAACATAAGATTTTTAGTATCTTAATAAAAGGAGGACACTGTCTTATGGTCTGTGTATGATCATTTGGGCAGCAATTGGGAGTCAATGCAGCTCAGTTAATTATTACACGATAACGCTCAGTGCATACATCTATCAGGTGATACAGTTTACTTTGGCCTGAGATATTTTACCCAACAGTTACTTAATAATAGGACACACAAGGCAATGACCAAACACAGATGTCCATGGGAATCCCACAGCTTGCCCAACTATCTTTTGCAGTCCTAATCTCCTAATGCTTTTTAAATTTATAATCCCCAATAATACCTTTCCCTTGAAGATAGCTGTGAGGGCTTGTTGGAGATTATTTTGGCAGAATTAGAATTGCCCAATATTTTGTCAATTTACTATTTGAAAAACATGTCAGAATAAATACCAGCTTCTACAATTAGGTTAAAGAGGCAGTTTTCTGTTTAGAAAGCTAGGCTTGTCAGTCACCGTCCACTTGTACTTACCAAATACGGTATTTGTTTAGAACATGCTTGTGAACATTCACGTCTTTGTGACTCAGTCTAGGCTAATGCAACGTACTCCTTATTAGGCTTCTAGAGAAGATGTAGTAGGTAAAGAGGATGACTGTTCAGCCATGGAGTGTGCTTTCACATGGAGCAGGGGTTCTAAACAGTTCAATAATCAGATTCCTTTATATTAATTTTTATATCCTCCAGGCACTTCAGGTTTAAAAAATGTCTACCAAACTTTATTTTAAAGTTATAACATTTTTTTTTGTATCAGAGTTTCTGATTGACATGGAATAACCAGTGTTACCCAATGATCCGATAAAATTCCAGTGTAAAGCAAAGAAATATGACATTAGGGGTAGTCTGTGCCCCTTCCTCTTGGGTAACTGTGATATTTCAACTAAAATATTAAAATGATTTGTTAGCTTTTGTCAGTTAGGATTTAATTTGGTTGAACTCAACAAGGCTCAAAACAACAGTGGCTTAAAATCAGTTTATTTCTCTTCAATCTAATATCCCAAAGTAAGGATTCCAAGGCTGGCATAACATATATGCTCCATGGTGTTCTAAGGGAGCTATATTCACCATACCATCATCCCCAGGTATGGTAGACTGGCCCCCAAAAGATATCAGTCTCCAAAAAATATCAGGTGCTAATACCGGGAACCTGTATATATTACCTTATTTGGGAAAGGAGTTTTTGCAGATATGATTGAATTAAGGACCTTGAGATGGGGAGATTATGTTGGCTTATTCAGGTGGGCCCTACATGCCGTCACCCGTATCCTTATAAATGAAGACAGATGGAGATTACATACATACATACACACACACACACACACACACACACACACACACACACATGCATACATACACAGAGAAGGTGATGTGAAGACAGAACAGAGATTAGAAGATGCTGGCTTTGAATATTGGAGTGACGTGGTCACAGGCCTAGGAATTCCAGTCTAACTTCTGAATTCAAGGAATGGTTTCTCCCCTAAAGCCTCTGGAAGGAGCATGACTCTGGACACCTTGATTTTTGGCCCAGTGATAATGATTTTGGATTTTTTGTCTCCAGAACTGTGAGAGAATAAATTTCTACTATTCTAAGTCACCAAGTTTGTGGCAACTTGTTACAGCAGACACGGGACAATAATACACTAGGGATTGGTATGTATTCCTTGTCCAAGATAGCCAAATATCTCATTCCTCTTCTATGCAGGACCGTGTAAAAAGAGGAAAGCATTTATTTATTCATTGACTCATTCAACAAATATGTATGGAGAGCCTATTGTATGTCAGGCATTGTTCTAGATGTTTGTAATGAATCAGTGAAAAACACAAAATCCCTTTTCTTCTTGGAACATATATTCTATCAGATGAAAACAAAGAAAAATAAAACACAAAAGTAAGCACATTTTATTTTATGTTAGAAAGTTAAAAATTCAATAGAAAAAGAAAGAAAATGTATAGCAGAGTAAGGGGGGTTGAGAGGGCCATGCGGAAGTGGGGTGAGTTGTATTTTAAACAGATTGGTTGTGGGAGGCCTTGTTGGAAAAGTGGGGTTTGAGCAATGACTTGAGTAAAAGCTGGGCAGTAGATTATATGGGGGAAGAGCCTTCTGTGAAAAAGAAATAGCTGGAGCAAGAGGTTTGAAGAATGAGATTGCCTGATATGCGTTGAGAACAGAAGGAGGCCAGTGTGATAGAGCACAGGGAATATGGTAGAAGATGAGGTCAGAGAGGCAGGGGGGGCAATCTAGGAGGATCTCGTAAGTTACAGTGAGCTCTGTGGCTGGTCATATGGACAGTGAAGGTGTGAGCTGAGGGGTGGCATGATCTGACTTAACCAGTGAAACTATCATTGTAGCTGCACTGTTGAGAATAGATTGTGGAGGTCAGGGATGGACTCAGGGAGACTGTCAGGGGGTTATTGTCATAATCCAGATGAGATATAATAGTGATTCTGATCACAGTTGTAACAGTACAGATAGAGAGAAATAGTTGGCTTCTAGATAAATCTTAAAGATAGAACCAACAGGATTTCTGACAGGTTGAATGTGAAGTATGGGAGGAAAAGGAACAATAAAAGATGACTCCAAAGATTTGGGGTTAAACAACTATAAGGTTGGCATTATCATCAAATAAAATGGGAATGCTGCAGCTGGAAAGAGGTTTTTATTGGGGGGGGGGGGAAGCCAGGGTTTCACTACGGTTTGAGCGATTGGACATCTACATGGAGATGTGCAGCAGGTGTTAGAATATATGAATCTGGGGGAAACGTCTGAGAGGGAGACAGCTAGTGGGACTTTTGCCTCCAGCAATGTCAGACTAGCTTATTTCAGGCCAAAGGTCCTACCAACAATAACTAGATCTAAGCAAAACATAATAATACTTGTTTGAAGATGTTCAGCTTACCAAAGCTAAAGCAAAGCAACAAAGATTTGAGAGAATGTTTTTAGACTGAAGTGAAATGATCCAGTTAGAACCATGTAGATGCATTAAAAAAACAAGCAAAATAAAGGGTGAATATTTGATGTATATAGGAACACTCGTACACTGCTGGTGGGACTGCAAAGTACGACAACCCCTATGGAAAGTAATATGGAGATACCTCAAAGAGCTAAAAGTAGAACTACCATTGGATCCAGCAATCCCATTACTGGGCATCTACCCAAAGGAAAAAAAGACACCTGTGCTTGAATGTTTATAGCGGCACAATTCACAATTGCAAAGATGTGGAAACAACCCAAGTGCCCATCAATACATGAGTGGATTAATAAAATGTGGTATATGTATACCATGGAGTTCTACTCAGCCACAAAAAACAATGGTGATCTAGCACCTCTTGTATTATCCTGGATAGAGCTGGAGCCCATTCTACTAAGTGAAGTATCACAAGAATGGAAAAACAAGCACCACATATACTCACCATCAAATTGGTATTAACCAATCAACACTTAAGTGCCCATATAGTAATAACATTCATCGGCTGTCGAGCAGGTGGAACTGGGGAAGAAGGGATGGGCATATTCACACCTAATGGGTGTGGTGTGTGCTGTGTGGGAGATGGAAATGCTTGTAGCTCTGACTCTGGTGGGGCAAAGGCAATATATGTAACCTAAACTTTTGTACCCCCATAATATGCTAAAATAAAAAATATATATATATTTAAAAAAGAAAAGAAAATTAATTGTATAAATAGTTTTGTGGCTTTGAGGTATATGTAAATTTAAGATACATGATAATAATTGCATACAAGTAAGATGGGTAATTGGAGTTACACTATTCTCAGATCCTTGCAATATCTGGAAAACAGTGAAATTACTAATTTATATTAGATTTTAATAAGTCAAGGGTGCATGCTGTAATCTCTAGACTAATCACTAAAGATAGTAATGTATTACTGGGAGAAACAGCATGATAAATAAGATGATACAAATAAAAAATTTGATTAATCACATAGAAAGTAAGAGAGAAGGAAAATGGAATGTAAGACAGGGAGGGTGCAGAAAAAGAAAGCAAAAAATGTTAAGACAGTAGATTTAAACCCCATACATTATGAATTACATTAAATATAAACATAATGAAGACTTTAATTAAAAGACAATGATTGTCAGACTCGTTAAAAAACCTAACTATGTGATACTCATATGTACCTTAAATAAAAGGATAAAAAAGTGTTGAAAATAAAAGGATGGAAAATCATACACAATGCAGACTATCCAAAAGAAAGCAGATACTGTATATAAACTAATACCAAAGTTGATTTTAGGCAAGGGACATTACTAGAGCTAAAGAAGGACATTTTGGAATGCTAAAATGTTCAACTCACGAGAATAATTTAAGAGTTTTGGATTTGTATGTACTTAATACATAGTCAGAAAATACATAAAGCAAAAAATGACATAACTAAAAAGAAAAATACAGTATCTGTGATCTATTTGGAAATTTGAAACACATCCCTCAGTAACTGATAGAACATGCAGGAAAAAATCAATAAAGATATAAACACAATTAACTTTCTTGATATAATCAATACAGAATACTGCACACAATAACTGCAGGGTATATATTCTTTTTAAGTGTATTTTTAACACTTGCTAAAATTGATCATAAAGATAGATTTTAAAAGATTAACTAGAAAACTTTGAATATAATGCCCAATATAATTCTAAAACATACATGGGTTAAAAAAAAAAACAGTGAAAATTAGAACATATTTAAAACTGAATAATAATGAAGATATGATATATAAGTACAGGCACATCTTGTTTTATTGTACTTGATTGCATGTCAGAGATATTTTTTTTTTATAAATTGAACGTTTGTGTCAACTCTGCCTTGAGCAAGATTATTGGTGTCATTTCTCCAACAGCATGTGCTCGCTTGCTTCTGTGTTTCCATGTCACATTTTGGTAATTCTGGTAATAATTCAAACTTTATTTCTGTTATGTCTGTTATGGTTATCTGTGATCAGTGATCTTTGAGGTTATTATTGTACCAGTGGACTCTCTCTACTCAGCCTCACGTACATACTCTAGGAAACTTACTTGTTTATGTGTCTAACTCTCCATTTTCCTCAGTAGCTGTAAGCTTTCTGCGAGCAGGAATTTTTCCAAATTATCTTTGTATCCCTGGCAGCAGCATAGTTCCTGGATATAAGCGCTACTGACTGTGTCCTTCCAAGATTCATGTTCACACCTAATCCCCAATGTGATGGCACCTGAAGGTGAGGCCTTTGGGGGGTGATTGGGTCATTAGGGTAGAGCCCTTATGAATGGGATTTGTGCCCTTGTAGCAGAGCTCTCAGAGACTCCCTTGCCCTTCCTGCCGTGGGAGGTTATGGCGAGACAGCCGTCTAGGAACCAGGTGGGAATCAGCCCTCACCAGACAGCAGATCTTCCAGTGCCTTGATATTAAACGTGCCAGCATCCAGAATTGTATGAAATAAGTTTCTGTTGTTACAAGCCATCCAGTGTAGGATAGTTTGTTCCAGCAGCCCAAGCAGACTAAGAACAATAAGTTTACAATCAAGGTTAATCAAATGAATATTGAGTAATAATTAATAAAAATCTTTTTAAATTTACTTTGAAAATGTTTCTCAGGTATGTCCTTCCTTTTTTTTTCAGCTGGCATTTCTTGTTTCAGGTTTTAACCATTACAAGGAAAAACTTGTAATGATGCTTAAAAATCTTTTTTGAATATGAGGTACCGCCTCTCTTTCCCTTCTTTTCCATATAAACACAGGTGTGCACACACACAGATACACACACACACACACACACACACACACAACACTTCTGCTTCTACCCTGAATACTAGTAGACTAGACTTTCTTAAATGCTGTTGTCCCATGTCACTCCCTTGACCAACACCTTCCCACCATTGCCATTGCCAGTAAAGCTCCTCTTTTCTTCCTCCACCAAGTCAAATTAAACTCATTTACTTCATCCATGAAATGTTCTCTCATTGCTATAACTCTGAGATTTGAAATTCTTCCCTGGAACTCCTTCAACATTTGTTGTGTGTACCTCAAATTGTCATGAATGTATGTCCAACATGGATTATATCCAACTGGATTATTTACCTCTTCAGGAAGAGGGCATTTAAAATGTCTGCACTCTTCTACAGAGTAGAATCCTGAACTGAGAACATAGGTACTCAGCAACTATTTAGTAATTGAGTCCATGGTATGTTTAGAATTGTTTGTTGGCATTTTAATGGAACTATCTATAGACAGAAATACAGCTGAGTGCTCACACATTAAGGTATTCCATCTTATTTCAGTAGGACCTTGTGGATTTCTACATTGGATTTACGATATACTATTGTGTCCATCCCATGTATCTGCATGTATGTCTGATTAGAGTCTTAACATATTAAGATTTTATGATTTAAGGCTGTAGAACAAAAGTTTAAGCACTTGGGTTATGGGCACAGATTAACCCAATTTAGAACGATTCTTTGGTCTTATTCTAGCTGGATAACCTCAGGCAAGTTATGGAATTTCAGAGCCTTGGTTTCCTCATCTGTAAAGTAGAGAAAATAAATTTCTATTTCATAGGCTTGTGAGAATCAAAAGACGTGGAGAATTTAATATTTAGCATAGCACCTGCCACAGAGCAAAAGCACTTAATATACAATAATAATTTTATTGTAAAAAGAGATTTAAAAATCAAATCCAAACTTTCCATTTTGTCTATAAAGAAAATGAGATTTGGAGAGGTCAAATGACTTAGCCACGGTCACTAGTTAATGAGAGAAATGACCTTGGAAAAACCCAGATTTCCTGGCAGCCTAATGTGTCTTCCAAGTCTGATGTTGTTTTGCAGTCTGACTCCATTCTGAGGACTTCCTGAAGTCTTGGAAGTATGTTACATGTTATCTCATTATAGGTATATAGTGCTCTGAGAGAGTTTGCTATAAACATTTTAAAGACAGGACGCGGGTCGCAGGCGAGGTTGCACCGCAGCACCCGGTTTGTCAGAGCAGAGCGGGCCGGAAGCGGAAGTGAGCGAGGGTGGAGCAAGATGGCGGTGTCGGCGGTGCAGGCCATTCTTCTCGAGTCCGACGTTTTCCCAGTTTGTTTCAACCACGCTCTGAGCACAGAGAAGGAGGAGGTGATGGGGCTGTGTATAGGGGAGTTGAATGACGACACAAGGAGCCTCTCCAAATTTGCATATGCTGGAACTGAAAAGCACACAGGTGCTGAGAAGGTTGACACCATCAGAATTGTTCACATTCATTCTGTCATCATTTTGCGACATTCTGATAAGAGGAAGGACCGAGTAGAAATTTCTCCAGAGCAGCTGTCTGCAGCCTCAACAGAGGCAGAAAGGTTGACTGAACTAACAGGTCGCCCCATGAGAGTCGTGGGCTGGTATCATTCCCATCCTCATATAACTGTTTGGCCTTCGCATGTTGATGTTCGCACCCAAGCCGTGTACCAGATGATGGATCAAGGCTTTGTGGGACTTATTTTTCCTGTTTCACAGAAGATAAGAACACAAAGACTGGCCAGGTACTCTACACTTGCTTCCAATCCATACAGGCCCCAAAGAGCTCAGAGTATGAGAGGATTGAAATCCCAATCCATATTGTACCTCATGTTACCATTGGGAATGTGTATCTTGAATCAGCAGTAGAGATGCCCAAGATCCTGTGCCAGGAGGAGCAGAAGGCATATAGGAGGATCCACAGCCTTACACATCTGGACTCAGTAACCAAGATCCATAATGGCTCAGTGTTTACCAAGAATCTGTGCAGTCAGATGTCAGCAGTCAGTGGGCCTCTTCTACAGTGGTTGGAGGACAGATTGGAGCAAAATCAACAGCATTTGCAGGAGTTACAACAAGAAAAGGAAGAACTTATGCGAGAACTTTCTTCTCTAGAATAAAGCAGGAGACGCAGTGGGGAAAGATGAAAATATCCAGTGTAAAATTAATTAAGCTAAATCAATTTTGAAGAAGAAAACGTTGGAGGACTCAAATTACCCAGTTTCAAGATTTACTATAAAGCTGTAGTAATCAAGATAGTATTGGCAAAAGAATGACATATAGTTCAATGGAACAGAAGAGAGAACCCAGAAATAGACCCACATAAATATGCCCAACTGACTTCAACAAAGTGCAAAAGTAAGTCAGTGGAGGAGGGATAGCCTTTTCAACAAATTATGCTGGAGCAATTAGACACCTATAGGCAAAAAAAATGAATCTTGACTTAAACTTTTCATGTTATATAAAATTTAACTCAAAATGTATCATAGACTTAAATGTAATACGTAACTACAAAACTTAGAAAAAAGTCATAGGAGAAAAATCTTCAGGATCTCGGGCTAGGCAACAAGTTCTTGGACTTCACCCAAAAAACACAATCCATAAAAGGAAAAAAATTGATATATTGGACTTCATCAAAATTAAAACATATTGTTCTGGAAAAAATTTAAGAAGAGGAAAAGACAAGCTACAAATTGAGAGAAATTATTTGCAAACCATATGTCTGATCAATCTGGAATATATAAAATGTGCTCAAAACTCAATAATAAACAATCCAACTAGAAAATAGGCAAAAGACATGGACGTTTGACTAAAGAGGATATATGGATGGCAAGTAAGCACATGAAAAGATGTTAAACTTCATAAGTCATCAGGGAATGTGAATTATGACCACAATAAGGTAATGATTTATCAGAATGGCTAAAAAAATGTAAAATGATACAGCCACTCTGGAAAAGAGTTTAGAAATTTCTTATAAAGTTAAACATACACTTACTATATGACCCAGCAATTGCACTTCCAGACATTTATTCCAGAGAAATGAAAACCTATGCTGTCACAAAAACCTGTACACAAATATGCATAGCAGCTTTATTTTTAAAAGCCAAAAACTGGAATCGACCCAGATTTCCTGCAGTGGGTAAATGGTTAAACAAGTCATCCATACCTTGGAATCCTACTCTGCAATGAAAAGGAACTATTGATACAACCACTTGGATATACCTCATGGTATTACGGTGAATGAAAAAAGCCCATCTCAAAAGGTTGTATATTTTATGATTTAATTAATAACATTCTTGAAATAACAGAATTATAGAAATAAGGAACAGATTAATGGTTGCCAGGGACAGGGACTAGAGAAGATGTGGGATATGTATGACTATAAAGGGTAGACACAAGGAGTTCCTTTCTGCTCATGGAACAGTTCTGTTGTGGTGTTAAGTATGTAAATCTATCCCTGTGCTAAAATTGTATAGACCTGCATATACACAAATGTATGCAGGTAAAATCTGGTGAAAGTGAATAAAGTCTAGTCTATACTATTGTTAATATCTTGGTTATTAAGTTGTACTGCTGTTATGTAAGACCTTACCAGTGGGGAAAACTGGATGAAGGGTACATGGGACTCTCTGTACTATTTTTGCAACTTCCTGTAAGTCTATAATTATTTCAAAATAAAAAGCTACAGGTTTTAAGTAAGGAAAAAAAAATTTAAAGTTAAAAGAATAAAACCAGAAATATTTATTTCATTATGTATAGGTCACTTGTTTTTAAAGGGACTTACAAAATATTCTTTTACATGGCAAATGAATTTACTCTAATTGAGTGATATTCATTCTATCAGAAATGTTAACATTATTTTGAGTGAAGTGCAATGGTACTTTTATAGGAGTCTGTTGCTTTATTTCAGAGGGTTTTTTAAAAAATTCTATTTTGAAATTAAGAAAGCTCATAGTTTTCTTCTTCAAAGTAGATCCTACATGCAGTCTTACAGAATTCTTTCTTAAAATATGAAAAGAACAACTGACCCCATTTTCTAGTCATGGTTGAATGACGGAAAGAAAGGAAATTCTCTAGAGATTAGAGTTCCCAGGGCGGGGAGGGGTGGTGGTGGTGGTGGTGTCTACAATAACCTTTTAATAGAGCTTTGAAAATAAAACCCCACTGTTTATCAGGAAAGATAGTTTTTCCATATTTTTCATAAATAAATATTCAGCTGTAATAATAATGATTCATTTGGCTCATTTAGAATCATAGATCTTCTGAGAGTCAAAAAATTCTCCAAGAGGGAGAACTAAATCAACTTCTGTGCATATGTAAGAAACGAATCCCAATTCTTTCTTGTTTCTGTTTCTTTTTTCCCCAAAAATTGTATAAACGAGGAAGTAGTGCCAAGGGCCCATTAGTAATAGTTATTTCCTAATTGCAGCGGGAAGCATCCTGCATGTTTAAATAAATATTGTTAACTCTGACCTCCCGCTTTGCCAGGACTGATAAGGCGATTGTTTGACCTATACGAAGTACATACAGTATACACAGAGTGGAGTGCAGCAGGAAAACAGGAAACAATAAATCAGAAATTAGAGCACTGATTGTTGCAGCTAATTACATCAGGCTTCTGCTTAATTTCTCACTCTGTCATTCTAACCTGATTTTCTTGCCAACAGACTTTGCAAATTGCTGGTGTCACGTACATTCAGCAAATAATAATCCTTAGTTACTGTGACTGACAAATGAATGGGCAGAAGAAGATAGTTTATTATGCAAGGATGAGCTGAGACATTCACCAGATACCTGCCTGGATGCTTTTTTAATTCATTTACCTAGATGTGCTGCATGATGCATTTCTCCAGGAGCAGAGATTTTGGCATCAAGACAGTTTAATTAGATTTGTGGCTTGGTTTGATAATATTGAGCAAGAAGAAAAGATGGTACTATAAAAGGAAGGGAGGGAAGACATTGGCTTGGACAAAGAGATAAAGTAGTAACTTAGCTATTTAAGTCAAATCTGGAAATAATATGTTTAGGGTGAGTGAGCTTAGTTAGCACGTTATTGAATCCTAATCTTGTCTATACATAGATTTGGTGAACTAACTTGGTATTTTCAACCCATTATGGTTTGATTACTTAAATTCTAAACCACGTCTATTAAGAAAGAGTGATAAAAGTGAGATGCTCTAATTCAAAATCAATTGTTTGATTCCTCCCAGATTTTACTTCTGCATATAGATAATATGTGCCAATTCAGTTTTCCATGATCTCAGTCCTGGTGTTGTTTACATAGTCTAAAATCAACTTTCCTTTATGGTTTTACAGAATTTGCATGGTTTCCATACTTCAAATAATTTTACTATGGCTTGTAAAGATGTAATACGAAAGATATAATTGAGGTGAATTTTCACATTCTTGTTATTTAGTAAATGTTCATATTCTGGGTATATTTTCTACTTTGTTGTAGTGTTTACTAATTAAATCATAAAATTACTGAGCAGATCCAGAGCTAGCTGCAACTTCACCCAGGCTCTCTGCTCCTTTGGTGCTTAACAAACATCATATCATTTTGTTTAACAGAAGGTACCAAAGTTCTTTAGAATGAAAACTGTTTTTCAGTTTACAATCAAATTTTCTTTATCCTTCCATCTCTCACGGGCTCTGGTTTTTACCATTGCCTTGCTTTAGTGTCATTTTTAGGGAAGAAGAAAGTAAATTCAATACAAAGATGGAGGAAGTCACAGCAGAATCTTTCCCAAGTCACAAAGGACATGGCAGGACTGTGGGGTCCCATTTTTGGAAACCACTGTTCCATTTGGTAAAGTCAGAGATAAGGTTTAACTATTTATTTAAATGTGTAGGTGACGGCTTACATTCCAGTGATGAAGTTGGAATGCAGGCCAATTAAGCTGCCCAGAAGACGGTGGTATAAGGGCCAAAAACGAAAGAGTAGCACACTGCCTGCACTGCTGCTGGCCCAGGGGTCAGAGGGAGCAGAATATTTCATTTCTTGTGTCTTTAAACTAATTCTTACACACAAAGTATTTCAACCTTTCCAAATCCCAACCTGACTTCCCAAGAGTACTTCTGAATGTAGTATTTCTCTTTTACCCATGTTTTCAGGCAAATTGTATAAATATATATTAAGCATCTATTATGTGTCTGTTGTGTCACTGTGTGTCCCCTGAAGGGGAAAAGCTCAATGCAGGAACAAAGTGTCACCAAGACAATGCTCTCAAGAGTTAAGCGGGCAAACTGAGATTTCTAAAACAAGCATTAAATGAGACAAATCACAAGGTAATCTTCTAGACAACCTAAACACGTGGTCGGCAGTTAGAGGTATGGAATTTAAAGGGATCCAATTTTTCAAAGAAGGTATAATGAAGATATTCTGCCATGAGCTTAGAAGGATAGCTTGTGTGTGGGAAGATGAAGAGGAAGATGAATCCAAAAGCTGTTCAACAGCAGAGATTGGCATTTTAGAAGAGATTCCAGAGGCAGGAGAAAGGAGAGGGCTGAGTCAAAGATGACAGATTTGGCACCTGCAAGAATGATCTCGGCTTGGGCAAGAATGGAAAATTTGGAATAATAGGTATTAAGAAGGCAAGATGAGAGGGCATCCATTTCCAAAAAGAGAAGGAGACGGGACAGAGTTCTTTTCTGGTTTTAGCTGCTGTGTCTTCCGGGTGCCTCATTCTTATCAGTTGCACATATACAAGTATGTACTAGCACAGCTCGGTTTGTCTAAAGCACATAGACTTGTCTGAGGACAGTGGGCATGACAACTGTGTGAAATGTGTCGAAACTAAAAAGGTGTGTGGGAGCGATGATAAGAGGTGAAATACCATGAAACACTACCCCTCGAATACCAGAGGCAGCAGGGCATGGCGTGTGGGGCGGGGGCATACATGCAGAGGAAGCTCTGACAGAGAACTCTTCCAAGTGGAAGAGTATTAGTTTTCTTTCCTCCTCATCAACTCCAGGCATCTTTAATCTTAAATGTGCTCCAGGACCCTGGTTCTTGCACCTGTCCTGTCTGGGTTTGGCATTTTCTGCCAGTTGACCAACATGTGACTGGCCTGGTTGCCACTCTGCTTTTGCTCTAAGTGCTAGGCTTTGGGGTCCAGTCTGATCTCACCTCTCCCTCTAGTGATTTGCTTTGCAACTTCTGCATCATCAGTCTACATTGGAAGGAACTCAGCAGTCTAGAATAGTAGACACATAACCTCCCATTTTCCCACACTCCTCTCGCTCCCACACCACTATGACATGTGACATGAAAGGCTGACACTTTTGCTTGTCACTATGCTTACTCCCTTTGTCTCACTGCCAAGTGGCTTGGAGCTAAACATCAAAGTGGAAGCACATTTGCACTTTTTGCACATGTTAGCATCTATGACAATTTTAAACTTTTGTGCAGTAGAATATTAAAATAAAAAAATAAAAAAGAAAAGGGTATGATTATGAATTGCTTGTCTTCATTATTCTGTGTTAGCACAATAAGGAGCCCAAGCACATGTCCTTGTCCAAGTTCATACTAACTTGAGACTGTTTGTTGTGGGGAGATACTAAAGATTTACATCACTCCCCAAAGGAGAACCATTCATAACTATCTTTGATCATAATAGGAATGATCCTTCCAAATAAAACCAAGAAAAAAGTTGAGGATGACTTTTGTAAATGGGCCAATTGGAGTTTTAAGGAGCCCAAAGCTTGGTTTGTATTGTCCACTTGAAGCTAAAACTTGAGGTGAGTCATTAATCGAGTTTCATTTTTGACCTTGTTTAAATGTCTTAGAAAGCCAGTGTTAACAGAGTCTATACAAAGATCAATGCATTGAACCAATCTTTGGATCTAGAATCAAGGTTGGTCAAGGCTGCCCCAGACTAAACTGACATTATGGGAAAACTTTTTCTTCCCCTTTTTTCCACAGAATTGAATACATTCTTTCTGGCGTTTTCATTGCGAAATGATTTGCTGTAAACGAGGTCCACTGCAACAGTTCAAAGAAATTTTGATTTTAATCCTGATTCCCAGAATATTTAAATTTAAAAGAGCCCAGCGTCTACTATTATTATTATTTTTTTTACTTAAACATGTAATAGTATTGCTTTCTTGGACCCTGATGACACCATAAATGAGAACGTAACGAAGAGCATGTGCGGCTCGTTAGTGTGGCTCTCACACACCTGTGCTGCGCCGGGTCTGTGACACGCCGGCTCCCGGCCTTAGGAAGCGCCATATAAAAGATGTTGCTTCAGGCAAGATCCCTCTTGGGAGAGATATTGTTTTCTCTTTAAAAAAAAAATTAGTTCTAATATAACAGTTTCATCCTAGAACACCATGAGAAGAGAAAGAAAGAAGCTTAAAGGATAAAAGCACAATTCTACCAAAATCCAGTTAATCCCTCTCATGAAAAAGCATTATTAACAATAGTTGTGATCTTTGTGCTTTACTGATTTACTGCAAGAGCAAAGAAAACTTGATTTTAAGTGTTTTGTGTCTGGAGATGTTAAAAGCATAATTGTTAGAAGCTGTGTTTCAACTGAGGACTCCAGGGGACTTCAGAATTCTCCTCACCCACCAGCTCCATCAACGCCACGCCCGGTGCCCCAAATATACATGCCATTCACATAAAAGCACTGCACTGACAGTGCACGCTGGCTTCAATCAAATTACGTAGAGAAAGTCATTTCCTACCAGATTGTCACCCCAAAGTGGTTTGTAGGTGGGCATTCTGAAGCCATCACACACCAGAAAAGCAAGCCTTGACTCAGAATGTGGAGGTCCTTGTGAAATGCATAAAACAGCAATCTCTGCTGCTGTCCTGTTTCCCGGCTCGGTACTAGTCTTCTCCTCCTCTCCCTTACTAACAGAACCTCGCTTTTCTTCCAGGGGGCACATCCGGCTGCAAGATCTCCTTCCCAGGCCTCTCTTGCTGTTATGGATGCCAGTGACACGGTTCTAGCTAATGCGAAGTAAACAAAAACCCTGGGTCAAGCTTCCTGGAAAGCTATTTACAAAGGGGCAGCTCACTTTGTTCTTTCTGTTTTTTATACCTGGATCAAAAATATAATGCCAGAGGTGGAGTCATTGTCCTGTGGGTGGAAGTGAGGGGTGTGAGAGACAAAACCACATGCTAAAGATGGCTGGACCGAAAGACAGAAGAAGTTCAGGTCCCTTAAGGGGTTTACTGGTGAATTTTAACAACCATTTCAGGAAGAAATTATACTAACTCTACATAATCTCTTTCAGAAGACAGAAGCAGAGGAAATAGTTCATAACTCATTCTATAGGCCAGTATTATGCTAATACCAAAACTAGATGAAGGCATTGCAAGAAAACTACAGACCAATTTCTCTCATGAACATAATGCAAAAATACTTAACAAAATGTTATAAAATTGAATCCAACAGTGTATAAAAGGAATTGTATATCACAACTAAGTGGGATTTCTCCCAGATATGCAAGGCTAGTTTAACATTCAAAAGTCAATTAATATAATCCACCACGTCAACAAGTTAAAGAAGAAAAATCATACAATCATATCAATAGATCCACAAAAGCATTTGTCAAAATCTAACACATATTAATGATAAAAACTCTCAGTAAACTAAAAATATAAGGGAACTTACTCAACTTGATAAAGAATATCTACAACATACCCATAGCTAACATCATACTTAATAGTGAGAAACTTGAAGCTTTTCCACTAAGGTCAGAAACAAGACAAGGATGTCCTCTGTCACCACTGCTTTTCAACATCATATTAGATGGCCTAGTTAATGCAATAAGATGAGAAAAAGAAATAAAAGATATACAGATTGATCAGGAAGAAATAAAACTGTCATTGTTCACAGATGACATCTATGTAGAAAATCTAGAAGAATCAATTTTAAAAATCTCTGGAACTAAAAAGCAGTTATAGCAAGGTTTCAGGAGATAAGGTTAATATGCAAAGTCAATCACTGCTCTATATACCAGCAACAAACACGTGGAATTTGAAATTAACACAGTATCATTTACATTATCACCCACCAAAATGAAATACTTTTGTATAAATTTAACAAGATATGTACAAGATGTATACTTTGATGAAAGAATGTGCAAGATTTATATGAGAAAAACTATAATACTCTGATGAAAGAAGAACTAAATAAGTGGAGAGATACTCTATGTTCATTGATTAAAAAGACTCAATATTGTCACGATGTCAATTCTCCCCAACTTGATCTATAGATTCAATTCAATTCCAGTAAACATCCCAGCGAGTTATTTTGTGGAAATCAACAAACTGAACCTACAGTTTATATAGACATACATAATATCCAAAATAGCAAACACAATATTGAAGAAGAACAAAGTTGGAGCACTGACACTACCCAATGTCAAGACTTACCATAAAGCTCCAGTAATTACGACAATGTGGGATTGACAAAATAATAGATAAAGAGATCAATGGAACAGATTAGAGAGCCCAGATATATAATTATAGTCAACCATAGTTGAGCATATAATTATAGTCAACTGATCTTTGACAAAATAAGAAAAGGCAGCACAATGGAGAAAAGATAGTCTTTTCAACAAAAGATACTGGAACAATTGAACATCCACATGCAAAACACTGAATCTAGACACAAGCCTTATACTCATTGCAAGAATTAACTCAAAATGAACCATAGCCATGAATGTAAAATGCAAAACTACAAAGTTTTTAAAAGATGACATAGGAGAAAATCTAGATGACCTTAAGTTTGGTAATAACATTTTAGATACAACACCAAAGGTACAATCCATGAAAGAAAGAACTGATAAGCTGGATTTAATTAAAATTAAGGTTTTCTGTCTGCAAGACATTGTCAAAAGAATTATAAATAACAACAGACTGGGAGAAAATATTTTTGAAAGACATTCCTGATAAACCAGTGGTCCCCAATATTACTGGCACCAGGGACCAGATTCATGAAAGACAATTTTTCCATGGACCAGACGTGGGGGAAGACATGGTTTCAGGATGGTTCAAGTGCATTATATTTATTGTGCAGTCAAACCTCTCTGCTAATGATAATCTGTATTTGCAGCCACTCCACAGTGCTAGCATCACCACCTCAGCTCCACTTCGGATCCATAGGCATTGGATTCTCATAAGGAGCACGCAACCTGGCTCCCTTACACGCGCAGTTTACAGCAGGGTTCATTCTCCTATGAGAGTCTAATGCCCTGGCTGATCTGACAGGAGGGGAGCTCATGCAGTGACGCGAGTGATGGGAGCAGCTGTAAACACACATGAAGCTTCGCTTGCTTGCCCGCCACTCACCTCCTGCTGTGTGACCCAGTTCCAGAGAATGCTGAAGTATTACCTAATTCTTTTACTGTGTCTAGTCTAACATTTGTCTATTCTGCTGAGTCATTTCAATTACAGTTTTTTATTTCTGTGATTTTGGATTTTATATCTGTTTGACTCTGTTCTCTTTTTTCTTTCCTTCTTTTTCTAACTTTTTCTTTCACAAATCTTCACAAATAAAATGCACAAAAGCATGTATTTGGAAAGCATAAATGTACTTCAATCAAACTTTACATGGTATCATATTATTTTAATTTTATGTGAGTGAACTCACATTCTGTTTGTCAACTGTCTTCCTAATCGAAGGATTTCTTCATGCGTTTTGGAGTTTTGAACATTTCCAGTGTGCTCTCTCTCTTTCTCTCCCATCCTTCTCTCCCTTTCTGGGGTTAGGCGGTTGCCTTCATGCAGTGTGAAATCCTGCCTCACGTCATTACTCTGCAACACCAACCATTAGTGACATCAGAGATGTGTTGTGTGAAATCACAAGTGTAGGAGTGGGGGTCTTGGTTCCTGTCTAGTCACTGGCAGTATCTGTGTTCGCAAAGCCCTCCTACATCCTCCAGCCCCCCATCTTCAAGTGTATTTTAGACTCTGTTCCCTCCCATCTGGTACCATCTGTGGCTAGGCCAGGCCTAAAGCTGACTCACAGCGTTGTGCTTTGGCTATGTTTTTAATCCATTATTGCTGTGGTCTGAATGCTGGTGTCTCTCCAAATTCCTATGTTGGAATCTAATACTCAATGTGATAATATTAAGAGGTGTGACCTTTGGAAAGTTATTAAGTCATGAGGGCTCCTACAAAGGAGGCTTGAGAAAGCCTGTTTGCCCCTTTTGCCATGTGAGGACAGATAGAAGTCACCATCTGCGAGGAACGATCCCTCGCCAGACACTAAATATGCTGGCACTGTGGTGTCAGACTTCCCAGCCTCCAGACTATGAGCAAAAAATTATGCCATTTATAAGTCACCCAGTCTAAGGTACTTTTTATAACAACCCAACTGGACTCAGACAATTATGGATGATTGTCTTGCTTCTGATTCCTTGTGTAGCCTTCTAAATCTTAGTGTCTGTACATTCTATCATTGCTATGTGTCCAGTGAGCAGGAGACACTTCAGAACACGAACTCACTAGCAGTCTTGATTGGAAGCCTTTCTTGATCTTCGTATTCAGAAAATAGCTTGAATGGGACTCTTAGCTCTTAAACTAGTAAAATTACTCTGAAATTTTTTAAGATGTTTGCAAGGCGTATTTTACTTACTCATGTAAATGTATGTATAATTGCTATAAATATGGTTTTCACAAATCAGAATCAGGTCTTATTGGTTTTCATTTTATGCTTATAGCAAAACATTATTAAATTAAATTCACTGGATATTACTTGACAATTTGCTAACTGCATGTTACTAGAGAATTATATTACTGGGATGTTTCCACTGACTGTAGATCTGGGGAAAAATTTAGACATAAGTATGGCTGCTGAGAAAGAGATGTAAAAATTTCTCTGTGTCAGTTTTTAGGGCTAATGTTCCAGTAATATGAGAACACTATATTCTAGGACTTTCTGTTTGGATTGGTAAAGAGGACCAGGTCAGGGGAGAACATTCACATTCACATTTATTTAATACTGAGAACGCACAAAGAAATTCCCACATCTGTGTGCATAAATTCTCTTTAAACTAATGCATACTATATTTAACTTAAATAATTAAAAATATGAAATTTCTCAGTAGGACACACTATAATTTAAAGTTAGAACTCTAATACCTGACTACACCAAATATCTATATCGTAAATTGTTTTGCCAATGGTAGTGCATTCTTTTCCACTCTGCTCTTGCATCTCCTCCTCCCATGGTCAGCATGTTGAAATTCACATCATAAACTAAAACTACTTTGTATTTCATTGAGCGTTTACTATGTGCCAGATTCTATTAAATTCTTTAAGTGTATTTTCTTATTAAAATCTCACACTCATCTTGAGGGGTAGATATTCTGATTATTCCTGTGTAACCAGTGGGGGAGCTGAGGCACAGGGAAGTTACTTGCTTGAGTGTGCCGAGCTGGTAATCAGGGTTGGGCTGGGACACGTGCAAGACGACATTGGACTTGAGCATCCACCTTCTGTAACACTGACCTTCACATTGCACATTGAGGTTTTCCTCATAGAAAAATGTACATTAATTTTTCAAGACACGTTTTTAAACAAAAAAATTTTTTTGAACAGACACAAAATAATTAAGGGCAGTGTAGATTATCATTGTGCACTTAAGACTGAACAGGTACCAAATCTATAAAGTCTGTGTCCTTTGAGACAAAGGGAAGAGATGACGAGAGAGATGAGAATAACAAGAATTTACCAAATGGGAATTAAAAAAGCCAAAAGTATGAAAACAGCAGGAACAAACGACTGGCCAGCGGAGAGATTCGGGGCACGTAATGTTAATCAGGAAAGACTTTCTGATGGAAGCTGAAGAGTTCAAGATGAAAGGGAGGAAATCGCAGTGTGGGGAACGGAATGGACGGGGCTAGTACGTGTGCAAGTGGGCGTGCTAGGAGGAAGTTCTGCCAAGCCCCGAGAGACCAACAGACGGGGCCTCGGCTGGAGAAAAAGGCACACCCTAAATTGTTTCAGGGAACACATAAATGTGATATTTGGATGAGGAATGAAGTTAATGTAGCCCTTTTTTTGAGCACTGTAATCCCGAGAGCCACTGAGAGGCTTTGGGAACGGGAACGATGTGGGCTGAAGGCTGCGCGCGAGGCAGTTCTTTGTGGTGCTGTGGGCATCTCACTGGCGGATAAAGCTGTTTCGTGCACTTCCAGGGCAGTGATGCACGCGAGCAAAGTCACGTGTTGCAAGCAGAAACGCGTTACTTTTCTGTCAATGGTAGATGAATAAAGAAGGAGGGAGTCCAGAGACTCCAGAGAATGTCTCTGGGACTGTTGGAGAAGGGAGGCAGTGTAAAAATAAAGTACGGAACTGACTTGTCAAATGAGACTTCTGGAGCCAGGGGCTATATCTAGATGGAAATTTTACATGTGCAAGAGCAGATTCGACAGCAGCTTGAGCCTGAGGTACAGGGTAAGAAAGACCTGGATGCACCTGTGTGTACATGGAAACAGGTCAGTTACTGAGGTGCAGGGAGGGACAGAGGGGGAAGACAGCTGCTAGGTGTCCACCCACGCTGTCACCGGAAGAAAGGACCAGGGAAAGCCAGAGAAGAATAACTCCTCCGGATTTTGCCTCCTTTCCTTATTAAATCTTATGTCCAATTTTTAGATTTGCATTAAAAGAAATATTTGAATATCAGCAGATCTCTGCTAGAAACTTTCCTAAAATATACATTTTCCCCCTGATATCCTACTACCTGCAAAACCGAATCTGAACTTTTCGATGTAGCATATATAGACCTTAGAGGCAATAGATGATGTACCTCCCCAAAAGTGCAAATCTAGTAGTTTTAATATAATATTTTATTTTTTAAAGTATAATTGTGTTAGGTTTTCAATGGTTATGTCAAAATATATTTAAGTAAAGGACAATGACTTTACAAAGACCGAAGAAGAGTTAATATTTTCATTATACATTAATACATTAGGGAAATTAGGCAAAATTTCTTTACAGTTCCTCCCCCATCTTTTGTCCCCAGAAGTGTTTATATGTTAAGAAGCAGCACCCTAGCTAGGGATAATTTAGTTTGGTCTTTGGGAACAGTTCCCAGATAATAACACTGTGCCCCAGAGACCTGAGAAAAGAACAGTACGTATGAAACTCTGAGTTCTAATTGAAGTCCAATAACTCACTCACATTCTGATTCCTTGAACAAATTGGTTAACCCATCTCCGGGTTTCTGCACAGCCCAAGGAGAATAATGCCTCCTTTAAGACAATGTGGTAAGTATTAGCAATTTAACGATGGCAAAATGCCTTGAAAACACAAAACTAGACCATATAAATTAAGGTTAAGTCAGAACACAGAAAACAAAGCAAGAAACAAGATCGGGAATATGTTAAGAATAATTCCTGGAACAGCCTCTCCAGAGACCAGGGCTTCCCTCAGGGCCTGGTGTGCACAGCAGCTAAGTCAATAGACCCCCCTTCGTAGGTAAGAGAGGCTGAGGGACCCTGTGAACTTCTCACTGGATAAGCACAAATTAATTTGCTTCAGGTGTTTCTTTTACACGCTGAGGGAGAACATTCATGGTGTCCTGTAAGCCTTCCTACTCCTGAGGTGGTCTGCACTGAGGAAACACGAGGCCGTCGTCAAAATCCCGTCAGAATACCAGGTGGACACAAGTGGTGAGAGCCCTGCGTGCTGATTTTTTATTTTTGGTGTCCTGAATACACAGGGAAGATGTAAAATACTCAAGCAAAATTTCAGAAGGAAGGGAAGTCACACAGGTCTATGGCTCTTTACCCAGACATCTCGAGGCCTCATGTATTTTAGGATTTTAATTTATTTGGATGTAGGGGGTGTATGTGTGCACATATGTAGGTGCATATAGACATATGTCACTCACTACATATTATGTAACCTCACAAGTCGGTCCCGAGGCATCGCTCTATAATCCGATGCATTACTCTGCTGCAAAACATACGTAGCACAGATAACCATTATAAATAGCCCCATATCAATTCAGGTCAAATGTTGCTGGTAAATGAGTTACTAAAATTTTTTTCAGCTCTAAGAACTTGGCTTTTGCGTGTCAGAATTGCAGAAAGGAGATTGTGGATCTGTTAAAACAATACAGCTCTGAGGCTGAAACTAGAAACTTGGCCTTGTGTAGGGCAGAGTGCCTCATGGTCTGGACGGTACAGTTTGGGGGGGAAACTGTCTGCTTAGTTGCGGATTATAATTATTATTTAATGACCACAATTCATTTAGCTCACTGTAAAATAGTTTCTGTGATTTTTTTTAACTGAAATCCATGGGTCTATGGCTAGACTCCAGGGGGAACATGAACCCAATTAACTCCTAAAACAGTGTGCACATTTCTGTACATATGTACATTTTTCCTGGGAAGATAGCTCATGGTTTTCCCCCCAAATCTCCAAGCAGCCTGAGTCAGAAAAGTTCACAAACCTCTGTTTTAGACCATTAAAGCAGATGTCAATGACAGTAGTCTAAAAGGTAGGTTGACATTTGTATTTTAGTAACACATTTTACGCTCTTTACCAAAGCTAAGAAGGCCAGATAACAGCCTCCTCTCTGCACGCCTCTCGTGCCCCTCCTCGGTTCACTGGCGCTAGCCCCGCTGGCCTTTATGTTTCTCACCCTCAGCAAACTCATCCATGCCTCAAAGTTTTTGTACCAGCTGTTTGCTCTGCTTGGCGCCCCTGCCCAAGATCTTTCCATATCAGAATGCTTTTGGTCATTTAAAATCTCAGCTCAAATGTCACCTCCTCCTAGAAGCCTTCCCTGACTATTAATCTAAAATCACTCCCTATTCACTCTCCAATATAGCATCATTCTGCTCTGTTTGCTTTACAATACTCAGAGCCACGTTTGAGTGGTTAGGCATGGCAGCCCTTGTAACGCTTATCTTGTCACTGAAATAATCTTGTTTATTTATATATTTACTCATTTATTTTCTGTTCCACGACCCAAAGTGTAAGTTCACTGCTTCTTCTATGCCTAGAGTACTGGTTGGCACATGGCAGGCCTTCAGTGAATATTTGTTAAATGGATGACTGAATGAACTGACTACATCCATGGCGGTAGTAATAATGCCTATGGCAGAAAATAGGAATCGGTAGGTAATGGTCAGCTAAAGGCTACTGTATAAACCTGGCACGTTAGTTAACCTCTTTAAGCTTCTTTTCCTCATCAGTAAAATAGATATGGTAGTATCCTCCTTGTAAGTTTATTGTGAAATTTAAATGAGTTATTACATTCAGACCAGTTGGCACACTAGAATACACATGTTAAATATTCTTGTCATTATTATTGCCATTTTAGAAAAGTTTAAAAATTACTTAAAAGAGATAAAAGGTATCGTCAACAAAATGAAAATAGCTAACCTCTAAGATATGTTATCTGAGATGCCATGTGTAATTACTTAAAGATATAGATAACATAGTCATGTTAATATAAATTTTAATACCTGAATACCTATTGAAATGGAAAACCCTAAGATGTATGGTTTTAAAACAACATGAAAGTGTTTTTAGTAATTCCAGCACTATTTTGGATTCCAATTTTTAAGAATCAGAATTCTGAAACGAAATACATGCTTTAATCTTTTATGTTATACTGACATAACACATAAACAGAGACCAAGTCGTTAGTCATCACAGTATCTAAAACTCTCCAGAATTCAACACTCTCGGCATCAGGAATTCTCTAGAGAATCTGGATATCTTGAGTATTCATTTGTCTTTCTAAAAGGAGCACTCAGAATGTGCTGGCTAACTAGATAAACGGGGAATTTGATCCAAGGGATGTGCTCCCAGAAACTCATTGTATTTTGGAGAATTTTGCTATTACCCTGTACTAGTACAGTTAGCAAGAGGCTTTTCCGTCTATTTAATTCTAGCCAAAAAATTATTTCCGATTCAAATAGTACTTTATAATGAAAGTTTTTTTTTTATCTCATTATGTTGAAAAATGTAACTAAAGCAACTTCCTGAAACCATTGCATGCGTCCTAATTCAGTTTACTAAGTATCACACCCTTTTCTTCTGTTTTCTTTCAAGCAGTGCATACACCAAGCTTGTGTTTCTCAGCTGAAGGAACTGTTTTATGGCTTTGTAGTATTTTAGAACAGAAAGAGTCCTTAGAGATCATCTAGTACAATTCTCATCATTTAAACATGAGGAAACTGAAGTCTAGAAAAGACATGTCCAGGATCACCCAGTGAATCCATGGGGACCAGGGGCCAGACCTCCCGTCCGCTTCCGTTCCTCAGACTCTGACCCTAAGGCCCAGGTAAAGCTGGGAGTCACTTCTTAGTTAAAAAAGTCATAATCACAATTGCTCTTAGGTTGTCAGCTTAGCTTTTTTCTTTGAACAATGGAGAGAGAGAGAGATTGTCCTAGGAAAGGGAGGGAGCGATGAAGGGAAAATGTTTTCAATTGGAGATAAATTCCCCAAGGTCACTGCCGGCACCTTTGTGCTCATGGTAATTCTTTGCTGCATGAATCCTGGGTTAGAACAATGTTCGTGATTCCATTTCCTTTCCTTAATGTTATTTCTTCTCCTTCTTTCCTTTATGAAATATTTTGTCATCTTTGGATAGCATCTAGCAAAGCAGTTAAGCAGCTTAACAAATACCTCCAGTTAAGCAGTCTGCCTTTATATAAAATTAAATTTTAAAAATCGAGTCAATTATTTGGACAAGTGCAAAGAAAATGTCAAAAGCTTTTGTCTTAAAATAGCCAGAAAATTAAATTAATAAGCCCATTTTTAGATGCATTGTGCAATCAGTCAGTTCTTTAATTCATTTTACCCACCCAGATATACTTTCATATTCTGTTGTTTGCCCCTTTTTCTTTTCTTTTCTTTTCTTTTCTTTTCTTTTCTTTTCTTTTCTTTTCTTTTCTTTTCTTCTGTTTTCCTTCCTTCCTTCCTTCCTTCCTTCCTTCCTTCCTTCCTTCCTTCCTTCCTCCCTTCCTTCCTTCCCTTCCTTTCCTTCCTTCTCTTCCTTCCTTCCAACAGGGCTCTTCAGTATGTATCAGCAGAAGTACTAATAAAATGCTGCAAGAGAGAGATATTGAAATATACCATTGCCATTGTGTAAATCTTAGGTGTTTGTTCTCAGAATTTATGCCATCTTTTAAACGAGGGATTGTAATCTTAGTTTGCTCACTCTCAAGGCAAGATAAGATTCCAAGCATTTCTAAAATAGCTGGTATAATTTATTGTCATTGCAGTGTGGTCAGATTTAAACCCTTTTGGACCCTGATGCCACAAAACAGCTATTCAGAGTTCAAAGGGGTAGGCCTGCACACGCGATTAAGTTATCACTAATGGAACGACTATAACCCTTGCTATGCCCTGGCTGCTCCTGGTGTTCCAAAGATTATGTGATACCCAAAAGCCCTCAAATGCCTCTTGTGCATATTTTATTGCATAAATCACAGGTGTCAGAGCAAAACACAGTCAATGAATTGCTTCCTGCCACTAACACAAAAATTATTTTCAAAATCAAAAATCATGTTTCCTCATGAATACAAACTTCTCCTGACAAACCTCCAGTGCCAAATGTGGTTTCCATTTGCTGTTTTTGGATTTATTTGACTGTGCCAAAGTTCAGGTGTGCCAGCTCTTTGTAATAAGCCATTTGGATGAAAGGTTGGCTAGCTCAAAGGGTCCTGATGTATTTTATGGCTGCCTTTTAAGATTATTGTTCAGAAATACCAAGTCTAATTTTGAAATCAATTAGCCATTCGGTCTGATGAGGTGTTGGCCCGGCTCAGGTTCACACCCGCTGTCCACAGATTATTGTTCACTGGAGTCGAGTCCTTAGTATCGCTCTGTTCCCAGCATCTGGCAGACATATGTTTGATGTTCTCGCAGAACGAGCTGACGGTTCAAACGGCAAACCCTAACGAAGAAAGCTTTGTACCTCGGCTGCTGTTAGCCAGCAAAACAAACTTTTTATAATACTCTGTAAAAAAGAGAGAAAGAAGAAGAAGAAAAAGAGGAACCTCATTGCTTTTATATTTTATTATGTTTCTATGGTCTGTGTCTAGGGAATGTGGTCTTCAGAATCAACAGTAGATTGAACAAACGCAAGGAGAAAGGAATCAAAGTATTCCCTACCTACCAGCACCAGACCAATAGTCCTCTTTCCTTGGGTCCTCCCCACAGCCAGGCTGGAGGTGTAATATCTTTCCCAGAAAGCTGCTTCCAGAAGGGGACTGTATCTTTCTCTCACAGTCAATCAGCACTCGCGAAGGTGCAAATTCTGCCTGGCAGGGGCAGTGCTTCTGGGACCGGTGCCAGAGGCCCCAGGCACCACCCATGCTGTTCAAAAGAAGTGGCAGATAGTAAAATATAAAGCGAAACTACCCCTTCCTCAGGTTTCCCACTCGCTGGCCGCCTCACATCTTGGTACAGAAGGGAGAACTGACTTGTCCTTTCACGTGACTCCACCAATACCTCGGGTGGACTCACTGCAGAGTCGACATTTTCTATGGTTTCTTTTATAGACAAGAACGTTTTCTGATTCTTTTCTCAAATCTGTAATAAAGTCACCTATAAATGCAAAATGAAGTTAGTTTCATACATTATTTGTGCCAGAGATAAGAATGACTCAGTGGACTGGAGAGAGACCAGACGGTGCAGAGGCCGGTACACCACGTGCAGCTCCCGCTCCCTTCCGGTGAGCCGGCCAGGCTGGGGGCTGGCTGTGCATTCGCCACGCTCGTCACTTGCTCCTGCTGGCGGGTTCATTAGCGTTCGTTTGTTCACTCAACATCTATTGAACGCCTACTGGGTTTTAGCAACTGGGAAAGCGATGGGTAGCAAACCAGACCTGGTCCCTCACCTCATCCACCTTACAGTCTCGAAGCTAAGAGAGACGTTGAAGAAATGGAGAACCAATGATTGATTGAAGCCTACAAATAAGCCCATATATAAATATATATAAACTATATATATATTTTATCAGACCATATTTTATCATAGGTATGATCATAGCTTCCTGCAGGCTTGAACTCCTAGGCTCAAGTGATCCTCCTGCCTCAGCCTCCCAAGTAGCTGGGACTACAGGTGTGCACCACCACGCCTGGAAGTTACATATTTGCAATTGTTATTTAGATCACAAACAACTTTTATGAACAATCTCCTCATGCTTTGAATGTTTTCTGATAGGAAGGGTACAATTTTCAATGTCCAAGAAGTATGCCCTGTTGAATAATTTCTAGTGCATTTGAACCAAGTGTTTAAAAACCGATTTCCACTTACTGAGCATATATTATGTATACATCATTCAATAATACTTTATTCACATTTAATCACTGCCACAAGATTTCAAAAACGTAGCTATCTATCATAAAGACACCGAGGATGACAATGGTTGCGTAATATGCATCTGATCACAGAGCCCGTAAATTAAAGCGGAGATTAGATCAAAGTTATATTTAGCTCCCAGCTTCATGTTATTTCCAACACTACTGATTGTCTCTCAACTGTCAAACTCTTAAAAATAAGTGATAAAAGCTTTCATTATCGTTGACTGTACGGATTTGTGCTTAGCAAATAGGTAGCCGTGAACCTACAATGCCAAGTCTCTCCTGGTGTGTCCAGATAGAAATGGTGGACACACTGGCAGGTCTTCACCACCTTGCAGAATGAATATGCTTACACTTGTAAAATAAAGCTGAGTAGAGGAGAGACATGCAATGTTATACATGCTATAACTGTGAATATAACTGGCTTGAACTTAAGTCTCCAACCTGAGGATGAGCAAGCAGCCTATGCGTAAACCCTCAGAGGAGAATTTTTCTTTCACTGAAGTGGAGGGAAAAGGCCGTTGAGAGGAGAACTTTTGAATCGGGGCAGTTCCATGATATTTCTGCTGCTTTTGTTGAAAATATGTTGGCACTCTGATCACTTTGGTCACTCCTTGGGGGAGCTTTATTCTCAGCTTTTCAAAAGAAACATGAAGAATTAGTGATTTAAAGGGGAGAAGATTATTACATGGAACTGTAGACTGACATTTATTCATGTTCCTTCATCAAAGAAATATAGTTTGAGGTAGATGTTATAATAATAAAGCATGGCTTGCTTAATCTTTCTAAAAACAATGGTGACCAACTCGTACCAGAGCACCAAAGTAGGATTAAGGCTGTAACTACCTCTATAAGTTACTGCCCTTAGAAGTTACTGCCGTTGTACATTTCTGGCGGAATAACAGACTATCACAAAGGATGATAAAGGTTTGAAATGGCTTATTCTTTCCTCCAACATGGAAAACATCTCAGCCAATTTTTATTATAGAAAGAATATGAATAGAAATTCAACATAAGAGGTAGGTTTTAGCATACCTAAATCCCCTGTGAGACCTAAGCTTGGTGAATCTTCAAAACTTTGTTTCTGTAATTTTATATGTAAAAATGTAAGTATCAGAAATTTCTGTGCCTTTGATTTTTTTCTACCTAATAGTAAACCCTCTGACCTCAAGTACAAGAGGATTCTTAGTATATTACAGACATGACCACTGTTATTAATATTTTTCCTTAGATAATAAAAAAACACATTGGAACAGTATAAGAAAGGGATACATTTTATAACTTTCAGCATGACTCCTTCGGTCAAGGTGACTGAAATTCAGGAGAGTAGAGCAATGCTACTTGTTATTATTGTTAGTCTATTATTATACCAGTTAAGTGCAGTTGTGCGTCTTTGGAAGCTCTGTAATCCTATCTTGCCCTGTCTATTTCCATATATCACATTTATCCAATACATCCAGCCATCTGTCTTACCCTTTTCTTATCACCAACATAATCATTTTAGTTTTTATATAGGCTAGAAATTGGCAGGCAGCAAGAAGAGACTACAAAATATTACAACCTATCGTAACCACCTTTGGTAGAGATAAGTATATTCTGATTCCTGACTGAGAAACAGAATCTATCATGATCCAACATTTCAGAAATAATGCATTAATAAGAGAAATGGGCAGAAATCTATTTGAACTTTTGGTTAATAAACTATTTCTCATATGTCATATTTTAAAAGCAAGAACATTATACAGAAATTTCTTTACTTTCATGGTGATTTCTTAATTTTCTTTCAGCTTGGTTTTAGTTTATTGATGATGGATGTCAACATTTTGCCATCAGCAACAATAGAGTGGAATTGTTGTTAAGTATACCTTCCACAATAATGCCACTGATTTGAAACTCCAAACCATTTTTGGGATTTTGTTCTTAGTTTTCAGGAAGGCATTGGAGATTAATAATAAATGTGCTCATATTTTTACATAGCAATGAAAACAACTTTAAATAGGTTATTCCTTTCATTTATTTATTTTCCAACACTGTTAAATAGATTACATATCTACCTCTGAAAAATGTAACTAGGATAGTGGGTACTTTAGTTAATGAAGACTTAAAAAGAAGATAGAATGGCCTAGCTGGATTTACATTGCTAGTGAAGCTATTGCCAAATGGATTTTATAAAATTATTGTCTTTATAAAAGCAATATGCATTCATTGTAGAAATTTTGGAAAATGCATAAACATGTAAAGTAGAAAATTTAAATCAACTATAATCCAAGATTGGTACTTAACCCATGTTAACATTTTTATACAGTTCAGTGTAGTATTTTCCTATGTTTGTATATGTTTTTGTATAATAACAAATTTGAATCAAAATGTATATAGCATTTTGTATTCTGATTTTCTTATAAATATTTTGTATGCTATTAAATATTCTTCAAAGATATGATTTATAATACTTGCAGGTATTGCATTTAACGTATGCTTTGTAATTTATTCAGCTCATCTTTTATTGTTGAGTTATTTTTCTATTGTAAATAAAGCTGTGATGACTATTCTTATACATAAATCTTAGTGTGTATCTCTAAATTAATTCCATATGATTAATCTCCAGACATGGAATTGCTGGACCAAGGTGCACCGACATTTTTAAGGATCTTGATTCACTATTGGCAACTTATCTTTTCAAAATGCTGTAATTTACATTCCTGCCTGCAGCATATAAGGGTGTCTGCTTTACCCAAACAATACTGGGTATTATCATTTATTTTTTAGATTTTCTAAAAGATAAGTGGGAAATGATATTTCATTTTAATTTCTTAGATTACAAATGAAATTGAAACTTCTTTGATGTGTTGAATGACTATATTTCTTTTTTGTAAGTTCTCTATTCCTGTCTTTTATATGTAATCTTAGTGGTGTTTTTGTCTTTTCATTTATTTGTAGGAGTTGTTAGTTAAGATTTAGTCCACTAATCTGCCATGTGTGTTGTAATGCTTTCTAATTTGTAATTTTCTTTTAATTTTGTTTTTGCTTTCTGATTTAAATGATTTACTTTTTATGTTGTTGAAACAATCTGCTTTTGCCTTTATGGTCTTCCTTCACTTCTATGCTGAAGTTATTCACCTTGAGATCAGATAAATAGTCATGTATATTTTCTTCTTGTTCTGTCACGATTTCTTTTTTCTTTCTTAAATATTAAGATTGCTCAACCATCTAAATGGTTTAGACCGTTATACCATTTTTTTGCTTGGAAGAAGTAGTGGTATAACTTCATTTTTTCCCCCTAAATATATTATTTAAAGGGTATGTCATTCTTTTCCAATTGCTTTTAAGTGCTTTTCTTATTATATGCCATAGTCTTGTTTTCCATTTCTGGGAACTCTAGGTTGGTATTATTTTTATGTCAATCTTACCACACTTTATAAACGGTGGTAGCTTTAGAACACATGTTTGTATCTTACTGAAAGTCTCCTCCTACAGCTCTTTTTTTACTTGCTTTGGGCTTTCACTCCCTACACTTAGGAAAAATTTAGTTAGTTAAAAAAAATACTTTTGAGATTTTGATTCAAATCCTAGACTTTTGGCTTCTTTACCCAGTGTTCTATCTTAGACTGTGGTATGTGAAGTGGCTTTTGTCCTTATATAGCATTTTCAAAAATCTTAATTGTCACACTACCCATGCCCCATCAGTTCAGGGAATCAGTTAAAGGGAGACTAAAATCGCAGACTCAGTGTGAGATACAAACCTGAGAGAGCATGTGTAATACTTTCTTCCCCGTCCCATGGCGTTTATGTCATTCTACACAGAGTGCCCAGATTCCCCCCCCCCATAGAATTAGAACAACATTCACTTTGTCCAAGCTGTCTAGATACAGAAAAGATGCATGTAAACAGATATATAAAAATTTCAAGTGGACAAGGGGATTTATTTTCACAGTTTATGTATACCTATAGCGCTCTTTGCAAGTTTCAGAGGTTGCATAAAGCTGTAATACAGCCACCTTTCTGAGCAAACTTGTGTGTAAATGCAGTTTATTTCACTTGAAGCCTGCCCCGGTGACTGATGGAAATTGTAGTAAAACTTCCACCTGGGTTGTCAACTACGGGAAACTTTCTTATTTATTTTTATTTGTCACAGCAGGTTAAGCTCACAAAGTCCAGGTGTTACATGGCTTTAAATCTGGACACAGGCACAGGAATAGTCTGTTGAAGGTAGTTTATTTAGGATTCCTAAACATGAAGGGACTTAACGAAATGGATTTTATCCAGCTCTGTGGGTTCAAGTGTAAATTCAATGTACGGTGACCAGAAATAGAAGAACACAAAACTAGTACCAATAGAACAAAATTCTGTTGTACAGGCTATGATAATGCTATATTTTTTCTGAAGATGGTAGAAAGGATGGGAGCATGGAGACAGAGAAGCAGCAGGTTTTGTGCTAATTTACCCAATTGTTTACAAGTTAGCTAAAGCTGGACATTCCTCTTGGCAATCTTTCTGGTTTTATGTGAACTAACATCACTGCTATTACCAAAAGATAAGGGTTTTTCCCCTCCTTCTTTAAACAACATTTTATAGATCTTAATTTTTCATTATTTTATCTTTATTCCATTTTTTAACCTCATTCTCAAAGATCTGATACGTGTATTTATTCAGAAAACACATTGTCTTCATGAATATTTTATTCCATTTTTTTTACTGTTGTTTTGTTTTCAAATGACTTTGCCCAAGATAATATGGTAACTCTTTGATTAACATGATAATTCACTGTACAGTAATTGAAAATACATAATTTAATTAGCTGCCATACTGGCTATATTTTCTTTGCTTCCTTCCTAAACCAACTGAAAATAAAATTTTCTTTCTGTCTTTGTCTACATATCTAGTGGATGTCTACATCATCCATCCAAATGCTTCTACTTGTGAGTATACAACTAATTTGGATCCAATTAATGCACAAGTAATTAAAGTTGATTTTTGTATGTTATTCTAATTTTCCTCACACTGTGCTTGTGTTTCAATACTTTGGTATTTCATAAGCTGTCAGCTTGTGATACATTCCAGTTATAAGAGACTTTAGTTGACTCTCATAGGATGTATATAAGTGCATGTATCAAATTGACCCATCTGGATAGCACAAAATTCCCAGACAAGTCCGTTTGAACTGAGCCACTTGCGTGGTCTGCTGTAATAGTTTACTCTGTCCTGTTTTACATTTATATTTGACATTTGCTTTCTACTTCCTGTACATCAATACAAGAATTCAGGAATCTTTTTCCAAATTGCCCCTTAGGCTAGGTCTACACTTACCAATCCATACTATCCTCCCAAAATTGAGAGACTTAAAAGGGAGAGTTAAAATTCCTACTTGATTCCACAGTAAAGATGACTGATTAGTTACAATGCAGTCATTAATTTATTTATTTTTGCCAGATGAACAATCTTCACAAAAATAGTCATTAGTTTTTTAAAAAATTATTATATCTTGGCCCAAGAATATATTATTTCAAATAAGTTGATATGGAGGTCAGAATTGGTGAAAAATTCCTCTATAAGGAAACTTTGAAATCCAAGATGAAATTTTGTTTTGTAGTTTTCATCCCAAATATCTTCAGAAAATTTTTAAAGGGAAAAGTAAGGAGGAATTCAACAACTCTATAAATGGCAAACGGGCAAAAGTCATAAGAAAATATCAGTTTTATCAAACTAGTTGCCACTATAAAAATTCTATAATTGACCACCTACTTGCTTGTTTTAAAACTGTATTCTATTTTTCATCTTACTTATTAGTTCATAAAATGTGGGACAGATAAATATATGAAGTCATGTTTCAAATATGTGAATGGATACCACCTTATAGTCTACAAAATGTTTTTTATCACCCTACTTCCTTTTCCTCGCCTCCATTTTAATAACTAGTGAATTTTAGTGGAAAAATTAAAATAATTATGAATATATCTTTTCTTCTGTCCCTGTTATTTATCCCTCATATGGCCTTGAATATATCACTTGTTCTTTCTTTTTTTCAGTTTTCTTTTTCTGATAACAGTAATATCTACCTCTCATATCTAACATGATTATGTCCTAATAGATATATAATGAACTCAGTGTATACGTGGAAACCACAATATGTCTATAAGATAAATGTCACTTAAACCTTGAGTTAATTTTTCTGTTGTTCTTGGTATTCTATGGTTTTTGCTTCCAATAATGTAACTTAAACTGTAGGGGAGTTTCAATTATTTTCTGATTGGCACACACCTGATTTTGTATTTCATAGCCCTTTGGGATTTGTAACTTCCTGTAAGTGCTTTGTAGTATGTACAATTAAAAGAGAATGGAATTGAAAACATTTAACTTTGAAAATGTTGAGGATGTTTTATGATACCTTCTGAGCAGGGAAAATGTAACTAACCTGAGTGTTTCTTAAAAGCCATGGTTTAGAATTAATGCTCCAGACTTTTCTATTTTCCCCCAACCCCTAACTCGCTCCCACCCCCAAAACTTCTCTGGATGGAACCGAAAGTCACATCGGCCACTCACTTTGTTAAATCATCTATCATTTCCCTGGCAAGTTAAATTGGCCAATGTACACGATGAATTGGAGCTCAGGCAGTTGCTTCTCTTTGAAACCCCAGGCATTTGTTTCCAAATAAACCGACTGAATTAGTGAGTGAGTCCCCACGTAATTTATGATTTTTCATTTACTTGACTTATTTCCATGATGATTGGAGATTAGTCCATTTTAAAGAAGACAAGAGAAATTGGGTTTAAGAAACATTAAAACTAGACCAAAAAAGCATACCAAGATCAAGTGGTTCAAAGTTATGGTGACAGATTGTCCTTAACTTATGCCCTGCTCAAGAAAGAGAAAAACACTTTTTTTTTTTTTTTTTTGCTAAAGCATGTGCTTGAAGCACTTTTATTTTTATTTCATGTTTATACGGATTAAAATCTGAGTTTTATATAAATTCTGAAGTCACGAGCAAACTTTTGGTTATATGGCATTTACAGTTTAAAGTGTGAAACCTCTCAGTGTTTACAGTTGGAGTTGCGCCGCCCGGGGATTAAGGTCTGAAGGCCACAGTGATGTCACTGGATTAGAGTTAGGAAGATACATTTTGGTAAGACTGAAACCAATGCCAAATTCATGACTCCGAAATTTATGATTGAACTCTAGACTGCCTACAAATTCATGACTCCCAAATTTATGATTGAACTCACGACTTTCCAGCTTACAGATTTAAGTGCATGCACTAATAAATAAAGATTCTTGAACCTCTAAGTAAGTTCAGTGAACATCAATGTGCAGTTACCATTTAAAATACTGATCTAGGAATAGCCAATGCAGTGACATAGTGTCTTGGCTGTGTGTGTGGGTGAGGGTGCTGTGCCACTTTGGAGACCATGTGAAATGTTGATAAAATTACATAATATTAGAATAGGAGTGGACTCATTGTATGTTTTAGGCCATCTGATTTTTTGACATTTTGTTAGAATTTATTTTCTTAACCTTGGTCTCTTTTTGTTTTAAGTCCCAAGGGATAGTGGTAAGACTGTTCCCCTTGGAAAAAATTCCAAAATTAAATTCAGATATTCCTTGACCTTTACCCAGGGATTATGTTTTCTTGATTTTTTTTTTAAATCTTAAAATTCTGAGTCAAATGCTGAGATAATGCCAAATATCTAGATGAAAAGGTCAGTCATCCAGATGTTTTATCTGTCATAACAAAGAGCTCTAGACTGGCATTCAATGGTTTTCATCACCTTGACCTAGCTTACATCTTTCTTTCTCTTTCTTTCTCTTTCTTTCTTTCTTTCTTCTTTCTTTCTTCTTTCTTTCTTTCTTTCTTTCTTTCTTTCTTTCTTTCTTTCTTTCTTTCTTTCTTTCTTTCTTTCTTTCTTTCTTTCTTTTCTTTCTTTCTTTCTTCTTTCCTTTCTTTCTTTCTTTTCTTTCTTCTTTTTTTTAGAAATGGGGTCTTGTTCTATTGCCCAGGCTGGAGTGCGGTGTTGTGATCATAACTCACTGTAACCTTGAACTCCTGGGCTCAAGCAACACCACACCCAGCTAATTTTAAAAATTTTTTGTAGAAATAGGGTCTTGCTGTGTTGCTCAGGCTGGTCATGACCTCCTGACCTCAACTGATCCTCCTGCCTTGGCCTCCCAAAGTGCTGGGATTACAAGCCTGAGACACCATGCCCAGCCCCTAAAGGTTTTAATTTAACAAAGTTGCAGATAGACTTGTTGTGTTATCACTACAATTTTATAAGTGTCTTCAGTCTGGGCAACTATAACAAAATACCATAAACTAACTGGGTGACTTATAAACAACAGAAATTTATTTCTTAAATAAATAATAAATTTAGTTAGTTCTGGAGCCCAAGAAGTCCAAAATCAAGGTGCTGGCAAAGCCAATGTCTGGTGAGGCCCCACTTCTTGGTTCATAGACAATACCTTCACCGTGTGTTCTTATATGGTTGAAAGGATGAGGGGTTTCTCTGGGGTTCCTCTTATAAGGGTACTAATCCCATTCATGGGGCTCTGCCCTCATGACCTAATCACCTTCCAAATGTCTGCCTCTTAGGATTTCAACATAGGAATTTTGTGGGGTGGGGCAGGGAGAACACAAGCACTCAGCCCATAGCAATTAGCTAGAGAACAATTAATGAATTTGTAAAATGAGAAAGAAATGGTTGCTACACCCTTTAGTAATTTCCAAAGTCATCAGAGATAAAAATTTGGAAACAATCAAAGGGACTGTGGGTACCACTATTGCATAAAAGTACAGTATAGAGGTATTACTCTAGGATGGGTTTTTTGTGTCCAAAAATTTTATTTCTAATAAGAGATGTTAGAATATCTTTTATTTTTTCAGCTGAACCCAATTTGTCTTAATCCATAAAGATTGTGTCTCCAAATGTTCATCTATCCTCCCAAAATTTATTTTCCCTTTTCAATACTACTGCTCCCTCGGCGGCATCACCTGGCCCAAGGCAGAAAGTGTTGGACCTTACACAACTGCAGAGAAGTGACTCTGCAAAACCTCCGCACAAGTAGGAGCCTTCCACATATTCTATACGCTGCATCTCTCTTCTCCAGGCAAGCCCACTCACCCCCTGGGGTCTTCATTCCCTAATGACTTCCCCAAGCCAAGCATCTAAGCTCAAGTTTATTTATTAAAGAGGCCATGTGTGTCTCATTTTTCTAAGTTGTGCCTGTGTATCACCAGTGAGTTGTTTTGCCTGGGAGTGGAGAGTTACTATGGATGTAAAAGTTGGCTCTCCTTACTTCTAGCTGCATATCCTTGGGCAAATTATTTAATTTCTTGGTAGCTCAGTTTTCTTGCTTTCATTTGTCAAATGTGGCTAACAACAGTACCAATCTCATACAATTGTTATGAGAATTAAATAAATTAATCTGTATAAGGTGCTTAGAGTTCTACTGAGTGTTGGATACATGCTAAATTAGTATGACCAGTTCTTAGGAGTGATTAGCTTAAGGATATCCCAGGGAGATGGAGCACTTTGTTGTAATCATCTTCACAGACTGAATGGGAGGAATCCAAGGGTCGCACTTAAGAAATGAATGAGGAACAGGAAAAAAGCATTAAAAATCGGCCATTTACACGTCTTCATATTTCGTTTACCCATCTGCTGAGTCTTATGCTCTCAGTTATGGAATGAAAGTAGAGGCTCATTTCATAATTTAAAATTTTAATTTAAAATCATGTTTTAATAGTATTTTTCCCGAGTTGCTTTTCATAAAGGAAGAGGAGTAAGCTATGTGGAGTGAGGATGGTTTCATTATGCTGTTCTGCCAAGCAGTAAACCGTGGAAACTTCTAAGGCGTCATTTATTTAAATTTTCTTATTCTATATTATTTGTATAACAGTGGTTATACTCCTCCGGCCCGTCCGTGGAAAAATTGTCTTCCCTGAAACTTAGGAAAGGGGCAGGGGGCACAGCAGGAGGTGAGCAGTGGACAAGCCAGGGAGACTTCATCTCTGTCTGCTTACAGCTGCTCCCAACACTCTCAGCACTGCCCGAGCTCCCACCCCTGGGAAAGTTGCCTTCCATGAAACCGGTCCTTGGTGCCAAAAAGGTTGGGGACCGCTGGATAACACTACAAGATGGGAAACTGCTCAAGTGTCCAACATTGGGCAACTCTTACAGAACCCTGGTGTATCCACACTACACAATCCCAGGAAGCTGTAGAAAGAATGACAAAGATGACTTGGCACTGAAATGGTGAAGTCTCCAACATTTTTTGTTAGGTGATTTTTTTAAAAAAGCAATAGTACAATATTTATAGTAAGCTATCTTTTGTGTAAGAATGGGGGAAGATAATATATATTCATATTTACCTATATATTTATAAAGAAATATTAAAACAATACACACAAAAAACGAATAAAACTGCTTAGAAGGGAGAGGATAGGGACAGATGTAGGAGTCTTCTCTCTGTATATGTTTATATTGTTTTAATTTTTGAACCATGTGAACATAAATTTTCAAAAATAAATTTACATTCCCATGTATATGTATGTACATACTATATGCAATTTTAAAATTCTAGATTCAAAATGGTTCTTTGGAACTCTGAATAAATGGATGGATGTGTTTAGCATTTTGTGTGCTCTCTCAATCTGAATACGAGTGAATGATTTTTAAGTTTGGGTTTTTACTTCTAATTATTTGATTATTTTTTTCTCTCTACATTCTGGGAGATTCCTGTGTCTTTATTACCTATTTCACCAAAATATGATTCTGATATGTAAATACACCTTAAATATGTGAATGATTCCCAAATAGACTACACATTGCTGGGAGAAAAGAGATCTAAACAAAGGGAATTGTATCCATATTATGGAATTTATTGCCAAGATATATGTTCTTTTAAACTTCACACTCCCTACTATTTATCATCTCCTCCTCAAAAACCCAAAGATCTTTTTCATTAAAAGGCAATAAAAATGTAAGTAAAGCTCCCTAAAATAGCTCCCATGTCTTTCTTTTGACCAGGTTTTGCAAAGATGTATAAATTAAGAAGAGTGGAAGACAAATGCTTTCTACTGAAATTTCACATACAAGTATCCTGCATGTTTATCAAAAATAGGAGAAAAATCTCTAAATAAAAATGTACATAAGCAAGGACAGTTAACAATTATCCACCAGGCAACTCCTTTTCTAGCATTTTAGAGGAAATACAGAAAAGATTTTATCTAATATGCCATGTAATTATAATAAAATTCTATAAAGTCCCATTATTTTTAAGAAATTAACATAGTTGATCTCAGATTTGAGGCCAGAATAAAAGTAAGCAAATGGCAGTGATGTGACACCAAACTACCTTTGTGCTGGTCTTTATTAAGTCTACTAAACTTATTAAACTTAAATCTGATAGTTTTCTTTTAATAGATGTGTTAAGAGGTTTTGAGGTTGTACTAGTACCATTCTTTTCGCTTTATATGAATAGTTATGTTAGGTTGTTCCAGGTTGACTTAATGCTCTCTCTGTAAGTGATCACACCACAGAATAGCCGATCAATTTATTTGTACGTGTTATGAATTAATGGACCGTACAAGGCAATGCAACGCGCTGCCTTGATTAACGTACTTTCTCCCTTCCTGGGGTATGAAGAAGCTCAGAGTCATGCATTGTCAGCTGACGGGATCTGACTTCAAATTCGTTTCTCCGTTTGGTTGGATGGAAGCGTGTTCAGCATGCAGTGACACTCATGTGATCTTTAACTGGTTTCTCTTTCAGTGTCTATGAGGAAAAATGACATTCGGTTGTATTCGATTGTGATTCAGTTGTATCTCTGAAGCTACTTCTTTACACTCACAGTTTAAAAAAAATTATTTTGTGCACTAGAATGTAAAAAAAAGTTTTTGACTCAAAGATATGCTCCAAAGTCTACTGCCATCATGTAACTTGTTCTCCCTGGATCGCAAAGCATTTTCTACCGATCCCATTCCCATCTCTGTCTTATCCAGGTTGTTCCGCTTAGTGTCCCTTCAACTTATTTCCAGCAAACTGATGCCGCACATTTTCTCACTGTGTCCTCTGTCTAGAGCTCCGTCCCTTCCCTCCACTCATCTGCCCCACCCTTCTGCAAAGCCTAGTTCCATCTCCCCCTGGGCCAGGGGTGGGGACCTGTGGCCTTCTGGTCCTTAAGTGCAGCCTTTTGACTGAATCCAAATTCTACAGAACAAATCCTTTTATTTTTATTAATATATTTCTGTTTGTCTTTTATTTTTAAAATGAACATACTTAAAATACCAAAGAATAAAATAAGTTTCAATGAAATAATCCTCCCAGATTGACCAGCACAATTAGAACATTAGTAAGCCATAAGGACTAAATTGACAGCTGCTACACCCATGATTTAGTTCTAACTTTCCCCACCTGACTGGCACTGCTACCGCACGAGGCTGGGTGGCGAGAGTTTATGGGGGTGGAGTATGACAGTCTGTTATTAGCTTTTGACAACAGTGCACTGTGTTTCTGTTTGAAGTGGACTTTGTGAATAGTTGAACAGCTCGACAATATTTTTTAATTCCGTCTGCTTAACAGCCCATCATGTCAAAGAAGACCAAGAGAAATGAAGGAAAAAAACAGATTTTTAAATGAGGATTGATTGAGAATTGTAATATTATCTTGTTTCTGCTAAAGATAGGATGATTTGCTTGCTTTGTGATACTGCAGTATCAACATTTAAGAAATTCAATGCTCGTCAGCATTATAACACTCATAAGGACCACAAATATTTTAAATTAGAGGGAGAGGCATGAAAGGTTGTATTACAGAAAGTAAAAGATGAAAAGCAAAAGCAAAGGCTATTCTTTCAGGCAGCAATAAGACCTGGAAATAACACCACTGAAGCAACTTATAATGTAGCTTATATACTCAGGAAAAAAGAGAAGCCATCCAGTGATGTAGAAATTGTGAAAGAATGCGTTGTTGAAGTTGTAGGATGCTTAGACCCAGATAACGTTTCAAAGTACAAACAACTGCCTCTTTCAAAGAGAACCATAACTGATCGGCAACTTAACAGAACAACATCATACAATACTTCAAAAGGAAAATATATATCATTCAATCACTTTGGATGAATCAACTCATACTACTGACTTGGTGCAGGTTTTATAGTTCATTTGGGTCATAACAGAAGAATTTCCTTGCTACCAAGAGTTACTCACTTTGGGCACTCTTGCTAACAGAATACAGGGAATAAATATCTTCAACAACTTTCAAGATAAATGTTGTGAAGTTGGAATGAATTTGGTAAATTTAGTGAGTGTATGTACATACAGTGCACCTTCCATGACAGAAAAACATGAAGGGTTTATTGCACAGATTAAAAAAAATATTAACAGATCAGTCGTGGTGGCTCACACCTGTAGTCCTAACACCTGGGAGGCCAAGGGGGGCGGGAGGATCACTTGAGGTCAGGAGTGCAAGACCAGCCTGAGAAAGAGCGAGACCCCCTCCATCTCTAAAAATAAAAGAAAAAAAAATATTAACAGATGCTCTCATTTCTTTTCATTGTATCTTGCTTCAGCAAAATCTCTGTGCTAAAGCTATTCTTTTCAGTGACACTTTGCGAAAAGTTATAAGTATTGTTAACTGTATTCATGCAAATGTAACATGGCATTGTCAGTTTCATAACATGCTAAAGTTGAACTATGAGGTAGTCAGTGTGAATTTGCTGTATCATTCTAAAATGTGTTGGGTATCACAGGGATAGGTGCTAGCCAAAATTTTAACTCTGTGAGAACAGATAAATTGTATGAAGAACAGAATCAGCAATGTGAATTATTGAAGGAAGATTTCTATAGGAATGCAGCATTTCTGTGTGATACGTCAAATCAAAAAGACTTGAATATTTCTTTGCAAGGTAAAACTAAGTCTACATATGATATCTGGCAAAAAATCCAAGCATTTTGAAAGAAGCTATCTTTTTTCAAAACACTTCTTCAAAAGGAAATTTTGGATGAAACTTTTCCCCAGTTAGCAAAGGTCCTTGATGAACAGGATGATATATGCTAATCATTTGAAGAAAACGCAGCTGTTATAGACCTATTAATTGGAAAATACAATGAAAGTTTCGCTGACTTTGGGAATCATAACATCACACTCAAATTAGCATTTCAGCCTCACCTAGGTGATATCACCAACGTACCTAAATAACTACAGATGGAATTGATTGAGCTCTCAGTAGATGACGTTTTAAAGTCATTGATGCTAAGAAATATCCAACTGAAATATGGAAAAATGCAATAGAATGCCCACACTTTTGGCAACGTGCCTGAAAAATGCTTTCTTGCTTTTCAACCACTTATTGCTGTGAATCTACATTCTCCTACCTAACCCAAATCGAGACGCCCTTGAGGTCACAAATGACTGACACCCATCTAGAGGATCAACCGAAACTGGGGACCTCCATGCTGCAGCCAAATATTCCAATACTTTTTCCAACAAAAAGCAGACACAACAAAGTCATTAAAAGGTTAATTAACTTTAAAATTAAAAAATAGTTTTCATTTTTTGAAATTATTAAGTACATAGTAGTTAGATTTTTTTTTTTTACAAAATAAGGTACATTTTTAAGTGTATCTAATTGAAGTTTCTTGAATGCAGCCTTATTTGATTACAGCTAAATTAACACAGCCTTCCAACAGGAAGAGTTTCCCCAGCCCTGCCCTGGGCCTTCGGGGCCTCTCTCAATCTGTCCTCTTTCTTTCCTTGGACTGATAATGATACTGTTTATTAAGTGCTTGTATCATCAGAATTTGTAAGACTTTTCCACTAAAGTGTCCCTCTTATCAGAGACGAATGGATACTGTCTCCAAGGTGGGTAGGAGTGAGGGGGTATCTTACGTATTTCTTAAAAATTACAGGTATATTTTAAAATAGTGTTTTAAATTTATTCCCTTCAGAGGTGAGTCCAGGAGTGGGTCAGTCAGGAGGCTGCCTGGGAGACAGAGCTAGGAAGCTCGCTGAGCTTGCACGCAAGGGGTCAGAAATATGCTGCTAGACAACTTCGCTTTGCACATGTAACTCCTTATCTAATCAGTGGGTTGTGAATTAGTACCACCTCCCCTGAAGAATAATGAGCCCCTGATTGGAAAGAAGAAAGAAAAAGGACAGAGGAAGAAAGGCAATAAAGAAGGAAGGAAAAAAGAAAACAAGGAAAGAAGGAAGGAACAAGCAAGGAAAGAAGGGTGGGCTATTTTCACTAGCCCCCATCTCCCAGTTGAGGAGCATTTTCCGACCGCTTCTCCAGTGCACCTGCAAGACTGCTGTCCACCCCAAGATCTGACAACTACCTGAGCTGGCGATCACAGGAAGCTGAAATTATGAAGATGAATAACACATGAAATAGTGCTTTTTACCTGAAACAGATGTAATTTATTAAATAGTATCTCCCAACTATATGCCACTCTAGAAAGTAATTAGTAGAGGAGCTCACAAATGAAAACAGGAAAAAAAAAAGAGAATTATAAAAATGTAAAAAACTTTTGCAAATATAAAATCAGAAAAAAAAAATCCTCCTATAAAGCAACGGTCTGTGCCACAGCTGCATAATTTACCCCTAGGTATAATGAGTTTGAGTGCTGACAATATCCAATCATGAATGAGGAAAATAATAGTTAATTCCAAATAAATTAGAATGCTATGTTCAATGTAAGTGATGCAGCCTTTGTTTGGAATATGAAGAAGTATATCAGTAATCAGTGCTTCCACTGGCTTAATCATTAAATATTGTTCCTTGGAGAGGCAGGGAGTGTATTATGATTTTCTTTTTCTCAGCACAACTTTTTGGTTTTTTCTTGAATCAATAAACATCTCATTTTCCATTTGTGTCGTTTCTCAAAATCTTTTCCTTAGTTTTTGCCACCAAATGCTTAATTAATTCTCCACATGGCTCCAAGTTTTATTTCCCCAAAGCTCTACCACATCAGCAAACCTACCACTTCCTGATTTTCCTGAACGTGTCCTCCTGCCACTGCTGCTCCCTGGCTGCTGACCCCCTGCCCTCCCAAGTGGAATTCTCTGAGTTTTGATATCAAGGCTTTTTCTTTCTTGATTATTCCACCATTTGTTTGGAGCACAACCTTAGAATAAATGCATGGGAGGCAGGGTTTTTGATTCTCCAAATTGAGTAACAGTTTGGTTGATACTACTTTTTTTTTTTTTTTTTTTTGAGACAGAGTCTCGCTCTGTTGCCTGGGCTAGAGTGAGTGCCGTGGCGTCAGCCTAGCTCACAGCAATCTCACACTCCTGGGCTCAAGCAATCCTTCTGCCTCAGCCTCCCCAGTAGCTGGGGTTACAGGCATGCGCCACCATGCCCAGCTAATTTTTTCTATAGATATTTTTAGCTGTCCATATAATTTGTTTTTCTATTTTTAGTAGAGACGGGGTCTCACTCTTGCTCAGGCTGGTCTGGAACTCCTGACCTCGAGCGATCCACCCGCCTCGGCCTCCCAGAGTGCTAGGATTACAGGCGTGAGCCACCACGCCCGGCCTGGTTGATACTACTTTGAAATTAGATTTTTTTTCTCAAAATTATTGAAGGCATTTCTCAACTGTAAATGGTATTGCTGCTAAAAAGTCTAATGTCAATTTACTTCTCATTTCTTTACCAATACCTGATTTTTCCTCTGTGAAAGCTGTTATTTTCCTCTTTTTACCTTGACATGCTTAGATTTTACAATGATGTGCCTTTGTCTGAGTCTTTATTTATTAATTGTACAAAACACTGGGTAAAATCTTTCAATACGGAGGCTGGTTTCCTTCGGTTTTGGGAAATGTTCTTGTAATTGTCTTTGACGCTTCGCTTTCTCTTTCTGGAACTCCTATTTGTGTATGTGGACTTGCCAGCTCAATGCTCTAAATTTCTCATTTTTCATCTTCTATTATCTTCTCTTTGTATTTTGTTCAATTTTAAGGAGGTTTTCTTTTAAAGTTCCACTGAATTTTTAATTTCAACTTTTGTGTTTTTAATACCCCAAATTTAGTTTTTGTTCTTTTTAAAAAATAGAATTTGGATTTAATTTTATGGGTCCTAGATCTTTTAATTTCTCTGAGGGTTTTAATTCAGTGCACTTGTTACAATACTTTCTTCTCTTCTTTCCATTATAGCTGTTTGCTCTGGATTTCGTTCATCTGTTTGGTATCTATTTCTTTAAGCCTTTTACTTTCATGTTAGAGACTTTCCTCAAATATCTGGTAATCCGGAGCTGTCCATATTGTTAGGCAGGGACCAAATCTGTAGGTGGCAGATACAGGCCGGGAGGGCGGTTGCTAGGGGCAAAAAAGAGGGGTAACCTGGGGGGAAGGGACCGCAAGAAACTACAGAACACCTGACAATCATGTATAGCAATCACCTGGTAACATCCCACACCTCCCATAAGCCCGCCCCTCGACCAGGCCAATAAAAGGAAGCCACAGAGGCGGCCTTAGCGTCTTTCTCTGCTCATGGAGGCTGACCCGTTTCTCTCTCGGGAACGTATTCTATTCTTGTTTTTGCTATAGCTTCCTTCTTTTCTGCACTAAAAGCTGTTTGGGGGGAATTTCTTCCTACCTGTGGTCGCTCTGGGCACTGGCTTGCTTGTGATTCTCCTAAGCAAGGAGCCAAAGAACCAGCCAACACTCTGCCAAGAGGCCAGACCTGACAAAATGAACTCATTTGCTCCATGCTCAATATTCAAGATGAGCAAAAATGAACTCATTTGCTTGACATTTGACAAATACTTGACATTTACTGAATGCTTACTATATGTCAGGCACTACTCTAGCTACTAAAAATACGTTGATAAATTGACTGGGAATTCTGTGGGCTTGAATGAAGAGTAACTGAAAATCTCTACACCTTTAAAGGGCAATGTTTTCCTTCTGGGGCCGAGCAATGTCTTTAAGGAACCTACCAGTCTCCCGGGTGGCGACGTTTGGGTGCTTCTGTTCTAGAAGTGAGGCGGGGCAGTGGGATTGGGGAGCGCCACTTGTCAATAAGCAGACTTTCATCTGATCCCGGCTTTTACCTCCAACCCTGTTGTATCCAAATCCTAAACATCGTCCTCTTAATTCTCCCAAACAAAAGATCTCTTCTTTCCTATCTGAGAGCGAGTAGTTCCTGCCTGCTGGGGTGAAGCAGGTGAACTCGAGGGTGCTTGCTCTCCATGCACGTGTGTCAAACCAAGCTCCAAGTTCTGAGAACTTCCCTCCACCTCCCTGCTCTTCTCAGTCCTTGAATCCTCCCAGTCCAGAGCTTCTTGAGGGGGACGGGGGGTTATGTGGTTTAATTTACGTTGTTTCCCATTGACTGCTTCTTCAGTGAGTAGATTCCTCTGCTTTTGCTAATCAATCAACAAAATCATTGTTTGAAATATTTCCTCGGATGTTTTCTCTATCTCTTCTCCTTGTAGGTTTATCTACTTTTTAATTGTCACTTTAATGGGGTTTCAGGAGGAAGAGGGAGATACGCACGTTTGGTTAAAGCACCCTTTTTAACTGGAAGATTTAAGTTTAATGTATTATATGTAATTGTAGACTGCTGCAGTAAAGACCCCAAACTTGTTCCCTCCTCATACTCATGCCCTGGAGTAGTTCACCCCTATACTGACTCTGGGCATGGCTGTGGGACTTGTTTGTCCTGTGGGGTGATCACAAACAAGAGGCAGACAGTTGAGACTTGCTTAGAACACCCTACTTTGTGAATAAGCCTGGGCTAGTTTTCCTCAGGATGAGAGACGGTGGGGGGAGAGAGCCCAGTCATCACAGCTGTCCCTAGTGGAGGCCATTTCCAAAGCAACAATTCCTCCCCACCCTTCTAGCACCTGATTGTAGACCCCGAAGTGAGCCTAAACGAATTCAGCTTTGCTAGCCCAGATGAGAACTCCACACAAGTGAGCCCAGCCCACAGTGCCAATCTGTAGCATTGAGTGGGAGGTGGTTTATTCAGCAAAAGCTAATCAATACAACTACTATGAATTGCTAGCACTTATTTTCTTAACATTTACTGCATGTTAATCTGCCAGGCACAATCTTAAGCAATTGGTCTGTATGAACTCATTTAATCCTAACAAAAATTCTATGAGGTCTATATTTCCCACAACTTAAGAAAACTGGAGGACATAGGAAGAGAGCATGATATAACAGAGTAACCTGGGAAGCAAGAAACCAGTATTCTGTATGGGCTTTGCCATTCATTTAAAGTGCAAATGTGAAATATAAGATACTAAACTCCTTTATATGTTCCTATTACTCCCCCAAATTCCTGCTTTAGTTAGGCTATGTTCATATTGACCTTTCAAATATCTTTCCCAACTGACAATTAAGCATTTATATAGCATGCAGTCGTCTGGGACACAATCATAAGTGCTTTACATATACTAACTTTACACATATTAGCATATATGCTTTACATATGTTTACTGAAACCTTGTAGCAGTACTAGGTACTATTATTTCTCTCACTTTGCAGATGAGAAAATTGAGTTAAAGATGGGGTAGGCTTTGAACCCAGGAAATCTGACTCTGGTGTCCTGGTTCCTATCACTGTGTGGTGCTGACTCTCAGACATATGTGCTCCAATATTTATGCATTCGTTTGAGCTCTACCCCTCTCTCCAGTCTCTGCCATCCTTCCTACCAACCCAAACCCTGCTCATTTCCAAGACCCACTCTCCTCCTAAACCCAAATGTGAACATGCCCATTCACATGAATTTCTTCATTCCTCAAACACTTATAATCTGCAGCATGCATTTTACTACTGGGTCATAGAATTGTTTTGTTCTCTAGGGTTTTTTTTTTGTTTGTTTTTAAAATATATAAATCTGTCCTCCCTAACGAGAGTAAATCCCCTGGGATAGGAACTCCTAAGGAGTCTTTATCAAAATGCTAAGTACATAGGAGTCACTTTATAAAAATCTGCTGACTTGAGTCTAACTAGAGCATTTACCGGATTAATATCATGGCTCAATATTTGGAACATTCCAAACTCATAAGATCTACTTGACAAAAGTGTCTTGTTACTTCAAACCCTGCTGTAGCTGATGTGTCATTATCATACACTGTTCAGTCTGGCAGTAGTGGAGAAGAATAAATGGCCCTGAACACTTCTTGAAATAAACAAGGATGACCTACATAAACAGGCATCACTTTGTAAGCCATGTCTTTCTTTGCAAAAGAGAAGATAATGCTCTGTTGTCCCAATTTGTTCAGATGGTTGTTGCTGGCTTAACTTTTTACTAAGCTCTTTCTGGACCAGTGTTTTGTGTGCTGTGAGCATATATTCCTCCTGATCATTAGCAGTAACTGAACAACTCCAAGTCGAGCACAGAATTCTAATTTTGGAATATATTTGAAACAGTTGTCAGACAAACATTCAATGGAAAGGTTTATTAAATGTCCACTTTGGGTTTAGCAGTGGATATTTACTCTGTGGTAACATAATGCAAGGAACAATACCGTAATCTCGCCCTTCAGGGAGCATACGGTGAACTTCATTTGCATAAGTTTAAAAGAGTATGGTTTTGAGTTAAAGCACTTTTCGAAGCAGTTAATGCAAACATCTTTGTTCCTTAAAACAACAACTATTTGGCAAGATATAGAAACTTGCCACTGTACAAAGCTGGTACCTAATTTTATCTCTTAAAATTTCATATGCATGTGTGTCTGTATAAAGAATTATCTACCATCTGATAACTCACATGAATTTTCAGAGAGCAGTTAGATATTTGTCTCTTGAAATATTGCCTAACACATGTATCTGAAAACCAGAGAAGATTTGAGACAGTAATCTTGGTTCTCGTAAACATTTTATGACTTACAATTTTCTGCTTATGGAAATATTTGGGCTAGGAAACTGACAATCAAATGATTACTTTGACATGTCGCTGAAGAATCAGATAACATTGAATTGGATAATTCAGTGTGATAGTGCAGAAGGAACATCTTGCTTCTGAGGCTTACCTACATCTATGCATGATGAATCTTAAATCTTAAATGTATTTCAAAGCATAAAGTAACTTCCCATCTATGATCTCATTTTGACTTCCGTCCAAATACATAGAAATACATTTCTATTATAAACGTGTGTATACTTAAACATACACATTCATGTCAACTGAAGATAAAACACCATATATATCAACAGTCTTGTTTGATAAGATGTAACAAACAAGCATTTTTTGTTTTTCCCTTGGCATTGGAGGTTTGGAATATAATTTAGAGATTTCCTTTAAAATGTTTACTCATCCCTGAGGTTTTATGGGTCTTTATTTTTCAGCTGAAAAGAATTACAATTTTTAGAAATACTCATGTTTGTGCTCTAAAACAGAGGAAGCTTCTCCTTTATCTAGAATGACATGGCCTGACCTAGATGCTGCAGCAACATTGAGTTTGCTGAGCACCAGAGGTAGCAGCAGACCAGGGTGGACACCCAGTTACCTGTAACCACACCTGGAAACCCCTTCCAGGGCACACGCTACTGTGGGGAGATGATCATCTTCGTGTCTACCACTATAGTTATCGATAATCATTATCGGCTGAGCTTTCAGAAACCCAATGAGAAAAAGCAAAGCGGACCTCTAAGCCAAGTTCATAAAATTACACTGCGATTTCAAACATTCAAACTGTAACATCAAACACTAAAAGCATAAGCAATCAGTGATAAAACTCTAACATCAAACATGGAAGAAATAAACAATTGGTGGTTAAAAAAAACTTTCTGGGTCTGAATAGTGGCATATACAAGTGAAGATCTTGAAGCCATTCATGATATCTAGTAAAATCCTCAAGAAGAAATGGGAAGTACAAACAGTTCATAATTCTGAGTCTTTCATACTAGTGAAGCAGACCTGGAATTTCATGCATTATTGAAATGTGCTTAGTTGTTAATACAGGTCCACAAGGCAAGACTTTCTAACAACACTTTCTTTATAGCTTCCTGATATGCCATAATACAAATGCTCAAGTATAAGTGGAAACAGATGCATTCACTCCAGTTACAAATTTATTTTTGGAAATTACAGGTCTGATTAAGCTGCATTCTCTGCATTCATTGATACAGTACACAAATCTTGACAGAGGCATTCTTTCCCTGCAGGACTATGTGCTGTGTGAACTATAGTGAACATGCATCTGAAGTGGACGAAATATTAGGGAGTTGAAAGTTGAAGTTTGTTTTCCTCTTGTCCGATGGAGCCCTCTTTTGTCATTATTTGAGGGAGGCAAAGACCATTAGAGAAAAGCTAATAGCCCTTACAGCCCTCAGATTCTACTGATAACTACTGATGGCAGAATTAAGCCAAATTGCCTTCTCAGTATGGTTCTGGGAACACAGCACTTCCAGTAACGGCACTAGCAACCAGTCCTAAAAGCAGAGAGAGCAAGGATACACTTAAAGGCAATTATCCATCAACATTGGAAAATATGGTTAGTAGATTAAGAGTTGAGTATATGCAATATATCTTGATTGCAGCAAAGCAGTTGATATGACATTATTCAATTTACCAGCTAAATTAATTTAAATTGGTTTAGGCAGAAGTATAGTCAAATGAACTACCAGCTATCCAGAAGGCCATAAATAATAGATAACAATAAACACATTTGTTTTACATGCTCCCAATCCAGTTATTTCCCCCTAGAACTCTTTCAGATCAGAATACAACAGTTACATAACAGACGCTGCCCTTTAGTTATCATTCTTAAGATCTTTTGGGAATCCCATCTGCTCTAGAAAGTTGCAAGGATCAATTATAGGGCCATCAACAACTGTTATTCAGGGCTTGCTTTATCCATATTCAGTTTTCAGCTCCCCCTTACATGCTGTTTGGTGTCTAGACTTTTTCCTAATGTAAAATGTCATGAGCAGAAGCACAGGACAGTGGAAGTAGCCTTTGCCTCCATACACAAAGTTACTGACTTTGGATTCTGCTTGGGTGCTTTGATAGACACGATGGTGACAGGGAAGTTTGGTATAGGCAGAGCTTTCCTCTTCTTCTTGCAATGTTCCTTTAACCAGCTAGTAGCTTTTCCTTTACCCAGGGTGACAGAGTAAGACCCTGTCAAAAAAAAAAAAAAAAAATTACCAGGTGGAAACTCGGCCTGGTTACCACACTGCCATTAGGTCAGCTGGGTAAAGTGCAGTGGCATCATCATACCTCACTGCAACCTCAAACTCCTGGACTCGAGCAATCCTTCTGCCTCGGCTTCCAAGGACCTGGGACCACAGGTGCTCACCCTGATGCCTGGCTAATTTATTTTTATTTTTAGGAGAGACGGGGTCTCGCTCTTGCTCAGGCTGGTCTCCAACTCCTGAGCTCAAACCAACCTCCCACCTCAGCCTCCCAGAGTGATAGGATTACAGGTGTGAGCCACTGAGCCCAGCCTTGCCAGATTATTTAAAAAATTTGCTTTTAATTAGTACTAAACTTCAAGAGGAACTTATTGTATAGATCTTTTTTTAAAAACACAATGTGATGAACAGTATTAAAAATAACTTTTCAAAAAGTACATAAAAATCATAAGAGCATTTTGAAAATCAACTTAGCAAGGAGATGAAGTAAAAGTGCTTGAGTACATTTTCTTATAAAACATTGGAGGAGAGCCTAGAAAACCTTGAGGAAAACATAATTAATATTTTAACTGTATTTCTCAACTGGCTAACTGAACTGTTCCCTATTTTTGTTTTTGATCATAAAGGTAAGGCATAATTATTTCAAAAAATCTGAAAATAAAGCACAAAAATAAAAACCTAATTCTACTATTCCTAGTTAAGTAGATCTTTTTGTGCATAATATTGCCTTGACTTACTGTCTCTATTTTTACTGCTGCATTCTAATTTAATCATCTTTCTAATGTGTAGACTTCCTTGTATTCATTTTCTAAAATATTCAGAATCTTACTTGATTGGTGTTTCATTTTTACTTAGAATTTTAGCCCCCGAATTTGTTTTTAATCTATAATCCTACTAGTACTACACTTCCTAGTTTTGATTTAATATCGTAAATTTATCTATATCTCCAGCCCCTTCCCCCAATGCCTTCATGAAATATTTTTGTTTTCATTTTCTAGCCTTAAACTCCTTTTCTTCAGATTGTTCTGTTTTCCTCCCCAGATCCATTCTCTGCCCCTTCTGCCCCGGGAGGCCCTGGGGGAGGACTGGGCGGTCGTGAGGCGGGGTCAGGGCCAGAGGCCCCTCTGTGCCTCCCCGCGTGGCTCCCCCACCTGGGGTCGGGGTCCCCTCGGCAGCCCTCTCCGTGGCTGTGGCCTTGTCCCCTCGGGCAACGCCGTGGGGTGACAGAGGACGCCAGCAGTGGAGCGAGCCCGCACCACAAGCCAACAGGAAGAAGGACCTTTTCCTTAGTTCTCCCCTTAACCTCTCCTCAATCTATAAGCGCTTCTCAAATCGTTTCTCTAGAACCTCGGAATTCTCGGGGACCCGCAAGCTAATGCTCCACAAGGCAACTTGTTTATTTTCTTTATGCAAGTTCTACACTTTTCTAACACTGCATGTTTTCCATGCTATCCAATCTTCATATTTCCAACTGCTCGTCTCAATATCTGGTCTCTGACACAAGGAGCCTGTGGTTCTCGCCAGCCGTGTCGCGTGTTGCAAACGAGAACGGCACCCTGGGGACCGGGTGGCGGGTGACGCTGGGACGCCCCGAGGCAGGAGGCCCCCTGGACTGGCCGTCCGCATTCCCAGGCGCGATATCGGCCACGGGACGGGCCTGGGGGAGCCAAGCGGCTCGCGGAGCGATTGCGGGTTCGCCGGCTTGCCGACCCTGGAGGGACGCAGGGAGCAGCCGGGGCAGCCCCGCCACTCGCGGGGAGACGACCCGGAGAGTCCCATGGAGAAACGGCTCCGACCCTTCAGAGAATCCACTAAGGGACGTGCACAGCAAAGGGCACCGAAGTGAGAGGGATCGGGGAACCCACCACAACTGGATGGACTGATCCTCCTGCAGAAATGTGTTCCGGCAGAGAAAAGCCCCATCTCCGTGGAGATCGCTGACCGCGCGACCAAAGGGGGAACGTGGTACTCGGGCTCGGAATGGCACGTCTGTAGGAAAGATTGAAGGAAGCGGAACTAAAGAATCTGGATTGTGTTCTCAACGGTCACTGAAAAATAATTACTAGCAATATAAAATAAAAATTGCAAGGCAGTGTGTTAAGAAAGGAATCTTTCGGTCCCAAGTGGCCAAAAGCAAGGTTAAGGGACAGGAAGCGTCGGGACCGCCGGTTCCGCGAGCTCTGGGCAGGCGCCGTCCTGAGTCCGCTCACCGGGCGCCTCCTCCGCGCTCCCTTCTCCTTCCACACTAGGCCTCATGGCCACGAAAAGGCTCCCAGAAGCATCAGGCTTTGCATTTGCCTGTCTGCTGCCCCTTACCCTTTCTTTCAAGGGAAATGGGAGTGTTTTTTACCATTTCGGATCTGGTTCAACCCAACCAACTCCCAATGCGGTGTCACGAAGGAGCAGGCAACTCACGGCACAGAATGCCAGGCCCGCAACACAGCAGTGGCCACGGTAAGTCACAGGAAAGGACGCCGAAATGGAAGGCCAGACATACATGAAAAGATAGCTGAATGGGATCAGGAAAGAACATTAAAGAAACTCCACTATGGAAAACAGTTTTAGAAACAGTTCAGAACCAAATCAACACTGACCCAAGTTATGACACAAACTTGAATTCACTCAGTGAATTAGAATAGAAAAAGGAACAAAAGAGTAAAACTGCAATCATTCTTTTTATCCACTTTAAGATAATTAAGTTATACATGTTTTTGTAAATCCTTACTAGTTTCCATTAGTTTTTATGTATTAGAAATTCTTGAGTTGAATAATTCATTTATTTCCATTCTTTAATATTCAAAATATTTCAGGCTGTTAATTTGCTTATACATATAGATTTGGCCACTTTCCATAAATTTAGATAAACAATACCCAACTAGTGCAACCCCTGTGGAAAGCAATATGGAGATACCTTAAACAGATTCAAGTAGACCTACCATTCGATCCAGCAATCCCATTATTGGGCATCTACCCAAAAGAACAAGTCATTCTATAAAAGACACCTGCACCCAAATGTTCATAGCAGCACAATTCACAATTGCAAAGATGTGGAAACAACCCAAATGCCCATCAATTTATGAATAGATTAGTAAAATGTGGTACATGTATACCATGGAGTATTACTCAGCTATAAGAAATAACAGTGACATAGAATCTTTTCTTTTGGAGAGAGTTGGAACCCATTTTATTAAGTGAAGTATCCCAAGAATGGAAAAATAAGCACCACATGTACTCACCAGCAAATTGGTTTCCCTGATCATCACCTTAGTGCACATTTGGGAATAAACACCAACTGGGTATTGGTCAGAGGTGGGGGGGAGGGGGGTGGGTGTATACCTACATGATGAGTGAGATGCACACGGTCTGGGGAATTGACATGCTTGAAGCTCAGACTCGGGGGGATGGGGGGCCATGGGCAATATATATAACCTGAACTTTTGTACCCCCATAATCTGAAATAAAAAAGGAAAAAAAAAATAAAAATAGAAAACCAATATCCTCCATTGTTATTTACCTATTAACATGTAATGTCAGACGAGAATATTTTTCAAATTCCAAGATGTTTCTATTTGAAAATACCTGATTGCCTAATACATTACATTCTAGGTGAAGACAGATAAGACTGTTTGAGTAAGGAATCTTTTGGTTCCAAGTAGCCAAAAACAGTTAATAGGAAGAACTGTGCAAAATTCTGCTTGTGTGATTTAGTTTTCATTTGGCTCTTAATATATGAACTATATTAATTCCAAGCATACACTATGATTATATGAGAAAAACATATATTCCACCTTGTCTTCTTATTTAAATTCTCTGAGCTTTGCTTTTGTTTAGTTTTACAGGAAGTATCGGCCTTTTAGTTTCTAAACTCGTCAAAGGCTGAAAGAGTTCTTTAAAAGATGTCTATAACAATTGCAATTCTATTTTTCTTTATAGAGTCTGATGCAATTATTTGGCTCATAAAGGTCCATGACTGTTATTTTTCATGGTGAATATTATCTCATAGAGTTTTATTGTGAAGATTAAATATGACAATGCTTGCAAAGCACTTATTCAGTAATTGGTATATGGCGAATGCTCTATAACTGTTAACTATTACTATGGGTTTCTAAATCAGTAATTTCTGCTTTTATCTTTATTTCCTTCTGCATTTTTCCTGTTTCTTAAATTGAATGCATAGTCCATGTATTTTAAATCTTTCTTATTAAATGAAATATATTAAAGCTCTGAATTTTCCTTTCTCTATCCTGTAGGCTTTGATATAAAATAGTCTTGTTTTTATTAATCTTTAAGTAACTTAGAAATTTTAATGTTCAGTTTTATTTTAGTTCAAGGATGTGGCCATAAAATATGCATTGTTGGAACCCAGTAAAATTTTCTGTGACCAAGTACTCATCACTTTAAAAAAAAAAAAAAATTGCATGGCTATAAGAAAATAAGTATTCTCAGCTTTTACTCCGTATACAGTTCATACACCAATTTATATTCAAATTCTTTTTGTATTCTACCTAATTATTCTATTCCTGTGCAATAAATTTCAAATTCTCTCCCTCACCCATGGATTATATCTTGGCTATCTGCAGGATCCTTGGATTCTAGTCCTTTTCCCTTAGAAAAGCATAAATATTGTTTCACTCTGTTCTAGCTTTCCTGACTGGCAGAGGGAAAATCTCTCCCTATTCTGACTTGTTATTAGTAAACTCTTCTATTTGGAAGCTTGTAAGATTTGCTCTTTTTCCTTGGAGTTCAGAAATTTTTCCAGGTTAAATATTATATCTTTTGTTAATCTGGCCTGTCAATCAAGAGCCTTTGATCTGAAAACTCAGTGAAATATTCCCTTATTTCTTTTCCATCTGCATTTTTTAAATCTGTTTCAGAAACTTATTAGAATATTTGATCTCCTGGGTCTATCTTCTATTACACTTCTTTTTTGTCCTAACTACCATTCTGTTTTTTTTTTTTTTTTTACTCTTCCTACTTTTTCATGATTTCCAGCTCATTTTCCACATGATTAATGAAGTGCCTTCTCGCTGTGTCCTCGCATGGTAGAAGGGATGAACTAGCTCTCTGGGGTGTCCTTTATAAGGGCACTAATCCCATTCATGGGGGCTCTGCCCTCATCACCTCCCAAAGGCCCCACCTCCCAATGCCATCACCTTGGGGGTTAGGATTTCAACATATGCATTTGGGGGGGGGGACACAAACATTAAGTCCATAGCAGATACCAAGTCTAGCTGTCTCCATTTTCACTTACTGGCTATCAAAGACTCTAAGATGATATTATTGCTAGTTATCACAGGGATTTTATTATAACATTTTCATTTTGATAACCAGGGAAGTTTTCTTCTGGTATGAATTAGTCCAGAGATATGTTTCTGTTGGTTTTGTGTTTTAGTTTTCTAGAAATAAAATTGTCAAGAGAAACTTAGGTTATTTCATAATTTTACCTATATCCACAGCTGCACTGAGACATGTGGACTCTAGGCAGGCAATATTTAGCATCCCTCAAATTAACATTATTATTATTTTTGGAGACAATATCTTGCTCTGCTCCCTAGGCATGAGGGCAATGGTGTCATCATAGCTCACTGCAACCTCAAATTCCTGGACTTAAGCAATCCTCCTTGGGACAATCTTATACTCCCAAGTAGCTGTGACTACAGGCACATGCCACAACACCTGGCTAATTTTTCTATTTTTTGTAGAGACAGGCTCTTGCTATGTTGCCCAGGCTGGTCTCAAACTCCTAACCTCAAGCAATCCTCCTGCCTTGACCTCCCAAAGTGCTAGGATTGATTACAGGCATGAGCCACCATGCCCAGCCTCAAATTAACATTTGCTGAATATCTGTCCAATATTTTAGTGGAGGGGTAAATAAACTGATTTTATATTAATCAAAATATGTAGATCTTTATATTCAAAATAACATTACATGGGTTATCTATAAGATACTTTGTTTTTTAAAAATTTTAGAAATAATTCAAAGTTCCAGAAAAGTTGCAAGAGAAAGAATCACATGTGGAATGCCTGCATAGCCTTCACCCTGAGTCACTAATTCTGAACATTTGGCCTCTCTGGCTTTTGCCTCATCATTTGCTGTCTATATCTACCTGTAAATTTACCTACCCACCTAAAGACCTAACGACCTATCTAATCTATTCATCCATTTACATAATATTGTTTTCTGAACCATTACACAGTAAATCATACATTATGACCCTTTACTCCTAATATTTCAGAATAGTTTTTAAGAATATATATGCACTTACAATGATCAACTTCAGTGCATTTAACTTTAATCTCTTATCTGTATTCAAATTCTGTCAATTTACCTTTTGGGTCACTTAATTAAACATGAAATGTCCAAGCTCAAATCAAAAGTGTAGTTTATTGTATCTCAAATAAGAAGCAGTAGTTACTCAAAGTATGTGCCTAAACCATCGACACAGTTTTGCCATCTTAATGGCAGCTTGTTTATGCCAGCAGCAAAGAAGCCTGGAGAGTGGGTGGCAAAAGGCATTTTCCATAGCTTGTTGAGAATTGAATTTTCCTTGCAAGAAGTGGTCCAAAGCCTGGAAGAAGAGTGGTAGTCAATTAGTGCAAAGTCTGGTGAATACGGTGGATGACAGAGTTTCCAAGTCCAGCTGCTGTAGTTTGAACAGCATTGTTTGTGCGACATGTGGTTAGCGTTGTCTTGCAAAAGGATTGTCCTGTCTCTATTGACCAATCACGGTTGCTTCATTGCAAGCATCCTCATCATTTCATCCAACTGGTTGCAATAGATATGTGCTATTGACCAGGTTTCATGAAGCTGTAGTGGATAATACCAGCGCTGGACCAGCAAACAGACACCATTAGCTTTTTCTGATATGAGTATTCGGTTTTGGACTGTGTTTTGGCACTTCATCTTTATCCAACCATTGTGCTGAACATTGGCAGTTTTCAAAAAGAATCCATTTTCATCACATGTAACAACATGTTGTAGAAATGGTTCAACTTTATGTCATGACAGCAAAGAAAGGCAAACTTTGAGACAATTTCTCTCCTGACACTAGTTTAATTCCATTCAGCTTCTTTGTTGATTTGTTTCAAATGGTCCAATATTGTTGGAATACTAATGTCAAACCTTGCTGCTAATTTACGTGTAGGTTGGAGATGGATTCACTTCCTCTACAGCTTTCAGCCCATCATTATCCACCTTGGTCTTAGGTTATCCATGTGGCTCATTTTCAAGATTAAAATTGCCAGAACAGAACTTCTCAAACCAGTGACATACTGTGCGTTCATTAGCCACATCCTTTCCAAAGACTTGGTTGTATTTGAAGCTGTCTGTGCTGCATTAGTTCCACTAGGGAACTCATATTTGAAAATAACTCATTCTTGACTTATCCATGGTTTCACAAAAATTGCTTTAAAAAATTGCAAGATAATAAGCCAAAGTGTGCACTCGAAAGACCAAGGATGTACCTTCACAAAAAAATAAGTGTCAAAGTGTCAGATATCAACTGTCAAACTTAGTACTTAAGGAAATCGGACACTTCATACTTAACCTATAAGCATACTATTCTATACAACATCATCTTCCCTTCAGCATAGGATCCACTCTAGGACCTACCATGCCATTCGGTCACCATGCTTGTTTAACGTCTTTAAATCTGGAACATTGCTACAGCTTTTCCTTGTCTTTCATGACATTAAAAGTTTTGAAGACCAGTCCTTCATTTTTGTGGTTTGGTTGGACACTCCTCATTTTGTATTTGTCTAATGATTCTTGGTGACTGAATTGAAGTTATGCAGTCTCGGCCAGAGTACTGCGTAAAAGCAGCTCTGCCCTTCTCAGGGCATCACTTCCGTCTGTTCGCTTGTCAACTGTTAACTTTGATCAGCCTGATTTCTCCATTGTGTAGTTATTGCCTTTTTTTTTTTCCTCAAGAAATAACAATCTGAGAGACACTTTCTAGTCCATGCAAATGTTCTCCTTCTCATCAAACCTGTAGCTCCCATTGATGAGTTTTGCCTATCCTAGTCTTTGCTGTGTTGGCTACAAAATAGTGGTATATTTTTTTTTTCCCCCACCCTACCTCAGTCCTGGAGTTGGACGTCTCTCAGGACAGCCATGCTTCCTTCTAGAGACTAAGTTTGCCCATTGCTTCTGGGGTGTCCTTGCTTCTAGAAAAACTAAGAAATACATCTATTTGGAAATATACATATACGTAGTTATTCATACCCATGTACACATGTCCACACACAGGCATAGATATGTGTTATGTGTGTAAATAGTACATGCACATATACATGTTCTAGAATTCATGAGTCCCCACAAGACTCTTGCTATCCCCTATTTCTTGTTTTACATCCCATTTTCCATTTGAAATAGCTGGCTCCCAATAGAAACACTATTTACCTATTTGCTCAAATCCATAACATATCTAATATCATTAAACAGATTAAAAAAATGATATAGTAAACAACTCTTCATTGCTGTATTCACTTCTGAAGTATGTAATGTGCACATTTTTCTGAAAGGAGATTTTTAAAAATTAGTATTAGTAACTATTGTCAATCTCAAAGCTGTGAGACCCTGGCTTGTAGCATCAATCAACTTTTAAGCACAGAACCTTAAGCCAGTTCTTGTTCTGTGCAGGCGCAAAACTAAAAGAATAATCAGCCTTTGCCAAAATACAGTGTGCTGTCACAGGAAAGAATCATCTCTGATCACTGTCTGATTTTATTTTTGAGCACCAGGCCTTGCCGATTACCGGACAGAGTTTATTTTTTCCCATAAGTCCCATTGCCAGAATGTAAAATCCAAATTGAATTATTAGAACATCACAGAAAAATCCTATCACTGTATATTTTGAAAGGAAAAACAACAGATAATTCAACCAGGAGGAGTGCTCTTAATTCTCTTAATATATACTAAATATCAACTTATTTAGATTCCCACTTTGAAAAACAAAATAATGGTAGGCTACAATTAGGGCAATAAAAGTTATCTGTAAGAATTTAGGAAAGTTTCTGCTTTTGTCTCCTTTGGCTGTGAGAAAACAAACACGCCATTCGTTTAGACACTGGAGAAATGTATCACTAACATAAAAAGCCACACTTTGCCACTGGCATTTAGAGTTTTGACCTAGGGTATGTGCTTATAACACTTACAGCTTCATTCCAGGAAGAGGGCTAAATGCTACCAAGAACTCAGAGACACACTGCAAAAGCAACCTATTGGGAGATATGGCATAACGTTCACAAAATTTGCCAGTGCATGAATCAATGACTTCGTCTTCATCTGGCTTATTTGGTGGGGGTTGTTCCAGCCCATTGTAGCATAAGAAGCTTCAAAAAAATTCTGCCTGAAATTTCCTAGGTTTCAGCTAAGGATGGTGTGGGATTTCCATTTTGGTTCCATTTTAATGACACTTCTGGGTCTCAAAAGTACTCAAACAGGAAACTTTTCTGAGAAGGAAAGTATTTGACCGGGAGAATTTGTCTTCTGCTGTCACAATCTTCAGCTACCATTCAGCTAAATGTTGTTTGGAATAATATGGCCTTAATGCCCCTATCTCCTCCTGAATTGCTCAGACGGGTGGGAGATTAGAGTGAAAAGAGGTGCCGGTATTATCTGTGCGAGGGCGCCAGGGGTCACGCTACACTAACAAGGCCGCCCCAGGCAGGGTGACAGAGCCCAGCTGCTGACTCCAAGGCCCCCAGTTGTCAGAAGGTTCCACTTACTGCAGAACTCTGTCTCCAGGGAGTGTACTCTAACTAGTTTTTTTTCACCTCTAAAAAAAGTGGCTAGCTCATCATCGTTGTCCTCCTTTTTTAGGAAGGACCCACATGTGAAACCACTTACCTGTTTAACCCTGCGAACTTGGAGAAAGCATGTCATGCCACTTAAAAGACCTCAACTCGGTCTGCCTTCACTGATTCCTGCAGTGCTCCCCTAACGAGCCATTTATCAAGAAGGTAAAATATTAGATTTTTTAAATGTACACACATTCTCAACCATGAGATTTGTTGTGGCTGCATTTTACAAATTGTTCTTTTTTAATTTATCCTGGGAAAAGTCACATCCAGGCACAAAGACCATACGCACTTGCATTATAATCTTCAAGGAGCTTCTTGGTAGGTTTTTTTTTTCCCCCAAACTTTTAAGAAGAATATTTTCTTTTTTTCCATTGAGCACTCCTTATTCACAGTAATCATTTTTTTTTAATTTTTTTAAGATGGAAAGAAAATTCCCAGCCTCGTTTGGCGCAGGACTGGCTCTGGGAGTAGGGTCTCCTTTGTTTTCTTCCTTGTTTCTTAGGGTGACAGTCTTTGGGTCAACAGATCTCAAACTGGGAAGGTAATTTAGCCAGCAGAGGGAGATAGAGCTATCTAACAGCTTTCTTGGGCACAACCTAAGGCCATATTAATGTTTTGCACAAAGTTGCTTTTTAATGCTCCATGATAACGAATGTTCGTATGTTGTCTTTTTCCTATAAAGTTGAAGTAAACAAAACCACCCAGACTCTTTGGGGAGAAGTCAGGAGAAACTTCTTGGTTTTCAAAGGTTGGAAAAATGAGTCCTTTTCAAAAGACAAATAACTTTAAAAATTATGTTCATTAGACTACCATAATTTAAAAACATTATTAAAACAAACAACATTCACATGGGGCCACAAGGGGTGAGGAAAACATTAATCCTTGGGCTAAGCTCAAAGGAGCCCTCAGATTTGATCGCTTGTTACATGATTGGTGTTTGCCGTGTTAATGCATAGCACGGATTTCTTCTCATCAGTGAATGCACTTGAACTGGGGGGAAAAAAGCTATGAAAGCATTTTTGGTGCCTTATTTTTTTCATGTTATCAGCATTTGTAATTACAGTTAAGTGCTTCCAAAACAGGGTCTCCATCTAAGAAAGGTCTTGCATTTATATGATGCTTTTAACTTTTCAAGGTATTTTTTATGTACTATCTCATTTTAAAGTAGATCTGACACAGCCCCAATCTATTAAGGAAGTGACCCTTTAAACCTAAGAACACGCTGGAATTTTTTTAACTATACTTAGCTACCATTATAAAACTTAATGAAAGTAATGGTGACACTAAAACTTCCATAATCAGTATAAAATCATCTAGGTAGAAGATTTGCAAAGAGCCATTAAATTATTCTTCTAACATTCGTAGGGATTTTACATTTTTACTTCAGTGAATTGAAGTTATCTGTTTGTGTTCAAAGTAACACTGTCAAGAATTTTGAGGGCCACTACTATTGAGAATTTTGTAGAAATAAGTTTTGTGAGCCTGTCCAGACTCATCCATAAAATAATAGGTTTGAGATGTCAATTGTTTTTTAAAAATATGATAAATTCTATCCTCATGAATTGTACCATGTCCTTTTTGAAATTCATGTTCCCTCTGTGGTATCCTAAACATTGGATACTCAAACACTGTTCTTGATTGTCTAAATTTCTGTAGCTAGGAAACAGGGATGTCTGTTCTGGTTCTTGTCCATCTTCTGGAGTAACAAGGCCATTCTGTTAAAGGCCAGCAGAGATATTAATTGTAGAAGTTGCTGATTCAATTCTGAAAAACAATCTGAAAGTGTATGACTGAGTGATCATGCACTGAGTAGTGAAAATGGAGAAACGAGGGTACTGGAGACAGTCAATAAAAATCAATTGCTTCAGCTGGGCTAAGACTTCTTGGGGAAATATTTTTCCCCAAGCTTGAGCCAAGTCTGAGATAAATAAGCACTATTGTCATCTCCTGAAACTAAATTATCTGGGAATCTGGGCTGTTTCCTTGATGTTTCCAAACCCTAGCATTTTACCCACAACCTGCTGCTTTTACTATGTTTTCCACACTTTTAAATTATATACATATAAAACATTATGGGGCTATATGTGGTTAACATGTAGAGAAATCCATGTTCTTTATAATTTAGGCAAAACTGGAGGAATTTTGAATTAGTGATGTTTCCCATGTACCCTTATCATAGTGTAGAAAAGGAAATTACTTTGAAGGCCATTGCTTTTTACACTTTCAATTTATTTATGACATTCTTTGTTGGTTGAACTTGAGGAAACAATGATTGTGGGAGAAAAGTGAAATAGTATACCATGTAAGTAATCACTCATTTCAGGAAAAAATACTTATTCTGTGTTTATACAATATTTTAATAATACCTTAGTATTAACTTGAAGTATTACTAAATTATTAAATTACATTTATTTCATTATGATCTTAAAGCCTGCTATAATCATATCCTACATGTCTCTTACAGCTACCTACCTACCTAAGGCTTCTATGAAGATTTAATGTAATAACTTATATGAACATATTTAAGTTACATACAAGAAGTTCTCAATTACTATTCCTATGATTATTAAACATTCAAGCCATCTTTGGGGTTCACCCACAACTGTAGGGATAGAAACTGAAACATCAAATAGAAAAGGACTGTTTTATACAAATGACCCAGACAAACTGCTTGAAATTAACAAATTCTGTGGTACTCTCTCAATAAGTGTTAAAACTTAAATTATATGCAGCTGTTTTCAGATAATGCATTGTCTTATATTTAGACTTCCAAATCCCTATAAGCCTGAAGGAAGGTATTTGTGTCTTATCTGAGAAGACCAAAGCCAATAGAGAGGAAATCAATTGTTCAGTTTCATGAAGAAGTTAGTTTCAAAATGGCAATTAAACTAAAATCTCCCAGTTCCAAGTCTCGGGTTCCTTTCATAGTTCCTTCAGTTCCTGGCCTGATAGCTTTACATTAGTTATTGTTATCGGATTGATTCCTTATTTCCTAAGGATTCACACCCAGGTGGTGCTTTAAATGGAAAGTCGGATGCCTGAGGTTTACTGATACATTTGTTCTCCTTTACTTTATTCTAATGTGTTGATTGAGCAACTACTATGGGGATGAGGTGCTATACAAGTTGCTGAGAACAAAACGGACAAAAACATCTATCTTGAATTGAACAGTACCTTCTGGGGTCAGCATAAAGGGGCTATAGCAGGTGAGAAGAGACGAGATAAATAAGAAAATACCCACAATGAATAGAAGGTGCTGAGGAGAAAAAACGGGCAAGGAGGATACAGAGTATCGTCAGGGTGGTGAAAGAGATGCAATTTTAAGTAGGGTGGCCAGGCAGGGCTGTGCCAGGAGGGGGCCGTCGGAATGAAGACCTGCAGCTGAGGGCTGCTCGCTGCGGGGTCGCAGGCTCCTGGGGGCGGAAGCGCTGGGGCAATCGGAGCCGGGCAGCCCAGGGTGTGCTGAGGGCTGAGGTTGGGAGGTAGCAGAGGCCAGACCATGTGAGCAGGGCTAAAGGTAGAAAAATGCCGCGCTCTAATGTATGTTTTAACATCCTTGCTGAAAGTTAGGTTGTGAATAAATCTAGGGAGGCGAGAGCAGAAGCAGAAACACCAGTGAGGAGAATGTTGCAGGTGGCGAATGGTGGGGTTTCTAGGAGCACAATAATGGAGGTCATCAGTAATCGAGCCTGGGCTGCCCTCCCAAATCGGGTCTCCCTTCCTCCTGCGGGTGTGGCTGTCCCGCGACAAACCAGTTTCCAGCGTCCTCTGCAGCGGTGTCCGTTACACCCCATATCGGGAATCTCCAGACAACTACGAACTTGCTTAATTCAAGTTTTAATCAAAACTGGCTTTTATCAAACTACTTCATATTAATCATTCTAGAATCCCTTTATGATTATAATCTCAAAACATAACTATATATCCAATGTATACAAATGTCATACCCAAAATCTTTTTCTTTGTGAACAAGCCAATTTTATACGACTACATGATCTTCCTTTTTTATAACTGAGCAGAGTTTTTATTAGTCAAAAATGATTTTGGTTAGCTTCAATCTAGTCCAAAGAAGTGATATTGCTGTTTGCTGCTTTTCTTATTGCTTCTCTCTAATCCACTCCACCCAATTAATAACAAAGTCAAGGTGAGACATGAAGAGGCAATACAGGGACAGCATCACTTCCTTTCTATGTTTACCATTCTCCTTCTGGTGCATCCTTTCCATTCCTTCTCTGAACAGGCTTCTCTCAAAGTCCAGAACCACCATCCAAGGCCTGTTCCCTTGTCCAGTGAACCTTGCTTTGGGGCCTGTATCTGGGGCTTGTGGGTCCCAACTTTTTTTCTGCATCTTTCTCATGGCCACCTAGGTCACATGCTTCATCCCTTCAGTGCCATGTTTTCTGTTTCATTCAAAGGCAATCAATTGGATAACTAATCTCCTAACAGGAGAAGGGCAGAACACCCACCCTAGTCTCATTACCCATTTAGCCTGAATATTTTAATAGTGATATTTTAGAGATACTATGCTATCAACGATTAGATTAAATGTAAGAATTTCAGAGAAGGAATTAATAAAAAATACTTTGGAAATCAATAGCTTCTTTTGCACAAAGGATAGCAATAGAGCATATTGGTTAAGAGTGTGCTCTGTGGACTCAGAAAAACCTAGGTTTTTGAATACTTTCACTCACTACAATGTGATCTTAGCATACCTTTCACTTAATCTCCTTAAGTCTGTTTCCTCATCTGTTGGACAGGAAAAATAATGGAACCGATGCATCATATATAAGATTTGAAAGATTGTCTTGAGTACGAATGACATAACACCTGTTAAGCACTTAGCACAGAGCCTTGCACTTAGTAAACGAACCTCAGTGAGCTCCAAATTAAACTACGTAAGCAAAACCAAATAATTTTTACATTATCTCACCCTTTAATCTGACCACAATTTTTATGAAAGAAGGTATTTCCATTTTGTTGCTGAGGAAATAGACACCAAGAGAATACTAAGTGATTTGCATGAAGACAGCGTTAAATGGAGATTTAAGCTAAATGGGGTTTAGGTTCTTCCCATTCCATCAACACTAACTGGCAGCAGGTGTCATTCCATGGTAACCCCAAAACATGGTGGGGAGCAGCTAACTTGTCCTATACCTCAGGAATCTTTGATCACCTACATTTTTTTCATGCCATATATCTTCTTAGTGGGATTAACTCCTTAAAAACAGGGACCATATTTTCTAGATTAGCTTTGTTTTGTAACACTTAAAGCAGGTTTAGACCTAGCCAATGTTCAATAAATACTTGTTGGCTGAAAGTTTATTGAATGACTATTAAATCTGTAAATACTTTTCCTGAGTGGATCAACTTTTTTTTAAATTTCTCATGTGCTTAAAGCAGAAAAAATACTTTACGAAGTCACTCACGACATAAAATAACACAATTCTTCCTATACACTCAGCAGGTAAAGTAAAACCTAAAATAACATTAAATAAGCTTGAGACTATTGTCAACTCAGTTATTAATGTCACTTCTCCAGGGATGACTTAGAAACTGAGAACTGTACAGTATATTCCAGTAACATCCAGTGCAACTTTTGAACTGTTTTAATGTTCGAAGTTTCCATTGGCACTTTCCTTTCTTGGCTGGTGAAGTTTTACAGACCGTAATCCCTGTTCCATCACAGGTCCTTTTTTTCTGTGCCTTGATCCAGAAGGATTTTTAATTGTGTAATGGGCTGGGAATAAAATTGTTTTGGATCAGAAATCTACATGGTCTGGAAGCATGGCATGATTGAACTTGAGTTTAGCCAGGCAGAAGGTTCTCTTTAGGAAGAATTTAATAGCCTTGACATAATGGCTTTCGGTGATGGGAACACAGTGCCAGTGTTTCACTCCGTTCTTTCCTTGCCCCATTCGTCTGCCTCGTAAGGCTAGTAGTTGTTGTTGTTTTTAACTCAAGAAGGAGATAAACTTGTTGTTTCCGATAGGGAGCTCTTGGTTAAAGTTTCTCTATCTTGTTCCATTCCAGCTGGTTGAACTCAGTGACACCATCAGAAACATTTTATATCCATTGGTCTAATGACCTTAAAGATGTGAACTGGCATTGGGGTTTGGTCATACACATGCTTTAATGTAAAAGCTCATTACTGACAATTTCCTGGAAACTTCCTTGCTTTATTTCTACTACAAAAGTTTACTCAGTTTAGCAAAAATAGTGTAAACTGAGAAAATTAAAATATTTCATTTTAACAAATACTATAGTGGAAGAAAATAAACGAGGTGAAATAGCAGGTTCAAAAACTATCTTAATAAAATAAGAAAACCAGAACTCAAAAGTGAGGTCTCTAGCCTGCTACGTGGGGGAGAAATATGCTTGATCCGTAAATGCGGCCGATACCCTCTCTGCTCAATGCCTGCACCCCCTAGCCCTCTCCCTTTCGCTTGGTTATCCTCTCGTCAACCACTGTGTCCCAGCTTTCCCTCACCGCCTGGAAGTAGCGTGCCAAACATTGGGAACTGACTTCACTCCCCCTCACCGTTAACATTTCCAGCAGTCTGGTTGAAAATAGCCCTAAAGCTTAACAAGTGCAAGTAAAATAAATCATTTGTATTCAGGATTGCTTTTAGGGGGTGCGCGGAGGGGAGGGATGTACAGTTGACCCTTGAACAACACAAGTCTGAACTATGTCATTCATACTTCTTTTGCCTCTGCCACCCCTGAGACAGCAAGACCAACCCCTCCTCTTCCTCCTTAATGTAAAGATGATGACCTTTATGATGATCCACTTCCACTTAATGAATAATAAATGTATTTTCTCTTATTTCCTTCATAATGTTTTCTCTAGCTTTATTATAAGCACACAGTATATAATATGTACAAAATACGTGTTAATTGACTTTGTTATTGGTAAGACTTCTGGTCAACAGTAGGCTATTCATAGTTAAGTTTTTGGGGAGTGAAAATTTATACATGGATTTTTGACTGGGGCGGGGGTCGGCGCCCCTAACCCTCATGTTGTTTGAAGGTCAACTGTATTAAAATGTTCAGAAGCATGCTTGTGAGGTGTACTTTGCTAATATTTCCCAAAGGGCTCTATCAATAAGTCACTAAACATCACCATAGGCAAAATGTAAGACTGGACTAACGTCAGCAAATGTGTACATGGTATACATGTATGGATTTTTATGTATATTTTTACTACAAAGTTTCATACAATCAATGACCTTAAATCATGGTGTAGTCAGGATAAAATGTGACTGGATAACTAAGAATGCATTAAAAATGGAAGTCTATATGTCAACAAATATTTGTAAAATTATGAATGTGGTCTGAGAAAATGAATTGATTGGAACTAGGTGGAACTACTTGGGGAATGTATTGAATTTTGCAAATGGAAGTTAGTTTAGAAGACTTGGTTCCATGTGAGTGAGCTCCAATAGAAAATACTAATAGTTAGGAGAGCTGCAGATATGGTTACACGAATTTTTGTGACTGTCCTATACCTGGATAGTGCAGATTAGTGTTTCCACACCTGATTGTACATTGAGACTATCATAAGAGATTTTCTCAGATATGCATTGCCAGTGTTAATTCCCCAGAAACGCTTAATCAGCGAGTCAGAGAAAGTACCAATCTTGATTTATTTATTTATTTATTTTATTTATTTTTTTAAAGGTTTTCCTAGGGGTTTCTCGTGCATCTCCTGGCTTTGGGAATCACTGAACTAGGAATACTTTCAGAACTTGTGTCTCTCTTATTGTTCTTCTGACACCTTCTATATATTTTTTAAAAAAACATTTTCAAAATGTGCCTTGTGTAGTGATTAAATTTCTTTCTGTAGTTTATCTCCCTACTGCTTGTACATTACCTTAGGATAGAGCGAATATTTCTAGTAATTGTATCTCCTGGTGTGCCCAGCAGTTTTTATAGTGTATGATGAGTATTTTTAAAATACGTTGAACTGAATTTCTACCACTATTCATTTTGCTGCGTCTTGGTATCCCTGCTCACTTATCCCTTGATCCCAGTCTCTGAATTCAGAAGAATCTTCAGTTGTAGAAGAGGGACATCAAACTAGAGTGTAGTTAAGAGTAAAGTGAGTTGTTTGCCAGATGACTGCTTAGAGAATTAATGCAGAATAGCCAACAAAGCCTCATTTGAAGATGTTTTAATGTCATGATAATTGATTTATTTCTTTTCCTGAACAAAAACAAGGTCAGGCAAATCTGAAAATATTAATGGGAGCAGAGTATTTGACAATGAGGCCTTTGGAAAGTGTTGGATGTAGGGCCACTAAGCTCAACACATTCAGAGGCAAATTCTTCTTACACACACACACACACACACACACACACACACACACACACACACGCAGAAAGTCTGAGTCTCAACGATTTTCTGAAATACAACTAGCACAACCTCCCTGAAACCACAACAGAAAACCTGTTGCTGATTTATGACATAAACATTGTGTAGCCAAAAGCATTTTCATAAAATTTTATTATATGTGTAATTCTCAGCTAAACACAGTAAAGTGACATTAGAATTCCAAAATTGACAAAACGTTTTCAGAGTCCATTGACATATAATTCTATCAATTTTTGAGATTTTAAAAATTCCTAGTTATAAAAAATCATAGATACACTTCACTTTCAACATGTAAATCATATCACCATCACATGTATAAAAGTCTTCATTAAATATAACAATTCTATTAATATCCTTGAAGAAAATATAAAACACAGAATTACAGCTCCTAATTTGTTTGAATAATTATGCAATTTTGGTAAAACAGAAAAATATAAAAAGTATGCCAAGTCAAATAGTGTTTCCAAGGTTTAAATACCTGAATTATACTGCAATGTTACCACAGTCTACCTTAATTTTACAAAACACAGGCTAGAGGCAGACTGATCATGATTCAAACAAACATTGCTTATATATTTTTTTCAACTTAGAACACAATACAAAACTTGCAGGGGAAGGGGCAGAAGTAGTGATTTTAAACATGCTTACCCGAACTCCAGTCTGGTTTAGGAAATATGTAGCATTTCTTTGATTTTTAATTGTTCCTGCATTACTTGTGAATGTGACCACATGACTATAGTTTATGCTATTATGTTGTCAGGCTTCTGATAATGGGAAGGAATGTTTGTTTAGACTGTGTAGCTCTTCACTTTAATTCACTCTGGCTCCAGTGTGACATGTTAAAACTGCTATCAATGGAAAATCCAAATTTCCCAGAAAGACTTAAAACAACAGCAACCCCTGTGAACTGAAATTATCTCCTGTTGAGGCTAATTACCTTAGTACTTGTAGAAAAGGACCGCTATAGGAATCTGTTGCCTTGGAGTCTCTCCTCTCCCCTAACTAATGTGCCTTTATTTAGTACGAAGGTTGTGTTTTTGCTGATGACTCAATTGCATCTTTTCAGTATTAGTATAGACGTCAAGAGAAACACAAAAAACTGAAATGACATATTGTGCCATAAACACAGACATCATGTGATGTACACACCTTTCCTGTGATTAGAAAGCTTGTGATTAGAGAATTTACCCCAGCAGGGTGTGATTTCTTTGAAGGAAAAAAGTAGAAGGCTTAAGATATAAGGAAAAAATTAGAATTACTAAACTAAAAATTTTGTTAACCTGAAAAATTAAATATACCAAATAACTTATATGACTTAAGTAAACAATTTGTGTTTTCTTATCTTTTCCTACTGTTTTGAGCATATAGCTACTTAATCTTCTAGAGAAGCCAGTTCTATAGGTATGTTACTTGCTGTGTAAAATAGTTATTAGTCACTTACAAATGAGAACACAGCCATACTTTTGTCTGCTTTGTCAAAGATTAGATGACAATATGAGGATGGTTTTGTTTCTGGGCTCTCAGTCCTGTTCCAGAGGTCTGTATGTCTGTTCTTGTGCCAGTACCATGCTGTTTTGGTTACTGTAGCCTTGTTGTAAAGTTTGAAGTCTGGCAGACTGATGGAAACTATACTTCTTCAATCTTAAAGGAAGTTATCTTAAAAATAAACAAATATTATTCCATGAAAAAAGAAAGAAAAAATGGCCATAAAGTGAAAGGTAGAGAACTAGTTTTAGTGTCACATGTCAATATTAACAAGGAAGTTCTTGACAACTCTGTGAAACTGTTTACTTGAGATTGGGGTGAAATTAGGTGCTACTGAAATCAACATTAAATTGATATCTAAACCAATTATTTCTGGAACCTGGGCAGAAACATTTTTCATTCATTACTGCCATACTTCAAATGAATTGTTGCAAATTGAGCAAACAGGATCTTCCAAATATGCCCATTCATAGCTCAAATGTGGTATCTAATGCTGTAATGTAGGGTTTTTGTTCATTTGTTAAGATATGACTTGTCAATTTTCTGTCTACTCTACAGTTATAATTAATAACTAGTCCATAATTATGCAATTTTCCCACTGCTTTTCTCATTTAGCACATTGTAAAATTATTTGGCTTTCAGTTAGTTTAAATGGGATCGTAGACACACACACACAAACAGGAGTGGCCATACTCAAGCTAACATGGTCATCTGCATGACTCAGTGTATGCATACATTCATTTTCTACATTATCATTGTAACAGGAACACAAAATTAAATTTTCTTTGAGAGAATTCAATGCTAGTTCAAGGGGAAAAAAGTCTAACAAAAAGGGGCTCAATGAGTTGTAACTATTAAAAGTCTCTGTTTATAATACTTGAAATTGTTATGATGTGATCTTTAAATTTTTATTACTAGAATTTATATTCTATTTTAATGATGTATGTTAACTACTATGTGATTTTGGCATTAGATTTATATAATCAAAGTAGAAAGGAATTCAAGCATCTGTTATGCTAAGAGAAAGCAAAATTGTGATAGTATTTCTCAAGCATTTCTTAACACTACATTAAAATGTTTTAAATGATTTAATAAGATGTTTGTAGAAAATACTCTGGGTAGAATCCCAAATTATAACTGTTAATATCAGTTTGTTTTTGTTGGAAATAAATGGCAACATAGCATGCCAATCAAACAAAAATGGCAACACAGCAGACCAAAACTTATGAGACACAGCAAAAGCAGGCCAAGAAGGAATTCCAAAAAGAGGAAATAGAAAATGTCAACAAAGCTAAGACTTAGTTGTTTGAACAGATAAAAAATTGATAAAACTTCAGCTAGACTAAGCAAGAAAAAGATGGATGACTCAATAAATAATTTATAAACAAAAGGGCATGCATTATAACTGATAACATAAAAATACAAAGGATTATAAGACTCCTATGAATAATCTTATGATGACATTTTATATAACCTTAGAAGAAATAGATAAAAACATACAACTTCCCAAGACTGAATTATGAAGAAATAGAAAATCTGAACAGATCTATGACAAGTAAGGTGACTGAATCGGTAATCAAAAACCTTCCAACAAAGAAAAGCTCAAGACCAAATGGCTTCACTAGTGAAGTCCATCAGACATTTAAAGAATTAATACCAACGCTTCCAAAAGTCTTCACAAAATTTGAAGAGGAAGGAACACATCCAAACTTATTTTATGAGACCAGCATTGCCCTGATATCAAAGCCAGATAAGGACACCACAAGTAAAGAAAATTGCAGGCTAATATTCCTAGTGAGTATAGATACAAAAATCCTCAAAAAAATACTGGCACAGTGAATTCAACATCACATTAAAAGAATCGTACACCATGGTCAGATAGGATTTAACCCTGGGATACAAGGATGGTTCAATATATACAAATCAGTAAATGTGATACACCTCATTAACAGAATGAAAGATAAAAATGATTGTCTCAATAGAAGCAGGAAATACATTTGACAAAATTTAACATCATTTCATGATTAAAAACTTAGTAAATTATGGGAAAAATATACCTCCAACATGACAAAGTTCATACATGACAAGCCTATAGCTAACACCCAATTCAACAGTAAAAAACTGAGAGCTTTTCCTTTAAGATCAGGACCATGACAAAGTTGATCGCTCTTGCCACTTTTATTCAACAATTAGATGAAAGGAAGGGAAGGAAGGAAGGAGAAAAGAATACAAACTGAAAAGGAAGAAATAAAATTGTCTCTGCTGATAAGATCTTATAGAAAACCCAAAGATTCTACCAAAAAACTGTTAGAACTAATAAACAAATTCAGTAAATGGACAGGATATAGAAATCAGTTGTATTTTTATATAATAAACTATTTGAAAATGAAACTAAGAAGAGATTCCTTTTGAAAATACCATCAAAAAGAATAGGCATAGAAGGTGAAAGATCTGAAAACTAAAACATTGATGGAAAAAAACTTGAAGGAGAAACAAGTAAATGGAAAGACATCCCATGATCAAATATTGTGAAAGAATTAATATTGTCAAAATTCCCATCCTACTTAAAGTGATCTATAGATTCAATTCAATCACTACCAAAATTCCAATGGCATTTTCCACAGAAATAGAAAAAACAATCCTAAAATTTGTATAGAACCAGAAAAGATCTCATGCAGTTAAAGCAATCTTGAGAAAGAAGAACAAAGCTGTAGGCATCATAGCTTTTTATTTCGTACTACAGCTGACCCTGAAACAGCACAAAGGTTAGGAATGCCAACCCCCCACACAGTCGAAAATCCATGAGTATCTTTTGACTCCCCTAAAACCTAACTACTAATAGCCTACCGCTGAGCAGAAGCCTTGTCAATGACATAAATGGTTAACAGATATTTTGCACATCATATGTATCACATACTGTATCCTTACAATAGAGTAAGCTAGAGAAAAGCAAATGTTATTAAGAAAATCAGAAAGAGAAAAACACATTTACTACTCATTAAATGGAAGTGGATCATCATAAAGGTCTTCATCCTTTTGTGTCATCTTCACGTTGAGTAGCCTGAGGAGCAGAAGGAAAAGGAAGGTTGATCTTGCTGTCTCGGGGGTTGGCAGAGAGGGAAGAGGTGAAGGGGAGGTGGAAGGGGAGGCAGGAGAGGCAGGCACACCTCTTATAAATTTTATTGAAAAAAATCCACATATAAGTGGATCCACACAGTTCAAACCTGTGTTACTAAGAGTGAACTGCATATTATAAAGCTATAGTAATCAAAACAGTACTGATGCTGGCATAGAAAAGATATATATATAGACCAACAGAATAGAGATCCCAGAAATAAACCCACACATATCCAGTCAACTAATCTTTGATGAGGATGCCAAGAATATACAATGGGGATAGGATAGTCTCTTCAATAGATGATACTGGGAAAAGTGGATATACACATACAGAAGAATGAAATCGGACTCTTGTCTTAAACCACACACAAAACCAAATGTAAGACCTGAAATTGTAAAATTCCTAGAAGAAAACAAGCTTCTTGATATTGGTCTTGAAAATAATTTTTCAAATATACCATAAGCACAGGCAACAAAAACACAAACAAGTGGGACTACATTAAGCCCAAAAAGATTCTGCACAGCAAATGAAACAGTCAACAAAGTAAAAAGCAAGCTACAGACTGGGAGAAAATATTTGCAAACCACATATCTGATAGATAATAGGTTAATATCCAAAACACATAAGGAACTCACGCAACTCAGTAGCAAAAATAAATAAACAACTTGATTTAAAAATAGGCAAAGGACCTACATAGACACTTTTCCAAAGAAAACATATTAATAAATGGCCAACAGGTATATGAAAAGGTGGTTCAACACCACTAATCATGGGAAATACAAATCAAAACCACAATGAGATATCATTTCATACCTCTTAGGATGGTCATTTTAAAAAAGACAAGAGATAGATTTTGGTGAGGGTGTGGAGAAGATGGAATGGTTGCACACTATTAGTGTGAATGTAAATTGGTATAGACATTAGGGAAAATGGTATGGGTATTGTGGGTTCCTCAAAAAATTAAAAATAGAACTGCCATATGATCCGGCAATCTCGCTTCTGGATATATATCCAAAAGAAACAAAATAGGTATGTTGGAGAGATATCTGCACTCTCATGTTTATTGCAGCATTATTCACGTGGCCAAGATATGGAAACAACTCAAATGTTTATCAACAGAGGAATGAATAAAGAAAATGTGGGTATACACATACAGACACGTGTATATGTGTGTGTGTGTGTGTATATATATATAATGGAATAACATTCAGGCTTTAAAAAGAAGATCCTTTGCTACAGGTGGATGCACTTAGAGGACATTATGCTAACTGAAATAAGCCAGACAGAGGACAAATATGGCATATCATTTGTATGTGGTGTCTTAAAAAAAAATGTTGAATTTAGAGGAATAGAGATTAGAATGGTGATTGCCAGGGGCTGGGGGTGGGAGAGATGGGGATATCTTGGTCAAAAGACAAAACTTTTCAGTCGTAAGATGAATAAATTCTAGAGCTCTAGTTTGGAGCATAGTAAATGCAGTTAATGATAATGTGTATCATACACTCAAAATTTGTTTAAGAGAGTAGATATTAAGTGTTCTCATGACAAAAATAAACTCATACATACAAAAAAGGAGAAAATAGCTGTTAAATAACATCGATAGGGAATACACAAATTATTATCTTCTAATAAGTAGGAAAGGAAAGAAATAACATTCATGGATTTCAGTGTCATGGAATTTTGAATGCATTTTTTATTTTGTGTTTCTGGAATCTTGTAATGGGGTTTTATTATCTCCAAGGCCTCATAACACAGTCAAGACTTTTCCTATTGCTTCCATTTCGTCTGGATCCCTTACTCGGGAAGGATTTAATGTTTCAATAACAGTAATAATTGGAAACAAACGTTATCACCTATAATTTGCTCTTCTTGGTTCTGTGTTGACTTTAAATGCTGTTTACTCCTATCCTGATCATCTACTACTGCATAACAAATGGCATTCAAACTTGGGGACTTAAAATAGTTTTATTTTGTTTACAATTTTGCGTGCCAGAATTTGGGAAGGACTCGGCTGGGCGGCTCCTTTTTGCTTCTCATGGAATGAGCTGGTACAGCTCTCTTGGGCTGGAGAATTCACTCCGACTGGGCTCCCTTCCATGGTGGGTGGTTGGGGCTGGCTGTGGGTTGGGAGCCCAGCTGAGGCTATTGTCTGGGGCCTTGGTTCCTCTCTATCTTGGCCTCTCCTGTGCAGCCAGATTCCCGGAGCAAGTGTTCCAAGCAGACTGGGCAGACTGTAGGTCCTTTTTGACCTATGACTTATAATCCAGGAAATCTCAGAATATCGCTTGTGCCGCATTCTATTTTTCAAGCGAGTCTCTAAACCCACCCAAAACTCAAAAAGAGGAAAACTGAACACCTCTCCATGAGAGATGCAGCAAAGGCTTTGCAGACATCTTTAATCGATCACAACTGCAGCACATAAAAGAAAAATTTTAGATGAGGACTTGAATTGCTGAATGGAGAATAAATATTCCTTGAGCACCTCTCTGACACTCGCTTCTCTTCAGCACTTCTACTGCTTTCCAGGTATGTGCCAATAGCAACTACTACCTGTTTGCATTATTTTAGTTTTCTTGACTCTGTTCTGTTTGCCATCAATACATCCTAAATATTACTGTTGGATTAGTCTTTCCGAAGCACTGCTCCCTCAGATCTTTTAGTATCTCTAAAGCTTATGAGATTAGATGCCAATTTCACTAGCAAGGTCTAGAATACAGAAATTATCATATTATAAAAGTGTTTATTTAAAGTCCTCCAAATCTGATCAAAACTAGATTTCCTTTCCATGTTTATCCCTCATTATTTCCTCAGACTTCTTCCTTATTCACGCAAATTAGCTCTGCTCATTAACGTTCTAAACAATTTCCTCTTAGCTGGTCTTGGCGTTTTTTCTCATTCCACTAACTGAAATGTCTGTACTTCTTCCAGATTAAGTCTCTCCTTGTCCATGAAGACTTTCCTAAACCCTGGAGCCTATATTATACGTAGTTCTCTTTTCTAATGTTTCAATATACCAACCTTTCAACAACTGCATTCAAATTTGTATAAATAACATTATTCATGGAAGCATAACATCTATTTTACCAAATTGTAAGGTTCCTGATTACAGGTGCCACTTGTAACACTTCTTTCCATTCTCCGTTTAGAATAGTTCTGGGTGCATGGTGTAGAGATTTATTAAGTACTGGTTGAATTGGATTGAAAGTATACTCTGCTACTTTTTCTATACCCAGTTGTAGTGCCTATACATATTTAGTGTGGCAATATTCATACAAATATTTTTAGTGTTTCTAATTTATAAATTTCCAAATTATAACTGTTAAAAGCAGTTTGTTTTTGTTGGAAATAAGTGTCATTGCTACAATAATGCAACTCGGGCATAGACACCATCTGAACAAGGGAAATCCAGTATGCTAAAATATTTTTATGACTATATAGACAAATTTCTTTCCTACTTTAAATGCACCAAAGGCAATATAGATTCATATTTTCCATTGTTATGAAATTAATTAACTTTAACAGTTTACCTGTACACAGTTAGCCCAGTGGTCTCATTAATTTGGTAGTGTTATAAAAATATTTCCATGATTTAGTGATGAAAAAATTATTACAATATTTACAAAGTGTAAATCAGAAAGGGGAGGTAACTTTAACACAACTATGGATAAATCAAAAAAATTAAGAATCTGTTCATTTGAAATGTCTTAAAAATATTTAAAAATTTGTTTCTTGTAATTCAATGATTGCTATTTCTCAGTTGCTTTGTTTTTCAGTTATATATAATTCTATAAATTATTTGCCAAATAATCGTATATCAACATATCTTATACAAGCCATGAAACCTTTTCATAAATAATATTATAGAATTACTTTCATGTACAAATATTTTGGAATAGTGTTTTTTTCCTCCCAGAATTAGCAATGTGCCTTGTTAGCAAAACTTCAAAGTCAGAGCATCATTTTCCATTTGGCACATCATAAATAACTGTGCTGGCTGCCAGTTTTCCCACTGATTGAGTTTATGCTAATTTAGTAATCTGTTTTGGTTAACAAAACCACAACTTTGAGTCATCTTTTCTCTGAGATGCAGAAACTAATGGGGAAATAAATGATGTGCCACAATTTTCTTAAATGATGTAACACATCTTTAAATGTATCTGTATCACAGCTTCGTATGTTGTGAGTACACAAATCTTAATTGAGATGAGATATTTTTCACTGAGATAGCTAATTCGAAATTATAGCCAAGATGAAATCTGAAGAGTAAAAATCAGAAATAAGAATGAAGACATGATGAATGTGATGTGCACCATCTGGGGAATGGACACGCTTGAAGCTCTGACTCGGGGTGGGGGGGGCCGGGCAATATATATAACCTGAACTTTTGTACCCCCATAATCTGGGGGGAAAAAAAAATAGAGAAAAGGAAAAAAAAAATTTCTCTCTGACATTCTCCTGCCCTCCTGTCTCTCACTTCTCATTCTCCCCCAAGACTACCCCTAGGAACCAGGAAAAAAAAAAAAAAAGAATGAAGACAAATTGTAGCAGTTACTTCTTTGAACACCTGCATCATCTGAGAGAATGTTTTATTACAGACTTACCTGTATGTGAAAAAACCATGAAAGCTACTAAATTTCTTTGATAAGCTGCAGAAACCCCCAAATAAAATATTCACTCATTAAATACAGCTCTCTGATTCTGTGGTTTCAGTATCTAATATTACCAGATGCTAACTTGCACACATATTACCTCTCTTGAAATTAAGTTTTATTTCTATTATCTTCTTACCAAAACTATACAAAGAGATGGTAATGCTGTCAAAAATCACTCATCAGAGTATATTTTTCTAATTAATAAAGCTTTTGCTTATATTGTACATGTCTTTTTTGAAGAAAAATTAAATGTTTCTGTACAAAGATGAATTATTATTTAGAAATGCAACTATTTAAATTTCCTTTTAAAAAGTCAAGCTGCATTTCTCACAATGGGTTGCTTTTATAGTGCCTCCATTTCCCACACATTCACATTAAAAGATTAACAATTCCCCGGGCACTGCGCATAACCCACGGCAGAGAAAGGCTCTCGGGGGGTGGGCAGAAGTAGGATTCAAATTCTTTTGGACAGTGTGTGGGATCATTTATATTTAAGATACAACATCCTATTTCTATAGGAAGACCATTATTGTTTGTTGAAACTTGTGAGTCTAAAAAGAAAACTTCTTCAGCCATGGCTAGAAGACTTGAGTGGAAATGCCTTCTAACCTCTGACCCAAGTCTCTGATGTCTTATGATAGGAGCATAATTCCGACAGTGGGAATATCAACATGACCGCAGAGCATGCAGTGTGGAAACCTAACACATTCCACAGCTGTGTCCTGCTACCAGTAGGAGCCAGTTGCAGCAGGAGTTCAAAGGGCAACTGGAAAAGTCTCCATCTAAAAATGTAAGTGCCACATGCCACAACACACACATGGCTTTTTCCATCTCTTTTATTTTCTCCTCAATGAATTAAAAGGCAAGCCTCATGATTGAGTTGATGGAAATGTTAAAAGGAAGCCAGAAACAGAAGTGAACCACTTTTTCTGAGGTTACAGGAATTTACCTTTTTTTTTGATCTTTCTTCCCCCCGACATTGTCCTAGATGTGAGTTTCAGAGGATTTGAATCATAGTTAATTAATCTGCCTACCAAGTCTTAAATATCTGATTGGTAGGTGATAGAGTAGAACTAAACAAATTTGAAAAGGAAAAAAAACTGCTCCCTTCGACTTCAGATGCATAGAGAAATAACATACCTGATTATTGTACAAAAACAAATTATCAGGTTCACCTCTTATACAAAGAGTAGCGTCTAACTGTACACACGTTCCTGATCTCACTGAATACCAGTGATATAGAAATAGTCCACATGTAAAACTAGGCAAAATACAATAGAAAATCGTATAAAAACGAAGTTCACAAACATGTCTGTTCTCTCCACTAATAAGCCACATCTCTGAATTCTGCCTGGCACAGTGTTAGACACTCCATGAATGTTGAATGAGGGAGAGAAAGAAATATCCTTGCAAATGATCATGGAAAATTAAATTGGATAAAACAGATGCACAATGTTTAAATCCACTTTAAAACCAGACAAGTGGGGAGTTGGAGCAGTCTCTGTATCTGCCAACATATTAAATGGATTAGAAATTCCATAAACTGGTTCTGAAGTCCATGATGATGCAGGGCCCCTTCCTGCCACAGCTGTGAGATTTAAATATAACCTCATGAATTCAGAGAAGTTGAAGGGCATATCCTTTTAAAGATGCTCAATTCATATGTGTAATTTATTTTTAAAAAGATGAATGAGCTGCATTGGAGGTCTGAAATAATTAGACTTTTGAAAGCGAAGGAGATGCCTCTTTGCCACCTATTTACAGGGGAGTTAGAAAGAAAGACCTTGAGATTTGCTCATGAAAATGTTTAAAGCCCTAGGCTGTGAATTGATGGGGTGTGGTGGTACAGAAGAAAAGACATGTGTGGATAAATTATGAGGCTTTCCCAGCCCAAGTACCACTGATTAAGAGTTTATGATCTGCCCACCAAGTGGCCAGATATAGTCTCTATGACCTTCACCACACACTTGGTTATTGGCATTTTGACACCTTTTTGGCACAGTGGGGGGCATTCCTGACACTATCAATGTAATATCCCTGTTTTAGATCACAAACATTACTCATTAACCTTAGGGCAGGAATCTAACATAATCAAATATCCTTTTACCACCTAATTCAAATCAACAGGGGACTGGATAAATAGGAAAGCATAATGTAAACAATACATAGGGAAAGGCTCAAGAATTTATTGTGGGACTTTTCTGAACTACATTTCTGAACAATGTGCTCAAAAGTTCAAAATCTGGGTGCTGTGATTTCGAGGCATCGCTCTCGTTAGCAGGGAGGTGGTTTAGTCTTTACATAGGAAAATGTTCACGGTCTCAAACAAGGCAGAGAAAACCTTTCAAGAATTAAACATCCCTTTTTCATTTCTTCTCTCTGATTTCCAATAAGTTACCTCTTATAGTCAACTCAAAACGTAATGTTCTCTATTTTGGTCACATCGTTCTCTCTAACATCTGTATCTTTTGTCTTCATATTTTTCAGTTAACTAAATTTGACAATAATTGCCTGAAAAGTTCGGGAATGATGAGGCTGTTCCTAACTTGTCTTAACTTCTTGGTAAGCAGGGTGAGGACCAGGGCACCTTGATCACTTCACCTCATTCCTGGCTCTGCTGGTAACCAGATGCCAGTTGTGTCCTTAGACGGTAAAACTGTACTTATTTTAAAAGAAAAAGTGAGAATTACTAATTAGATTTTTAAACTCTAAAACATTATTGTATCATTATATTGTCCCCAATGATACCTCCTCTCTTTTTACTTTTTTTCATCTTATCTGATTAAATTTAACATTTTAGCAAAGCCCATCACCCACAATTTTTACGAAACTTAGGTTAGATGAACGAGCTCACGTTATATTATCAACATAGCTCTTCACTACTTGAATCCTATTTAAAGAGCAACCTTCATAAAGCAAATGCTCGTAGTACAGGCAGACTGAGATGTTTTCTATATGTAGAGAAGAAAGAGAAAAGATTGTATGGCTTCAATATAAGCAAAATTTTCTTACATTAAAATTTCAATTATTAGAGGTTTCTTGTTTGGGGGGCCATTCAGAAATAATATATTTACTACATGTTAATATTTACATGTTGCTGAAGCACATTGAAAGGCAATTCTGTCTCCTTCCTAATGACATGTAAGATGCAGCAGCTATGGTGCAAGATGACAGCAGCCTAGTCCCTTCTGTTATCGAAAAACAAAAGAGCAAAAAGATGGGAGACGAGAAGAAAATCCATTGCAGCCCATTAAAAAGCCAGATATAGTCCACCTTCTCCACCCAGCTCCCTGCTAGGTGTTTCTCTCCCGACTTCTGTGGAATCGCCTCGCCTTTACCCAAAGCTGGACCAACGACAGACAGTTCCATTAGCTGGCAACCTGTCCTCTTTCCCAGCTCTGCCCCGGGGCCATGGGGGCTTCAGAGTGTCACCTAAGCTGTTTCTGAGGTGGAACCTACTGCAGCCCAAGAAGGCTGAGCATCAAGGCTTTCCTCTGCCTGATGACAAGGAGCCACCAAATTTATTTCAAGGTGGTCGTGTTTCAGAGTGGCACGGCGCAGTCTAAAAGGCAATCTTTCTCCAGAAACTTGAATGGGAAGCAGGAAAAACTACCTTTTCTCTGCACCTCTTATTCCTATTAAGGACTCTTGAGACCAGTTATAGGCAGAATAGATCAACTATGTTTTTTTGCTTCATGTGTAAGTTGTAGTGTGGGTTAAATCTGTGTAAACTTGTGTGAGTACATCCACTACTTTGAGTCTGAGCCCAGAAACACATTGGGCTTTGCCTCTAGAGGCCACTGCCATTCCCAGATGGCTCCAGGTGGCTCGTGCGTTCTCCTTGGAGACAATTGACTTCTTCATGCCCCTGCCCACAGGACTTCTCTTAGCTCAGCCACTTGTCAGCCCTGACAGGCAGCTTATGTCACCAATCAACCACTCTAGACCCTCTTGGTAAGTGACGTTATCTCATATCCAGCCCAGATGTGGAAATGACTGGGAAGGCCGTGCCCCACCCTCAAAGCCAGCCCTGCAGCGGGGCTGTGCAGCCAGGGTGGGTCACCAGGCTTCCTTCTGCACGACCGCGTGTCGTTAAAGTCCCAAAGCGCTCCACAGTTGAGTTTTCCCTCCTGCTGCTTCAAGACTCTTGGAAGGCTGACCTCATTCTTTTAGTTTGCTAATGCCCCTCACTCAAGGCACTTATCATAAGCTTTTCCAAGGCAGTGTTGGAGGACATTTGGATAGAACCTAAAAGTGCTCACCTAAAGGTGTAGTGTACTCTCTGCCTTCAACTCCATCAGTGGCTGAGGAGATGAAAGCTCAGACATCTGATTATTTCTTATTTCTACCTGAGTTTCCTGTCCGTCTGAGGTATGTTCATCTGGAAAGCTGCTTCTACTTCCGTCATCTTTTCGGTCTTAATTCCTGTATTCTGGGATCTGATTCTTCCTTCCAAAATCCTCTTTGACAATGTTCTCAGTGAGCTCCTTTGGTGATCATGCAAATGAAACCCTGTTTCTTCTCCCATGTTTTAAGCACATGCTCTGTGCAAGTCACTGTACTACACATTGGGGATTTCATCCTTAACCTGCAGGACTTCAGAGGCCTGAATGGTAGGCAAGCACAGAACACTAGAACTCTCAAAGTACTTTGTTAACCCCACAAAGTTAATGTAAGAAACACTAAATCCAGTGAGTATAAGACATCTTTAGTTAGTTCTGCCAATATTTTTTCCCTAGAGAAATTGGAATAATTACCCCAAGTGTCCCACTGGTTCTGCTCAAAACTGCTAACAATTTAACAAACTTTTACAATTTCTGAGCCAAAGCTAAACTTAGCAGTCTCTAGGCTCTCCTGTTTGAATCCATCCTACGTTCAGAAAACCACGATGTGCATGAAGGATGAAATATGCGAGGCATCTGTTGCTTCCTGGATTATCAACTAATGGTAGCATAGTTGACATAGCAAAATTAATTTTACTTAAGGAATCACAGACAACTGGAACTGAGATGTGAGAGGTGAAAAATGAGTGTTTTATCGACTAAAGTACTCAGCAACAAACTCCCTTGCTTCTTAAGTAAGTGTCATGGAAGTAATGTATTGCTGTTTTTTGGTGTTACATTGCATGCCTACCCGTCCTGTCATAATTAAAAATCTCTGAGAAACCTAAAAGCTGTTAATGGTCATCCACATGCTAACTAAATGAAATATATCCCCTAAAATGGATTTTTGAGACTTACTCAAAAGACCAAATGTGGCATGGTTATCACATATAGAAATAATCTTCAATGATTAAATGCATTTGAGTTTTCTTTTTTGTTTTTAATTTTAGATAATCTAATCTTTGTTAAATTTGATTATATTTTAAAATAGGGAACTGAGATATTCACACTTACATCCTTTTTACCCTTAAAAATGATTCATTTTAGATCTGGGCACAGGGGTGAATGCCTGTAGCCCCAGCTACTTGGGATGCTGAAGTGGGAGGATCACTTGAGCCCAGGAGTTCCAGGCTGCAGGGTGCTATGACAGTGTCTGAATAGGCGCTGCCCCCCAGCCTGGGCAACATGGAGAGAGACCCCATCTTAAAAAAAAAAAAAAAAAAAAGAAGAAGAAAAATTTGTTTTGACATGTGATAGCATGATTTGATTACTGGCTGTTGTATACAATTATCATAATCCATAATCTTAATACCCTATGCTTCAGGACTTTGTAATTCATGAGGCCTGGAATGCCAAGATAGAGCAAGAAACTAACTTAACCAACCACCCATGTAGCCAGCAAGCCAGACCAAGGTTCTGCCTTCAGATAGCCCAACGAAAGGCTTTGATTTAAAAGAGGGTGAGGTGGAATAACAGATACGGGAGCACCATGTTGAAGGATAAACTTTGGGGAATTGTGCCTTATCATATTCTTTGCTTTTGTGGGTAACTTCAAGGAAATACAAGACATGATAACTTTTTGTCTCAAGTCACCTATTTTGGAAATTAGAATTATCCACTGATTTTGTTTTTGAAGGTTGTTTAAAAAAAAAAAATTCTAATGTGGCTTTTGCAAATCATTATTTTACAATTTTATATAAAGTTAAGCCATCCTACTATAAAATGAGGAGCACTTCATGTCAAGTTCCATTTTAATGCAACAATAACTGTGATGAATATCAGTTACCATGTAGCTTTTAGAGGAATATGTTCTGCATAGAACAACATAAGCTCTTCACCAATCTCTATTTTGCTGACTTGCTGAATAACTACTGCTTGCATTCTGTGACTACAACACAGTGTGACTGCTGCCTGGAGCCCACCGAGAGCTCCCACCCCACCTGGGAGCTTTTATACTTTAGGGTCCCATGAACTCTTGTGGCCGTTTGAATCATCTTCAAACCAAAAGCCAGCTATGTTTTTTCTAAACCCATTTATGCCAGGTGTACTTGTTAGTATGTGTATTTTATTAGATATTATGCAAACCAATAAAATATCAGTGCAAAAACAAAGACATTTTTCTGTGAAAACTAAAGGGAATGCTTTGGAAAGGTTTAATAAACCAGGTCGCTGAATTCATTGCTTGTTGAATGGGGTATAGGTGGTACAACTTTGAGAGGTTGGAGAAAAAAATCAAAATCTAGACGAATTTTTTTGATCATACTGTTTTGTAATTGTTTTTAAGTTTTTAATTCACTTAAAAAACACTAATATTTTAAATAATGCCCTCAGTGTGTGATTTATAGGAGAAATGATTTAGAACTCTAACAAACATATCCATCAAGGAAAAGGCTTGGAATTGCATCAGATATTGGTAAATGCATGAGCATATAGTATTCAAAATATAATTAAAAATGTTTAAACTACATGGATATATTATTTTCCTAATGGTTCCGCTCTTTAACTGGCTCACTTTTACAGCCAAAACAAGTACCAACTGTTCAGATAAGACAGCTTCCCCTGTATGATCAAATAAATCACAATCATTTTTCAAATTAAACAATTATCACTGAAACTTTAAGTAGATCTTATACATCTAATGAGTTCTCAGATTCTATTTTTCACCTTTTATATGTGTACTATCATCTTCTTGGACCAGACTTTTACCACCTCAAGCCTACATTGCTAAATTATCCTCCAGATTGTAGCACTAATTGTAGTCCCTTTTGGTCCCACAAATATTTTTAAATACTGCCATTGTTTGATACTTTAGTAGTGATAAAATCCTGCTATCCTCTTCTTTGCTTATGTCTTTAAGTCCAGACTCTCAGCTAGCATTTCAATCCCGGTCCATCTGGCCGTCCTCTACCTTCTCAGTCTCTGATTTGAGCACATTTCTAGTGCTGGGAACTTTGTTAGCATCACCTGAACATGTGTGGGGATTGCTTCAGGCTAGGAGTTCGAGACCAGCCTGGGGAGTATAGCAAGAACCGCCCCCCCCATCTCTACAAAAAATAAGAAAAATTAGCTGGGTGTGGTGGCGCGTCCCTGTAGTCCTAGTTATTCAGGAGGCTGGGGCAAGATGATCACTTCAGCCCAGGAGTTCAGGGTTATAGTGAGCTATGATGACGCCACTTCACTCCAGCCTGGGTGACAGAGCCAGACCCTGTCTCAAAAAAAAAGAAAAAGGAAAAAATATAAAATGTGAACCATAGAACCTTGTGTCTACAGTTCCATAGTTTTTGCAGACAGTGGAAATGAAGAGGTCTGGGAAGTGGGATAAGTTTTATGGATGCAGCTAGGCCAGGGGTAGGAGAAGGGAGAGAAAAGAACACATCACAGAAATAATGCCTTTATACATATATATTTGTGTGTGTATATATATATATAGTCATCCTTTCATCAAAGTCTTGAAGCACATTATAGATATTTTCTACCCAATTCTCCCCTGCATCAATGAAGTACATAGCATTTCCTTTATTTTTTAAGGGAAATAAATTGACACAGTTTGTAGGATTTTCCAGAACAAGGCAGAGGGTCAATGTCAAGGCCAAGCTGAAAATGCAGCCTTTACAGATACAGCTGCTTTGGCTTCCCAGGAAAGCCCAGTGCATCCTTCCTACAAATGGGCTGTCTGACCGCGCTGTGTACGTGTCGTTGCACATCTGCGTACCGCAGGGCACCTTCACGTTTGATGCTGGCCGAGTTTCCTGTTGGGAGCTCATCTTTACCTATTACCAAGCTCCATAAATAGCTTCAAAAGATTCTCTTGGAAAGAATCAAAGGCAACTGCCGCTGAAGCTCTCTCTCCAAAGGAAACGCGAAGCAGACACTCGCACCTTCTGGGAACGCTGACAGGCTAATTTCCCTCAGCCACCTCGCTTAAAGCAGTAAGTCTGGCACCACGGTGGCGGGGAGCCCTCACCAGATACCAACCCCGCGCTGACTGTGTCAGAAATGATGTCAGATGAACGGCAGTCCCCGGACCGCTGCCTCATTTGGAGCAAACACTGAAACACTTGTGTCTGCGTCTACTTTATGACTTGACTGAAAAATGACTTTGTTCACCATGGAAGGCCACTAATGTATGAGGTGTCAGCCCAGGACTTTAGCACTTCTATATGCACAACATTCTTTCTATGCACATAGCTACACAAACAGTGGAAGTATCATTGAACTACTTATATTATCAATGCCGTATATCAGGGGAGAAACTACATGGCAAAAGGTGTGCTAATACTTTCCTGTGTATAAAATCTTGTGAGAAACAATTTTACCAAAGGTATGGGGGAAAGAATGTTTTCATTTCATGCCATATGGTTTGGCTTATATTGGATTTACACATTTGGAGGTTCTTATTTATTTTTAACGGTGGTCCTTCACCTCAGGTGCACGAATGTGGTTTTCACCTCTCCTCTTTGGGGACCGTACCTGTCAAAGGCTGTTGAACGGGGTTCTGAGGACTCGCTGGCCCTCCTGTGGGCAGATCCTTGTTCTCCCCCATCTCCTCTCCACGTGCCCCTGTTCTCTGAGGAGCAGGCACTGTGATTCATCCTGTGATTAGGAACGAGGAAGAGCCCCTTCGTTCCCTACACCAGTGTTCTCCTCACTGTTGGTCACTGAAGAGCTACTGCCCAGGGAAGGCCACTCCTCTTTCTCCAGCTCTCCTCTTGCTCTGTACTGCTATGAAAATCAGGCCTGAGCCCGGTCTCATTCTGGAAATTATTTGGTAATAACAAACAGACCCAAGGCAGTGTTGCGAGGTTAGGCTGTGACCTTTGGAGACCTGGGTTCCAGGCCTATCCAGAGGTCGGTGGTCTCTGCCTCGTGAGCCGCAGGTATGTTTTGATGCCACAGACTTGTATGGCATTTGGGGCAATATTACCTTGATCCCAAGAAGGCAGCAGCAGGACACGTAGGCACAGGATAAGGGGGGATCATTGTCTTGCATCACCATTGTTTCAGACCCCCTGGACTTTCTATTCTGACTTCGGTGACTTCCAGTTTTGTAGAAAGTAATTTGTAGAGGGCTGGGTGCTGGTGCGGATACGTGATGGTAGATCAAATTTTGGGGGTAGGTCATGGTAGTCTCAGATTCATGGTTTGGGTTTGGAATATTTCTTCACATATTGTGATTAGTCCAGATTCCAGCCATGCTTTCTAATGTGAATCTCATTCTCTTGATTCACACCTCTAAATCCTTATTTTGGTATTCTTTCAAATTATATCCCAGAAACTTTAACTGATGCACATTATAGTTGCTATGATGGTGCTGTAAGATATAATTTTCCACTTTATTTACCTTCAGGAACAACCTACAGAATCGACATACATGTTGCTTTGTTTACTTCAGAAAGAAGTCACTTCATCATGGTAACTGCAGGTGGCTTTCTACTGTTAATGCAGTTCCAAAATTAGACCGCAGACCATTGGAAGACAAAGACCCAGGTCCTTCTGACCTCTCCCGGCTCCAGCTCCCAGAAACTAATTAATACCAAACTAGCTTTTGGTGACTTTGAGACTCCTGGGAGCCTCAATGCTTGGGTTCAAATCACAGCGTTTCCCCTAAGTGTTTGTATGCGGCTGGGCAAGTTACTTAACCTCTAGATATCTCAACTTTCTTATCTATAAATGGGACTGATAAAACAATATCCTTGTCACAGGGCTGTTGTGAGTTGATCTATGTAAAGTGCTTAGGATTGTGTCTGTCACACAGAATAAGCATTATATAATGCTATTATTTCATAAAACAACAGACTTCCTCTAATTTGGTCAGTCTTTCCAGGAGGCCTCAAGAGACTATTTGATAATGAACAGTTTTGCACATAAAAATCTAAAAACGAATGACCCGTATGAGTCATTTTCAAAGGGCAATGAGAGAAAGGGAGAGACCAAGGGAGTGCCACATGCAGCTAGGCCAATTTCAGGAAGTCTTGGATGGACCGGCCAGCACCTTGGAGCAGAAATTAATTGTAGAGAGAACGTAGACCACTGCCTCTTCCTCTTTCCACATTAATTTTCACCCATCTGTATCTACTAATGCTGAATGTGCTTGTGAGATTCTTTGGGGAATATTATTTTGGAATAAAAATGCCAAACTCCTAAGGACCTAAGTAACACTAACTCTCGGAATATACCTACTGGGGTTCAAGTTATCAAAATAAGTAAGGCGACAATAACAACAACAACAAGGGGTAGTTGTGAGTTACGTGAAGAAGTATATACCTTGGGCAGTGAACAGAACTTGGGAATTAAGGAAGATTCTAATCATAAGGAAGTTTCCAGTGCCTTTGACTAAGGGATTGCACTGTTTTGAAAGACATCTAGACAGGGCAGAGCTCTTCACATACCAGGCCCAGGGGATTTTCTGAAGACAACTGAGCTGAGAAGCTCCTTCTTTGGCACAAAAGCCTTATCTTTCAGGTGTTAGCGGCAGCACAGAACCGCAAAGTCCAGGCAGCAGATGAAAGTCCTTTCTCTGTGTCATTCTCATTTCTGCACCCCACGGGGCCCCTTCCAAGTGAACCAAGAGCACACATATAGCAACAGAGAAGTGGGAGCTGTGCCCTGTACACTGCATTTCTGATCGCAGCAATAAACATGGATCTCAATTCCATTTCACAAAAATGGGTTTGATTCATCTAAATTTTAGCTAAAAACTGACTTCAAACTTACATCTCAGATCTGAGCACTGAATGTTCCATTATAGAAACTCTACTATATGAAAAGCATATTCACAAATAACTTTTAAAAAATTAAGAATAAGAAAAAATGTGTACAACTAAAAATATCATCCAAGATGAGGGACAAGTTGGCTGACCAGAGACCATCAGCTGCCAGACGTCTCAGAAAGAGTGAAAAGTTTTAGATGAAAAAGAAAAAACAAACATAGATTGGGTATAATTCCAAGGGAAAAGTACCAGAACCTACCAGAGATCCCACAGGAAGAAGCTGCAGAGCAGAACAAGAAAGAGCAAGATATTGGCCGAGGTGAATCCCTGAGAGGCTTGGGGTCCAGCAAAAAGGGTAGGTGGGGGGTTGTTTCCCCTCTCTCACACCTCTGGCGGTCAGCAGGCTCCAGAGCTGCTGGAGAGCTCTTCTCCCCTCACAACCCCAAATCTGTTGCCGCCAGGGAACTGGGAGCTTCTTGAGGCCAAAACACCAGGCTGCCAGCCCCCTTGGGGCACTTCCTGTCACCACAGACCAGAGCTGGACGGCAGGCGCCATATTGCTCCTCTACCCACCATGTGCCTTTGTCCTCCTCAGGGGGCTTTAGCCCCTCAGTTTTTGTCTCACTTGTTCCCACACAAACATTTCCCAACTCTGGCCCAGATTGTGGGAGCCACAGGGGGCCGGTGGGTCCCTGGGCATCTTCATGACCCCAGAGACTCATTTAGCTGAATGTATCCACTTAATTTTCTATGTGTCAGCCCAAATGATTGTTTTTTTCCCTCAATTTTTTTCCTAAATAAAAAGAATAAAGGCCTGACTGCTTGCCACACACTGCATATAGGTATTATAGCGATTAATTAGAAGATGAAATGTTCAAGGAAAGTAATTGGGCTGCGAAAACCAGATGCAGAAAAGACTATCCCCTACATGACAGGGCTCCGGCCGGGGAATGTGATCTATGCTACTTCCAGGCCGACTCCCAAACTCACGTGGTCCCCTGGATTCTCTGTCTTCCTTCACCGAATAACTCAAGGCAGAAAACCCAGCAAAATTCCAAGACCTTAGGGGTCAGGGAAGCCATTAGATGAGAGGAGCCTGGTTTCCTGACTATCTGTTGGGCCAGGCATCTCCTGTGTCCCACCAATAGCGACACATTATAGCCATGTGACACACGAACTGGGAAATGAGGGAGAAGTAATACTTTGTCATTTTAGTCCACTGATATTTTTAGGTCGTTGGTGATAGCAGCCAGTGTTGCTCACCTTGACTCAGCTGGGTCTGAGTCTAAATCCTGGTTACACCCGTGTGTAATTGTGACATGGAACTTCCTTTTCTCATCTGTAAAAGTTGGATAATAATACCTGTTCAAGAGATTATGATAAATAAATGAGATGTTTTCTACAATGCCTGTCAAAGTAGGATTGACATTCAGCATTTATTATTTTAAATATGGTTTCTAATTTAATCATTAAGTATCACCATTTTTCTTACAATTGTGACTAACACATTTCTAAAATTATTCACTTCTTTGCCATAATCAAAACGTACTGAAAACATCTTAACCTTTGTCAGGGAAGCTGGTTTTTCCTACTCAACATCAGTTGGCAACAACGACTGCGGGGTTTCTCCGGGACTTACATTCTCGCATTAATGTCCGTTCTCTGACCATTTCCTTCTAGTCATTGGTCCCTTATCCATTGATGTGGAGTCTCATGACCTCCAAGGCAACACTATGTTGAAAATTAATTATCCAATTTATTATTAAAATTACCTTCTCAAAATTATCCTTTTTGTTCTCTTGAAAATATCTTGCAGTGGCCATATCCAGAATGTGGGACATTCGATCTATCAAAGCAGTGGGGCAGAGCAGTGGGGGGAAGAGAATTAAGGGACTGGCACAAAAGTACAGTATATTGATCTTACTCAAATCCTTATCAGAATAAACCAGGAAGACATTTTTAAGGCAATTGGGGTAATTTGAGTGCTGATGAAAAACATGAATGCAGATGCTATTCGGTGACTATTGATTTCGTTGGCATGGGGACATGGTGGTTAATTTTTAAATGTCCTTAGCATTTAGAGTGCATGCTGAAAATATTTACAGGTGAAATGACATGATGTCTGGGATTTTTTTAATACTCCTGAAAAAAGTGTTGAGGGAAATGTCAAAAGAAAAAAAAGTGTTACAAAATGTTAATCACTATTGAAACTCAGTGAAGGGTATGGGGTACATTGTAGGATTGTCTCTACCTTTGTGTATATTTGAAAAAAAAATCTTTAGTTGGTAGACAGGGATGCAGTGATGATCTGGAGTGTCTCAGTCTGTACATCAGACCAAGTTTTCCCACAGTACCGCAAAGGATGTGAAATGGACCGATAAATGTCTAGAAAGATTTCCTGAAAGGCACAGTCTGTTAGTGGTGATGTCTGGGGTCTGCACATATTGCAATACTGGTATCACTCGTCATTTTGACACTTGTTTTAGGATATATCTTTATTTGGCTGCTTTATGCCTCAAATCCTAGAAGTGAACAAATGTTTTACTGTAGTATTCTGGAGTTCATTAGTATACACCTGAGACAAACTGAATCTATCCGTATCTGTCTTCTTTCCTCTTTTTTTCTTGGATTACCTTCCAATAAATATATCCATATCTCTGCATCTATCTATATCTATACACAAACACATATATGGAGAGCAGGGAATATACTACAGTCCATTTAACATTACTTTCCATAAACTCAGACTCCATTTAGAACTTTCATATTTTATATTCCTGAATTATACTAGAATTATCCAGCTTGAGTTTATCCAAATAGCGGAAACAAAAATCCTGCCTTCTTGTGAAGCACCAAAGCAATTCAAGAATAAATGGAAATGAATGTATCTTTCACTATATGTATCTGCTGGCGATCTAACTCTCTTGAAGATGTAAGATAATGTTTAGCCTCCAGGTCACCTTGTGCCTTTGATAGCCTCTAGCTTAGACATAAACTGTGAGAGGGTATGGGTCTTTTAGGAAAAGAGAAAGTCTCTGTGTCTGTGATGAGTCATTTTTTCCTTGTAGCATATGAGCTAAACCATCTGTTTAAAATTCAAAGAAGTAATAAACAGAGAGAAGGACAGATGTCACTCCTATTAAGCCCCCGGAGAGACAGGTGATGTCCACTGTGCATGAAGGGAACGTTGATGGTCTCTGGGCTTGTCTGGGGCTTCTGGGTGCTGGTGACAAAAAGTTCCTATTCCCTGCTGAGGTCCAATCTGGATCCCACCTACCTGGTACCTCTCCAAATTTCTTCCCAAGCCAAGGAGTCTGGTAGCATAAAAAGCCCTAACCCTTTTCTCCAACATCCCTGCTCTCTGACATGTGGATCAAGGCTTGGTCTTCTTGTATTCTTCTGTGGAGGTCCCGGGTGACAGTCAAGCCAAGATGAGTAGAGAAAAGGACCTCAGGGTCTATGGACTTTGAAGGTCAATCTCAGAGGCAGTAAAACAATCGTTACCTTAACATATCATCCACCAAATATCCCACCATACATACATTTTATGATAAAAATATAATGCTTTCCACTATAAAGTTTTTAGAATATTACAACTGCACTCTTTATTTACTTATTTTTAGCCTTTTATACTCCCTTACTCTTCAGACTCTACCTAGTCCTCAGGCCCTCTGGCCTTCCCAGCTTACCCACGGTCTTCCATTGTAGCAATCTGTTAGGCTTGGGGTGTTTTCAATAATCTACCCTCCATCCCTCTAAAAGTGTACCAGTCTTGCCTCCAGGAACATGTTCAGCTGGGTAAAATATAGTTAATTACTAAATCCATAAACACGGATGTATTAAAATAAAGTAATACAGCTAGCTCTTCCACTCTACAAAATGGGAAACTTTGCATAAAGTTACTTTAAAGAGATATTTTTTAAAAGATATCTAACCCCAGAAAGTTGTAGAAATTAAATTTAATGCATAGGACTTTCTAAATGTTGTTCAAATAAAATGTCAGTGCCAAGCCTTTGCCTAATATGGGCAGAAGATACTCAGTAAATGTAAAAAAAAAAAAAACGATACCACTAATATTTGGTTGAGCCTGTGTTTGGTCATATTGTGCCCAAATAAACCACTGTTTTATTATATATAAGACCTAGATATCCTGTTTCTCAGCACAGTACTTTTAAGATATGGAAAACATTTTCAAAATAATTAAGACCCTTTTTGATAAACTCCCTTTTTGATAAACTCCCTTAACAGAGTACATGAAAAACTTTTATTATAAATCATAAACAATGATTTAAAGGTATCGATAAATGATATTTGCCATTTGTACACAATTGTGATAACTAACATGAAGTCAGTCCATGCCAACTGACTTGTTATCCAATAGACATGAGGCCGGAAGACCACGTTTATACCTGAGACAACTCCATGGGGATGTGATATCCCTGGACAAGGAAAAAGGGGACTGTATAACAGGATTATCTGATGATACTAACACAAATACAAACAGATACAAAGTAAATAAAAAATGAGGATGCTAATTTGAGATAACTTCATTAAATAACTGCAAAAAAAAACCAGCAAAAAAGTAAAAAGGAAGAAATGAAATTAGAAAAGTCACAGCAGGACATAAAGAAAAGGGAAAACCAAAAATGGCAACATGATGATCTTGTTTCCTAAACCCTGTGTTCTACCCTCTAGACAAGCTCAAGAGAAACATTAAACGGCCGTGTTTCGGTGAAGTCCAGAGCTCCCTGTTCTGACGACGGCACAGAAGAGAGGGTGACAAAATGCACACAGGACTTCCAGTGACATCTCTTTTCCGTGCCCCGTGCCAGGGGTCACGTGCTAGCATGGTGATGGGAAAACAAGTATAAATATTTTCATATTGTGCTTGTTAGAGGTTTTTAAAAAAATTTGTGGTAAAAAAAGTGGGTACATAAATAAAGTGAAAATATTTTTATGAGGAATATGAACTCTTTTATAGTCAATCGTACAGCAACAGGAAGCTTCAAAAACCAAGGTTCAGGAGCCACAGTCCCACTGCTGGCCTATTTGTCTCCTTTGCCCAATGTGTGGAGTGAATACACCAAGGAATTTAAGAGCTTACAAACTGATTTTTATTGAAGTCATCAAAAGTGGAGAAGGCTGATTTAAAATCAACCATGATTTTAAACAGGACCTAAAAACTGTGACTTATGAGGCAAGATTGTAAGTTTGTGAAAAGTTTGAGCCAAAGAAAGTAGCCTTTATAAAGGCAAATAATTCAATTTAAAAGGAAAATTTAAATGACACATTAAGAACTGGACTGTGAATTCAATTAGATTGTATATTGGCCTTTCAGAAGAAGCATTGAAAAACTTTATAGCTTTCATTAAGGGAAAGAAAGGACATGTGTTAAGGTAGATAATGAGCCTATTCAACTATGTAATTGGTTTTGTGTTTTAAATATAGATTTAAAACAGTAAATATACATTCATATGCATATATAAATGTATATACATATACACATACAATAAACATTTATTTATTCAGCAAATACTTATTGATTGCAGACTGTGTTCCAGGCATTGTTCTAAGAGCTTAAGATACTTCAGTGAATAACACAAAGAATCTTGCTTTCCTGAAACTTGAGATCAGGTTAGAGAGACACGAACGACGACCTGTGAATCTTTAGATCATATTATATGTTAGGAGGGAAGAAGGGCGAAGGGGAGCCCTACATGGGGGTAGGTGTGACTGCAGTTTAGGGAGGGTGTGCAGGGAAGACCTCATTAAGCAAGTGACCATTTGAGCAAAGACTGTGGAGAAATTCTAGGCAGGACGGGATGTAGAGGGAGGAGCAAGCCGGACAGAAGGACCAGAGCCCAGGGACTGGGCTCACAGCGTGTGCAGGGGGAAGGCAAGGAAGCCCTGGGACTAGATTAGGGCGAGGGCGGGTGGAGAGACGTGGAAGGGTCTTGCAGAATAACTGGGAGCAGATCATCTAGGCCTTGGTCCTTGGAGAGGATGCGGACACTAATTCAATCCGCGGCGTGCTCACCCGCACACAGGGCAGACAGGCCCGGAGAGCATCCCCGCCCCTAAGCGGCTCCCTGTCTGTCCCGGTCCACCAGTGGATGCAAACAGCTAAAATGCAGCGCAGAAAACGTCAGAGGGATTCGGTGGGTGCTTTTAGACCCTGAGAAGATGTTTTTCTAATTCTGGAGAGGGGAGGTAGACGACTTCCCGCAATGACACAATTTTGAAACCTAAGTAAAACTTCAGGCACGGGAAGAAAGGAGAAAAATTTTCCAAACCAAAGGAGGAGCGTGTGCACATTGTCCAGTTAACAAATCATGACTCGACACCTGGCAAGTTCCAGGAACAGTGCTAGGCCTTGGGGTTACAGTAGTGATCAAAGCTGATATTTTAAAAATTCTTGTTCTCCTGGATAGGGGTAAAATCGATAAGGTGTTGTAAAAGCATTGAACAGTCAAGGTTCTTCGGGTCCCTTAGTGCGACGTGTGTGAACAGCACCTGTGGGAGCACAGTGTGGACGGGGCAGGTGGGGACACAGCGGCAGATCCTAACGGTCCAGTCTAGGAAGGTCTTAGTGTGCTAAGAAGTCTGGGTTTCGTGCTGAAGGAAGGTGGGTAGCCGGGAGTCACGGAAGGATATTACTTAGGGGAAATAAGTCAGTTTCTATGAGTCCGTGTCAGATAACAAAAAGATTACACAGTTGAGAGTTCAGGAGATAGACTACCGCTGTTTTCAGAAGATAGTGCCTGTGGCCTCTCCCCCCGCCCCACCTCTCTTCTTGGGATGTTTAGAAAGAAAACACTACTGGGAGAGAAGATATTAGAGTATAACCTTCCATACAGAAGAAGCTTGGGAGTGTTTACACTGTTTATGATTCATGGCTAATCCCTTCTCCATGGGAAAATTTCACTTGTGAAAAATTCACATTCTTCCAGTGTAAAATTAAGGCTTAAAAGTAATACCCATCCATCCTTGTAAAACGACAAGCCAATTTAAACTTCGGGGGAAACAACTTGCAATAGGTTGGGGAAGGGTACGAGGGCTTTCATTTACTGACTGTGTTATTTACTAGATAAGGACATTCTCCTTTGCTTTTATGTCGCTAATCTCTCATTGACCCCCGGCGTGGGCCTGCAGCATCCATCACGGAGGAAACGGGTTTTTTGCTTTCTAATTGTATCCACTGACACTCCTTTTCTCCCTGAAGACAGATTATCTTCTTCTTTGAGTTTTCTTCATTACCTGAAGTTAACCTATATTTGATTCAGAATCTGAATTAACGCTATTTGTGGAAAGTTTTCTTCTTAAGTAAAATTGGATTAAATGGTGCATGCAATTTTCATATTAACACGTTTTTTTAGTCTGTAAACTTTTTTAAAAAAAATTCAAGCTTTTCTGTCATTATAGGAGAAAGACTGGCCTGTTTCCAAAAGAATAGCACAGTCACATGTGGGTGAGATAGGCCGTTAAGAATGTAGATATTTAAGTTAAGATGTTTAAGAATTAGCCGTGGAATGGAGGCCCACAGGCTCATTTATAGCCTCAAAGTTGAATCGAGCCAGAGTCGAACGCTTTAAAGCGGCACCACTAAGCCAACCTTCTCCAAGAGGCAAAAGGAAGTTCTTTTTTAAAAGTCGCTGAAGAGTCTGCCTCACTTTAAGAAACCTGTGGCATCCGAGGTGATAACAGAACCAAGTCATTTCGGGCTGGCTGAGAACTTAGCGACAGATAAAGCATAAATCAGAGCTCTTATCACTCCCTTCCTTGCTTGCCAAACGGGCCTTAGTTTATCAGCGACCTATAGGCTGGTGACTGCGCCTCCCCTCAGAGCCGGGCGGCAGGGCAGAGTGGCTGGAAGCTAAATGGCCGTTCTAAAATGTGCTCATGTAAACAAGCGGGGCTATGACTTCCTTGAACTGCTGGTTAGTGAAGTCTCATCCATCTCACTAAACTGTACATTTGATAGGGGCGTATCATCTATATCTTCAAAAGAAAACAAATAAAAAGGAAAAAACCAAGTTCCCTGGTTTGGGCTTGGACCTCTCATGTTGATAAAAGTTCTAAGGGTGCAATTGCCTGACTCCAACAATGGCTGCCCACTCAGAAGACGATGTGGAGGTGGAATTTTTTTTTTTTTACTACATTTGGAAATATTCTTGGGGTCCTCAAAAAAAAGCATGTGGTAGTTACTTTAATTTTCACTAGGTACTATAGTAGCTAGAGTGTTTTCCTGATATCTAAAGGAACAATTCTAACCTGTTGGAAAGATGTTTAAAAATATATATCTTTTCATCTTTTCATACAGTTTGCCCGCAGCATCAACATGGTTTTCTAGACATGGGCATAAACCTTGCAGCCCCATCCATTGTTGCTACTCCAACAAGCAAAGTGATTTGTTGATACCCGGAAAAAGTTAAGTCATCTTCCGGACAGGCACAAGTAGTTTTTGTTTTTTTTCCCCAAAAAACAATGTATCAACAGCCCGAGTGGCTCACTCTAGGATCCCCATCAGTGAGGATAAAGGCCTTCACTTGGAAGAATCAATACACATGTTTTCTGACGTAGCTGGGGCAACTTTACTTAGAAGGAAAATATGTGACCTTTATAAAAGGCCAAGTAGCTGTGCACTGGCACTGAAGTGGAAGGGATGTGCCCTGCCGAGGGCAGGGTAGGTGGCTGGAAATTAACTATTTTGGGCATCGTTAAGAATGTTTGGACACGAAGGTGACAGTTTAGGAAGAAGAAGAAACAATAGATTCCTTAGAGAAAGACCTAATTTTAAAGTACTTTTCCTCATTAACAGAGTAAAGTATAAGTTCAAATACATTCTGATAAATGATGACTTGAAATTCCATATGTGGCAGCCACTCGAGATGCATGTGGGTGTGCACTGTTTTGGCCGCACCTGGGCATTATACCGTGTGTTGTGTTAATGCAACTTCCCCACTCGAGATTGGCTCATAGCCACTGAAAACCCAGATGTTTCCATTTAAAAATTGATGTGTGGATATAAATGTAGAGAAACCGCACCTGTGATCCACCAACAATAACAGCCGAGTTCACTAAGCTTCATAAAAATGGAGGCCAAAAACGTTTATCTAAAAAAAAAAAAACAAACAAACACCAAAGGCTTCTACTCAGGAAGTTACTTTGGATGTAGATCAGGCAATGCATCATGGGTTATAACTATGCTTTTAACTTGCTTAGGAACTTTTATTTAAATAGTGGTTTTTTTTGTTTGTTTTTTTGTTAGAACTTTGTGGTTTTGTTTGCTTTTCTCATATTGATATATTAGTGACAATTTCTTCACCTAGTAATTTAAAGCTAGGCTATCAGAGGAACTTACCTTGTAAAAGATTTTAAAACATCAATATTTTAGAGTTATTAATAACTTACTAAGACAAAATTGTTCTAACACTATATCTCATTGGTAAAACATCCAAACTTCATTATGCTTCGGTGCAGCCTTTGCTTATCAAGGTTTTGCTGTGTAAATGTATTGGACCAGAATGGCAGGTAGGGGGACTTCCTGCCACACCTTAGCTGCTTTTGCTACCTAAGCTGTAGAAGGGCAGACATTTGATTTTTTTGTAATTATATTTCAACACATATTCATTCATCAAATGTTTTTGAATGGCTACTACGTCCTATAGTGTATAAACACATTTAATTATATACTAAAAGGTAATATATATAACACACAGCTCTAGTTCCTGAGGTACTTTTGATCAAGTGCCAGATGTAAGATTTTGATGAATTTTAAAATGAAAGTTTTGTAAGTGAATGATAACATGTCACAAAGTAATAAATTTTCAGATAATTTTATTAACACCCAAGGGGAGAAGTTAAAAAGGGATCCAATCAGAATCCCCCTGTGTTTGAAAGGGCGGGTAATCTAGTCCTGTCTTGTCACCAATTTTCAGAGGCACTCAAAGTACCTGAAAAGTACTGATACTGGCATCGCTATCTTAAATTGTCTTCTCCAATCTTATACTTATCTAGGACTTCAGAGAAGGCCCTACCTTACTATCATTGCCCTCCAGAAAAAGAAGAGTCACAACCTGTCTCAAGTGTTAAACAACTCTGACTCTTAAGAAATCATTTAAGTTAACCTCCCACCTTCATGTTGCAATCTTAGCTTGTCTCATTATGTCCCCAGAAGATGCTTATTAAATTTTGTCTTGTAGTTCTTTCCTTCAAGGTGAATAATGCTAATTCCTGTCTCTCCAGAAGTAATTTTTCAATTTTCAAATGTACAATTGAGGTTATTATACTTTTTTTTCCATTTGGTATAATACCTCTAGCTCTCTGATCATGAGCCTGCCTGGTTTAGGGGATTAGAGTAGGTCAGGAAGGGGTTCTCTTCTGGATTATGGGCTCACATCTGGTCTAGGTCAGTGATGATACGAATGTTAAGTGACTCTTCCTTGGCCTATACCAACACTGTCTAATAGAAATATAATGTGAACTATATAAATAATCTTAAATTTCCTAGTGGTCACATTAAAAGACATGAAAAGAGACAGGTGAAATTAATTTTAGTAATGTTTTATTTAACTCGGTATATCCCCAAATCAGTATTTCATCATGTAATCCACAAATAAAATTATTAATGGGAGAGTTCACATTTTTCCCTTCAAAATTTAAATTTTATTTTTTATTAATACATAACATATGTGCAAATTTTGGGGTTACGTGTGGGAATTTATATGAGTGGGAATACACTCATATAATTTGTAAAGATCAAATCAGTGTATTTGGGATTATCTATCATCTTAAATATTTCTTTTCTTTATGCCAGAAACATTCAAATTATTCTCTTCTAGCTAGTTTGAAATATGCAACAGATTAGATAATAAGACTAGAGATAAACTATAGCCATTTTTATACTTAGTCTTTGAAGGCTGGCATATATTTTACTCTTGCAGCACATCTCAATTTAGACTCGCTGCATCTCAAGAGTTGAGTGGCTGCCTGTGGCCCTGCCAGGTCCACAGAAAACTCGATGCCAGAGTCGGCGAGCCTTGCTGAAAACACGGACATCTTCCCTACTGAGTTGCACAGGCTCAGTAGGTATGAGAACTGAAGTTCACTTTCCCTGTCAGAGGTGGCTGTCCTTCCCAGTCTCTGTGCTTATTTATTCCAAGTCTGAATAGGCAGTTTCATCATATTACAAAATATTCAAATTCTACCTTGGGTCTACATGCTTAATGGTGATTACCTAGAACTCCACAGTGAAAAGAGAGCTTAGGTGTGGCTTTCTTCTGTACACGCGTTCCCAGAGCTGTCTTCAGAGTCTATCAGCCAGTGAGCAGTATTTGTTAGGGCCAGGCATGGCTAAAGGGTTAGGGACAAGCCATGCATGACCCAGGTCCTCAAGGGGGATCTTCCCTAGAGTTCACTCAGGTAAAATTATCTGCACTTCTCACGGGGTTTTCATGTGAGGGGCTAACACGGCCTTTACAGACTGGCACAGTGCCCCCCTGGGTAATAAAAACAGAAACAGAAAAATGTCTTCAGTCATTTTCTTCTTGTCCCATTAACATTTAATTTGGCAAGTTTTCTAGGAAATAAAAACTCCCTTGAATCTCTGTTTGTTTATCTTAGTAGGAAAAAAACAAACACAAACAAAAAACTCCCTTGCAAACAAGTGAGTCAATGTGTTCCTTCTTATAAATACTTTGTGGGTGTGCAAAATGGTGCTATTTCATCTTGTCCTGAGTACTACAACGTACCCGATTTCTTTCCTTCTTAAAAGTAACAGCCAAGGGGAAAATGCCAGAAGACTAAAGAATAATTCAAATAAAAATCAGTCTGTAAAATTTCAAGTGTTCTGTGAGCAGGAGTTTCCTATTGACAGACAGAAGCCCACTAAGCACTGGAAGAACGTCCTCCTTCTGAACCAAGCGAGTTAAACTGTTTCTGTTCTCGGTTGGAAGTTAGGACTGAATTCTCATTAAATGTTCTACCAGCTTCTAACAAAACAAACCACTCAGAACTTCCCTTGGCACAATGTGCTCTCTCCCCTATTTATCAGCTGACTTTAATGTTCTCTTTTTTAGCCTTCAAGTTTCTGTGACCTTAATATGACATTTTAGTTGGGTGATTAATCGCTATTAAATGGCACTGTGCTGATTAAACGGGGGCCTTGTTGGCATACTAGCCCGTTACAATGCTGCGATTCAGCACGATAAGCTAAACATACACAATTAGAGGTAGTAATATCTAATTTGTCAAAGCTCTTGTGGCTTAATTTTCTGTCACAAAGCTTGAAAGAAACAGTGACTGGACAAAAAGCTCCAGATTTATTGCTTAAGTATCTTCCAGTAAATTGATCTTGCTCGACATGTAATCTCATTTTGGACATTTGGGGAGACAGTGAAGCTCAACTAGCCTGAAACCTCCTTAAAAACGGGCCTGAAGGTTCCCGATCACGGAACTTGAAAGCTAAGCGATGAGATATGAATGTCTCTTTAGAGGCAGACAACAGCCAATTTGCCTGGCCAGAGCTTTCCTCTTAGGATAATTGCATAAAACGAATAAACGTCAGGAAAAGGATGAAAGATTCATGTAGGAAAATAAAAATATATACCAGGTCCTGAAAACATCATACTGAAATAGGCCACAGCTCTATTATGTGAAAAATAAAACATGAGCAGCTGACGTTTCTTTTAAACTAGTTATTACAATCATAATTATCTTATCCCAACAATAGTCAGTTTTCCTGGCACATGTTCTCAGGATAGGCTTGGGGAGAAAAGATCTGAGAAACCTTTCTCACACAATCTGTGAAATAACACTTAATCTTTCCTTTGATGAATGGGAAAGGAGTAAATATGAGCATTTTCTGCAGGTTAAATATGAAAAACATCTATTTTAGCCTAATACACAAAGAGTAAGTCTTATATTCACTGATTATCCCACAAATGTTCACTGGATTACCGAGGGCCTATAACGTGCAAAACATTGCTCTAGATATCAGAGAGAGATAGAAAAATTAGCACAAGACAGACCCTATGCTGAAGTCCCTAGTGGAATATATAGATATATGCAATAGTTATTGTATATGTTGTGAGAGCACAAAAGAAAATGCTAATCTTGCCTGGAACAGTACGGAAGGCATAAGAGAGGCAAAATTGGTAAGTGCTAAGTAGATAGCACTTGAGCATGCCCTTGATGGAAAAACAATTTCTAGCCATGGATTACGGACATTCCAGGCAGAGATGAGGACATGAATAAAACCTGATGCTGTAAAGGTACAAGGCAGAATTATTTTATACCTTTGATAATGTTTTATTCAATCACTCACAAAATTTCCATACTTCAATATCCATCAATGTTGGCCTGCTCATTGGGGTGCAGACCAAGAGATTCCAAAAGTTACAGTTGCTCAAACAGAACAGAAGTTTTGTTAGCTCTCGTGGAACAGTGAGACTTGGCAGTGCAGTGCAGGTAGGTGTCTGTGCTCCACGAGGTCACACAGGGACCCAGTCTCCTTCCACGCCGTTGTTCTGCCAGCCGCAGGATGGCCCTCTTCCCTCAGGTGGAAGCTAGCTCACGGGAATCACACCTGCATTCCTGTACCTGGAGGAGACAGAGGTGGAGGGCAAGAAGCTTCCTTTCCAAGGAAGTGACCCAGAGGTTGCACACACTACCCAACAGCAAGCATCCCTCTGGGGGGGCTTGCATCCTACACAAAGTCCGAAGAGCTCTATTCCTAGTAAGAAGGGAGATCGGACACTGTGGGGGGACAGTTCAGCAGTGTCTGACATAGTAAGTGCTTAGTCAATGTTCACTGCTGAATTAATGGATGAGTAAATAAATGAACTAATGAATGTCTCTGCGTTCCATACAAAACACAGTCTAATACGGCATCGGTAACCTTAGTTCCTTTTGTGAATCAAAGGGATTTAATGGGAAAAATGCCAGGTGCTTCAGTGGAGGGGGGTGTGTGTGTGTGTGTTTGGGGGTGCAGGGTGAAGAGAAAGGTGAAGAAAATTGAACTGCCTGAGAAAGATGGGTGTCACTGGTAATAGCAGCTTCTCTTATCAAGTATTATGTCTTCACAATTAGGGGAACAATCTCTCAGCCAGGACACAGGGGATAGTTTCTCAAGTTTGGTCCAACGCTGGGGCCCTGGAGTTACAATCCATTGAGTCACGTTAGCTCCGTGATTCCTGTCTTTTCATCATCTTCAGACTCTCTATATTCATTCTGTGTCTTTGATCCAGCTGTGATGAAATGGGCTCCCCCTGCGGACAAAGCACATAGTGGGGCCACGTGTCTCCATCCTTTGTTTGTATCTATATCATATTTTCATTAGAAAAATCATCTGTAGTTTTGGAAGGCTATTTGTAGATTTGCAAACCTGGGTTCCAATTGTATTATTTTATATCTATCTCCTAAAATAAAACCTCATACCCAAACACACACACATATACAATTTATAGCTTACCAAATTGTACTAACTACAGATTCCTTGAAGACAAGGACTTTTTGCACATCTCACAGGTATCATGAGTTGGAACTCAAAGTAGCTGGAATTGAATAAATGTGGAATTGAATTTCATGGAGCATGTATTTCCAATGTCATGGAAGTTTGGTCATAAATCACTCCATGTATACCTCTTTACGTAGTGTGATTATTCAATGAACTATGAGTCATAGAAAATAGGTTTGCAGTATAAAAATCTAGAAGTGTAACCACTGATGCAGAGATAATTCCAAAAACTAAGATACTTTGTCTTTTTATAAATTATTCCTATCAGATAAAAAGCAGCATAATATAAGGACAGAGATGGAAATTTTATAAAAAAGAAGATGCTATGTTTTCATTACATTATGGCAAAGCTGACATTATTTTCGCCAGACATATTGTCACCACAATTCCAAGGCAGAGAACATTCAAGAATTATATTCTTTATAGGAATGCCACCTTAAAAATTGGGGATGCTGACGTGCCCCAGAGCTGAGGAATGCATGTCATTGGAAACTTCACATATTCCTTTGCTCCTCTAACAGACTCCAAGACTAGGTGACTTACGGCTCCTGCTTTCCTACTAACAAAGAATTCACATGCTGTGACCATTGCTGTATAGACTTTGATCTCTCACACCTATCTGTAAATAAATATGTGTTTGCAACCTTAATTTTCATTTGTCTATAAATGATATATTTGTACTACCATGCTAATTATATACCTTATAAAAAACACAAAAGTATAAATTGTTAGATAATGAGAGATAAAAAAGAAATCACATTCTGAAACGGTTAAACATGATGGCTATGTTGGATAAAATCTGGCCACACGGGGTATCCTTAGTGCCAGGTTCAAGTTGGAGTGGTGAATGTGATCCGTCTCATGCAGCCTTCTTGGTGTTTCCTTTTGGCTCAGCACTTGGAAGGCTATCAGACCATTAATGTTTTTATCATGTGTTGTGGCTAACCAGGAACTTTATTCATAGCAGAACATGTATTGATTAAGCTATTTTCTTTTTGGTTCCTTAGGCTTACAGTATTAATATCGTTTGGAGCAACGATTTATCAGAAAGAATTTTTAAGCATCATGTTCACTATGTTGGGGGGTGCGTTAGTGATAGCCATAAAGCCACAAAACCAGAAATACACAAAAACTGTATTATATTGCAATACACAGAGATGATCAAGTGATCCAATGAAGACACCTCTGTCAACACCTCACTGTAAAGCTAGCACTCTTACCTCAGTTTACCCTGCATAGAAGCATGACATGTGACAGGACCTATGGTGGGGTGAGAAAGGAACTAATGACAGTTCATTCACTAAGTATAATAAAGCTAAGTTTTTTTTCTTTTTTGGATTGAAAAATAAGTACAAAGAGAAGTTCTAATATTTTCATTGCACCCCAATGGATTGTTTTGTGTACCACTTTGGAGACCACTGCAGTAGGGAGTTGGAATTAAAATAACTATTCTAAGGCATCTGAGCCATGTTCCTTTCAAAGAACCAAGGAACCATGGCAGTAAGGTTTTCTTTAATTAGTAGTTAAAATACCATTTTTATGCCTTTCCTAGTGATCAGGTGCTCTATTTTAGGCCAGGAAACAAACGGTTACCACTGTAGCAAAGTCTTGATTTTAGAACAAGCTCATCCGGACCCTTGGGACCCTTGGCTGAAGTCCTAGAGCTCACAGGTCAGACTTGAAACTATAAAATGATTGGAGAACAATACAAAAGATTAAATAATACAGTACTACAATAATCACAGCCTGTGGGTAGTGAATGGAGAGATTAATTTGCATTTAGTGAATGAAAGGCATCATTTAAAAAGGATATTAAGCAGGGCCAGGCCTTAAAGAAGAGGCACATTTTGGCTTGGAGAGATACCGCCTTTCAGGAAATGGAAACAGTAGGCAGTGTTAATAGAAGGCAGGAAGGATAATAAAGAAATTGTTTTTATTTATATAATTAATATCTTTGACCTATAGATACAGAAGTGAAATGTGAACTGCAAGTGCCGCCTGGGGCGTGGCTACAGCTGGGGGCTTCTGAGCTACGTGGTGTAGGCTGAAGGGAGGATCTAGATTAAAAGTATCTTTTTTATCTGGTCTTAAAATTGTCATATTGGTGACAAATACTGGCTGGTGTGGAGAATTCTATAGTTTTTTTTTTTTTATTTTTTAATCACTTCTCTCAGTTCCTTCTTTCAAAAAAAAATTGTTTTAAAAATGTTTTAATAGTGAATATGTGTTGGGATCGTATGATCCAATCACTCCACAGCCATGCCATGAGAATATTCCTATCTTGCAGGTGAGAAAATGGAAACACAGATTAGTCACTTCAGGCCATAGAGCTGGTGACACCAGCCCTGTCCGCCTCTGAAGCCCCTGCTTGAGTAGCTTTGGAAGCTACGAGGTCAGGGGAAGGTGATACAATATGTGATATTTTGCCTTTCTTAAAAACAAGAACAAAGAAACAAAATTTTAAAGAAATGCAAAATTTTAAAAAAGACATGTAGTTTGGACTTTCACAGGTTTTAAAGAGAAAGTCTAGTTATTCTTGCCATGGGTCAAGGCGCCACGAAACCCCCTGGGAAGACGAGGGCGGACTGGGGACGCAGAGAACTACCGTGAGGCTGCACACGAAGGGAGCTGAGCTACCAGACCTGCTCCAGAAAGACAGCGGAAGGCTCTAGGGAGCTGTCACAGGAACAAAAGAAAAGCAGAAGAAAAGGTCTGAAAAGGGTCTGGAGAGATTGAAATTTGTCTGCCTTGGACCTTTCTTTTGACAATTCACATCCATCTCGAGCAGAATCACTGTTTATTCTTATTATGCCAGGTTTCCTTTTCTGGTCTGCTGGTTCTCTAGGGTTTCATAGGCCAGTAGTGTGAGTTTTCAAATTTTAAAAGCACTGGGATTTCATAAAAACAAAATGTAAAGGCTACTCAGCAGCACAGTTTACTTAGGAGGTTTTAATCATAATAATCTGCATAGTGTACGAGAATTCCTACCTCAACCGTCTGTTCCCTTTCTTTTCTCTTCAGTGTCTGGGAAAAAGCCCAGAACCCCGCCCTCTGATCTAAATACCTTGTAAAATGTTGGTGGAAGCATTTTTTCCTATTCTATCTTCCTGATTTATTTTCTGCTGTAATGAACCAAATTAACCGGTAAAAGCCGCCATTAACAAGTGTAATAAAATGGGTCCTAGGTATAGTCAAGTCCCCCCCTATGACACTTAGCTGTCATTGCCTTATGGAATTTGGCATGTTCCCTGAATGCCAGCATGCAGCATGGGTTTGCATTTTATAGCGCTGGAGATCTTAAAGACTCACTGCAGCCGTGGCTGGGGATGAACTGTAAAAGCCGACTGCAGTGAATAGATACCAAATTGAAGTGAGATTGCAACGTAACCTGAGCCCAAAGGCACTTTTGTGCAACAAGCAATATAGCAAGATTGCACCCCCGTAACCCACACACAACACAGAAATTGTCACTGAACAGATTCGACAGCATCATGCCAGGCACTAAGTGAGTTATTTCTCTCTCCCTGTCTCCCCCCGGTCTCCTCCCACTCGGCTGCACATGGTGAGCGTTCATCTCACCCCCGCTGCATTCCCTGCGTCTTATCGTACATCTGCACTCCCTGCCAGCCGAGCACAGCAGACTGCATATTTCCAATGTAAAAAGACAGACATTATTATTTTAATTAACGAGTTGCCAGTTTGCATTCTTTTTCCTCCCTTTTCTCTCCTTCAACATCACTCCCGTTCCCACCCCAACCCTAGCTAAAAAAAAAAAATTTTTGATTTGCTACATTTTGTGGAAAACTATTATAAGTATAGGATATGAGATTCCATGATAATATAGATTGTTTTTGTGCCTTCTGCAGGCTGTCACAGTGCACTTGGCATCACTGAAATGTTGACCTGAAGGATGACGGGGCTGTCGTCATATTGAGATCTTTTAACTTGGTTGACTTTGTTAGCATTTAGGAGATGGAGAACAGGGTGTTCTCCTGGATGCTTTGGACAAACGAAGAACTGATTATTAATTTATGTTATCTTCATCAATGAAGATATAAAATAAAAAGTTATAATTGTTAAGCTAACAATTAAGAAAAATAAATAAAATTATTAGCATGTTTCATCAATGGTGATCATATGCATTATTTTGCTATGTCCAAAATAATTTTGTAGTTAGGTCTTGGTGTATATTTCACACACACCCTTTTTTAAAGGGCTATGCATTTACATGTATGAATTAACTAAAATATTTTTGGAGACTTAATGAAAACAGACAGTATAGGAGGTTGTGATTTCCTCAAAGGACCCTTTACATTTTTCAATACATCTTTTTTACAGAGAGCTTTGACCACACACATGTACATACTCTAACTAGGAAGACTGGCTTCCTGTTATAATCAATACAGATTACTTTTGAACTAAAAAAAAAAATCAGACAAATATTCTAAATTGTTGGACTCTCTGGGTACACGTATCTTCTGCTTTGTTAAGTTTATTTACTTTATGCAGTCTCCCTTCTTTTCTTGCATTAGAGCCTGTTCAATATCACTGACAAAATCACAGAAAGAACTCCAAGATTGTCTAACTAAGCCGCAGTCACTGAAGCAAGTGAAATGCTTGTTTAAACAATCAGAGGAGGTGTTGATCTCTATTTTTAAATCATTCTATGGCTAGAAAATATAAATGTGGATTTTAATTATAAAATGCCTTCAAACATTTTATAGACTAACAATTATTTTTCACCAACTCATTTGAAAAACTCTGCATACTCTAATAATCATTTAAAAAATCAGATTATGTATTTATATTTGCTTCTCCTTTCCTAGATACTGTCTTAAGTCCTACATTTCATAGGATTCTTTATCTTGATGATAAGTTCTATGCTGTTTTGCATGCACACCCAGAATGCCTGTACATAGAGTTGTGACTGTATACATCCAACTAAGTCTTCGTACAGTCGAGTGTTGTTCTTCAGGGTGGACATCTTAGAGGAAACTAACTTACTGCAGATTGGTCCTAACTTTAGTCACACCCATGTATAAATGGCCCCAAGCTGCTGCTTTCTGGTAGTGGCACTTGAGGAGAGGGGATTCTTCAAAAATAAGATACCTGGTGATCTATAATATGGTCCGGAAGAAGGTGGAGCATGGGGAAAAGATGAAGGGGTGAGAATGGCTCCGAAGTCTCTCATGACCTCAGGGATGTGACAATATTCATCAGGTGGTCAGTGCTGGGGGGAACAGCTTTGGGCAAAAGTTTACTTTATAAAGAAGATAATGGAAGACAAGAAACCTGGGATTAAACCCTTAATGAGCAAAAAACTCACTTCTTTCTTTTCCTCCTCTTCATAAAATGAGAATGATGATATTCAGTTGGAAACTTCAGTGACCAGATGTGAATCTGCATAAATGTTATTTTTGCAATGAAAAAAATTACCTGTTTCATCACGGAGTTTCCCACAGGTTGCCTTCTCACTCCTGAATTACTTGTGAGATTTTTAGAAAAAAATATCAGGGGATTTTCTTGGCTATTTTGGCGAAAGGGAAATCTGATTATCAATGTATGCTGCTTTCATCAATGAGATTCAAAATAAAAGAAACCTGGTTATATTGTGAGCTTGTGATATCAATGTACAGCTGAATAGATTTGGCTTCCAAGGAACAAGGCATCGAAGAGTGGGGCTTCCTGGTGAGGGGAGCCAAACCTGCTTAGTCTTCTGCCTTGAAGTGACCAAAATAGTAAATGAATACTTTAAAACATGCCAAAAGGTCCAGGTTGCTGAAAAACCAATTTCTAAATCATCCTGATTAACTACAGTTTATTTCTCTGGGTTAGAATTGCTGTCTGACTCTTCTTCCTATTAGAGTGTCAAGTGTGGATAACCATGAATTCAGCCATGATTCATTTGGCCTCCACCATAAGATAGGCTAATTCTAGGCATTAAAACTTAGAGACCCAGTTTCTCCTCTCAGGAACCGTAGGATCTAATCGAGATATGGAGGCAGCAGTGGGTGGATGTAAAAAGACAACTAAATACCAAAACAAGGAGATAAATGCTTTCATGCAGGGAAACACAGCTCTGGAATTAATACTGTTCAGCACTGCAACAGTGTTTGCCATGTGGCAGGGACAGAGCCAGCATTTCACATGAAACATCTCATTTAAACCTCACAACAACCCTAGGGAATAGGGCCTTGTTCCCATTTTACAGATGAAAAAACAGGTTTAGTAGCTTGCCCAGAATACGAACCTAGGTACTCTGGCTCCAGCTGGTTTATAGCACCTTCACAGATTAAACCATGGCAGGGGTATGGAGAAGATTGCTGTGGAGAGAAAATGACCCAGAGAGGGCAGGGAGCATGGCGTTTCCATGCAATCATCACCAGCATGGACTGGCTGAAGCATGGAGTTCAGAGAGGGGTAGGAAGGGGGGCTGGAGGAGATAGGTGGGCTCACCCCAGCTTCATGCTCCTGCAGGTGGTAGAGGAGCCCTGGCACTGAGAAGCGGGAAAGGTGACATCATCTGCTAAGTTCCCAAGTTCTTTGTTTTCAGTGAAATAGGAATGTTTTCCCCCGAAATTTTTGTTTTAGAACTTAAAAAAATACAGATGGATCAATTCTTATTTTATAGATAAGAAAGCAAAATTTCTATGTGATAAAGTGACTTGTCCAAAGTTGCTAGTTAGAGAGAAATTCTAGCTAGAACCCTGGTGCCTTTTCACTCTACCATATGACTATCTTATTATAATAAACGTAATGCTTAATACTGATTCTTAAAACAAAGTTTATCACTAAAAATGAAACATTTTCCACTCCCAGTCTCTCTCCCTTTGTAGCATAGGTGACAACAGATTAACATTCCTAAAGCACAATTCTAAACACATCACTTCTTTATTTCTACATAATCGTACAATATTCAATTATGATCAATAAAAGTGACAAGTTCTTATGCTGAAAGTCCAATTTTTATCTTTATATATCATACATATTCAGCAGAATCACTTAGGAGACTATAAAATAAGAAGAATGTATTTTCTTTCCCACCAAGTTGATAATGTATATATTTTTGGATTACGGCATTTTGTCACAAATTTGGTTTTATCAGAAAGTACAAAGAGTGCTTCAGAAAATAAGAAAGCAAAGAGAGTCCCTCAATAGGCTCACTAATCTATCATTCCATATTTTCCTTCTGATAACCTTCGCCTATCAACTGAGTCACCATTTGACTCTCGGTGATGGTTACCATTCATCTTATCTCTACAAATTTCCTTCACAAAAAGGGAGTCCATTTGCCTTATAGATACAACCTAGTTTTGAATGGAAATACGAAAGGACTGTGCTAGATTCTTACATAATATCTACAAATGTTGACAACAAGGAGACCATCTGGAAAAAAAGAAATTGGTATACATTTAAACGTTTTAAGAATGATTGTATAAAGTCATTTCTATTTAAAAACTGCCTTTGCAAGTGTTACATCCTCCCATGGTTGATCTTCTCCAAAAATGGAGATTTGAGAGGGCTTCCATTCCGGCTCTGAGAGGCAGGGGACGTGTGTGCGTTGGTGACCTGTGCTGCTCTGTGACAGGTGCAAGCCTTGATGGCGTCGGAAGGCACTGTTGTCCTGGAAGCCGAGGCTGAGTCCCCAAGACACCTCTGTGAGCCCTGACCCCTGAGGCTGAAGGCCCCCATTGATCTGTCTGCTCGTATGCCCGCTGTGTCTGAAAGCAGAGCCCAGACTCAACTGCCCCAACACGAAGTGCAGGAACTGTGGCTCTGGGTCAGCCTCCAGGGTTTCCCACGAGCTGTGCATGAATTTTTGGAAATCTACCCAGTAGAAGTCACTGAACATTTCTGTGCTCCCTCAGGAGATACCACCATAAGGGGCCTCCTCTTAATTCCCGTTCACTGACCACTGCAGGCCCTTCTCAAGGGCTGTCACTCACTAACCCAAACTTGAAAGAGGTAGCCACTAACAAATGGAGCACTACTTTTTAAACAATTAAAAACATTACGCATTTATCTGTATAGAAGTTTTCTGTGTATCTGAAGTCTATGTAACTTCAGATTTGAGAGATAACTGAGAAAGAAAAACTACGCTTATTTCTTCATGAAACTTTTTTTTTAATACTATAGAATGCTGGAAGTCAGAGAATTGAAACCTGAAATAGTTAAACTTGCAAAGAGACTCATTCATTATTTTTCAGAGAAGAAAATCTTCTTAAAGCTAAAACATTCAATTCTTGGTTTCAGTCCAAAGGTTCTGTTCAGTTGTTTTGAAGTTACAGGAAAAAAATGTACTTTTCCTATCGTACCCATTGACATTTTTAAACAAAAATAATTCAAAGATATTTAAACAGTGCAACTTCAAATGTCTGTGGTTAATCCGTTGCGGAGAAGAATCTGTAGGAGAAAAAAAAAAAAACTATGAAAAAATAAACTTGTAGTTTGATAATCCTTTCAAACACTGGAATCAAACTAAAATTCTTCTAGGTTTATGATTGTACTATCGAAGTTGGTTATATTTTTAACTAAAAAAGAATACAGTTTCCCGTATTGTTTTCTAAAGTGTTTTTAAGGGTGTAACTAAAGAAAAACAATTGTATTCGGAATTATAAAACAAAGTAGTCACATGCGAGGGAGTGCTGTTTCACAAAGAATTAACCTAATTATCCTTGCATTTCAGGATACTTCTTGGTAAGGACCACTCTCTACTAAGATTATACAAAATAGAATTAATATGTGATCTTTTTCCCCATGTTTCTGTGTTATAATTTAGGCCCAAATTTTATTCTTAAGTAGTCAGGGATGAGTAATTTAATTTAGAGGGAAGAGTATACAGTGCAGCAGCCCAGAGATAGAAGCTTACAAACGTGTCGCTCTCACAGATGTCTGCGGTTATCCAGCCTGTTGCTTTTAGGGACAATGGAAAATCAGTGGGTTTGAATTCTTGGGTAGGACACTTTATCTCTTGCAACTTTGGTTTTTTTTTATCTGTAAAATGGGGATAATAGGATTTTTGGCACTACTAAAAGAGGAGATAATCTGGCCCACAGTACATACTTAGGAATTGTTAGAGTCAAAAATTTTTCCTAGAGTCAAATATTCATTAATCTAAAGTTATAAAATACAGGTAAAATAAAAGGATACTTAATAGCCAATATAAAACAAATCTGTGTCATAAATTTATTTACTCTCCGTTGAATCCATGTTTTTCAAGTTGTTGTTTATACATCATTAGTAAGTGAGAAATCAACTTAATTGGCTCTGACCAGAAGCAAAGAGAAGAGAATATATCGGAGTATATCACACATGGAGGAGTATCGTTTCATTAAACTTTCATTTCAGTTATACATATGGCATGTATATGTATTGTGGACTAGGTCAGAATGTAAAATGTATTTCTTACTAGAGCTTGCAGTTTTTAAAAAATGAAAAACGTTACTTTGTGCTTTCTATTCTCACTGACATCTTTTTCTGTTTTTGAGTACACAAAGTATCTATAAAGATGGGCTTGAGCGTATGTCAACGTTCAAAGGTTCACTAATGGATATTCATCAACTAAACATATTTTCCACATCCAAATAAAAGAAAATGTTCCGATTGTCTGGCCAAATACCATAATTTCTTGAACAATTACCAATTGCGAGGCCCTAGGCTATCTGCACACTCTAATCTTCAAACCTGCCTCAGAAGGTGTTGATTGTCATCTCTTGTTTTGCAATGAGGAAACTGAGGCTCAGAGAAGGGAACTCAAAGCCAGGGTTTGGGTTCCAGTTTGGCCTCTCCCCAGGCCCTGGCTTTTCAGCACTAAGCCACAAACACGTTCTCAGGTGGAATGCAGTTGTGTGACGTGGTAAGCGGAGAAACGGTTCTCATGGCTCATGCTTCGCTGTCAAAGGTTGGCTGAGCGTTGAGTCACACGGACGGGAAGGAATGCCCCACGCAAAGGACAGGGCACATAGACGGCGAAGAACACTTCTCTCACGGAGCACATTGGGTCTGTCAGTGACTGCTTTAGTCATAACACAATTTAGCCTTTTAAAGACTCAGAATTGAATAAATACAGTACAGGAAGTTCGAAAAGTAATATTTTAGAAACCACATTCTTTCCTCCAGAACAGACAGCACAGAAGGTTCCATTTCCCACGTTAAAACACTGTCTTCTCCTTGGGACACAGTGAAACATTTACTAAGAAGTCTGAACAGCCAGAAGCATGAACCCTGATTTTTTTTCCCACTGTGTTCACAAGAGCAATGGATTCAACGGCAGTCCAGGATTCTGAAACAGCCTGTTCAGATTTCTTTGCTCATGCTCAGCTAATATGAATCACTTTGACTAAGTATTGCCCTGCCTTGCAGAATGGTATTTGACATTATTAATAGTTGGCTCAGTTGAGTTGACCACAATAAGAGCTTTCTCTGGCTTGAGAGAGAGCCAACCAAGCCCTTGTGAATGTCAGCATTAAGTTTGGGGAAGGGTTCAGATCCAAATTTTAAAACATAATAAACACTCTCAAAAGATATATTACAATGGACCAGCTACTAAAAACCATCGTACAGGGCAATTGTGGAACATCAGATGAAATTTAAACTTTGAATGTATCATATGGGAGAGAGTTATAGAAGGGAACTTAAGGCGACTTTACAATACTTACTAAGCAATGTATTAGTGTCCTTTTCTTGCTTGCTTGTTTGAAGCTACTCAGCTCAAATCTGAATTAACTTTTATGTGATATTAGATGGTCCAAAAATGCCTTCTGTTTCAAAATTCCTCACTTATAAATGGTATGTACTCAGTAATAAGATGTTATAAAGAGCCTTTAGGAAGTACTGTGTGTGTCACTGCGGGGCACGCTGCACTTGGGCCCAGTGTAGCACTGCCACTGACACAAGGACAGACACCTGGGGTGGCTGGGGAAACTGGCTTCATACAGTGTCCACATATCTTGAACTAACATTCTTACAAATAAAACCATTGCATAGAATTCCAATCAAATTGGTCAAAACCACCATATTTAGACTAGAAGCAGCCCCTTAAATCACTCAATTCATGTCCTGCTGAAAAGAATAGTCCTTCAATGAAGAACTTATGATTTGTACACTTTTTCTTTAGGAATCCAAGAAGAAACGATAATTTACTTTTCAATAATAAACGTTTAGACTATGACAACTTTCCTTGCACCCACCTCCCACTCCCATTGGCCCAAATTTCATTTCTAACTGCATCTTTAAAGCAATGATGCTATTCAACTAATGTTTTATCATACTGAGCATAGAAAAAGAACCATAATTATTATAACTTAAAACATAATTATTATACTTTCATATACTGTTTTAGCAGCTGTCTCAAAATCATTTCTATCAAAGTTTCCTTTCTGTTGGTTTTTTTAAAAAAAAATTCATTTCTACAGTTTTCACAGTTCTTCTCTAGGGTCTATTTTTGACTGCCTGTGTAATATAGGCTCAGTATAGAAAAATTAGAGAATACAAAAAAAAAAAAACAGATGTAAACAAGAAGTTCCCACAGCACTGTTAACATTTAGGATTCTCTGCATATAAGCATGTACTAAGTTCTACAAAAAGTATCATATACACTTCTAAAAAGCTGCCAAATTATAAGCAAATTATCCCTGTTATTAAAAGTTTTTCAAAAATATATTTAATAGTTGCAAATGTTATATTCCTGAAATGTGTAATAACTATCTTGTATCATTAGGCATTTAGGCTTCTTCCAATCTTTCACCATTATAATTTATGTTTCTGTGAATTTACTCCTTGTACTCACTATTTTCTAGAGGTAACACTGCCATGCCATGAGGACCAGGATGATGTTAAAAGTGTCTCATATGTGGCCAATTGCCCTGCAGAGAGATGGAAATAGTTCCTTCTCCCACTTGTCCTGTTGCTCTCGGGCCACGTTGGAGATTACCCTTGTGTTAGGCAGCCTTTAAAATGGTCCCCGTGATTCTCTCCCCTTTGGTGTGAACTGTACACTGTGACTCATTTCTAATGAACAAAATATGGCAGACATGATGGGCTATCACTGGAGACTGAGTTACAGAAAGACTGCTTCTGTCCTGTGCTCTCTCGCTTGGTGCCTCTCTCTCAGATCCTGTGCACCAAGGGAAGCATGCTGCCGTGGCAAGGTGGCCATGGCACGACCAGGAGCTGACATTCTTGGTCTAACAGTCCCAGAGTAACCCAAGCTTGTCAACAGCCATGTGTGTGTGCTTGAGAGAGGATCCTTCAGCCCCAGGACAGTCTTAAGATGACTGTGATTCATGAGAAACCCTGACCCAGAAGCACACGGCTATGCTGCCCTCCGGCTCTTGATGCACATCAGCTGTGAGAAAGTTTGTTGTTTTAAGCTGCTGAGTTTGGGGGGAAGTTGTTAAACAGAAATATTAATACGTAACTAACAATCACACTTCCCATCCTCACCCATTTTCCTTTGAATGCCTTTGCCCAGTAGAAATGTTGGAAGTTGTTTTCCATTTGTTCATTTGCCCATTGGTCATTCTTCTGCTGAGAATCCTGTCATCATGTTTTCCTTTTCTCTTATTAATTCATAAGAGCTCATTATACATGACAGATACAACTCTTTATCCATTAGATATGTTGTAAATATTGTTTTCTCGGGTTCCCATTTTGGTTATATTTCTCTAGACACTGAAGTTGCTTGATAAAAAAGGCTTTCAATTTGTTGTAGAAAAACCTATACATGTTTCCTTTTATGGTTTCTTCTTTTGTATTTATGCAAAAAAGTCTTTCTCATCCCTAAATTATATACATATCCACCTGTATTTTCTAATATTTTAAATTTAAAAAACCATAAACATGTAACTGTTTAGTCTATTAAAATTTATTTTCATGAGGTACAAATATGACTTTTTTTCCTCCAAATACATTTCTCATGGTCCTAGAAATATTTATTTAATAACATTTTCCAGACTGATTTAAATTCTGCCTTTATTACATAGTAAATTCTTGGAGCAGAAGTTCTCAAAGTGTGTTCCAAGGACCTGGCAGTTTCTAAGAAATTTTCATGGGGGTCCACAGGTTAAAACCATTTTCACAGTAATACTAAAATGTTTGACATTTTCACTGTCCTGACACTTGCACTGATGGAGTAAAATCAGTGGTAGGTAGAACCGTGGGTACCTAAGCACAAATCAAGGCAGTAGTGGGCATTGTTTTTTATCTCCACATACTTGTACTTTAAAAAAAAAAAAAGCTTGTTTTTCACTTAAGAATGACATTGATCAGCCAGTAAAGCTTATTAATTTTATTAAAGCTCAAATCTTGAGCACACATCTTTTTAATATTCCGTGTGACATAACAGGAAATATACTTAAAAACCTCTACTACATGATGGAGAACAGTAGTTGTCTTGAGAAAAAGCATGTCTGTGATTGAATTGAGAGCTTTTTTTCATGAAGCACCATTTTACCTGGAAAAAAAAAATGACTGACAAACTATAGTTATTCAGTCTTAGGCATCTGGCAGACATATTCTTGAAAATGAACTAAGTGAAACTATCACTTCAAGGAAATCAACTGAGACTAATTTTTGCCAATGACAAAATTCAAGCTTTCAAGTGAATATTAGAATTTTGGGGCCGAGAATAGTGGCTCACACCTATAGCCCTCGCACTCTGGGAGGCCGAGGTGGTAGGGTCACTTGAGCTCAGGAGTTTGAGACCAGCCTGAGCCAGAGCGAGACCCTGTCTCTACTGAAAGTAGAAAAATTAGCCGGGTGTCGTGGCATGTACCTGTAGTCCCAGCTACTCGGAAGGCTGAGGCAGGAGGATCTCCTGAGCCCAGGAATTTGAGGTTGCTGTGAGCTATGATAACACCACTGCACTCTACCTAGGGTGACAGAGTGAGTTGCTGTCTCAAATAAATAAGTAAATAAAAATAATAGAATTTTGGGAAACCTGCATCTACCATCCTAAGCTTTGGTAGCTTTCCAGTACTTAAAGATGTTTCTGATAAGACCAGCGATAATATTAAGTGTAATTTTTTGACATTATATAATAAAATCTGTCAACAATTAGAAGATCTACATAACTTAATTCAAAGTAAAAGATAGACAAATGGATTTTAGAGTACAAAAAGTTCATTGATACGGTTTCAGATTCCACACTGCAGGTAATCTTTAAGAAACTACTAAGTGGTGAGTTTTAGTGTAGTATCAAAGAGGCACACTAACCCTTCCTCCCTTATCCCATGATGTATCTGTGAGGCCAGATTTTCATCATATACATTAACCACAACAACATATGGCAACAGACTGAATGCACAGTCAGATAGGAGATTCCAGCTGTCTTTTATTAAGTGCAACATTAAAGAGCTCTGAAAAAGTGTAAAACAGTGCCATTCTCATCACTAATCTATTTTTATTTTGGAAAATACAGCTTTTAAAATAAAAACGTTATTTTCATTAATATGTAATGTGTTATGGCTAATTTTAAATAACAAATGAATATTTTAATATTGCTCAGTTCTGATTTCTTATGTAGTAAGCGTGGATATACATAACCCACAGCAAGACCACTTTGGGATCCCCTTTCCTTCTTTCCTTTTCCATGTCATCCTTCCTATCAGCATTTATATTGCTCGAGTCCTAAGATACCCTTATCCTCACTTGCAGACACAGCTTCTCGCCTTCTCTTCAAAACCAAAGATTCTCCTGTCTTGGCTTCTCAGAGAAAACAAACCACCATAATTTTCCTTCTTCAATGGCCCCTCATGCTCCATTGACTCTGATGACTCGTCCTCCTCTCTGCTGTTTATAAAGTTTGCCGTCACTCGAGGCTCAGTTCTAGGACTTCTCATCTCATTCTTTCTTCCCTCTATCCGTCAGCTCACCCATTTTTATGCTTATATAAAAAGTGCATCGATACTTATTTATATATTGTATTTCATTTTATACAGGCACATGCTTTTTCTCCTCCTCTTTTTACATTGCTATAAACATCTAGTTGAAAACAATTGCTGAAAAATTAAAATGCATCATCCATCTTCTCTATGAGCACATTAGATGGCATTAGATAGGGGGAAAGTGGATTAGATACAAAGTCCTGCCAATTGTGTTCCGTCCTGGCATGTTTTCAACGGCTATTCGAGTGTATGTACGAGAGTTTGGAAAGGGCAGGCATTCCTAATTTATATAAAAGACTTAAGCTGCTGCTAGTGGAAACTAACTGTGTAAGTGAATTAAAACACAGCCTATTACGAAGATCTATACTTCCCTTCAAGAAATTTATAAGCTTTTATTATCAGTAGCATAAATCACTCAAACAACCACATCAACTAAACCAAATTGTGTAGATTATAATAACGGGCCCAGTGGCTGGAATAATTCCAGAGCAATTTAGCTCATTAGGTCTGGTTTATCGTATACTAAAAGTTTCCCTCCATCTTGCTTTTATAAATGATAATTCTTTGTTATCAGGTTTCCCGGCACTCTGTTGCATCAAATTCCACTCCCAGCCATCAGTTCTTTTTTTTTTTTTTTTTTTTTTTTTTTTGAGACAGAGTCTCACTTTGTTGCCCGGGCTAGAGTGAGTGCCGTGGCATCAGCCTAGCTCACAGCAACCTCAGACTCCTGGGCTTAAGCGATCCTCCTGCCTCAGCCTCCCGAGTAGCTGGGACTACAGGCATGAGCCACCATGCCCGGCTAATTTTTTTGTATATATATATTTTTTTAGTTGGCCAGATAATTTCTTTCTAGTTTTAGTAGAGACGGGGTCTCACTCTTGCTCAGGCTGGTCTCGAACTCCTGACCTCGAGCGATCCACCCGCCTCGGCCTCCCAGAGCTAGGATTACAGGCGTGAGCCACCGCGCCCGGCCTCAGCCATCAATTCTAAAGCATTTCGTCCATTGGACCCACCAATCTGCAGCTGGGGTTTGCCCATTTCTGCACATGCCACTCTCCCCTCACCACTCCACCCTGCAGTGGGGAAAGCTTCATTTTCAAATTCCAGCTGCTACAGTCATTCACCTCTTACGCATGGTAACTTATATTAAAATGGTTTTAGACTCCTGAAGCTTGTTCTTTAAAGGGTGGGTATTCTAAGTGCTATCTTTTAAAAAGATAATTGACACAAATCATCACAATTTAGGTAAGTCTTGATTGCTAAATCTCTGAGTACATCAAGCAGGCTTTAGAACTACAATGCCAGCAAATTATTTATACTCTGCAAGACTTGCTAAAATATAGGGTTATAAGGAGCATGATTTTATTTTAAAAATAAGAATATCTGGGAAACACTGACATTTTAAAAGCTATTTGAAAATCATAATATGAGAAGAGACTTCTAAGTGCAAAGAATTTGTGTAGCGGCTTTAAAATGCTCCCTTTTATTTTACCTTCTGGGCATCACTGTGAGATAGGCTTTTTTTTTTTTCTCCTCTTACCACATAAGGCAATTAAAGTAAATGCCCAAGATTACACATGCATCCGAAGTTAATAGTATTCTTGAAATATTTTCCAATGCACTTTCTCTTTATTTACTGTTACTATTCTACCAAAAAGGATAAACCCAAAGTTTATTGTCCTAAGAAGGAAAAGGATTGGTATAGCTCTGATCCTAGAATATCAGGATAATATTAATAACTCATAATAATAGAGGTCATTATTCAGCTTTGATTCTGAAGGTGACTTTAAGAAAAAAAGTCCATGATGAAATAAAAATTTGTTCATTTTATTTTCCCCCAAACATTTCTATCCTTCTATATTTTCCATCTTTTCCAATGGCATCATGCCCTGCATCATCCAACCCACGCACCTGGTGGTCACCCTCAATTCCACACCCCTTCCTTGCCTCTCCAAGTTCAGTGGTTACCACAGCCTGTTGATTTTACTTTCAAAGGATGGTATATATGGACTTTTCTGTGTTCCAGTTCTAGCATCCTAACTCAGGATCTCTTCATTTCTAAGTGGGCTGCTAATAAATCCTCCTATGCTGTCCTTGTCGTCATTGTGCAATGCCCCACTCCCCCACTCTCCTCTTTACCATGCTCAGAATAATCATTGGAAAAACAAAACTGATGTTGTCATGCAACCTCTAGTTAAACTTATTTAATTGTTCAGTTGCCTATAGGATAAGGTCTAAATTATCTTGCACAGAAGTAAAACACCTTTATGATACGGCTGCTGCCCCTTTTTCGCTGCACTTCTCCTGCCCTCTTCCTGCTCACTTCAACGTCACACCAAATGACCGAGAGGTGCAAGAATACGCCCTAATCTTTCTCAACTGCATGCACGCATTACTTCTTTTGTGCAGAAGGCCTCTGGCCACGTGGGGACCTCCTAGCTTAAATGTCACGTACCCTGACGTGTTTCCTGGATCCTCCTCCATGCCCTGTCTCCATCTCCCTTTTCGGAATCGAGCCCTTCCTCTCCTTTTTCCCACAGAATCATGAATACACCCTTCTGTACTTCCTTATGTTCATCTCTTCAACTGACCTAGAAGGCAGATTCCATGCGTTGCTATTTTTAGCTCCACTTAATAAAAGCTTGTCACTTGAATGAAGACAGAAAGGAGAAGAGTGCAGCGGTATAATTTTGAGCCGTCTGCAAACGCAAGTCTGAATTTGAGGCCCTCTGTGATATGAAGGGAGGGGCACAGTGGACAGTCGAAGCTTGGGATCAAGAGACTGATCAGCGCTGGAGGAGAGATTGGATGTCATCAGCGGTGACAGCCGAGGCCATGGCTGTTGGGGTGGGGGAAACAACAAGAAAAGGGAGCTAAGAACTGGACCTTAGAGGACATTGACATTAAAGGATTGGGGAAGGCAGAGAAAGTCACAAAGATGACAGAGGAGTGCGCTGAAAGTTCAGAGAGAATGATGTTGAGGAAGTCGAGACTGAAGAGAGTTTCCAGAAAAAGGAAGTGTCTAATAAAAATGATAACTGAAAAGTATCCACTAGATTAGACATTCAGTTTAGTTATAATCTTAGTAGGAATATCATTTTTAAAAGTGGAGGCAAATTTTTATTTGATGAATAAAGATAAAAATGTTGAGATAGTGAATACTGATCTTGCATCTAGGATTTGTCAGTCTTGGAATCACAGTCTTGGGTTATGGGAAAACTGGTGAGAATAATGTGAAGTGTTTCTCAGTGGGGTGGGGACAGGACGGGGTTCACAGAGGGGGACTGACACTGAGCATCTTTGACCTTGGCCGTGAGTGGCCCTGGGCATGGTGAAAACCAGAATTATCCCCATTGTTTTCTAAACCTTGCACGTGGGAGGGGACATCTCCCAGCTGAGAAGCGCTGGCACCTAGGTTTGCTGTGACAAGTCTAGCAGGATGCTGGAAAGACTTTTGGAGTTTTCTGGACTTAAAAGTCCCACAATAACGTTGTTTAGCTGTGGAGGTTGTCAGAAGCATTTCTTCCCTGATCAAGACATTATTATTAGCTTACTATGAGATAGTAACAGCCTTTATCTTTCAGCCAGTGCTCTCATCGCCCGCACCCACACCCCCCCCACACACACAAGGTTCTTGTACTTCTTGCCTATTTCCACCAACAGTTTCACATCTGCTTCCTCACAAATATTTATATGTTTTGTTCTTTACATATCTTTAATGCTACTTTTCCTGTTGCAAGAACACCACTAACAACTTGTTTTAACATAACCTTAGTCTGTGTGAAGATGTAGGTGTTCATGAATGTGTAGTGTGTGCACGTTGTAATCTATTTTAAGACTTTTTGTGTGTATTCTTGTGTGAACACATATATATTCCATTATGGACATGTGGCAATAATATCCGCCCTTTGATTTCCTCATGCCGCATCCTTCTTGGACTGTCGTTTGCTTTCTGCTCCACCTGAATCCTCCTGGTGCCTGGAAGCCCTGCTCCAGCGCCACTCTCCCAAGAGGCTCTTCATGCTGCTCTAGAACCAATTAGGAACTTACTACCTGTGTGACTTTTAGGCAAGTCCTGACCTCTTTGAGCTTTGGTTTCTGAAACTTTAGAATATTATTATCAGCATGGCCTACATCACATACATTAACTCTGACCTTCCAATAAATTAATGTCAGTAATAGTAACTATGCAACTTAATAATTAAAAGCATACTATAAGTAGTAAAAGCAAATTCATGAATCTTCTGCTATTTCATGTCAACTATTTCAGTATAACTTTTCGTGTTTAGGAATGCATTTCCTTTTTGAGGTACAGTCTGTCTAAGACAGAGCTGTTTTGTCATTACCTGCAAAAGGCATGGCTTTTACTGAGCTGTCCAACAGGGCAGCAAAAAGCGTCAGTGGGTTTCCTGATCCGTGCACTTGCACGTAAGAAACTGATGGCAGACCACCAACTTACTTCACGTTGAGACCAAACAGCTCTCACATGGAAACAATGACTTCTAGTCATTAACAGCCCGATTAAACACAAACCATTGACCCAGAGGTGAAAGGCTCCAATACCCCATTCCCTATTCTGAGATCTGGAGTAACCAGCCAGTTTGCTTTGCTTAATTACTTCACTCATTAATGGAATGCCACACTAAACTGCAGCATGTGTGTGTGTTTTATATTTCAATTGTCCACTTTTTTCAGCATTTTTCTGGGAGCTAACCTAGGGGATTCTGTGGCTTTGCTTAAGCCATACATATCACATAGGGAAAGACCTGGAACACCGAAAGGATGTTTAAAAAGATCAGAGGAGATTATATTATAAAATAATATTTATACTACTCAGATATACCAACACAGTCCTAAAATGATTAGGGCCGTGTTTCGGGTTTTGGAGGGCGGCATTTCTGGCAGGTGTGAGTTATTGCAGCACTGAGAGCTCTGTGGCTGCTCAAAGACTCCCAGCTCGTGATAGGTTTGTGAACTGATAGTGTCTTTTTTCCCCTTGCTCCAGATGAGTGCTATCAAAAACACAGTAAGAACCTTAAGATTTTGCTGTACAGCACTAATGGGAATATATTCATGTGAAGTGATTATCTCTGATGGTTCTAGACAATCTAAAGATGCATTACATTTTCCTAATAATACTTACCTTCTTTTTGATATGATGTTTTAGAAGAACAGCTTGTGCTTATAATCAGTACAATTTATCACCTATCCCCAAAGTACCCTGCCGTTGAAATGCCTGACATATATATTGGGTGTCATGGATTTAGCAAAAATTGAATTATAAATTGCCCTGCCAGTTTTTGCCTCTGGAAATAATGAAAAAGTAAGCTAGAGAAATGTTCTCCTGAAGGATTTACTTTCAGAGTGACTGTGAAGAAAGAAACAACCAGTGTGGATTGCCAAAATAGTATCTCTTTGAGCATAGATTATTTGGGCAAGTAAGAAAATATAACAATAGAATTAAGAAAAGGTGTAAATTCCACATCTAGGAAAAGAATGCAGTTGAAATAATATATTCATTTTAAACAATTAAAGAATTTAATATCTCAGGATCTACCTAAAACCAAACCAAATGTCATGCAAAATTCTTTTTAGAGATAATAGTTTATTCTTATAAATGAAATGATGGCCTATTGGAGTTAATTACTTTACTAATTAGCAGTCAAAATAGGTTTATCACTAAGTTTATTTAAACTTTATATAATATGCTTATGAATAATCTTACATGAGCTTTTTATGAAATGCTCATTGTACAAAACTGAGAAATGCAAAATCTTATAAAGACAAACTAAATTTTATACCTCCACTCAACTTTGGTATAGATTTTTCTAGTAGTTTTTCTTCTGGTGTATGTTTTCACACAAAATTTTGTGTATACTCTGTATGTATTATATTTGCTTTTCCTACCTAATTATAAGTCATTATATTAGATAATATTAGAAATATATTATTTATCACCATATAAAAGTATACTCACTAAAATATTTATTTTTGAACTTAGTGTTTTCCTAACTTTTGACTATGAAAAACAACAAAATGACTGTATTTATACCTAATCTATGTTTCAACTTTATATGCTTAGAATTAGTGGATCAAAAATCTGAACGTTTTGAAGTTACTTGATAATATTTCCAAATATCTGGTAGGGCATCGTGGCCCACACCTGTAATGCTAGTACATTGGGAAGCCAAAGGAGGGAGATCGCTTGAGCCCAGAAGTTCAAGACCAGCCCGGGCAGTATAGCAAAACCCCATCTCTACAAAAAATAGAAAAATTAGCTGAGTGTGGTGGCACAGGCTTGTAGTCCCAGCTATTCAAAATGCTGAGGCAGGAGGATCGCTTGAACCCAGGTGTTTGAGGTTGTAGTAAGCTATGATGACATCACTGCACTCTAACCTGGGCAACAGAACAAGACCCTGTCTCAAAACAAAAATTCAAATATCTTTTCATAAAAATTTTATATCACCTTCCTTTCTACCAGCAGTCAGTATGACTGCCAGTCACAGAAAGCCTTACCAAGTTTAAATTTTTTGAGCCTTTGGCTTTTTGATAGGTGAAATATTTAATCTCCTATTAATTTGAATGTTTTGATAACAAGTTGTAAGAAGTTTTTCAAGTATTGGCTGTTAGAAGTTTTTCTATGAATTTTCCATTAGCGATCTTCACTTTTATTGAGATGAGTAATTTCTTTAAACTTACTCTTTGTCGAATTGATGTTATAATTTTTTTCTCTTAGTAATATCCTACAATGGATGCCATTATTGATTATATAGGGTAATTTTCCATATTATATGTTTATAGTTTTTTAAGAACATAATTTTAATGTTCTGAAAAATGCTGTATCATTATTTAAATATGTTTATTGTATTTTGTTACATTTTTAATAACTATGTAGCTTGATCTTACCAAATCTTAGTCATTTTAGGATTTATTTCAGTCACATTCATCTGGAGAGAAAGATCTCATAAGTTCCCTGGTATTTTTTAGCTGGTCACATTTTATATAGTCACCTTCTTGTTTTTCTTTGACATTAAGGTCATTGATGCATTTACTTAGGTAGAAGCATTTTCTATCTTCCATCAGGTTATGTTGGAAACTTTTGGAAGCACACAATGTATACCCACACTTATTACTAGTACTTTGTGTACTTTGTAAGATCTTGGCAATTTCGAAGTCTCTCTCAGTCATGCTGGTGAGGGGGGAAAAAAGAAATCAAAGAGAAATGAGGGCTCTGCCAATCTGCATTCTCTTGGATTCTCACGCAGAAGACGGAAATATAAAATTAGGAATGTGATAATAACACCTTCCTATAGGGAAAAAAACCAAAGTACTGGAAGTGGGTAAAATCCACACTTTTTTTATGCTCACATAGGTGTATTAATAATATTCATCTGCTAGGATTTGATGCTATTCTGTATTTATTTGCTGAGGGACCTTGGTAAATTGCTTCTTTGAGACTTTTATGGTGTTGGGTTTTTTTAAATCCACCTTACAAAGTTATTATAAATATTAAAGAAATGTATATAAGGAACCTGACGTATAGAACAGTTTTTGCTATACATTAAATGCTCAATAAATGATGTCTCCTACTGCTACTTCTACTACTACAATTTCTGCTACAATATCTCTACTATTAATACTTCTATTTATATTTCAAGTTCTTAATTTCTTTGAAATATTCTTCCCTTGGCTATCTCTATAAAAATATTTTTAAATTTGTATAAGATCTTAGAATCTTATCGTCCTTTTCCCAAATAACCTATGTGATCTTTACAAAAACCTTGTGTAACGAGGAGAGGTATTATCATCTCAGCTGTTAAGATGCAGAAACTAAGCTTCAGAGATGAGAAGTGGTGGGACTGGACCCTACAGTTTTGTGACTTGCTGCAGCCCTGCCTCCATTGCCACTTCCATCCGTCCATTCCATCCCATCCTGAGGACAGGAATTTCAAAGGAAGCCAAACAAGGCCAATATGAGAACGCAGGACCTCTTTTTCCATTTCTTAGTATTTTCCTTTATCTCTTCTGCTATCCCACCCATCAAACAAATGCCTTTTGAGTTCTAGAAGTAACACAATGTTCTTCTTAAAGTGAACAATATAAACGAAATGCCTGGAGGCACAAAAGCCATTCTGAGAAGCGTTAGTCATTAATGCTGAAGGTTAAGTAGGGACAGCTGTACCACGAAATCCAGATGCCTTTTGATAACTAGCTCTTCCCCAAGGCTTATGATGATCTATCCGCATATTTCATTATATTCAGATTTTATCCATCAGTGTAAACCTCATCACCATGTGTCTGAGTCAGGTAGTCCATATCTACACCACGAATTGCTCAAAGGTGTATTTTCAATACATTGTTTCGAGTCCAAATTTCAATGTTTTGAAATTATTGCCTTGATTGTCAATTAGAAGTAGGCAAAAGGAAGAACTAGGCAAAGTTGACTATATTTTTGAGACTTAAGACTCCACCCTTAGCTGAAGAAATGAGCTATGCAATGCACAGAAGCCCACTCGCTTCTAATTGTCATCCCTTGATCTCCCCCTAGGTGATATTTCCCTCTGGAGAATTATGAATCGAGTATTTAAAATAACCTCTCAGGAGATGGTGTAAACCATAAATCTGCTCACTCTTTTCTTCTGGGTTTATGTGTGGCATAACAGACAAGGAATTCAGACCTCGTAATAAAATAATAAAAGTAGCCAATATATCCTCGCTAATGGTGGACTCGCTGCCACTGGAATTACCATCCTAAATAAATGCTATTTTAAAAAATCTCCTGGACTTCATTTTATTCTGGCTGACATCCTGACTTTCCAAAATAGTGATAGAAGTCGAGACCCAAAAGGGAGAGTAGAGCCAAAAAAGGAGGAGGATGTATGTCACACAGACAGACATAACGCAGACCAGCAAAACCCACCTTCGCTTAACAAACACTAGATAGTGAAGGCAGAAGGTAGAACCATCAAACCTTACAGAATGAACTTGGGCCATTTCAAACAAACATGCAGAAGATGGGAAGTGCAGTGTATATGTTCATACTATTTAATTCTTTCCTGTAAACTTTAAATCTGCAAACAAATAACTACAGAAATCGCTTTTGATCTTGACAAATCTAATCTGAGTTGAACTTGGGGTCTAAGGCTGCGACACTGAAATATAAAGATGTTTTCTTCTCCCTTTCAGTGGCTTGGGCTTGGCTGGGAACAGAGCTTTAAATCAGACTCTTTCAGTTTTTCCTAATAGCGCTGTTGCGAATGAAGTAAACCACAACAAAATCAAAACACAGTACTGAAATTCACAGAAAAGAATGTTGCAACCATCTCAAATGTAGTCTCCATAGCTTCAGTTTACTTGCTGTTAATGATTTTAAATTATCTCACTGTCATGGTCAAATTCCATTTAAGCAAAAGGAGTTCTGGGGCTGCTTCCACGTACAAAGCTAGGATTTTAATCTCTCACCTCTCAAACTGTTAAAACGTATTTATTTTGCTCACAGGGTATTGTTTTACCAGAGGGAGAAAATATTATAAATACAGAAAGAGCAAAATCAATTCTGATCGTCTAACGCCTTATGATTCGGTGGAATATATGGGACAGTCTTGTGTGTTTAAACTCATATTGAAATAAGGATCCTGATGTCTCCTCACAAGTAATGTGAAATGTGGGAACGTAAAATAAAGCTGTTTCACGGGGCTGCCTAAATCTGTAGTGGAGGGGTTGAGAGCATTGGTTTTGATTCAGACCCTGCAATGTCTACTGTTCCCTTTGTTCTCCCATTCTGTTTTGGTTCCCACACCCCCACCATCCCTTCTCCCCACATCTTTAAATGCTGGAATTCTTCCAAATTTGGCCTATATGCTTGTCTTGCTCAGTATTTTCAAAATCTATCTGCTCATAAGAAGTAATTAAAGTGCTTATTGAAAACACAGATTGCTGCTTCTCAACCCTGGAAACCATTATTCAGTAGGTCTGGGGTGGAGCCTAGGAATGTATATTTTAAATAATTGCCCAGGGATCCCTATGATCAAACACGTTTGTAAAGTGCTGCGCTAGGCCGTCGTACCCGTCCCTCTCGTTTTGGAAACCATGCATAGCTGGTGTTGTCTAAATTCGTGGATCCTGTCCAGACATCTCTTATACATCTCTGCATTTGGTTGGCATCATTACCAGGATGTCTCATGGGCATCCTAAACTTAACATATCTAAAACTGATCTTGTGATCATCTACCCTATATTTACTCGTCTTTCAGTCTTTCTGTTCTCTACAAATGACATCACCATCCACCTGGTTGCCCGAAAACCTGGCAGCAATCATTGATGGCTCTCTCACCCTTACCTCCTACACCCATCACCAAGATCTGTGAGTCAGACCTCCAAACATATTACACCCATCCTCTCTCGTCTATCATGTTTTCACTGCCACTGCCCCTGGAAATAAGTCTGCAATTTTCTTGCCAGTAGTACTGTGGTAGCCCCTCAATTTTTGTCCCCATTTCTACTCTTGCTTCCTTCCCATTCCTCCCCATGGAGCAGCTGGATGACTTTCTTAAAATGCAACTTGGATCCCTCCTTGCTCAAAAATCTTTAATGAAATTTCTTGGTACTTAGGATAAATTCCAACTCTTACCCAATCTTGCCTGGGTTACCCTATCTACCCGGCCAGCCACACCTTGTACTGCTCTCCTACCCGCTGTGCTCCTGGCTTCTCTCTGGCTGACCTCCGGCAATCGAGCAGCTCTCACTGAAATGTCATTGCCACGGAGACGCCTTCCCTGACCACCGCCCCTCAAACTAAATTACCATGTTTCTCAGAGTCTCTTGTACAAGTTGTTCCTTCATAGCACTATATTTGTTGTTCTATTCTTGGTAATATGTTTACTGCCTGTCTATCCCACTGAACTCTACACCCTTGAAAGCAGGGGTCATTCATGTTTTACTGAACACTTTCCTCTCGGTGCTTGGAAGGTTTGGTGCACACCAGGTTTTCCATAAATGTCTTCTAAATAAATGAATGAATGCTAGGCACTAAAGACACATCAGGGAACAAAACAGAAAACAATCCCTGCCTATATGGAGTTAACATTCAATGAGGAAGCTATTATTACCCAGGGCACTTGATATGTCTGTGAATAAGAAAATAGAAGCTTTTTTTAAATTCAAAAAAAGGTCAAATGACATGAAAACTTATTTTATAACTTTTATGTGTTCATTATGATAATGCTAGTTACTAATTATGTCAGGATCTGTGCTATTTTGACATTTTAAAACTTATAAATAGATTGAAATTTCTAAATAGTTTGTATAGAAAGTAGAATTTTGAATTTTGTCCCTAACTACTCTGGGTGGATGAATGATCCCAATATCCAGAGATATTCTTTGAATGCACAGGGACGAGCCCCAGCTGAAAACCTCATGATTCTATGCCCTCCTCTCACCCACCCACCAACGAGACAGGGTGAGGAGAAGCGAAGACAGCAGTGTGTACCCACCTACCCACAGAGCCCTTAGTGGGCAGGGGTGACAGCTGACAGTGGAGCACGTGAGGACGGTTCCATGAGGTACTCTAGTGAAGTGTTAGATTTGTCAAAAAAAATATGATGCTTTAGTGAGCAAAAAAGCAAGAAAATTTAAAAATATGTAAATTAAAGACTAGATACGTCAATTTCAAGTGAGTGATGAGCTCCTGGAAATGAATTAATAAAATTAATAAAATTCTCTAAGAATTTACCACTTCTTCATATTTTACTAAATGCTGTCAGAAACATTTTACAAAAATTCTAGAAAAAAAAAGAAAAAACCTATATGTCCAATCCCTACCATGTGGAATTCAGGGTGAATTCCAGGTCTGTGGCGATGTTAATGACACAATCATGGTCAACCAGCCCCGAGGGGGGAAAGAACCCAAACATGCCATCTTCAATCAGAAATCAGTAAGTATGGTCCATTTGAATTTGAGATTCTCCTCTCTCTCTAAAAGGAAAACATTGTCCAGCGTTTCACTGCCTTAAAAGCATAAGATCCTGCATAAAAATGTCAGCTACAGGTTTCTAAGCAAATGTTTCCTTTTACAATATGGCACACATCATAATTCCTTTGCCCTGTTCCCCCTGAGAAAGGGGGAGAGAATAGCCCACTAACCAGCAGCCAAACACTCTTCTCTTAAAAATGCAGCAAAAAGAAATGAAACATACCGCAACAAAACAAGGTGTCCAGAGCAAAGGTCTTGCCCTGAATTTATCCTTTGTTTGTATTTCCTCTGGTCTTTCAAATTTTCTCTAGGTACATCCTTTTCACACAGAATTAAAAGTAAGTTAGTAAAATCACTATAAAAGTATTTTCCTCAAATGGACTCATGTCATTTGGCCCATGCCAGACAACACTGGTTACATTTTATTGTATTCACATTGTCTGATGATTAGTACATTTAAGTCCGAAGTTCCAACACTTAGCTCTCTTGCTTTAATGGAGAAATTCTCCTGACCAAAGAAAGATTGTTCTTCAAAAACAATTAGTTCCTTTATAGATCCACACAGACCTGGTTCTTTCCTTCTTCCCGTGAAATTATTTGTTTCATACTGAGGTACAATTCGCTAATCTTCAGAGAAGAGTTAATTTTTCTAAAAATGTTACAAGCCTTTGAAAAGAAATCTGGCTATAAAAGTATTCAGATCCTTAACCAAGTGGCATGAACAACGTCACTGCAATAAACAACCATTTAAGCGCTATCTCTTAGTTAATTCCAAGGGCCACAGGGAAACTGTTTCATCTCTGTTCCATTCCTTTGTCCCCACACTGACTGAATGAAAAAGGAAACATATCTTAACATAATATTATGATGCCTCCCATTCGTGATAGTGGCAACTTCACGATAAGTGAGCATAATTGTTTTGTCCCAGAGAGACCTCTCTAACCCAGCAGATCTTACACAGGGGATATTCTTTCATCAGCTCTTACATTTGTCTAAGCTGTGACACTAGGAAATCAGAAAATGTTGCATCAATTGTTCCTGACATTCAGCTACCCAAAAGTAAAATATTCCTGCACAAGTAAAAAATACAACTTATACAGACAGGTTTGCTAAAACATGTAAACAACAACAACAAAAAGAATATACCTCATAATTGATGATGATATCAGTATTTTTTCTCTTTCTATAAAGGATTTTTCATAAAATCTACCTCCATGATTTCTTTCATGTTCCTAGATCTTTCTTTCACTAACCAGAAGGCTACAAACGAACTTGTTTGGTTTAGGCAAGAATAATATCCTTACTTTTATGAAGATTTTTTTTTATAAAAAAATCTTGATGCTCCTTTTTCTACCATCTGGAAGGAAGATGGGAACATGGTTATCACAGCACACCTCAGAGATATGGCTAACCTCCTAAGCAGAGATAATAGTTAAAGGAAACAAAGAAATGTGAGATTCCCTTTGAATTCGACTCTTCCATGGACACAATTGACATTAAATGTAGCTATTCTAATGGGCAATTGACAGACGTATTTGTCCTATGCCCACCAACACATGTGCTCCATTTTTTTCCTGTCTATAATACTCTAATTATTCTTACCAACAAAGAATGATTGGAAACTGGAATGTGTAGGCATCACCAGACCCACCTGTAATATTAATAAGTTTTCAGTATTGTCAAAACTTTGAAGCAAAACTTATACATGATATCAAGGGAATTTGAAATGTCAGTTAGGTGAGAACAATGAATGGTTTCATGTCTTAGAAAAGAAAATGTAGCATCTGACACCTTAATGGTTAAATAAGTTTTAATTCACAAAACAAGTATTTATTTAATATAACATCCTCAAGTCCCTCTTTAAAGGAAGGAAGGAAGGAATGGGGATAGGAGGAGAGCACTTTGGGATTTTGTGACTGAGACAAGTATTTATTTAATATAACATCCTCAAGTTAGAAAGTGTGGCTAACCCCAAATGGTTAAAATATGATACGATCTTAAGACAAAAAACAAATTAATTAAAAAAAAATCTAGGAATCAAAACTGTACATGTAAGACAATACCAACATGGTTTAAGTATGCTTGGTACCCTAGGTAGACATATCCATTATAAATGATGGGTAGCATTAGGTCATCACATGACAGTTGATTTTATTTCTCTTTTCCTTTCATCTTTTAGCTTTTTCTTCAACTTTTTTTTATGAGCATATTTTATAGTCAGGAAAGAAAATATTAAGTTTTATTTTCTAATGGACATTTTTTTCCTGCAATCAAGAAGTTCCTTGTGTTGAATACCACAACATGCAATAGCATAATAATATTACAATCATTACAATATCATTACAGGTACTGCAGAAATGATATTAAAATCTTGGGAGCCCTGGAAGTAGGACTCATTCCTATTGCCTGGAATAATAAGAAAATATTCATAGGAAGAGGAATTTAGAAATGATTCTAAAGGATGAGTTGAGGGAAAAATACACAAGAGCAGCACTGTGCTGGCTGGGAGTTGGTTACCAAACAGATTAAGCAAATAGCAAAGATAACTACGAGGCATAAAAGATGAGTCTCAGCACATTCTTGAGGCAACTGGCTTAACCCAGCCCTGACTGCTTTAGAACTGCAATAGCTGTCCTCTAATACCCTTCGGCTAATCGTAATGCTACAATCCCCACCTAGTAGAGAATTCATAACATGGGCTGCACGAGGGCGCACGCTGATGGTACTGCGCATGCTTGACTGGTTCAGTGTGAACATGCGATGACACAAGAGAGCTCCGAGTCACTCACTGGGAAGGGATTTAAGCAACACCACAGGCAGGCGGTGCGAATCTTAATCTCAGAGAACTCCTGTGGCACCCAGGAGTGAGTGCCATGTGTAAGTAACCTCTAGCAAACTCATCTAACTCGCCAGGCTGGACTTGTCTGAATCTGTCCTTGGTCTCTCAGCGGCATGTCACTCTGGCAGGGGGCAGTGGGGCAGGCAGTTTTTCCATAGCTATCCAGGATTTTCCTGAAACAATGAGAAGAGTACTTGCTTTTTGTTTGCAGAAAGGGCATGCTGAGAACACCCCTGGTCAAGAGATGTGTTTGAGGAGTGTGATTGATTTGGGATGGTTGGAGAGGGGAGGCAGATGGTCCAAGGTCTTGTAAGCCATCAGCATTATCATCGGAATAGTTAACATTTTTTTTAAATCCCAAACTGCGTGCCAGGTGCTTTTCTAATATTATAACTCCCTGTCTTATTTAAACCTTATCATAACTCTATGGGATAGGTGCTATCATCCACATTTTATAGATGAGGCACTGAGGCACAGATTGGGTAAGTAACTTGCCCAGGATAAAGTTAAACAACTCAATAAAATGATACCAGTCTAGTGAAAATATTCTAAGGATCACATGTATGTACCAGATTAACATTCATTTGAACAACTAGAACTACTTGTTCACTTTCGACTATAAATTTCCTACATCTCACCATACACACCATTTTCGAACTCGAAAGCCCAGAGCCATCACTGATTATTTTTTCATCACTGATGATGCTTCCTCTCTTGCCATCCGTCTGTTGTCATTTCATGAGAAGTTTCTTGCATCCGCCCTTTGTCTTCTCTTCTTCCCGTTTCCACTCAGGTGTGAGTGGCTCAGCGGGACTGCAACACTGTAGGGCCGGACCGCTGTGCGGTCGCCTCCCTGGAGAAGTTTGTGCTTTTCCCTGGAAACGAAGCCTTCAAAGTCCGGATGTGACACTCATCCCCATTGCCTTGTGGAGCACAGCTGTGCGTTAGGAAAGACTGTATCTGAAGTCCCACATGGAACTTATGAGGACCCAAACCCACCGGTGGCCAAAGGGACAGAGAGGAGACGGGATCTGAGGCCTAAGACAGATGTGAGAAACACGTGGGAGGTGGGACCAGCAGCGTCCTAGGGATACTTCCATGTCAGAAGGGAAAGCGGAGATGGATGAGGGTGACATTAACTAAGGAAAAAATAAGAAAGAAATAATTTTTATTTGAGGAAAACATTTTTCAAACTAAATAGGCTGAAAGGCAATGCTTCAGAGTGATTACAGATGCTGTTAGGATGACCTCACTCACACCAAAGAAGTATCCAGCGAAGACTCTTTTTCACTATCATCCATCAAAAATATCTACGTAAGGCACATCCTCGAAAAAATGTACAGAATTAAAAAGAAGGAAGATGTGCTGTCTGACCTCAAAGAGTTGAAATGCCTGGTTGAGAGAGAGATAATGAACAGAGAAAGGAGAAGCACAAGCAGCATGAGGTAGAGGAAGAAGAACGCAAGGAGCATGAGTCACTTTAAAACGGCAGAATGAAGGCGCGTCCTCCCGCGTCCCAGACGGGATTTATGGCATGTCCCCGGTTGCAGCCAGGGAGGTATTTCAGGAGCTGCAGCATATATCTCAGCTTTTAAAAGCTTGGAAGAAGGAAAAGACAAGGTTTACTTGAAAGACAATAAGTTTGACTGTAATGAGGACCTTAGAAAAAGTGGTTGGAAGTTAAGCCTTTAGAAGACAAAGCTTAAGGGGTAGGATGAGACAAAATCAAGAGATGTTTCAAAGAAAGGATTAATAGGAAACTGGTCGTATTTGGGAGTTAAGGAGAGGAGGAAGAACCCTGGGCTATGCACAGGTTATATGATTGGAAACTAGTGGGGTAGCCAATCAGTTTTCAGTCTTCCCTTCCTCACCCCAGCTTCAGTACCCTAGTGGCTCCATTAGGTTGGATTTGGACTGTACTCAGGTAGAGCCTGAGTTTATGTTGTAAGTTAGTATTGGTGACATAGAAACACATTCACAATGTACAATTATAAATTATTTTTAAAATGAAGTTCTGTTATTGGTAGTTTATGGTCTCAGAACAGTAAAATGGTGATCTGACCAATAGGAAAGCCAACAGATGTATATGCTATACTTTTCTATACACTTAAACAAACTACTACTTCCCTATGTAGCTTAGTCTGTGCTGCTATAACAAAATGCCTGAGTTTGGATGATTTATAAAGAACAGAGATTTATTTTCCTACAGTTCTGGAGGCTGGGAAGTCCAAGATTAAGGTGCCAACACATCCAGTGTCTGGTGAGGGCTGCTCTCTGCTTCCAAGATGGCGCCTTCTTGCTGCATCCTCAGACTAGGAGGGTCACACGCTGTGTCCTCACATGGCTGAAAGCAGAAGAGCAAAAGCCACCACCTTCAACCTCCTTTGCAGCAGCACTAGTCCATTCCTGAAGTCACAGCCCTTATGACCTAATCACTCCCCAAAAACCTCACCTCTTAATATCATCACCTTGGGGTTTAAGTTCCAACATATAAATTTTGGAGGGACACATACATTCAAACCATAGCCCCACAGAAGCAAAACGTATTCAGGCATTTTATAATAGTCACATTGGGTTGAATTTCTGAATTCACAAAACTGCCATTGTAAGTTCATTTTAGTGCCAAATCTATATGAAAATAAAAATTATAACTTCATCAAAAATTTGGGGAGGATAAATCATCTATTGATTAGGAACACATATTCCTAGTTCTTCTTGGTCCCATATGGATGAGATTTTCTAGAGGGGAAAAAAAAAAAACCTCTGTCCTCTCTTCATATCTGTAATCCACAAACAAGATTGACTTGTCTAACATACAGGTTTGAAAGAAAGGGACAAGATGCTGTCTGTCAGCTCCTGAGCCTCATCCCTGCCTTTGGAATCAGCACGCTCCTGGGAGCAGGCGCTCTGGACTGCTCTGGGCCACTCTGCGCCATCTGCCTTGCAGTCAGTAGACGGCAGCCATCCAGACAGGTTCAGACCTGTGCCTACTGGATGTGCCCCGATGCACTACAGACACACCAAAAATGTTCTTGCAGACACCACTCACAAAAAAGTTTTGCATAATAATATGTATAAGACTCTATGAACTTTTAAAAATTCTGTTCCATTTTTTTTTTAATTGTTGGCCATAACCCTCTTGATTGATTTTACAATCCACTAATAGGCCATGATTCAAAGTCTCAGAGCACCTCCCAGACCCCGCCTTCTACCTTGCCCCATCATCTAAGCAGAATCTTCGTGATTCTGGCTTCTCCCTCCCTAGCCCCTGACAGTTCCAGAATCTAGGCTTTCCTCCCCATCACCACCTCTGGAACATTAGTACATGTTCTAATATTTTCTCATTTCTCACTAGGACTATTGCAATAGTACAAATAGAAGTGACATAACACTAGAAACAGTAAATCTCAAAGCTGTGTTCATTAAGAGCTTACTACATATGAGAGGCTGTTCTCGGCACTCTTCATGTAGTAACATTTAACCCAAACAATAACGTAGACTGTTCTCTCCACTGGTCTACTTACCTCTAGACATGCCAGCTCTTTCCTCCATCTGTGCTCCAAACTACTTCCAGCGTGACCTTTCTAAAATATAAATAGAGTCACATCATTCTAATTTATGAAATGGTTGAATTTATAGGACAAGCTCCTTAGCAGAAAGCAGCAGTCTTAGCAGGACCTGCCTCGGGCCTTATCTACCGCCATTCCACCAGCACCTTCTGCTCTGAGCGCTCTCCCCTCCTGTATCTGCACCAGGCCCTGCTTTGATGCCTTGTAGGCTCCTTTCCCCTGACTCAGTCATCACTATAGGCTCTGGTTCATGTCTCTGTGCCATCGTCTCTTGTGTTGTACTAGTTTATTTACATGCCTGTCTCTCCCAGGGGACTGCAAACCCTTGGAGGGTGAGAAGGGGAACTTTTTTCCTCTGTACATTCCTGTTTTTATAGCTAGCAGCTGTGCTAACCACATCATGCCTAAACCATGGTGGTAGTCTTCCTCCTGCTCTTCCCGACTCCATGTGTCACTTCAATAATATTTAGCCTGCAATTGCCAGACACATTATGTTCCACTTCTGCTCAGGTAGTAGCACCCCCGTTACTTGACCCATTATATCCAAATTTCTTGGAGTGTATCTTAGAGCCCCTTTATACTTGGGTCACTCTCTCTCTATAAATATAATCTTATTTCTTACTTAAGTAGACCTAAAAGTTGTCAGCTTTCACGGGTTTTGCTATACTTGGTGATAACAAAGTTCCACTGAATGGCATATGGTCATTTGTAAGTTTTTGGGGCAGAATCTTTAAACAAGCAACCATTGGAGAACAAAATGCTGCCCACTGAGTGGACCAGCCAGCTGCCTCTGGCATCCATAGTTCAATATCATGGAACAAGTAACTCCAGTTCTGCCTAAAACCATGAGTAATGAGTTGATTAAATGTTTTTGATTATATGTTACTTCATGGAGTAAACAATATGCCATAGCGATATTCTTAAATTTGGGGATATATGAGACTTGCCATGTATCACACTGGGATGTGTTATCAGTTTGGAATCTTCCTAGGGCCCTCAACTATCTTCTTTTGTTGTTTGTGTTGCCTACGGAACCCAGATTCCTTATGTGTAATTTGTCCTCTACATTCTTGCCAAATGAATGGATGAATCAATTGATCAGGGTGCAAAATGGAACTTAAATCATTTAGACTGAAGACATGATGGGTTTAATAGCCATTTACAAACACAAATGATGGCTCTACAGTTTATTTACTCCAAAAAGCATACATGTGTAGAGAGAGAAGCCAAAAATCTAGGACTAATGATATAACCTTTTCATACATGGTAACGGCTTTATTTGATATTGAAATCTGACTTCCTGTTTACCTCAAGTCTAGCCTTTTTCATTTGATGTTCAACGTCTACCATGTGGTATGGACCAACCTGATCTTTCCTAGTTTATTCCCTTTTCCTGCTCACCTGTAAAACCTGGTACTCTAGTCAACAGTCAAGAGCTAGCCCAGTCAAGGAGCGTCCTAAATGTCTGTTAAATCCACACTGTTCATTAGTGTTCCCTGTGCAGGAGACAAAGGTATGCATTCCACGTCATGCCTAGTATGGCACGGGACACATAGTAGGAATTCAATAAATAACTGACGTTCAACCAGCAAAGTAAGTTGACAAGTATTTATTTGTCCAGAACTCGCTAGGTGTGACTGAGGATTCAAATATAGACTACATAGAATCTGTCCTCAAGGAGTGAGCTATCTCAAAGTGATGAACAAGAAAATTCAAAACAGCACATAAATAGGTGCCAGATATCACCTTATAATTTTTTTACTACATTTCTGGTTCTTAGTCTCGTATTAGAATGTGTATTCCCCGATATCAGTTAAGTGCATTTGTTCTTCAGGAACTGTGTCACAATTATTGTATACACCCATCAGTGTTTAGGTCAATACCTTATACACAGCATAAACAACAAGCGCACATTGAACTGAATTATGTCATGCAGACCAAATATGCATTAAGAATTAAGAGTCAATTAAAATGAGTACAACACAGGAATAGAGTTGTCAGAAATTTCTAACAAAGGTTTCGGTTTGGTCTTAAGCCACGTATTAACATATAAACAGAGTGCTTTGACACGGTAGAATAGCAAGGACATTACCCTTGAAGTCAGAAGAAACACACTTAAGAGCTGGTTCTACTTGCTGCTGTCTGAGTGACTTTGTTCAAGTGTCTTAGCCTGAGTCTCAGCTTCCATACCTTTGAAATAGAAATAAATATCACCCCTTTTCTTCCTGTCTCACAGGAGTTCTTTGTTACTAGATGAGAGTACAAACTTGCTAGAAAAATATTCAAGTAGAGTCAGATACCAACAATGCAATGCTGGCTCCAGGACATAAATGCTTTTTCAAAGGAATCACCCTGAGCTAGAAATATTTAATAATGTCTTCAATGGCATGGATGAATTTGGGAGGAGCCTGTTAAGTTACTAGTGGCACTGAGCTGAGTGGGAAGCTTAGCAACCCGGAGAAGATAATTATACTGTTAAATGACCTTGAAAAATAAACAGGAATAATGAGAATGAAAATTTAATCAGAACAAGTAAAAAAGGAAAAGCAAACCCTACAGAAACGACGATAAAGACGTGGTTACAGGCAAATACGGCATAAACAAGAGACAATTATAGAGGATCCTATATGAGTCATCAGTGCCGTGTTAACATTTAAAACCGTGTTGATAATAAAGTGAAATAAATAGGATTCTGGCATGTGGGAGTTACTAGACAGTCTTCCCACCAGCCCTATGGTTTTATCATTTTGAAAAAAGCTTATCAAACACCTACTGCATGCAAAGCACGGTTGTAGAGAAATGTGTCTGATCTGAGGCCTTAAAAATGAAGTATGGACTCCCTGGACGTGATCCCAAGAGAAGAAGTGAAATGATTCATGGTTTGCAAAATAGGGTCTCTGAGTAGAAGCTAAGAGGATTAGGTTTATTTAGAATTGAGGAAGGGAAAGCAGGGATGTGGCGCTTGGGTGAGATTAATAAGTATCTAACATCACAAGAATGTATAGATAGAATAAGAGAAAGTACATGCTTCTGCCGCGGGAAGAGTTTGTCTGGGACGAGACCAAGAAGCCGCCTGTCTGAGCATTGCTAGGGCGGCAGCATCTTGCCAAAGAAAGACTCTTGTTAACAGTGTCCTGGACAATTACGCGTCCAGTAAACTCCATTTCATGTGGATAACGGTGAAGCACGCATTTACTGGAATTTTATGTTGCTCACTATTTTTCCCAAGTCCATTTATGAGTGCTTTGCTGCTTTCAGTATCCTTATCTCTTCTGAGTTTTCCGCGCTGTGTGCCATTATCCAGGCCTGAAGCCTAGGAGCCATCCTGGATTTCTGCCGCCCCCTTTTCTCTAGATGTTCAATTAAGCATGAGGCTTGTTTTTGATTGTCTCTCAAATTCCTCTGAAGCCTTTGTCTTCTTTCCTTCAGCACTGAGAGAGTCTTAATGGAGGCTCTTAGTGACTGTCCCCCGAACAGTTGCCACTGTTTCCTGATTGGTATGTGTGCCTGGAGCTGTGGCCCTCCCAAACTTTTCTTCCATCTAGACATCCCAATGGTACATCTAAAATGTAAATCTAAGCGACTAAACTGAGTTACTAAACAGACTTCCCTCCATATTCCAGATTGTGTCATTCTGAAAAACATCATGAAACACCTACTGGATGCACATTGCAGTTGTAAATAACTGGGTCTGATTTAAGCCCTTAAACCCAGATGTGGATTCCCTCGCTGGATCCCAAAAGAAGTAGCAAGGTTCTTCCATAGCTCCTTATCACCGACACAGTTAAACCCAAGCTCCTTGACGTTCAAGCTTCCCCTTGATCTGGCCCCTCCTAGCAAGCTGGTCTCAGCTCTCAGTTCTGTTCCTCACGCATGTGCTCCAGCAGTGTGCTTTCCCTGTGCCCTGCTTTTGTTCCTGTTGTCCTCTCCGTCTGAAAGGCTCTTCCCCGTCCTTTGGCGGGCTTGCTCCTAGGGCTCCTGGCAGTCTCTGCCTGCAACAGCTTCCCTGGTCCCCTGAGTTACGACCTCCATCAGGGCTCTGCTGCTCAGAGGGCTCCGTCTCTCTGTGGCCATCTCCCCCACTGAGTGCCACCTGGGGGTACAGGGCCTAGCATGCATCTTCACGTCTCCCGAGCCCCTTGCTCCGCACCTGGTAAAGTGGATGCTGGATAAGACTTTTAAGAATTAAAAAAACTAAAGGAATGAACAAATGAAACTGTCATCTGTTTACCTCACAGCTCTATTGTAAGACATTACTTAAATGTCTTACCAAAGAATTTAAATTCCAGCAGAACTACGTTACCTTTATATAAGGTACTATGAAGACTTGATTTAACCACACACATCTCTGATAAATTACATTACATGTGTTTTCGTTTTGACCAGTCCGTGTAGAGCTGGAATAAGCCGTCGAGAACGCGACAGATACTATTCCTAAAGGCACAAAACAGCATGGCTAGAACTAGTCGTCTTATTCACCTCAGTGGAAGAGTTACATACAGTTTGGAACATGCAAAATGTTAAAAATTGCACAAAATTGTAGTTGTAGAATTGGTTTATTAAGTAGAAGTAAACTTAGGAGAAGCCATTGTTTTATGTGCTACAAAGTGGCGAGATCTTGCATCACCTGACCTCTTCCCTGCCCCTCCCATGACCCCCTTCACCCTTACATACGTGATTCCACTTTCCCCGGGGCTGCCACGTGCTCTGTGGAGGGCACTCAGCCAAGGAGGTGATGGGGCCAAATGCAGCCCACGCACCATTCAACCGTCCACATGCCCTGCTGCAGTCTGCACCCCCTGAGGACAAGGTACACAAAGACACTACAGCTGGGCTCTGACCCGCTTCACTTGCCACCCTGATGCCACGTGGACAGACCTTCTCTCAGGCCCACCCCAAAGCCTTTTCCATATCTGAGCCCTCTGCCTGGATGCTCACTCCCCGCTCAGCTCATTGTTCATATGTCAAGTGCGGTCCCCCTTCGCCAGGGAAGTCTAACCTCCATGAGTAGCTGGGACAGTTCTAGGGTCAGTAAGCTTTCATCAAACCATACACCTCCTTGTCACATTTCTAGGTGTATAATTGTATGGTCACCAGATTGACAGCTCTGCCAGTATATTACAAGCTCCGTAAAGACAAGGATGGAGTCTGTTTTTACTACCACTGTATCGCCAGAACACATGGTATGTGTTAAATGTGGAATTAATAAATTCATTCATACAGATCATATAGGGCTACATAAATTTTGTGGACTGATTGAATTGCTGTACTTCACTCTCAAATGATTTAGCTGATATTTCAAACAAAATAACATAAATCAAGTATTATATTCTAATTCCTCAACATGTTTTGAAAATGATTTTGTTTTGTTATTTCATAAATATAAACTGACTTCATCCCCAAGGTTTGGCATTAGGGGAAAAAAATGAATACTTGATTTTAGCATCCTAAAGGTCCGAAACACAAAGGTTGGTTAATTTATTAATCATCTGGCAGATCAGTAAAAGTTTAACACATGCTTTATATGCAATTTGCTAGAATAAAAAGTAGTGCTTATTAAATAATGAAGATAATATGAACTTTCAATAATGCAGACAGGTTGATTATAAACTGTAAACCACATGCTTATATACTTTGGACTTTTACAGCTTTTAATTTATCAAAGGAAATAATTAGCACACTTTGTGGCAGCCAGTGATGGAATTTATTCATTTGGAAGGCCATGGGCTTCCTGTCATTAAAACTACATCATGTCCTTCCTTTTCTATTAAACTTCCACTGAGGGCAGTAAGAAGTCACTAAAAGGAAATGAAGAGTTTTTTTGGCAATGTTCTCGTACAATGATTTAATACTCTTAAAAGATAGCAAACCCATAATGTATGCCAACAAGTATATTATATAAGATGAGGGGCCCAATTACCACATTATTTCCTTTATTTGAAGTTTTGTCTGTGACTCAATTAACTGTGATTTGCAAAGTTGTGTCAATAAATTTAGTTTCTTTTTGCAGGTTAATGTAGTTTTTGGTTTTCATTAGTAATGTTTCACCATAGCAAGGGAATAGATCTAGATTCCATAACCACTGTATACAGATTTATGTCAAAGGATATTACTTTTTTCTCCAGATGATCATTGGCATCTCATTAGCCATAGAATCATTGTAGTTAAAGCTCACACACACAGTTTTCTTTTTCTCACTGAAAGGTTTTTAAGCGAGATAAACGGTAAATTCTAATTTTTCTTCTGTTTAAACGGTACTGAGGTTTGTTCTTGACTCTGTTGCAAATGTCAGAACCATAGCTCCTAACAAATGTTGCCCAGTTTGGGAAGGTTTAAATGAAATGCTTGTTTTCCTAAGGTCTACAATGGGCTTGACAGGGAGGCAGAATTAGCCTCTCGCCCCGAGAAGTGGGTGGTCCTTTGGAGCTGCAATCAAGGGACACTGTTGGTGCAGATTTGGTCTCAGCTCTGGTGCTGGTGAAGGGGACTCCATGAGACATGAGAAGGGGCTGTTTGGCCTGAGTATACACAGTTGGTGAAAACGCTTCAGACAAGTTCATGCAGTTCATTTGCATGACATATCCTAAGGAACAAAAATGCCCTTAGTTCTTATAAAATCACAGAAAGAAGCAAAACCCCACACCCTGACACCTCTGTTAAATCTTAAGCAGAAATAGTGAGCTTCAAATTTCCTCCCAGTCTTTAGGCTATCACACCACAATTTTATCAGGACAAGAACAATGTCTTTGTAGTTAGCACATCAATTTATTTTAGACTAATTTTAGATTTACCAAAATGTGGTAAAGATAGCACATAGAGTTCCTTTCACTCAGTTCCTCCCATTGTTAACATCATACGTTACCATGGCACCATGTAAAACCAAGAAATTGAATACATCGATTTTAAGAAATAACAATATTTGTGTTTAAAGCTTACTGTTTAAAAAATGGCTTTTGCTTCAGTACAGAGGACATTTTACTGAATTTGTATGGGTAAGTCCATTTCAACACTGTTTTCTCTAAGCCACTTAAACCAGGGACTGATATTGCCACTGAGTTTGCAAATTAAGATGTAAGATCGGAGCTGGGTGAGATTGTCATATTGTCTCCTTTAATTTGGAAAAGTAGAACAAGGCTGGAAAGAGACTCATAAAACAGACTTTACGACTCAGCTCAGGACAGATATAGAAGCCCACGCTCCAATCCCTTCTCCCAGCTTCTGCAATCACATTTCCGCAGGAAGAAAGAGAAGGAATTAGAAACAGGATAATGTAGTCTTAAATCACCATTCTTAGCCTTGGCCTTCTTGTGGGAGCCCTGAATTTTTATAACATGGTCCTCATATTGTATAGTGTGAGACAACGAAAAGCACAACTTGTTTGACCCTTCCTCAATAAAAAATCATTTTGTCTGACATCCTATAAAACCTGTGCATGAGTCTATACTAAGCTCCGGTGTCTCCTCCAATTGGCAAAAGAAAAACATCGTAAACATGTACAGTAAAGCTTAAAGATCTTTCAGTATCACTTACAAAGAGCTAATCATTTAACATTTCTGGGTAACAATCCCCAAGGCTGAGGCTGAGTATTAATTCCTGATACTGAACCAACTGGAAATGTGAAGCTTTGTGGCATTAAAGATCTAAAGTTCTGAGAATTAGATTATTAGAGTTAAAATATGCTTATTAGAGGAAAAATATGTTATCAAGCCTTTAGGCCAAATCTGAACCACACTAGCAACAACTAGTTGATAACCAACAAAAAGCTGAGTAGCTTGACGTCACTAGAAGTGGATGTTGGGTGTAACACATTACAGTGTTTTTCCCCCTGAAAGCACAGTATAGCCACAAGCTTTCACCATCAAGGCTTATCTCAGGCATCAGCAGCGCCAAGAAAGCTGACCCCGCGTGTCTGAATGTGCTCAGGAGGAGCCCCACAATCTCTGCTCCCACTGGCTTGTGATAAGACAAGTCCAGATGAGATCAAGAGTTAGGAGGATTCATGACTCACAGCTAGTTTTGCACATGGGCAGTTTTTCCAAGTATTTGCACTCTGTCATGCTAACAAATGAGTACAGAGCTGCCATTAACACGTACATACTTCGTGACTGTTTTTCACAAAAGAGTTCACAGCTGTTTGGCATGCACCATCCTGAGGTCTGCAAAGTTTAGTGAAAGTTGAAGACAATATTCCAAGGTACTTTGCCCCCCGTGTCCAATCCCTATTTCTGAGGTCAGAAAGAGAGAAAATAATTATATATTCTGTGATATAATTAAATATGTCTAATTAGCATATGAACATGTCTCTACCTTCTGTAACTGACAAAGCACCAAATATGTGTTTTAAATGAAGACTTCAAATACAAGGAAATGCCATAATCTGTATTTCCCTCATGAGTTCAAATTAAGAATAACTACATAAATAATTATAACAGCACTAATCAAAGGTAGCAAATCTAGGTTTTATCCTGCCTCTACCAGTTCTACACATATGGTCTTAGATGCTTTCCTGAATGTTCTATGACTCAGTTTCTTCTTTGACAGAGAGACTGAGAGAGACAGAGATTAACAATAGCTACTTTGGATTGTTGGAATTAAATCTAAATTTCCACCATGGATATATACTGAAATCAGATACCCTATAAGCAAAGATCAAGACACATAAACAAAAACACAAATTTCTTTATTTTCATGAAAGGAAATAAATTGAGAAACCAAATTTGGTTTACGTCAAAGTGTAAGTCAATAGGAATGTAAAAGTTTCCTAACCATTTTAGTCTAACATAATAATATCAGGCATATATAGCTTATGTTTACAATAAGTAGCTAGTTCTCTAACCTGATAAAAATGAATCAGTGCACTGCAATACTGAATGAAGTATTTGTCTCAATGATGAAATAATGACATTTTTTGTCTCTGAATACCAATGCATAGAACTCAGCGATCTAAAAGTTAGTAAGATATTTAAAAGATGGAATCTAAGGTCCTTTTCACATAAACTGTTGTGGTCCCCAGTTCCTAAAGCATGCTGTTTATCTGTTCTTAAAAGGAAAAACAATCCTTCATCAATTACGGTTAAGGCTCCCCAAACTGAAACACATGTGGGTGAATGCCGTTCAAGTAACCAGCCCACACCGATCCGGGGGTGGGGGAGGGACGGAGAAAGAGGAGATAAATGGCCTCATGATTGATTTCAACTAAGACCAAAATCTTGGAGGACAATTATTGGATTTACTCACTGTTTGTTTTTGCAACATTTCGGAAATTGGTAAAAAAAAAAAAAAAAAAAAAAACGTTTACAAAGTGCAAGAGGCGTGTGGTGGCTAAAAAGTTGATTTTTCTAGGTGAGTGATGTTTTTTCAAAAACCTCTTTTCTTAATTTACCTTAACTGGTATCACACATTGGAAATCATCGTTGGTGAAATCATCAACCATGAAATTAACCATGTGATGATGTAAAATATTGTTCAGTGCATGTTTCCCACATGCACTAATATATCTAATATATAGCTCAAAGTTCTAGTATCATCTAAAAGATTCTTTAGATTGTCTAAGTTCACATTTACCTTTTATCGTCTGACATTGTTTTTAAAAGTGAATTCTTTCCATTTTGTCCAAAAAGAGGTTTTACATCTAATTAACATATCAACATGTTTCTTTCTCCTCTAACTGACAAATGCTAAATGCTTTATCAGTCTGGCACCAACAATGATGTTGTCTCAGGGGTTTTCCCAGACTGCCTTGTCTGCAAAGCTACATGAAAAGCTTTAATGATCATATATTAGGTGGGAACTTTAACCTTCTTTGTACCAGGTCAATTGAGTAGGTAATTGGAAAAGTCAGTTCCACTTGTAATCCATTCAAAAGGAAACTTAGATTTACATAAAATGTAGTTTTCAGCTACAGAAATAGTGCAGGGCTGTGTAGGAAAACAAAACACAATACTTTTGGGTAGAGCATTTCACTTATTTAATTATATTAAGATTAAAATCCTGAAACAAGAACCAAAGGCACAGATCAAAAAAACCTTTTACAAATATTCTATTTTCTTCTAAATGTGGGGGAAATTAAATCTAAGTGAAGATTAAATATAAATAAAAGTTATTGAGAGTTGATTTTGTGCCTGGCACTGTGCGAAGCTTTCCACAAAAATCTCAGAAAAATCCAATCGAAGGAAGGATTCTTAGGACCACATAATAGCTAATACTTGCACAGTAGAGGAGTTGGGCATCCAGCCTGGGTGCCAGGGACCTCACTCACAACTGCCACTTAGTAGCTGTACAGCCCTGGGCAGGTTAATTCACCACTCAGCATGTCGGTGTTTCCCATCTCTGAAATGGAAATGGTGTCAGCACCTACTTCTCATACGGATGTTGTATGAAACAAACAAAGGCTGGCATATAGATGTTCTGTAGATGCATTTTGGTTGTATTGTTTTGCAGATAACGAGACAGAGGCTGAAACAGGTTTTAAAACTTTCCCCAGGCCGAGCGCCGTGGCTCATGCCTGTAATCCCAAGACTTTGGGAGGTTTGGGAGGCCCAGGAGGGAAGATCGCTTGAGGCCAGGAGTTTGAGACCAGCCTGGGCAATAGAATGAGATCTGGCCTCTACAAAAAAATAAAAGCTGGGCATGGTGGTGTGCACCTGTAGTCCCAGCCACTTGGGAGGCTGAGGCAGGAGGATCACTTAAGCACAGGAGTTGGAGGCTGCAGTGAGCTATGATCATGTCATTGTACTCCAGCCTGAGCAACAGAGCAAGACTCTGTCTCTAAAAACAAAAAAAAAAGCGTGCCCCAAATCACAGAGTTCATTGACAGGACATAAGCCTGGGCATCTCTGTCCTCCAGGAGCTTCCAGATCAGTAGGAAAGGCAAGGAAGAGAAAGAGGGTGTGCATCACTTTAGCCGCTGTGGGAGTGGGACTTAGGGACAGTCCAACGTGCAAAATAGAGAAGCCAGACAGGGGCTTCTGACTCAACAGGGCCTGCCTGGAAGGGAGGGAGGGAGTCAGCCAAGAGAGGTGCCAGGAATGGACACAGGCACAGTTGGCACCTAAAGGCTGTGTACAGCAGATTTGGGAACTGTCTCTGAAAGCAGCTGTCACCTACGGGACTGATCATTTTCCTCAAGGTCCTTGGGACAATGGTGAAGGAGAGATGGGATCCTAACACTGCAGTTCTCTTCCAAAATTTGTAGCATTTCAAAAACATACACTTATCATTGTAAATGAGTCCTTTGTGTGATACGTATGGTAATTTCAAAATATATGTAAAAAGAGGGATTCAGCCTTACAGTTTTCTATGTGATGCTAATAAATACTGTTTATGGTAGTCTGAAAGGCAAATTACTTTAGCAGTGAAAGCACTTAGATTCCACTGTCTTTTATGAGTTCCTTTTATTACAGCCTCTGTTTTCAAATATTTGACAACTGAAAAAATTTTCTGTGAGTTGAAGTGTTCACAATACATAATAGCAGTCACATTTTTTAGTAAATGTGAATAAATTTGTAAATAAATAATATATTAAACCCCAATACCTGGCAACCACATTGCTGAATTTTTAAAGGAAATGGCATCTTTGTTTTGTTTTCGTTGCTTTTATGATAAAAACAAAATTCCTCTGTCCAGCCAGTGAGGTGTGACACGGGCTGGCCCCTGTTAGTCTCTGCAGCCTCATCAAGCACCTCCTCGCCCAGCCCCACTCAGTCCACGCATATCCCCTTCCAGCCACAGGGCCTTTGCACATGCCATTCTGCTGGGAACACTCTTCTCCCTCACCTACACCATCCCCTATACGTCTTTCAGATCTCAGCACAAGTGACACTGGTTCAAAGAAGCCTTTTGTAAACCCTCAGGGGGGAAAAAAAAACACAAACAGACAAAACTCCTAAGTCAAGTTGTCGTCTCCTTCTCCCTCCTCTTCCTCTTCTTCCTCTTCTTTGTCTTTTTCTTCCTCCTATTTTTCCTCTTCCTTCTCTCCCTCTTCCTTTTTTTATACATATGTTCTAACAGAACGCTATCCCTTTCCTTTATTCCTTTTCCTTTATGCATTCAACAAACATGTGCTCTTCAGCAATTACTTAGCTGCCCAGTACCCTTCTGCTGGCTGAGAATACAGCAGTGGAAAACAGGAGGGGAAGCTCCTGCCTGTAGGGTTCCTTCACCCATTTGAATCACGTCCCCTTCTTGCCTAGCCCGGAAGCTCCCTGGCATGCAGCAGGGGACGATGCTGGTGTCATTCTCACTGTTTTTTTCCCCAGAATCTTGCACAAAATCTAGCTCACGGGTGGTCTCTAATAATTACTTACTGAATAAACTAAAAAGGAATAAATAAGAATGAAATTTAAAGTTAGCTTACATACTCTAAAAAATCATTTAAGAGTATGAAAATATAAAGCCAAAAAGCCCTCAAACTAAAGACATAGAAGTCTGGACACACCCACCTGGGGAGACTCTTCCACATGAAGACCTTAGAAGTATCCCAGACATGTGCATGGTAAACTCCTACTCAATAAAATCCAAAAGGAAAAATTCAAGGGCTTACGGGCGCTAGAAAACACTGTTGAACTTTTCAAAAAGAAAGGGGGGTGGGGAGAGAGAGACCAATCCTGTGAATCACGCTTACTGACACATATGCAATGATTTATTCATTTAATAATTACTTTCTCATCACCATTTATATGTTAGGCACTCGACATTTCAGAAGAAACTGTGGTTTCCAGGAGTAAAGCAATACCGCCTACTGCTTCTTCGCTTCGCTCTCACCGTGGGTCTACCTGTCTGCTCTGTTACAGAATCACAAGCCCTTGCAAACTCCCATCACGATGTCTGATACATAAATAGGTGCTCAAGAAAGTATCTTGTTGGAGAATAAGTTGACAGTCCCCAAGGATCATTCCTGAAACTCACCTTAAAGGTATTAGAGTTTCCAAAAAGCTTGAGTCAATTCATTTGTCATTAAAGGTGTTTATCTCTCAGTGAATTTTTTCCCCTGTTAGAGATTTTTTTTAAAGATTCCTTAGTTTCGTAGTATGAGGAGCCACAAGGGACTCCACGAGAGACCAGATGAAGAGTTTTTGATAATCCCGAACACACCCTGGCTCCATGGAGACATCAACCCCTCCTGTTTGTCTCCACCCTGCGCTGCTTCCCGTATTCCGACCGCGGGACTATGCCCACCAGGCAACACTGGCCATTAGCTCTCTGTCTCTGAGGCGACACACATTCTTTAGCTTTGTGTTCCTTTAGAATCTTCAAGCATTTAGTCACTAGCTGTTCTGCTTTACTTTTGATCAAAATAAAACCAATTTGAATAAAGATGAGGTAGGAATATCAAAGAAAATCTCCGGGTTTACAATATTTCCCACTTTACCCCCAACTCATGGCCATTCCCCATCCTCCCCCCTGCTGTTCCTGGTATTTTTTATGTTCTTTTTATAATAGATAAACTGAATCAAAGCCACACTTCTCATGTGCATGCTTACTTTGCTACCTGTATTAGTTACTACATTCAAAAAAATAAAATGTTTTTTAAATTTATTTGAAAGTGAAATTAACAAGCAGCCAGGACATATAGAAGAAATCCAGTACAAAGGAAAATGGAAAATATTAGATTAGATTAATATTCATTAATTAGAATGAAATTGACATAAAGATCAGGAAAAATGCAAAAATTGAATAGATGAGTAAATAGGCCATAGAAAACATTATGAAAAATATTTCAACTACATCAAGTACCAAAGGTCAGAAGCAGAGAAGAGACTCTCTAAGAGATGACAAGTTTCACTCATTGATAGAAGAAGAATTACAGATACTGTTGAAATTAAATTAACCAAGGAGGACAAAAGGCCAGTGCCAAAAACAGATGTTAGTTTTCTAAACCAGAAAGCAGAGATGAAAAGTAAGGTAATCAGGATTGTATCAGGCATAGTAATAAAGAATTCAGAAGCTAAAATGCAAATGTCTCCTCCAAATCTCTCCCACAGCCAAATCCTAAACATTTCCATATAATACATAGAGAATAAAATACCAGAAAAGGACCCTAGGCAGAAACACAGCTCTGGAAAGAGATTTATTATTGCATACTAGCTGAAATACACAAATTTATGACCATGTGGAATTGCACAGAAGTATATAATTTGATTAGAATCATAACAGCTATTACATCAGAATGCTTTTATCGATGCTGATAGCATTAGAGTGGCATCTATATTGATAAAATTAAGCAGTCTTCTTATAACTGGATTTTTCAACCATAATCTACATCAATGAGCACAGGAGATGAATACTGAACTCATTTTTGGTGTGTGTGTGTATATATATATAGTTTTTAAATATATTTACTTGAAAAGTTAATTTTAAATTATAAAAGGTCATTTTTGAAGTCAAGATAAAAATGTGCCTGATGAATCTCCAAGAATATCGATACATTTTTCTTTTCACTTTTTATAGTGGCTCCCTTAACAAGGTTAGAGATTTTGTTTTCCATGTTCCCTTGAAGTTGACTACCTCTCACTTGAGTAGAAAAATCAAAACATTTTATTCAGTATATTTTCTGATAAGGAAGGCAGACAAGGGACTAGGTCAAACCTATACATGTTCTAATTGATAGTAAGTGTGACTAAAATGTCTAAAGAATTACATATTTTGAGTAAGATTTTTAAGTATTTTTTAACGTAGAATCATTCAGTTTGCAAGAAACAAAAGAAAGAAATGTGATTAAGACAAATGCAGGTTTAAGGGAAAACATCCGTTTCACAGAATAAATTCCTGAGTGTTTTATAATGTAGAACTAGTATATATCAAAACATTGGTTTCGCTGTGCTACAGTCAAAATACCTTCACACTTAAGTAAGGGGGGAGAAGAGTTGACAGGGAAGTACGAGTAGGGACCCAAAGTATAAACTTAAATAATTTTTTGTGAGCCTTAGTAAAAAGACCAGAATCTTATCATAGGCTGAGCCAAAGCTTGTGAAACTTTTAGGAAAATGAAGTTTTCTGAGTAAATTTCTCATAAACAAAACTGGGAAGAGAATATTGAACCAATGTTAGCATAAAAGCAAACAGACATCTAACTTCAAAAATCACCTTCCCGGTAGCATTTTACTTGTAATAATTGACATGTGGCATGAAAATGACTTTTACCACTTAATAAAGGAGAAGGAAAAAAGGTGGAATGTACTACCACTTGAAAGAATTCAAGATTTAAAGAATTCAAGGATGCCATCCTTTTCATCTGTTCACTCGATTTCTTTCCATTTGTTCCAGATATTACTGCATTTATGAGAAATTATGGGAGATTTGCTTAATTGCTGCTTCATTATTCTTCATTGTCAGATGAGTTTCAGGGACATAGCAGAAAGGATGTGGTGAATTTGAGAGAATAATAGCTATGTAGTGGATCCAAAAATAGCACATGGAGTCTCAGAAAACATTAGAGTGCAGGGCAGGTCTGATGTGGTGGCTCCTTTCGGCTGCCCTCAACACAAGACAGGGATACGTGTACCTAGCACTCAGCGCCCTCGCTTTGAACCCGACTGGGTTGTGTTCTGCCTTCTGGTCAGTCCTGTATTTTTACTGCCATCTCACTATTCCATCTGTCCGTTGCCATAGTTTTTTGGCTCTTTGGAATATAAATCTGGGCTATATCATGGCTATGCTTACCTAGATCGTGTCTGCAAATAGACTTTAGATTTTCTTCTCCCTGGGGGACCCTGCCTGTCTAATAGTGCCCACCAATGGCATTCCTACCATTTATTTCTTGATCAAGTATTTATTTCTTGAGCATTTATTAAGTGGTGGGCATTGTCCTAGAAAGAAAAGTATGCAAGTCATATTTAAAATAAACTGATTATGGAATTGGAGCAAGAACTAAAAGTAATTACATACAGATTTCTTGTCGTCAGCTTAGACTTAATTAGCTGCTTCTGCCTTATGTGTTCAATAGAAAAGGAATATTTTTAAATTGGTTTGCTGACCATTTCTCAAAAACATGGGTAGAGATTTAATGTGATTACCGGAATGATAGTGGGAAGTATTAATCTGTGTGTTCTCCCAACACCCCTCCCCAGCCCCAATTGAGAAAGCTAGATCATTTCATGGTGGTAGCTTAAGAATAAGCCAGTAGAATATAAAAAACAGAGTTGATTTTTTACTTTTGAACTTCAAAACCTGAAGTCTTGTATATAATATAGAGTACTCATATGTCTGGAAACATAGATAATATTATATGATATATTTTCACATTGAAAATGTTCTTGATGATATTATACATGAGTTGCCTAAATCTCTAGATTTTATGGATACCCTGGAAATTTAGAAGATAGTTTACTAAGCTAAATGTTTTTCCTGTGCCTTAGGGGAGGTAAATTCCCTGGATAAATATGATTAGAAGTTCAGTTGAAAATAAAGTAGTAAGATGTTGCTGAGTGACCCTGAGAAGGGTTTGAGAGATCTGAGAGTAGAGGAGACTTGTGCTTATCTTTATGAGAGAAACAAAGAGTCAAGACAGGGGGCATGGCTCCAGTTGCAAGAATTACCAAATCCATGCTTCTTACAGGGTGAAAGCAGTGGATTTAAGTGGTGGCATGACATGCTTAGGACAAGAAGACTTGACACTGCTCTACAGATGCAACCCTGGAGAGTAGGGTACTGAACTCAAGACTCTGAACTTACTGGGTGGGGCTGGAATAGGGACAGAATCCATTCAGTTTACTTTGCATTGACCTCAATTTAATTTCTAAGGTGAAGTAAAATAAGTGGAATGTGATGTTCTGTGGTGGAAAAATAAAGTTAATTTTTACATACCTGAGCTTCTAATCTGAAATAGCATACTCATAAGATGTAGTAAGAATAGGGTACTCACAAGACATTTATAGCTTAATGAAGAAGACAATTTACAATAAAATGAAGAACTCATAAAAGTCTTAAGAAAGAACAAGGCATCTGTAGATGCTAAAATACCTAGAGTTATTCCAAAAAAATAAAAGTAAAGCTGTACTAGAATAGTAGATATACAATTTGTTGGTTGTATAAATTGATACAAACTCCCACAGTAATTCCATTTTTAAGGATCTATACTAAGTAAATAATAGAAAATATATACAAATATGTATATATGAAATTATTCATTATAGCATTATTTATAATTACACAAATTGATATAATCTGGATATCCAACAACAGGGAGTTAAATTTCCATTTTTGGTGAGGTATTAATATATACAGCCATTAAAAACCATGATTTTGAAAACTACAAGATATCATGAAAAACTACTTATTAAAGAAAGTAGTTGAAATCCTAAAATTCACATGGAACCAAAAAGAGCCCAAATAGCCATTCTAAGCAAAAAGAACAAAGCTGGAGGCATCACATTACCTGATTTCAAATTATACTATTAATACAAGGCTACAGTAACCACAACAACATGGTACTGGTATGTAAATAGAAACAAAGATCAACGGAACAGAATGGAGAAGCCAGAAATAAAACCACATACCCACAATGAACTAATCTTCAACAAATTATAGAAAAACATACACTGGGGAGAGGACATCTTATTCAACAAATGGTGCTGGGAAAGTTGGATAACCATATGCAAAAGAATGAAACTGGTCTCTTATCTCTCACTATATACAAAAATTAACCCAAGATGGGTTAAAGACTCATGTGTAAGACCTAAAACTATAAAAATTCTAGAATAAATCCTAGAAAAAACTCTTCTGGACATTAACCTTGGCAAAGAATTTACACTAAAACCCCAAAAGCAAATGCAACAAAAACAAAAATAGACAAATGGGACCTAATTAAACTAAAAAGCTTCTGCACAGCAAAAGAAATAATCAAGAGAGTAAATAGACAACCTATAGAATGGAAGAAATATTCCCCCAACTATGCATCTGACAAAAGACTAATACCTAGAATCTACAAGAAACTCAAACAACTCAACAAGAAAAAACAAAACAACTCCATTAAATAGTGGACAAAGGACATAAACAGACATTTTTTCAAAAGACATAAAAAGGGCCAACAAACATATGAAAAAATGTTCAATATCATTAATTTGCATTAGAAATACAAATGAAAACCAAATGAGATACCATCTTACACCAGTCAGAATGATCATTATTAAAAAGTCCAAAACCAATAGATGTTGGCAAGAATGGGGTAAAAAGGGAATGCTTATACACTGTTGATAGGAATGTAAATTAGTACAACCTCTATGGAAAACGGTATGAAGAGTTCTCAAAGAACTAAAAATAGAACTACTATTCAATCCAGCATTCCTACTACTGGGTATCTACCTAAAGGAAAACAAATCATTCTATCAAAAAGATACCTGTACTCATATGTTTATCAAAGCACTATTGTCAATAGCAAAGATATGGAATCAACCCATCAACAGATGAATGGGTAAAGAAAATATGGTACACACACACCATACCGTGGAGTACTACTCAGCCATAAAGAAGAATGAAATCATGTCTTTTGCCAGCAACATGGGTAGAACTGAAGGCCATTATCTTAAGTGAAATAACTGAGAAAAACAAAGTCAAATACCACATGTTCTCACTTATAAGTGGGAGCTAAATAATGAGTGTGCATGGACATAAAGAGTAGAGTAATAGACACTGGAGATTCAGAAGGGTGGGAGGGATGTGTGGGATGAGAAATTGCCTAACAAGTACTACGTACATTAATTGGTTGAGGGCTACACAAAAAGCCCAGACTCCCCAATGCTCAGTATATCCTCCTGACAAATCTGCACGTGTACCCTGTAAATACATATGTGTGTGTATATGTAGATATAGATATAGATAGATATATATAATAAAATGAACACAGGTAAAGAAGAAACAGGCCTAGGAAAGAAAATACAATAAAAGACTAATAGGCATAGGTTGAGATGGTAGATTATGGGGACACAATTTCTCTTCTTTATTGACATGTTTTTGAAGTTATGTCACTTTATAAGGAGTTACAATGAATTAATTTAAAAACTCTTTCTATAGACGATAAGGTAATTAAGAAAATGTCAACTCATTTAACATAGTCAATTAATTTTAATCAATAAAACAGCACATGAAACAGAGGAGTTACCCATTTAGACTCATTTTTATCCAGCCCCTATTTTATTGCCAGTCTCAAGTGATGTGCCACATATAGAGGTTCTTTGACATCAGTCTTAAAAGCTAACTGTGCACAGTTTCTCTCAGTAACTATTTACAGTTCATTCATACATTGTTCCAAACACTTTTAAATTAATGTAGACCCCCTTCCAATACCAGCCCTCGTGGTAACAAGTTGTATAAATGTATTACTGCTGTCGGTGAAGTACTTCCTTTTCTCCGTGCCAAACGTAATTTATCAGATTATTGTTATACTTCCGGAGCTACAAAGTGAGTCTACCTTCAGTTTTGAAGACCATTTTTCCTTCTCTGTAAAATAGGAATAACAATAATTACCCTGTAAAGTATGTTTGTCTTGTTTTCGTTTTGGTGAGGACAGAATGACACTCACGTGTATAAAGCACCCATGGCAGGACTGAGCACTTCGTAAACGCATAATCAGTGGAGGCTGTTTTCTGTTCCTTTTACATTAGGATCATATGTACCATCCATTTTTTCTTTTCCAAATTTTGGTAACTTCCCATACAGACACCACTCCAAGCCTGTTGTTAGTTTACTTTCTCATCATTGGGCCTTTTCTTGACATTAAGTGATTTAAAGCTACATAAATATTATAAGTATAGCTAATCCATAATTTTATATAATAATTTCCATCTCATATTCCATATCCTCCTCAATCACAACAAATGGTACTAGCTATAGGGATGCATCAGTGCAGTAACTCAGTGACACCCAAATCTCTTTACTGCTTCACAACCAGAAGCCTTGGATCCTTCATTTTACACATCAAATTTAGATTTTTGAAATCTCCGTATGAAACACTCTGAAGTTACCCATGTGAAAACCTTGCTAAGTCTAGGCCTATGCAGTCAACATACAGTTTCTAAATATCATAAACATTTTCTCCTCTTTAAAGAAGAATAAATGCTCTGTTCTTAAAGTTAAGTGAAAGCCACTGTCACTATCATCAACAGGGTGATGAAATAATTTGTTACCAGGTTCCAGGAAGTCTTTTAAATGAATTTGCAGATTGAATTAGGCAAAATCCAGCCACAGAAAACAAATGCATAATAATTTAAAACCCACAGTGATGACATTTAATTTTGTTCAAGACAAACTAATCTGTGTCAAGGAAAAAATACAGTTTTATATAAAAGTGAAAATTTTTCTGAATGAATGCTGGTTTAAAAACTGATATAAGTGTTTTCACTTTGTACAAAGACAGTAGCTCATTGTTGCAAGATCTTATGAAAGAAAAGCATATTTCAATTGATGTCTTTGCCAGTACCATGGACTCAGAAGCAACCATACCAGTTTTCTTTTGGTTAAAGAAATTTTTAAAAACTCAGTTAAAAAAATACTCTATTTTTTAAGATACGTATTCATTGTAAGAGATACTAAAAATATCAGTGAACAAAAATAAAATAAAAATGACCCATAATTCTACCACTCTAAAATTAGCTGATATTAACATATTGGATTATATTTCTAGAGGTTTTAAAATTTTTTCTGAAAAATTGAATCATACTATACGTGCTAATCTAACATACCATAAGTGTATTTTCACATATCAATTATTTTTCACATTTTTAATGACAACATATACTCTACATGGATACCTATATATAATTTATTTAATCAGTAGGCTACATTGGAACATATAGGGTGTTTTTAATTTTTCTGTATTTTAAAAAACATTACGTAGTCGTTACTTGAAAATAGAAGGCAATGATTTTAATGTTCCTTGTATCATTCAAAATTTCAGACTTTTAAGTAAAGCATTAAGAAAAAAAATGCCTATAAAAAACGTCTTAGATTTTTTTCCCATTCTATACTCAATAAGCGAATGTTGTCATTTATTGAGGACCTTTTTTGAGCCATTTGCTGTGCACGTGATCACTAAATTTCCCAAATTGCTACTCCATAAACAGAGATCTCCAATTATCTTCGGAAGGAACTTTATTAAGATGAAACCTTGTCCTGCTCTCCAGTGGGTTGACTCAAATCAACGGCTGCTTCCCACACACTAGCCTGTATCAAAATCAGCAAGTGGCCCTCGCGACCCACATGAAGCTGAAACTCTGCCTATGAATTTCACTCAATCCTATGAGGAAGTCCATAAGAAATAAACCAGAAGAGAAAAGTATGGAGAAAAATTATGATAAAGGCCTAAGTTTAAAAAAAAAAAAAAAAAGATGATTTTTTTTTTTTTTTTTCAAGTAAAGAAACGTAAGAAGAAAGAGATGGTCAACTCTTAGAGCTCTAGACCTCAATATTTTTTTCCTTCTCAGTCAGTCTGGTGTATTATCAGAGCCTAACTGACCCGGGGGGTAGAAACACCCAACTCCAGCCCACTGTAGCCATCCTGTCCACCTAAGAGGGGAGAAAAAACAGAGAAAACACCTGTAAAGTTCCCAGTCCAGAGACACAGGCTCACTAAACACTGCGACCTACTCATAGGACTACAAAACACTTTCCCTCCCCCACACCCTACCACTACATTACTAAAGCCTATTTACAGCAGTTTCTTTTATTTTTTATAAGATTTTTGTATTTTTTTTTTCCTACAATGAGCATAATCAAAAGAAAGTGTCTTCTTAAAAGAGAAAACAGTTAAGTTTAAGAAAAATTTTAAGGGGAGGAAGAGGAGGGAGCAGGGCAAAGTGCTACCATTTTTTTGAGGGACTGAGATCATGACACGATCGTCATTCATTCACTCAACAAATATTTATTGAATTCCTACTTTATGCCAGGCGAGAAAAAAAGAAGGAACTAAAGAAGATAGGGTGATTAAGGACATAGGAGTAAAGTAGAGAGAATTGCCATGAACTGATCTCATCAAAGTAGAAGGTGAAGTCAGTGGCGACATGTGAGGGCGGAGGTGGGTCTAAGACCTTGAAGATGTGGAAAAAAAAAAAAAGTCTGAAACAACCACTGTGGTTTGCTTCGGAGCCCAGGAGCAAACGTGGAGAGGAAAGAAAACTGAGGCTACCTAGAGCTGAAAGTTGTCAAGATGAGAGGGGCAAGGGCCAAGAAGATAAAAGAATTTTGAGGCCAGAATAACCTTACATCTTAAAACTCAGATGTGGAAGTTGCTGTGCATGGGTGGAGATGCAGCACGAGATCCCAGAGTTAAATTATGAGATGGGGTGTGGAATCCTGGCAGAAGCACTTTGATGCAGGTGGATGGCACGGAAGCCAGGCAATGCCCTGGAGTGGCCATTAATGAGCACCAGGCTGGAGGCTCAGGGAAGCTATTTGTGGAAACTGCACGTATTCAGCCTGTAGAGTTCTAACCTAATTGAAGAGAATAACATTAATCCATCAACATTCCTGCCCTGACACTTGGATAAATTCAGTGATAGTTTCAGGGCATAATCAGAATTTTGAGACAACTTGAAAATTAGACACTGAGGTTGCAAATGTTATTAACATTCTCCATTAAACTCTCCCATCTCTAGCGAACACAGTGCAGTTTGTTGCTGGGCATATGGGTGTGAAGTGTCTCACATTCGGTTTTAGCTAATCCATCAATTAAGGAGACACACTGAATGAAACTGTGCAAAGACAATCAAGAGGAGTCCTTAGCCTGGGACGGGCCAGCCGAACTGATGGCCGCTGTTCCGGCATCGTCCTTGCCCGAGGTACAGAGACACTGCCTTATTTGTGTTGGCGGTAATTGTCTCCCTGCCCGAAAGAGGCCCTGAAATTGCTTCTATGTTTAGAAACAAGATCACTCTGTTGAGGATGCTGGTCAGAGAGTCTCACCTCTCTATGGAAGCCTGTTATCCCTAAGAGCCTATTTCCTAATTTCGGCCTTTGTGGTGTTCAGTGGATGAACAGGCATTTGTTCGCCGCAGACTGAGGACACAGGAACCCTTATCAGCATGTGCGCCTGAGGGGGTCGCTATGGCTACTTCCTAGAGAAGGTTCTTTGTGAGGGTTTTGCTGCCTACTAACGACTCTGACTAAACATTAGGACAGATTCGAGTTTCAGACGGTCTTAATTGAATGAGGAGGACAATTGTTGAAGAAAGTGGACTAGAAGTCAATATACAAAAAGTAAAACCAAATTCAGTAATTCTCAGTCACACACATGGAGAAGAAAAGATGACCTTGGAGGCTTAGTGAGCGTCTCTGTGCAGTTGAGGAAGGAGTTTCTGGACTTTCTGTGCACGCCCTTCTCTGTGTATGTGCCGCAGGACAGCCACCAAAATATCGCAAGCCACCACAGCCGCTAGGACCTCTCTCAGTGGATATCTAGGCCACTCTTCAACCCCTGATCTGAATCACCCACAAGTTAGTACTTGGGTCCTCAGAAAATACTTCCCATTAATTTAATCCAAGCCCAGACTTTGAAAATCCCAGCCAGCTAGTTCACTATTTACATTAACCATCTGTTCTCTGGCTTCACACACCACAGAATCGGCCCTGTTATTCAAGGAGGTGAAATCCATGAGACAGATGTATACACAGACTGACGGTAGAGGTTTGGTCTTTTATCATGACCAACTTCAATTTGTTGTCCAAGTCATGAGGAATTGAAATCATATTCACTGCCTTAAAGAGAAGATCTGTCTTCCAAAAGAAATTCTCAGCAGATTAATGTAAGACTTTCCATGCCAAAATTAAAGCCAGCTAGATTTGTTTAAATTTTAAAGTGAAAAATGCACTGCCTCTTTTTTGTTGCTGCCCCCTACTCAGCATGAAACCTTCTCACACACTGTTCCCCCACCTCAGTCAACAGTGACTCCATCCTTCCAGCTACTCAGGCCCAGAGCCCTGGAGTCTTCTTTGATTCCCATCATCAACACTGCTGGCTTGACCAGTCTGACCACTCTCACCACCTCCTGCTGCTCCCACCCTGGCCCGGGCCACCTCTGTCTCTCACACACTGCACTGTCTGCAGCATTCCCCACCTGGTCCTCCTGCTTCCACCTCTTTTCTCTCCATCCCCCTATTGAGTGGGTCATGTCAATCCTCCCCCACTCTAAGGGTAAAAGTTAAAGCTTTCAGATGGTTCCCTGCTGACTCCACTTCCAACCACTTGTTCTCTGGCTCCTTCCCCTCGATGCCCATTGCTTTTCCTCAAATATATCAAGTGTTCTCACCCAGGGCCTTTGCACATGCTGTTCTCTCACCTGGATTGCTCTTCCTCCAGGTGACGTCGGGGCTTACTTACATCCTCACTTCCTTCACGTCTCTTCTTCAATGCCATCCCACCAAAAGAAGCCAAATCTCCCCACCCTGTACGAAACAGCTGCAGCCTCCTACTGCCTCATCCTCTCTCTCTGCCCTGTTTTTTATTCTCATAGCCCTTAGCACCCCCTTGACTTGTGTCTTATTTACTTGCTTGTTGTATGTCTCCTCCAATACCTGGTCCACACCAAGCACTCAATAAACATTTCCTGAGTAAACAATGCTGATAGTAACAATAAAGGTCTGCAGGGCAGTAGCGAGAGAGACAGGAAGATGCAAGTGTAGCATCTTAAGCACGACAGCCATGGCTACTCACCCAACAGTGATCAAGGACTTCAGCGGGAAAAAAACTAAAATGAACTGCACTACCTGCCTGAATTTAAGCCTAAAGGCATGCAAATGATCCTAAAACCTGGTAAATTAATTTGAACCTGAAGCAAATCTATGTATGTATCCTACCGATATTGAAGATCAGAGCACATGTGAACCAGGCTGATGCTTATGTCCCATCTCTGAGTGAAGCGCTGCAGAGGCTTTGCAAAGGCAGCAAGCGCTCACTCCTCCCTTATGGGCACTGCCTCCCGTGTCAGCAACTACACTGTCTGTCTATGCCGACTGCATTTCTCTGCTTAAGCAGATTACTGTGTTTTCCTTCTGTTTTCTGCTCCTGGTATCATCCAGACCAAGCAAACAAAGGTTTGGGGGCTGCCCAATCTGGGGGCTACTTCTAGCTATGACTGGAGAGACAACAGCACTGGGCAGGAGTGGGGATCCCATAATATAAGATCTCTGGGAGGCGCTGAGATTTTAATTAATTTTAAGCAAGAGTTACCAAAAGCTATCGGCAGGAGAAATCAAAAATCAGGGAAATTGAAGCTCACTCAAGGCATCCAGTGGAAGAAATACAGGGAGAGTAAACTCTTTTATTTATTCATCAAATACATGCTTGGGTTGGGGTTAAAAAAATGAAAGAAAAATATGTTCTGTACCTTCAAGCTGTTCTCAGTTTGGAAAAAGGCAGCCGAGTTCGTGGATCACTGTTACATAGAGTGATAAATGCTGGGCTTCCCGGCTGAACACAGGAGGGAAACAGAGCCCCGATGAGGCTTCACTGTGAGAAGAGACTTGGGCTCTAAAGCCAGTCCCCCCATGTCTTATCTGTGATGTATTGGGCAAATTATCTAAATTCTCCCAACTTTGCTTTCTTTCTGGTGGAGGGGAAGAAGGCTATAATAAAAATGATTTTTAAAATAGCTAACATTTGTATCACATGCTGGGCACTTCTGTTTCCCTCTAGCAACTGCCTATATCTGGTCATTATGTCAAAAGTTCTTATCCATATTACAGTTCTTAACTTTATGAGGTACATCCTGGTATTCCTATATGCCACGCGGAGAAACTGAGGCAAGAATCGTTGGTCATTAACAAGATGTCACTCTGCAATACCAAGAGCACATTGGGGAGGTTTCTGACAGAAGCTCGTGTGGAGAAGGGGGCAGGGGCTCGGAGGGCATCAGGGGACGCGAGAGCAAGAACTGTGTGATCGCATCACTCCGCCGCGTGGAGACTCTCACCAGTCTGTATTCATCTGGCCACTGTAGGTGCTTCTGGAGTCCCCAGAGGAATCTATAAAATAATTAAGTGAATGCAAGATAAGAAGGGATGTAAAAGAAAAAAGCCACCAAAAATAAAATTCCTAGGTTAGATCTCTTCTTGTCAACATCTTGAATTCCTTCAAACTGGAATTAAAGACGGTGACTGTCACCCCAGCAGAAGCCCCTGCATAAAACTGAGAAACAGTTCTACTAAGTCACCAAGTGTGTGACCTTCCCCATACTTTTCTCACGAAGACCTAGAAACTCGGGGGTCCTGCACTGAAGGAGGAAATGTGAGTTCTGCTGCTTGTTTCCTAAGGGAACTGTCCCTCAGACTGATTTTATCTGTGATGACCCTGTTCCCTACACCCCTACACTATTGCTATGATAGTTACCTATTATTGGAAAAACTACCACATGCTAAACATGGTGCAAATTATCTTATGCGCCTCATTACGTTTAATTCTTGTAATAATTTTATGAGGTAAACGTTATTTTCTTCATGTTATATCCATGAGGCTATTCAACCCTGAAGAAATTAAACACCTTGCCCGCGGTCGTACCAGTATTAGGTTGAGCAATATGAAATGGTTGACGTTCCGCAGTTTCTCACCTCCCCACATGGCAGTTTCATACGGTCAAACCCTGGCAAGTGGCAGAGCCTGGCAAGGCCAGGCCTGATCCCTGTAGTCAGTCACTGCGTCAGAACCTTGCCGCAGAGCGAGCCCTACTGTAAAACAAACACAACCCGAGAAGACAGGAAACCTGGCAAGGACATGCGTAATGCCACGTTTTAATAATGTCATTTACCTTTGCATACTACCTTCCATTAAAAGGATATTTGAAATGAAGTGACTTTATAGAACAAGAATTTAACCTGCATTTTTAGGTAAATACCTCTCTTTGGCCTTGTGGGAGATTGAGGTTAAAAAAAAAAAATGCTTGGTAGTGTTTGACAGATTTTAAACATTATTCACTCACATGACATATATTTATTCTGAGTAACACCATGTAGAATTTCTTACAAAATTCTATCCCTAAAAGGAAAGTTATGTCCTTTAACAATAGCAAAGAATGCATGTAAGATAAGCTGACTGAAGAGATCTCTGCAGATTTACACCAAAGCAATGACTGCGCGGGTTGAGTTTAATCACTCGGGCATTGCCATTAAAACGGTGCAGGCTGAAAGAATAACTTCTAAAGAAATTCATAAAACATTTCTGATTTGTAATGGATTTAATTGGCTTAACTACCAACTATTTTTCTATTGTCTAATATTTTAAAAGATCCTAATACTCCTTGAATACCAGAAGGATGATGTGTATCTAAATGTAACCACTTAATACCAGCTAATGATAAGAATTATCTGCCAATAAAAACTGGAAAATCCCATGGGAAAAAAAGCAGCTTATCCTTATCATGTGGTTTACAATTTGTTAAAAGGATTGCCACATAGGTCTTCCTGTTATTTTTCCTTCAAAAAAACTATTTACAAATTAGAGAATATCAAAGAATCATATAAAACAGCTAACTTTGCTCATTTATATATGTAAGAAATGTTATGAGACTGCTAAATTTGACTGGCAAAAAAAAAAAAAGAAATGTTATGAGAATTTTAACTCAATCTTCTTTATTTTTATAACAAACATGAGCAAACTACCAAGTGCTTTATTACTGTTCTAGTGGTTTTTAGCCAATGGTTTGTTCATAAACTGGGGATGGGGGGAAAGACATTTGGAAAACAGGTACCTATTGCTGCTGACTAAATATTCTCTGGGATTAAAAATTTGACCTACCTGAGAAATTTTCTGTTCTTTCTGCATGAGAAGGATCTGTTTATTCTGAGAATCCAGTGGACTACAAAACAAACATTATTTCTTGATTTATAAATAGGCCTCACCCACCATCTTCAATTTTTACATGTGAATATAGGGTCATTTCACTTCAGATTTATAAAATATAAAAATATGAACACTTAATCATTACCTAACTGAATCTAAACACCATCTTAAATGAGTAGCTTCTAAGTAGAAGTCTGGTATGGGGTAAAATATCATAATAAATGTGCAAATCTAAATTCAATTCAAAAATCATCACTGGAAAAGGTCAGAAATTACTTCAAAAATGCAGAAAAATATGTGTTTTTTCAGTATGCACCTCCCTAGTATAACCCACCATATTACCCATGTTTCACAATTAATTTTTTTACAATTAGATTATCAACTTCAAGTCCAAGTCTGACTCATTTTACAAAGTTTTATGCTGCGTTTGATTATTAAAATGAAGCTTAAAGAGTAATAGAAAGAAAACTACATAATAATGTAATTGACACTGTAAGCTAAAGATTGTAAAATATCATCTAAGCCTGTATCATACCAATACTTTCAGTTCTCTTTCTGCTGCTATTAGCTGTATCCGAAATAATCTAAAACAGCTAATTTGTGGTATGTGCTAATCTCTACATAGAGTAGTATAATAAATTTAGATGAACTTGTTTCAGAAGTAGAAGTGATTACTGCCAAAAAGTAAAAAGGGAGGAAAGTAAAGTCCTCTTAAAACTTTTTGTTTGGAATGTTGGCATAGTTACTAAAGAAAAATTTATGTTCTGAAAACTTTTTCTTAGATGTTAAATACTGTGACCAATTGTGGCGGTGGCTAAAAGAAGAATAAGATTGATGAGAATTTCTTTTATAAACATCTTTTCAAAACCCATCCTTACTAATTATTTCCCTTCCACCTACATTAGATTTAAAGTGCAGAATGTTTTATCACTGAAGCTAATTTTAGTTATAAAGTTTCAAATATAGCTATAGGTTGAATTTAATTTCTAATATTCAGCCAAAGTCTAAATGTAAAATCTCATCTTGTGGGCAAGCTACATAAAACAAGTGAATTGCTACATAATCCTAAAAGGATAAATAGTAAAGGGAATTGTGTTTAATTAATGTAGTTCTAGAATGGCATTCTTATTCCTAGTATCTGAAGAATATTATGCTGGAGGGTTTTTGGTTGAGCATTAACAATTCTAGAATATTTCAGAGAAGGAAGATTAGATAGAGATCATTGAGTCCAACGGTCTTTGATTTTTTAAAATGAGGAAACTGGGTTCCAGAGATGTTGAGTGCTTTGCACACGATCCTGTGATTGTGAAATTAAGTTTAGCCTAAAGCTGCCTCTTTACTCCGTTAAGTTTGACCTAAATGTTCCTCCAAACATAGTGAACTGTAACCTGATTGGATGTGTAAACAGACTGTAACCTACTCCGGTGGCAAGTGGCTGAGTCTCTGTCAATCATAGCAGCCAAGTTTCAGCCAATCACAGGTGGCCAGCTGTTCCAACTGTGTTGAAATAAGGCAAACTGAGCCATAACCAATCCTGCTGTTTCCGCACCACACTTCCGTTTTCTGACGTCACTTCCTTTTTCTGTGCGTAAGTGTTATCTGACCGGGTGGCAGCTGCGGAATTGTTCTGAATGTGTTCTGGTTCCCGTGGCTCCCTGATTTGCAAATTGTTCTTTGCTCAGTTAAACCCCCTTAAATTTAATTTGTCTTAAATTTTTCTTTTAAGATGGCTAACTAATAACAAAACTGGGACTATACTCCAGGTCATGTGACTCAAATTGTATCGAATTTCTTGTGGGGCCAGGCTTATGTCAAAAGGCTATGAAAATAAATTTATCCCATTAGAGAGGTTTGCAAAGTGTGTTCCTTGGAGCTCTAATGGTCCTTGGAGCTATCCCAGGGATCACAGGAGGTTGAAAGGAAGATGTGTCACTCTATACACACTTTCACCTAAGCATTTCATCTGTTTTTCTACTTTATACAGTGTTATTTTGAATATAATATTTCATGTTTGAAAATATTCCCTTAGCAGAAAACAATATTTGAAAATTAGTTCCCTTGCCAGGCACAGCAGCCCAAGCCTATAATCCTAGCACTTTGGGAGGTTGAAGGAGGAGGATTTCTTGAGGCCAGGAGTTCAAGACCAGCCTGGGCAACATAGTCAGTCCCTGTCTTTACAAAAAAATTTAAAAATTAGCTGAGCATGGTGACATGCACCTGCAGTCCCAGCTCTACTTGGGAGGCTGAGGCAAGAGGATCACTTGAGCCCATAAACTCAAGGTTACAATGAGCTATGATCAGGCCACTGCACTCCAGCCTCAGTGCCAAAAGAAAGAAAATGAGTTCCCAATCTCTGGTTCCAGCTGGTGGAACTAAAACTCTTCCACTACCAATACCTAAAAGTGACAGAGGAAAATAAAATAAGCATTCTCTAAGGGCTTATGTGACCTTCTAAAAATACTTTAGTGACAGAAACACAGAGGGATTGAAATACCAGGAATCTCTTGGAAATGGCTGTCCTTTTCTCAAATGCATAAGTGGAGTACCAGAAAAATAGAACGAAGAGATGGGGAATGGTAATATTTGAAGAATAATGGCTGAAAACATTCCAGAAAAGGAATTTAGAAAACACAATGTATCCAAAGCAGAATTAAAACAAAACAAAACACCAAACCTCAGTATATGAGAGAAAAACTGCAGAACACCAAAGATAAGGAGAAATTATTAAGTGTGTGAGAAAAGACATATCTATAATAGCCTACTCGCAACAACAATAGCACCATAAAACAGTGGAGTATCTTCAAAGTTCTGATAAAATATCAATAACTACTGTCTGAAAACACTCTCAAGAGTTAAGGATGAAATAAATTCATTCTGTACCAAATACAAACTGAGTTTATTCTTTACAAACCTCATTGAAAGAAAGTTCATAATTGATGAAGGAGGAAACTGAATTCATAAGAATGCAACAAGCAAGAGGTAAACAGGAAATTGTTAAACATATGCCTCAATCTAAGTAAGCGTGGTGTAAATCTGATCAGGCTGTTATAATAGAACACCATAAACTGGGAGGATTATAAACAACAGAAAGTTATTTCTCACAGTTATGGGAGCTGGGAGGAGCAAAATCAAGGCACTGGCAGGGTAGGTATCTGGTGAGGGCTCACTTCCCGGTTCACAGACAGCCACCTTCTGCCTGTACCCTCTTAGGGACTTTAATTGGAAGGAAGAACATTAAATAACTTTGTGGATTAGATGATAGCACTTCTCAACTGATGGAAAGTATGAACCTAAGAGTTGTACTTTTAAAATATCAATTATCTATCTTTATTATTTATGTGTCCCTATGCATGGAAACATTGTTTAGGTTTCAAAAATTTCTTCTAGCTCTGCTACCAAATTAAACACTGAATGTAGAATTAACAGTAAACAGAAAGATTATACTATCTTTAGTGATTATAGTTATGAAAGATGTAATTAAGCATAGTAAATATTTATGTTATCCTGAATTTATAGCAAGAATTGAAATAAAGATGATCAGGAACCAACTGATATGTCACCAGGGTAATCTGCGACATCTGATTTCTACCACTCTACTTTCTCAATAAAGTTGTTACTCTAAGCTTGGTAGCTTAAATAGAGAGAGAAATAACAACTCCCTATCCAGACAGAAATTTGGCTTATTATTTTGTGTAATTATTTCTTAGATCCTCACATTAAATGAGAACTTGTTTATTTATTTGAATTTCAATATGTTCTCCCAATCAGGCAAGTTTCTTAGTGTTTTGAGTTTTGCTACTAATAGGTGCAGTAAAAATGCATAGTAAATACTTATTTAGTGGACAGAACAACAGATACCAAGAAGGGCCTTGGCCTGGGATCCCAGCTATTTTTAACCCCATGTCAGCATGGAGCCCCCATTCAATGTATTAAAGCTACTCTGAGGCCCATTGAACACTGTGGAAAATTCTCCCAGTGGATCAGCCAGTTTGCAGAACCAGGTGTTTCTGTAATTGTGACACTGTGAAAACCATTCATAGTGCTCTGTGGTCCTTTAAACTCTCCCTCCACCTGTGCTTTTTGGTTGAGTCCAGTGGCTGCTTGTGCTTTTCAGGGATCTACTTGTTTATGTAGGTGCGTTTCTTTGTTTCTGAATTTATTTTGCTACATTTTAAAGAGGAAAATTTATAGAAAAAGATTTAACAAGCTGGTGTTGGGAGTCGCTCATGTTTCAGCCAGGTGCACTGCTAATGTGCAGGTGTAAACCAATGAGCAGGTAAAGGAAAGCATCATGGGAGCAGCAGGCTCTGAAGGATTAATTGTGTATGTCCATAATGAATGTATCCCAAGGTGCGTTTTAAACATGTGTTATAAATTGAGGCATTTTCCTCCTCCTCCCCAACTCTTTCCAGTTTCCCTGTCATTTATATACATAAAGTAAGCATAGCCTGTATTTGGATATCATGGGAATAAATGTCTCTTTTCATTATTATGAAATTTAGTTTTATAGGAATTTTAACTTTTAGGTAACAAACACATTTTTACTCTTCTAAATAAGCAATTATTTTTATACTTTCAAATATTTCATTTCCTCCTTAGAGTACTATATAAAGGGCATAATTTAATTTCTTAATCTTCATTTTTTCCTCACATTAGATAGTCATATAATCCCCTACCCAGATCCATACTTTAAAACTTTTTCAAATGAGATAATTTTTTCATCTATATTACTCAGTTTGCTTATTCTGTAAAAATTGGAAGATATCCACTATTAAAATTCAATTTCTAATCAAAAAAACAACTTTTTCTTGTGATTCAGTAACATATTATTTTCTGTGTTTCATACTTTGGCATGTGTTAGCTACTTACTTTTCCATATAATTTATAATAAAATAATACTTCAGTTAGTTTTAATCTGTATGGTCATACTAATCAGACATTTTAGATGTTTATGTTTAATTATATTTTCATCATATAATGCAATGTTCTACATTTGGTCTTAGCTTTTTTAAATGGCATTTCTTGCAACTAAATCAAAATATGTAATTAGAAAACAGGAATGGAAAGTATAATTTGGGTTAAAATTAAATACAGTTCTAAATCTAAATGGAAACCTCTCTTCTCATACTTTAACTGGAAAAAAAATAATGGTTCATGTTGATAAATTTGTATTTTTTTAGCAAAATATGACTGTTTCCTTATGTCTTTTTGAAGATTTTAACATTTATATCTACATCCACTCAGCATTTGTCATTTAAAAAGTAAAAGCAAACATTTTAAATATATTGACATTTTGAGACATTAAAGTGGAAATGCATTCAACAAATGTATTTACATCCTACCACATGCAACACAAGGGCAGGTAGGCATCTAAATGTTAATGGGATCAGTTTCTTTACATCATAGATGATTGGAATGTCACTGGTTTGCAGAAAATATGATACAATCAGTATCTGATCATTTGAGTGGAGGAGGTTGTGGTTGTCTGACTTTTTGAGTGGGGGCTTAAATAACAGAATTTTATTTTCACACGATTGTGGAGGTTGAAGGGCCAAGATCAAGTTATAGGCAGGGTTACTGTCTCCCGCATCCTCACTCCCTGTTTGCAGATGGCCATCATCTCTCTGTGGCCTTTTCTCTGTGCATACACACCCCTGGTGTCTCCTCTTTTTATAAGGACTCCAGTCCTATTGGGAATACAGCCCCACCTTTATGACTTCATTTAACCTTAATTACCTCTTTAGAGGTCCAATCTCCAAATACAGTCACATTGGGGGTTAGAGCTTTAACATATGAATTTGGGGAGCACAATTCAGTCCATAGAGCAGGGTGATTGAAAAGAACACAAAATTTCTGTTAATACTTAAAAGGCATGAGTTCTATCCACTCTGTGCTAATGGAGCAAATCGTAATTACTCTAAGCATGTCTTTTCTTACCTACAAAATTATAATAATAATTGATTTATATCAAATTATTTGTAAAAAATTGTTATATTTGACCCAAACTTTAAATTGTATATTGCAGAAATTTCCAGTGAGGGAAGGTAACAGAAAATGAGCATTATTTCTCAGTAAATTGAAGTGAAATAAAGGATGCCATTAAAACTTCAGAGTTTAAATCAGGGGGTGCAGATTGGCAGCCCCTGGGCCAAAAACAGCTTGCAAACCGGTTGTTGGTCTGCGCAGTATTTAAAATTTTTTAAATTAGTTGCCAACCTTTAAAAGTCAATTGAATTCACATAAAAATCTGGATTTCCAACTTAGACCCTTTCTAAGGGTGGTAGTAACAGGCCCTGAGTTTATGTCCCAAGGTTGCCACCAGGGATATAGCTTTTCTAGTAAGCCGCATGCTCTGTTGTGCTGCACACTGGGATTGCATTTATTGTCACAGTTGTGCTGTTGTTGACGGAAATATAACATTACTTATCCTGGGCCTCTAGGTCGTGGCCTCTTGATCAACCAGTTATATTAAACTATAGGGCGTTGAATAAAGAAGCAATAAAAAATAAGTCTTTATGGACTTATTTTTAGTTTAGTCATAAGAAGAAATGGAATGAATAAAAAAGTCATAAGAAGTTATAAAAAGGGATAGAATGAAAATAAAAGCATCCACTCAATAATAATACATGTAAATTAGGGGAACCCTGTTTATACTTGTGGATATTTGGATTCTCGCTATAAAAATAAACTCTGCAGGCTACACGAGCACACTCACTGCAAACCTCTGTACACTCTACATCCATATATTAAAAGCCTCTATGTTAGAATGAACATTCTTCCTGCAGTTTCTTCAGCTGTTGTTTTTTTTTTGACTGAACTATTAGCTCTGCTCTGCGGACAGTAGCAGCACTGAAATCCCCCTTCATTCACTGGGAAATGAAGATGAATGATTGGGAGAAAATAAGGCCGACTCTGATGGACTTCACAGAAATAATCAGCATCAAGCACGCAACCTGGACATTAGAGGCTGAAAGGCTGGTTTGGAAGGAACAGAGCTGCCTGCTGCCCTGCGCTGACTCATAGCTTTTAAACAAGGCCTTGACTCAGAGCTATCAGGCTAGGGCTGCTGTTTCCCTGGCTCAAGATAAGCCTGTCTCTTTTTATCCAGAGGTTGGGCCTGCGATTTAACATAGCAATGACAGCGATAGTTATCCCCAAAAACATCCTTCACAACTCTTTTCTAATACAAATCACTTATTCTTTGTGAAAGATGCGTGAGTCATGCATGGAGCACACTGCCCATTAGTGGTGCATTGTTAATTTGCTCTGTAATTAGTTTAGTGGCATATAATTATTTGAGGTCAAATAATAATTAAATTTTTGTACACTCCTTTTTTTTCCCTGGTAAATTACCACTGGACCACCCTCCATGATTAAGGATCTCTAAATAACACACAGGATGCTTGCTCTATAACACAAGGAAGTGTGTGATTTTTCCCTACAAAAGGCCCCTTTAAAAGAAAATCTCTTCATAAAAAGAATCATTTTATCATCATTGTTTAGAACTCTCATTTTAAGAATAAAAATCATGGAATAAAATATAATAAACTTTATTCATCTAATTGAGTTTTCTAAAGAAAACATAAAACACATCATTTTAATTTTTAGTATAAATCACAAATATTAATTAGACTAACAAACATTAAAATAAACTTCACTGTAAAACCTCTACCAAAAAATATTTAAGTATTGACACAAAGTTGGCTTCCACAATTACCTTAAATTAAATAAACCATCTAAATTATCCTTAGCATTTCTTTTTTTTAATAATCAAGCCCTTGATTGTTACATACGATGATTCTCCTAAAGCTTCATAACGTTCTGCTTAAAAATTAAAACCTAGATATTTATTTTCTTATCTTAAGAGTTATAGAGAAACTATATTCATAATAATATTAAATATTTTGAATTATATTAAAAGAAAATGTGACTCTGGAAATGTAATTTAAGAAAAGTAAGATTAACATCATGTCCTAAGTACTGAATGACCAAGAAAGATGTCTTTGGATAAAGAAAAAAAAAAAACTTTGTTAAATGTTTTCAGTTTTTCACCCATAAAATTAGATTCTTGAAATTAGAAACTATATTGCTACCAGGTTGCACTTAATTAGCAGCTCTGAACTAACTGATTAAATTCTAGTACATTCCATAATTATCCCTAGAAAGAAAATACTTCACCCCAAAATACATTTTGATTATATCAATATTTGTAGAAGAATTTCAACAGGCACTTTGCTAAGTTTATCCTTAGTTTTAGGCAGGCCTTCATTGACTTTGTCACTTGAACAGAGGAAAAAAAGTTCTCAGGAAGAAACTTTACAAAAAAATATAATGCAGCCACATCTAGTCATTAAAGTAATTCTTACAAGGAACTTTACTAACGAAGTACTTTGTGAGATTATTTTTTTATTAATGTAGACTCCTTTGTACAGAATTGACATGAATTAATGAGACTTCCCAATACCCGTGTGCCCACACAGAGCTGTCTACACGTGGAATTTGCCCATTTACAAAGGGGTCGACAAAATGCAAAATAGCCTGCTGGCCCTGTTCAGGTTGAAGCCAATCTGAATCATTATGAATATTAACTTGGACAAAATGAACTAACCCCTGACCAAGTAGAAGTTAATTTTGCTATATTTTCCTTGCTTTCATGTAATAAGAGTAAAATTCTCAAAGCTTAACAGATTTCTTCTTTAGCCTCTTCATCATAAATCGGAGACAACTGTAATACCTTTTAAAACTATAATTGCCATTTTTAATGATTTTCAATGATGCTAAATTGATTTTTACTTTAAGGCAAGGCCGTTTTAGCAATTTGCCCAAGGGAAAATTATGATCCTGTATATGGGCCATAACAAAGAGGAATGTCTATTACACATGCACTATTCTATTTAGCTAAGTGGAGATTGCAAAATTTTGTCACCTTGTGCTTACAATCAACCTTCTAACTCTTTTCATTATTGATTGATATGCCCCCCTTCAGGTTGTATGTATTTTCTCCTCATGGCTTACATAGAAAGTGACCATATATGTATGGCACACTGGGGTAAAGATTAGGCTACCGCAGTGACAGCTACCAGCCCAGGGAGGGCCCTCATGGTAGAGAGTTTTCTCTGTCCCACCTGTAATCTAGTTGTACCTCCTCAACTATGAAGCTCTGATATAGATCCTCATAAACTGGCATGTGTGCAATATCCAAAAGAATGACAGAGTTTCGATAACTAAGGCAGACCCACAGCTTTTGTCCAGGGATTCTACCTGTAGGTCAAGACTTTGGTTCTACTCCCAGCTCTGCAATCACTTGCAGGTCAGCTGAACTCGCCACAGTCATCCAACAAACACTGTTTGCTTACTGTGTGCTCGGCATCGTGTTATGTTCATGGGACCTAAGAAAATAGCATAGAACCACACAAAGTACAAACTCAGTTTATTCAGAGAAGGAGCATCTCATGACCAGTGAAGAAAATGCAGATAGAACCCCACTAACAATACAATATGCTAATTGCCATGAGAAGTCCATGTGTGAAAGGTTTTAATTATGTCTAAGAAGACCAGGGAAAGCTTAACAAAGGTGACACCAAGATGCGTTTCCAAGGATCAAAAGGAATTCATTTACTAGGTAAGAGAGTGTCTGAGGAGTAGTTTAAAGGGTGATGAAGAGAAAGAGTTGTCATGGAAAGTAGATAATGGCTGTGTTATTAATACCTTGATTTTATTTCTATAGGACTTCTATATTATTAATATAAAAAGAGAAAGTAAGAGAAAAGAAAAAGGAAAGGGAAGAGAAAGCAAAAAAAAAAAAAAAACTACTTATGCTCTCTCAAGGTATAATTTACTCCTGCCAAAACTGCATGACCTAAATTCTTAAAACTCTTCAATAGCTTTCTGACTGACTTTAGAAAATAAATGCAGATTATTTGCCCAGTGCCTCAGGCTCTGGTCCCTGCCTACACTTCTCACCTTATTTCATGCCTCTGTTCCTTTATTGGCTTGACGACAATTGCCCTGACCTGTTCCTGTTCCTCCAACTGGACAAGCCTGCTGCTGCTGTCAGGCCTTTAGGGTGGCAGGTCCCTCCCCAGGACCCTTCTCTAAACCTCAGTGGACCGGCCCCTCCTTGTCCTTCTGATTCAGTTTAAAAGTCACTTCCTTAAATAGGCCTTCATTGGCCATCCCAGTCTAACGGGATCCTTGTTCCTAGACCACCATGCAATTCCTGCAAAACACCTTCTGCCAGCTGACATTTTCATCCTTACTTGTTGGAAATCTTTCTCTTTGAGTTAATTTAGTAAAAGAAGTTCATAAATCATTTTGAAAACTAAAACATCATTGCTTTGGAGCAGCGTTAAATCAACTTGTTTTAATGACAATAATAGCTCATATGAACAGTCTTGTCTGTAGGCTTTGAACAGTTTAACAAACAAAATGGGAAATAAAGTATTAATAAAAGCTGCAAAATATTTCAAAATCTAGTGTTCAAGCCGAATAGAGGTGTAATAGGTTGTCCTAGCCATGAAAAGTTACAGAATCACTGAGTGATAATGTTTCTAAAACTGTTTTTAGAAACTGACTTGAAGGAAACTGACGTGGGTAAAAGCTGGTGCCTTTTGCCAGATTTTCATGTAAACCGATTAATGGATTAGAAAGAGATGTGCTGTTATCCTTGCTCTAAACCTGCTCATCAGTAGGAAGAGTGAGAGAAGGGGGTATGTTGAAGAGGGAGTCCTTACATAACATTTATGTAATTTTATTTTTATTCAGATTGTATATATTTACAGATACAAGGTCAAAAGTTTCCTGCAGGCTGCATGAGAAAGAGCATTGCCCTGCCAGAGGCAGGCAACAAACTTCGACCAGCTCATCCTCTTATTTTGATCTTTACTTTGTTGGGGCTCAGAAAACAGTACCTCAAAATGAGAGCCTCAGAAGCAAAAGCTTTCTTTTACCTTCACCTGTCAGAGAATTCTATTTCTTGATTTTTTCAATCTTAGGGACCTATGGACTTCCTATTGCGGAAACAAGGTTTCACCTGATGTGCCCTCCCCTCCTCCCCACCCGTAACAGACAGCTTCACTTGCAGTTTCTCCATCTTCCTGATTTAGTGTGTCTTCATTCTTAGTTACATCAGTATTCACTTTTCAGGGCATTGTGAATGTATAAACATACTCACGAGCTGAACCACATAGTTTAATGTCATTGCTTGTTTTTCTTCTACAACTCTTATTTTCCCCTTCAGTTAATAATTGTCTTCATTTTTCTCATCTTGGTTTCCTAGAATCCTAAATGTTTCTTCAACAGGTTCAAACACACCAGATATTGTATGTGTTTTGTCCTCTTGAAGACAGCCCACCTGGAGCCATCGAGCCTGCACAAATCTAGACCACTTACTCTCTAGACCATCTGCACAGCTGTTGTGGTGTCACCCTTCCTCATTTGTCCTGTGCTTTCCTGTATATAGGAAAGGACGTGTGGGATTCCCTACTTTCTGGATACCAAGGCATCCTGTTTCTGTATTTTGTCATACCTTTCAGGGACTCACAAAGAAAGGATATACAATAGGTTCATTTTTGAACTTTCATGTTTGAAACTGTCTCTTCCTCAAACTTGACTGCTAGTTTGGGTGGGTGTAGAATCCTAGGTTGAAACACTCTTTCAGGATTTTGAAGCCTTTGCTTCACTGTGCCTCTCCTTCCAGGGTCGGTTGCTGTCCAGATGTCAGCTGCCATTTTGACACACGATTCTTTACTACGTGTGATCGATCTCTCTCTCTCCTGCTGAAGTTTCTCCTTTCCTCAGGTGGTCTAAAATTTTATAAACCATAGCATAGATCTTTCTTCATCCAGTGTGCTAAGCAATTGTTGGACCCCTTTAATTTAAAAACCAGTACCCTTCAGTTCTGGAAAATTTTTAAATTTATTTCTTTAATAATTTTCTCCCTTCTGTATTCACTGTTCTGCCTTTTTTAGAACTCCTTTTGGCCAAATTTTGAACCTTCTGGATTGGTCCACTACCTTTCTTATCTCTCCTAAATCTCATTTATTTGCCTTTCAATACTAACTTTTGGAATATTACTTCAACTGAATTTTCCTATCCTCCCATTGAATGTTCATCTCAGCTATCATAATTTTTAATTTCCAAGAGCCTTTTTTTGTAATATGAATGTATCATTTTTCCTTGTTATGGTTTCATGAATGCATTGTTTTCTCTTACCACTTTTAAATATTAACGATAGAGTTTTCTTTTTTGTTTTTGAGATTTTCTTCTCTTTACATTAACATTGCCATTGCTTTCAAATTCCTTTCCCCCCTAAACCTCCAGGTTTCTTTTTCTGCCCCTGTTTTTCATTTTAGAGACTTTCCTTAGATGTCTGGACATTTGGCCAACCAGGGGAGTATATATGAAGGAGGGGGCTTTGCTACAGGTAATCTGGCTATGACCCTTCTTGTTAGTATCCTTAGATCTGTTTTCATGGTATAGTTTGATTCTCCAGGAAAAAATCTTTCCAACTTCTGCCTTGAATGTATTAGCCTGATTTTTATTGCCTGGGAGCTGAATAAGAAAGGAAGACAGCTGGATGTCTTAGTTTGATACGTACCTTTCACCCAGCCCCCTGTTTCCAGTATGGTATCCCCACCTTCAGCTGGGCTTGCTGCTGCTTCCCGCCAAGTTTACCCGCTGCAGGGTGCAAAACCCCAGCTTCTCCTTAGGATCATGGAGAGAGAGAGAGATAGAAGTTATTGCCCAGCTACAAGCAGTGGTCCGATTACTTCTTAAAGAGACTTCCAACAATTTCTCGTTCTATCTTCTTTATACCGTAATGCCTGTTCCCACAAACTCCTATGCTTTTAGGGTTCTGTGGCACAATTCAGTAAGTTTCTGCACGTTCCCACATTATGGCTCAGGTTTCACCTTTCCGGAATCTGTTAATTTGGTTCCACTTGCCCCGTCTGCTCCCGTTTTAGTGTCTGTTGAGCACACACCATGTTTCAGACCTTTTCAGTCATCTGAGTGGGTTTCAGGATGGAGAAGTGGCGGATGCTTACCTTCAGTGTGCCAGTTAGTGCCTTCCATGGCTGAGGTCATTTCAGGAAGGTGAAAAAACAGAACAAACCAAAACATTTTTCAGTCCCAATGCAGACACTTTCCAAATTAGTGAATACTTCTGGATTTTTTGGAGTAGAAGTAAAGAGAAGGGAACTAACATTTATCGAGCAGTTGCTTAGAGAGTATTTGCTTGGTAGTTTACATACTTTAAGTTTTCATGATAAGCCTACAAAATGGTTATTGCTCTTCCCACTTTAGAGATGGTAACTTGAGCTTAGAGTGGCTAAGAAACTTATAGTTAGATCACCAGGAAGGGAAAGAGCCAGGATTTGGAACCAGTCTGTATGATGTTAAAGCTGTCACCTCTCTGTGAATGAGGCTGACTCCATTATTCATAATCATTGAAAACTAGTTCTAAGAACTTTAATAACAAATAGAAACTAAGTCTGTACCTGGGAGGTGACTAGTCCTGTGAACGAAATAAATATCTTCTCATGTTTTAGAGATTACCAAGCTTAGATCTACAAATTAAAAGTGTACAGGAAAGGCTGTGTTGTGAGACAGAAATGACATTAGTATAATATCTGCCTTTATGTCCAGGGTACTGTGTGAAACACCTAACAACATTATCTCATTTCATCATAAAAACAATAGCATTTTTAAGATAAGAAAATGAGAACTTAGAAAGATTAATTAAATAAGATGGCCACAGTTACACAGCTGCAAAAATCAGGCTTTGAAACAAGGTCTATCTATTAGCCGGGCATGGTGGCATGCACCTGTAGTCCCAGCTAATCAGGAGGCTGAGGCAGGAGGATTACATGAGCCCAGGGGTTTCAGGTAGCAGTGAGCTATGATTGGGCCACTGCACTCCAGCCTGGGCAACAAGGCAGGACCTTGTCTCAAAAAATAAATAGGTAAATAAACAAATAAATAATAAATATTAAGCCTTACAAGATAAGACTCAGTGGAGACACTCTGATTTCCATTTCCTCCTTGTCATTTAAATATCCAAAAAATCATCTTAAAATATACTCAAAAACAGCCAGTGTGAACCAAAGGGTTAAACACCTTCCAGATTATGAGTCCCCACCCTCTCCAATATTTCTAGGAAAAGATAGAGATATAGTAATGGCAGCAAACCTGAGCCTCAGACCCCAGCAAATCAGACGGCAGGTTCGGTGTCAGGAATAGGAATTCTTTTCGTATGCTGTAAACATCGCACTGTGGGGATCTCTGCTTCCTCCCTGGGAACACTGGGGCAAAATCTGTGAGAAAGCAGCTGGATTAATGGGCACTCTGGGCATGGACTCGAACTCCAGTCCCTGGGATGACAGGAGCACAAGACAGTTACCCCTAAGTTTTTATATCACACAAAAATAGATCTGCAAACACATGGGATGCCTGAGTACAACCTCGCAGAGTGTTAGTGGAGATTATAAATATAGGAGCATTCACTCAGGCTGAAATGTTACCAAATTCCAAATTCAGCCACCTCCCGGCTATGTCAATACCGTAGCGTATCTTTTGACTACGTTATGACCAGGCACACAGTTACACTCCTGTTTGGAGACATTTTACATGGAATTGGCATAGTGAAATAGCTTAATGTACCTAGGCGTGTGTAACCACCACCATCTACCCAAGGAGAGGTTTACGACATTTGAAGTAGACTTGCAACTGTGCAATTTGCGACAGACCTACTGTGTCTGTGAGCGTTGTGGGGTGTCAGAGTTCAGAATGCCATCTCCAGTGACCTCAGTTATGTTATGCTACAAGCAGTCCTCAGGAGCGTCTCATTATTGACTGAGTTTGGGGAAGAAAAAAAGTAATTATATAACTCTTTTTTTCTTGTGATTTAATGCCACTGTGGCCACTGGAAGGGATGAGTCTACTGAGGTTTGCCTTCATTAATATTTCCTATGTTTAAAGATAGAAATGCCAGGTTTTCCCTGAGCTCTAAGGAATAAAAAATAAATTTTAATAAATCACTCCAGGATTTAAAAACTATGCACTCAGAAAATACTGATCCTCAGACTTTAGCATATGTAACAGACAGCTGGAGAGCTAGTATTCGTGCAGAATTCCAGCCCCATCTCCAGAGATTCTGATATAGTATATCTGGGGGAGGGTCAGGAAAGTCAATTTTTAATAATTATCTCAGGTGATCCTGATACAGATAGATGATCCAAGACCACTCCATGAGAAACACTGCTAACTAGCGAAAAAACAACTGTGCCCTGGACACATTAGAGCACAGTGATTTAGACTCTAATGTTCCTCTGTACAGTCCTTCCATGGTCATTGGAAAACTGGAGAAAGCAGCCGTGTGGAAATTGTTACGTACTCTGTTCCAGGAAAAATGAATGATCCCTGTTCTCTCTGCCCTACCAAGAACTCTCTTCTCAAGATGTACTAGAATCTCTCCTCTGAAAGTGAAATTGGTGACTTTTATTTAATATTCATGCTGCATTATAATTCCTTACCTAATGAAAATGACCTGAGAACTTTAGAAAACATGAAGGTGAAGAAGTAAATTATATCCATTGATGTTTTCAGCATTTTCTACCTTCTATTTCCCATCCTATCTTAGACTTGAACTTTGGTGCCTTGATACCCTGAACTTCAAAGAAAAATCCTAGTTAAAGGCTCAACATTTTCGGCATCATCACTAATGGCCACTGTTATCACTGCTGACATGAACTCATGAACTACTGAATAAGCTTCACATAATTCATATTCCTTGAGATGTCAGATAGGAGCACTTACCCTATCTCCTGTTTGACTTACAGATCTCATGTTTTCTTCCCTTGTAAAAGGTGCCATCACATCAGCTGAAAATTGAACTGTGGCTTAAAGTCAAGTGGTTAAGTCAATTAAAGCCATCCGTAGATGTTTAAGGATATGATGCTCCACTTGTCACCTAGAAACTAGTGTGTCACGGGAGAAAAGCTAACGCCACCAGGAGTCCACAGGGACCATGTTAGAGATGAGCAGAAGGGGCAGGAGAGAGCGGGAGAGACGGGACCCTACCTACCGTAAGTGCTGCAGGAGACACGCCAGTAATAGATAAATGACTGGCTCGCCAAGACGCGCTCCCTGGCAGTTAGTAGTTGTTCAGTGTATTTTGTGGGACTTCAAAATCCGTGAAATTTTCTAAACACTTTCTTAGGACTGACTACCGGTGCCAGGCACCAGAAGAACCACTCTGGATAGGACAGCACTGCCTGAGCATTAGAACAAAAAATACATACACCCACTCTCTCCAACACGTGGACCTAAAAAGAAGAGGCTGAGGAACAAAGTGCAATTTGAAGAGTTTACTTGAGCCAAAGTGGGGACAGCTGCCTAGGAGACTCAGACCTTGGACCTTGGACATGGGCTCCATTTGGCCTTTGTTACGAGGTTTTTATAGGCAAAAAGAGAGAGGTCAGGCGGTGGGCTGATACAAAGTTGTCTGTCAGGAAAGCTCATTGATTTACAAAAATAACATTGATTAGTGATTGGTTATACATCGTTAAGCTATAGGGCATGGGTTATAATGTCTAGTGTGGCATGATTAGGTTAATTTATAACTACTTGTGGCAACAGCAAACAGTTTTGGGATGTGATTGCTGTCTCATTTGAATGTCTCTCTGGGCTTGATAATCTAAGATAAAACGACTCAGATAGAAGTTCTTTTCTCTTGTCAAAGAGGATATAAGCCCTTTGAAGTTAGGGACCATCTTATATCACTGTTGTCCCCCTTACAATATCTAGCAATATGCCTTACACAAGTAGATGTTGATTAAGTCCCCAAATGTTCCTTCCAACTTGACCAAATCTTAGATTCTCAATTCTCAGGCTTATTTACTGTCATGGAAGATGGCCAGTCCTACTTCCTGTGAACCATGGTTTCTACTGTGACTAGTTTATTAGGAAAAACAAACTGTTTTTCTTTCCTCGCTCTACTGTCACACAACACTTCTGGTTTCCAGATGGATGTGGGGGGGTTTCCACAATAATTCAAAGCAATTCTTCGCCAGACACCAACTGCGTATCCTGTAATTCAATCCAATTCTGACTCTATCTACAGTTACCATCGGTTCCCCCAGATTTGGAGTTCAGTTCCCCAAGACTGCCCCTACTTCACATGCCAACTGCCAGTCCAGGTTGTCACCTGTGCTCTGACTGAGCAGTGATAAATAAATAGGAGGTTCCCACGCCCCTCTCCTCAAGTTTGGTCATTTGCTTAAAGGCCTCACAGGACCCAGCAACAAACAGTTTACTTACTAAATTACTAGTTTGTTATATAAAAAGAAAATACAACTCGGGAACAGCCAGATGGAAGAGATGCACGGGGCAAGGTCTGTGGAGGGTTGTGGGGCTTCCATGCCCTCTCTGCATGCACCGTCCAGCCAGCACCTCTGTGGGTTCAGCAACCTGGAAGCTCTTTGAACCCAGTTTTTTGGTGTTTTACGCAGGCTTCATTCTGTAGGCATGACCGTTAAAATCATTGGCTGGTACAGACCAGCTCCAGCCCCTCTCCTGTCCCCAGAGCTCTAACCACATGGTTGGTTGCCCTGGCAACCAGCCCCCATCCAGTGGCTGTCTAAGGGCTTTCCAAAAATCACCTCATTAACATAAACTCAGCGTGGTTGAAAGAGGCCTGTGAATAACAAGACACTTCTTTCACCTTTATTGCTCTGGAGTTTTTGCAGGAATCGAAGACAAAAGGTCAAATATTATAACAAAAGATGTTCCCTTCACTCTTAGCACTTAGGAAATTACAAGAGTTTTAGACGCTCTGTGCTAGGAATGGAGATAAAGACCAGATATGTATTTCTTATTATAAATCACAGTGTCACACTGGCCTTCAACTAACATAGCAGAATGATGATGTTCAGCTATTGGAACCACCCTGTCTCTGGTGTGTGGGCCTTGCACTCAGGTGAGTTCTCTGGGCGCCAACCCTCCGCGTCAGCTTAAGGCATCTTAATAGCACATATATTGGTGCATACCTCAGACAAACAGAAGAACATTCACAACTCATTTATACTCTTGTAGCTATAAAATTATAAATCTGCTGAGAATCATATCATATTTATCTCTTTGCAGGCAGAATACAGACTACATTGATAAGCTAGCACTTCATCTCTCTTAGAAATAATTTGAAGGACACAAAGATAGACCTTCTACATATCAAGATAACAAGTAAAGCAGGTGAATGCATAAAAAGCATCACACAGCTATTACCTTCAGAGGAAAAAAAGGAGTGAGAAATGGAGGTGCAATTACAATCCTTCATATAGTCTTAGGAAAAGATTCAGATATGTTAAAAAATTATACAGTCTGGGCCAGGTGGCTCACACCTGTTATCTCAGGGCTTTGGGAGGTTGAGGTGGAAGGATCACTGAAATCCAGGAGTTCAAAACCAGCCTGGGCAACCTAGCAAGACTCTGTCTCTACAAAATTAAAAAAATATGTATTAAAAAAATCAATCTATAAAAACTAAATTCAAAAATATACAATTAATATTTGAGGGTCAGACCTATGAAAGGGAAAGCAAATGGCTTTCATTATTTCCAACAGATTTTGTGCTTTAGGATGAAAGAAATTGACTCCGATTTATTTAGGTGCTCCTACAAGCATAAATGGTCAGTCATCCTATCCGTGTTGCTAAATTTTCTAACTCTGCATTTAAGACTGGGAACTTGCACAGTGTGCCTTATAGACTTGTACCAATTTTTTTCTGAAAGAATTTTAGGTATGTTGAAGAATTCTTGCTATTTCACCAAAAAAGCCAGCCACATGGTCATTAAAATTTTCTGTGGCATTTAAACTTAATATGACTAAGACTTGGTTATAAAATAAAATAACACTCCATATTGGGAAACCTTTTAAAAAGCTGAATGAACCTTTTTATTCTACATACATCAGACTCTTAATGGCTTTTCAACAGTTCAGGCCGTTTTGTGAAATTGGCCCAGCTGCTTCACATTAGCGGAGTGGTTTTGCTATAAAGGATGGAGTACAAGCTGCTAAGTCAAACTCCATAGCCCTGAAGTCGATTTTGTTATTTATTCCTTGTGGATCTTATGGTTTGTTTTGTTTTCTGCTTAATGAAGACTTTCCAGGAATTTTCTAAAGTAAAAACAAAAAGAAATCCATATTATGTTCTCGTCGATGAAAGTACCCAAACAATTCAATTCAATTATTTATTGAGTGTCTAATCATAGCTGGCAATAGGCCTATTAAAATATCAAAATATATCCTTAGAACTTCTGAAATCCCAGTGTGCCATTTCCCTGAAGTTGCAGAAACAAGAAAAATACTCCAACATAAATACATTGTTTTGCAAAGAGAAAAAATTAATATTGAACATAGCTCTTTTTTTAACCTCAGAATTTAAAAAAAAAAACACTTGAACAAAACTAGTTTTATTATTTAGTCTTCAGAATATTGCTTTGAAGTGGGTCCACAGTAACTCTGAGCAGGACCACTTAACAAGTACAAAACTTAAGGAATCCCTTGCTACTTTTTTTGTAGACCACAGAGCATTGTACATTTAAAGCCAAGGAAAACCTTTACAATGGCCTAATACGGGCTTAATAAGGCCTACAAGGTCTTGTTATTTCTTCCTGCAGAAAAAGCTCCCTACTTTTAACCTAGATTACTTTGATTTGAATTAAAATTATTTCAATAATTGGGGAAAAATTAATAAGTCTTTCTTAGTAATGTTACTAAATCCTGAGATCTGTCCTTAAATAAGTAAGTAAACTTGTGGTTTTTCACTGTTGGAATTCCTGAGAAAAGTAGAAATCTGTTCAAATTCACATGCCTTCGGTGTGGGAGCAGGAGGGGAAATGCCACTCTGGCAATTGTACAGTAGCCAAAATGGACTTTTTTCTTTTTTTCCTGAAGAATTTAGTTCATTGGCATGCATTGATAACATCATCTAAATTTAACTACCTGACCTCTTTTTAACTTTGTATTTTCATTCTTAAAAAAAAAAAAGACTACAGGCCAGAATGTTTTCATAATTGGTAAAGGACCAACAATTTGAGATTAAGCACTTCACATGTGGATCTCAAAGACTTTCACTAGCATCAAGTGATTTTTTTTAATGGCCACTGGAGCAAGGAAATATAATGGGTACTCAAGAGGTATTTGTCGATTTAATTCCTGTTTTATGCATAGGAAAATGACTTTGTTTCCATCCAGAGAAGAAAACCACATTGGAAATAATTAAATGAATGTTTGGGATTATCTAAACCTGTAAATTAGATCTACTATATGACCAGACATATCAACAATTACTAAATGCAATGGAGGGGGGTGGGGCTGGGAGAGAGAAACAAAAAAGAAAAAGACAAAAGACAGGAAGGAAGAAGGAGGAAAGGGAGGGAGGGAGGGAAGGAGGGTGGGTGAAAGGGAGGAAGGGAAGAAAGATGGATTTGTACATACTGCCTTGGAAAGGCAAAGAAACTTAAAGTTTTCTATATTTACATGTGATTGGTTACAATTCCATGTATTTGACGATTCTTTTAGTATATATTAAAAATACATTCTATACATGATAAAATGACATCATTACAGACATACACACATATATTCAGCATTTTTTTATTTCCCCTTTCATTCATACATGTGGGCAAGGAAAAGGCAATATCCAAAATTCATCAAAATGAATCTTGAAAAGTTTGAAAAGATTGGCTCATGAAATTATAGAGACAGAGAAGTCCCATGATCTGCCATCCGCAAACTGGAGGCCCAGTTCCAGTCCAGGCCCACAAAGGCCCAAGGACCAAGAGCACCAATGTCTGAGGGCCAGAGCGTTGGATGGCCCAGCTCAAGTACAGAGAGCAAACTTGCCTTTCCTCTGCCTTTGTGCTCCGCTCAGGCCTTCAGCAGATTAGGTGGTGCTCATCTGCACTGGGCAGAGCCATCCTGAGTCCACCAATTCAGATGCTGACCTCTTCTGGAAATACCCTCAGAGACAGGTTTAGAAATAATCTTTTGCCAGCTATCTGGGCATTCTTAAGCCCAGTCAAGCTGATACATTAAAATTAACCCTCACGGAGTGTGAATCAATACTGCATATGTAGTATCACAGTATGACTTCATTTTTTTGTAAGTAGAATAATTACGTTTGTTGTCTACAAATAAATTGTCATAGTACACCATTTCTAGAATCTTCTACTTTTAAAAATTATCAAGACTAAATAGAAATTTTATATATTTTGAGGTTTTGATTTTTATTTTTTCTTTTTAAAATGTGTTGAAATTATCCTTGAGCAAAATACAGATCTATCATGATATTTTGAGTAAAGCCAAAGGAAAAAAAAATGAAAAGAATTCTCCATTATCGTCACTGTTAAGAACATGAGGTTTCTTGGCACATTTCAATCAAAATGAACAAATATTAATAGTTTCAGAGTTAAATCCTTGAGAAACTGAAGCCAAATATTAATTTAAAAGAATGCTTAATGATAAGCAAAATCTAATCAATCATAGAAATTTTGTCTTTATAAACAAAGGCTATTTTCATCTTACAAAGATTACTTATATTTATAGTAATTGGCAAGCCTATTGCTGTTTTTATAAATATAATATTTAATAAGTAATTCTTATGATAAGCAGAAACAGTTTGTACTTTCCAGATGTTGTTAAATATGCAGAGACTAGCAAATTTGTACTGATACAATACTTCTATCTTTTCTATTCACTTTTCATTCCTTTAAAAATTGAACAGTGATATTATCAATTAGATGATCTTTTTGTCATTTGTAAGGAGAATTCAGAGGTGGAAAGGGAAATTATTTATTTATATTGTGAGCAGGCTTGCATTATCAATTCATTCTCCAGTATAAAAACAAATATATACAAAAGGAGAGAAGGAAAGGAGAGAAGGTGACTGCTTTGAACTAAGCATTCACTGTGCGTCCGAGATAAGACTATCCTGTTTGCAAAATAAATCATAAATCACATAATAAAACTTGGCTTTTGTATACACTTATAATTGTACTAAGACCTAAAAATGTGACCCTTATAAATAAATGTAATATTTATCTGTTAACATGAAACCTTTGAATTGTTTCAAATATTTTGTTATAACATACATACAGGAAACTATGCAAATCTTAAGTGCGTGACACAATGATTTATACATAAATTTTTTTACACATCTCAGATATAAATGCTGATACATATCTTTATTACTACTCAGATAAAGAGACCATTTCTAACACCCTAGAAGGTACCTCATGCATATCAAGGTCAGTAACCCCCAGGGGGAACCATTACTCTGATTTCTATCACCACTGATTATTTTTGCTTCATATGTATGAAATCATATAGTACATAGTCTTTTGATTTTAGTTTATTTTTAAATTTTCTAATGTATGACCACAATTCAGTGACTTTTAATGTAGTCACAAATTTGTGCAATAATCACCACTATCTAATTTCAGAACATTTTTATCACCCCAAAGAGTACCCCATACCCCTTAGCAGTCATTCCCCATTCTCTTTCCGCTACCCCTGACAACAGCTAATCAACTTTGTCTCTGTAGATTTGCTCATTCTAGACATTTCATATATATGATATAATACAGTATGTAGCCTTTGCATCTGACTTCTTTAATTTTGCATGTTTTTAATGTTCAACCATGTGGTAGCATGTATCAGTACTTCATTCCTTTTAATGGCTGAATAGTATTCCAGTGTATGGGTAAACCACATTTCGCTTATCCATCCATTTTTTGATGGGTGGATTGTCTGCACTCTGGTTATCATAAACAATGCTACTATGAACATTCGTGTACAGGTTTAATGGGGACATATGTTTTCAATTCTTTCTTAGCTAGAATTTTACCTGGGAATAGAATTTTCAGGGCAATGGTAAGTCTGTTTACTTTTTGCCAAACTGTTTTCCAAAGTGGCTATTCTATTTTATATTCCCACTAGCAATGAGAGAGGGTTTCAGTTTCTCCCCATCTTTGTCAACACTTGTTATTGTCTATCTTTTTTATCATAGCCATCTAGTGAGTGTGAACTGGCATCTCCTTTGGCTTTGATTTTCATTTCCCTAAAACTAATGATTCTGAGCACCTTCTATGTGCTTATTAGCCATTTGTGTATCTGTCTTCTTCAGAGATGCTTATTCAAATTCTTTGTCCATTTTTAGTTGCCTAACCCAAGGTCAAGAGTTACTCATATGTTTTTTTCTAAGAGTTTCATAGTTTTAACTCTTACATTTTGGCCTATGACTCATTTTGAGTAAAGTCTTATACATGGTGAAAGGCAGGGGCCCAACTTTTCTCTTGCATGTATAGATCCAGTTGTCCCAAAACCAATTGTTGATTACTCATTCTTTTCCTCCTTAATTGTCTTACCTCTCTTGCTGAAAATCAATGGGCCATAAAATAAGGTAAATTTCTGAACTCTCAGCCCTATTTTGTTAATTTGTATGTCTATCTTTCTGTTAGTATCATACTCTTTTGATCTGTAACTTTGTAGTAAATTTTGAAATCAGGAAGTATAAATCCCCCGAATTTGTTCATCTTTTTTAAGATTGTTTTTGCCAATTTTGGGTCCCTTGCATTTTCCATATGAAATTAACATGTTAATTTCTGCCAAAAAAGAAAAAAGGCCACTGGGATTTTGATAGGGATTGTGTTGAATATGTAGGCCAATTTGGGCAGTATTGCCATTGTAACAATATTATTTTCCAATCCATGAAGATGGACACTTTCTATTTAGATCTTCTTTAATTTCTTTCAACAATGTTTTAAGTTTCAGTGTACTAATCTTTCATTTCTTTTGTTAAAGTTATTTCCCAAAGTTTTATTCTTTTTATGTTATTATATATGGAATTGTTTTCTCAATTTCATTTTTGTATGGTTTATTGCTGGTGTATAAAAATACAATACGTTTTTGTATATCAATCTTGTATCCTGCAACTTTGCTAACTTGGTTTATCCATTCTAATAGGTTTTTTAGTTGATTTCTTAGAATTTCCTGTATATAAGATCATGTCATCTACAAATAGAAATAGTTTCATACTTTCTTTTCACTTGATGCCTTTTATTTCCTTTTCTTGCCTAATTTCCTGGGTAGAACTTTCATTACAGTATTAAATAGAAATGATAAAAGCAGACATTATTGTCTGAGTCCTGATTTTAAGGGGAAAGCACCCAATCTTTAGCCACTAAATATATTGCTAACTGTGGGATTTTCATAGATGGTCTATGTCAAGTTGAGGTAGCTCCCTTCAACTCCTAGTTTGTTGAGCATTTTTTTCTTTAATCATGAAATGATGTTGGATTTTGTCAAATGATTTTTGTTGTATTTTGAGATTATCATGTAATTGTGTTCTTTATTCTATTATTATTGTATATTACATTGCTTGATTTTCTTATGTTGAACCAACTTTGCATTCTTGAGATAAATCCCACTTGCTCAATGGTGTATATTCCTTCTTACATGTTTCTGGGCTCAGTTTCCTATTATTGTATTGAGGACTTTGAGAACCAGCTTTTGGTTTTATTCATTTTCTCTGTTGTTTTCTATTATCTATTTCATTTGTTTCTACTCTAATCTTTAGTATTTCCTCCTTTCTGCTTGCTTTGGGTTTAGTTTTCTCTTATTTTTCTGCTTTCTTAATATGAAATTTTAGGTTATTGATTTAAGGGCTTTCTTTGTTTAATATAGGTGTTTATAGCTATAAGTTTCCCTATAAACACTGCTTTAACTGCATCCCACGAAGTTTGGTATATTATGTTTTTGTTTTCATTTATCTCAAATAATTTTTTTCTAAATTTCTCATTTGTCATGTCATTTCTTCTTTAGTGTATACTCTCTAGTTTCTTTGTTCATCAGTGTGTCTGGTGAGATTTATGCATATTGCTGTGTGTAATGGCAGTTCATTATTTTCTATTGATGCTTCACATTCTGTTTAATGAATACATCAAACTTATCTGTTCTACTGTTGATGGATAGTGGGTTTTTTTTTTCAATTTTTGTCTATTTTGAATAAATCTGCCATATCATTTGGTGGGCCTACAAAGTCATTTTTCTTGGGAATATTTTCAGGACTGAGATTGCTAGATCAAGGTAGGCTTAGTTTTAACACAATTTCCTGTGAGTCTATGATTCCTATTGTGGAACTCAATAGCTTGAATTCTAAGCAAAATAAGAAGTCATAGGAGCTGCTGTGAAAAGGTACCTGGTAGGCTTTACCTGAACCCTTCTACTTTACTTACTAAGTATTTGGGAGCCATGATGCAAGGACGTTTTTGTATTAATATATGTATGTGTAATTGACCTGCTCTTGTAAAAGTGTTTTGGGTTGAGTATTTACTTTGAAAGTTTTTACTTGTTCATTATGTTCAACTGTTTTAAATATTCAAGTTAACTCTATAAATTTAAAAGTGTGCTCTATGTGCTTTCAAGTTCGATGTTATATTGGAAAAAAGCTAAGAAAGGAGCTTGTATTAGTATATAGATGCTGGTTTTTATTTTTAATCATTGTCCATATGGCATAGTAAAATATTAATAGACTTAGGATATGAATATCCAGAGTAGTTAAAAATTATAAGAAGAGTGCAAGGTCAGTAAACATAACAAGGATGATATATGAGGTAATTGGATCTTATGTTTACACAAGAGCAACAGCAATATATTAAAGACATATCTTTAAACATGCTCATAGAATGGACATGTATGAAAATATGAATTGAACACTCCTTTTGCCCTAAAGACTAAGGTGCATTTTTAATGGAATGGATTGGAAGCAGGAAAAGTTCTAGTTTCCTATGTTTTCTTTTTGAAAATAATATGAGTGTGAGTGAATGTTTCTAGTTTCAGTGTATCTGAAAGTTCATTTATGTTCCACTATAAAGTAAGCAGATCTCTAGAGATGAGGGCTGATGGAAAGAAACATACAGTTAAGACTACTCACAAGTTATCACAATGATTATAACCTTTTTTTTCCCCCGGAAACAACCCTTCAGGAAAAGTCTCTATCTAATGGCAAAATCCAAATGGTTTCTTTTATTTGCTCTTTTGTTTGTGACCAGGAGAGTGTGTGGGAAAATAACCAAAATGTTCCTAGGGAGCAGGTCATTTAGCATAGAAAAATAAGTCTTCTCAACCCACTTTCATATTCTTACATTCTCTTCTTCCTTAAAAGTAACATGATTAACATTTTACTTTGTACTTTGTTAATAATATTAGTGTATCCCTATAAAAACTTTTGAAATTTGCCCTAGATTATAGTTCATCATTTGGAAATTACAGCAACTAAATAAATTGTATTCCAGTCTTTGTTAATTTCACCAGGTTTTCTACTATAAATGTATTTCCTGAAAAAATTATAAAATAGATTTAAAAAATAATCAAGACAAGATGGCTGTAATTTCAAATTTACCTAAAAGCACACCAACAAGAGTCGCTTTGAAAAACCTGCTTTGCATATCCATGGCACAGAATTTCTATGGACATGATATAAAAAAGTGGTTCATGATCAACAAGTTCTAGCAGCAGTTCTTCTGTTCTTAAGACGGGTAAATGAACTTTGAGACACACACAAATTTTTTTTATTAATTGCTTGTTACTTAAATAACACTTTTTTTTTAAAATCCAATAATGTTTCACCTCATCAAACGTAAGATACACATCATTGTTGTCACCACATATTGTATTTTATTATACCCTCCTTTGTAATTATCAACAATGATATTTGTTTATATCATTAGAAAATAGAATACAAAAATAGAAAAAAATTGCATTTGTTTTTATTGCTACTATCTGTGTATTTCTAGTTTGTTAATAATGTTCATGCCAGCGAAAGCCTAAAGTCAACAAAGTTGACTCCTGTCTTTTCTCTAAATCTAACAATATAGACTTATTTTGATAGAATAGGGCTTATTTCAGAAGTATGTAACTTTCCTAAATTGAGGTTTTCCTCAACCAAAAGCCTTATTTTGAAGCATCCTAAATATTCTTTGAATATCATTGCAAAAAACAACAAAACAAAATGTATACCAAATTAAGTAAGAATTTTCTGAAACCATGTGCTCTGAAAATGCCCAAGCCAAGAGGGGGTTGTAGCAGAAGAAGAAATTTTAATTGAAAACTTTGTCAAATAATATTATCCAGGAAGTTATTTCTTATTCTTGTGCACAAATCATAGTATCTTTTGCTTATAAACATCCTGTTCTAAAAAGTTCTTAGAAACTCATAGTTCAGAAGCACCAGAGAGTTCATATGGTCCAATTATCACTTATCTTTGGATAAGTGGTTATCCAACCTTGGCTTCTACACTTCCAGCAATGGAAAATTTACTATTTATTATAGCTCACATTTTTAGAAACTTCTTCGTTATATTCATTTCTTAAATTTATTTTTGTATTCTTATATTTATTAAGGCCAAGCTCCTTGTCATTTTCTCCCTTTTATATTATTTCTGCCATCTGGAAATGTTAACAAATACAACCATGGGAACAATCACTACCATTTATTGAGACAATATGTGCCAAGAATAACAATAGGGATTTCACATAGATTTTTTCATTTAGACTTCACAACTAACCTGAGAAGTTGTTAGCTTTTATCATCCCCCATGTTTTCTAGATGACAGAAAAGGGTTTATAAAGATCAAATAACTTGCTTGCAGCCTGGGCAATATAGCAAGACCCTGTATTTACAAAAAATAAAAAAAAAATAGCCAGGCATGTTGGTGTGCACCTGTATGCCCAACTACTTGGGAGGCTGAGGCAGGACGATCGCTTGAGCCCAGAAGTTTGAGGTTCAGTGAGCTACGATGACACCACTGCACTCCACCCCAGGTGACAGAGACCCTGTCTCTAAATAAATAAATAAATAGCTTGCCTGATAGCGTATTGCTAAATAACAAAGCTGTGTTCAAACCCAGATTTGAAAAAGCTAACATTTTCATCATCTTATTCTATCAAATAACAGCCTCTTACATATTTAAAAATCATGATCATATCTTAGTCTACTCTTTTCCCAGCTAAATCTCTCCAGTGCCTTCCACATGTCTCCTATCTTAGTGTTTCCATGATTATACTTTCCTACCCACTCTGCTCTGAACATTCAGTTTGTCAATATCTCAAATAAAGGAAACTACCCAGAATTGAGTGCAATATTCCAAGTCTGCTCTACACAGAACATTGAAGTATACTAAAACCTCCTTTTCTCTAGATATTAATGCCATTAGTAATGAAGACTAAAGTGACATAATTTTTTAAAGCCTCATTATAGAATTAAATATAGTCAACAGAAATTCTGAAATCTGTTATAGGTTCTGCTGTTTAGTCATATTGCCCCAACTTGTATCTGTGCAATTGACCCTTTAAGCAAAAATGTTTACTTTTTTTTATGTAGACTGACTTCTATTAAATTTTAACTTTGTCCCTATTAATCTATGAAGTCTAACTCGTGGAAAGTATTTTAAATAATGAAATAACATCTACTGTATTTGCTATCCCTCATAACTTGCAGTTATTTTAAAATTTGATAATGGGCCACCTACGTCTTTATTCAAAGAAATGCTTTAAAGTAAACAGAACAACTATATAATAAAATAAAGTAAAAGGGAATCCTTGTAGAGACCAATTCTATATCTACACCCCCCCTACAAACATACAGTCTTTATTTTTTTCCAGAATATAATGGGGGTACAAATGTTTTGGCTACACAAATTGCTTTTATACAGTTTGAGTCAAAGTTTTAAGTGTGCCCATCATCATACAGTGTGCATTTTACCCCTTGGGTATGATTTTGCTCATTCCCTCTCCCCCCTCACCTGCTGGATTTGTGTTGAGTTTTACTTCCATGTGTGCACAACAGTGTTGATTGATTAGTTCCAATTTAGTAGTGAGTACATGTGGTGTTTTTTTTTCCATTCTTGTGATACCTCATTAGAAGAATGATCTTTAGTTCCACCCAGGTTGTGACAAAAAGTATTAATTCACCATTTCTTTTATGGCTGAGTAGTATACATATACCACATTTTGTTAACCCCCTCATGTATTGATGAGCACTTAGGTTGTTTCCACATCTTTGTGACTGTGAATTGTGCTGCAATACACATTCAAGTGCAAGTGTCTTTTTGATAAAATGTCTTGTTTTCCTTTGGATAAATACCCGGTAGTGGGATTGCTGGATCAAATGGCAGGTCTACTTTTAGTCCTTTGAGGTATCTCTACACTTTCTCTACATTTTCTGATTTTTCTATTTCCAAATAAAGTTGATAAACTGAAACAAGAAACTCTGATAATTATTTCAGAACAGACAGGGGAAAATGGCCCTTCTATTATTTTTTTTTTTTTAAGAAAACAAATGCCACCTGGATGAAGCTTCACTGTTTCCAAGACTGTTGCAACACAGCAGTTAGCAGCAGGGTCCAACGTGATGATTTTAATGACTTCAGAGGAGTGCTGGCATGGAGCCGTGGACAGTCACAGAGGCTAGAATGGAACACGGGGGGAAAGCCCACTTTCTGCCAAGGGGATGGAACGTTGAAGGTCTGCCAGCCTTAATTAATAACACAGTGAGAAGACCCGCTCACCAGCGGTCACTTGGAGGTGAACCAGGGAGAGCATGACTGAAGCTGGGCTGCCTGCCATCCTGGCCATCCCATAAACCACAATTACTGGATGTACAGCGTCAACAAAAATATTTTGTCTCAACCAATTTGTACTAAAAGCCTCTCCTTTCTTCTTCTAAATACATGACTCAAATATAGAAAATAGATTTCCCAAAAGTCTCACCTTTGGACCTCAAGTTGGCTTTCAGATCTGTTTACGTTCTTCCGATTCTGCCTTCATTTCACTTAATCTGGTGCCCTCGTGCCTCCAAAAGCTTGATTAAAATATTTTCATAAGAATTCTCCCTTAAAATCCAAAAGAATATATGTAGATATTCATGATTTTTAAATGGCAGATGCAGCGGACTGCCCCCAAAGCCCTTCGCAACTGCTCTCCTCTGTTGCCTCCCCCCAGCACTAAATAACAAATGTCTGAAAACCTATCATAATCTCTCAAGAGCTATTGTTTCCACATTTACATAAAATAGGAGAACATTTTTCTGGGAAGGATAATTTCTGAAAACATAAAAATGTCTAAAAAGTTTTGGTTTTTGTTATTTGGGGATTTACAAATAGATGTTGCACTAAATTATTTAGATTTTTTTCAGAGCTGTGTCGGTCTTTCCAAATTCCAGAAACTTTCTCAAATATGCTGCAGCAGATGAAGACTTAAAAAAAATGAGCAGAAACTCATTTTGTTGGTCAACAAGTGCTGCTAGTTTTCCCGACAAATGGCCAAATAAATCGAAAAATGAACCACTCTCCGCCTGTCATCCAGCTAAGATAATTTGAAAATGGTCTGAAAGAAACAGAATACTGACAAGCTATTTTAGCTCCACCAGGGAAAATGGAAAAAAAAAAAAACAACCTTAAGTAATATCTACTAGAAAAGACTTGCTAACCCCAGTGCTATCATTTTGCTTTCTTTTGACGTTGCCCAATGACTAGTTCTGTTAAATGAACCGAAGATCAGGATTAGGTGAGTGAGGCACTTGCTTTGGCCACAAAATTCAATGGAATCCCAAAAGACTCAGGCAATAAAACCAATAATATTTTAATGCAATAATTTTTTTTAAATAAAAACGCAAAGAAATGACAGGATCAGTTAACAGGTGTGAGCTAAAAAGCAAAACAGAGACTGAAATTCTCTGACAATTCATAATAATCCATCAAAACCTCAATTATAGAGTAAAAATGGCAAAATGGGGAGAAGAAAAACAAAGGGTCCTAGGGCAACAAATATCGGGACCCCTTTTAGGAAAGAAAATGCCCTCGATTAAAACAATACCTTGTTCAGCCTCTCTGGCTGTAGGATGAGAGCCCTCAGTGTGTGCGTGGCCAGGATGGGTTGGAAGTGAGAGAAAGCGAACAAACACCTGCTCAATACAGAGGGAATAATTTTCAAAGTCTCTAGCCAGGTTGAGGGAGAAAAGAGGGAACAAAAAGACAAGAAAAGTGGTGAGCTAAGTCCCTAGGAAGAGGGCCATGAAGTTCCTTAATGACTAAAGAACTTTTAAGGGCAGAGTTCATCTACAGTTCAGTTGTAAGTGATTGGCTCTACTGCCCTCAATGGCATGAGACCTTCAGCAAGGTCTGCCATATATACATTCTTGAGTCAGAGAAGTAGGGAAAACCCAGGTGCTGATGTCTGATATAGCGTAGCTCAGGGCTGGTGCTCAGAAGCTGGACTGTGTGGTCCTGACCCTGGCTCTCCAGGTATTAAATAGCTTATTCACTTTGGAAAGTTAATTAATATGTCTATCCCTCTCCTCCTTCATAGGTAAAGTAGAAGAGGCAGATTAATAAAACAGAATATGTATACATAGGGGTATATATAATATATTTTATGTGCATTAAATGAGGCATCTCAAACTGATGGAGAAATAAAAGAAAAATCAATAAAAACAGTAAAACAGTGATTTATATTGTTAGAGAAAATATCAAGTCAATTTAGATTATTTTAACAGTATGTACTGGAAATCTTTAAAATATTTTTTGTTTTTCAGTTCATTCCTTCTACTTCTAGTGAAAAACACAAAACTTGATATAAAGATTATTTTTGCAATATCTACTGTGCACGTACAGAAACTGACTATATTATAGAAGATTTAAAGTTTGTCATAATGAAAGCTTCTCAGTGACAGGGATTTTTATTTCTTTTTATTTATCTGTGAAGCCCCAGACCCTAGAGGAGTGGCAGGCACCCAATAGTTATATGAGAAATATTTATGGAATGAATGAAGTTTTATATATTTTAGCTGTAATAGTCCCATGAATTGCTTTTACAGTTGCTTTTCATCTGATAATTTTTTCTTTCTGATTGTTATAATTTTTATTTCTTATTCATAATTCTGACCTTCTACAATAATATTAAGAGAAAAATTAATCATAAAGGTAATAACAAAAACTTTGTTTTTTTCCTGATCTTCATAGTAATCCCTCTATTGACTTACTGTTGAACATGGTGCAATATCCCTCTTGAAGAGTCAGAAATACACATCACCATGTTAAAGTTTCTAATAAGTCAAGTAAAATAGAAATCTATTTATTTTTGTTAGCACTATTTAAGGTGTCTAGTATTTAAACATCACACAATATTTTGGTACACTAGAGTACTTTGGAGCAGCTTGTCAAATGCTGACATAAGCTCACTTTTAACTATCTTCTAATTTCATTTCATAAAAATGTTTTGGATGAAAAAATCCAAAAGTTGATTTCTCACTTTCTAAATTGTACAGCTGCACCACAAGTGTTTCTGTCTAATTTATTTTTTTAATGTGGAAAGGTTCACTTTGAGCTCTATGCATGTAGTCTCTATTGCCTCATGCAAAACACATATCCAAATATTCCTTTTTTTAAAAAAGTAAAATCTGCTTAAATAAGAGATGTGGTAAGTGGTTCATATTAATTTCAGAACATAGAAGAGAGTATGAAGAAGAAATAACATTACACATAATTCCATCATTCAGAGATAGGAAGGCAGGATAAATGTTTATCTATTTGTTCATTTGTCTTCTTATCTAACACAACAGCATTCTAAATGTAGTGAGATTTACAACACTGTTGTTTTTGTAGGTCCTGCTTGCTTCTTCCAATATTATCATGTGCATTGTTGGATATCATTGTATATTCTTCAGTACCATGAGTTTCACAGCTGTGACAGTCTACCGTAAGAACATGATAAAACTTTTTAAACTACTATCGAATATTTAGGCTATTTCTAGTTATTAACTGAATAAACAGTATTGTGAAGAAAAAAGTGTACACACATCTTTGTGTGAGAATCATTTATTGTTCCTCCCACAGGAGAAAAACCTAAGAAACTATGAGATCAAAGAACAGGACCCTACAAGGGTGTGGGGTTTCTTTTATCATTTCATTGGCATTAAAATGTAGTGCTCTGAGATCCTACCTCTTTTAGTTTCTGCAAATGATAAAGATAGACATACTGTCATCCTCATTATGGAAAGTCACCAGAAAGAATTTCAGCCTAGTCATGCTACCAGGGAGAGGCTAGCCTTGACCAATTTCATTTGCTGCCGTGGTACGGCCCAAATGCCGATTAATGCTGAGGGACCCCAAAGAACTCGATGCAAGGAGTTCTTATAATATAACAGATAGCAGTCCTGTCTGGAGGGGACATTTCAGTGAGGGAGGGTGCATTAATACTGCCATTTGCCGAATTACATGCTGCTTATCCTTGCAATCTTCCAATTCCTCCATCGTCGAGCCTTTATGTCCCTTGAGAAATGATATAATGTCAAGGACACTGGGTGGACATCAGAAAAGGAAGAGGTGTGGAACATGCCTTGATTACATGAAGAGAATGATCAGTGAGATGGGACAGGCTCAGTTCTTGGGGAGTTTCCAAAGTTGTTGTTTATCAATGGATTCATCTTAGAAATTGAGCTGGAAAACATCAGGACCAAGGATGGTCTTGGATACCCAGCGTGTTTCCCCACCAGGGGAGCATTATAAACTTCCAAAACTTTATAGGCCTCCCCCGGATGACTCAAAGGATGGGAATTTCACTACCTCTCATGGGAGATTATTTTATGGCCTCTTAAATTTCACCCATTATGAAAGTCTTCCTGATGAAACGTTTTTTTCTTTTCTTCAGTTCATTCATTACCCTGAGATAATCCCCTAAAGACCACCTTCACAGGCCTCTCCCTCTTTGGGGCTTATCCTTCAATTATCTGCAAATGGCTCTCGGGCCCCCACCCCACACACAGGCACCTACACTCCTTAGCTCTTCAGCCAACCTACACACATCTATTAATAATTCTTTTAATCTTTCCTCATACATCAAAAGCTCCAGCTGCTTAATCATTTTAGCTCCTCTAATAAGCAGTGAATTTGAAGGGGGATTATGGTTTCCTTCTCAAGCTTTTCTCATGTCAGCTGTATCCCTTCTCCTCAACCACATGCCAGATTTCTGTGCGCCAATAGCCATTCATCAACAGAAATGAGGTTTTTCTGGAATGCTGCATTCTATAGTAAAAAAAAAAAAAAAAAGATCCCTCCTACCCATAACTCATTTCTAGGATGAATCAATATTTATACAAACTATAATCAGAAGGGAAAATCTGAAAGAAATCTGGGACTACCCTAAATTTCCAACCCCCTGAGAAACTTTTTAACTATAAGTAAAAATTTCAAAATAGTATGCTTCCCTTACCTGTGGGTTATGAACTAAGGAAAGTGATTCAGTCATTTTTTGGTAAAGGAAGTGTGGAAGGATTGAGTACTCACTTTTTTATTGATAAAAATTAGTTTAGATGAGTGCCCCAAGGGAAAGAAACCCTCCTTTTGGTTTTTAACCACTCTCTGAATAACTGGTAGTTCCATGGTCCCTCAAAGGGCCACCGTCCTTCCCCTGCAACAGGGATCTCCAGGTGAGCCCGTCCTCACTCCACCACCTCTTTCCCCTCCACTCTTCCCTCCCAGCCACACTAAGAACCAGCTCCCCAAAGCCTTGTGAACATCACAGACATCTTCATGACCTCAAGACCCCACCTTTGTTCCTCCACCTAGAAGGACCTCTCCTTTGCCAAACCTCCCCATCCTCCCCAAACCTCCCCCATCCATCAAGATCTTGCTTCAGTTCCATTTCGTCCAGGGAAGTTGCCCTTGCCTCCGAACTCCGTCACGTTTAGTGTCTATACCGTTAACATACACTATCTCACACAACTTGTGCCTCCACTTGCTTCATGTTAGATGGTTTTATCTCCTACTGATTTGCAAACCCCCTTATGTCCTATTTCTTCAGTATCACCTGAAAGAAGGAATGCATTGCTCTTTCACAGAGTGGGTGCTTAATAAATATTTCCTGATTCTTCCTACTGCATGAGAACTTCATAAGAAAGCTCCCAAGCACTGAAAAATTTGTAAGCGTTCATAAAATACAGTAATTGTCCCTGCCTTATCCATAGTTTCACTTCCCACTATTTCACTACTCTTGGTCAACCACGGTCTGAAAATATTAAATGGAAAAGTCCAGAAATACAGATTTGGATAGAGGATATCCAGAAATCAATCCACACATTGACAGTCAACTCATTTTTGATAAAAGTCCCAAGAACATACATTGGGGAAAGGACAGTCTTGTGCCTATCTTGTTCCCATCCTTGGTCACTTCTGACAGTCTATAACCTCTTCTTTGCTCAATCTGATGTGCTAATCTGAGTGTGGTGTAGCAAAATGAGCTGAAATTTGGAGTCAGACATATTCAATTGAAATCTTTTTTTCTACCATTCACTCTATTTTGGACAAATCACTTAATGTTTCTGAGTCTCTCTTTCCTTTTTTGTGTAGCAAGGATACTTCTGAGCTCAATAATATAGTGGTGAGGAGTGAAGGCTCTAGAATCAGACACTCTGGGTTTCTCTCTCACGATTGGCACCTTTTAATCATAACCTCGTTAACCTTTAGTTATTTTGTCTGTAAAATGGATTGATAATAGTACAGCTCATGTGAAAACTAAATGAGATAATGTTCATAAAGTGACTTAGAAGGGCATCTGGTACATAGACCATGTGCTGTGCACCATGTTCAATAAACATACATGTTCTTTCATTCTCAACTGTAAGGCACAGAAGTAGAGATTAATCAAAATAATTAAAATAATACACCATTTCTAATATTAGAATGCATAATTTCTAATACCGAATGCCTAATTTTACTGTTATATCTTCCATAAATGCATTGCTTAAGGCATAGCATTTTAATTAGAATGAATATACATAAAAACATTGTTTTAGTAAAAAGTTATTCATGAAATATCTGTTCATTAAGATTATATATCTTTTCTGTTAGTAAAATGCCATTAAGAATTTCCAGAGAGTATCCTATGTAATCATGTATTCATTCATCTTAAAAAGTTTTTATGTTTAATCTAGATCTACTGGAGGTTTTCCCAAATCTTATGCATCTAACCAGATCTGGGCTCCTCTCCCCTGGACCCACCTAGGTCTTTTCTCGAAATACATCCCTTTCTCCTCTCCTCCTACTCTCCAGGCCAGAGAAATGCTTTCTGGTTTGGGAGCAAAATCCTAAACTAAAGTCAAAACAGATTTGTGCTCTGTCACATCCCTGGGACCGTGAGCACTAAACGATCTATTTGAATTTGGGTTTGGGGCAGTACTGGATGGGAACAGGTACAGATGAAAAGAATCTTCTCCACTACCAGGAGACAGAGTAAAACCACTGGTTAATATAATGATTTGTAATAATTCTTCTACAGATATTTCCATCTACAGGGAAGGGAAAAGAACGACGATATATAATGTTGTCGTTAGACACCTACAACTGATGAGGCTGAATACAAATGGCTGCGGGACATATGGAAGTAACGTTCATCGGGTGTCAGGCAAGGGGGAAGGGGAGGAGGGGATGGGTCTATTCACACCTAATGGGCACAGTGCGCTCTGTCTGGGGGATGGGCATGCTTGTAGCTCTGACTCGGCTGGTGCAAAGGCAGTATGTATAACCTAAATGTTTATACACCCGTAATATTCTGAAATTTAAAAATTCAAATAAGTAAATAAATTTGTTATTTCTCATTGCAAAAAGAAACAAAAACAAATGGTTGCAGGGCTGATGATTTCCCCAAGAGACTTCCATCTCGGCTCCAGAGCACCTTCCTAGGTACCCACCCGTTTTCTTGGATTGTGAGCTAATATAACAAGGCCTTACATCTGAGCCTTCTTCTATAACAAGACATCATTTCTCATGAGACCTGTGGCAGGGCACTGCAGGAGGAGCTGTTACACCAGCTGGCGAGTGAGCTAAATGGAAACTACGTCTCTTCAAGGCTGATTGTCAGGGTGGTCCTGCTTTCTGTACTATAAAGGGACACCAGTTTTGATGTTTTCAGAACAGGGACCTGTTCTAAATCTGGCTTTTTAAAAATGTGCTTTTCGTCTGCCTTCCCTTGGGGTAAGGCTTGGGAGGACGTGGGGTGTTCAAACTGCCCCTCCTGCCTCGCGCCTCTTCCCCACCCAGCTCTGTCTGTGGCCTTTGTCTTTCCGTGGCCCGGGGAGGAAAGTCTCCCTCCTTGTTCCAGGAGTCTCCTTCCCTCACAATCTGCGTCAGCCTCTTCTCCAGGAATCCTGTTACTCACTCAGCTAACAAATACTTATCAATCTTCCCCTTGCACAGTGCCGGGCACTGATGATATAAGGAAATGAAAGCGACCGTCTTTCCCAGGAAGAACTTACAGTCTCATGTTGGAAACCTTCTTTATCTCCTCTGTTTTTCCTTTACCCCTTCACATACTATATTTGTATATTTCTTGTAAATATTTTATAAAATTCTCCGTGATTTTATACCGTGAGCACCTCTGAGATGGAGCCTGCTCTTCGGCCTCTCCCACACAGTGTCCCTGTCAATCAATGTTATTTACCAACCGCACTAGACATACTTTTACGAGATGCGAGATACCCGCTATTGCTAGAAAAATGCAGCTTCAAAATCCAACACAGAATAATGAATGGTTAGCATTCCTAGCCAAAAAATGACTAAAAAAGGCATTCATGCAAGAAAAAAATAGCAGCATTATGTTTACGAACATTGTCCTCTATGATAGTTTAATTAGAAGAAAGGTTTTAAAGCAGAAATCTAAACTTTCCAATATGGTTATTTACTATGGTTTGACTGAGTATTTTCACTATTCCTTGCTTGTCTACGAAACATAGTATTTATCACTTTCTGACTTAATCCCAGATTTTTTTCATAAACTTAGTGCAGGTCATTTTATAAGAACATTAGCTGGTGTACATTTGCATAAATGGGATAATGACATATCTATAGGATGTTCATATTATTCAAATGTTGAAAAAATTATGTATCGTCACACATGTACAAAAACATTGGCATTTGTTCTTATTTCATTTCTTAACTAAGTATGGGCCATCCAGATTATTTTTATACACATTTTACAGCAAAAATCTGGCCCAAAAATGTCATCCTTCATCTAGCAACTCTTTCTTAACTCATTCCCATACCATGAGAGACGAGAGTAGTAGATTAATAAATATACAAGCAAGAACTTTCATTTATTATTTCTACTCCAGGAATATATCCATGTTCCTAAAATATCTCTAGAAAACTACTGGCATTTTGCTGCATGACAATTTAATTTCTACTTTGGCTTGAAGTTTTTACTCAGCTGATCTTTGGGAAAATGTACATGCTGTGGTTTATTCGCTTTGGAAATTACTTCAGAGTGAAGAGTGGCCTCCAAAATGAAGCTTGTTCTAGCCGCACATAATATTTTCCCCAGAAGTGCCTATAAAATCTACTAAAATAAGAAAGTGCTCATTATTTTTGATAAACAGTAAAGACTGGAAATTCATATTTTAGTACCATAAGTGTGGAATTGAGATACAGTAGCGTTCTTTTTCTATGCAGCATAATGGCTTATTATTTTACGAATTACTATTTACTTTGTGTCTGTAGCTTAACTCTGAGTAAATTCTACCTTTCTTCTCTCACTAGCTAAGTGGGGGAAAAAAATTACCTCAAACCCTACCAAGTGTCAAAGCTGCCTTAAAATATTGGTATTTAAAGGGGGTATAATACCAATAAGTCTGAAGCGATTAAGAGTTCCGAGTGAGGATATACAGGACTATGTTATGCAGTTTCTGACAGAAATCTTAAATTAGTACGGCAACACGGATGGTGTAACTTTCCTGCAGACTAGAAAAAAGAGTGTTGTCAAACCCTTAACTTGTGGTGATGGCACTTAGTGAATATTGGTCTAATAAAGGGGCAAAGAGTATATGAGTTTCTCCAATTCTGATTTTTTTTTTTCTGGCCAGAACTTTGAAGTTTTTAAAGCTTTGTTCTCTTCCTCTCTTCCAGGCCAATAAAAAGAATTATTATTACTACCACATTTGTGTCTCTTGGATTTTATTTTTGGCTAATGCAAACGCTTTTACAACATGATCTTGGGAAGGAGCAATTAGAATTAAGGAGCCTTATCCAACAATTACAGCACTTATTGCAATTATAATAGTAAGTGAGTGAGTTGACGACTTACTGAGTTACCCCAACGCTACATTTTTATTTTGCTTTTAAAGTTATCAAAAGCCTGATGCTGGAGGTTGGTAACGACTTTGTGGTAGCCAGATTTGAAGTCTGAAGCCTTGTCTGCCACGCTGTTAGCCATCAAAGGAGGCCTGTCCCACCAAGCTCTCTATTTTCACAACAGGATATCTGGTTTCTTTTATGAGGATACAGCTATGTTAATTTGGTTTAGTGGTTTGTTGGAGGTAAGCAGGCTCTTCACAGCACAAACACCAAAATCCCCTTAAAGCAGTTCCTTGTTAATAGCTGGGGTCTGATTGGCAGATTTGCATTGTAAAGTGTGATTTGGTTGGATAAATATGTTTAGTCTAGTAAGCACTTTAGTGATTGAGTGTCTGTTAATGGATAAAGGTGGATTATGGTGAAACCTCTACAGGCTGTCACTGGGCACTTAGCATTGTGAGATGTCAAGGGGAATGGAAAACAAACTGGCACTGCCGAACAGCTGAAGGGCTATAAAAGGTTTAAAATAGTTGGTGCTAATGTCGGGCTTTGGAGTCTCCAATATTAATTTCAATAGAGGAGAGAGACCAGCAAATTAGATAGCAGGGCTTTTGTACCCAGCAGTGGCAAAATAAGGATGTCCTATACCCGCTCTTAAAAGCTGGCATCTTTCATAGGATGTAAAAGCTAGAGAGAACTGACATAGGAAGGTCAGGGTGGTTAATTCGTACCCAAGAAGGAATACAACTCCTGCTGAAATCTTTGCATCCGCACATCCTGCAAGCAGAACGGGAATCTAGGGGAGGAAGAGACTTTAGAGCTACTGCTGAAGAATGTCGGCATGTCTGCTCATAGGTACATATGTATGCACAGAGTGTTTCACACTTTTTTGAACACAATGCGCTTTTGTAAGAATTACAGACGCTAATTTTGTGGCCCCTTCCCATCTCTGAGCATCTGGAAATCAAGAGTTTTCCATCCCTTCCTTTTGAGAAAGGGCACTGGGATGCTTCATGAAGGCCACCAGAGAATGTCACTTTTTTCTTCTTCTCAGGTGAACATGCAGAGGTATTTTTATGAGGTGAAAATATCGGCTTACTTCAAGGACCTAAATGGTATTTTAACATCCCAGGCCCTGGAAGAGGTATGCTGGGACGTCTGCTTCTAACCACCCGTGAAATGCCTAAGACTTCAGGAACTATTATACTTTTGCAGACTGGCTTTTCGACTGAAGTAAAGCATATTCCAACCATCTTTCTTCAAGACACTCCAGATACTGCTTAGGGTTCACCGAGTTTTATAAGCATCAGGGTCCCAGGCATTTGTCAGAACACTACCACTCCAGGCTCTGGGATTCCGAGTGTTCATCCATCCCTCTGAGCTCCCAGTTTCTCCCCGGCCAAGTGGCATCAGGAGAAGTGCAGGCCAATGTCGGAGGAGGTACTGTGGGTTCAGTTCCAGACCACCGCAAAAAAGCAAATATTGCAATAAAATGAATGACACGAATTTGTTTTTTCCCAGTGCATATAGAAGTTACATTTATACTATGCTGTAGTCTATTAAGCATGCAATAGTATTATGTCTAAAACAATGTACATACCTTAATTTTAGAATACTTCATTGCTAAAAAATGCTAACAATCATCTGAGCCTTCAGCAAGTTATAAGCTTTTTGCCATTAGAGGGTCTTGCCTCCATGTGGATGGCTGCTGACATCAGGATGGTGCTCGCTGAGGGGCGGGGTGGCTGTGGCAATTTCTTAAAATAAGATGACAGTGCAGTTTGCCACATTGATTCTTCCTTTCGAGAAAGATTTCACTGTAGCATGCGATGCTGTTGAATAGCATTTTACCCACAGAACTTTCAAAATTGGAGTCAAACTTCTCAAACCCTGCCACGGCATTGTCAACTAAGTTTACATAATATTCTAAATCCTGTATCGTCATTTCAACAATGCCCACAGCATCTTCACCGGGAATAGATTCCATCTCCAGAAACCACTTTCTTTGTTCATCTATAGAAAGCAACTTCTCATCCATTAAAGTTTTACCATAAGATTGCAGTGATTCAGTCATCTTCCGGCTCCACTTCTAATTCTAGTTCTCTTGTTATTTCCACCACATCTCCAGTTAGTTTCTCCACAGAAGTCTTGACCCTTCAAAATCATCCAAGAGGATTGGAATCAACTTCTTCCAAACTCCTGTTTACATTACTATTTTGACCTCCTCCTGTGAATCACACATGTTCTTAATGGCATCTAGAATGGTGAATCCTTTCCAAAAGGTTTTCAATTTACTTTGCCCAGATCCATCAGAGGAATCAATATCTATGGCTGTGATTGCCTTACAAGATTTATTTCTTAAGTAATAAGACTTGAAAGTCGGTCTGTGGGCTGCAGAATGGATATTGTGTTAGCAGGCATGAAAACAGCATTAATCTCCATCCGACCTCTTGCGTGACTAGGTGCATTGTCAATGAGCAGTAATAGTTAGAAAGGAATCTTTTTTTCTAAGTTCTAAACTATCTCTTGTTAAGTGTAGCCACCTTCATCAATGATCTTAGCTAGGTCTTCTGGATAACTTGCTGCAGCTACTACATTGCATTTGCTGCTTCACCTTACACTTCTGCTATGGAGATGGCTTCTTTCCTTAAACCTCATGAACCAACCTCGACTAGCCTCAAACTTTTCTTCTGCAGCTTTCTCACCTCTCTCAGCCTTCACATAAGTAAAGAGAGTTGGGCCCTTGCTCTGGATTAGGTTTTGGCTTAAGGGACTGTTGTGGCTGGTTTGATCTTCTATACAGACCGTGAAAACTTTCCCCATATCAGCAATAAGGTTGTTTTGATTTATTATCATTTATGTGTTCATTTGAGTAGCAATCTTAATTTCCTTTAAGAACTTCTCCTTTGCATTCACAACTTGGCTGTTCGGTGCAAGAGGCTTAGCTTTCAGCTTATCTCCATTTTCAACATGCCTTCCTCACTAAGCTTAATCATTTCTAGCTTTTGATTTAAAGTGAGAGATGTGACTCTTCCTTCCACTTGAACATCTGGAGGCCATTGTAGGGTAATGAATTGACCTAATTTCAATATTGTTGTGTCTCTGGGAATAGGGAGGCCTGAGGAGAGGAAGAGAGACAGGAGGACAAGTGGCCGGTGGGTGGAGCAGTCGGAACACATGTAACATGTATGGATTTGTGGGTGCAGCCTGTGGTGCCCCAAAACAGCTATAATAGTAACATCAAAGGTCACTGACTGTAGATACAATAATCACCATAACAGATATAATAATAATGAAAATTTTTGAAATATTGCAAGAATTACCAAAATGTGACATGGAGACAAGAAGTGTGAGGACTCACTGTTGGAAAAATGGCACCGATAGACTTGCTCCATGCAGAGTTGCCATAAACCTTCAATTTGTAAAAACTGCACTATCTGTGGGGTGCAATAAAATGAGCTATGCCTGCACGAACCAGGAATAACATTCTATGAAATTGAGTTAGAGTGAAGCTGAGCCTTCTTAAAGATAGGCCTTGCCAAGAAAAAGAAATTTTTGAAATTCTCTTATCTTCTTATCCTGGCAGCTTTGATCAAAGCCTTTCACATAAAGGAGGGTAAAACCAGACAGTAAGAAGAAGGGAGAAACCACACATATTCATTCCAGGAGAGCAAGGGACAGATCTCTGAAAGTCTGAGCATCTGTGTGACTCAACCAGGCAGAAACTGGGCTACCTAGGACAACTTTTTAAATTTATTCATCTTACTAAGTTTCCAGATGAGACTAAAATTTCATGCTTTTTCCAAGCATTTAAAAAATCAATTCCATCTTTGAAATTCTCTCTAATGTATTGTTTATCTATATAAATTTATAGATATTTTCATTCATTTATGCATCCAACAAATACTTATCGAGCATCTGCCATGCACAGCATCCTGAAAACGCAGCAGTGAGGAAGCACAGATAAGGCCCCTGACCTCGTGGGACTTACTTTCCAGTTGGAGAGAAATAAAAGAAACAGGAAAACATAATTTCAGGCTGTGATAAATTTTATGAGGAAAAATAAGCAAGGTGCCACTTCCTAGTCCTTGTGCCCACTCTGTTGCTACATGACAGTGTACTTTGTCTTCATGTCTCTCTAATTCATCTCCTTCTCTTCGTTAATGTTCCTGAACCACTCCCTGACCCAATTACTTTCCTTTTCAAGCCCTGGGATGGCTCATACTGCCTGATGCCTCTTCCAGTCATCCCGCCGTCTGTCTAATCTGTGCCTGGACATAACGCCTCCCCTCCTGCCATGTCGACCCTTCCAGAGTCCCGTAAAATCCCACTACCTGCCCCTTCTCTGTTCACTCATCCCAGAATACATACTCATCCCTCTTCTCCTCCCTCTCTTCCTAAATCCAACTGATTCTGACCAGTTTCCTGCATGCCTTGTTCCACGAAGCACCCAGCTCACACTGATCTTCACAATGGGAGAGAGAGAGAGAGAGAAAAGGAAGGAAGGGAGGAAGGAATGGAGGGAGGGAGGGAGGGATGGAAAAGCAAAGAAGCTAAGCCTTCAGTTTTCTAGTATTAGAGGTAAATATTGTTTCAACATGAGCTAAACAAAGACCAGGTAGAAGACGAGAGTCTAGTGAGGTTTCAACCACTAACTTATTACTCGGCCTTGGACAGATCACAATCTCTGTGGATCCCAGTTTCAAATATGCGTGGGGTTGATGGCAATTAATACGACAATGCCAATACCAATTTATTGCTATTAATGAAATCAAACAGTTACACATATATAGACCCCAAACCTAGTTTTTCAGGGAGCATAATTTTCTTTATTGTTGTACCATAAAACTTTTCCATTTTGAGTTCCCATCCCACCGATGGAAGAAAATACATAGTTATATGCATCTCTAAAATATAATTGTTTTAGAGTCTCTCCCTGTCACCCAATTCCTACAATCATATCTACACCCCAGGCCCAGAGGGCATGTTGTTTTATGGAGGAGGAAGGACAGAGTGCCCAGTACTTGTACCTCATCTGCCCAAGCTGATACCTGCCACGACACCTCACTCTCATGGTTTCTGCTTCCTGATTCACACAGATCCCAGGTCACTCTCCAAGCATCACCTGAGTTCTGCCTCAAGGTGCTTTTCTTAGGTGTGTAAGAAACATGGGGCTCTTGTCACCTCTCACTGGGGCGTGTGGAAAACTGCATGTCACTCGATCCCTCTGTCTAGATGCCTTGATGCAGCCATGCCTGCTCTCCTGCCCCATGCCATATCAGCCAGGTAACTTGTCCTGCTGCCACCAGCTATGAAAATCACAGGTCCCCTCTGCCTTCAGAGCCCCTAATACTGAACTTTATTCCATGACCCCACCTCCACTTATGGTGGAGCACTTCATAACCTCAGCTTTCTTGCTTACATTCCAAATCTCTCTTCTTTCTCTTCCACAGAATCTTAATTTGGTTGGGAAGGGCTAAAATTAGTTCTAATAGATCACATATTTTACAAACAAATGTAAGTTGACAGAATCATCAGAAAAATACACATCAGTTAGTCTAGCAACATGTTGTTCGATGGCAAACCGAAGGTGATGCTCACATCAGCTATAGTTTGCACACGATGCTAGCACTACAGTGGCTTCAGCATAACGCGTTAGCACTCATATTAGCATCACACAGTTGACACCCGGTAGGGGGGTGTCCACAAATCCTCCACCCCCCCCTTCCTGTCCACATCACCCTGGACCAGTTAAGTGCTGATTCCTGCTCTTATTTCTTTAGGCTGCTACCAGGAACTCAAAGCCTAACAATTATGCTTCCATGGCATTTTGCCTACCTTTGCTCGAACCAGGGCCAAAGGAGACAGAGAACAGGGACCGTGCAGAGAATGAGTGTGCAGGAGAGTAAAATATTTAGTGTACATGTGAAGAAGATAAAGGTTCTAGAGTTAATAGGAGTTAATAGCTGTGTTCATTTCCTATTGCTGCATAACAAATCACACAGACTTAGAACCTAAAATAGTCACTTATGACTCCACTGTTTTATAGGTCAGTCTTCTGGGTGTGGCATGACTGGGTTCTCTGCTCAGGTCAAGTTATATGAGAACTTACACTCAGATCTTTGCATGTAAGGTCAATATACAATTGAGCTCTCATTAACTACTATAAAACAAATGCTTGTAACATCTCTACTATATTTGTAACTAGTCCTAGACACAAATTAAAAAGGACTTGTCTTTTGAAAACCTTAAAATGACAAGAAAATCTGAGACTATACTTTGCAAATCTAGCAAAATATAGTTGATAATGACCTTGAAAACCTCCAATAACGTCATTCCATTCAATTTCGTTTCTTTATAACACTGATGAGAAAAAAAAATGCTTCCTGGCTGGGGCTACTGTGTGTGTGTGGAGTCTGCATGTTCTCCTCACATCTGCATGAGTTTTCTCTGGGTCCTCCAGTTTCCTCCCACACCCCAAAGTTGTGCACGTTCGGTAAATGGGTGCATCTCCACCATCCCCATGTGCGTGAGTGTGGGTGGGTGAGCACCTCGCAGTGGGATGGCTCCCAGCCAGGGCTGGCACCCTGAGCTGCCAAAATGTGCTCTGGCCACCTGCCATCCTGAATTGGAATAACAGAGTAAATATTTATCTCACTTGTTTTGATTAATCTTCCTTAAATGTATATGTAGCTCGCATTTATTTCAATGTTTACAGTTAGAAGTGTTTTGATCTTTATTTAGAAGTTTGGTGATTTTTTTGTGACCAAAAATATGCTGCAGGAACTTAATTAACTCTTGTTTCTATCATGTAGCCTAACGGAAAATTGGTTTGGTAATACATTGTTTCACTGAAAATCGCAGTTGCTAAGAACCTATGGAGGACATTAAATGAGGACTTACTGTATAACACTCTGGGCGCAAAATTTGCACTTCGTTATCTGTCAATGTTTAGTACTGCACTTCTCAAAAGATATACAAATCAGCAATCCTGTGATACAGCAAAAACATATGGTGTTTCACTGTTTAAAATTAGAAAGTTATATAAAATTATATTGAACTTATTAATAGTTGTTAAGCAAACATGACCCCGAAGGTGCTACAACACCCTCGTGATTAAAAAGAAATGCAACTGAAACTCATTTAGGAAGAATTTTTGACATGTACCTGCTGACATGTAAGTGAGGAAGTCTGGGAAAAAATTACCTTAAAATCATGATGAAAAATAAGTCTCACATCTTTCATTTAATGCACTTCCAACTATCTTGAAGCAAGTGGTTGCATATTTTAAATTTAGTATTTCTCCATTAAAGAGATAAAGATTTGCACTAGGAACAGTGTAAAAACGACCTGCAACCACAGCTACTTATGTTTGTTTCCCGTATCTCCATCATATATTTGCCACTGAATCATAAAATGTACATGAAACTTGAAAAACAGTGATTAATTACTATACGATTAAAACCTGAGATATGTTAGAATAGCAAATATGATATGATTGTATAGACTTCTATGTGAAACATATATACATTTTTCATGAGTTTAATTCTTTAGATCTAGAGCATTGGGTTTAGGAAACGCCTTCTGCCTAAATTACATTTTAAAAATCCTATTTCTTTCTCTCAATGACTCTTCTGAAAAAGCAAAAAAATATACACCATTTTACTGGCATAAACATTTTATGAAAGAATTGGCCGAATGGAAAAAGACATGGTTATAGTCACATCCGTGGAAAAAACACATTGGAATTAGGTTTTTGTCAAGAAAAAAAAAATGAAAGAAAATAGGTTGAAGTCAGATAGGTAGATGCTTTGTTCATCGCCCAAGTCCTGTCTAAAGGGAACGCAAAACACAAAGCCCGGTCTGCATATCTAGAGGAAGCAGCTGTGAGAGCGACATAGGGCCTATTCTTATAAACAAAGAGCACCAACAAGTCTGTGTGAGCATGAATATTAGATTTGCCGAGTTCTGCTGGCATCACATGGAGGTAAACACATTAGGACGCAGGGGCAGCCCGCTGCTGGGAGGGCGAGCGGACACACGATGCCCACCCTGACAGCCCTGCGCATGATTCAGCGAAGTGTCGCCTTAAACATCACTAGTCCAGAACAAGTGGATGAAAATGAACTCTGAACCTTTGCTTCCTTCCTAGCGGAGGACGAACAGCTGCCTGCATCTGGGAACTGTGAAAGTTCTATACAGCTGTATCATAATAAACAAACTGCACATAAATAAATAAATCTCCACAATCTACTGTTCCACTTACATGCTCGCCCCTTCGCTGGCCTCATTAAATTGTAATCTCACATCTAATTATATTTTATCAATTTATTATTTCTGCAACCCGAGAAATAAATTGAAAACATATTGAAACAACAAATAAATCCCCAACAGTTGCTCTTTTTTTCTTGTATGAGCAAGTGCGGGATGGCCAGGGCCTGAGCTGTCGGCCGGCTAGTTTGGTGAGCTCTGGGCGGTGGGGGGAGCCGGGGTTTGGGGGGAGGTGAGGGCAACCAACACACTGAGGCTGCAGAACATGATTTACCAGCTCTGGAGCGCTGGGGTCTACATTTTCATAAATATAAGTGACAAATTATCAATAAATCACTCTTTGGTTCACCATAAAGCATACTGTTTATTGAAACCCAGTTCCAATAAATATGAGTCGCCCTTTTTAGCCAAAGCATAAGAAACAAAGATGACAGGAATTACAAACAGAAATGAAAAATGGGGAATAAGCCCCTGGCCAGCAAGGAACCTTTTTTTCTTTCCAATCCAATCTGAGACCACTGGATTCTGGAAGAAATTTTTATATGTGTACACTTGTTTCAAAATACCATTTCGTTTTCATTTTGACCTGAAGAGTTTACAGAGTGAGGCAGTGTAGGTAATGCTTGACTATTGAAAAGATTCTACTATTTTTTTTTCTCATTCCATATACACAGGATTCAGTGAGATTTTCCACAGAAATGGCAATAGCATGAATTAAAACTGTCACAACATTTCTTGGTTTTGAAATGCAACAATGTTACCACTATTTTTCCAAAGAAAAGACCTATAGTAAAAAACAAAATCAACACACTAAACATATGCAAAATTTTCTACTAAAAAATGAAAAAGTGTAAGATAAGATTAACTTTGAAAGTAATTGGTGATTTGCATTGTTTGCATGCACATTTCAGCCTTTGTTCTACAAATATTTCTGCAAGGGGAGAGAGGGGATTATTGACTTTCTAATTATTATTGTTTTTCTTTCTTATTTATTGCTTATTATTGTGATACACTTTTATGCACTTTGTGATTTATCTTCTATGTTCTAAAAGTGAAATTAAGAAGTGTTGCAAACAATTGTTATAATGCCCTATAACTTTACAAACTCATTCGGCAGCTGGAAGCAATTGACTTAGAGTAGCGTTTGACTTGATCAACACTTTAAAAAGTCAACTTGAATCTTAATTGAAATACCCTATAATTCACATTGGATGTATGACCCAATTCTAATCTTTTGTTTCCTCTTAGAAAGCAAAGACAGTGAAGTATTATGCTGTTTATGAGATTGTTTATTATTATTAAGTGGCAATATTTACTCTAACAAAGACTTTTTAAAAAATCAACTCTCTGAAATATACCTCTGTCTGATCTATATAATAAATTACTAATACATAACTGATGCTAATAGTATTAATATATTGATATTGATTTTCCATATGGAAAAACAATATAATATTACTTTTTAATAAGCAAAAATTAACCATAACCTGGACAACATATCAAAATAATGTTTTATTTTTGCATATTATAACTCTTCAGTCTTTCTCTTATGTCTACTTATTATTTATATAACTGGTTCTAGCGTTTTTTGCATTTAAAGTTTTTATATATTTGTGATGTTACATGTTCTTATCTAAAATTAATACATTAAAATAACTTTACTTATTTATTTTGAGACAGGATCTCACTCTGTTGCCTGGGCTAGAATGCAGTGGCCTGATTATAGCTCACTGCAACCTCCAACTCCTGGGCTCAAGTCATCCTCCTGCCTCAGCTTCCTGAGAAGCAGGACTACAGGCATGCGCCACCCCAACCCGGCTAAGTTTTGTAATTTTTTTGCAGAGACGAGGTCTGGCTATGTCTCCCAGGCTTCTCTCAAACTCCTTGCCTCAAGTGATCCTCCCATGTCTGCCTCCCAAAGTGCTGAGATTACAGATGTGAGCCACTGTGCCCGCCTAAAATAACTTTAAATGTGATAGAAAAGATAACGAATTAACAAGAGTTCATTACTTATCAATAGGCACTAACCCTCACTCAAGTGCCAGACCACACTGTTCTAGCTGCCCACACCCCCTAGACCCAACCACTATGTGGGTGGTAATAATAATAATAATTACAACTAATAATAAGTAATGGTAATTGCTATTATTATCTACATTTTTCTCATGAGGCAAGTGCAACACAGAGAGGTTAAGCAATTTGCTCTGGGCATCATGCTGATGAGTGACAGTGCCAAGCTAAAAGAAAGGTTCTACCAAATTTCCCTCACTTCAAGTACTATGCATGCTCCCCAAAGTGTATACGCCAATCAAATATTTAAAATGGAATTATACATTAAGTGCAAACTTAAGTATTCAAACAATTAATACTCCAAATTTTTCTGTTTATAAATTTAAATTTCATTTGATCATGTTGAATAATAATTTTTGGTATTCTTTAGGCATCTAGTGACATAAACAAAACTCAAACTCATTTAAGCAAAACAGAGTGTTCTCGACTCCTGTAACTGCAAAGCCACCTCGGGCCTGACCAGATCGAGAAGTGGCACAAGGTGCTACGCCTGCAGTGTCTTTCTCTGCCTTGCGGTTCTGCTTTCTTCTTTGCTGGTTTCATTCTCAAGCAAGCTCTGTGTCCACTGGCAAGTCTAAATTTAAATTGTTCCTGCAGCAGCGATACACAACAGGAAAAAACTTCTTTCCCAGTAGCTCAAGTGAAATTCCCAAAAGATAATCCTCATTAGCCTTGTGGAGTCACATGCCTGAACCATCCCTGTGGCCAGAAAAAGAAAGTTCTTTTTTATCCAGGCCTCAGTGTGGCATCAGCCCTGCCTAGACTAAGACTGCAGATGGGATGATTCTCTGAAAGACAGTCAGGATGTTGCTACCAAGAGAAGGGAGGACAATTAGTGGCCAGAAAAAAAAAAAAAATCCACAGACACAAGTTCTCTTAAAATGATTTTTAGCTGCTTAAAGAAATCTCGTCAGTATAAATATAACATGTGGTCCTGAGTCAGGTAGAGTTCAGTTGCAGGGAAGAAAATCTGCTCTAGCCAGTTTAAGCAGAAAGGGATTTATTACAGGGTTTTAAGACACATATTTCTTAAGACAAACAAAGAAACGGAGTTTCTTTTAAGGTCATAGGAAATATGCTCTGCAAAGGTTAGTCTTTTTAGTGTAAAAGGGTTGGTTTTTGTGTAAATATTCCACACTGAGTTTGAAATACTGCATTTCCTCTTTTTCCTCCTTCTAAGGGGACCAACAGGTCCCTGTTTTCCAGGGACGTTCCCAGTTTTAAATCTGAAAATCTCACATCCCAGGAACCCTTTGGTCCTGGGTCCATGAGGACAGCTGGTCACCTACCGCCTTGTCCCTTCTAGCAGTGACACCACACAGAATCTATTGGCCTAAAACACCTGAAACCGAGCAAAAGTCATAGGACCCAGGAGGGGTGGGTGAGGGAACCAAAAGATTTAAAGAACTTAAAGCTCTTTAATGAAGAAAGAGATGAAGAGAGGAGGGTCCTAGTGTCTAGGTCACTCTACGGAGCACATCAGAGATTACCCCACAGAGTCTTGAGAGGCCAAGTCAAATCCAGTAAAACAGGCACTAAGCCCCAATACCTGTGACCTGTGGGATCTGTGTGGGTTGGAAGGCTCCGTTAGAACCCAAAGATTTGCTGTATTTCAATTCCAGATGCACCTGCCAGGCTGACAAGAATATTGTCTGACCATTGGCTTATGTCATCTTCCCTTTTAGCCACCAGGCATGATGGCTCACACCTGTAATCTTGGCACTCAGGGAGGCCAAGGCAGGAGGATCACTTGAGTTCAGGAGTTCAAGACTAGCCTCAGCAGAGTGAAACTCTCTACTAAAAATAGAAAGAAATCAGCAGGTCAGCTAAAATAGAAAAAATAAGCCAGGCATGGTGGCACACACCTGTAGTCCCAGCTACTCAGGAGGCTGAGGCAGGAGGACTGATTAAGTCCAGGAGTGTGAGGTTGCTGTGAGCTAGGCTGATGCCATGGCACTCTAGCGCAGGCAACAGATGAGACTCTGTCTCAAAAAGAAAAAAAAAAAGAAGTATATACCCACATTTGGACAATTAGAATCATTTCTGATATTGACCACCAACACCTTCCACCTTTCATTAGGACGTAATGAAAATCCTTATTAAATCCCTCCCTCTTCCCCAGCCCCCAGTCAGCTGCTGTTGGGCATCCCTCACTGGGGGAAACCTGACTCCTCCTCCCCACCCTGGGAATTTTGGGGACATCTGGAGGCGGGGAGAAAAGAGCAAGGGTACACCTTAACTCTTCCCTGCCTGCTTCTAATTTTACTGAACTCCTAAAATCCTTCTTCCCCAGGGAAGAGGCTGATGTGCTTTATCAGAATAATAAAGCAATAACTACAAGTCACTCTCTGCTGCCTGCTGGAAGCATGAGCTAGATGCATTAATAGATGCTCCCGCCTCCCCGGCGTCCTGCTCTCTGCCCTGTGCTCCCGTCCCCCGCCCAGTGTTCCCGGTGACTGTCCCCCGCCATGCCTTACGACAACTTACACACCGCTGAGCCGTGAGTCCTCTCTCACCGGCAGGTCTTACTCTTGAATTATCTTGAGCTCCTCATGTCGCCAAACCGTCCAGCCTGCACAGACGCTACCCCATGCTCAACAAAACGATGTGTGGGCCCTTCTCTCTTCCCTAAAAAGCACCCCCCCCCAATAGACAGCTTTGAGATGGGAAGGACAGGCACTATTATCTCCTTATTTTACCAAGAAGGGAACTAAACTCCAGCATGTCGAAGTGACTTGTCCAAGGTCACCCATTTGGCCAGTGGAAGAGCCAGTCCTAGAAGCCGGGACTCGTGGTCGCCCCCGCTCCATCACTCCGCTTCGGTCTGAGTGGCGACTGCATCGTACAACACCCACACACTCTTGTTAAAAGAAATTCAGTTTTATTACTTCCAAACATCTGTGATAAAATAAGGGGTTTTTCTTAAGTATCGCCATAAAAAAAGGATAATATTAATTTGTAAATAGGGGTAATCCAGTTCCATGTTATTTATGTTCTGCAGGCCAGCTCATTTCATCTGGCGACATCACTGACACCGAATGTGCAAGCACACACCAAAACGGGGCGTGGGGAGAGCGAAGCCAGAGAGTGAGGCCGCAGAGAGCCGGCCAAGCCCAGGGCAGAGCCGGCTCGCCGCCCGCCACAGACACGGTCTCCCAGGCTTTGCCAGGGTCCACCGCGAGCTGCTCCTTCATTCAGACAAATGCACCTATTTTTCCCAGTCACGCTTGGCTGCGCCAGTGCTTGGTGTGGGAGGTATGTTTTTTCCTTTTCCCCCAAAGACATGGATCTGTGCAGGACATCCTTACATTGAAGAATGACACTTGTTCCTGCCTCCGAATTGATTAGCAAACTAGTCCACCACTAAGTATATTTTAAGTCAAATATTTTAAGTGCAATTTGTTCAAATTCTGTAATAGATACTGAGTTTTAATTCCACTAGAAATGCACCACCAGATGCTAAACACTATCTCATCGTACTAGCACAAAGTAATATGAATCCCCTACAATAAGGGCCAAATATAAATTCTTAAATCGTCGGAAGGAATATCAGAGCGTTTTATGTTGTTTGTTTGAATTTCACAAGTTTTTTTCCCCCTGTAGGGATTTTCTAATGATCTTATGGCAAAGGCTGGATCTTCTTAAGGAAATGAATGAAACATCTTTATTCCTCATAAATATTTATCACTCACGGCAAAGGAGGGATCTATGAAAGAATATTGCTATGAGTCTGTTGAGAGAATTTATAGAGAAACCTTTCCTCTGCCAGACATGAGTACAGAAATCAACCACCCGACAATCATCACCGCAGCCTACAGCACCCCGGCTCAACACAACTCAACACTTGCCTCTCCAATTTTGGCCTCTGCACCCCAGCGTGTCAATGGGGGTGACTGTCACCACTTCCAATCATCTCCTGATCTTTAGAACACATCTTTCTCCTTTTACTCTGTCTGTACAAGGGCCAGCCTGAGGCAAAACTGTTTATATTTGGTGGGGATTGCATTGAATCTATAAATCATGTTGGGCAGTATGGACATTAGAAAGTTTTGTCTTGGGCCCCCACCTCTCCTTGTCCTCCCTTTTAGAAGGATTTGCATTTTTTTTGTACCCACTTTCATATACAGGACTATGCTAGAATTTAAACATACGTTGGCTCTGCCTGTATAGTCAGAGTAAGGCACATGGGGGCCGGAAGGTCAAATTCAGCACACACTCATGTTTCATTTGGCCTGTACAGGGCTGTTAAAAAAAATTGAATGCGCTGCCAATTCAAGAGATTTCATATTAAAATCCAGGCTTCCAGCATCTCTTGGTGTTGGAAATACCGGCCTTCACTTCCTCCTGACAACTGGCTGAAGATTAGCAGCTCTCTCTTCACACGTCTCCCCTTTACCACCAAATTCACCAAGTCGGCTTCGCAGGTACGCTGAGGGCTTGACTCCTATAGGCTTTTGAGCCTGCTACTCTCACAGCTGATATTCAGCCAGTACACACTAGTATGACAAAAGGGCTGATAAAAGTTGATAATTTGCACATCTTTGGTAACAGCCACAACCCCAAGCCCTCCGAATGCTATCCGATTGTCCCACACCCCCACCTAACACCCTTTGAGACACCCCCAAAATCCAGCAACTAAAGAGAAAATGCTTGGCACAGAGGATGCCTCCAGACACTGGTCCAGCTATCGCAAGCTTCTCTCCTGATGGTGGCCCATGTCGTCACGGATACTAAACATCTTGAATCTCACCCTGACACTCCTTTTCCTAAAGTGTGTCTTTATTGACTCCCAACCATCTAGGTTCATCTTTTTCAAAAGTGCCATTTGCAATAAGCACATTTTAATCCACAGCAACATCGAGCCAATCTTGAAGCTTTGGTCAATGAAGCAGAACTTTTTTAGGAAAGAGAAACTATAGTGTATTCATCCAATGACATGCAGTAGGTGACAGCCAGCCTGACTCACTGCTACTGCATTCGTTTACATATAAAACAACCTGCATCCAAACATGGCAAGATATTTCAACGAGACATTCTTCTTGAAATTAAAACAAATTTGTTTTCTCAGAGCAGATTGTAAGCTTGGGATAAAAGAATTAATAATTCACTTTTGTTTAGAGCTTTAGAAAGTACAAAAATGCTTTTATGTCTCTTCATTCACTTATTCATCTCACAAATGGGGCCCAGGTTTTCGTTTGACTCTTACAGAAACTCAGGGTGTCAGACAGGGCACAAGTTATCACACACAAGGAAACTAAGGCTCAGGAAAGAGAACTGTTTACTCAAAGTTACGCAACCACTGGCAGAACGAGGACTTGAGTCAAGTTCTCTCTCTCCCCTTTCTGGCAGTGCCTGGGGTTATTTTGCATTCATTATAACACTTATCATGAAAGGAAAATTGTCCTGATTTGGTCAATGACGATGTTTCAGCTGCCATTTTGCTGGGCTCTATGGTGTTAGCACAGAAGATGAAAAGATAGCAGGTGCAAATCTTCTGCATCACAGCCACTGTTCTTCTGCCCTTAAATCTTTATTTCCTATTATGGAAAAGATGATACTAAACTACATATTTTTCCTTTGAGAGAAGCAAAGTAAATTTTTTAAATGCCTATAAAACTCACCTTTAGCACTATGTGTTCTGTACATTTTATGTGCTCATTTCAGGATAGCTTATGTTAACCTCTAGGTTACATATTTTTTAAGCTATATGCTATATTTTGTTTAATTTTTGGTCTAATTTTATCTTGAGTATACCATATTTAGATCCGAACATCTAACAGTTTACATTAGCAGTATGTCTTTATCTTGCTGACATTTTCCTCCAACATGTTTTTCCAGAAGACATCTCATAAAAAATTTTCCAGTTATTATATGTTCTCCCTCTTACTCAAAGTATCCTGTAGCTTAAAGCTTTAGCTAGTTATGTTTTGCTACTAACAGCCTTTTAAAAATGTAATCAAAGCAATACGAAATTTACCAAAGTCCTAAACTTACATCACTAAATATTTCCCTAAAATAATCTTAAAGACTTTTGACAAAGCATTTGAAACAGTTTCCGACTTTAATATCTGGTGTTGATTTAGAATCCTTAGGAATACTTGAAGTTATTTGGCCAGAAAAATTATACTAAACAAAATCAGAATCTAAATGGACTTTTAAGTCCAGCTCTTAATATCCTTATTTGATTAAAGTACTAACCTCATTCATAAATGTCAGTGGAAACCACTTAATGCTAGCTTACAAAATATTCTCATGTTGAACACTATGTTAAAACAATCCTTAAAATAATAGTAAACACTCATTCAGTTAATGCTGGATTTTCATGTCTCGTTTTGAGAGCATAATAACTATAAGACAGAAAAATAATAATGCAAATGGTATGGAAATATGGGCTTACTAACCAGTCTTAGCACTGAATAATAATGACCAAACTAATAATTTTATACCTACACCACTGCTCCTTTGGATAACAAAGCTGCAGGCCTATCACTCTGCTTATTTTGGGGGCATTCAGTAGGCCAAGGGGAGGGTATACAAGGTAAAACCAGTGAATGTTAATAGTATAGGTGTGAGCCCGTTGCTACACATCGTCCGCCACAAAAGGAGGTCCTTAATCATAAAGAATGTTCTATTGGATACTTGATGGTGATTGGGATAGAAAGTTTAGGGATGGCGGCACTGACAGAAGAGCTGTGGGCAAGGAAGGCACATCCACAGACAGAGTAGGAGGCTACTCTAGTGATGACAAGTCACTGAGCTTCCACGAGGGAGGGGCTCCACAGTCTCAGCTTCCCACAGGAGCCTGCTGTCCCCGGGGAAAGGGACTGCACTGAGGGTTTAGTGCAGGCCTCAGTGCCTTTCCAGAGTTCCATCAATAGCTGTTTCTATCCTAGGGTGATTTCAACAGGATGACCAGATCAAAGATCTCAAATTGGCAGAAACCAGATCAACTTTCATGAGGGGAAGCCCACATTATTGATACCATGGAGCTTCCGTTGCCACCATTCTGTTCTTGAGCCCAAAGCGCTCTCTGGAGTTGTTAGGAAAGAGGCCGACTGACATTGAATTTGGGTCATCCTGTCCCCCCATGATTGAGATCCTCCTCCGTAATGGAGCATCTTCACATACCTCACCATTCCTGACTCTTTTCCCAGATCGGCAGCCCGTTAGTCCTCCCATATTCCTCCTGAACCAGCTGTTGGCCACTAGTCGTTAATTCCTGCAGATTCGGACCTCTGGCCCTTTCTCCTTCCAAGCAGAGTAAATAATCGGATGCAGGGCTTGCTGTTTTTCCTATCAGAAAGATTATTTTTCCCAGGCTCCTCCTGGGCCGCCACTGAGGAGCATTGTATTGCTGCCGCAGTCCAGTTCTGGCTAGTGGCAGCCTGTCGTACAAACCACCTATAAACCACGCTTGCGTTTTGTCTTCTCAGTCAGCTGATGAAAGGGAATGCCCCATGAGACCAGGTGAGGATCGAGGGTAAGAGATTAGAGCCTCAGCAGTAGATGTCAGGATAATCAGAGCCACCTGCTAAAACAGGCCGTGCCTTCTGTAACTTCTTGAGCCCTGTATCTTGTGTACCACTGTCCCTGGATGGGATGCTTCTGAGCAAACCCAACTTTGTGATGTTTTGGAGCAAATGGACAGTTCAGGTCAAATGCTCACTTGGTGCACCTTAGCCAGGTATTCAGTGGGTACCAAGGCCTCATGCCAAGTTACAAACAGGAGCTGTTTCCCAAAGAGGGAAAGGATTTGTTTCCAAAACTCTAGAGGTCTTCTATTGGAGGTTGTCAGGGGCTTCATCCAACATTCTATTCGCTGCAGACACTTTGGGTGTCATTGGATCTGCACAGTCGTAAAGCTCGAATGGCAGAGTAGTTTGTGCCCAGCCTAGCCCAGCGGCAGAGCCTTCTCTTGCTCTGCGTCCCATTCAAAACTGCAACCTCATGGTAAAATCAGTAAATAGGTCAACTCAAATACATTTCAGTATGGTTTATGTTGCCACCAGGAGCCCTTTTTTTAGTGAAAAGAAAAATAGTGCTCCAGACTTAGGAGTTCATCAACTTCATTGGTCAATATGTATGCGTGTGTACATGTGTGTATATAAATGCTGTTTCCTAATCAAATAAGTATAAAGCAATTTGTCATAGGCTATTTAAAGGTCCTTCTGAGTCAATGAAATATATTTTGGTTTGGATAAAGGCAAAATCCTTCAACATGTTAAGTTGTATTTTAAAATCTTACTACATCAGGATGCTTTTGAATACTTTGACCATTTTCATTTATCATTTCTCTTGTTTTTATCATTAGATATTGTTTGAAGAATGCACCATTGCATGGAATTAGCAAATGATTAATAAGACTTCAGTTTGGGAAAATTAAAGAAATAAGTCAGAATGTAAACTATCATTGCCTCATCTGGTCTCAATTGTGCATGCCTAAATTATGATATATATGCATCATTTTATCTGATTCATGTTCTTCATAACTGAAAAAAATTAAACATAAATATTTTTTAAAAACTATTCAGAAAGATTGGGTATGTTAGCAGATATTCTGCAAAAGAATTCTCTATCAATTATTGATATCACAGATTCATCTGTGTTTTTAGGTTGAAATCATTAGTCTTTTGTTAATGAAAAGGAAATAAATAGCTGGCTTCCACTCAAACCTGGAAAATCCAACAATTTACAACATTGAAGATGATTGAAAAAGGAATAGGCTGCAAAGTCCCACAATCCTATTATAACTAATCATTTTAACATGTCAATCTCCCAATGTCTGCCCATATTCATACATATTTTCTACACTATTTATTCATGCATTTATTCAACAAATATTTACTGAGAGTGCTCTGTGCTGATACTGCTATAACAAAGCACATGTGCAATTTTGTATTTGCTTTTTAAACTGAATATGAGATTATACATTTCTACCATTTTCCTACCAATGTTAACTTTTCAAACACCATTTTGCTAAAATATAAGTGTCATGTTAAATATAAATGTTATAAAATATAGATGTGTGGTGGTGTGCATCTGTAGTCCCAGCTACTCAGAAGGCTGAGGTAAGAGGATCACTTGAGGCCAGGAGTTTGAAGCAAGCTTAGGCAACACAGCTAGACCACATCTCTAAAATTAAAATTAAACATAAAAAAACAAAATACAGATGTAGAGTTTTCAGTTTTCACCTTGATAAACAACTCCTCTTTATAACGCAGTGTAATATGATAACTAAGGCTTAGGCTTTGGAGTTCGGCAGATCTGCTTCCAAGTTCTGGATTCAGCACTTACTATGAGAGCCAGGGCAGATTAACCTCTCTGAGCCTCGTTTGTGGAAAGATGATGATGATAGTATTACCTTCTGTGGTTGTTTTGAATATTAAATGACATCATATATACAAAATGCTGAAGACAGTGCCTAGCACAAAACAAATATCGCTTGGACTATTTTTATTTATCGCTGTTACCCAGCCTGTGACATTTCTTATTCTCACTTGTTCTCTGCATGACGCTTTCGCTGATCTCTCCAACTGGATATGCTCCTCCTTCTGCTCATCTTCCAGAACACAGTGTGTGTACTGCTCTTGGGGAACTTGACACTTTATGCTTTGCTTTCAAAACGTGTGCACATTTCTCTTCTCCACATTGCTGGACTGCAACCTCCTGTCAATTCCTTGCACATTAAAGTTTTACATGTTAAACAAATGCTCAATAACTATTCACTAAGTTGGAAAAATTATGGCTTATAACTACATTCTACAGGTAGAAAAACAATGATACAGATACAATGCATCTTCAATTAAAATTATTTCAATTTTCAATTGATTTCAGTTTTCAGTTAAAAATATCTATTCTCTTTGCATATGACTCTTATATCTGAATTAGAGGATATTTTCCTATACCAAGCCCAACCTTGTTCGTGGATGGTTTCACTACTTTTCTTTTTAAATTCTATTGACTTCTTGCATCTTTTTGAGGTGAGTTTCTGTTTCTCCTGGAAACCTTTAAGTATGTCATCTGACCTAGTTACAACTATTTTGGTTCCCCCCCAAAAAAAGCTGTTTTCAAAAATCCTGTTCTAATACTCTGGCTGACCAATTATCATTTACTTTTTTGCCAAATTTAATTATGCTATTTTTTTCATAAAACACCAGAATTATTTTGTTTTTATTGCAGATTGCTCTTTTGCAACATCTATAATCTTGTTAAACTCACGAAATAGTTCTCGTGTTCATTTTCTGTATCTATATGACAGATTTTAAATGAAAAATGACTCACAGCTCTTTTAGCATGACTTGAATTCCAAAATCTTTGTTTCAAATCAACATGTTAACCATGGGTAACATCATTATAAAATAATTTAGGAGCATGAAGCAATCTGATTGGCCTCCAGCCATCAGTTTATGAACTTATCAACATAATTCCATTCTTATCTCTAAATTGATGACCATGAATAATGAGTTTAAAATGAAACTATAATTGTATTAGTCATAATTATCCTTAATGAATGAATAAATGCAAAAATTATTACACTACAGAGACACACATTAATATAATCAGTCATGTAATGATGAAGTACAGTAATTCAGTGCCCTTATGAAATCAATATATAGCAAATAGACTCATCACTATGGAAGATTTAATTCAAATTTTTGCAAGAATCTACAAAACTCTAAGTTATTGCAGAAAAACTAATAAAAGTGTGTGCTCTTTTGAAAACTTGCAACTCACCTAACTTCCAAATTAAAATAAAATTGGCTCAATTAGAGAAAGTAATAGCAAATTATTTCTATGTGTCTGAAACTGGTAAACATCTTTTCATAATTTATCTCATGATTATCTTCAGTTTCATAAACTGTGTTTTATTAAATACCCCCATTACAGTTAAGAGTGAAATTATGGCACCAACAATAACAATGCTAATTTTGTATATTTGCGCACTTTATAATTCTGAAGCCATTTCACATGCATTATCTCATCTGAAATCATTTTGCCTAATGTGTCAGCTCACACTGGTATTCAAACAACCTTGTTCTACAGTGTCATTTGGTTTCTAAAGTCTCCTTCTAAATTTTCCCAGTCATAAGTAAATTCTTGGCCCCAATTTTCCGAACTATGGCAGTTACTAAGCTATTGTCCCCACTCCCAAATCCTCCCTTCTGCTTTGTCATGCTGGGTCGGGGACCCTGCAGATTGGGTTTCTGCCTCGCTGCTAGCTTTGTTTAGGATCTGGCAACGGGGGGCGCTAGAGAGACTGGAAGGAAGAAGGGAGGGACTTGTTCCTGTGCGCATGTGCAGACTGCCTCCCCTTTGCTGCCTCAGTAACGTCCCTTCATCCCAGCATGTGATTCCATCTTCTGCTCTTTCTGCAGCGCTCCCAGACCCAGCCTCGTTGTGCCTTCAGGGTCCCTGCTTCTCGAAAGAGTCACCACTGTACAGCACCCCTTTTCCAAGATTTTAGACTCTTTTGATTTTGTTTTGATTTTCAGTTACGGAAAATATTTACATAACTCCAGAATCACCTCTGCCTTGTAGATAACCTCACTCTATAGGTAACCTTTTTTTTTGGCTTTGGCTTATTTTTTTTTAATTGCTTCTTTTGAAAATATAAGAAAATGGCATGTAGTCTTGTCATTCCTTGACTTTTTCTTACACATGCTGTTATGCACCTTACTTTTTTCAGTTAAAGATGAATTCTGAATATCATTCCAAAGCAGCACCCAGAGATCTCTCTGATTTCATTCTATGCGGAATCGAACGATATACCCTGCAGAACATCCCCCATTAATATTTTCTACCTTTTGGCTTTTAGTGTCCCATACTGAAAATTTTAGTCCCCAAACCCACGTGTACCTGTCCATACAACTTAATGTGGGAAGATGAGTTGTTTTGGCAGGAAAGATGATAAGTTTGTGCTGAGTTTTATATGTTTGTGGAACTTCCAAATATATACTTTTTTTCCCTATAGGTGGGGAAAGATGTAAGGAACATAGGTTTAAATTTTGAAATTAACAGTGTAGAGATGGTTAATTGAATCTATCGGAGTGAGTGAAATCTTGGAAGAGCTTTCACAGTGACACAGAAGAGAGCCAAGGACTCAAACTCGCTCACCTACCTGAGAGAGTTGTAGGCAAGATTAAATAATATAGCATGTGTGAAAATACTCCATATGTTGCTTATTATTTTCTTGCTGAAATGCTTTTTATGGTTTACGTGGTTTGAATAAACATGGCTTATAGAAAACACAATTAATTACGCACATTCACATAAGTATGTGTATATGTCAAATAAAGCCTAAGTAAAATTCCCAGTCCTACCTCTCTTCTGGAAATAATGCTGAAAAGTTCCATAGTGGTCCCCATTTCAACACTTCCCGAATTTTGTTTTCTACCTGTACATGCAATTAATGTTTGTTTTTATCATAAGTGAGTTTTTAAACCCCGTTGGAAAAAATGCCAATTCTATTTAATAAATAAATATATGAGATTATAATTATTATAAAATAACAGTAGGCACAAACAAATGTTATTTAGGGTCTCATTCTATTCCAATTACAATTCTGACATTAATTGCAGAATGACAGTGCCTAATGAGTAACAACTTTAAAAACATGCAGGTATAACTTAGACCTTATTTGCAAGATAAATTTGATTTCCATAAATATTTTGTAAGCATATTTCCTCTTCATTCAGTATCTTTTCACCAGTTAAAATGACCGTCTACAATCCTACATTTATTTTATCTACAGAACAGATTTATAACTTTAGAAACGGCCCCAGAGTCTGAATGCTTAACCTTTATAACCTATGAAATCTAAAGCATTTTGGGTACCTTACAGAGATATGGGAGAAATAAGTGAATTAGATACTTGTGAAGTTTAGTAGAAGAGCTGCAAGACAACAATAGGTGGTGCTGCTGGAATGGAATACTGCATATGTACATTTGATTTTACAAAGGTCATGGAAATTTTTTCTGAACGAAATTACTATGCTTATTAGATTAAAGTTGGTTTGAGAACAGTATTAAAACCTAATCAAGATGAGACTTTGAGGGAGAAAAAAAAAGCTTCAAACAACTTCTCATACTGAAAAGAAAGATATTTCCACTAGTGGGAGCTAATTTTTGTAAGCAGATTTAAATTTTAAACTGCCAAATTTCATATTAACTTCTTAAAGCCAGAGGCAACTTGAATCTTCTATGCTTATACCTTAACAAATGCTTAAACAAAACATAACTGCCAGGGTTCCAAAAAGATATTCGTAAAAGCCTTTAACACATAACTGGATTTTACTATGATTTCTGTTTCTCATCCTGACAGTCAAGTGGAAGATATAAATCTATATTTCCTCCTTGCCTGAACACATTTGGTATCTCAAGAGCCTTCACCTTATCCATCAGCTAAGACACAGGCCTTTTTGGGGAGCCATAGGATTTGTCAAGGTTTTGTAGAGGTTCTACACACCTGCTCTTTGTTATGGCTGAGTGATGTGAGGTATTGTAATAAATTGATCACAAATAAATTTTTAAAGGAAAGGAATGAACCTGCATATCCAACTTTCCTAAAACCATTTCTAACCTTGCAATCAAAGTGGTATATTTTTCCCCTTCTTAAGTCTTTAAAAAAGTAAATATGTGCCAATGGTGGTGGAAATGTAATATCCACATCTCTATTTGTGGTCAAGAACCATCTGTGGGTTAGGTAATGACCACAGTTGCTGTATACCACCTTGGCACATTGTACTTCCTTAGCTTGGCACTTGTCAGTTTCCAGAGTGACAGGTGTAAATAATTGTATATTTCTCCATCTTCTCTGGAAAGTCTGGTCTACCTTTAGACCCCCAGTCTACCACAGTGGCTACCACTTAACAGGGACCCAATAAATATTTGTTAACTTAATGCGTAAACTCTCACCACTTATGCATGGGTGGGTTTAAGTGCACATTTTCCAAAAGAACCTACATATTAACTTTTAGTGACTACTGTTTATTTGAGAGCTGGTTGGTACAATATGATAGTGAGTTTGCATTCCCTATATTTTATTCAATATTGATTTACTCCCAGTAGATTATTAGACACAGTAAACTCTGAACCTATGACTTATGCTCTTTATACTGTTCATGGAAAAAAGGAAGCTGAAGAGAAGAGGCCCAGCTCTGGGGACTATGGGAATAATGGGAATTATCTGTCCAACCTGACTATGGAATTAGGTAGCCTTAATTATAGCACAGAGATACTCCCTCTTAGATGGACTATTTTAAGACAGTAAGTAATTAACCAGGAAATTCTATCCCATGCTTTGAAGGCTGATTTCGCATATATGTAGCATCTTGTATTTGGAGTAAGGTAAAGGCACATCTGGTTTTCTCTACTCACCCAAAAGTGTCATAACGTTTGTACCCTTTTCTCGATGCGTTTCAGGAGAATGGCGTACGTGCCGTAGATCTATTTTATAGCTGTGAGATACGTTACAGAGTCTCTTGTAAAGGCAAATGCTCTCTCTCTATGGGCCTTTTTTTGGCAAATCCGTTTATGTGGAATAATTGGGATAGATTAGTCAAAAATGCTTTCATCTTTGTTTCTTGCCTACATTGCATTTTAAAATAATTAAAAGCCCAGATTGTTCCTGCTTTTCACCTTAGTTTACTGGCACCCAGCAAAGAAGCCTACACTTTGATTTTAATCATGGCCAGACAATATAATGCCCCTGTCCCAGAAGCAACAAGGGCAGCGAGTAGACACCCTGCTGGGTAATTTCAAAGCCATGTACTTCCTGCTGCTAGCCCTACAGTATGATTTCTGTTCTGCCAAGGGCACCAATAGAAGGCAACTTCCAATTTGCACCTCACACATAAATTCACATTATGCCAATAGGTTTCGAAGGAAACCACAAGCTGCCCAGCTTGGCCGTCAGAGGTCTGTTAACAGACTTTAACTATGATCTATTGTGCGGCAGGACCTGCACGGCGCACGCAGAGTCCCGCTTTATAGAGCCCGCACTTGCCTGACACCGTTTTTCTTGAGATAATTATAAGTGTTTATTTTGGCTTTTAACAACTTTAATCACATTATTTAGCATGTTGCTGTTTTGTCATCAAGTTAAACGAATACAGAGTTCTCCCAGGAATTGCCCAGAGACTGACACATAGGGTGGTTTCTTTGGGGACAGAACCTAACATAGGAGATGGGGGTGCTCGGTTATATTAAAGCTTCATGGATGCCAAGATGTTTTCCTCAACAAACATGTAAGCAAAGAAATTATACCATGCAGTTCCTAAATGAACGAGGTGTGATCTTTCTAATTAAAATAGCACAACCCTCCCTTTGCTTTGAGGTTCTATTTTCAGTGGTTTAACGGTAATGGATTCACAGCGAATCCAGCATAATGGCATGCACTGCGTCCCCCACGACAAATGCCGCTGAGATTATCGTGTGGAAGACAGAACAGCACTTCTCGGAGTTATCTGGAATTAGGTTTAAAAATAACCTTAGCCAATCACAAAGGGCTCTACAGTCACCGTTAACTTTGAGCAACTGTTGAAACATCATGCTGTGCCAAATTGCATTTGATGGCCCAGTAATAGCAGCACTGTAATATACTTACATGAATTCTAAAAATATCTTCCTCCAATGGAAACTGAATTTACAATACCAAAAAGATGACGGTTCATCTCATTCCTAAATCACCCTGTTCAATGTGAGTGTGAATCAACTAAGAATAGGTCTGGATTATTTAACAAATATATTTAATATGTAATAAAACTTATGTGCCCTTTCTATGTCTTTAATATTCTTATCTGATGCTGCACATTCTGTTATTAATTATACTAACATATCAAGAGAAAACTTTTTTCTCTATAATTATGTATTTCTGTCACTTAAAGCAGTCACTTTGACTTTCTTAAGAAACTAATGGTGAACGTTCTCTGTTTGTTTACTTGGAACTATTATTCTGTGCAATGCTCTCAAGTGGACATACAAGTGTTTGAATATAACAACAACTGAAACAAGATGACAAATAAGGGATATGGTTTTGAAATGGCCAATTTCACCCAACAGGCATTATTCCTTTACATTATCCTGTTTCTTTTGCATGAAGAGCTGCGGAGCAACTTGTAAATGACCATCAGATTCATGCTTTGTTTGACAAATCCAAGAACCAATTAACTGATAAATAAAAGTCCTCATTGGTCATACTCTCAATCTCAAATTTAGTAAATTCATTGCCAACAGATAACTCCCAAACAGATTGGTAGCATAAATATGGAAAATAAATATAGAAAATTGAGTTTTTAGTGTAAATCAGAATTTTATCCTTAGGAAGTAATACAGATTCCAGAGTTTTATAGGTATATAAAATACATATATTCATTATACATTGTATAATATATAAGTATGTATATTACATATGCATACTGTTGGAACATAGATAAATAATGATTTAAAAAGGAGTTTAATATTTTTAATATTAATAGTTGAAAGCTCCAAGTCTAACAGATTAATAGATAGAACAAGCAAATGCCACTGTGAATTTTAGGGTGGCTTTGTCCCTAGAAGTTTAGCAACTGCCAAGGCTCCTTTATCATTTGAGCAAACGGTACAATTTTTTTCTTGTTACAGCAAACCCTTTCCAAACAAGAATCTCACACATCTTATAATTAAGAGACTTGGATTCTGGTCTTACTTCTGCTATTGACAAAGTAGTGTATTCCTTAATCTGCTTCTCATTGAGTAGTAAGAATTTCTTATTTTTAACTTCTCTCTGACTTTAGTGATCTTTTTTAGATTATACTTATAGAATAAAAAGAGGATATGTGTTAATTTTTTCACTTCACCGTACCTAGCAGGACATATTACAGTGAAAACTATGGAACATAAAAATAAAGCACAACAAAATATTTCATATAGAATCTTAAAAGCTTCTACTCTAATTACATCAAATCATGAGTTTTTTCTTAGTGTTTCTGAGCTGAGAGGATTAGACTGGCCTCTGATTCCTTATCTGCAACACTGACTACCAGAATATAATGAACCAATGTCTTCAAAGTTATTTTGAAGCTAGAATTCTATACCCAGCTAAATTATCATTCAAATCTACAGGAAAAATTAATATTCAGTCATACAATGACTTGGAGACTTTAACTCCCATACACACACTTTCTGGAAGATTCATGAATAAAATATTAGTAATTCAAACCCAGCAGTGAGTTCTAAGAAGAATATACAATGAACAAACAGGTTTATTATTCTTGGAAGCTAAAGATGGTTTAAATTTAGAAATCTATCCATTTAATTCACTTTCTTAACACATGCAAAAGAGAAAATCCTATAGGATTATTTTAAAATCTGTTGGTAAAGCAATTCCTGTAATTCTTTTTGCTGATAAGAAAAGAGTAAAGACTCCTAGAGAACATCTAGTAACTAGAAAATGATATCAAAACTTGTTATAAATGTCATAATTAAGGATCACAAATAAAGTCAGGAGGTGGGCAAAGATGCTCACTATCACCACTGCTATTCAAGCTTATTCTGGAACATTCCAGCCAATGAAATAAAATAAAAGTGAAATGTACGTATTGACAAGAAAGAAGCAAAACAAAACTGCCCTTATTTGCATATTATATGTTTGCCTGCCTACAAACTTCAAAACAATCACTTGAAAAACTATTAAAACTGATAAAAATGTCCAGTAAGGTGGCCAGATAAAATATAAATATATAAATATCAATAACTAATTATAAACATAAGGGAAAACACATCAAATCATAAGAACAACACAAAACAATGAAATATAGGGACAAGCTTAACAAGAAATATTAATGTATACTTGAAAACACTTATAACCTAACTGAAAAACCTATAAAAGGATTGAATAAATGAAAAGACATAACATTTTCCTAGATGAGATGACACTAAAATACGACGATGGCTGTATTCACTCGCTAGATGATGTGGTTTTGATGTTTGTCCCCTCTGAATTTCTTGTTGAAATTTGATCCCTAGCGTTGGAGGTGGGGCCTTGTGGGTGGTGTTTGGGTCATGGGTGCAGATACCTCATGAATGGCTTGATGCCTTCTCCACAATAATGGGTGAGTTCTCGATTTATTAGCTTATGCAAGAGCTGGTTGTTTGAGACAGTCTGACACCTCCTGTTCCCCCTCCTTACTCCTTCTCTTGCCATGTGACACACCTGCTGCCCCTTCACCTTCTGCCTTGATTGAAAGCTCCCAAAGGCCCTCACCAGAGGCAGATGCTGGTGTGATGCTTCTTGTAGAGTCTGCAGAACTGTGAGCCAAATAAACCTCTTTTCTTCATAAATTACCCAGCCTTAGGTATTTCCTTTATAGCAACACAAAACGGACTAACATATTAGGATTGCTATAACAAAGTACCACAAATTGGGTGGCTTAAACAACACAAATTTATTTTCTCACAGTACTGGAGGCTGAAAGTCCAAGATTAAGTTGTCGGCAAAGTTAATTTCTTCTGAGGTTATCTCCTTGGTTTTGTAGGTGACTGTCATCTCCCTGTATTTTCACTTGGTCTTCCTTCTGTACCTATCTTTGTCCAAATTTTCTCTTCTTATAATGACACCAGTTATATTCAATTAGGGCCCATCCTAATGACCTCATTTTAACTCAATTACCTCTTTAAGGCCCTATCTCCAAATATAGTCACATTCTGAGGCACTAGGGGTTTAGGGATTCAACATATGAATTTTTCAGGGGACAAAATTCAGTTCGTAACAACGACATTTCTTTCTCAAAATAATCTAAAATTTTTAAGCAATTATCATTGAAATCCCAAAAGAACTTTTCATGAAACCTAACAAGATAATTATAAAATTTATTTATACGAGTAAGTGCATAAGAAAATCGTGAAGTAGAACTCTGAGGGACAACTTGCTATACCAAATTTCAAAGCATTCTATGATAAACCTGTGGAAAGTGACTGTGGTCTGGCGCTTAGCAGCATCAACCTTGGATCAGGAGTGTTGGGCTCCGTCTCAACTCAGCTACTTACTAACCCAGTACCCTGAGCATGTTACTTAACCTCTTCGGGTCTCAGTTTCCTGATATGTAAAGCGGTGACAACAACAGTGATTACCACATAAGGTAGTTGTGAAGATTAATAAAATGGTGCTTGGGACATATTAGAGATTCAATAAAGATTAGAAATTGTTGTTATTAAAGATAGTTGTTATAAATTTAAAACAATATGAAGATTATATAAATAGGTCAACAGAACAAAATAAAAACTCCCAAAACAGAGAGATGTTTGTATGGTAATTTAGTCTTTGACACTGTTGGCATGAAAATCTATGCATAAAAGATGACCTATTAAACAAAGTGGAAAGAGAGCCACTTTGGTAAGAGAACATTTGCCACATATTAGCATATAGGGAATTAAAATCTATAATATATAAAAAAGTTAAACTACCAAAGGAAAATGGACAAGAGTTATGAACTGGCAGAAGAGGAAGTACCACAGACTAGTAACCATAAAAAAATCATGTTTCCTATCTTAAGTAAAACAGAAAGTGGAAATTAAAACAAAAAGATATGGTTTGGCTAATCAACTGGGAAAAACTTGAAAGATTTATAATATACAGGATTCATAAGTTTATATTTAAAAAATCAAAGGCCAGGGAGATGACCTATGAATGAGAATAGTGATTCTCCGTGCTTGGATTGCTGGGGAAAGAGCAAGTCTATGGACAAAGAAAGGACCCGTAGAAAGAGAGCTGTTAGTAGGACTATAGAAAGGCAACTAGGGGAGCTTACTTTTCCCAAATTTCATATGCCCATGTAGAAGTATATCCATTCAAAGAACACTTCTAGCTTCTCTGCCTCTAGGCTAATTCTTTCCCAAGAGAGAAGGGTTGACTTAACTAATGGATGAGTTTCGAGTAGAAAGTAGACGGGCCTGGGTCAGCTCTGTTCCTCATCCTCTTTAGGATGGGACCACAAGCATGTGTTCTGGTCTGTCTTGGTCATGTCATAAACTTCATGGCCAAGACTCTGTACCTAAACAGGAAGGTGGTCTGTGGTTCTTCAGAACTGCCTTGACTGAGATGGTCTTGCATCCAATTCTTGGGTTCCACCAGGAAATGTGCTATTGCCACACACTTAAGCCATGTCCCCCAACCTAGCTTCTATTAGCTGTACCAAAGCTGTCATTTCGATTTTTAAGTGCTTGTTTCTTGGCCCCATTTCTCAATTCGTTCCAAATCTTAGATGATTAGAGTGATTTAATTTATTATTAGTACCAAACTCCAGATGCTTCTAGAGAAAGATTGCATCGTTCGTATCAGAGTTTTCATTCATTTACCCATTTGTTCAATCAGCAAAACACTGATACTCTGGGGATACAAAGGTGTAAGGAACAGGGAACCTACACTTACAAAGCCACAGTGTTTTGGGAAGACAAGACATATTCAACAAATAAAGCATTCTTTTCAGGCAATCAGAAGGTCAGGTATTCCTTCCTATTGGTACATAGAGGGGGTGATATGAGCGGAATTTTGAAGGCTGAAAAGCATTGCACTAGGTTGGTGGAGAAGGTGGTGAAGACATGGCGCATCAGGCAGAGGGATTAGCATATGGGAAGGCGGAAAGGTTTGGGAGAGTTTGGTGCATTCAGGGAGCTCCATAAAGTTTGGTGTAAGTAGAGTACAGGGTGCATATTGGGATGATGGTAGCTGAAGCTGAAAAAAGTTAATTGAAACTCCACCATGCAATACCGTGTGTATTATGCTCATCTTGAATATGATGGAAAAATCATTGAGGAATATTTAACATCAAAGTAAAATAAATTTCACATTTTAGATCACTCTGATGGGTTGTGAAGGGTAATATGTCTTCATGTCTTTAAAGTTTAGACTTCTACTCAATTTCAATATAAATTACTGTGAAGATGTGGCAATCACACAGGACTCATTGGAAATTAACTACGGCCTCCTGAAGAATTTGGGGTATAATGAGATATCATGTTGGGATCACACTTTGTTCTGCCAGCCTCTCGAATGAAGTATTAATCAAGACTGATTTTTCTACTTTTCATTTCATTAGTCTGTACAAGAGCCTCAAAAGCAGATTGTAATTATTATTTTCTCCATTTTATACATGAAGAAAAATAGCCATGAAAGGATTAAGGGGTTTTGCTCTAAGCCACAATACAAGTCAAGAACAGAGCCTAAATTTGGATATCTCTGAATTCTGAATAAGGCTCTGAATAAGGCTACATAATGGTGAAGTGATTTTCTTCCATATTAGAAATTATTCCCATTACAATACTCATTCAGTAATTACTCAATAAGTAATTATGTTTGAAATATAAAATCTAACTATCTTCCTCTACGTGTGAATCTAAATTCAAAGTACAATGGAATAACTAGTATGAAACTGGTTTTTGCAAAGGAATTAAAATAATATTTACTGCATATTTTAATTCTTCTCAGAAAATATTCCTAAGCTACTTTCCTTTGATGTAAATAGTTCATTTTGGTATTCTATTAGATCATACTGTTCTGTAAATGCCCTGGAACACTGGGTGCCATGCTCAATATAATAATACAAACTTTTCAATACACTTCCTGCATCATCCAGGCTTCTATATATTGGAAGAGTCACACCACACCAAACTGTTTGGAAGTCAGGAGGTTCATGGAGAGCAGCTCTGAAGGAATGGGAGTCTCCTTATTTAACCCTTTCCCAGTATTTGTAACCTCTTTGCATTACTGGTGTATGTGTAAAAGCTTTCAAAAGGAAACACAACTGGGACACATTTCCATTCTTTGCCTTCTGTCTTCATAACTGTGTAACTCCACTGACTGCAGCTGGCTGTCAGGCTTCATATATGGAAATAGATAGCAGTATTATCTATACATTTTAGTGATCTTTATTATTCAGTAATTACATTCTCCTTCAATAAAGGAAACAGAGGAGACTCCCTTTTATCTCTGCTTATAAAATATTTTGAGAAAGTGTTTGTATCTCCCTCCAGAAGTCAGACCTCTTGGCATATTGTGGACAGTTCTGCCACTGTCATCATATTTATAATGACTTATTAATTTGAATTAACTTATAATTTTGGCATCTGACCACAAGCTTCAGTTCAGAATTTCTACTGATTTATATTTTAATGGTACATGCAATAAACATCTAAGTGTTTAGATAGTAACATTATAGAACATAGCTGATAAAATTAGACAAAAGCAAGCTGTTGTAGACTTCTTCAGAGGAAATATTTATCACAGTGTTCATGTAACTACAAATGTGTACTTCGCGGATCTGTGAACGGCTGCAGCGTTTTTCATTTCCCCAGACAGAGGTTAACCAGTTACCTTTCCGTAAAATGTAAACCAGGCTCACGTGATATGCTGATACTTGTGCTTTCCCTTTTATCCACTCTTGAGGCCAAGAAATTCTAAAGGGAGGGGACCCTAACCACACCATGTGTGCTCCATGCATGTGAGAAGTGATGACGAGATGGCTAAAGCTTTGATTCTGCAAATGTTAGAGCTGAAGGAATTGCCCAGGGATGGGGCAATCTTTGAGATAAAATCTGTGAAATAAAACAAAAAGAGGTATGAGCGTTTTCCCAGATATTCCTATTCCTAACCCTTTATGAGATTCTAATGTGTTTGGTTAACTTGAATTTGTTTTTCTGTTTTGGGGTTTTGTTTTGTTTTGTTTTGTTTTGTTTTCCTGTCTTTGAGCTAATCCACACTTATTGGCTTTGGCTAGAAGTGCTGGTTCTGAAACACCATCATAAAACCAGTTCTGGAAGCCATGCCAGCCAAAAGTCTAGACCTAGGAGTTCCAGATAAGGGTAATGCAACCACTCATTCAAAAGTTTACTAGATTGTAAGCTCCTTGAAAATTAACACCATATTTTTGCCATAAAATTATACATAAAAAGTGTTAAGTACCTCCTACAAGTGCCATAGACTTCACATTAAATAGAGGACAACTAATAATTTGAATATCATTAAATGACTAAAGGAAACATACCTGTTTATAACTGTTACTGTCATTTTCTTTGCAATCATCTCCTCATTTATCATCAAAGTACTACCTGGAATAGCACATTCAAAACTTGCTACAAGCAGTTTTCTTAGCTGAATTAATTGTTGGATTCTTATATGTCCATATGGCTGCCAGTCATGTTCCATTGAAGTGGTTTGCCTGTAAAATGGGAAAAAAAAATATTTCTATCCCCAGGGGAAAAAAGGAAAAACTTTCAAGGAACAAAACACATCTAAATTTAAAAAGCACAGAAAAATCTATCCTGCTGGCATGTGGGTTGTACCAATCCAGAGGCGTGTCCCAACACAAGCCCATGTCAGCCCTGTCATATGCTTCTTCCTCTTCATATATTGCAGAGGGCACCAATCAGAGCGACAGGATTCCTTGACATTGCATAGCAACCAATTTAATGCACCAGTGACTCTCCTTTCTAAATTTAAGTAAAAGATCGATGGAAACCCAAATGAACTTAGGATATTTATTTGGAGAAAAATGAGAACCCAGAGCCAAACATGGAATCTTTTGAATATTTGAGAAGGAAACATCCAAACTGGGGCAGCTAGAGTTGCCTTGGACATTCCTCCACCATGTCCACAGGGCTCCCGAGAGAGGCACCAGGATGGAGATGCACCTCAAACAGAGGCGGGGGAGCATGACCTAAGGTTCCCCAGAGACAAGGATGCCCCGTAGATGCTCACAGACACACAGAGCACCTACAGCCTCTACTTGTAGCTCTGCCCCCTTGATGTCATAGATCATGTGCTATTTGTCTCTGGAACCCCAACAGCGTAGTCCCTGACACATACTACATGAATGAAAGTGTGATGAATGAATGAATGAATGGGTGAATGACATCATTGGCTCAAAGGAGAAAATAAAAGCCAACATCAGATTAAAGCGCACAGATCTATTAAAATTAAAGCTTTAATCTGTTGGTAATAGTCTCTTACCACATTTTATGGGAAATTAAATACCTGTAATAAATCAGTATGCCCAGATCCAGTTATTTTTCCATATGACTGATACTTCCTTTCCTCCTTATAGCTTGAGAGTTAGGACTGACACAGTAATATAGCTTGGCTATGCCAAGCACACTTCTAAATGTGCTATCATTAGAATCCTGCTAAATACATTTGTATAACAGGGCTGGCACAACAATATTGCTCAGTTATGCTTGACCATGTTTACTTTTGTATCAACTTTTCTCCTACTGTATTACAAAGAAAGCTAAAATTACGAGCACATAACTATAGGTTATCTAAAAAAAAAAAAAATGCCCCAAAACTCTTTGCCACTTTTATCAGCAAATGTACCAAAAATCCCAGACGTATTTAAATGAACCAAAAGTTTATAACATGGTTTATTGATTATTCATGCATGATGTTATTTTAATGATTTTGTTTACCCACCAAAGTAGAGTTCAGTGTATGAGAGTCACGCCAAAAGGGCATTCTGACCCCTGCTAATCTCTAACAGATCTGTTATTAGCCTAATAAGGATCTGGTGCTAGACATTTGGTGATGGCATGGCATAATTTTAGTACTGACCATCTGAATGTTCATAGTAAAAGGGCAAAAGAGAACGGGCATCTACAACTCATAATGCAAAAAATAAAAGACAGGCAAAATGACTTAGCACAAAGGCTCATCAATTTTGCATTCACTTGGGATGCTAAGTCTTTACATCATGGATTCTCAAGCAAATATCCACAACTCTATGCTCAGAATTCCTCTCAATGAAAGGAAAATAGAATCAGTTATATGAAAAATCGAGAGAAAACTGTAATATTTAATTTTTTTCATAATCTATCCAACACAGCACCAATACTTATTAACAAAACAAATAATTCTATTTTCCTTGTCAATAGAATAGAGAAAAAAAATCTATGAGGGCTTAGGTTATGATAGTGACATACAATATGTAATCACAGGGAAAGTGCATAAATTACACATTTACGGAATGTCTGCTAGGTTTTACTTTATGTTTACATTATTGTTGTCATATATTTTCCCAGGTAATTAATAATTCCAGAATCCTTCTTATGTCACCGTAAGTTGTCAAAAGGAAGGCACCACAATTTTATCCACCAGGGTCACAACATGGCACCTACAGTCTAGTAGGGGAGACACACAGTTGGGAAATTACACGTGAGAAGAATAAAATGCACGAGATTCCCGCGGGGACGCTGACCCCCTGGAGGAGGGGACCTGGACAGCAGAAGGAAGGTCTGGGAAGTCCTGACAGAAATAACAGCTAAACTCGGTCTAAAGACCGAGTAGGAACGATCCAATACAGTATGGAGGGCAGAGAGCATGAGGTACAAAGGGAAAGGGGTTGGGAAGAATATTCCAGACCAAAGGAACAGCATCTGTGGAGGCCTAGAAGAGAGAGCAAAGCATGAAACTGAAGGAACAGAAAGAATTCATTATAGGGGGGACTTAACCGCAGGACACGAGGAGGGAGAAGACTTAGGGTCCCCATCACGAAGGGTCTTAGAAGCCGTGTCAAAGACACTGGAATTAACCCAAGGACACAGCAAAGCTAGAGAAAGGTTTTCAATGTCGTATGTCAAGACTGCATTAGGCTTTTGAAATGTCGCCTGACTGCCTGGGGAAAGCGGATCTGCAGGAAGGCGGACTGGGGGGGCAGTGGAGGGGCCATGCTGATCTTCCCAGGAAACGGGGTGTCCTGCTCCAGGACAGCGGCCTTAGGGAGGAAGAAGAGCAGGCAGATGTGAGGGGTTTCAGGTGGAGGAATGAGCATAAGTTCGTGACTCAAAGTGTGAGTGAGGGAAGGCGAAGATGCCCAGGATTTTGACGTGGGCAGCTCAGTGGATGCTGACACCATTTCCTGGTTGAGGGTTAGACAAGGAAGGGGAGAGGTGAGGGAGGGAAAGGGGAGGTGGGGAGGGGGAAGGGATGGGGAGGACGAGCTAATTCATTACCTCTTAGAAATTTTAATCTTTGGGCGCTTGTGAACTGTTTTACTGTAGCTGCCCTGGAAGCATTGAAACATAAAATTTTGGTGGTCAAGTCAGAGATCTGGGATAGAGATTCAAATTTAGGATTAATCACTGAGGATCAGGGATTCTTAACCTGAAGTTCACAATGGGTTTCCAGGAATCCAGGATCACCTGAAATTAGATGCAAAATGTGAATATTTTCTGTTCTTTGTCTAGTTTCTAAAGGTGAAACGTACTGTTATAAAGCTTTATTATAATCTAATATGTTTAATGTTCTAAATTTCCCTCTAAGCACTGTCTTAACTGCATCCACAAATTTTGATGTATTAAGTTTTCATTGTTATTCAATTAAAAAATTCTGATTTTCTTTGAGATTTCTTCTTTGATCTGTGATCTATTTAGAAATACGTTGTTATGGCTGGATGCAGAGGCTCACTTTTCAGGCTTATAATCCCAGCACTTTGGGAGCCTAGGGAAGAGAATCGCTTGAGGCCAGAAGTTTGAGACCAGCCTGGATAACACAGCAAGACCCCATCTCTACAAAAAAAATTTTAAAAATAAAAATTAGCCAGGCATGGTGGCATGTGCTTGTAGTCCTAGCTAATCAGGAGGCTGAGGCAGGAGGATTGCTTGAGCCCAGGAGTTCAAGGTTGCAGTGAGCTATGATTGCACCACTGCACTCCAGCCTAGGCAACAGAGCAAGACTCTATCTCTGAATATTTGGATATTTCCAGATATTTTTCTATAATTGATTTCTAACTTAATTCTATTGTGCACATACATTATGTATGATTTCTATCTTTTAAAGTTCATTTAGACTTGTTTCATGAGCCAGCATGTCCCTAACTTCATACATGTTCTTTATACACTTGAAAGGGAAGTGCCACCTGTCACGGTCAGGTGTAGTCTTCTACAAATGTGAACTTGGTCAAGGTGGTTGTGGTGATGTTCACGTCTTCTAAATCTTTATGATTTTCCCTCTACTTGTTCTGTCAGTTACTGAGAAGTATTGAATCTCCACCTATAATTGTTGAATTTGTCTATTTTTACTTTCAGTTCTGCCAGTTTTTGCTTAATATATCTTAACGCTTAATATGTCTTAAAGTTCTGTTTTTAGGTGTGTTTCCCTTCTAGATGATTGACTCTGATGATTGTGAGATGTCCCTCTTCATCTCTGGAGATAGTCCTTGTCCTGAAGGCCATTTGTCTAACACTAATACAGGCAATGCCACTGTCTCGTGATTAGCATTTGCAGAGAACATCTTTTACCTCCAACCTATTTATCCTTACATTTTACAATGCTTTTCTTCTAGGTAACATACATTTGAGTGTTGATTTTGTTAAATTCATTTTGACAACCTCCACCTTTTAATTGGAATGTTTAGACAATTTATATTTAATTTTATTATTGATATGGCTAGATTTGAATCTATGATCTCGCTATATTTTCTATTTTTCCAAACCGTTCTTTGTTATTTTTTCCCTCTTTTCCTTGATTGAATATTTTTTGATGCTCCATTTTGTCTCCTCTGTTAGTTGACATGTCTCCACCTTTAGTGATTGCTCTAGTGTTTACAACATGCATGCTAACTAATCACAGTCTGTCTTGAAATAATAGCACTTCAAGTGTAGTATGAGAAGTCTAAACTTTATAATTCCATTTCTCCCATCCATTATGCTATCATTGTCTTTCATTTTACTTATACATTTGTTATAAACTTCATAATATATCATTCTTAATATTTCAATTATCATTTTAAAAGTTTTTAAATAAGAAAAAAAGTCATTTACATCTACCCATAGATTTATCACTTCTAGTCCTCTTCATTTCTTTCAGTAGGTCTAAGTTTCCATCCAATATTATTTCCCTTCAACATGAAGAACTTCTTTTAATATTTCTGATCGTGCAAGTCTCCTTGTGACAAATTTTCTTGGCTTTTGTTTGACAGAAAATATCTTTATTTTCCTTCATTTTTGAAGGATATTTTCACTGAATATAGATTCCAGGTTGAGGCGGTTTTGTTTTGTTTCCTTTTGGCATTTCAAAAATGCCTTGCATTGTTTCTGATAAGGAGCAAATAGTAATTCTTATTTTCATTCCTTTTTTATTTAATGCATCTTCCATCATGCCCACCTGCTTTTAAGATCTCCTCATTATCATATTTTCAGCAATTTATTATAATGTGCCTTGGTATGATTTGCTCTGTCTTTATCCTTCTTGAATTTGTGGATTTATAGTTTTCATCAAACTTGGATGAGTTTTAGGCCTTATTCTTCAAATACTAGTTCTGTGCCTCCTTTTTTGGGATTCCAGTTTTACCCCATTAGAACACTTTATATTATCCCATGAGTCATGAAAGCTCTAGTCATTTTTTTTTTTCAGTTTTTTTCCTCTCTTTGCATTATTTTTTATAGTTTCTATTATTCTGTCATCAAATGCACTGATCTTTTCATCTGCATCTCTAATATGTTGTTAAACCCATCTGCGATATTTTTAATTTCAGATCTTGTATTTTTCAGCTCTAAAAGTTCCAGTTGGTTCTTTTTTATAGTTTCTATTTCTTTCTTTATTGTAGTCATGTTTTACTGTAAAGCCTTGAACACATTTACAATAGCTATATTAAAGTCTTTGCCTTCTATTTCCATTATTATTTTTTTTATTTCTGGTTCTGTTTCTATTGACTTCTCTCTGTGGTTATGAGCCCTATTTTCCTCTTTCTTCCTGTATCTAGCAATGTTTTATTGGAGGTGAACATTATAATGTTACATTGTTGAATGTGGTGTTTAATTTTTTGTGCCAACTTGACTGGGCCACAGGGTACCCAGATAATTCATCAGACATCATTCTGGGTGTTCCTGTGAGGGTGTTTTGGATGAGATTAACATTTCAGTTGGTAGACTAAGCAAAGCAGATTGCCCTCCCTAATGTGAGTGGGCCTCATACAAACATTTAAAGGCATGAATAGAATAAGAGGCTGACCCTCTTCCAAGTAGAGAAAATCTTCCTGCCTGACAGTCTTCGAACTGGAACATGGGCCCTTGCTGGTTCTCCGGCAGCCTGCTGGCCTGTGGTCTCTGTAGAACATGAGTTCTGCAGATTTTGTACTTTGCAGCCTCCATAACTGCACGAGCCAATTCCTTGTAATAAATCTCTATTGGCTCTGTCTCTTTGGAGAACACTGATATATTGTGTCTGGACATTGCTGCTGTCCTTTAAAGAGTGCTGTATTTTGTTTCGGAAGGTAGTTAAGTTCCTTGAGAATCAGTTTGAACTTGTTGAGGGTGACTTTTAAGATTGTCTAGGGTGTGCCTAAAATAGTTTTTACTTTAGATTTAGGTATGTATAAGCTGTCTTGGCTCTTAAATGAATGCCTTGGGTATAAAACAAGGCCTGTACATTCTAGCTGGTTGACAATCAAAATTCCCCCAGCTCCAAGAATTGTTTCGCTTGCAGTTCCCAGCCTTAGTTCATGCAGAGTTTCACACCGTGAAAGCACAGTGTTTAGGCAAAAACTCCTGGACTGCTAGGAAGATCTCCAGAGACATTTGTTTGTTTATTTGTTGTCTTCTGCATAGCCTCTCATCTCTACCCTACAAAGTTCAGGCACCTCAGCCTCCCTGCATACTGGTTTCTATCTCCTCACCTTAACAAGATCGCTGCACTCTGCCTCAGTCTCCCCTCCCTGCACTCAGGTCTGGAAAATGCCTCCACACAGACAGCCGAGTCAATCCCATGACTCATCATATTTGCTTCTTTCTCTCAGGAACCACAGCCCTGTGCCCTATTGTCCAGTGTCTGAACCATTGTTCCATGTGTCTTGTCCAATTTTTTAGCTATGTATAGAGAATACCAAGTCTGGCTCCAGCCACTTCATCACAGCCAGAATAGCCGACTCAAGGTATCTTTTAAAATAATCTTTCTGGAGGTTTTAGAGGGCATCTTCCTAGATATTTAATCAACTGATGAATAAGATAAAGGCATTGTCACATAGCTGCCAAAATATTAGTTTTATCTCTCTTATAAAGTTTTATTAGAGAAAGCCGACAAATGACTTCCATAATACTGAACTTGAAAATTAAAAGACTTCTCCATCCTAGACACACGCACTGCCCGGGCCCCTGCCTGCCTGTTAGGTTTATGCCGTGGAGAACAGAGGAGGTTCGCCATGGGAAGCTCACTCCCTAGAGGAAGGAGGAAGGAAAGTCTGGCCTTCTCCTTCCTGCTTCACCAACGCCAGGTCACTCCACCTCCCCAGGGCAGAGCAAGTGAGAGAAGCCCGGGGGCTTGTGCTCACAGAGCACCCCCCACGTGGAAGGGCCCTCAGGATGAGCAAAACACATAGCCCCTCCCAGAAGCCTGCTTCCCTGACAAATTTTTCTGGAATTTCCCTGTCCTACCCCAACACACATTCTTCTTACATATATTCTCCTATTTCTTTATCCTAGTAGCTTTTCAACCTAAAATTATATTCTAAATACATCCGGTAAAGTGTTTTTAAAGGCAGGAAAACAGGAAGGTAGTGTACTAGTGATCTGTTTTTGCATTAGGGTCTTCAGTCAAATTCAACAACCAGTTAATATCCTCCTACACATCGCTTTAACGGACAACCACCTTTGGCCAAACACATAAACCGGCAAGCTGAGAATGGAAGTATCAACACCATCGCTAGTTTGTTAATCATAACTGAAAATAAGCCAGGATTCGTTGTCACTGCTGCTCTGCCTTGGGTACAAGGGTGCCACTGACCTCAGGAAATAACGACTGATGAAAAGTCGTGACATCAGTGAGTGCAAGGGTTCTTTGACAGGAACGTGCAGATGTTAATTAAACTATATCATCCAGTGGAACTCACAGGAGAGGTAACATTTGTATCACCTGTGTACAAGGCTCTTTCGGGTATCTGTTCATTTTCAGATATCTATTGTGAATCTTGACATTAATCCAAATAGCAACAACAGTATTTCGATCACTCTGTGCAGACACACACTTCCCGAAATCGTCACAGTAAAAATGATAGTGACAGAAAATGGGAAATGATCCGCTGGCGGGGAAAGCCAAAAGAAAATAAGCTTCCAAGTAAAACGGAGCCTGCAATGGCTATGAAGCAACATAAATAAAAACCGCTGGCTACAGAGCCGTTTTCTGGAGGAGGAAAAAACCGGCCACTGTGGCCAGACAAGTCAAGGCAGGGCGGGATCCGCCAAAGCGGCCTTCTTCGGCACTAGAGCCGCTCCTGCCAAACAGAAGGTATGTGGGACGTGACGCAATTGGCTTAGTGCAAGCTTTAGCGCAGAACCGTAATGTGTGATAAAGAATGCCAAATGTGCAGTTTTGTGATGTAAACGATACATTAGGGAAATTAGGGGAACATGAATGAATACTTGAAACTGTTGGAATTCAAGCATTTAAAGGATGAATCAAGGCAGGTAATTTTTCATTAGCCTCACAAATTTCACTTTTCTCCAAGCGGGAGCCATTTAAGAAATTCCAGTAAGCCAATGTGATTAAGAAGTCAAGTGTCACTCTCGGGTTTGGTCGCTTTGCTTGTTTGTTTCTGGGAACTGGGGTGGGATTGCAAATCACTGCTCCCCGAGTTATATCCTCAAGTTAGCCCTAACTAAACAAGGGCCTTGGGTAATTACTAAAGCGTTTATTTTCAGCAGTACCTGTCCTTTTTCCTCTCGCTAAATTATCATAGAGCTTTCATTCTTCAGTCTAGACTACGCTGTTTTAAACAAACTGTGATACCTACCTTTGGGAGAACGCAGCAGACCTTGCTCAGCCTCTGCGTTTGGGAGTCCCTGGCCACACCACAGGCTCCCAAGCTACCTTTGAAGGGAGATTTATGTGTTTTAAGTACAATTCAGCATACTGCAACCTCAAGAGGAGATTGTAAACACAGACCAGATAGGGGTAATCAAAGTATTTCACTCTGACAACAGCCAAAGAAACTCACGTGTGTCCTGAAAGACTCAGCATTCGTAATAAACCCTATTGGGGGCCGTCCACCAAGCCCACCTCAAAGAGCTCGGGCTACCACCATGCACATTCTCTTTAAAGAGTCTATAACTCTTCCTTAGCCTGAGGCACTAAAATATTCTGAAATCATACCAATGGTGTGGTTCAAATTCTTTTTTTACATTTGAGAAGCAAATCCTGAAATATCAGGGTGACCTGGCAATGCAACTTATGAAAATAGATATTGAAACTAATTTACAAGTTTGTACAGATATTTTGTTTTTCATCATGTACAGATGTTTTGTTTTTCATTTAATTAAACACAAAGCACTATTCAGAATATTTTAACCAAAATTGATAGAAATAGTTTGGCACTAAATGGGGAAAGAGTAAAACCTGCCACCAATGTATTTTGGTTCCTCTTCCACAGGCCCTTTAACAGAAGTTAAGGTGTTTAGTTCACCCTACAACTTTTGGGTGAGATATTTCCTTTTCAATTTCATTGGGAAATTCCACAAGGGAAGGGGCTTATGCTTTTTTTGTTCTTTCTCTCTCTCTCTCTCTCTCTCTCTCTGTTCTACATAAAAAGCAAAAGGTAAAATCAGTTCTCCATACTCAAAATGAAATGAAGTATTATAGCAATTATCTGGGTCACTCAGGGGAAACCAACGTGTTAGAGGTGATTTGGAAAAAGTTGTTTTCTTTTTGCTTGAATTACATATAGGGTTGCTTCAATTACTTTACCATTTTTGGCATATTATTTTCTTCTGAGTCATTGTACAGTTTTTGTAAGGCCAGAAATAGCCCATCTTGAAAAGCATACTTATGTCCTTTTACATACATGCCATTTATAAACTTAAAAAAAAATCTTAGCCAGTTAAATACTTTTAACACAGAGAGAGAGAGAGAGAGAGAGAGAGAGAGAGATTTACCATAGAACTTTGAGCTTCTTTATTTAGATAACTATTCACCCTCATCATTATCCATAAAGAATTTCACAATGTTTTTTCCCATTGCTTCCTTAGATTGTTTCTGTTCAGTAATTGAAGGAAAGAATCTTTACTCCATCTAAATTCCTAGCTTCCTTCCTACCACAACAATTCCCAAATTAAAGTTGAGAGTTTACAGAATAGAAATGTCTGGCCTAAAGAATTTTCTGGCATTATAATGCTCTGTCAGATTAAAACTTACATAGCAAAAAGGAAACAATTAAGTGATTCAACATATTTACTCAGTCCTTTACTATTTAGCATTTATTACACTGACAGGAACTCAGAATCATTTAATTCAGCTCTGCTAACTACTCATTAGTTCCATACTTCATTTTCTTCTCTAGTATATTATATGAGTGCAGTATAATCTAGTATAATGATAGTGAGCTATTACTAAGTAGCAGGCAGGACCACTGGCACGGTATCAAGATGATAGGAGAAAAGAGAACCTTTGTATATAAGTCCCAAAATTCTTTCACTTATAAAAATTATTTGGTTCTAAACCACAAATGTCCAATAATAGTGAATAGGAGAACAAATTTCGTAAGAATATGATATTTTAAGGAAAAGTGTCCAAAAATGTTATCTTCCTCCTAAATGTTTATAATTTATTAATTCTAAATATAAAAGCATTACATAAATATTATGAAAATTTTAGGAAGTATAAAATATTTTTAGAGAATTTAAAAATCACCTCTATTTTACCACCCAGAGAAAATCATTGTAAATATTTTGGTAAAATTCTTTCAAGGTTTTTTTCCCATGTATGTATGTGTGTATATGCATGTGCATACATACATACTTAGTATCATAATGTGTGACTTACTATATAACCTGCTTCTTTCCTCTTAGTATACAATGAGCATTTATCCGTGTCATGAAACAGACTTCCAAAACAAGTAGAGAGACCATATCACATAAATATGCCATAATTTATTTAAGCAATTCCCTACCACTGTATTCTTAATCTGTTTCTAATTTTTCACCTTTACAAATGCTGCTGCAATAAATATTTTAGTATTTAGCTCAGAAATATTTTCTTAGGATAAATTCCTACACACAGAATTACTCTCAAAAAGAATACCAATATTTTAATGCTTGTGATAGATTCCCAAATTTCAGTCTAGAAAAGTTCTTCTAATTTAGATTCCCACCAATATTTTGAGAGTGCACATATACTCATTTTTTAAAATCATTGCCACTCCAAAATATTAAAATTGATATTTCATTTTAATCCATGTTTACTTGCTTACTGCTGAAGTTCAGCATATATGCCTATCATACCTCCTTTGTGACAGGCCTGTATATATCCTTTGTCATGTTTCCAACTAGGGTAAAGAATATTTTTTAAGTAAATTGAGTTTTAATGCCTCCTAATATATGAGACCAAAACATATTTTTTGTTAGTGAGACAGGTTCTTGCTCTGTCACCTAAGCTAGAGTGCAGTGGTGTGATCACAGCTCACTGCAACCTCAACTCCTAGGCTCAAGCAATCCTGCCTCAGCCTCCCAAGTAGCTGGGACTACAGGTACACACCACTACGCCTGCTAATTATTTTACTTTTGTAGAGATGAGGTGTCTCTATGTTGCTCAGGCTGGTCTTGAACTCCTGGCCTCAAGGAATCCTCCCACCTCGGCCTCCCAAAGTGCTGGGATACAGGCATGAGCCACTACACCTGGACCTTTCACTGTGATTTTTATGAGGAAAAGAATATTGATATCTGGGTGCTCTGAAATTAGAAATGCTTTTACCATTTTTTTTACTGATATTAAATTTCAATTTTATATTAAAATTATAGGGAAGATGTAATTTTCTCCTAAACGCTAATTTTTCATATGATTGCAGTAGTGGATAAAGTAACTTTGATCATAATAGAAGATTCACTGACAGCTTGCAGCAAAGATGTTTCATCAAAAAGAGAAAAAATAAAAGGTGCATAAAAAGAGGACCTCTCTTTTATCCTCAGAAGCTAACAATGAGGTTGGCTTTGATGTCATTCCTAAAATCAGTCTCTCTTAAATAATTCTACTCTTTACAAAAGTGATCTCTTTTTCATCAGTTTGGTGGTTTTTTCTACCTTCTTCCTCCCACCGCTGTTACCACGTGTAATCTAGGCTATTCTGGGATCTTCCTGAGATTACCCAACAGCTGTGTCTGAGCCACATTAGGGCACATGTACCCTAAAGTCATGTGACAAGTGCCTGTGTAGGCATGTGACAAAACATGTAGCATCTTTCTAGATGCACCAATTTTACTTAATTATTAGACAAACATTTAATTTTCAATTGAACATATGTTGAAATATTTTTATATTGAGATAGAATGAATGTTTTGTGAATAGAGTATAAAATTCACTTGCATATTCAAGATAAAACACTGGCCTCCAAGAACACCCCAATTTTTGCAAGCTCAAGACCTACAGCGCAATTAAGTTTTTCTCTGGGTAGACTTTTCCTTTTCTCTCTCCCCACCTACACCATCTCCAGCTTTTGCTCAAGTATCTAGGACGTTCTATGCTCAGCAGCAGAGGTGTGAGGTGTCACGGAGCTGAAAGCAGAAACACAAGCATCTCAATGGCCTCAATCCATAATAGTTCAACTTCTGGGAGAAGAAAAAGAATCTGGGACATATATAAATATTTGGGGAGAATTTCCATGGCAGAAATTTCAGTTTAGGGGAATGGTGCTTCTTCCTGAAACCAGATTTTTTAAAAGTCTGGCCTAATGGGAGAAGCAATAAAATCTCTGAGAAAGCAGAGAAGTAGTCATGTGGGTAGGGACCGGGGTTTTCTCAGCAAAATCTGAAACCTGTGCCAGGAGACAGAATGCCCCCCCACCCCATGCCTCCCCACCAAGTAAACCCCAGAGCTCAGATGCAACCTCGAGAGGGAAGGAACCCTGAATTACTAAATTTAAACTCCTTTCACCCTGATGGAAGGGGGAGTTTAGCATAGCAAGTGATTTGTATTAGAGGACCATAACATATTCCTTGCTGCCCTGGGTGTGAAGACAGATATTAGTGCCATTGCATTCACTGATTAAACTATCAAAATACATATTAATACATCAAACTTGTTTTTTCTATCATGCGCTTAGGATCATTTGATATGTAGCTGGGGATAGTGCGAACAGAATTCCTGCTCTGGAGAAACTGACAGTGTATTGAAGACCCTTGGCATACATACCAAAAGTTTAAAGTGGATAGGGATTGGCTAGTCAATTAAGGTGCGGGGGGTGGAATTCCTGTTCCTGTAGGGGCTGTGGCACAAGAACAGTGCACAGGATGACATAAGCATGGCATCTCCGTGCTGAGTAAATGGGGCTTTGTCTTAGTCTGTTCAGACTGCTACAGTAACAAAGCACCCTTGCCTGGGTGGTTTATAAACAACAGAAAGTTATTTCTTACAGTTCTAGAGGCTGGAAAGTCCAAGATCAAGATGCCGGCAGATTCAGTATCTGGGGAGGACCCATTCTTCCTGGACCGACTTCTCACTACGTCCTCACGTGACAGAGGGAGCAAACAAGCTCCACGGGCCCTATTATAAGGACACTAATCCCATTCATGAGGGCTCCACCCTCGTGACCTAATCACCTCCCCAAAGGTCCCACCTCTTAATGCTACCATGTTGGGATTAGCTTTCAACACATGAATTTTAGAGGGACACACACATTCCCCAAAAGAATTTCTAAAAAGATTATCAAGAACTGGGGTTTTCGAACTATTTGGTAGCATAAATGTTTATGCAGCTCAGAGTGAGTCGCTCTAGGTGACGTGCAGGTTCTCTACTTCCCTCCCACCCCTCTGAGGCTCAGACAGAAGCACTGGGGTCCCACAGAGCATGGTTGAGACCATCGCTGATTTTGCAGTCTAGCTCATTTCCTGTGTGAGGGAATGAAGGCAGATATGACGTGATTTCTTCAGATCACCCCGGGTCCCACCATGCACTGGCCCTGTGTTGAGCTCTCGCTGGTAGCCAGCGTTTATCCTCTTGCTTCTCCTATAAAAAGATTGGGCTTTTTCCCTTTCAAGGCAAAATACCAAAAATCCTGGGTGTTTTGGAAAGAGAAGAAACACAATTCCTAGTCATCATCAGCTACTTAAAGTAGGATTGGCAGGAAAATGTATAAATGAAAAATGCCAAAACCCTAACTTCAAATTAAGTCTGAGCTTCCAAGAGCCTCTCAACCTGACTCTTAAAAGAATTGCTAGTGAAACCACATCCTATCATTCTACTTGCCAGGCTTATGATGGCAGCGGTACAAACAATAAAATAGTCAAAGGGTATGCAAAGGAAAGGAGAATTAATACAGAAATCCAACAGCCTGGTTCTGGATAATTGGGAGCTGACCATAAACACCCCAGCTGTCACACAGCAACGCTGGCCCTTGGGTAAAAATATTTTATTGGCAAATTGTTTCATGTTAGGAAAATTATATCTGCTTTCAACAATTGGAGGTTTGTTTCTCAAAATGATTTTCAGGCTAGTAAAAGAATGTGAATAATGATAAGGCCCAGCACAGAGAACACAGTCTCTGCTTGGCACAGGACCTTGTACTCGTGGCATTGAACATATACTTATTAAAGTTTGTTTAGTTATTCTGTGAAGAACCTCCTACTCTGTCTCCTGCCCCAAGAATGAAATGCCATAGTACGCTTCTTTTCCTTCATTAAAATAAAACTGCTGCTAAAAGACAGTCACATATTTAAACCAAACTGAACTCTTAAAATGTTGAACTTGAACAACGAACACCTGACATTCTCAAAAGCTAGGTTTCCAACATCTTCACGAATGCTCACATTATGGGGTATTACTTGATGTATTATAAAAGCAAATTTAGAGTTGGCTTGCAAATGTGTTTTATTGGGCATTCAGAGGATGGATATAAAAAGCGTGTGGGGGGAGAATTTCATGTAAAAATCTGGATTTCTAGATTCCCTTAAAATTGGACGACATGGCAAAGACATTCCTAGCCAGCCTCCATCAGCCGGAGCTCTGTGAGGCTTCTGTTCCTAAGTGGGCAGCAGCCTGCCAGTGCACCTCATTCTCTGCCCAGATCACTCCATTTATTTGCAGTGGCTTCCCTGAACTGGGTAGGCATTTGAGTTTATGACCCCAGCAGGAGAATCCATAACTAGTCACTTAAAATGTACAATAGTCCTGAGTAGCAACAAAGATGGTTAGAGCAGTTGGCACTGGCCTTTCCGTAGATCAGCTCACCAGCTTCTGACTCCAGGTCCACGCACACATCGTAACTGCCTAACATGAAATTCAAATTCATGTTTCAGTGAAATGAAACATTGTTTTGTTTGGGTTGCTTTCACATTCTCAAAACTGCACATCTTAAACCTGTGAATGGCAAGAATTTTCTGTATCCTATAAAAAAAATTTCTTGAAGACAGAGGGACACAGTTCTTAAGAGATTGATTTTAGAAATTTATCAAAAGGAAGGGGAGATAGACTGTCATTGAGTCCCATTAGAAATGCTCCTTGCGCAAGTTCTCGAAACGTGTTCCCGCCAGCGCATCCCGGTCACCTGGACCCTGCTCAGAAATGCGAACTCGCGAGCAGCACCCCAGACCTACTGAGTCAGGCACTGGGATGGGGCCTGACTTCAACAAGGCTTTCAGGCCACCCGATGCACACCAGAGTTTGAGAAGCCCTGGTCCAGAGCCTTCCTACCAGGGCACATTGATGTCCTCGGCCCTCAGGGGCACGACTGGGCCTGGAGCGCTCACAGCCCCTGGCATCGAGCCGCCTCATCGAGGCTTGGCACCTTATGCATTCCCAGCTTGTCCCCAGAGGCAGCAAGCGAGACCAGCAACATCCAGCGCTTCTGATCCCACCTCAGCGCAAGGAACTTGGCCAAGGAGGTGCAAAGTAGCACGTGCACGGCTACTTCCCAGCCAGCAGCCCTCTGAACAAGGGCTGCGGTGCTGACAAAGAAGTTTGCGGCCCCTGTGCCCAGGTAGAAGGGAACAGAGCTCAGGGCGCGAAGCCCATGAGCCAGTCAGGGGTGGGGTTGGGAAAGTCAGGAAGGGACAGGAGGGCAGGGCTCCTTGCAAGCTTAACTTCAGGTGGTGACCCTGACTCCGAGCCTTCACGTAGGTTGAATTCCTGCACCTGCTGGTAGCTGGCGGTTTGTTTGGCGCATGAGGACTACACCAACAAAACATTCACATTCCCAAAGTTGGAGCTTAATTAGTTGGAAACACTCAATATGGAAAGATTCCATTTAATTTAGAATTCATTCACATTTGCATAAGAAATTTTCAACAAAAGTGAAGAAGGATTATGAGATCATTTAAAATTTTGTTTTAACTTTTGTATACTTTTGATTGGACAATAAATGATTTCACAAATTACTTTGAATTAAGTCTCTCATCAATGAGGAATATTTAATAATCAAAGATTCTTTTCATCTACATGTCTTGATCAAAAATTTCATGTGGTCACTTCAAGTATTAAAACCTGATAAATTAAAGCAAGCTCCAATTTCTCATTAAAACTTCTGAAAGTATTTTTATTTGGAAGGACTTTACAAATTCAGCATTTAATATCTGTCCTTTAATTCTTTGTTTTTTATTTTTCAAGAGAAAAATGAATTATGCAAAGAATTTGAATTATGCAAAGAAAATAAAATGGATTTCTCACTGAGATGTATGTAGACACACCCACATTTTATACAGCACATTCCAGAATGTCATGCAAATATTATTTCTGTGACATTTCCTGCCATGCCATGGAATCAGTACCTTATTTGAAGTTTTGAGTCAAATGCAAGGTACATCAATAGCCTGACAATACGCAGCCCTGACGGTGAGACTCTGGCAAAGGACCTGGGTCCCGATTCCAGCGGCATCTCCCTTCATCTTCATCTGTGTTTCATAAATTCTAAGAATGGAAGAAATTTCCATAAAGCAAAACTGTGAAAGTGTTTCTTTTGCTATTTGATCATTTGGAAAAGTATACAGAAAATACCTCCTCCCAGACCATAGTTCTTAACACGTCCAAGTTGGGGTGGATTGAAAATCCGAATAAAGATTAGAAAGAAAAGTGCACATTTATATTGTAACAGAATTTCAAGGGCTTCGTGGACTTCCCAGACAGCCCACATCTGTCCACGTGGCCACACCGGCTCCTGACATATGAGCGGAGATGTTAGAGCCCGAAGCTTTGTCTCCCGCCCACCCAGTGTTTCTGAACAAAATTTGTAATGACGATATCGCACATGATAGCTTAGAAGGACTTTCACATATACAGACTCTTTGGAATCTCACGACAGCCCAGAGGGGTGTACAAATGGTATCATCAACCTACCTTTTTTATAGAAGAGGAAACTGAAGGTCACAGCTATGACTCCCTCTTGTAAAACCTAAAAGGCCAATCAATACAAAAAGATTTTTTTACATTAGCCCACAAATACTCTGGGCCTTGCATTGTTAGTCTACATTATTTTTAACAAAGCCATAATTCTATTATAATTCTTTTATTTGCACATTTTAATCAATTATCCTAGAATATAAGCTCCTAAGACATTTGGGTCTGATTTGCTTATACTTACCTATGTTGTAAGATCTTCATTGTAATTTGTTTTTAATCATAACTTGATGATCAGAGTAATAGATGTAACAGGAGAGGAAAATGATAAATTCAGTGGTCCCCTGAATGTTGTGGAAAACGCAGCGTCAATATCAGTCATCAACAGCCTTCGCTATAGGCACAAACCACCACCACGGCCTAAAGGGACAATTGATTGTTTCAAAGACAGATAATTTATTTTGTCATATTAGTTATAGTGTTTCCTTCAGGTGATCTAATAGCACTATTCAGACAAATTTTAAAGTAAGCTCTCTTTTCACCATTATCTGGGACACAAAAGTTTTTAAAAGTACGAATATATTAGTACTGGTTAACAATGTCTCTAAATAATTTGCTTTGCTTGAAACAACTAAACAGTCAACACCATAAAAAAAATCATTGCAATAAAAGAACCCATCCAGTAAAACTTCTATACATTGCTGACCACAGTTTTATGAAAACATGTTGCCAGGATGCCCCGTATAAATTCAGGGATTTCAAGGAGCAAGTTTTCGCTGACACCTTCTCAGGGAAACCCTTCCCCCTGCTTCTCTTCCCTTTCCTGCTCCCCTTACTCTTCCATACTCTGGAAAATTTTTGAGGGTATAGAGACATGTACTTGCCATTCCTTCAAAGAACTTTAATGTATCCTTCAAAAGGGATGTTTATATTTTAAAAGAGAATTCCGTAAAATAAAAATTCTTCAACATTCAGAGGAAGAATTATCGAATACTGGGACTTGAGGCACCATCAGGCGTGGGAGAGACTTTGGAGGTGATAGAAACGTCACATCAGAGCATGCGCGGGACTCCTGCGGGTGAGGTTAACCCTGAGTCCCAGACTGCTTGGAAGCCAGTCTGAGACAATGCAGCACAAAGGACAAGATAAAAGGGACACCACGGGCTTTCTCAAAGGAAGACCCCCATTCCTTTTCTTCCTTTAAACTATAAAATTCTTTCTTTTCTCCTTCCTTCCTTTTTCTTTTTTTTTTTTTTTGGAGACAGCGTCTCACTATATTGCCCAAGCTGGTCTCAAACTGCTGAGCTTGAGCGATCCTCCTGCCTCAGCCTCCCAAGCAGCTGGGACTACAGGCACCACCCTGCCACACTAAACTATAACACTCCATAATCTCATGGGATGAATGTATTCCCAGTGGCTCGACAGTCAAATCAAATGTGATCTTTAGTCGTTTCTCTCACCTTCCTCTCTTTAGGCAACAACATGGAGGAAGACGTTGCCCAAGGTGACTTTCTGCATAAACCCTGCTGGGTGCTTATGTGTTCGAATCACAGCCCTGTTGCTTATTTGGATGACTTTCTTAACACCTATGTGCCTCAGTTTCCAAATCTGTGATAGGGTGATGATAATGGTACCTACCTCCTAGACTTGGTGCAGGGATTGAGTTAATACCTGTCGATATTCAGCTTGTAGAGGCTCTCAGCAGACATCATCTGTGTTTGTTGCTGTTGTTATTAATCAGCTCACGCGTCTGCTGCTGCCATCCCGCCAGCTGAACTTCCTGATGAGCTCCCTGGAAGGAAAACCTTGAGCTTGCAGTCACGTTGGCCTCCTTTTGCTGAACCACAGGCCACAGCAGCCCCCCCAAGGGAGCCTTGCCAGCTCTTTCTGCCACTGTCTCCAATAGCACTTCCCTGAGTGACAGCCCCACCACGGATGCCACCTTGGGGCTTCTCTCCCAGAATGGCAACGACCTCTCTCCTCTGCTTTGAAAAGAAAAGGAAAATCATAAAACCTGCATGTAGGGCACACACCTGGATTCCGTTATCTCTCACTGATTCCCAGCCTGGGGAACCAAGGAAGCCCAGAATCTGAGTCACAACCTCTTCCTCTTCACTGTGGAACTCAGTGGGGCTCTCTCCCCAGGACAAAGGGGGCCTGGGGCAAGGAGCTGAGGCCAGCCCAGCAGCCCTGGCACTGCGTGTGCTCCCTGGCTGCAGGGGAACACAAGTTCACTGCTGCAGACTCAGAACTGTTACCCCACAGGAACCCTTTCAGTTTCCAAATGCACGTCCATGCCCCCAAACCCCAACTTACCCTCAATCATGCAACCTTTCAGCCGGGGCAAAATCCTCTTGGCACCCAGATTATCAATCGAAGACCATTAAAAAAAATCTCTCCTTGCCCAGAGTAGCTCTGGATTCCAGGCCACCCTGAATGTACAGTGGTATAGTTACATTTGAAATTCATTACATAATTTGCTTAGCAAATGTACATTTTTATTATGGTTTACCTTCGCTAACATTACAAATAATTTACTCAGCCAGAAACATGCTGGGAAGAGAGATGCAATCTGGCATCATGTTCTCCCTTCTTCTCCTTAAATTTGGTCTCAAACTTTTGGTTCATTGAACACACCACATTCTCTCTGGCCTCTGAGCCTTTGCAAGTGCTGTTCCCTCTGTTTGAGAATCTTCTCAACTTTCCACCCACCCTTTTTCTTAGCTTGTCCCTGTCATCCTTTGGGTTTCAGATTAAATGCCGCCCACCACATCCATCCACCTAAGGCCTTCCCCGGCTCCATGAAGTAGGTGAGATCACCTTGCTGTCTGTCCCCATTGAATCTTGTACCTCTCCTGAGGTCAACCTTCATAACAATGTATTGTGATGGACCTTCCATGTTCCACGTCTGGAAACTCAGGCAAATGAGGAGAGTGTCACCTCTCATGCCTATCCTCCAACCCCTCATGTGCACATAGTAGGCACTCCAAAAAAATCTTTGAACAAATGAATAAGTGAATGAATGAGAAGGCACTATTGGATTAACATTTGCTTAAAACAAACCACAAAATAATACATTCATAGATTGTCTCTGCCTATATACAGTATCCTTGAAATTGTTACTGGGAACTTGACAGCCCTGTGGTGATGCAGAAAAAGGTTTCCATCCTCTAATTGTCATTTGCTAGGCTGCAGAATAATGGACATTGGTAAATTACACCATAGCAATACGAATCAGCTATCTTTTTTTAAATGGAGGCTTTGCCTATAGAGTGCAGTATTGAAATACAGCATAGAGGTAAATTGCTGCCCAGATCGGGAAGGTCACTTTAATTCACAAACAAGAGTTTCTCATTCCACTAGTTGCAGAGAACAGCACAAGTGACACATGTCACCGGGAAAACGTGGAAGGGCTTGACTGAAGCTGATGAGAACAAAATACGTGCTCAAGACCCTTCACCGCTGCTTCCTACTGATAGTATTAAAAGGCAAACGGTGGGGTTTTTGCCTATTATGTATAGAATGAATCTGTAAAAAGCTATGAAAAACCAACCAGAAGGACAACCCAAAATAAATTTAACAACAAGCACAGATCTGTGAGGAAACTCCTTTGTAATGTTTTCCAGGGCACTACAATTTTTAAACACTACATACGGGAAAATATTATATGGAGGAAAAGTCACTTTACAAGCCTTTAGATGAGGCCTTTTCTATTTTAATGAATGTCATATATAAGGAAATGTTCGATATAACAAAGTTTCACTGAACTGTATTGTTGGAATAAACTGCAGTTACTTCAGACTTTCAGCTTTAATCTTGTGAGGAATATATTTCTAAATACCTTTGGCAGGACGTTCAAGGTTTATTTCTTTCCCAATATGGATTTTTAACTCAAAAGGCCCAGCCAAGCTCACATTTGTGGTATTCTTCAGGTTAATTAAAAGTAAACAAATTGACAAAATATCAAATGAATGGTAAGTACGTTTCCATTCAGTTATTCTAAAGCACTGAAAAACAGGGTGCATGTGAATTTCACCCAGTTTTAAACTACCCTCCGCGTTTAAAAACCACCTGGATGGGTTCAAGAAGTAATGTGGGGCTGAGAAAAATGTGAATTAACGAAGACCACATTTTGGAGATAGGCCTATAAATAAAAATCTTTTCTGTGCATATCGTTGGCACCCGCAAATTGAATAGGGCTAATGTAAGCAGACACAGATTTCTAAAGTCTTTTTATGTAAAATGCGGTTTCTTCCTGCTTTCTTTGCTATGCTAATGAATGCCAGGGAGAATATAAGCTGTATTTTAACTTTTTGTTTACATAGTTGCACATATGCTGAGAAAGTTCCCATGGAATATCGCTTACCACACATACTTAAAAGGTCCAAGCTCACACAATTAATCACGCTTTAAAAAATAATTTGGTTTCCCACATTCAAGATAATAGGCCTTTGTTATTTTTAACAACTTTGGCATATGAGATATGTAATAACTGCTTATACCATAGCATAGCTTTCATTACAATAAATTGTTCAATTTAATAGGTCTAAGTTAGGATACGCTGCTGATTCCCCTAGACAGTGAGATATTTCTCCTCCTTGGAAGCATGTAGGAAAAAAACCAAAAGCACATTTCTTGGGATTTTCCACAGGGGAAACCTACTTAGGTGAGGTCATTCAAACCAAAGCATCTTTTGCAGTCAAGAAAGCCAAAGGCATCCAATTAGAAAGAAAACACTAAACAATTGGAGTGTTGCAATTAAGCTATTTTGTAATATTTTTTCGATAGATAATTATTTATCACCAGTATCCCCATTATAATGTTTGAACATGGTCTGTTAATTTCATATTTCATTTCTCAATCTAAATATTGCTTTAAAATATTATTGACAATTTCACATTTTGCTACTGTCTCAGCCATGTTTTCAAAACAAAACTTTAAAAAGAAAAGTATTTATTTCTTTCAAAATTTTTAATGCAATATTCCCACTTTGTAAAACCAGCAACCAGAGACCTATTTGAAATGAGGCAACGGTAGAGAGAAGGCTAAAGGGAAATCACCTTGCCTATTGTCAATGTCTTTCACATTTTATCTCGTCCAATGTTCCTCATAACCGGTGCAGAAGGCGAGGCCGGCCCCTAGTGCCGAGAAGCTGGGAGCAAGACAGCAAATGGAAGTGCACATGTCTAAACATTTAAGTTTTACACAAGCTAACAAGTTGTTAAATAAAATATTTAATATGTTCTATTCTCCTGCCTGAACAAATATATCTTCTTAAAACAAAATTGAAAAATACGTGTAAGGCGGTGGTTTGGATATGACTGAAAGCTGACAAAATATCAAAGAAAACCAACTGAATTTAACTTTTATTGTGCACATCTGGGTGTTCTGTTGATGAGCCAACTATGTTTGGGTAATAAAACACAAATAACATAATTGATTTTAACATTGTATGTTTATCTCAGAAAATTTCTGTAAATTCACTATCTACACTGCTGTAATCCAGGTCTCCGTACGGTTGTATTCCCCTGGCAGACAACACCGGAGATTCAAAGACTTTCTTGAGCTCTTGAAGTTCTTAAATAGTTTTTTATTCATTCGAATTTGGAGAAACATTGGTCTGCTGTGGCAGTAACAACTGTCAATAAAAATGTAAAATTGTCAATAATATTCTTAAGCAATATTTAGATTCAGAAATAAAATGTGAAATTAACAGACCATGTTCAAACATTATAATAGGAATACTGGTGATAAAGTGTTATAACAAAAATATTACAAAATAGTTTAATTGCAAGATATAAATATCTTTTGCTTTTGCAGATTTTCAAAGTGTCTTAAGGCAGTATCTATAGCTGTACAGAATCTCTTAAGTTATTTCTTCTTTTAAAAATTATAATGCTAGAATATTATAAAGAGAACTGAAAATAGTAGTGTTAAACACTACTGAAAATAATAGCTCAATTTGTTCCAATCCCTCTTCAATTGAAACTAAAACTTACTTTCTTATAGCCAAAGAATAGTCTATTGAAATTGGTTTTGTAAATATTTATGCATAAATCTTTTTCTGCATGGTCAAGGCAATACTTTACTTTCCTGTAATTTCTATTTTAAAAAAATCTCACATATTTTGCATATTTCACATGCAATTTCTTATAATTTAGAAAAATTGTTTTTTCTAAACTTTTTTAAAATTTATTTTAATCCTTTTGAAAATGAAGTAGCCAAAGACATTTGGGGGTAGAGGCAGCAATTATCTTTTGCTAAAATTATGAATAGCAAGCAATATGGGTAGTACACATTCAAAATTAAATTTATATTTCATGTTCTACTAAAAAGCACAATTTGATTTTTATTTGAAGAGCATCTCAATATGATTTTGAAGTCCAGTTAAATTGAATGATATTTACTTTTTTGTGTGTTTTCTTCTCCCACTTTCTTATTCAATAAGTTAATGAAATAATTTGAATTCTCTATCCTAGAGAGAAGTCATATTTTTTATTATTTTTAATTCATATTATATGTTCAGCCATTCTATTAACAAATTTGAAAATAATTCTATTAAATCTAAAAGTTTTAATTTTTCTAATAAATATTAGTGCTACAATAAGCCTCATTGTGTTTTGCTAAATATTGGACACATAATATCACCTTTCAATATTCTTTTAAGAACATTATAGCAATGTCTTGTAATTTGTTCTATATTTATTTATTTGCCATAAAAATAAATTCTTTATCATTTACTGCCTTTTATTTTTCAGTTCTAATATTTACCAATTTTGTGTGCACGTGACATTTCATGTTCTTTTAATTGAGAATGTGTTTCTAGTCACAAATATCTTCGTCTGCCAAAACCAATCCCGTACACTGGTTGAGAAATGTAAAACAGTAGTAACAAGATACTTTGTGTTTGAACTTAGACTATAATAGCTTCTTTCCCAATTTGAAAGAATTTGGGTTTAAAACGAAATGTAAATGTTCTGCTATGTTTACCTAATGGAAAATTGTAATCACTAATTTAAATCAGACTGTGCTTTGCTAGAGACACTCGTGTCAGGATATGACAGCCACTTTCCAGAGTCATCATCCCATAAACAAAGTAAAGGTCCAGAGGTTTTGACTTTCTTGTCCAATTTTTAGATTTTATGAATGTAGTTTTCTTCAGCTTCTAATGAGCAGGCCAAAGTCACATATGCTTTCTCTGAATTACGAATTTGCTCTGAGTAACTTTCTCTTTCATTCTCCTTGTTTTGACCAGTGGTTACAGCTTCATTTAATGAAGAACCTGACATTGCAGAGTTTTACCAGTTCTAGTTGTGCATCTGATAAGAATAATCTCCTTGCTCATTTTCATTAAAACTCTTTTTAAATAAAGAACCACTTATGTCCTCCTTGCAAATTTTATGTGGGTCGTGCCTACAAACATCTGCTCACTTTCCCAGCTTCTAGGTATTTAAATTTGAAGCGTTAGTTTGAAATGTTTGTTTCTGCACTTTAGCTTTTATTCTAAGTTCCATTTTGTATCCGATATTTTGTCACGATTTCAAACTGAACACATTCCTGATGACCTAAAGTGGGGATCACCAAACTCTATCTGTAAAGGGCCAGGAATTGTTTTCAGCTTTTGTGGGCCGTATGGCATCTGTAGCAATTACTCGACTCTGATGTTGGGGTATGAAAACAGACACAGATAAGACATAAAAATATGGGCATGGATGTATCCTGATAAACTTTATCTATAAAAACAAATGATAGGCCAGGTGTGGTGGCTCACGCCTGTAATCCTAGTACTCTGGGAGGCCAAGACGGGAGGATCACTTGAGGTCAGCAGTTCCAGACCAGCCTGAGCAAGAGCATGACCCCGTCTCTACCAAAAGTAAAAAAATTAGCCAGGCTTGGTGAGTGGGCCTATAGTCCCAGCTACTCAGGAGACTGAGACAGGAGGATTGCTTGAGCCCAGGAGTCTGAGGTTACAGTGACCTATGATGAGGTCACTGCTCTGTACCCAGGGTGACAGAGCGAGACTCTATCTCAAAACAAAACAAAACAAAAAACAAATGGCAGACCAGATTTGTCCCACAGGTAACAGTTTATTGATCCCTGATCTAAAGGATTAAAAAATAAAAGTGTTTCCCAAGTGTAAAAAAATTCTAAATGTAAATAATTTAAAATTATTTTTCATGTTTGTTATTTTCCCCTAAAATATTCAAAAACATACAGTAAAAATGAAGGACGAAATAAAAATTAGAGTCAATATCAGAATTTAAATCAAAATATGTACACTGAAATTTTAATTTAATCTTTGAAAATATAATTACATCTTATTAAATAGTTTTATAAAAATAAACCATTCACAATAAAAGCGTTAAATTTCCATCTAGCTGCCAACATAAAGAATCAATGTCATGCTTCACATCTTTTGTCTAGACCTACACATATATAAATTTTAAAGTAATATGAATTATGTAACATTGCAAAATGTTATTCAGACACTGTATGCAATTCTTGTGCATATACCACTAATTTGTGACTGTTTCCAAATCAAGGAATTGAAATACAAATGTATGAGTCTGCTCTGGCTGCCATAACAAATACCACAGACTGGGTGGCTTCACCAACAGAAATTTATTTCTTACAGTTCTGGAGGCTGCAAGGCCAAGGTGCAGCAGGGCTTGGTTTCTGGCAAGGGTTCTCTTCCTGCCTTGCAGACTGCTGCCTTCTCTCTGTGGCCTTCCTTCTGAGTGTGCGGGAAGAGAGACAGACAGATGGACCGTGCAAGCTCTGGTGTCCTCTTTTTGTAAGGACGCTAATCCTAATGGATCCGGGCCTCACACTTATGACCTCGTTTAACCTTAGTGGCCTCCTTATACACCCTATCTCCAAATACAGTCACATTTGGGGCTCAATATATGAATTTGAGGAGACACAATTCAGTTCATAGCAATGAGGAAAATCAGGAATATAGACTCGAGCGCTAATGGGAAACAATACTTCATTATTAAAGAAACTATTATATTCATGCCATCCAAGAGAAAGAATTTGGTAGATTAATTTATTTTGTCTCTTATCTAAGTATTTTTGTCCCATATCTCCAAAGCAGTGTCTGTCTCTGACATTGGCAATGGCACAATCTACAAGCCTTCATGGCTTTCAGACACTGGAGCCTTTTGTTTCATGAACACGGGGCAAGAAATGTGAAGAAACATTTTTCTGAAACTAAATGGTGCTTATGATATACAGGAGTCTCTAAAGGGTGGGCCCAGGTGAAGTCCCCCTCTGGCCTTGTCTAAGGCAACCGTTTCTGAAAGCACCGTATAGAGGAATGCGAAGAGGTCAAACGACTTGTTTAACCTTGAAAAATTTCTGAGCCAAGACTAGAGCTAGGTTACATTTTTAAAACCACATTTAACATTCATGGCAGGATGCCAATCCCTTATATAGATCAATGTTAAATATATTTGAGCAAGGATGGAGGTTTGAATTCCATTGTGTAGTAACAACTTGGGTAATGATACCTAGCACAGATTATGGAATGAATGAAGATATATTAAAGATTGGGTAAATGAATGCTTATTTATCCTTAACATTCATAAACATAAAAAACTATAGAGGAATATCCATTTTGTAATGAAATAAACCAAGAAGATCAATTAAGGCCCAGAGTAGCACTTACAAATCATTGATTTAATATATATCACAGAACTCCTGTTTGAATGTAATGGTCTTTTGTTCTTAGGTGTTGAAATTATTAACCTGAGAACTATTAGTCTTTTCAGGGGGTGCACTGAGAACCTCCTGGGAAAGACTGGGCGCTGTCAGTTATTCCCCATCAGGTCTAATAAAAACCCTGGTCTTCAGAGGAGAGAGAGAATCCTGGACACAGCGGTGAGCTGTGGTGCACACCGAAGCCTTGGCGCACCAAGGATTCCATGAGTCCGGTGCCTGCCGCTGGGGTGGTGCCCTGGTGGCGGCGCTAGTGCCTCAGGGGAGGCAGGTGGGGGCAGTAGAGGTGCCATGGAAGAGTGTTGGACTGTGAGCACCAGAGCAGGTCAAATGCCATATATTGAAACTATTTGGTCACTTACACTAACAAGAAAGTTAATTTTCTTAACATCAACAAGAAAGTTGTGAAATGATCCCAAATCCCTGGGGAGCTCCTGATTTCTTTTTTGGAACTAAGAAAAGTACATATTCCTTTGAGGATAAATTCTCCCACTCACTTCTCAATAGCAAAAAGATAGTTAAAAGGTAAAGAATCTCAAGTAAGACATTGCTAAAGAAAAAATTAAATGCTCATAAAGAGAATCATCAGGAAAAAAATCACATTCGTAAGGAGGAGTTGCTCTGTGGTACGAGTGTGGACAGCAATTTAACAGAAAATTATAGCTGTTTGGGTGCTGAGTCAGGAAAAAGAGGCTTCCAAATCACCAGAAACAAATTATTCTCATTTGCAAAAGAGAAATAAAAAGAGAATTATGTTGCCAATAATGAGCTGTGGTGACTTTTGGTTTCTCCATAGGACTTTATCCTGAGACAGGTAATCACAGTAGCAGGAAATTATAAATTCTCTCAAATTGTGTTTGAGACAACTTGGACTATGCCATGCTTTGTTCTTTTTCAAAAACCTTAGGTCAAATTAAATGGGTCCTTTACTTATTATGTAATTGAATTTGCCTTATGAAGGGAGGAACCCGTGTCACTAAATGAAGAGTTTGCTTTACTATGTCTGCATTGCAACAGAAAACACACATGCACACACACACATAGACAAGATAAGAAAACATATGTCTGTTTCACTGATTTGATCTTATTAGACTTTCAAAAAAATAAATATATCTAGATGGACTTAACATGTGCTAGTATTATTTTGACTTGGGTTTTGAGTGTTTTACTATTTTTTTTTAAGACTTTATGTTTTCAGAGCAGTTTCAGGTGCTCAGAAAAATTGAGAGGGAGATACTGAGACCTCCCAGATACCCCCTGCCCCACGAATACATAACCTCTCCTGCTGTCAACATCTCCCAGCAGAATGTTATATTTGTGACAATTGATGAACCTACAATGATGTATCATAGTCACCCAAAGTCTACAGTTTACAACAGGATTCACTCTTGGTGTTGCACATTCTTTGAGTTTGGACAAATGTATAATGACGTGTATCCACCACTGTAGTGTCACACAGAGTAGTTTCACTGCTCCAAAGATGCTCTGGCTCTGCGCATTCATCCTTCCCTCCCCCAACCCTGGCAACCAGTGACCTTTTCACTGTCTCCATAGGCTTGCCTTTTCCAGAATGTCATAGAGTTGGATGCACACTGTACGTAGCCCTTGCAGACTGGCTTCTTTCACTTAGTGATATGCACTCAAGGTTCCTCCACGTCTTTTCATACCTTGATAGTTCTTTTCTTTTTAGCACTGAATAATATTCCGTTGTCTAGGTTACCACAGTTCACTTATCCATTCACCTTCTAAAGAACATCTTCACTACTTCCAACTTTTGGCAATTATGAATAAAGCTGCTATAAACATCCTCATGCAGGTTTCTGTATGTATGTACATTTTGAATTCATTTGGATAAAGACCAAGGAGCACATTTGCTGGATTGTATGGGAAGGGTTTCTGTAAGAAACTGCCAACCCATCCTCCAAAGCAGCTGTGCCATGGTGCATCCTCACCAGCAGTGAATGAGAGTTCCTGTTGCTCCACATCTTCATCAGCATTTGGTGTTGCTCATGTTCTGTATTTTAGCCATTTTATTAGGTATATAGAGTAATCTCATTGTGAAATTTGACTTGTTTTTTCAATGCATTTGCATTTTTAAAGTATAATGTATAGCACTGAGACTACCATATACTAGTGAGAAATCTTTAAACAAGGTTTTATCTTCAGGAAAAGGTATATTAGATTACATCCACGTTTAAATTAAAAGCCACACAAAGTATCAACTTTTTAAGTACTCTCAAATATACTATGGAAATAAATGTTGAATTGAATTTGTCAAGACTTTTCAGTTTTAGAACCTAAATTTGAATAGACTCTTACTTTTGCTACTCAAACTATAGCCCCAAAAAACCATACAGTGCAGTGAGATCATGGTTTCTCTTTTTTATTTTGAGGTTGCAATGAAGCGTAGTGCAAAAACCTTGGAGTCACGTAGAGACTCCAGGTTCTAGATACTATTCTCTCATTAATCATGTTTGCTTTGTACTTTCCTATGTGCCCATTGCCTCTTCTGGAAAATGAGATGATTAAATTATCAGTGAATTCTCATGTTCTGTAGTTCTCTAAGGCTACAAGGATGAGCCTGAGACACTGTGAGCGAAGAGAGATTGAAAGTCCTGACACTCACCACTCTTCAACCAGAGCAGGTTCAATTTCACATATTGGGTGCCCATCTTCTTGTAGCATTTCATTGGAAGAAATACTTATGTGCAAAAAAAGATCGAAAATTTCTTGACTACATGAACATTAATATCCCTCAAAAGAGTGTTCTAACTTATAAACTGCTAAGTCTCTTTGGAAAACCATAGATTTCAAGATATGTTGTCCAGATTCAAACCAGCTACGAACCAGTTAGGATTCTCAGTTGCAGACAACAGAACTCACTTAAGTTTAGTTTAAATAAAAAAGGAATTTATTTTTAAAGGTGACCTACATAGCTTATAAACCGTCTTGGAGGGGAGAGAGTAAAATCTGGAGGCTCTGCAGCCACATACAACTCCCAAACCTATATAGAACTATTGCATAGAAAATTCACTGCCTATACCGCTAGCACACTGTAGCTCACACCAATGGCACTGGTCAGAGGCTACTAGGACATCCACCACTATTTCCTTTTTCACACACACACACACACACACACACACACACACAAATGGATTCTTCTTGGTCCATGCTCCCCAAGGTTGCCATCTTCTGAATCACAACATTGTGTGGGTGCATCTGACTGGTGCCCCAGCTGTAAGGATTGCAAATAAAGTATCTGAGTTGCCTTTTTGATGAAGCAAGATTCCTCAGCAGAAAGTTACCCCAAACGCAGAAAGGGTATTCCCAAGGTACTGAGCAGCAGAAGCATTTCTTCATGTCTCTTTTTATTCAAGAAATTTTTGTTCATGCCTATAAAGTGACCAGTACTCTTCCAGGTGCTGAAATAAAACACTATATGAAATAGGCAGTGTCTCTTTTCATAGAACTTATGAAACTTCTATTTTTTTAATTTTTATTTATTTATTCTTTGCTATCCTTCAGAAATGAATGTGCAGCTATCTCATGGAAGAGCACTGTAGGCAGAAAGACCAGCACATGCAGAGCCACCAAGAGAAGCAAGTATGTTCTACACACTGACAATATTTTTCCAAGCCACAACTGTGGAGCCCTATCTTAGTTCATTTGTACTGCTATAACTAAATGCCATAGATTAGGTAATTTATACAGAACAGGAATTTATTTCTCACAATTGAGGAGGCTGGAGAGTTCAAGATCAAGGCACTGGTGGTGAGAATACAGTCTCTGCCTCCAAGATGGCAGAGCCTTGATGGGTCCCTGGAGAGCTTCAGGATGGAGATTGGTCACCAGAAAGACCAAGCACATGACTAGGGACTTAGAATTTTCAGCCACTGAACATCTAGGGAGGGGATGACTACATGCATGGAGCACAGTCACATGGCCAGTGACTTAGTCGATCATGCCTAGGTAATCAGATCCCAGTAAAAACTCTGGACACTGAGGCTCAGACGAACTTACTAGTAGATGGACACATTGATGTGCTGGGATAACACACCCTGACTCCACGGAGGTCATTTCTAGAGCCCTCCCAGACCTGGCTGGTCCTGTGCCACTCTTCATTTGGCTGCTCCCAGGTAGTGTCCTTGATAGTAAGACTACAATTGTAAGTAAAGCACCTTCTTGAGTTCTGTGAGTTGTTCTAGAACATTATTGAACTTAATAGGGTTATAAAAACTTCCAAATATGTAGCTGGTCCCTCAGAAGTGTGGGTGGCCTGGGAACCCCACTTGCAACTATTGTCTGAAGTGAGAGCAGCCTTGTGGATGACCACACCCTTAAACTGTGCAGTCTGATGCTGACTCTAAGTAGTTAAGGCCAGAATTGAATTACAGTTCACCCAGCTGGTACTGAAACAGAATAGACTGACTATGAAGCCTAATCAATGAGCCTGAACCAATCAACTGTCACATTTATAAACATAGCGGCTCTGATGACAACGATGTGAATTTAGAAGGAAGAGGCAGTTCCTAGAGAAGAGAAGCTGGGTAGACAGTGTGCTTGTCCTCTGTTCCTGCTGCTCAGAGCTTCAGCAACTGATCAATTATGTTACACATTTCACTCCTAAATCTAGTCAGACCTACAGATGGCTCTACTGATGCTATGAATCTATTTAATCATTCCACGTGGCTGGAAAGTACATGCAATGCTCAACTTCTATAAGTTAAAACATTCAAAACGACAAGCAAAACATTTTTCAGCAGCTAAAACATCTTTTATTAAAATTGAGAGTTTATAAATAGTAACTTGATCTCATAAACAACCGGCTGTGGAGTCCACGTATCTAGAAAATTATTCAGTGTTTTTCTCAAGTGTATATTTTCTTTGGCACAGTACATAAGTAACCTCCTAAATATAGCCCTGAAAATAAACGTAAGATCTATTCTGGCATTATATGTGCAAAAGAGAGGAGTAGTTTCCCACGTGGTATAGTAGCAAGCTATAATATGCTTGCAAGGAACTGAAGCTTTGCAGAGCTAAAAGAATAAAGCCGAGCACAGTCTATTTTCACCAGCAAGGTACACACACAAAAGGGAACTCTTTCAGCCTGCTCTGCCACTGCCTGCTAAAGGCATCCCTCAAACCCTATGAATGTCTTCTGTATCTCACAGCCAACCTACGCAGGGCTTCATATATTAGCTCTTAGCCTCTACGTTGTAGTTGCCCGGGAATTTCTGTCAGAAGACTACACGGGAATTGAGAGCACAGACTCTTCCATTCTCTTTCGTACTCAAGACCAGCACAGTGCCTAGAGCATAGCAGGAGTGAAATAAATACCTACTATATTTGCATTGCTTGATGATCTTTTGCAAGTGGCCTAAACTGTCTGAATGTTGGTTTGCTTGTGGGTAAAATGAAGGTAATTATAATCCTGACTTCACTGGGTTGTTATGAGGGTTAAATGCCCCATAAATGCTGCTATTGTTGCTGTTGATAACTGAGGCCCAGTCAACAATCATTATTCACTGATTAGAAGCCATCAGACCCAAAGAAGTTATTTATAGGTGAAGAAATCACAGGAGAATATTTCACAAGAGGTCCCGGTCACTGCTCTCAAAATAAGTGGCAAATGGAGTCTCACTATTCAGCCATCCGCTTTCCTGTCTTCTCTGCAGACATTACTCCCTGGATGTCATTAGTTTTTTAAATACACATCAGCTCATTTGTGCATTCATATTTACCTTTGGTGTTCATGCATTTTTATCAATCAGCAGCATAACCTATTAGGAATCAAATATCGTAGCTTTCGTTTACTTTCTGCTATGTGTTTAGGGAGTTTATTGCCCTTTGTAATACTGCGTATGGATAGAATCCTGGTGCTCTTTCTATTTACTCGATTAAACCACTTTGCTACAGGACACACGGCGTGTGTCAGTTGCTCTTCCAATACGCCAGCCGTTCTCACTTTTTCATCTCCTCTGTCCTGAGATGTCAGTCAATAAAATAGACCTACCATTAGAAGCAAATTGTAGTATATCTAAATTAAATTTTATCATTCAGAAGCTGTTCTTATGCTTTAGACACTTTGTGGAAATCAAGAATCAAAGTATCCCATTCATACCATAATTTTTGAAGATATTATTTTCACTTATGGATTAAAACACATACATACATGTTGGGAAGAACAAATATACGTGAAGTTCTAGCAGGCAAATAAAATCTCTTTTTTAACCAAAAAGGAAAAAAAAAAAAAAAAAACTTTAGAATGAACTCCTGACGTGCCAGCAGAGAATTCTGGAAAATAGTGCTACTAAACAGTTCAGCAGATACAAACCAAGAATTTATGCTTAACCCCTGAATAAAGGAAATATTAAAAAGAAAAAAAGTCACATTCATCAAAGATATATTTTTTAATTAGTAAAGGTAATACCATTCTTTGGAATATTTTTGGCAGAGGATGACAGGGAACCTTATCAGTTAGAATTTAAATGTAATGTGCTGAATAAAGGTATTTGACACTTGCCAACCACCAAATTAATTTGATATAAAATTGTAGTTATTTGAACTATTAATTGTATAATTATAATTTATATTGGTTTGAAGCCATTTTAGAAGTTTATTAATTCAAGATGATTTTTTTTAAAAATCTCCCATCAAAAATACTATTCCTAATGGCCCAGAGTGTATTGAAGTGTGGAGTGAATTCTCTGCTACCAGAAAGGCACCAGAAGCAGTTTTGTTGAAAACATGTTGGTAAGGTCCCTACCCTTTCACAAATTTAAAGGTGAATTTGGTACCTAAGTCACACATTCCATCCTTAATTGAGATTATAATCCTAAATCTTTGCTCCAAACAAGTTCTTAGGAAATTATAAACGAGGGTCTATTTATTTATGATGCAAAGAAAAATGTCACAATTTACTGTTGGTGACCACTACTCCAGCATCCCACCAGTGGTATGCTAAACATGTCGCTTCTTGAGTTATTGCCAGTTAACATTCATTTGGTGATATATGAATATCGCCAGGGAAATTCAGAACCCTTCAGCCACTTATGTAACACGTTAATATTCCCAAGTGGTTTTATTAAAAGTGCCAGCATTGCTCCCCATTAGGAGTTGTCATGCAATGGTTTATTTTGATATTTTACTTCACTGATTTTCATCATAGTTTCCTACCTTGGTTCCAGACACCATGACTGCATTCATAAACTTGCATATAATATGCATGTGAAATCATATTTCCTTCTTGGACGCATTAGCAAAATTCCATCTGTCTGTTCCTTTTTAAACTGTTAAGTTTTCCACATTGAAAACAGAATTGGGTTACAATTACTTACTATGACTTCTCATCAAAATAACATTTTAAGTTGTATATAATATTGTTCCATATTATCCCTTGCCTGAGGAGTTTAAAATACTTCACACACCCAGATATTTCTACAATAAACCTAAAAGCATATTAAAGCATTTTGAAGTTGAAAGGAACTTTTAGAGATTTTTCTTTTCCAGTGTAATTCCCTCATTTTCTCAGATAAGAAACCTCAGCTCAAAAGGACTGGAGCAGAGGAGGGTGTGGCGGGTGAGAACGTGGGCTCTGGGGCCAGGCTGCCTGGTGCAGACGCTGCCCCCGCATCCTCGCCGGGGACTTGGCGAGTTGTCTGTGACGCTTCTCTGTGCCTGTTTCTGTATCTGTAAAATTGCGTACAACCTACTTTATAGCGTTACAGTGAGAATTAAATAAGCAAATGCATCCCTTACCATGGAGAAGAGTTCTTCCCCATTCTTGTGCTTTCAATGAGGAGGGAATGACCTAAATACCCCTGGCTGGTGACTTTGAAGGAGAGGTCAAGGTCGTGCAGCCCAGCCTCATCTCGGCTTCTCTCCTGGGAGCAGCTGCCCACAGAATGTTCTGCCTCTACCTTTTTCTGCTCCTCTTAGATCATCCTTCATTTGGAAAACCCACCGTGGCCCGGCGTGGCCTGAGACCGCATGCAGGAACCTATCTGACCCCAGGCTTCAGCATTTGGGAGCCTGCGGTTGCCACACCGTCTGATATTGAGCTTTATTAGTCATACAAGTGATATTCTGGTTCTCCATGGGACCGATTTTGTTTTCCCTCTCATCTGGCTCACAGCTCTGGCAAGGACAAGATACAGAATCAGCCTCTGTCTATCAAGGGATGAGTAGATAAAGAAAATGTGGTACATGTGCACAATATGGGATACTCTGCTGCCTTAAGAAAGAGGGAAATGCTGTCATTCGCAGCAACATGGTAAACCTGGCAGACGTCATGTTAGGTGAAATAAGCCAGACACAGAAAGGCAAATCCGCATGTTCTCACTTATATGTAGAATCTAAAACAATTGAATTCATAGAAGCAAAGGGTAAAATGGTGGTTACAAGAGGCTAAGGAACGAGGGGAATAGGGAGATGTTGGTCAAATGGTACAAAAGTACAGTCAGACAGGAGAAAAAAATGATTAGTATTTAAGACGATGGATATGTTACTTAGCTTGACTCAATCATTCCACACTGTGTACATACATCATAACATCACTTTGTACCACATAAATATATATGATAATAATTTGTCAATAATTTGTCAATCTTTCAATAATAGATTTGAAGGGTTTTTAGTGTGGTTCCACATGCTTTTTAATTTGTCTCATCCAACACACATCAGATCACATCAGTCCCCTACTCAAACCCCCCTATGCCTTCCCAACATGTATAGAATTAAATCCTTTACAGTCCTCCATGGCTGGCCCCACCTCTCTCTGACTTGGCTACCAGGGAGCTCTCCCTGTCACTAAATTTAAGTTCTAACACTACTACCCATGAACAATGTAGTATTTAGTTAATATTTCTAGATCCTTGGCCGGGCGTGGTGGCTCACTCCCATAATCCTAGCACTTTGGGAGGCCAAGGTGGGAGGATCACTTGAGGTCAGGAGTTTGAGGTTGCAGTGAGCTATGATGATGCCATTGTGCTCTAGCTGGGGCAACAAAGTGAGACTCTCTTTCCAAAAAAAAAAGAATAATAATAATAAAATAAAGATTTTGAAAAAAACATATTCCTATATCCCTGTTCTTACTGGAATATGAGGCTGCAGTTCTACCTCACAGAGGCATAGTGAGGCTCAAATGAGATATTTCAAATGTTCATTGAGATCAGGGATGGGTGTGGACACACTTCTTAAACTGCAAAATGCTAAACATATGGTAGCTGTGATGACATTTTATTATTTATATATGTGTGACTAACAGAATTAGATTAATCATAATTCTTCATTCATAACACATACTTATCATTGGTCCAGGCTTGGCCCACCTTTATTTAGTTGGTTGATTATTTCATTAGTCCTTTTTAATAATGGAATAAGCATTCATGAAGTCATCGCTTAATCCGTAAGGTAGACTCTGACAATAAACCCCATCTAGCTTCATACCCCCCACCTCCCGCTGAATCCCTCATTCATAATTTCCTAGCTTTATTTTTCAACAATCCGATTGTATTATTGTATATTTTCTGTTATCTTTAATACTATTTTATTTAAATATCTTTTTAGATTTTTATATAAATAATTATCAAAACTAATGACAATTTTATTTCCTGGTTATGCTTCTAATTTCTTTTTCTTGTCTTGCACTGACCAATAGCTGCAGAAAACTCATGAACTAAGTGTCCATGGTAAAATTCATGAACAACAAAACAAACCCATGAAAATAAAAGGAAAATAAAGACTTAAAGTAGTATTTATTTGAAAGATGACATCTGACTGAGACAATGGCAGTGATCCAAGAGAACTTCCGCCGGCTCTCACTTTCATATCCATCCACCTGCGTTGGTTTGCTAGGACTGCCACAGCAAAGCACCGTAGACTAGGGGGGTTAATAGATTCTGCAGGCTACAAGTCCAAGGTCAAAGTCTCAGCAGGTTGTTTCTTCTGAGGCCTCTCTCTTTGGCTTGCAAACTGGCATCTCTTCATTGTGTCCTCACATGGTCTTTTCTCTATCCACATCCGTGGTGTCTGCATTCTCCTTTTTTTATAAGGTCAACAGTCATGTTGGATTAGGTCCAAGGAGGTCTTATGACCTCATTTTACCCTAATGACCTCCTTAAAGGCCTCCAAATACAACCACATTTGGAGGTGCTGGCACCCTCTGCCACTTCTCAGCTGTAGGGCCCTGGCAGGTGGGTCGGCCTTTGGGGACAACTTCTCATCTGAAGGGAGAATTAGCCCGGCCTCCCCTGCCCGACTCACAGGCCATTGTAAGAATTAGCTGAGATTCCCACGTTGGTGGAAACCTTTATAACTAAAGAGCCCTATACTCATATATGTCCTTCTTATTAACAAAACCATTTAGCAGCCTCGCTGTGGATGAGTGACCTCCCAGCACCTCCTCGCTCCTCCTGCAGCCGAAGAACCTCCCTATAAAATTACAAAGATTTCTAGTCTGCAGGTGCCCCTTAGGCCTGGGTGCTCCTTGCTTTCTGGGTGACCAAGTAATGAAGAGCGAATTATGGCTCATAAATTTTCAGAGCTGTCTTCCTCCTGCAGAATCTGAAACTAAGGCAGAAAGGGGGAGTGGGACTCTTCGGTCCCTGCAGCTGTTCCCTCCTCCGGCGCAGGCTCCACGGCTCGGGCGCCGGCGAGCTCAGGGCGCAGCCTTCCCCGTCTGCGGGTGCAGCCACCCTCGGATCAAAAGTATTCGGGGGCAAAATGGATGATTGAGTCTGTGCTAAACATGTAGAGACATTTTTCTTGTCATTATTCCCTAAACAATATAGCATAACAGCCATTTACATAGTATTAGGTATCATAAGTAATCTGGAGATGATTTAAGGTATACGGGAGGATGTACACAGGTTGGGTACAAACACGACACCGTTTTATATAAGGGACTTGAGCGTCCTCGCGTTTTGCTATCCCGGGGGTTCTGGAACCTACCCCCATGGATACCAAAGCACAACTCTTTTCAGTTTCTGCCTCTCTTCATTTCAACATCTCTGCTCTTGCTGGGAAAGACAATCACAAAGCCACCCTAAGAACGAGCGGAGTACCCGACAGAAGGAACCGTGGCCTTGTGGGAACCTGCGCAGGTGCCCAGGTGCGCAGGGGCCCAGGGGCCCAGGTGCGCAGTGGTACAGGTGTGCAGGTGCCCAGGTGCGCAGGGGCCCAGGTACACAGGTGCGCAAGTGCCCAGGTGCGCAGTGGCACAGATGCTCAGGTGCTCAGGTGCGCAATGGTAGAGGTGCCTCTGGCCACGTCCCTCGGCATTACCGAGGAGGAGAAACGCTGGAGGAAAGGGCTGTTACGGTAGCATCCAGGCAGCGGTATTTTCCGTTCTGACAGATCACAGCGCACACAGACGAGTTCCAAACGATCAAATCGTCATCAGTCTTTCGCGAGGCTCATGCTCCCTTAGTGTCCCCACTGCTGAGCTTCGCCCAGAGCGGGTTCTTGGTGTAGACTGCGCAGACTGTCTGTGTAGACTGTCTTCTCTTCTCCCCCCGAGAGGCAGACGGGCATGGAGCTCATCACCCTTTGCCTTCTGTCCCCCAGCCAGGGGACCCCGGTAGGAGAGCACAAGGAAGAAGAGCGACGGTGGAGGGTGCATTCCCCTGACTCTGGCTCTGGGGGTCCCCTCGGGCTGCTGTGTCCCCCTGCGGAGGGACGGCCTCCCTCAGGGCTGCGCCGCCCTCTCTCTACTGCTTTCTCCTTCCAGGTCTTGGGAACTGTGCTCCCACTGTGTCCCTTTGGGCCCAGGGATTGCAACAGCTCTGCTATTGCTGGCCCTGGGAGTGTGGCACTATCCCTTGTGGTTTCCCTGAAGCCCCGCCACACCTTTGTACATAGTCCCTTATTAGACGCTCCTCAAGTTCCCCATGTCTGCTTCTTGCCCCTGACTGACACATTGCTGAACGACGTGAGCATGCCGCAAATATTTATTTTATTCATCAGATGCATGACTGTAAAGGAGCACCTGGGTAGAGAGTCCTACCTAATTTTAGTACATCCTATGTAGGAAGTGTGTCTTCATATTTTAGTAAGTACAACCTGAGCATACCTTATCCAAAAACTCAAAATCCAAAATGCTCCAAAATCCAAAATTATTTCAGTGCCAACGTGATGCCACAAGTGGAAAATTCCACACCTGACCTCATGTGATGGGTCACAGTCAAAACTTTGCTTTAAGCACAAAATTACTATATTTAAAATATTATATAAAATTACCTTCAGCCTATGTGCACAAGGTGTATGTAAAACATAAGTGAATTTTGTGTTTAGACTTGGGTCCCATCTCCAAGATATCTCATTATGTACATGCAAATATTCCAAAATCTGAAAAAATCTGAAACCTGAAACAATTCTCATCCCAAACATTTTAGATAAGAAACACTCAGCCTGGGTATCCTTCCAGTCTCAGCTTAGATATCCCTTCTTCAATCCTGTGTTCTCTGACCCCCAATCTTTCTCACAGAGTCTTGCTTTTCTTTCCTATTTAACTGCCACCTGTTACCTAGAAGTGTTTGTTTCCGTATTTGATGCCTGTGGCCACTAGACCTTCAGCTTCCCAAAGGTAGCGGTGTTCATTGTCCTCAGCACTGCAAGCCCTAGCAAGGCACCTGGAACAAGGTGGACACCTGACGAATGCATGTTGAGTGAGTGGCTGAGTTAAACAAACAGACGAGAGGGAGAGGGACCATCTCCCTCCTCAGCTAACTCCTGCTCAGCTTGCCCACCCCAGCATCTCCTGGGTTCATTGCCTATCCAAGGTCAACTATTTCATAGCTCCTCAAACTTTCATTGGTCTTCCACTTCTAACTCTTTTATGAGTGAGTGCTGCTTTCCCAAAATTAAATATAAGTTTCTAGAACATAGAGTCTATGGCTTAGATTTTTTTGTATCCCCCACAATACACTTTAAATAATAAAATCTAAGACTGAGTCTGCCCTAGGCCAAGGGCTCTCTAAAATGCATGGGGTAGGGCTGACAAGGGGCTCAAAATAACATATCAGAAACAAACTGTAACTCATACCTCATTTCAGTTATGAATCCTGGATGGTATATAATCAAAGGTCTTTCAAACCCTGAACCTCATTCCAGATCATTCAACCACATATTTTTTTTGCTGAGATAGAAATGCCCCTCATCCCCAAAAATTTTTATATTGCAAAGCAGCAAAAACATAAAACTCTTTAACAATGTTTTAAGTTGACTCCAGTATTCCAGCATGTTTGCTGTAGATGCAACCGACACTTGGGAATTCCACTGCCAAGGTGACTATTTCTCCTTCTTAAAGTTTTGTCAGTTCTCTTTCTCTATCCTTCTAATCAGGAAATTGTAGGTGCAGTTTTCAGATAAACCTAGCCTCCAGTAAGATAGGAGAAATAGCACAAAAGTCTGACAGCGGTTGTATTTTCAGCAAAAATTTTGGGTTCATCATAATTTAAATCATGTGTTTATTATGTAATTATTCCAATGTAACTATATTTTATTGACTTTTTGGAAACCTTCTTTTGTTTTCATATCCTCCTACCCTTACTGAAAAAATTATAAGTAATTCATAATATTTTAATAGTTAAGCTAATTTTGGAGTTGATGACAATGTATGAAATACAGTACTTATCTAAATATGAAGATATTCTTTTACAATAGAAACGAGAAACTTTGAGAAAAAATGTATTGAGTTTATTGCATTCCTTTGTGTTTTATCTTCTTTCTGTTTCCCACACAAATGTGCTGTTTGGAAGAGAAATTGATTCTGTTTAATCTGCCTTGACATGATTTGGCTTCTTTGGGAAACTTCTAGATAGAATGACCAAGTTTAAGCACACCTTTGGGTTTGTTTGGCTTGATTGGAAACATCCACAAACAACATTTAACTTCTTGCATATTTCTCAAAGTTAGATGCTGTTTAAATATTCCTTGGAATGAATTCTTTCTTACCCAAAATCAGATTGTATTAGGCAAATGCTCAAAAAACAAAAGGTAAAATTGCCCAGCCTAAGAAAAAATAGATTCCAAAAATCTTTCTTCTTTCTAAAAAGAAACTGCAGAATATGTGTAAACATCATAACAAAGAATACAGAAGGCTGTCCCATTGTGACGCTGTTTAAAATTTGACATGTTTGAACTCTCAACACACTTGGTGAACTTCCGGAAAGCTCTACCAGTCATAATTAACCACTAATGAAATTTTACTGGGAAAAAAATTACAGGCTATATTCGAAATCTCTTTAAGTCTGAGGGAGCAAATTCCAGGAGAATGATTGCCTTCCTATATGAGAGACGGCCACAGAAAGGCTCAGAAACAAATCTGTCCCCAACAGCTAATAATTCACCTATTATCAAACCCTCCAGAATCATAATACCTCAGTCCCAACTGTGAGCCTGCAAATATGTGACAAAACAACTGATGAATTGCAGTGACCAGCCGAATGGGTAATGTGTCTTGGGATTCGGGAACTCCACCCGCTCTACGTGTGAGAAGAATTTATGAAGATAACATGACATGCTAATATATTTTTACAGCTTAAACAAGATATTCCATGCCATTTTTGAGCACCACACATAGTTTATCAATATAACTCCTAAGACCTTTATCCCCTTTTGTTTCTTTGTTGTTGCACATAATATAATTATCGAAAAAAAGGTTAAGACTTAACTGACCGGTGGAAGCATTTGAACCCTAGACAGAAACTCATTTTTCCCCCTTTCTTCCTCTATTTTTGTTCTATTCATTGTTTCATTTTGATTTTTGTTGTTTTTGTTGCAGTTGTCTTAACACAATCTTCAGCCACAGCAAAAACATAAAAAGAACTTTGAATGGCTTAGGAGTGACCTGTGGAAAACCTTATTCTCCTATCTCAGTTTAGTTGGGTCAGCTGGTAGGACAAATCCTAAAGCAGCACTGGCTAGAATTCAGATATCTTTCAGAGAGAAATCAAGGTCACCACCTTCGAAGGATAAAGCTATTAGTCCGTAGGTAGAAAACACATCAGCGCTGTCCTCTCCCCTAGCTGTTGGTGAATGTCAGATCTACTTCTGAAAACTGCTCTCATTCTCTAATACAGGTTGCACAGTTAATTATAGAAAAGTACTTCAGGCTTCTCTGCTTAATCGTATTTAATATATAAAAAAATGTATTCTGCTATATTGAGTAGCCAAGAAAATTCCTGCAAATTGACATAGCTACTATACACCAGGCCTGTCACTGCTTATGATAAAAAAGAACAAGCAGCTAACGTTTGGTGAGCACCTGCCTCACCCAGTGTGCTTTTCCTGAATTAGCTCACTTAGTCCTTATACAACCCCGAGAGATAGGGATTGTTATGATGTCCATTTTCTAAATGAGGCAACAGGCTTCTGGAGCTTAAAAAATTTTCCCAAGGTCAAAAAACCTAGTAAGTGGGAGAGCTAGAACTTGAACTTGAGTCCATCTTCATCCAAAATCCATGCACTTTCAAGTTAGGCTGAAGTTTCTGCAAAATTCCTATGTACTTCGTGTTGTTAACATGCATTTAAAATATTTCAAATATCAACCACACACCAGAATAAGATTTAACCATGTCACAAAATCTTTTAAAATTAAGACAAATATGAACGAAAGACTTCACCAACTGTGAACAGTACGATCTTGGGAAATATACTCAAAACTCTAAGCACAGTTTTCTCATTTGTATTAAGTTCACAGGATTATTAAACAATAAATGCGATCACATATGTCAGGTGCATAATAAGAACCCAACAAATGGTAGCGTTATTCCCTTTATTCCATTTAGAAATGTTCAATATTTACGATAATCAACTTCAAGAAAACTGCCTTACACCTATCTTCCCTCTTAATACCTTGCATGTAGTGGGCAATTTCATAAAAGTCTATTAAAGAAAATGCTGGATCAAATGGGGGATCAGGCAGGTGGGAGTGGGCGGAAGGGATGGGTAAATTCACACTGATGGGTGGGGTGTGCAGCCTGTGAGGGGCACATTTGTAGCTCTGACTTGGGTGGTGCAAATGCAATAGATGTAACCCAAACATTTGTACCGCCATAAAAATTCTAAAATAAAAAGAAAGAAAGAAAGAAATGGAGTGTTTCCAGTGAGCCTTAATGGAAAAATATTATCTGGTTGAAACTTTAGAATTGCTTCCTCCTATTGCACTTTGTCAATCAGGAATGAGTACCTAGAATGACACTAAACTCAGATAAAGTTTGTGCTCTTAGGTCAGGGCATAGTACATTGTAAAGTTGAAACTTAAGCAACATGCAACAGCTGGCTTCAGCCTTCTGCAGAACTACTCACCTTAAGGAAAATTTGCAAATAATTTCGTGGTGAAAAGCGTCTCTGAAGTCCCCACAGCAGGTCTAGAGCTGTGCCGTCCCGCACAGTAGCCACCAGCGCATTGACTGCTGAGCACTTGACGTGTCCAACAAAACACACATTTAATGTTGAAGATTTAGTATAAAAAGAACGTAAAATTTCTCACCAATAATTTATGCTGACTACAGGTTGAAATGATATTTTGGATATATTATTATATATAATATTAATATTAACTCCACTTTTTAAAATTTTTAATGTGGCTACTAGAAACTTTAATGATGTGAACTTTAATGATTCACATTATATTTTAATTGTTCAGTGCTGGTTGACAGTGTTGACCAAATCTAACTGAGATAATCAAAAAATAAAATATTTAGTGAAGGAAATATAAGAGGCAAGTAAGTATGGAATCAAGAAAGAGACTAAAAGTCATTCAGTGCGTGTTTAGTCCCGTCCGGAGAGGGTAAATGCTGACTTTTAATGACCAACACAATTTACTGAAATACAGTATAAAAAAAAAATTATCATTGTATTAGTTTGCCAGGGCTGCCATATCAAAGTGCCACAAACTAAGTGGCTTAAACAGCAGAAATTTATCGTCTCACAGTCCTGGAGGTTGGAAGTCCAAGATTAAGGTGTTGACAAGGTTGGTTTCGTCTGCGGCGTCCCCTTGGCCTGAAGATGTCTTCCTTCTTGCGACCTCACGTGATCTTTCCTCCGTGTGAGCGAAGGCCTGTGTCCCAAGCTGCTCTTCCAGTAAGGACAGCAGTCAAGGGGGATTAGGGTCCCACGCTTATGACCTCATTTTACCTTAACGACCTCTCTAGAGGCCCCGTCTCCAAACAGAGTCGCATCTAAAGCAGTAGGGCTTAGGGCTGCGACTGTGAGTGTTGGGGACACAGTTCAGCCCTAAACAATAATGCAGTTTAAAGGGAAATCCACTAAGAACATCATTCTTTGTTTTTGTTACAGAAACTTTCTAATTTATTAATGGGCCTCTGAAGTGAATCTACTTGGCAAAGGGGAAAACTTTCTGCAAGTAATCAGTGTTTTTAATCCTCTAGACGTATATTTCTCTTTACAGAAATAATTCAAAATGTCATTTTATACCTCAATCTCTTGTAGAGCTTTTTCATATGAATTTGTTTCCCAGAGCTTAGCCCACCTAGGGGGGTAAGACTTTTCTCTTGGGACCCAATGAAGTCACTTTGGGCATCATTGTACCAAAATGTGCAAAGCAAGACTGCTGACCCGATAGTTCCTCAGGTACAGGTTCACATGAACAACAACAAAGCAAAGCTCAAAATTCTACAGTTAAGAAAGGATGCTATTTGTATAATCAACTAATTACAAATACTTATGAGGCACCCGCCATGTGTCGTACTGGTCCTTTGGGAAAGAGTCAGATGTGGACACAGCAATAGAAAAGGACTTGAAATGTACTCAGTTCTGGAAGTCTGTGATTACTACGCCCACATGAGGCAATGAACATTACTGACCCCTTATGAAGTGCCAAACACTGCCCTGCACTGGGGACACAAAATTAAAAAGATGAGGTCTTTGCCAAAAACGAGATCACAGCCTACTGAAAGAGACACTACGGTGATTACCATATAATGTGCTAAGTTAAATGGCATCATGATAATGAAATACAAGAGGCTAAGAAAAAAAAACCCATTTCATATAATCACTTTAGTTTGAAAGTAAAAAAAAAAATGAATTTATTTTAAGATTGCCTTTAGCAGCTTTGGAATAATAGAGCTCCATTCCGTCTCCATCACCCCATGTGGAACTCAGCCTCTCTAACCCTGGAAGAGCCTGAGTCTACCACAGCTGACATGTTTGCAGTCTCTAGTCCACGACAATGGAATTCCCAGTGACTCTGTTCCCCTTCATGAAAAAAATGTGCAAATTGCTTTTGACCATGTTGCATGTCTCATCTCTACTGAAAGAATTGCATCTGTTACATCTAAAACATCCCATCCAACGCTCCCAGCCACAGCTTCTGCTCTTTGCATATTCCCCTCTCTTACTTCCACTGCTCCCTAGACAGCCTCAAAGACACTGCCTTGTCCTCCCTTTCCTCTCCTACCTGGCCCATCTCATGGTCTATCCCTTCAAATATTCTCCTGTCAACATCCACTGTCCTCGACCTTGTCAATCTCTCTTCCAAAGCCAAAGGAACAACAACCTCTAGGTCACCCCAACCATTGACGTGCTCCGCTCCTGCACCTAAGCTCTGTGAAGGGAATCACACAGCCACGGAATCTGGCACCAAGAAGAAATCGAGTTTCCAACTTTCATTGAGGCTTTGGGGCCTATGAGCTGTCCTTCTGTCCCCTAGTCTGCCCTTTTCCCTGTGCCACAAAGAGCTTTACTATTTGCTATGGGCCTGTGCAGTTTCTCAAGCTCCTTTTTCATCACCCCATCTTTCTCCCTCACAGCAGGTTATCCCACCCTCCTCTTCACACAGAAAACACATGTTCTTTAGGAAGAATGTTCTGAAAGCCCTATTTTCCTCTGTGAGCGTGTCCACATGCCTGCACACCTTCAACCATGGAGAATCACACGTCCTGCCTCCTGCCTGAAGCCAGCCCTGCCACACCCCTCACCTGCTCAGCGTCCCTGCCTCACCAGTCAGCTCTGCTTGCGTCCGTACTTCAGTCTCTGCCTCTGTTTTGGATTTTACCCTCTGCATATGGTCTATTCCAGCCTCTGCCCTGTGGAAAAAAGCAAGCCCCCTCCCAACCCCCTGCCTCTCTTGAGCAACCTCCCTGGCTCCCCTGACCTTCACATCCAAGGCCCTCAGAGTGGCTTTGCCTTCTACTTCTTCTTCACTCACTGGAATTTGTTTCTCTCTCCATCACTCTGCAAAAAATGGTTCATGATGAGACCAAATTGCTGTTCAGGCTGTTCCCAAATTGTTACAGCCAACGGGTAATTATCTACCTTATCTTACTTGATTGCTCAATGACGTTTGACATGATGGACAACTTTTTCAAAATTTTTTCTCTCCTATCCTTTATAACACCATATCTTTTTGGTTTTCTTCTACCTAAATAAATAATTTGGGGGGTCATCTCTTATTTCTCCCATTCCTTAAATACTGGAGTACCAGGAAAGGGTGTATCTCAGGCCTCTCTATACTAAGCCAATGTTACCTCTTCAGGGTTTCAGCTTTCACCTTTACAATAATGTCTTCTGCATCAACATCTCCAGCCCTGATCTCACTGTGGATCCAAGATCACAAATACACTTAGCTAAAGGATGATTCCATGTGAATGTCCCACAAGCACCTCAAATTCACCATGCTAAGAAACAGAACTTGAACCCTTAGGATAATGTTTAGAGATGTAACATGTAGTTATAAAACCAAAATCACTTTTTTTTTTTTTTTTTTTTTGAGACAGAGTCTCACTTTGTTGCCTGGGCTAGAGCAAGTGCCGTGGCGTCAGCCTAGCTCACAGCAACCTCAAACTCCTGGGCTTAAGAGATCCTCCTGCCTCAGCCTCCCGAGTAGCTGGGACTACAGGAATGCGCCACCATGCCTGGCTAATTTTTTCTATATATATTTTTAGTTGTCCGGTCTCGCTCAGGCTGGTCTCCAACTCCTGACCTCGAGCGATCCACCCTCCTCGGCCTCCCAGAGGGCTAGGATTACAGGCGTGAGCCACCGCGCCCGGCCAAAATCACTTTTGACATAATCTTTCCTCTTAACTTTAAAGGAAGCTTTTAGGAGAGAATATCCTGTATAAAGAATCATTCAACTAAAGTTGAGCAAATCCTGTGATTTATCTATCTTTTTATTATTTATTTTTCCATACAAACATGTCTGGAGTTAAGTGTACCAGAAGGGCAGTGGTCAGGTGGTGCTGGACATCCATCCAGAATGTAAGAGACTTTATCTGACTGGTTAGTCAAATGACCAGGAGGAAGCGAAACTAAATTGGGCTGAATTTTGATACATGAGTATCATATAGAGTATTAAGAGAAACACTTTGCAACTAAGTATTTAAACATAATATAAATGTTCTGTCTTCATCTTATCTCCTGTCTTCACAGCACTGTAGTGATATGTTCTCAGCAAGTAGTCCTCAAAGACTGTAATCTGCCATAATTTAACTTCCATCTATGGTTTGTTTTGAAACTCAATAGTGCCATAATTCAAGTTAACAAATCCTGGATTGCAAGGATTACTAATGTGTTTCTAAATCTGCATTGGTTAGTTTTAGAGGCAAGACGGGGAGCTCCATGAGGACATCTGAAATGCTTAGTACGGTATCTAGCACACAGCAGGTGATCAAAAAATAGTGAGTGAGTGAATGAGAAGATGAACAAATAAATGAATGACTGGATAAAGTCAATATCAATCTATGACCAGGGACAAAGCTAAGACCACACCGTAGGTTTCTACATTACAGTGGAAGGCCAGAATCCATCAAAGACTGTGAGGCTTTTGATGGGTTTTCCTGACCATTTTTGGTGCTGTTGTGAAGTCAGTAGACGACAGGCTGCTTCTTAGTCATTGCAGTGCCTTTAGCACCCAATTAAGAAAATCCATTGATCTATCAAATTCATATTTGTAATAATGTTAAATGAAAGGATTTTATCTCATACATATTTCTTCATTGACATGGGACTATTTTAAACTATATTTTCTTTCTTGAATTATCTTGATCAATTACTGGGCAAAACTGGCCATACTAACTCAGTGTAGGTACAGATTCAAGTTCTCAACCCGTATGAATACATCTATTTCATTTTGAAGCATGTAAATATGGCCTGTGAAAGCACAATTCCTCATCCATCTCTGGCTTTCCTTCTTCTCACCTTAGCCTTTCACATCATTCTCCGGGCCAGGCTGCCTGTAGCATTCGTGGTCCAAGTCAACATTAATTTAATGTTCACCAGAACTGGGAGTTAGCATGGTGATGCTTATCTATTCAAATGCATTCCCTACAATCTAACAATTCAATTTGAAGTAGTAGTAGTGCCTATTAAAAAATATAAACTTCTGGGTAATATATAAATTTGCTTCTTTTTCAGTTTGTCTGGATTTAGTTAAGCAGAGCCCTTCTGGATGATAAATCAGTCTGCATTTATCATTCTCAGATGCTTTTACTATCACCGCCCTTTGCTGCTATAAAAAGAATCCTATTGTCTTTCCTTTGCTTTTATTCACTTTATATCTCTCTCTTCAAGAAAATTTTACCCTAAAAAGCCTTCTGGCCATTTCTATTCCTTCTCTATTTACACTACAAACAGCAAAGCAGTTGTACTTTTCAAAAACAGAAGCCTGTAGGAGGAATGTTAGGAAAGCCTGTCTGTGAAAGGCGGATGCAGGAAGCAGGTGTTATCCAGAAAAAACTTTCAACGACTTTCTAAGAGTGCTCAAAAAAAGAGAGAGAGAGAGAATTAGTGAATTATGTTTTGGAATAACTTGTCCCAACTCCATATAACATCAGTGCTTTGGAAGAAAAGTGAAGAGACCAGCCAGAGTGCAGGGGCCAGTAAGGAAATCTACACTGGACTAGATGCAGAGTGAAGTTCATCGAAGATGAGGTTTTCAAAGAGGCCATATCATTTTAATTCATCCAAATCTTACACTTCACAGCGAGAAAGAGAAAGTGAGCTGTCATGAACATATCCTCAGCGTTGTTTGCAGGATGGGTGTGGGAGAACAGGTGGGGAATGCGGACTGTTCCCTTGGACCCACTTTCTCATGCTGTGCGTCACGCTATGCAGGGCACGACAGTCAGAGGGACCTGGATAGAGATGTCACACCACTTCTTGGAATGCTCCTTGGTGAGCAATCTTACAGACTGCCCATAGCTGTGACATCTGCCTTTGGCTAAAAACAAAAGAGGGGAAGAGAAAATCCCCACCACACTCAAAGGAGAGGCGGCCAGCTCTGCCTACGTACAGAAAGAGAAAGCAAGGATTCGGAATTTACAACTCAGGCCAGCAGCCTTCATTACTCACAAAAGGTTGTGTTTGAATTTAAGAATACGTACCCCTTTGGGAATCTAGCAAGCAAGTGGTTTGTTTAGGAGGTGACCCTGGGAAACACCAGTAGAGATGTAGGGAAGAGAAACAGAAAGGAAGGCCAGGGGAGGGTGTGTTTTGGAGCAGGTTACAGCTATGGGCAACTGAGCTCCAAGCTCACCCAGGAACTCAGGAAGGCAAAGCAGAATGTGCCTCAGAGATGTCCCAGGCAAGGGACAGTCACCCTCCAACTCTGCCAGTCATTGACCAGCGGCTACTCCCAGCACATTCTACCCACAGGCCGAGAGCACTCCGGTGGCCAGAGGAAGCTCAGACAGGGTTTCCCAGGCCTACTGCGGGGAGCTGTGAGTGCCGGGCAGAGTTGGGCAGGGCAGCATCCATGCCTACGCCGAATTCCCATGGGACTAGGTTCCAAATGCTGGTGTATTTAATTATGAGCTGACCAAACCATGAGGGAAACTATGCTTGTATGTTAGAGAATGCTGCATGTAAGAGAAAACCAGAATAACATTTCAAAGGAAAAGTTCTGTACTCCAAGTTTCTTGGGGCTTTTAGAAATTAATGTTATTATTTATGAGTTTAGAGCAGGTATCGGCAACCCAGAGCCCGCGGGCCAAATCCAGCCTGCCGAGCTTTTTCATACAGCCCCCAAGCTAAGAATGATGCTTACATTTTTAAACAGTTGGAAAAAAAATCAAAAGAAGACTATTTCGTGACACATGAAATTTATGTGATATTCAGATTTCATTGTCCGTAAATATTTATTGGAACACAGCCACACACATCCACTCACACGACGTCAATGACGGTGCCGTCAATGGCAGAGTTGAGCAGGCGTGACGGAGACCATCTGGCCTCCCAGGCCTAGAAGTTTTTACTATTTGGCCCTTTATGGAGAGTTTGCCAACCCATAATTTAGAACCAGCCTCACTTGCAGGAAAGTGCCATGATATCAGTGCTCCTCCGGGGTGCAGGGAGGGTGAATACTCTCTTCCTTTCTCAAAGGACAACCCAAAACCCTGATTAGGCTCCATCAGTCAGTTTTCTGAGCTACTTGGATAAGAACCTCTTGTCCCCAAAACCCATCAGAGCAGAATAAATACTGACAGTCCTCCAACATTGCCACCATACAACTGTAGCTTCTTGCTGGCAAAGCGTGTGCTAAGGAATGAGATGCTTATGCACAGTGATGAAAATGAAATTTTGAGATTTAGAATCCCTGTTTTCTCCAGTACAAAAACGTAACACTTTGCAGACACCTGCTCTGTTTTGAACATTTGCAGACATAAATTCACACTGGAAACTCACGTTTGAACTCTCAAAAAGGAGCTAATTTTGAGAAAGGAGATCAAAGGTACCACACCAAGAGATAACACTGGGGGGGGGACAAAAGAGAAGTGTGTGGCAACAGGTGAGCAAGAGCTTAATTATTAGTATTTAATCATCAGGTGTCAAGCTGATAAATTATTGAAGTCATAAAGATTTATATAAACCATTGGACATAGAGCTCAAGAATGAAAACTGGGAACTGTAACCAGATCCCAAAGGAATTCAGTGTGCCAAGTTTAATCCAGCTTCTACCCACATGGTTGCTCGTTCAGCCACGGAAGGGAGGACTAGATACATAGACCAGGTCTTGTCCGAGGCGTGCTGCAGTGATCTGTGGGTGTGCTCGTAAATCAGCGTTTCATTCCTCAGGATGCCAAAATCCATTGCCAAGGCCTTGTTTACAGGAGAACATCAGTATTCTCTGGGCACACACGTCAGTTGGAAGGGAACTTTAAATAGCACAAGCGAAAAGTGTTCTTGGTAGTAACACAGCCTGTGATAAACTTTGAAGTACAAATGAGAAGTGGAAGTGAATGTTAAACGTATGCCTTGTCCTAAAACTTCATGAAAAATGAAATGTACAAGAAAAGTTGGATCCCTGCCATGACACCCATTACAGTGTAGACGAAGGCTCTGACCTTTCATGTTATACTTACTGTGTTTTTGACACATTTAGTCAATTAAAACGGGTGAAGTGTAATTTGTTTTTCTTAAGTTTAATACAGCATGTCAATAGAAGTTACCCAAAATTTATAGTTGGAACACTAAAGCTGCCACATGCACTTAAACAAATGAACACAATTTATCATGCTTGAAATAAAGAGAACATCACGGGCATTTGACTTTATACTGCACGTAAGCGTGTTGCCAAATATAGGAAAGCAAGCTCCTTCTCACACTGCCAATGGAAAAGACATTTTAGTTCACATTAAATATTGGTGTGAAAAACCTGGCAGGTATCCAGTCCTAAGGAGTGTTAACGTTGGCACTTCCACTGTGTACTTTTACTATAAATTGTTGTAGCGTTTATTTGACATGGAATACCCAAAGGATTGATGAGCAAAGAAAGGAAGATTTTTTTTTTATTGTGCCATATTACCTTTTTCAGACATCTATACTAAGCTTTTACATCTTCAAAGTCTAAACAAGTAGCCACCTGTATTCAATCGGTGCAAGATATTTTTCATGAAACTATAGCTTACCTTTTTATAAACCTATAAAAGCACACATTTTCCATTTTATTAGTCAGCAAAGCAGTGGTGGATTTAATAATAAAACTTATAAAATGCAGTTTCTTTCTAGACAGTTTAACTTTTTTGCTTGCTTAAAATGCCACAAGGACATCCAAATTTATATCAGTTTCTGTCTCTATCACACAAAAGCAATTGGCTATAATTTTGTATATCTTTACATAAAAAAATTACCCAGAACTCCTCAGACAATTTATACAGCAGCCTATAGGCCCCTAAAGATTTAAGAGAAACATGATACCACTAGGGGAGAAATTATCTGCTAAATCAAATACATGTATTTGGATTTGTCATCCATAATATACATGTCGATCATATAAAGCTACAGTAATCATACACTTCAAATTTCTAAGAGCAACTTAAAATGTTTGTGTTCCTTTTTTTATTAAAATATTTCCAGTTTTGACCACGAAATTAACATATAGTGTCTATGTAAAAATATGACTGGGATATTTGAATAGGTTTTAAAGTTGGGACTGGCATAAGTGAATCAAGCTGTAATACTTTGAAATTAATATGATGACATAAAAGGAACAATCTTGTAAGATTTCAGATTTTAAATTGCAGAAATAGATAATACATACATTAATAAATCTATTTGAAAATTACCTGGTCTGACCCTACTGTACTCTCTAAGCACCTTACCCAAGACTTTTATACTTGGGAAGACTGGTTTTAATGTTTAACAGAATCAATTATGTTAACATATCAATGATTTCAATGTTTAATCTAATCAAAGAGGATGTCTTTATACTGAGAATACTGTTAGTCTAAATTATGACAAAATTATTTCTCTTAGTCTTTACATCAATTCACCCATTTCAAACTTACAGACCAGAATTGTGCTGAAATGGGCAACTTACCCTGCACTGACCCATACAGATCTGGAAGAGTTTGCAATCAACTTTTTCTAACTTGACTACTCAAAAATCTAAGATTAACAGTAACCCGAGTATTTCTAAACATTGCAAAAATAGAGTATGTTTACTTTTGAAGTAATGAGATGCCTAGTACACCCTTGCCTGGCGGTACAAGCTTACTATTCAGTCATCTACTAGGTTTAAACAATAACAAACATCCAGTTAATCAGGCTATTTAAATTTTGAAATGGCTTCTGAAAATAAAAAGAAGTTGGATGGGTATTTTATATCACAAAAAAATTGTACATAGAATTTTTTATTTTTCAAACGGTTGATATGGCCCTCTATAGACAAATTTATAGGGTAATATGTATCGGTGAAATACTAAAAATGTCATGGATTTTCAATGCTATTTTTAAATAGCCTAAAATACCAAATATATATACATACAATCTCAGTGATTGTAAATGGAAAAGTAGCAATGAGATTATTGCTAGATGTATGGTATTAGTAGGAATTACTCATGCATTGCTGGAAGGATTAGGAATTGTTACAACTTTTTGGGAAAACAATCTGGCAATATCTACTAAAATTTAAAATACATATATATATTTCAAATCAGTATCCCCATTACTTGGAGTTGATCCCACAGAAATAAAGCACTAGTATATAAGAATGGTTAATGTAGTATTTTAGGGAAGGGGCAAAAAATGTGGGGGGGGGAGTTAATGTTTATTAATGGGTCAAAATTTGAGTTAGTTGTGATAAAACCATATCATTATATAACTCACAAACATTACAAAGAATAATTCTAACCTATAATCAATTATTTTAAAAATTTCCAAATTATGCTGTTAAGTAAAATAGGTACGAGGAAGAGAAAATATTATCTTATTTCTCTAAACCAAACAATACCAAAATATTTGAGTATTTATACAATTAAAAATATGTATGAATATACATATGCATCTATATGTGTGTAAATACATATATGAATACAGTTATATGTGAATTAAAGTAAGCCAAGATACATACCAAATCTAGGGTTATTCAGTTGGCAGGAGGAGAAAAGACTATGAGAATTTTAAAAATTACATTTTTTAAAAGTTTTCACAGTAAAAACACCATAATTATATGATTACCTTTAAATAAAATCTTTGGAAAAAAGGAGTTTATGTGTATGTTCCTTAAAAAGTGCATGAAAGACAGTCATCAAAATGTTAATGACATTTGTTCTCAATGTGCAGAAATTTCAAATACTATTTCCTTCCTCTTTTATTGGATAATTTTTAAACAAGGATCATTATTATATATAAAATATGCAATGAATGGGCTATTTGGGGGGGACCTAAAACCTATAGAAAGAATATACTAGCTTAAATTTCTCTCAATTATAAATTCTTATGGTGGTAGAAATTTTGAAACATTTAAATCCAAAGAAACATCCTATTTTTAAAGGAAAAAGTGGGAAGAATCATAAGAAAAGGGATAAGGGGCTGCAGCACATGCCAATAGTTGGCCTCACCATTCCTTCTCTCCTTCCATTATAAGATTATCTCTGAGTTTTATCCAGACAAATGGACACTGAGAATAAGCGCTATGTGCCCCAGTCTCCATGACAGGTAAGAATGCAGGATGCAGGACGCGCCTGAGCTCTGCCATGATCGCTACAGGCCTGGAGCATGACAGTGGCATGAGCCACCTACAGCCACACAGACCAGGCTGTGAGCCCCAGGGACTATGACAGGGCAACAAAAGATAGCAGAGCTCCCACATCACATCCTGGTCTGCTTCTGCTAGAGTTATTACAAGAGAGACAAACACATTGTACCTTTCTAAAGTCACTGTTACCTTATTCTTTATTTTACTAACAGACGACATAACTTACCAACACACAGTTTGGCATCTGGACACTGGGCTACCTTAACAAAACTTACAACAGGACGCGTTAGTTCAGTAGGCAGGTGGAGAGCAGCAAGGAAGCAGACATTGCGGGCTGGAAAGCTGGTGCCACGGTGCTGGAGTGGGAGACTCGGAGACAGGGCTGAGACGAGGCAGGTGTTTGAAGATCAGATGCAGGTAGAAAAGTAAACAACCCTTAAACAAAAGGGACTGATAACCACAGGCAAGAACTGGTCTCCACCAGCTTGTCAGCTCTCTCTTCCACCTTACATGAAATTTGGCTAGTTACAATATCATGCACGTTGTGGTTTTAAAATTTCTCCACCCTTGAAATCACCATGACAGTTCTGAAACAACCATATAAAGTATGAAAGTGGGAGGGAACCCAATTCTAGGAATTACTACCCAAATTTTTAGTAAAAGCCAACCCCTTGACCTTGACGATTCCTGCTCTCAATTAGTAAGACTACCAAAGATCTGGATGCCTTTCTCCCATGCAGCTGCTCGTTTCCAGTCTGCCCGCTCTCCTCCCTGAGTGCACTTTTGCTTCCAATAAAGCTTTCACTCGCTTGGCTTACGTGGTGTGTCCAGAAATTCTTTTCTGTGATGAACACCAAAAAACTTGGAAAAACCTCCACTTGGAGGCCAGTTACAATGGTGCATTACTTGATTAACTGAAGACCAGAATACCTTACAAATCGCACGTGGAGAGAGCCTTTGAGTGAGACTAATTGAGGGGAAAAAGTCAAAATACCTGCGAGAGTTGGCTTTTCCTTGCCAAGGTTAGCAGTCTTGCAAGACAGATTAGTTCAAGAGAATTATAAGATAATTCTTTAGAGGCAGATTTAGCAGGAGGTAAGACTGGCCTAGTCCTCTCAAAAACATCACTGAGACAATGGGGCGAGTCACAGAGCAAAGATCAGATAAAGCTACGGCCTTTTGTCTTCTCACTCACGCCTGCTGTTTCAGGTGACCTAAAGGTAGCCACAAACAAAAAATCAGCTAACTTAATTGAGGAAAAAGAAAATAAGTACAAGTATATGAAATCACAATGACAAAGGGGAAATAACCGCTTCAAGAGATAGTACTTTGAAAATCTACATTGCCTAATTCTATGAAAATAAATTGGAAAACGTAGTGAAATGGGACAATTTCCCAGGAAAAATTTGTCAAGTTTGGCCCTGTCTGTCCAGCTAAGTATTAGTATTCTATTGCTGCCATTAAAATCTACTACAAACCTAGTATCTTTAAAAACAACACAAATGCGTTATTTTTCAGTAGGCTAGAAATCCAGCATAGTTCTCCCCAAATTAAAACCAGGGTATCTGCAGGCTGTTTTCCTTTCTGGAGGCTCCGGGAAAGAATGGTCCCTGCTCATTTGTGTTGTTGGCAGAATTCCTTTCCTTGTGACTGTCCCTGATTTCTTCCCGACTGTCCGCAGAGGGTCACACCAACTTCTAGAAGCCATTCCTATTCCACGGCTCAGTGTCCCTTTCTCCATCTGCAAAACAGCAGCAGTGGTTGCAGGTCAAATCCTTCTCACTTTGCATCTCTCTGACCCAGAAGGAAAACATGATCCACTTTTAAGTACTTATGTGATTAGATGGTCCGGGGTAATCTCCCCATCTCAAGGTCTTTACCCTTAGTCACATCTGCAAAATCCCTTTTATGTAACCTAACACGTACACAAGTTCTAAGCACTAGGGCATGGACATCTTTGAGGCCATTATTCTCCTACCACAGACCCCAGTACAGATTTCTTAAAACAAAAACTTGTGTCAATTTTCATAGAGAAATGGAGAACTCACCCTCAAAATTTACCATGAGCAGATGGTTTCATGGGGGTATTGAGCCAAACCTTCAAAGACTAGATAATCCAATGCCACTTAAATTTTTTCCAAGCATAGAAAAAGAAGACATTTCCAAAAATCTTATTACAAAGAAAATATAACATTGACACATAAACCTAATAAAATGGCACGGAGAAGAAAAACACAGACCAATGTCACTTCAGAATATTGAGGCAAAAAAACTGTAAATCAAGGGCTAGGAAACAGAATCCAACAGCACATTAAAAAATGAAATATCGTGATGGAGTAAGGTTTATTACATGAATGCAAGAGTGGTTTGATGTTAGAAAATCCATGAGTACGAGCACCATCTCAAAAGAACTAAAGAAAGAATTATTTGACTGTTACTATAAATATTGAAAAAAATACTTCAACAAAATTCAAAATCCATTTTTGATAAAATAGTTTGTAAAATGAAAAACCAGAGAATTTTTCTTTAAGTTGATAAAATATTAATATATGTACTGCAACTCTAAAGCTAGCATAATACTTACTAGGTAAACACTAGAAGTATTTCCACTAAAATTCCATAATAAGGCAAGGATGTCTACTATTCTCCCTTTCCTATTTAGCACAAAATTGAACTTATAGCTAATGCAATTAAACAAGAGAAAATAATTAGAAAAGAATTGAAAAAGTAAAATAATTTCTATTTGTATATGGTATGATACTTGGAATATATAAATCAATGATATCATATATAAATAATAAACTTTCAGAAGATATAATGACAAAAAGGTTTAAAATAGCAACAAAAAATAAAAATAAGTAAAGATAAACTTCACAGTAATGTACAAAACCTATATGAGGACCACTTCAAACACTCAAAGATAAAAGCAGAGTTGAACAAATTGGAAAGAGAGCCCTTCTTCTTCATTAGGACGACTCAACAAAAAAGATATCAGGTATCTTCCTACTTAATATATACGTAATGTGCTTCTCCAAAAATATGTACAAATGAGATTGTTTTTTCTGGAGCTAGACAAGTTGGCTCTAAAATCCATTTAGAAAAATATGCAAAATTAACTGATAAGGCCCTTATGACAGCCAAGAGGGAAGTGACTAGGTAATCTATCAAAACATGGCATATGAACAAACAACCAGACTAATAAAACACAATAGAAAGTTTAAAGATAAATCCAACTGCATATGAAAATTTAGAATGTAATTGAGATAGCATCTCAGGTCTGTGAGAGTAAGCTGCACTTTTTGATAAATAGTATTGTGACCACTGGATAGTTATTTGGAAAAAGATAAAATTGGAGCCCATATATCACACTATATACCAAAATAAACCCTAACTGACTCAGAAATCCAAAACATGAAAATATGAATTATATACACGTATTAAAATATATCTGTATCCCATAGGTAGGCATAATTATTGTCAACCAAAAATAAAAGGGGAGAGTTTTGTTTAAAAAAATGAATATGTGAAAATCCAAAAAATAGAAAAAATAAAATCTTACAAATCCTACAATAAAATATCAGTGAACAAATTATATTTATTCCTTTTGTAAATCAGGAATAAAATCTCTCTATGACCTGAGTATGAGGAAAGCCTTTCTAAACAAAACTCAAAATCTAGAGGTGGGGAAAAAAATTTGAAAAAAAAGATTTTACATGTAAAAAAAAATCATAAGGTAACAGATAAATGCCAGTCTAGAAGAAAACACTTGCAACACATATCCAAGATAAAGATAAAGAGCTACTCTCCCAAATATACAAAGATTTCTCAGGGCAAGGAGGAGCATTTGCTCATTCTGCAAATGTTTACTGAGAACCTACTTAGTGGAAAGCCCTGCACCTGAACTTGGGACACGAGCTAACGCTAAGCAAGGGCATTTCTGTTCAAAGTAAGAAAATCCCCTTGAAGGCTTTCCCAGCTCAGTGGTATCCCCTTTGGCAGCTGGGGGCAACTGCTACACTAATTTCCTGCACATGTTTTTCATTTTGCTATTTGCCTTCTTGAAAATCCCAGAATGCAAAATAACCCACGAAAAGGACTATAAAAATTCTTTGATATGCTCCGATAAGAAAAATCTGCCTATTCATTGTGGTATTTATTTGAAATGTTTTAAAATGTAGTTACTTAAGATATTTTTACTAGACTATAAGGTCCTGATGTGAAAATGAAATTTCAGTACTAGCTATTGTTTGCAGCCATTAAAGTATCGATTATGTGTTTATTTAACCCTGATAGTAATTTGAAGTATCTGTTCTGACAGTCATTGCATTGTTCTCATTCAGTATGGGACTCTACGTTTTTCTTCACTCACAGCTCTAAGAATTCTGAGCTTACTGTCTTCCATTATTTCTTAAACATACAGAGTTTAAGTTTGTTTAATATTTTGTTTAATAATTTTTGTTTAAACAAGACTATTTGCACTGGAGCAAAGTTATTGTGCGGTTTTTTCCCCCTAATATGTTATTCTTATTATCATAAAAATGGTCCAAGAGAACAAGAGCAGTGTATGTTTCCCATCTGACAAGAAAGCTATACCCACTTTTGTATTATTTACACAATAGTGCTTAAGGCCCAGGGCATTTCCTGGGGATTAATGGCAGACTAGGAGATCGACTGAAGGCCATTAACCTCAGGCAGTCATTAATTTTCTTAGAAAACCTGGTTGAAGTCATTATTTCTATTATAAGATCAATAACATACATCTCTCACCACCACTACCAAAAAAGAAAAAGTAAAAATAACTTTTTTCTAGAATTTGTGTTAAGTACATTCAATCTGTGGATTATGTTTTAAGAAAAATGTCACTGAAATCCTGAACAATTTAGGAAGACAACATGCCTCATCACTTAGACATCAATGTCGTGAACCTTTGTGATTGTTTCCTCTGTGCCCTGACTTCATCTCAAGCTAAAAGTCAAGCCTCTCTTCTCACCCTCCCTCCCCCGGCCCCTTTCCTCAGGGCTGCAGTGAGCAAGTTTCCACCTAAGGTGTAAATCTGCAAAAGCAGCATGTGGTGGGTCACACCATACACAAATGCTCGGAGGGCAGGTAGAGCTATGAATCTAGTGTTTTCATTAGTGGCATTTTCTCATAAATAAATGTTGGAAAGAACTACTCCTTCTGAGCAACTTAACCAAAATGGATCTAAGAAAACTAGAATTCACAGGAGTCGTTCGTCTACCACCGCTTTGACACGCCGAACATTGAGACTGATAAGAGGAGAACAGTGACCCAAACAGCATCCCCAGAAAGAAAGAGCTCCAAAAAAACCAGCCACATTTGGATCCCTGAAAGAAGGAAGAGAACACACAACATAAATGTCAAAGAACCTCAGGAAGCATATTGCAGTTTATTAAAGTGTGTGGCTAGGACAGCGCCACACCACACAGAGGACAGTTGCCTCGATAGATTCTCCAGTTCAGACATACTTGTCAATATCATTTTCCTCATCTCTAAAATGGGGAGAATGTGAACTACATTGTAATCTGCTATTCCAAGAGCAACATAGTACGTGATGTGGTAAGAATGGCTGATAACCTAGGATGCACCAGAACTAGCACATGAGGAGAGGTGTAAAATTGGATCCCCTACCTATGTTCTTTTCATTGATCTAAATTCCATCTCAGTCACTTCTTACCCTTGAAATAAGGATCAGTGATATTGGAATATTGTCACCCATCGATGTGCTTAGATTACTTTCTTATAGACACATCCTTGGCGACACTGGCATAGCCTCATGCATTGGGAACATCCTTTCCCCCCTTCCCTCATCTCTACGCATCTCTACTCCTCCCAGCTTCACTAAACCACCACCACCTGTACATTCCATGCACAGCTAGAGAGAAACAGCTACAGCGCGTCATGAAAGCAAAAGAAGGAAAGCTGTGGGAAGGAGGGCAAAAGTAGCTGGGAGGTGCTGAAGAACACCTGGGTTAATGGAAACCCACCCTTCCCATAAATGAGGGCGCAGCAAATGACTATGCTGATGAGAAAAACAAAAATAAAGCAGTGCAAAGGCAATCTGTGTAACCTAAACGTTTATACCCCCACAATATTCTAAGATTTTTAAAAAAGAAATATTTTGAGTTAATATGCTATAACGTACTGGTTTAATCTTTGTTGGGAATTTAGAATTGTTTCTCATTTTTGATTTTGCAAGTGACTCTATAATACACATTTTCATGCAGTCTTAACTACAAAAGAATGAAAATTGAACACGTAAAAAAAATAAAATAAATAAAAAATAAAATAATTCCTATCCCTAGAAGCTTACACTTTATTGAGGGAAATAAAACAAGAATTCGAATTATTATAGTGTGAGTTAGTAGGTGATAAAGAACCATACCAGTGACACACACTACATACGAGTGAGTCGTGTATTTCCGTCTTTACTGCTCACTGGGAGAATCAAGGAAAACCTTATGAAGGGGATGACCTAGGTGGTAAGAGCTCGGAAGGGAACACTTGCAAGCAGATAGAATGGCTAGAGGTGCCAAGGACAAAAATGGGGGGTGCTAAGAAGAATTGACACTTTGGTTTGTCTAAAGTGTACAATGTACAAGAAATACTGTGAGATATCATTAGAATGTTGGTTGAGGCCAAATCAGAGGTCTCTAAAGGCCAGCCAAGAAATACTGGATAAAGAGTAAATGATTTTGAACAAGATCATGATGTGAGGAGAGCAGTGCTTTAATAATATCTATCTGTCGGGGGTATTTCAAATGAATTGGAGAAAAGGACATTGGATATAATTATGAGGCAATTTAAATAGTCCAAAGGCAAAATATTTAGACTTTTAACCAGCACGGTAGCAATGAGAATTAAAAGAAGAAGATGGATAAAAGAGCCATTGCTCTAGGGAAGTTATTGTCAAGGTCCTAATTCATGTTGGCTAGTAGTCCCTTTATTTTAGTTTAGTTTATTATGATAAGGACACTTAACGTGAGACCTATCATCTTACAAATTTTTTAACGTACGTTATTGTTGACCATGGGTACAACATGAGACTACAGATCTCCAGGTTCATTTTGCTTGACTGAAACTTTATGCCCATTGGTTAGTAACCCCCCACCACTGGCAACCGCCATTTCACTCTTTGATTCTATGAATTTGACCATTTTAAATGCCTCATATAAATGGAATCATGCAGTGTTTGTCTCTCTGTGACTGGCAAAAGCTTTTTAGTTTGATTTAGTTTAGTTTCATTTTTTGTTTTTGTTGCCTGTGTTTTTGGTGTCATATCCATGAAATCATTGCCAAGACCAGGGTCACGAAGGTTTTTCCCTAAATTTTCTTCTAGGAGTTTTACAGTTTCAGGTTTTACATTTTAGTTCTGTAACCATTTTGAGTTGATTTTGTTGCAGTGTAAGACAAGCATCAGATTTCATTCTTTTGGTTGGGTATAGTGGCTCACATCTGTAATCCTAGCACTTTGGGAGTCTGAGGCAGGAGGATCTCTTGAGGTCAGGAGTTCCAGACAAGCCTCAGCAACAGTAAGATCCTGTCTCTACTAAAAATATAGAAAGAAATTAGCTGGGCAACTAAAAATAGATAAAATTAGCTGGGTGCATGCAGATATAAAGATAGGAAATAAGCACATGAAAAGATGTTCAAGATCATTAGTCCCTAGGGCAATGCAAAATAATTACAAAGATGTGGAATCAACCTAAGTGCCCATCGACAGACAGATGGGTGAAGAAAATGTGGTTTACGTACACAATGGAATAGTAGTATTCAGACAGAAAAAAGAATGTAATCATGTCATTTGCAGCAACATATATGGAACTGGATGGAGGTCATTGAGTGAAATAAGCCAAGCACAGAAAGACAAATATCGCATATTCTCACTCATACGTAGAAGCTTAAAAAGTTGACCTCACAGAGGTAGAGAGAAGAATGACAGATACTAGCATCTGGGAAAGGTGTAGGGGGCAGGAGGAGAAAGACAGATTGGTTAACGGGTACAAACATATAGTTAGAAGGAGTAAGTTCTAATGTCTGGCAGCAGAGTAGAGTGACTGTAGTTAACAACAATGTATTGTATACTTCAAAATAGCTGGAAGAGAGGAGTTGAAATGTTCCCAACACATAGAAACGACAAAGACTCGAGGTGGTGGACACCCCGGATACCCTGACTTGATCATTCCCCATTCTATGCATGTAACAAAGTATCACATGTACCCCATAAATATGTACAAATATGTATCAATTGAAAAATAAAAATAAATAAAATAATCTTGAAGTGAAGCAGCTCTAACACAAAAACCATAGCTATATGAGAAAAAAGTGATATATCTGACTATATAAGACAATTTTAATATGCAAAAAAATGCTATAAATAAAGTCAAAAGACAAATGAGATAAAATATTTTCAAGTCATATCACAAGCAAAGGGATAATTTCCTAATATATTAAAGCTCTCCACCGAGAGTTGGAAGAAGCAGGACAGGATAACTTGGAAGTTTGGGAACTCAGAATTTTCTATCTAAGAAATGGTTGAAGGAATTACAGATGTTTGCCCTGAAAAAGAAAATAAATCTCAAGAATTAAATTTTTTCGGCTTTCTCAAGGGCCATCATAGAGCAAAAAAAAGCCAATAGCATTTCTTTCTTCAAAGGACCAGTAGCAATAGGCAGACACTATAGGGAAAGGTCCAACCCAGATCAATTAACAATAACAACGACAAAACTCCTTTCCTCATCAGAGCCCAGAGATGGCATGTGCTGCCACTGAAGGTGGAGAGGCCCAGAGCTCACAGACAGTGACTTCCTAACCTGGCCACTGAGGAGTGTGCATAATGAATGCTACCTTGACAAACATGTCTCCAGCAGCCCACGAGCGACTCCAAAGGGGAATTTTTGGGTTTTGTTTTTCCTGATGCAGCCCAAGGATACGGCAGACTATACACCTTTTAGAAAAACGATTTCATTCATGCATTTTCCAACCAGTCCCTTCCCTCACTCCCAGGGATCAGGGATTGTATGACACTCAATCCCCATGAATAAACCCTCTTGTCAAAGTTAGCATCTGCTAGGGAGCAAGATCTCTACAAGTTTACATTTCAAATGGAAAGGAGCAGTAAGGTAACTCAGCAACAGAAACACAAGTGAATATTCAGGGATACATTTGAATAGACGTAGTGCAGTTCCTCTTAGCTGAATTTCTGAATTTATTACTGGGTAATAAAAGGAAAATTTTCCTTCAAAAAACAAATGCAGAGTTCAAACACTCAGCAGAAACACTGTGAGGTGACTTTTCAGATCATTCCTAAGACTTGTGCCCAGCCATGGCATTCTATTCCCTGATGACACTCTTCTATAAATCTACAATAAAACCACTTCATTTTGATTGTGCTTTGCATACACTATCCCACCTGAATTTTACAATAACCTGGTGAGAAAGGCCAAGCAGAGGTTATCATCCCTGTTTTGCAGATGAGGAAACTCAGGAAGAATCAATAGCATCTGACCACCCCCAACCCATGTTTCCTGACCCCAAGCCAGAGGTACTTTAAGTTTGTCAATAATTCTCAACATTCTCCTGCCAAATGTCAGTCCATGGCAGAACTGTCATCCAAATGAGAAAAAGAGGTAATGAAATTACTTCTGTATAAGTTAAATTGACTTCATAGGAAGCCCTATTCTTCACTCATAGATTACAACCTTCTGAATTTTGGTGTTAAAGTGTACTATCATTTATCAAATGTTAAAGGTAGTTTATTTCTTTCATGTTTATGATGAGCAAAATTGAAAGTTGACACCCCCCCAAAAAAATTTCTGGAGACTTTTCTGGTCTATTCCATCCAAAATTCTGGGAACCACCTGAAGGAGACATAAGGCTAAGTCGGAGTTGATGGGCTGGCTCCATAATTCGGGAAAGTATTAGTATTCAGTGACTATAACACAGTGGATGGTTGTTCTAGCCCTGGAGAAGGGCAGATCATTCCAGAAGCTATGGGACAAAACCCTAAAAACAACCCCACATACATATCCCCACCCCACCCAGTGGTTCATGGGAGGCAATGCCCTGAAGCAATTAGGTATCTGAAATCTGCATCAACAGAAACTTCCCCGCTGAAGTCCCAAAGTGGCCTGAACATGATTTAGGAACCATCTCAAAGTCAAAAAGCAACGTAACTGTGTGAGAACAAGCCACATGGCAGACATTAGCATCAAAAGTTAATTGCTATTTATACACAAAACATTGTTTCTAACTGGATTATTCATGTCCCCTAAATACATTTAAACACTTAAAAAAGTCATTACAGCGACGTGAGCCATCACCATGTGCTGTCATAGCCATGTGTGGTTTTTATAAAGCTGAAATCGCTTATAATTCAGCTTTTACCCAGTTCTAATTTTCTCGAAGTATAATCTGGCGGTGTGTGAAACCAGTTGATTCCTCTACTTTCTTTCAAATTTCAAGCCACGAATCCCTGGAGACGCGCTGCATGTATTTCCCCCGCTGTACGTACCAAACCAGCAGACCAGAGCACGACTTATTTTAACAGCGTGGATTACAGAGTGGTTAAGTCAACCGCCGCAGGGAGAGGTGGTCGCCGGCCTGCCCCGCACAGACGGGCACCGGGAGACCCGAGCTGCAGGCCGCGTAAACCCTGGGCGCTGCCGTGCTGCAACCAGAGCCCTCTCTGCACGCCGTTCACACGCCCCAACTGCTGGTAATTAATCCACGGTTAGTTCATTTCAGCTGATATATGAACCTAAGCTTTTGCTGAGTGATGTAATATTTCAAAAGCGGGACTGTGCTGTGGAATTTATTGGACTTCCTGAAATCACCAATGTAATTGTTTTTGCTGTTCACATATTAGGCACGGTCTCAGGAGGAAACGCTGATTCTTCTCATATAATACTCTTTCCCCAAAGTTTGAAAGTCTGTCATCTTTCTCAATATACTCACTTCGTTAAATAGTTTACGGCTTGCAAGAGGGTCACAAAGTCTGAGTAACAAAATGACTGTCCTGACAGATTTAGACAATAAAACACCAGATTGTTACATAAATGTTTTTCTCAGAGGCTGTTTCTGAAACACATACTAAATGCAAATATTGAAACACCTGCATGCCAAGCACAACTCTTTTAACAGATGTTAATCCCTGTGCATGTAACCAGTGGATTTAGATCACATAAATGTCACTTACTCCCTCCAGACTATCTTGGAAAACTACCAATTACCTTCCTTCAGTTTGACGAAGAGACTGTCACTCCCCACGTTATAATTTCATTTTATACTTGGTAATGGGAATATCTAAAAAGCACACTCGAAATATGAAAAGCCAGCCTGAGACTCAGGCAAAGCCTTTGTAATACATCAGAGGGGACCATGTAAGTTGTCTACATTTAGCATGGAAAAATATTTACAAGGATTGACAAGGTTACAAAATTTTTTATTTTTCTCCGTGGCCCTGAAAATGGAAAGGTTTGATTTAACCCGTCACTAACCAGGACGACTCACTGAAACACAGTCATCCTTTTTCCCTTCGTTTCTGAGGCTCACTGGGCACCCTGGCTCAGAGTTAAAACCTGCCCCAATACCTGGGGTTATTTCCTACTTGCGATGCCTCTAAGAGATCTTCTTAATTCTGTAATCTTCCAGCTATGAATCATCCCTGGGAGTCAATTGTTTATAATAATAGAAATTGTCATGTTGGTGCTGGACCCTGTGCTGGGTGCTTGACATATATATAGCATCTCCTTTAATTCTCAAATTATCTCAAGAAGTGGGTTGTATTTTCCACATTTACTGATAGCTCAGAAAGGCCACGTAACGGACCCTGACTCACACGGGGAATGAGCCGCACAGTCCGGATTCTAATCCAGCTCCAAAGCTGCTGCTTTGCGTTCAGGCCCTGACACCTCTCCCTTATCTATGAAATAATGTCCTGTGGAGGAGCCTTCTATTTCCATCTTGAAACGCATTTTGTTCTTTTATTTTTAAAAGATATGGAGAAGAAAAACATTTCTTAGGTTGCCAAAATATTTCACATACACATGCTGGTCTCATTCCCTGCTTCCGCACCGAGAGCCAGACATGACCTGCACAGTGTGGTTACCTAGTTAGTTCTCAGTAAATATGGACTCGTTGCTTGACGAATTCACATCTACGTGGGCAATGCTGTCTCACAATTTGCCTTCCACCTGGCTGCACATTGCCTGGCCCCATTTATAAAAGAAGCTTCTGAATAAAGACAGAGCTAGCCTTGCTTCATGAGAGCCCCTTCCATCCCCTCTATTTAATCAGAAATAAATCAATAGAGTCACTAACACACCAAGATTAAACTCCAGTAAAGTCAAGCCAAGAGTTAGCTGTGGAATCCTGGCATGCTGCAGCTACGAAATCATAAAAACTTCCAGATCCTTAGTCTAGGAATTCTATTTCTTTGGTCACTATAGCATGACAAACAGGAAATTATGGCCAATTTTTCATTTTGTTACCATGGACAACCTTTCCAATCGTGGCTTTTTCTCATACTCTCGTACATGTTCTCTACATACCATCTACAGTGTTCAGTGTTATAGCGGGTACAAAATAAGCCCTCAAAGACTCCCCTTGAAAAGAAAATACTGACATATGAAACCATTAGAAATGAGAAGGTATGTATTAAAATATTAATAATAAAATCTTGATAGAAGCTATAATTAAAATGAAAGGTCAAACAAAGAAAGAGTTTTCTGTAAAATGTAGGCACCAAGAAGGCAGAAAGGAGGTAGTTCTTAAAATTTTAATTTTCAGGGATGAATGGTATTTAAGTAGGCACAAAGGGGCAAGAGGATTGTTAGGGGACAGTTCTCTGTGGGTCTTTTACATTTTTTCATTTCTGGCAAGCGGAGGCACGAACTGCCATTGTTCCAAACTATCTTTTCAAGGATGTTGGTATAGCTAACCACCTTGAAAGATAAAAATAAAGTCTCTCTCCGAGGGCAAAGGAGCAGACATGCTTACTACTGCCCATGATAAAAGTCTGGATCTTGGAGTACCGACACAAACACCAGTACTCTGCCCACTGCGATCACTTGAGTCATGAAACCGTGGCGGGCTAACGTGTTAGGCAGCAAGTAAGGTACCACATCAGAGACTGCACGGTTCATAACAGGTATATTTGAGGCCAGGTCACAAACCGAATAAAGGCCTAGAAATAGGAATATGCAGGGAAAACATAAGGAAAGATACTATATATCCAGGTAGTTCTAAATGCCATCACTGGAGTGGGTCCTTATAACTGCAGTAGGACTACAACCAGCCAGATTCTGCCAAGTGAGTTAATTATAGTCCGGATTTAAATTAACTACATTGTGAGAAGAAATTTTTTTTCCTATGTGCCATGTAAGGTAATAGAATAATACATTTAGATTTGTTGTCTGCGGTGGGACAGAATCGATTCTCTTCCCTAAAAGTGACTAATGCAGCCAGGGGGCCCTTGCGGAAGCGCTGACCCACTGTCTCAGTTGGTTCAGGCTGCTGTAACAAAGTGTCATACACAGGGTGGCTTATGAACAACGGAAACATATTTGTCACGGTTCTGGAGGCTGGAAGTCCCAGGTGAGGGTGCCAGGACACCAGGTTCTGGTGAGGCCCCCCACAGGTTGCAGATGGCCGACTTCTGCTTCCCACATGGTGAAAGGAGGGTGCAAGAGCTCTCGGCAGTTCCTTTGTTAAGGGCACTGATCCCATTCATGAGGGCTCCACTCTCATGAACTGCTTCCAAGGGCCCCACCTCCTAATACCACCACACTAGGGGTTAGGATTTCAATATATGAATTTGGGGGGAACATAAATGTAACATCCACTGTGATTTTTACTGCTCAGCATAATGGGGGATAAGAGCACTGAAATGTTTGCACAGTTTCTTTTCAGTGGATTAAATTTAGATTTTATCAATCACATTTCCCTTCCCGCCTTAGTCACCAGGAAGTTCAGAACCAAAATGAACTCAGCTTTACTCACATTAGTCTCAATGTTCTGCCATTTTTCTAGAATACCGAGATAGACTATATCGAAAAGTTCATTGCAATGGATGAAAAATAATCAGAATTTATACTATGTTTAACATCTGAGTTTTCAGAGAATGTGTTACCTGCTCTCGGCAATCTCCAGGAAGGCTATACTTAGACTGTTTGCCATCTCAGTGTAAGACAGTGTCAAATGAAGCCCTCTGATATTTATTGGAAAACACAGGGACTGTGACATTTTTAGTACTGAATACAATTCTAATGGTCTGAAAAAGGTAGATGTCTTTGTTCTAATTCTCCCCAGCTTTAACCTTCGCATTAGATTTCCTCTGGTCTTGACTTTCTATTCATGCATACTTTTAGTCTTATTTTACATATTCATGTATATCACCTCAAATCTTTTTTGGAATAAATAGACTATTAATTAGTCAATAATAGATTATTGGTCATTTAAATAATTAAGCCTTGATCAATCTATGAACTGCTTGCCCAAAATCTTAACCTCTTTTTCTCAATATCTTTTAGAGTCAAGAAGTGGAAATTCCAGTCAGTTGCACATTTGGCAGGCAAAGTAACTACACTCCTCAACCTCTAGATGTTGCATAATCATTCCACACACAATCCAGGAGCTGGGATAGGGAGAAAGAAAGAGTGAAACAATTTAGGTTCTTCCCAAGGAGTCACAAAGTTTTGCATGATCGTGGAAGAAAGAATGCTGTCCAGGTTTGTCTAGATGCCATAATGATTGGCTCTACATAAAAGTGTACAAAGACTGTGTTTGTAGAGCACCATACTTGTAGATCGCCTTGACATAGCCAGGCTGATGTCAACATATCAATAATGTGTGCTCCTGCTACATTGCACTTTTCACCTTCAATTGTCTTTACAAGCATTAGCTAAAATTGTTGACACAAAGTGCCGCATGGTTTAATTAAATTGAAATGATTCAGGGCAGGGAATGGTGCCTGGACAAGTGGACAATTGGAAGATGCTTTCCAAATGTTGTTCTTCCAATAGAGTATGTGGAATCCGCAAAATAACAGTAATTATTTCAGCACCATGAATCAAGCTAAAATACTTGTTTCCAGAAATGTCCAATAGAATGAACACCTTCCAGACTCAAGTCATCGCAACATAATGCAGCTGTCTGAAACAACTATGGAATTTCTGGGTTTTTTTTTTTTAAATAAGAAAGCACATTTTGAGTCACAGATAATAGGTAAGATTTACATATTTAAAGGTCACACCAATAACAGTCAAGCTGAGAGTCAAATCAAAGACTCAATACCATTCAAAATAGCTACAAAGAAAATAAAATACCTAGGAATATTCTTAACCAAGGAGGTGAAAGATCTCTACAAGGAGAGCTATGAAACTCTGAGGAAAGAAATCACGGAGAATACAAATAAATGGAAAAACATATCATGCTCATGGATTAATAGAATCAATATTATTAAAATGTCCATACTACCCAAAGTGATTTACAGATTCAATGCAATCCCCAACAAAATACCAACGGCATATTTCGCAGATCTAGAAAAAATAATTCTACACTTTGTTAGGAACCAGAAAAGATCCTGAATAGTCAAAGCAATCTTAAGCAAAAGGAACAAATCTGGAGGTGTCACGTTACCAGACTTCAAACAATACTACAAGGTTATAGTAACCAAAACAACATGCTATTGGCACAAAAATAGAGACATAGACCAATGGAACAAAACAGAGAACCCAGATATAAAACCATCACATACAGCCCACTGATCTTTGACAAAGCAGACAACAGCATACACTGTGGAAAAGAAGCCCTATTCAAGAAATGGTGCTAGGAAAATGGAATGTCCACGTGCAGAAGAATGAATCAGGATCCCTATCTCTCGCCACTCACAAAAATTAATTCAATATGGATAAAAGACTTAAATGTAAGGCCTGAAACCATAAGAATTTTAGAAGAAAATGTAAGAAAAACTCTTCTAGATATTGGCAAAGAATTTATGACTAAGACCCCAAAGACAATGACAGCAACAACAAAAATAAATAAATGAGACTTGATAAATTAAAAAACTTCTGCACAGCTAAGAAAATAATCAATAGAGCAAATAGACAACCTACAGAATGGGAGAAAATATTCACAAGCTATACAGCCAATAAAGGGCTAATAACGAGAATCTACAAGGAATTCAAACAAATCAGCAGGAAAAAAACAAACAACCCCATTAAAAAGTGGGCAAAAGACATGAATAGAAGTTTTTCAAAAGAAGATAGACAAATGACCAACAAACACATGAAATAATGCTCAATATAACTAATCGTCAGGGAAATGCAAATTAAAACCACAGTGAGATATCACCTTACCCCTGTTAGAATGGCTTTTATTTAAAAACCCAAAAACAATAGATGCTGGCATGGATGCAGAGAGAAAGGAATACTTATACATTGTTTGTGGAACTGCAAATTAGTACAACCTGTATGGAAAACAATATGGAGATTCCTCAAAGACCTAAAAGTCAACCTACCATTTGATCCAGCAATCCCACTACTGGGTATCTACCCAAAGGAAAAGAAGTCGTTTTATCAAAAAGACACCTGCACTCAAATATTTATTGCAGCGCAATTCATAATTGCAAAGATATGGAATCAACCCAAGTGCCCATCAATTCATGAGTGTATTAACAAAATGTGATATAAGTTTACTATGGAGTACCATTCACCCATAAAAAAGGATGAATTAATACCTTTTGCAGCAACCTAGATGGAACTGGAGACCATTATCCTAAGTGAAGCATCTCAGGAATGGAAAAATACCACAAGTACTCTCTAATAAATTGGAACTAACTGATGTGCACAGAGGGAAGTAAAAGTCATTGGAAATCAAGTAGGGGGACAGGGAGAAAGGGATGGGCAAAAACCTACCTAATGGGTACAATGAACACTATTCAGGTGATGGGCACATTTATAATCCTGACTGAAGCATTACAAAAGTTTGTCCACGTAACAAAAATATTTGTACCCCCTTAATATTTTGAAATTTTAAAAAAATCAAGAAAAAGGATAAATAAGAAAAGGATGACAGCAATGCTTTGAAAAAATGGCTTTTGTCTTTACTTACAAGGGATGATCTTCTGTAAAATGCAACTAGGGATGCAAACGTAAAGGATGCAGTGGTGAAGTGTGCAGGACAAAATAGAGAATAGGAAAGAACACTCACTGTTTTTAACGAGATTGTGCAAGACACGAAAACAGCTGAGAGGAGAGGATTCACTTACGTATTGCCCCCATTTTGATAAGCTAAGATTACACCTATCTAGAGTAGCAGTGCACTGCAGAGGCCAAGAGCTAGACTTCAGATCGTCTGGATCAGCCGAAGCCTGGCCCTGTAATTCCCTCCCTCTGTGTGCTTGAGAAGTTACTTAGCTTCTCTAAACCTGGGTTTCCTTATCAGCAAACTAGGATTGAAAGGTTTTTGTCAAAAGCAAATGAGATAATGCCTAGAAAGCACATAGAGCTATACCTAACATATGTAAGATTCTGTGAGTGGTAGATATTTTTATTATTACGTTTTGATTTAATGATAGAATGTACTGCAACGATGCAGTACCAGACGCATTTTCTATTGGTAATTTAATGGCCTTATATTTAAGCCTGTTTTAAGGACAGAAGTCTACTCTGTTTTCCAAAGTGCCTAAGGAAATCTGACTGTAATATCTTTACAGGGACATCTTACTTTTTTAAACCACTAGAGTCACATTCAACCCTAAAAATGTCACACGTCCTTGTATTTTCCAATAAATATCAGAAGGCTTCATTTGACACTGTGTTTTACTGAGATGAAAAATATTCTACAGTAAGTATAGCCCTCCTAGAGATTCTCAAATGCAGATAACACATTCTGAAAGCTTCTCAAATGTTAAACACAGTACTTAGTTTTGATTACTTATCACACATCTCAATGGGCATTTCAATATAGTCTATCTTGATGTTCCAGAAATATGACAGAACGTTAAGTGTATAGGCACTGTCTGTGTTTTAAGAAAATCCATGAAGCAAGTTGTTTTTATAAAACCAGATGTGGTGATTGAATTAACTATAGCATTAGTGCTACCTGTTTTTCCATTGTGAAATAGTTATACAGTTTCTATATATTTAAAGAAACATATTTTATATATTTAAAGATATGATTTTGTCTAAACTAATCACTGTAACAGGGCTCACTTTCAATGAATTTCAATCATATATTGTAAGATACATGTATAAAATGTAAATTAATGTATAATTTGTGTTATAAAACGCAGTGCTGCTTGCGAAATAGCGCTTGATCTAAAAAGCTCTAAAAGAAGTACAAATTAGTGGCAGAAGTCATTGTCACTTGAAGACCAAACCCAAACTAAAATGAAAAAGGTCTGAATCACAATATATCAATGAGAATAAAAGGTTTTATTTAATAAATTTTTATTTTACAAATAATGTAACAGGTCTGAGCAACTATACAAACAAAAAATATGTAATTAACTTATTAATTAAGGACTAAGCAACCATTTTGTGGATTATCAAACACCTTTGTTTTATCCTCCTCCCTATAACTACCTGCCTTTGAGCTGGCCTCCCAACTTGAATTGATTATAATAAAATGGCTGGGATCCACACATTTTTTTCTGTATAGGGCCAGATAGTAAATATTTTAAGCTTTAAAAGCCATATGGTTTCTATTGCAATTACTCATCTGCTGTTTTAGCATGGAAGCAGGCACAGATAATATCCACAGACAATAAGTAAGCAAATGGACATGGCTATGTTCCAATAAAACTTTATTTATAAAAACAGATGTCAAGATAGATTTGTTGACCCCGATTCTTCCTCCTGCAGAGATAACTCTCTTCTTACTTCCTTGATTAACTCAAAGAAGAAAAGGGAATAAACATGGTAGCTGACCACCTGACTCAAACGTTCTATTAAATATCTGAAGATCAGGGTGGAGAATTGAGTTAGAAATGTGATCATACACCCCAGTTGTTAAAAGTGGCCCTAATTTATGACGTGTTCCTATGTAAAGATTTCCTTTTCTCTTTGTATATGTAGATAACAAAGATATATTTAAAAGCTATTTCTGAGACATTTCCTAAAAGGGAATATGTCTGGAAAGCTTGAAGATTATTTTACTTTCTAACACAAGTAACTCTTTTGCAAATGTGAGAAAAATCAGAAATAACTAAACATGCACCCAATGTGTTACTCTCTTCTGCTGGCAAAGACAAAGCTCAAACAGTGACTACTGTGTCACCTGACAGGAAGACACCACATGCAAATGTGTGGTTGCTTCTCTTCACTCGAACAGAAGCTGTTATTCTAACTAAAGTTGGATTGGAGCTAGAGTATCCTAAGAAAAATAATATAAGGTAGGAGTAAGCCCTTTCTTTTGGACATTTATTCATTTGTTCTTTCAACAAATGTATGTTGAGCACCCAGCATGTGCCAGTACCACTCAGGCACTAGGAACAGGGCATGAGAACAGACAAGATGTTCACGGACCTCACATTCTAGTAGTGGCAGACAGGGAATAGATAAAGCAAAAGTTTCAAATATGTAATACATTATGTGACAATAAATAGCAGAGAGAAAAAGAAAATTGGGGAGGGGAACAGGAGATATAGGGCCTGGGAATCACAATTTCATAGAAAGCAGCCAGAGAAATCCTCACTGAGAATTTGACGTCTGAGTACAGAGGTACTGAGGGATCCAGCCAGAAAGAGGGTGAGGAGTGGTCCAGACAGAGGGAGCAGCAAGTGCAAATGCCCCGAGGTGAGAGGATGCCTGGTGAGTTGAAGAGGCAAAGGGAGAAGGAGGGAAACCAGTTAGAAGAACATTGTATTTAATAATAACCTGGTGAGACATGTGATGGCTTGAACCAAGGTGGTCGAGGTAGATATTTTCCTATTTCTATTTATTCTGCAGAATCAATACATCCTAGGGAACATCTGGAAAGAAACAGGGAGATGGTTTTAAATGCAGTCTTGCTGCAATTCAGCAGCCCTGAGAGATCTCAGAGAGGTCAGGCAAGGAGAACGGGGTCTGAGCGCCATACGCAGTATCTCATAGGCTTTTTCTCTGGAGTGTCAGAAATTGGTAACATTAAGCCTGGGCATGAAAGGAAAAGAGCAGCAGAGGAAAGGCTCATCATGTTCACTCTCAGTTTCTCAGTTTTTCTAACTATAAATTCAACATTTATAGTTAAATCTGCCTGTGCCCATCGCTGCTGCTTCACACTTGCTCTGGACTAATCCAGGGCGGATGGACTGTGTGTGAATTTCCTGTAGAAGAGAGTGGAGTATAGGACGGTTGCTTTTGGAAGCTGGGGATGGAAGAAGGATGGGAAATTCTCCATTCTCTGATTTCCTCAGTACAGAATACCTAGACCTGTCGCACGCTAACAACTACAGAGGGCAGAGCGGGTATTTCATGGAAGCTCAGTGTGCTCTGTAGGTGCAGCAATTATTTGTCAAATCAGATGTAATTGAATTACACAGCAAGTTCTATTTATTTCCAGATAACAGACCTATTTGATTCCTACAGTTTTGATGCTTTCCTCTATATGGTTGCTGGTTCCCAAATTTAACATTTTTTAAAAAGTGTGATATATTCGTGTGCTTTGGGAAGATACAATTCTTGTACTATGTTTGAAACAAAAGAAGCAGCAATGTACAATAAGACTATACCTCGTATGTGACCCTCAAATAGTTGGTTTGTAAACACTTATGACAGAGTCACAGAATTTAAGGTAAATATAAACAAAATACTATATAAGCAAGGTCAAATAATTTTCCAGTAGATTAATACATGGCATCATGGTCATACAGTGTCTTGCTCACAGTAGGGACCCACATGTCTGATAATTAACTGGTGTTCTCGTAGACTCCGGCATTCAGACCTTCCTGGACAGCCCAGCCACGTTCACAGGAACCTGGGTGTTTCTGCAACTCTGTAACTCAACTGCAGTCATGAAGACAAATCTCTTTCTGAGAAGTCCCCATTCACCGGGATCTCTGTGGGGAAAGCAGAAAGCTGAGTTTAGGTGACTTGATGTAGTTCCCTATTTTTATAAATGAGGAAGTGTGATGCAGAGAGCCATTTAAGGAAAATAACATGACAAGCACAGCAGGAGACGTGGACTAAGTGCCAACGATAGGATGTGCCCTGCGGGAAGGGGTACGGCCCGATTGCAAACATGTGGGCGACAAGGTCGGGCTGCAGAACCGTCACTTTGGGGGTGTAGGATGGACCCACCTCTCCAGCCATGCATATCAGCAATTGGCTGGCGTCCCATGCTGTCCTGCCGCTGCACCTCCGTAAACGGCCGTCCCTCTGATGGGAATGGCCTCGCCGTCCTTGCCCACCAGACCATCATTCACGTGTCCCTCAGCGTGAGCACGGCCTCCTCACTGGAGGCCCCCGCACAGTCAGTGATTTTTTTTTTTTTTTTTTTTTTTTTTGTGCTCCCTCAGTAGCCATCTGGGACCTGGCACAAAGTTTGCCGGTGTATCTGACTCCACCAACAGACCCAGAGTCCTGTAAAGCAGGGACGGGCCTCACTTATGTTGGCCTGTGAATGCCTAGCGCAGAGCCTGGCACACTGGGCACTCAGAACGTGCCCGGCGCTGCATCTGGGCCAGGGTGTAAAGGGAGTAAGTTCCGCCATCCCCTCCCCTGTCTCGGCACCTCCCACTCTGTGTGTTCCCTTCTCCCTGTGTCCTCAGTTGCCTTTAGGAAGCCTAGAGCTTTTTTTCCCCCTTAATTTTTAAATATACAGATGAAAAAAATTGTATGTATTTATGGTGTACAACTTGATGTTTTGAAATATGCATCTATTGTGAAGTGACTAAATCAAGCTAAATAATATATGCATTACCTCACATATTTATTTGTAGTGAGAGTACTTATAATCTACTCTTAGCAATTTTCAAATACACAATACTTTGTTATTAACTATAATCATCACATTGCAGAATAGACCTCTTGAACTCATTCTTCCCGCCTAATTGAAATTTTGTATCCTTTGACCAACAACTCCTCCCTCCTCCCAAGCCCCTGGCAACCACCATTCCACTCTCTCCTTCCAAGAGTTCAACTTTTTTAGATTCTACATATAAGTGGGATCATGCGACATTTGTCTTCCTATGTCTGGCTTATTTCACCAAATGACTTCCAGTTCTACCCATGTTGCTGCAAATGACAGGATTTCATTCTTCTATGGCTGAATAGTATTCCATTGTGTGTATGGATGGACGCTGAGGCTGATTTCGTATCTTGGCTATTGAGAGAGTCTTCATTTCAATGTCACACTGAAGTTTGTCCTCCAGACTTCTCAAGGTCCAGAACTGTTCCTCTCCTCTACCCCTCAGCACATGCTTTTTGCTTTGCAAGTACTAAAGCTGATCATGGGCTAAAATAACTCATGCTGAAAAATCAATGACATGATTTTCCTTTGGGGAGATAGTTTTGAGAATCCCCCGGGGGGAAAAAATAGCTAATTATTGAACTTCAGACACAATAGCTGATTGGCAGGGGCATGAAAGGGAGGCATTTCACTGTTACAGTGTGCAGTCTGTGAAGCCTAAAAACCATGCTCTGAAGACAGCTTTCTACACCATCTACATGTAGACATGTAAGAATGGACAAAAAAATTTTCATTCACAAAAGCATGGTTATTTCCCCACTATTCCAGCACAAGTATTTTTACATATGTAAATATTTTTGTGATTAAAATGATATTTTCTAATCTTAAAAAACATAACAAGAAGAAAGAAAGAAAGGAAGGAAGGAAGAAAAGTCTCAGAATACACCCAGTGTGATTCCATTTATTTAAAGCTCAAAAACAATCGCAAGAAAACTACATGGTTTATGGCTACATTCATATGTGGGAAAGCAAAGAATGATAAGCACAAATTCAGGCTAGTTACCTCCATGGCAGAGGCAGGGACAGAAGGAAGGACCACCTACAATAGAGTAATAGATTATTTTTTTAGCTAGGCAGTGTGTATTCATTATATTATTATTCTTTAAACTATATATGTGTCTTCTTTCAAACGTATGCCACCTTTCACAATAACAAAAGAAAATTGAGCACTATAAAAAGCTATACAAAGAAAATAATAATCACTCAAAATCCACCACCCAGAATTAACTATTAACAACTTTGAAGACATCTCTTTTTATACACACGTACACACACACAAACCTAAAATGTCATGTGTGTGTAGGATCATATACCATAAATACTGTGTGTAACCTGCTTGTTATTCAACAGTACACTAAATGCTTCATTGTGGGATGAGTCCTGTGACATATAATCAAGAAAAAACATTGAAAGCTCGCTAAGAACTCACACAAGAAGAAATGTCCTCACAGTGTGATTAAATATATTTCCCTCAGATCTCCATATTTATACAAGAGAATTTTATATGTTCTAAACAAATTTCCAGAGGATACCACATAAAATTGACCTCTCCTAAGTAAACTTTGCTCTACGGCATCTCTTCAATCCACAGTCACAGGCAGACTTTTCTCACTTGTGAGCTAAATACTTACTATGGAATAAATGTGCCAAAAATGATATTCATCATTTTCCACTTAGAAAAAAACAACTGTATTACATCAGAGCCCATAAAATACTAACAATGCAGGCGTGGTTTTGCCACTTCTGACATTCATCTCATGTGTAAGACATAGACAGCCACAGCATTTAAATTCTATTCTCTCAATAACAGAGCCGTTTCCATCTAAGACTCCAAATGATGTCTCAGTCGTGGCAACATTTATGAATCCTAATTGCTTGTTACTACTACGTTAGTAAACTATTATTTTAAACTGACATGTCTTCTCGGGCCAATTGTTCCCTTGAACAAACTGCTTGCTGACCAGAGCCTCAGTACATATTTCCTATGAACCTGAATTTTTCAGTACGGCAAGCTGCAACTGGTAATCGTACACTTCACACTCATGGCTTTCTATAAATGTTTGAGTTTGAAATAATAAATGCTTTTAAAAATACCTCCACTTTGATAGGAAAACCCTATTCACCTCACAGCTCATTCCCACTTTTTAGTAATTTTTCTCTCATCAAGTTGACTCAAATTGAAAACATATCACCAAGAGCTGAGCCACATAACAGCTTGACGTAGGTTCCAGAATTGGGGGCAGGGGCCAATGAGTGGGACCTGAGAACTTGTGGAGAAAGGGATTTTTCTTATCAAAACATGATCATGAGTTTGAGAATGTGCTCACAAAAATAATTGTGGCTGAAGCAATCCGTGCAATTCCAACCATCCCCCAAACCATGTTTTATCGGTCTGAAAGATTGTAAGACTTCACACCTACAATTCAAGTCTCTCATTTCCTCCTAAATAAACTAAATTGAATTTCTGTAGCTATAGCCATTTAAAAGGATTTTCCTTTTTTAAGTGAATGCAATGTGCACAGATACTCTCCATTCATTAAATGTGTCGCTCACAAAGCAGGACACTTTCAGAGTAGCAGTGACATGCCAGGCTTTATGAGACTGCAGGCAAATACTGCGATTGGGCTGAATAAAAATATCCCACTGCAATCAAGACAGCTCTGTGGAGGAATTAGAAACAGAATTAATTCACGTCTGCACACAGGTGGGGACTGTAACATTTAGATGACCCTCCTGGCTATGTGGTGTGGTTGGCATGAGCCGCTTCCCTCAGTGAACTAATTTTTCCAATGCTATATCATCTAGAAAAAGGCAAGATAGTTTGTAGAATCGATGTAAAATAGTTGTCCTGTTTGGATATGACAGATACTCATGGGTGGCTCCAAAGCAAGTGAAGTACTGAGTAACACAGAAGGCAAGTAAACTTCATATTATTGTGGAATACCAGATAGCCCCCCTTAATGTTAAATTTCCATCCCTGTTCACACATGTGAAGTTTAATAGATGCTGCACGTGACAACTAAAGACTAACAACAAGCCCACGAGTTTGCTGCACCATGAATATTTCTCTTGCACTCTATGATGTCACAGGATCCACACCACATTAATAATGGATCTTCAGACCAAAGGCAAAGATTGCACATAAGTTGGGATATGTGTTCAAAGAGAAGGAACACACTTGAATTGCGAAGGCCTTGACAGCTCCAACTCAGGTGGTTCATGTAGTTATGTGAAGCACCAGCTTGAGAAGCATTTCAACAAATCATGGCAGGTTGTTCTGCTTCCCTGGCTTAGGAAAACATCTGTGTTATCATGGTCATATCAAATATTTTCATCTTAAAGTTGTTTTTGGCCTGGTAGATTTTTTCTTTTGCATTTTTACATGGGCGTTCTGCCCAACGAAATAATCATTTTTCATTGGGAATATTTTTAAAGCACGTGCTTAAGAATATGCTGTTCTTAACTGGTTTCTTCCCCATTTTCCTTTCATCCTAACACTGCTGTTGGACAAATATTCCCAAAATTCTCCCTTTGTTCCTTTACCCCTGTGCTCAAAATCCTCCATGTTTTCTCACTCCTATGCATTAAGGCCAATGTTCCCAATCTGCTATTTGAGGATTCCACATTGTGGCCCAACCTTTTTTCTATATTCCTCTCCCACACAAATCCCTTGCCTGGGACAAATGAGATGTTTACTTTACTGTCCCTCAAACATGCAGCTTTTGTCCCCACACATTTGCTCAGGTTGTGTTTCCTTCCTATATCAGTCAGCTGTGCTGCAGTAGGAACCAACTTCAAACAACTCAGTGGATACATCAAGTATTTATTTCTCATTCACATCACATGTAGGTTTTTAGCGGGCTTGCTCCCTGCTCCGGGTTCCCACTCTGCTCTAAGTGTCACTTCATTCTGGAGCCAGTAGCCAGGAAGCTGCCACTAGCTGGGACATACTCTTCTCCTGGCAAAAGGCAGAAGCAAAACACACAGCCACATGCAAAGCTCCTGCTCTAATGTGGCATACACCAGGGTTCACCCAGAGTTCACTGGCCAGAGCAAGTCACGTAGGCAAGCCCAACATCAATGAGCCAAGAAGGTGTTCTTCTCCTGCAAGCAGGAATCACAAATCACATTACAACTAGCATGTGTGAGCAATCCTCTTACAGGAAAGGACAGAGGTTAATAACTGCAAACAAAAATAAAATCTACCCCACAAGCTGAATCATTTCCCCCACCCTTCTACTAATAAGTACCCCCTCTGTTTGGACCTTGCTCCAAGTCCCATTGCTTATCCACTAGTCTGCCCTAAATACCATGTGTTCTTCCTGGAGTGCCACTCAACAGGGTCACACATTCAGCACTTACCTTACGCCACTGTACACAACAAGTCATGCACCAGCCACCTGACTTGTACTCATTCCTGACCAGGCCATCACCTTCCTGAGGGTGAGATTAAATCTTACACCTTTTAAGGCATGGAATCCCCCTAAGTGCCCATGGATTCATGAGTGGATAGAGAAAATGTGGTACATATACACCCTGGAGTAAACTCGGCCATAAAAAGGAATGAAATCCTGTCTTTCATAGCGACTTGGATGGACTGGAGACCGTTATCCTAAGTGAAGTATCTCAGGAACAGAAAAATAAACACCACGTGTTCCCACTAATAAGTAGGAGCTAAATGATGGGCACAGAGAGAGGTAAAGGACATTGGAAACTAAGAAGGGGGAGGGGAAGGGATGAAAACTTACCTATCTGGTACAGGAACACTGTCCCAGTGACGGGCACACTGACAGCCCTCACTTCAGCCTTATACATTGTGTCCCTGTAACCAAAATATCTGCAGCCTCTTAATATTTTGAAATTTAAATAAATAAATAAATCACCATCCACCGTTTTGCAACTTCACTGATTGTATAAGCTATGCTGTTACGTAACTGTTTCTTGCTGAAGGAAATGTTAGTGATCCTGCTTTTCTACCATGGGAAACAAATTTCATCTTGAAGGAAGAAGAGTAGACTTAGTCCAAAGGAGTCTTATTACCAAATTTTAGGGTCTTCTCTCCATTATGTAAAGCCTGACCGAAACAAATACGTGGAGATGCGGCCCGTTTGCACGCACACCTGGCGCCGAGCCACTTACGAAATCAAACGTGCTGCGACGCGGGCCGCGCCTACAGGGAAGGTGTGGGTCCTCCCACACTTCCCGACAGCCCCCGTCGGCCCCGGTTTGCAAGCTGTCACCTGGACAAACAGAAACGGAATGATTGATTTTAATGGGAAGTAGCCCTGCTAAAAATGAAAAATTCTAAAGAAATCTTAGTATTTTTAAATAATTCCCTTTCAATCCTTATAACACCCACAGTTCTAGAGCCAGATTCACAAGTCACACAATTCAACAGGATTTTCCCAAAAGAAAGAATTCCTGGCAGCAAACCAGCAGGAGGCATAGTGCCACCGTGCCAGGGTGCCGTGGCTTCTATGTTTAATGTTTTATTGCCTTTCTCCCGGCTAATCAGTACTCGGGGATTCATCTTGAATGTTGCATATTCATTTCACTGTATCGCACCGCGATGCCTTTCATATTTCTTTGTCAGCTCTATTATTTTTTAAATCACCACTCAAACACAACTGCAGTGTCAGGAGGTGACTCCTATCGCGTGAGATACAGTATCTCCATTCAGCAGCCGATGGGAATCTCCCAGCACCTCCTCAGACACACCTGTCGGGGATCGCAGCTATTCTCACATTCCTGCGCGGCCCTTTTCCCTTATTTGAAGTTTTGCTCCCGACTCGGAGCCCTGCAGCCAGTACCTCTCCCACCCACAAATAGAATCTATTAAGAGAAAATTCGTTCCAGACTCATCTCGGGGCCGTGAAGAAGACTGGGTAAACCCCCAGAGGTCTAAAGGTTGACTTGCATTTGGAAAAGCACCCAGAAGTTCAGCTGCTTATCCAGCCCTTATCCACACGGCGGGAGTGGGCCGGGCAGGTGGTGACAGGGAGGAATTAAGGTTCCACCAGGCACCAGAGAGGACCCGCCGTGCAGAAGAAGGGCGGGGACAGGGGGACGTGGAGGGAGCGACAGGTCGGGATCCTCAGTCCAGGCTTTCAGGAGCCTCAGAGAGGAGCGATTCGTGCTGTGCGTGAAACCCCCGGGAAGTCCTAGGGGACCCCGCACGGAGACGGCTCCGGACGGATGGGCAGCTCGTTGGTGAATGATGTCGAGACTCCTTTCCTAAAAGTAGTTTATTTTCTGACTTGAAGATCAAAAGCTTTGGAAAGTAGTGAGGCACCATTATTTCACTGGATTTTTAAAAGGTGATATTTGGAAATGAAGAAAATTATGTCTGGAAAAAGAAACGGGCACAGAGGGCTTTGTTGCAGAGTCCAGCGACGCTGCCCGGGCACTTGGCTGAGAGCGCGCGGGGCTGAACTCTCTCAGCAATGCCGCCGCTCCGTGGGAAACAAAGATTTCTTTGATTGTTTTTTAATCAGCATGGCTGGCGTCGTGATCTGAACTTCAGTGAAAAAAAAAAAATTACTCAAAGCCCTGTTTAATTGAACTAGGTTAATGCAGGCAGTTGAACTATTAAGCCTTAGAATAAAGCACTGAAATAGAAACTTCCCTTAAGCGATCTGCCAAGCCACCTTTTCCTCCCCAGAGCTTCATTTTAATAATTTAACAGAAAAGGTAGCTATTCTATTTGTAAGCACAGTCATTGGGGAAACAAAATTATATCCCATCTCATTGTTAATAACACTCATCAACGCTGGCAAATTGTTTCTTACATGTGCCCCAAAGAAAAAAATTAAAGAAGGCTCCAGCCCATCCCTCACGGTGACTGACACCCTGTCTCCGAGGCCTAATCCCAGTGGCCTTTCTGGAGTCCAGATCGGGTGTATCAGGCACTAAAGATAAGCTAAGGCCTTCCATATGCGTCCTGCTGTCCCAGAAATCATGCTCTCCTAGAAGAAAGAAAAAAGGGTCTATTTCAACAGGGACATATCTTTTCAAATCTCCCCCCAAAATTCAGATAGTCAGATTCCCTTAAGGCCAATGCCAGCCATTTTGTTGATGAACAGCACTAAAAAAGAGAAAAGGCTTGATTATAAGAAAAAGAAACTTAAATTTTTATATATGTGCTTTTCTAGGAACTAAGTACACTAAATACATTCATGAATACCCAGATCCCTCAAGGGAAAAAAGAGAAAACATTCCAAGACAGGAATAATTCTGAACTTTCTTTGAATGTAAAGTGCCAAATAATATAATACCCATTTACGTTACATAACTGTCTACCAAAAGTTGGCCAGCCAAAAAAAAAAAACTTTTCTATCTCCAGGGTTTTTTCATGTAGAGTAGGTTGGGTCTTATCTTTCTAGGATAATACTTCTAAGTATTAAATCCAATTCTGATAAAAAACTAGGTGACTGGGGAGACACAATTTCTCCTGGAGTGTCTAGGCAACAAGTTTGTGTAGATGATGGAAAATTAGTTTTCTTCTGAAACTCACATCACAGCTCTTGTCGTCCTTCCTCCCTTAGAGTTGCAGAACCACAGAAACCCAGGAAGCCATCTGGGAGGGGGGAAGGAAAGAACAGGAAGGAACAAAACAGTGTAACGTTCAATGTAGAGGGAAAATAAAATAATAAATGTTTCAGAAATAGATGCAGCTTCCGTGTGAGAAGTGCATGTCGACAACTCCATGGAGGGAGCAGAATCCTCTCCCGTCACGGCCAGCAGCAGCAGCTAAGCAACTGCCCCAGCAGGTGCCCTGCTCCGGTCTGTCTAATGGCCAAGGGCACGGGCTCTGGAGTCACGTGGGCCGTGTCCACGCTCCACCTCCACCAGCCATTACTTTCATGACCTTGAGCAAATTTCTTGACTTTTCTGCCTCAATTTCCCCATCTGTAAAGTAGAAATAAATATAACATCAATCTCACTAACTGGTTGAGAAGATTAAATTACACAAAGCATATAATGTGTGTATCACAGCGCATGGAAGATAGTAAGCACCCGATAAATGTAGGCTAAGATCGCATTCTTCTTCATCTCTACGACAGCCCTACAGCATCATTGCCATCATCTTCGTTTATAGGAGAACATACAGAGTTAAGGAGGCAACGTAACCTGCCAGTTTCACACCATCCTTTAGCCTCCCATGCAGTATTTGTGTCCCAGAAATATCTGGCTGCAAATCAATGCCATGTCCCTGTACTGTACTGTTTCCCCACTGTCCCTGGACACTCGACGTGAAAAATGCTGACTTAATGTAATGCAAGGGATCAATCAATGGTATCTAAAGACATTTGTCTTTAAAGTTTGTGTACGATCCCACTAAAGCAGTAGTTCTTAACTTTTATTGAGTCATGGATCCCCTCGGAGAATCAGACCAAAGAAAAGGACACTTTCCCCAGAAAAAAAAAAATGTACATATATACACACACCAAATATGCACACAATTTCAGTGGGTTCTGAGACTTAAGAATTCCAAGAAATCCAGGTGAGCAATCACATCCTAAGGAGCCTGGAGATTTGGAAAGCTGTTCCATTTACAAGGATGCTTTTCTCTATCTAGCTGCCATCTCCCTGCTTTGTTTTGCTGTTCCTGTTTGATTTCTTTCTCTTCTTTTCTCTCTCTTTCCTATCTGTTCCCTCTCTCAGTCTTCCTTTCTCAACCCCCCAGCCCCCTCCTACCTTGGCGATCAGACTGGGTCACTATCAGAGTCCCCTCCCTCCCCTCTGCATCCTTCCTGACCAGCTGATTCCGGAGAGGAATCCGATAACTTATCAATAGGCATAGGTTACTCCGTAGGAATACTGGCCAGGCTAGGAAACAGTCTTTCTTTGAAGGATAGCAGATCAGAACCTCTGACTCCACCGGGAAATCTTTTCTCTTAATTCTCCAGTAAACTTGCAGCCACTTTCCATTAAATAGACACAGATTCACTGTATCCTGTTTTCAAGGAAACAGATTCACTAACAAGTTAACAATGCTGGTATAGATATCTGTGTACTCATTTGTTCCCTTATATCTGTGACTTTTTTTATGGTGCCCATCAACTTAGTAGTTAAGCACTCAGAAGGAGACATGTTGGAAACAGAAGTAGTCCTCATATAAGCAACCCGTGCACTAAAATGTGTGTGTCTCCAACAGGTTTCTTGTTTCCCTTCGATGTGCAAGTAAATTCTATTTATACAAGTTCTATAAGGAAAAATTAAGCTTTTAAAAACTCATAATACAGGGCCGGGCGTGGTGGCTCACGCCTGTAATCCCAGTACTATGGGAGGCTGAGGTGGGAGGATCGTTTGATCTCAGGAGTTCAAGACCAGATTGAGCAAGAGCGAGACCCCGTCTCTACTAAAAATAGAAAGAAATGATTTGGACAGCTAAAAATATATATAGAAAAAATTAGCCGGACATGGTGGCTCATGCCTGTACTCCCAGCTACTCGGGAGGCTGAGGCAGGAGGATCGCTTGAGCCCAGGAGTTGGAGGTTGCTGTGAGTGGAGGCTGATGCCATGGCACTCTAGCCTGGGCAACAGAGTGAGACTCTGTCTCAAAAAAAAAAAAAAAAAAAAACCTCATAATACAATTCCTTGGGATCTTTGGCCAACTTTTATAATCAGATATTTGAGTCTTTATATACATTCTTCCTGGAATTGCCTAATATGAAAATCTGGTTAAGTAATTATAAGAATGAAAAGCTTCAAATTGAAATGAAATGTAAAGTCAAGTACTACAATATTGAAATGAAATCTTGCTCACAGATTCTTAGAGTTTACCTTTTAATGCATTTTATACCTCTATAATATTCCATCATCAAAAAAATCTGAAAAGTCAATTATTTCCTTTCCTAAGCAAATAAAAATGCTTTGTCTATACCCAAGAATTTTCTAAGGATGCTTTATAAGAGAATAGACCTCTGCATTTTCCATATGAACGTTTCCACAAAAACCAACTAAGATATGATGACCATGTTTTGAATAAGTCATATTTATACCATAAAGGTGCCTCAGATTATAAAGGGGACACTTTGGGAACTGTCACCCATGAAAAATTCAAGCAGAGAGACAAATACTTTATATGTGAACATTATATGTTTAGTTCAGAGTTTTCTGAATACTTCATAGCAACTTCATCAGCATTTCTGCTTACTATAATGATCATTTAAGGCTCTGTTACTGTGAAGTCATTCACTGAATGGAAACACTTTCTTTTTAACTTAGAAAGAAAAAAAACTGCATAAAATAAATAGCATTGGCAAATGTTTCTAATCATTTCCTGAAAATACCAATCCACCAAACAATCTTTTTATTTACTACGTTTTGCTTAAGTACATAAATCAAAGGACAATAACAAGCCTAATGTCAAAGAAACTTTTTGACACTTCATACATTTGAGCAAGCTTAGCCGATAAACAGTTTAGATGAAGTTATGGTTTGAAATATGTTCCCCCAGAGGACTGTGGTTCATAAATTGCTATCAGGCTACCTCTGTCATTGTTGATTTGAGAGGTGCTCACAGTACCCACAGCTATAACTAAGTCTAGCGTTACCTGACCTGCTTATTCAGAGAGTGATATTTGGTTATACAAAGACAAGTAACCATCCATCCTGTGAGAAACAGGAAGTTTGCTTGTTATCACGCATGTAAAATATTCCATTCTACTTGAAATTTTGACCAACAATTAAAAGAGGAGGTAATATAATCCTTTTTCAAGGATTAACCAGGCTTCCAACCATTTTCATAACCTTAATATGGTACTAAATCAGTTTTTTGTATAACTGTACTAGAAAAGCTTAGAAGAATGAGAAAATTAAAAATAAAAACTACACCAAACAATAGAAATTTGCATCTCAGCATTTTGCAACTCTGCGATTATTTATTACATCTGTGCTCTTAAATTTTCTTTGCAGATGAGTGTTTTTGATAAGCTTATTAAACACAAACCCACAGGCAAATCAAATATTAGTTGCATAATGTGTGTGTGTGTATTCTTTTCCCGGCCTCCAAAACCAACTTGCCAGTAGAGTATGGAACAGTTTATGCCCCAGCCCTGCCCCATGCCCTCTGCCTTGTGGATTTGGGAAATGTCAGAAAAGATCAGAGCAAGGATCCTGCTACTTTTTTATTCCAATCCTCTGGTCTTAACCTTCAAGGAAACATTTAAAGGTTAGTTATGACTTGATCATCCTGCATTAGGTTTGTCATCAATGACCTGGCTTTACAAAAGCACAGAACCAAAGAGTTTTAGAAATGGACTTGATGAGTGTCATCCACCACTAGAGATGTGATAAATTTATGAATTTTATCAGCCTTGCTTTTAAAAGTCCTGGTAAATTAAACAGTCAGAGGTGGAGGTTTCCTGCGAGCCCTCTTAATCATCCGAGTGTCTGCATGACTGCATGTTCCAGGAGAGCTATGCAAATAAAAACTCCACCGCATCCCTTTCACACACAAACCTGACAGACAGAAAGGAAAATGTTTGGTTTTCTAATTTAAAAAACAAAAAAACAACAAATAAAAACTATCTCCCTGGAACTTACTGATGTGAAGCACTTTGGATACCTCCTTCAAGGAAATACCACTTGAGCTACTGTCTCCTACACTTTCGGTAAACTTTCCTAATGTTTCCATAGTAACCTTTGCTAATTTTACACAACCATCCACTCAGCTATCTGAATAAGAAGACAGGTTTTGCCAAAGCAAACGTAAAGTCACCTCCGCTATGACCTTTGGCTAGAATTGCTTCAGAATCAGCGTGCCTGAGAAGAGCCGAGCTCCTTGTTCTCATTCATAATTTACAGAGCTACAGGCCCCGACCTTGCAGAGACAGCCAGATGCCAGCGCGCAATCTCAGGGCTCTCCAGGTCACTGTCAGCACACCGCTCGCCCCCGCCCTGGCACCCCAAAGTCAAAATAAAACCAGTTTGTTTTGAATAATCTTAAATATGAAACACCAGATCTCTTCCATAGTTTGTTATTGCTAATTTAAAAGATCCTCTGATTGCAGAATATCTTTTTTTTTTTTAAGCTATAAACCACAGAACCCTTCTTGCACAAGGACCTTGGGAAACTTCCACAGAATTGGTTTATTCCTCTAAAAAGTACGTAAACAAGCACAGGGCATTTTGCTCGGCTAAAGCACTTCTGACATGTAACTGTTAACCTCTGCAGAAAGGGTCTTCATCTACTTTTTCTCCCGACCTCACATCCCGCCATCCTCTGCAGCAGGTCTGGCCTCACTTCAAAGACCTGCAGGCAGGAGAGGCTGCTGTTTCCTTCTTCCTCCCCCACATCTTCCCCTGTGCCGCTTTGCTTTGCTTTCTTTCTTTTTTTTTTCTTTCACTTTCCTCTTACAGCTTTCCTTCCTTGGTAGAGAAATGTCTAATCTCTCTATCTTCCCACAACTTTACAGCCTGCCTGCCTGGGTGCCCGGCTCTTTGTATTTCCTTTCTTGGAGGAAAAGTCCAGAACTCGCCTGTCGTAGTTTAAAATGACAAACTGAGTCTCAAGTTTGAAGCTGTCTCTACTTTACAACTTGGAACGATAATGGTTTAGGTGAAATAAGGAAAACTTGACCTTAAATTACTAGACAAGTTGGGTCACTATACCCAAAACATGACTTCTTTGAATCAAAGAATGTAAGAGTGGGAAAGAATTTTGAAGGTCTGGCCCACCTCCTCTTATGAAGATAACAGGCCCACACAGGCTACCTAATTCGTCCAAAGCCACGGGGCTGCTTGTGAGAGGCAGAAACCACCTCTTTGGTCCAGGGCTGTCCAGCTTGACACCAGGATTGTGGTATGAAGAGACGTACTCTCTGTCTTGGGTGATGGCCGCTGGAGGGAAGGTGCCTCCCACCTGTCTTTTTTGGACAGGAAGGATACGAACCAGGGCTTTCTGCATCCCCAAATCCACTTGGAGCCCGGGCGTTTGCGATGCACTGTCTGCTCTGACATGGCATTTCTTTCTGTCCTTCTTTGCCTTCATCTTGAGAGGAGAAAAACGTAAACAACTGTACAAAAGATTAAACATATTAAAAGATTAAGTTTGGGATCATGGAATTCCAGAGCTGATAGGAAGCTTGAACTCTTGTAGTCCATGCTTTTCACTTTCCACCGTAGGAAACCGGCGTCCGCGTAGTGACTTGGTGTTGGGAAATGAGCTGGGGGCAGAGGGCCAGGTTTACGACTCGACTCTGCTTTCTTTCCCCTCACGTACCATGCAGCATCTGAATGGTGCTCTATATGACTAGCAATGCATCTAATTTACTGTGTTTGTGTGAATCTCACCTCATTACTTTTGTACTTCAAGGATCTATGATATATAACAATCAGGATGTCTCATAAATTCACTTTCAATCATTTAATTACTCCTAAAATATTTTATAATTACAACTTCTCATGCAATGCCTCCAGCAGTTTCACGTATCAAATATCAAATTTATCACTCTTCTGGGCAATAGCCCAAACATGCAAAATTTCTTTTGTGCTGTATTTTTAGGAAAATATCCACTTTGGCTTTTTAACTTGTTTTTTTCCTGTACTAACCATAAGGGCAATATTGATTTAGTTTTATTTTAAGAAATTTTCTGATAAATGGTTTCCACTAAAGGTTGAAGAATTTTTAAGGAAAACAACTTGTCTTCTACTCATGTTTGTTTTCACCTTGGAGAACAAAGTCCCACGAGTCAATGTTTATAGTCAATCAAAAAAGGGCACATTACTTTCCCATTTTAATGGTAGAACAGGGACCTTTAACTTTCCTGGAGGCTTTGCTTTGGGGTTTATACAGAGCAGAACTTCCTTAACGCTAGTAATCAGACCCACAGGACATGTGTTAATTGTTCCTGACATGTAAAATTATCTACAGTATCTCAGCTAATAACACCACTGCAGACATTTCACTTTTGAAAAACACAGTATTGAAACCAATTACGTGTCTGTTGATTTACTTTTTCCCACTTTCCCAAGACATTAGAATGGTTCATTCCAATAATGTCAAAATTCTAATTCCCAAGTAAAAGCAAAAGTGCTGAAAATACAGAAGCAAGTTACAGTGTACGCCATCACTGGCCAGTTAGAGATGACTGCCAAACCAAAGTACATCAGGGCAGATTTTATTTGTGAAATCCTACAGAAGCATATCATTGATACAGTTTCACAATAGCTGATAGCTTCAAATAAAACATTACTTAGAGGTTAAGTCACCCTAAAACCGGTTATCATTGGTTGCATTGATAATTTGGTGTAAAATGTTGGCTTTAAAAAAAATAAAGAGAAAAAAATCAGCTAAGAAAAAATTTTTTCAGGTTGGCTTTTATTTATATACTCAGGCTTTGAAATTGTTGGCATCAATGAAAGGTCTTGTTTGCAAGACTTAGAAACCTACTCTGATTATCATAAGGAAAAAAAATATGGGGACAGTATTGGGTGGAGGTATAATACGGAGGCTGGCAGGATTGGTGGGAGGCCGGAGCACCAGGCTGGGAAAATGCCAGGAGCCTGGGGGTCCCACAGAGCTGGGCGGCCAGGCGGCTGGGCAGCCCCCAACTCCTCTGCAGCTGCTGCTGCCCGGAATGTGCCTCCGTCCATCCTGCCCCTCCTTACTACTTGCTCCAGATCCAAATGCCCAGAAGACAGCCGGCTGATTGCCCACGTCTAAGTCACACGGTCATCTCAGGGAAGGGACAGGGAGGCTCTGGCTCCTTTAGCCACTTGTGCAGCTCCCAGGACTCCACACAGTGAGGCTTCACCAAAAGGGAGCCAGAGAATAATAAAAAGGGAAATCGGATGATAGAATCTCACACACACACGTGCGCAAAATGACAAAAGTTTACCGTAATTATGATGGTTTCGCTTGTTTTTAAAAAGCCTTTGAATCGGGGAAATGATTTTCTATTTCTGACAAAGTCCACTTTGAGCTTCGGAAATTGAATGCCCTGCATGGAAAACAAAATAGATGAGCCCCATGTCACCGTCTTCGCTGTGACAAGTCCAGTCATACGATGGTTCCTGGGTTTTTTGCCTAACTCCAATCATAGAGATGTGGCTGTAACAGACAGCGAGATCATCTACCCTGGGCTTTGCCCTTGTGACAGATAACAAGGTCTGGCCCTTTCTCAACTAAAGAGAATATATTACTCTCACATCGGATTCCAGCGTTTGGTGAGCATAAGTCAGATTTTTCTCATTTTTCACTTTAGGTGATTCCTATCAGCTTATAGTTGAATTTTCTTTGTATAAGATATGAAATGTAGAAGCATTATTTGCACATAAACATTTCACTAAATGATGGCAAAAAATGCAACCTAACATGGAACTTTACCTTTCATGATATTTTTACCATTTGAATAAAATAAAATTAACTTTTTAAAAGGTCAAAATATCAATTATTTATGCATTCATAGACATTACTTTTCTACTAAAAAATGAAAACATTCTGCACCTGCTATTTTATAATCTATTTTTAAACACAATAATACATTCTGAAATATTTCTAGTCCAATAAATATTCACCCTCCCGAAAAAAGGTCACAGTAATACTTTATTGCATATGTGCTTTTACTAAAGTCCAGATGCTGCCCTTTAAATGAAAAAAGGAAGTGTTCACGCTAAAAATTTTGCCAGATCTGAGCAGGTTTTCATCAGATTCTAACTCTTCAAAACGTAACCTTCGCTGTGAAGAAAGAAGCAGTGAGAGCTTATAATCACATTTACTTCCTTAAAGAATTGTTTCCCATAAAAAGATAATAATGATATAGAAGGATGATGCATATTAGTCAATGCTAAAGAATGGAACTCAATAAATATTTACTTATTAAATGAATAATTATTACATTTATATAGCACTAACCACATCAAGCACTGTTCTCATCACTTCACCCATATTACCTCATTTAATCCTTACAACAGCCCAGTGAACTAGGTATTGTTTCTATACCCATTTTATTGATGAGAAAGTTGAGGGGTAGAATAGTTACATAACTTGCCAAAGGTTTCATAGCTAATCTAAGAGGTCTGATTCCAGATCTATGCTCTTCATAGTAAGTTATTATTTTTTTCAGTCCTCAGTCTTTCAAGAAAAGTAATGGAAGCTCTCTCATTAATGCCATTTAAAGACAAATTATGTAATCAGTTGAGATCATTGAAATAATCCTCCACCTATGCCAAAGTTTGGATCAAAAGATACTACCATTTCATCCCCACATATTACAGCCCATAAAACGGGAGTAGAAGACCCCTTCTCAAAACATAGATGTATTAAGAGAACTATCCCCAGGGTAATTATGCCTTTCCTATCCCATGACCAAGTATGTGGGTTTCCTCGAATATTATGGTTGTCAAGATATGGCCCATGAAGGTTTTGCTTGAGGTACAGTGGTTGTTCCACACAACACAAAGTGAAAGCTACATAAATAGACAAGAACAATTTGATGGTTCAGGTGCCAGGTGCACTTGTAGTTGCCTGAGAGAATAAAGCAGTCTGGAGAGATACCTAATTTACAGCCAGAGAATAGCTTAATGAGTGAAGAAACCAAATCTCTGATGGTGCATTGAATTGTACTTTAAAATGCCAGTGCAGGGCGTCTCAAACAGCCAATCTTTACAGCAACAAGTGATGTGTTTGGAGAAGTAGCCTGAACAGCCTAGAGCACAGCAATTACTAAAAGGTTTCCAGACACGCTAGAGTTATTGGTCCCTGTTACAAACTCCAACTTCCACCATCAGTTACTGCGTTCATTTGTGCCATTGAAGCCGACATCACAGCAACTGGAACAAAAATGATGTTTACATTTACCAGTGTTTTATTTTCAATTAAACATCTCAGCTGCTATTTACATAGTTGAATGGCATGGCATTTATACCATGCAATTTGATGTTAATTCTTTGTAAATATTTCTCCAACTAGAGACCTAAGTTCAAATTAGTTGTGAAAATGTCACTTAAAATAAAATAAACTTTAATTTAATCTTGATCACAAATTATTGTTAAACTAAGGCTGAAAACCTATAAAACTTAAAAATGGAAGGCCAAAGGAATTAACAGAGATATGCACGTGTCCCAGGAAGTGACTTGCTTTTATGCTGTAGGGGCCTTTGAGGACTCAGGGAGACTCATCTCCACGGAGGGTGAGTTGAAGGCAGTGGAGAGTGAAGCTGCAGGGCCAGGAGTGCCAGGACACAGCCAGGCTGGGGACCTGCGCTTCCCCTCCCAGGTCTGCAGTCCCCTCCCAAAACAGGTCACAGCTGGAATGTTTCCCCCATCACCACCACCAGCTGCTCCACTGGAGCTCATTCCCCGTAGCTGGAAATCTCCACTCCATCTGCACCTGAAACTCCCAGGGCCAGGCTCCTCAGCATCCCATTCAGAAAGGAAATAATTTAAGGTCTGCCTAGTGTTCTGTGCTTTCTACCCCAAAATATTCTCTTACCTTGTGGTGTCTTCTTGTGTGCTTGAATAAAGAGAGAAGGCTACGTCAGTAAAGAATGTTTTAGACTTATCTTTTTTAACATTTACATGTTGATTTCTTTCCACTTTCTAGATTCTGACATAGAAATCTGAATTTAGGGAAAACAGGCTTTGGGGTAAGGCTTTCCTTATACGTACACAGTGTAAAAGCCAACACTCACAACTATATAATATGATTCGAGAGATTCCAACCATGATCAAAAAAATAAACTTATGTCCCCACAAATGTCTCCATGGTCTTGGCAGATACCAGTGACGAGGCCACAGTTACCATGTTCTTTTAAACTTCCAGTAGCTCTAGGGAGGAAAACATCAAGCTGGTGCAGTCCTTTACAATTCAGTGTGGATTCCTTTACTAAATTATTTTCCTCTGAGAATGCTAAATTCGACAAAAGAATAAGAAGTTGACAGAGAAAGGGGAGAGATCATTTTTGGGCAGGGGTGAGATGATTTCAAGGAAATTCAACAATGTATCTACTTTGCCGACTTAACCAAATTTGCCTTGGTTTGGAGGAAATAAGATAATAATCCTTCCCTACTCTATTGAGTTGAGTAAATGCAAAGGCTTTCAGTGGTGAAGCAGGCTACATCAATTATACAGAGCCAACTGTGTAAAGCAATAAAGGGTGGCAGGTCTATGTTGGAGTAAGAAGTACAAACTTCATCACAAGAATTGCAAATTTAAAAAACAATTATAAAACAACTTGGCTGGCCAATTAAGACCCGTGTGCAGCTACTAGTTTTTGACCCCTAATGTGTAGTCCAATCTGAGTGAAGTTTCATGCAAGAATTATATGATTCAGGAATTAAATTAAAACATGATTCAGCACCCAGGGAATACTTGTTAAATCAAGAGGATCTAGAAAGAACCCAACTCAGGGGCAATCACTAGTGAGCTTCTCTCTAATTTGGGGGCATATTTCTGATGAGAGTGATGGTGATTAGTTTGGTTACTTGGAAGTTTCCTGTTACGTGGAATGAATTAGCAGCATCCAAGCGGGCTGCAGAGAGAAGGGGACAGCAAAGTGCCAACTTAGACATTTGGGAGCTCAGAACCAGAAAGCCAGGTGTTCACCATCAGCTTTGAAACAAACACAACTTTAAATTCTCTTCTTTTGTTTCCATATCTTGGGAAAGAATACAGCACTCGCAGTGCCTACCTCAGAGTGGTATTATGAATCCCAATCACGTTAGTGCCTCCCAGGTACTTTGAAGATGAAAAGCACTAACTGGGATCCAGCCATGAAGTGGGGCCGAGGCATCCTTAACAATTAGAGCAAAACAGGAAGGGGGCCCCACCGAGGAACTTGGAAGCGGTACAGCCATGTATTAGTTTCTGTGCAAACCTTTTAATAATGAAAGCCTGTGAACTCCTCTTCAGATGAAAAGAGGCTCAACTGTGTCTTTAATTAGATCATCCTATTGGAGCACAATATAGTGATAAAGAAGATTTAATAAAGCATTTTGTCTTTTTATTACTTTGATTTGATGCAACATATCTGCTCATCCAAGCAAGATGTTTAACTTCAAAAGCAGTTCTGTCCACCCTCCCCACAGCCAATAAATAACTCCCAGGGGGAAAAAGAAAACAATATATTTGGAGCATCCCTCTGCTGCTGAGTGATGAAAAGATTCATCATTTTTTCTACCGTGGACACAGGTCTTTAATTAGCCCTTTACTTTTCTCCCATCACTGGTAGGATTTGTAAGAGTTTAAATGTTGCTAGTTTTTGATTAAAACATATGGCAAAGTAATTTGGGAGAAAAAGTCTAATTACTCAACAAGGATGGTAAGACTTCCCTATTTGACATGATCCTGGATAAGCCCATGAGACTGGGAATTTTAGGAATAAACAAAATTAAGTCATAAAACTGTTGGCGTAGAATGCTCTGTATCATGACAAACTTACTCTAAACATCTTTCCTGCACATAGATCTGTAATTAGATTCGGTGCTTGAATTTAAGATTGTGGCCAGCCCAAGCCTAGAAACACATACATAGAATATTTAGGAGGTCAAAGAATTGATTTTTGGAATTCCTCTGCTTCATCTTAACAATAATATTGGCATAGATGACCATATTAGCCAGACAGCCACCCCGAGCCTTTATGTAAGAAAACCTCAGACAAACCCACTCACATAAACAGGTGGACACTGAGTGAGTAGCTGGACGAAGATGAGAAGAAAAAGACGGACGCACCCGAGGGAGGAACTAAAAGATTATCGGCAAGGACAGGAGAGCGAGCAACTCAGGCAGTACGTCCTCTTAACTCTGCCAGATCTAAAAACCATTTTGACTCTTTTGTCCTTAACAAAAACTTGACTATGTTAATGAATCCACAGGCTCTGATGGACACTGACTTAAATCCTCAGGTGAGCAGAGAGCGAGAGAAGAAATGTCTCAGATAAGCCTGTCGGACATAAAGTTATATACAGAATTTCTAAGCGATTTCCCTAAAACCTATTTTTTTGCATGACACAAACAGATTAAAAATAATAGTTATTCCCAACATTTCTGTTCCACAAGAAACCACTGGTTTCTACATTTCCCGACGTGAGTTCCTTTCTACTATCCTACCTTTGGAATCAAAGAAACCTGAATTAAAACTTCACCTTAATCATTAACATGGGCTTCAGTCTTCTTATCTGTAAAACTGGAAACAATAACACAACTCCACTTCAATTTGGCCCCTTGTGCCAGCATTTTAACATTCATTTGTACATTCTCCTACCAATTTGTTGGCAATGATACATCAACATTATATGTAATAAACTGCACATATCCAGGTTAAATTGTTTCCTTATTTATTATTCATAAATTTTCCGAATGCGATTTGCTTGGGGAGTTTTAACTGGCTATTTGGAAGTGCACAGACACAGCTTTAGAGTGAATTTCTAGAGAATACAACGTATCACACTGAAGGGCGTGGCCTGACTCGTCCTGTTTCTTGCAACTAGAAGGGGACGAGGTCCAGAACCAAACCTCACCGGCGTTGGACAGCTCCTGGGCGTCAAGGCCCCACTGCAGGGATCAGGGAGGGTCCTGCTGGCAGAAGTGTGACATCCAGCCGTGGGCTCCACGCACTGCACGGCCTGCCAGTCCCTGCCGAGAACAAGCCCAAAGCCCGGCGCAGGTTGCGTGCTGAGATTCAAGGCATTTACTAGAGGAGGGACTTAAAAGACAGGCTCTTAGTCAAGGTCCTGTGGCTACACGTCCGAGAAACCAACTCAATCCAGCTTAAGCAAACAGGAGAGCTTTTTGGAAGGAACTGAGGTATCTAATGAAACCCAGAGATCTTTCCAGGGCCTAAAAAGCCACCAAGGCAGGTCTGTCTGTCTGTCTGTCTCTGTCACCCTGCCCCTTCTCTCCCCAGCATCTCCTTCCTGGCGGGAGATGCTGCCCTGCGGCATTGCTCGCGGTACCGCACGGAGCGGCGGCAGCTCCCCAGGCTGGGTGATGCCGCACGTGGGCTCCAGGTTCCCTGGAACAGACTCCGAGGACCCCTGCTCGGGTCAGATGCTACTACCCGCCCGCCAGAGACCGGAGCCTGAGCTGGAGCTAGAGCTCTCAGGAGAAGAAGTCACTGTGAGGATCGTCACCAGAAATGTTTCAGCTACAAAAAAGGGCAGAAACTCTGGAACAAACCAGCAATCGAAACAAACCACGCTGAGCCCGAGCGTGCAGTGGCGCTCTCTGCGCACCGTCTGCCTTGGGGAAAGGTGAGCTCAGGCCTGGGCCTGGAAGGGGGAGATGGAGCAACCCCCGCCACGCAGAGGGCGGAGGCAGCGCTTTGGAAGTCTGGCTGCAGCCCACCCCCAGCACACAAAGGCCCGCAGACTGTATGTCCAAATATGTAAATTATCGATCTGGCTTCAAACCGTTAAGCGGAATGTTTTATCCTCTGACCTTGACAAACACGCCTTCATAACAACCCTCAAGGCCGGGTTCCCACGCAGAATCCTCAGACTCCTCAGAGTTCCACGTGGCAGCACCAGACCGCTGCCCGGGAGCCACTCCCCTCCCTCCCTCCCCGGGCCCTGGAGAGGCCTGACATGGGCCGTGGGCGCCCGTCCTGCACTTCCCGGCTTTGCCCACATGCCTCTCAAATAGCCGCCCCTCGGGCGCAGGTGATAGGAAGTACAGACCCTGAGTGGGGGTAGAACTTAGAGTCCCTGAGACTCTGGGACCCAGAGCATAGCCTGGAGCAGGGTGTCTCAACCTCTGAACTATCGGCTTTTTGGGCAGGGTAAGTGCTTCTTGCTAGAGGGAAGGAAAGCGGTTTTCCTGTGTGTTGTAGAATGTTTAGCCACATTCCTGGCCTCTGCCTTCCCAGAGCCACAGCACTGCCTAAAACTATAACAACCCAAACGGTCTCCTGTGTCTCCTGGGGCTGGGAGGGGAGTCGCTCTGCTACTGACCTAGGAGGGAACCGCTTGTGCTGTGAGTTGCGCAGAGCTGGAGCAGGGCTGCAGTCAGGGCTGGGGGGCTCTCGAAAGCCCCAGGGGCAGAACAGGGACAGCAGCATGCCAGGCTCTGTGTCGGTGGTCTTCACGGAACTGTTTTCTCTCATGCTTCTAACAACCCAGCCAGGTGCATGCCATTAAACTCATCTATGGATGAGGAAACTGAGGCTTGTGGAATTTCAGCAACTTGCTGAATTTTACACATCTAGCAACTGGCAGAACCAGTCATCAGATTCAGGGCTTCATATACACCAGCTAGAATCTCAGGCCTTGAATTGACCCTCGTAGGGAAGTGGCCCAACTCCATTCTCTGCCAGATGTGGAGCAAATTTGTCAATGCTCCATAAATGGTATCCAATGTTAAAGAATATGGGAGTGTTTTTCTGTTTAGGAAAATATCCAAGAGAAGAAGAGAAGGTTATTCCTGACTTTAATACCAACACTAACTTTTTAAAAAATTCATATTTCAGTGGTAACAATCCACTTCCCCCAGTCTCTAATTCATTAGTTAACATAACTTTAATGAAAGTGAAAATGTTTTTTTGACACCAATAAAGGTTATGTATGTGCCATCAGGCAAAGATCAAAGGAAGATGTATATAAATTAAGGTGCATAACTATGTGAGTAGGACCATAGAATCACAGAGCTACGGTTCTTTAAGGGCAGGGTACATACCTTCTTTATTTTGTATCTTATGTATGTGATACATAAAATGCCCTTAAAAAACTTTGTTGAATGAACAAATGGCTTTGGATGTCTCTAGATAATTTTAGTTCAAGAAATACCCTTTCCTCTACCCACAGGAAGATTTTTGGATAATTGCCTAAACTTTTTATTTAACTTTAGCTGTATAAAAACAATCTAAGAGAGAGCCGTGGAATGTATCACATTTAAAAGTTTTAAAACAAATTTTGTGTTTGATGCAGTGCAGTTTCCATTAAGCGATGTATCCAGCAAAACTAAATAAGCATGTGGCATCCAAAAGCTGAAATGCATTAATAAGTACATTTGCATGCACTGGGCCAAGGATATAGTACACAAGGGCAAAGGTTAAACAGTTGGAGGCTCTGGTTTAATAGCAGACCTGAACTGTTATTTAAATGTCACAAATGTCAGTGTTCGTCTTCAAATGGTATTACAGTAGGATTAGTGTCCTAAGCCTTGTTCCAATTTATGGAGAATCAGGGAGAATGATTCTCGTCAACTTGGTCCAGAGCAGGAGAAGATTGATTTTCCTTTACCCCTCGGTCAGCTTTTATGAGTTTTCCAGACCCTACCTTTCCCAGCCTGCATGGTGGATGGAAACTGCCAGATCTGCTCGGAGGCCACGTGCGAGCACAGAATCTGAAAGAGTTATGGCTCATCGAGAAACCAACGAAGAAAATCCTGCCACTCTCAGGCACCTTCCCCCAGCCAGGGCTCCCTGCAGTTGTCAGAACCAGCATGGCGTGAGCCGCAGAACAGGTGTGGGACCAGCCGGCCCAGTTCTCCCGCCGCCAGGGCGGACCAGCTCGTACTGTCTCCATCAGCACCATTTGTCTTTGCTCAACTAAAAGGCACATGGCCCTGCAGCTCTTCTAACCCTTATTATGTTTTGTTTTAATCAGTTATCTTTGTTATTCTTAGCAGTAAAATAAATGTATTTGAGCACCTACAATGTACCAAGTGAGACAGACACAGCATCTCACCTCACTTTACGGCTCACAGAGCTGTGTGAGGTAGGTACTATTGACACTTATTTTAAATAATAAAGATAAAGCTACTTGGCAAGGGTTACCTGATTTCAAGCACCAACTTCTTGACAGCTATGGCAATGGAATGACTTGCCGGAATGACTTGGTGAGAGAGAAGGAGCGGAAAGATCTAAGGCCACAAAGCTTTACCCCTTAAAGTGCTACCAACCGTGGACAGAGATAGGGGGACGTATCTCAACGGGCTGCCGCATTTGAGGTCTCAGCCTCCAGGATGACACCCAGATGGCAGGGGTGGGCCATTCAAGGTGGTCAAAACCTCCAAGCCACAGCGGCTCTTTGCTCCACAGAGCTTTGGGCCTATGACAGGATTGGCTTTTCAAACAGAAGGGGCGGTTTCCTACCACCAGGAAGGCACAGGGGATGTCGGAGGTGGTCAGAGAGACCCGACGTGAGCCACCTCAAGGTCTGCGAGGGGAGCAGCAGAAAATGGCAGGCCAGGTGGGCAAAGGGACACACCCACCTCTCCGCTCCAGCCCTTTCCAGCTCCCAGGCCTTGGAGATTTACAGTAATTTTAGAAAGGAAATGAACTGCTAGTTGTGTGGGGGGTTATGGGGCTGTGGGTGGTGTGGGGAGGCGGCGTAAGGCTGCAGAGAGTCCACAGCAAAAATATTTGAGAAAATAGCCGCTGCATGTGAAGAATTCGACACATATTAAGATCTCCAGAAAGCAAACACTCTGGACCACCAGGCCCCTCTCTAGTAAGTTTTAAAAGAAATGTACTCTCTATCATTCCTTTCCTCATTCCAATTTGATCAGATGACACAAATAAACAATCATATAAATACCTGTTGACAATGAATGAGATAATGCAAAAAATGCAATAAGCTTGATGCAACATTGCAAAGTACAGCTGCGTGTTTAATCGGTAATAACCATCCTTCATATCCTGTAAACATAAAATGCACTGAGTACCTATTAGGTGCCAGGCCTTATTAGACACTTTCACATATTTAGTTATTTTTCTTCACAATAGTCCCGTAAGATAGGTGATATAATTTATACCTTTTACAGCAAAAACAATTGTGTCCCAGGGAAGCTACATGACCCCACCAAAGTCTCACAGCTATAAGACTCTAAACTGAGGTTTCTGAGTCTAAAACTCTTGTTCTTTTCATGTCAGCATCCTGACACTTCAGCAAGGCAAGTAGTTCACATGGGAAGTTGCAAAGAAGAGGTTTATGAAAAGGTCATTATTAAGTCTAGATTTTATTATGACAAAACCTTGCCTAGGTAGGTTTAGGTTGCTAACCTTAGTAGCACCAGTGCCTAGACACTTTAAGTTGTAGCTACATGGATGAAGTAAAGATTTATCATCATATTTTTAAAATTATTGTTTAAAGAATTGGAATTTGGTACCAAGATCCACCATCATGTCATTCCATATAATCCAAATGTATGTGATACCTTGGTCTTATTCACTATGGTCATTTCCACTATTAAGGTCTCTTGTTTTCAATCTTTCATGCATACACACAAACCCTACACACACACACACACACACACACACACACACACACAAAGCAACCCTTGTTTTGTGTTTTTAAGGTTGGATTTAGTCCATAGTTGTTTTTTGAGATTTCTTTGAAAAAATTAGTTTCCAAGTCTAAACAAACTATGAACATCTTCTGCTAAAAACTTTACATAAAGAGAAGTATACTGAAAACAATAATAACAACAATATATAGCCCCCAGACGTGATTGGGAAAAACATAAATCTTTTTTAAAAAGATTTTGATCTGGATTTTTATGCCAAATATGAACATTAAAACTTACTATCTAGTATCATCTCAATTGATTTCTCAGAAAAAAAATAGAAAAATCCTTGTAGGTTGGAGTTCAAATTTCTGTTGTAAGTGATCAGACTTTTATTCTGATGTCTATGCCAGAAAATGTTATGTTCTCATACTTTTTATCCTTTGCTATGACACTAAACATTTGCATCCCTCCTAAAATGTTTGAGAATCAGTTGGTCCTAAAGAGCGAGTATATACTATCCCACAGAGTAGCTGCTTTACTGATAAGAAGTAGAAACAGGAGACTGGGAAAGCCGCATTTGAGGGCAGTGGGGTCCAGGGCAGTAGGGGCAAGAAGAAACAGGATCCAGGGAAACAAATGTTCTTGGGCTACAAAAAGGCTTTTCAGTTTGTAACAAAAATCCAATTCAACTTACAAATTAACCTATTTTAATAATCTGAAAATAATGTCTACATTAAGCTAGGAAGTAAAACCATTCAATCAAGAAATTAAAAATATCAATATGAACTAAGAACTTTCTGATGGTAAATGTATAATAGCTCTTTTGTTACTTTATAAAATAAGTCCAGGAAATATTTTGATAGATTAATACTCCAATGAGTAGCAAGTTACATTTTTCCAGCACAGTAATACAGTCTGCTCTGTTGAGCACCAAACAGAAAATACAAAAATACCCACTGGATAACAATCTGCACACTGTTGAATTTTAGCAGGTGGAATTCCAGCTTGCCAAAGACTCAAAATTAGGAAACTACTCTTCCAGCCATCTCTAGACTGCTCACTCTTTATTTGGTGAACTGAAAACTGTAGGAAGATTGTCCTTAAGTATGTGATTAGATCTTGAACCAATTTTTTGTTTTCTACTACATTCCAAAGAAGTCTTTATGCTGGACAAATAACTCAACAGTGCATTACAAAATGGATAAAGGAGAAGTGATGAAACATCAGTAAATGCAGACCATGAGATTTCTGAAGCTGAATCTTGCTTCCACATATTCATCCAGTTTACCCAAAAGGCAATAATGAGAGTTACTAGATACATCAAAGAGAGGAGGCCCCTTTATTGAAGGGAATAAAATAAAATAGCTAAGCTGCACGTGGAGATTTACTTCACTACAGTTATTTTCTTGTACTAAGGTGTCTTAAAATGTTTTAATTTAAATATTACATGCCATTAAATGATATAAAGAGTTTTATCCCTCCTGGACACAAAAACAGTCACAAGTGTTATATTAGTAGCTCAGTGAGCCATGAAGGCATGAGTTGTAAAACATTTAATATAGGACCACGGTGGTTATTCACAACTGAATAATGAATTGCATGTCACACAAGGCATGATAGTTATCTGTGTTGCTGGAGTTATAGCTGAGGAATTATTGGTCTCCCTTATCTGAAAGACCAAGTGTAGTGTGAGATCAAAGGAGGCAATAATTGTGCAGGAAACAACATCTAAAAAAAATTCCTCTGAGGATGAGAAACTGATTTATAAAGTTCAAGATTAGTCAGTACTGAATATCGTTTTAGGTTACTTAAATTGGATTAAGCATTTCTAACAATACTTGGAATAGGCTCTGTGCAGCAGAAATAAACACTAAAAAATTGCCAAATTACCAAACTAGGGATCCCTTCTGGGGACTGAACAAAACAGTATGTGAAATTATTCTCAGCCATTTACATAGCATGGGAAAAGTCTATATAATAAATACAACATGATTGCATAAATTTGTTTCATTGAAAAAGGAACATGACTCTAGCAGTCTACTCCAGACACCCCTCAGACCAAATTGAATCTCTGTAAGCAAAGGAGACAACAAGAGATTCCTGCCCCTGCCAACTGATGGCACCCAGGATTTTCTAAATTACCAGCCTCTGGTGGCTCAAGTGTGGGCACAAGAAGCATTGGAAGCAGATTGATGGACAGTTCAAATCAACAGCTAGTCCTTGAATGAGGACCAAGCTAGACTATTTCACTTCCTTACCAAAGTACTCCAACAAAGAAAACTTTTGGAATTCACTAACAACTGATTATGAGACATAATTTACGACCATCCTTAAAAACTTACAGAGACAGAAAACACAGCATGGCTTTCCCATCTTGCACAGGTTTCCCTAGCAAAAACTCTTCCCTCAAAAAATTCTCCATTCAAAACTCAATTTAGTTTAAATGAAAAATTTTTATACAAAGCTCTATACAGGCCGGGCGCGGTGGCTCACGCCTGTAATCCTAGCACTCTGGGAGGCCAAGGCAGGTGAATCGCTCGAGGTCAGGAGTTCGAGACCAGCCTGAGCAAGAGCGAGACCCTGTCTCTATTAAAAAATAGAAAGAAATTATCTGGCCAACTAAAAATATATATAGAAAAAATTAGCCGGGCATGGTGGTGCATGCCTGTAGTCCCAGCTACCAGGGAGGCTGAGGCAGGAGGATTGCTTAAGCCCAGGAGTTTGAGGTTGCTGTGAGCTAGGCTGACGCCACGGCACTCACTCTAGCCTGGGCAACACAGCGAGACTCTGTCTCAAAAAAAAAAAAAAAAAAAAAAAAACAAAGCTCTATACAATATTAGCTACCTAAACATTTAAAACTGGGTGTTTGCAAAGAAGGAAAAGAAAGATTAACAATGGTTATCTATGAGTGAGATTAAGAGTGTTTTTTAGTTGCATTTATTTTCTATTTATTTTCCTAGATGAATACCATAAGTATATAAAGTATATATTACCTTTATAATAACAGAAAAACAAAAAATAATTAGGAAATATTCACAATGGGGATTTCAAGTATAGATAATAGATGACTTTTCATTCCACATTTTACTTCTATTTATGTCTCCTTTTGCAAACACAATGACGTTTCTAACACTTTCCATTTCTCTCTGTTGACTCTTTGGAATGTTCCATTTAGCACTTGGGTTTCATTTGTTTTGCCTACCAATGAGAAAAAAATCTCTGGAGGTATTGTCATGCAGTACTAGGTTAAGACTTCAGTAAGCCTAGTGAAGATTTGATCCCCCAGCTATGCCTGCAGGATAATAACAGTCAATGCTTTTCTCCTGATTTAAAGATACGGTCTTCTATGACCATTTACCTTACTGTGATCTAATAACAAAACTTTAACACGAATTAATTCTACACCATTACCATTCCACAGGAAAGTAATCCTGAAACAAACCCATTTCTTTTCACATTTTAAAACTCTAGGGATAATATAGCTGGTTGCGGTGAATAAATAAACATGTATAGTTAATATAGAAAGCAGGAATACAGAACCAACTGTGGATCCAAAGTTTGCTGTGTATCAACCACCGTTAAGTTTGAATGACATTAATGTCATCTTTCACCTTCTGTGTTAGATATTTTAATATAGGTCAAATCTTGTCTTCTCCCTGAAGTTCTCCCTGACCACTCACCAATGGTGGTCTCCCTACATATATATATATATATATATATATATATATATATATATATATATATATATATATATACATACACACACACACACATACATATATACACACACACACACACACAGATAAATGCATATACACACATATATGTGTGTGTGTATATATAGCTCCAGAAGCCCCTCAGACCAAATATATAGATAGATGATAGATAGATAGATAGATAGATAGATAGATAGATAGATGAGTCCACTTGGGAAATACATATGATCTATGTCCATCCTGTTTTCCCAATGTGTCGTGGGTTTTTTATGCCATTTTGCAGCCCCCACTCCCTCTCTATCCTAGTGGCTGGCACCCTGTCCAGCAAATATCTCTTGGTTGGTTGGTTTGAAGGGCTAAGCTTGGCCTTGCTTTCTCAATCTACCAACCAACCAACCATCTTCAACTGGGTCCAGCCCCAGCCCTGCTGTCATAACTGAGGAGACAGCATGGTGGGACAAAAAGTCCCCCAGGCTGGGAGTCAGGACATCAGAACTCTAGGTTGCAATTCTGCTAATCACTGTCCATGTGCCCTTGGACAAGGTGTTTCACCTTCTGAGCTTCCGTTTCTCCATTTGTAAAATCAAAGTGCCAGTCTGGGGAAACCTGAAGATCTACTCCAGCTCTTAAGTGCTCTGATTCAACATGTTCAGCACCTCGTTTAGGGCCGCATTGTCCAATATGGTAATCACTTAACTCACATGGGGCCATTTAAATTAAAATTAACTGAAATTAATTATTAACAAAATTGAAAATTCAGCTCCTCATTTACACTAGCCCCACTTCAGGTTCTTAATAGCTACATGTGACTGGCGGCTACTGTATTCATCAACAGATATGGAACATTTCTATCACAACCAAAAGTTAGGATAGAACTGGTGTAAATGGTATCTTCAGTATCATAGCTGTCCTTCTAGTGGTGTGCTGCCAACTTTTATTAAGTATTTGACTCTTATTTCATTGCCAGTTTTACTGTTCATAATTCATGGATTATAAATGCAACAAGTACATTTTTTTAAGTGATAGTCACGTACAAATGGTCCTTTTTCTTGGAAAAAAAACATAGCAACAAGTATCATGATTACAGCAGCAAGCTGAAAAACAGGAGCCTGAGACCCACCATCCCCATCCAAATTCTCCAGTTCGGACTGAGCGCTGTCTCCCCGCCTCACACTTGGCAGTTTCCTGTGTGCATATCTTCGCTTGTCCTGTCTCTTCCACTTAGATGATTTCTCCTTCCTCCCATGCTCCTCCCTAGGTCCAAATTCATCAAGATCCCTCCCACAGTTATGCTGCGGCCAAGCTGGGAAGAACTGCTTCCAGATGCAGCCACAGCGGCTCAGCAATGGTGGTCAGAACAGTAGTTGAAAGAGGCTCCATAAGAGAGATGTCTCGACAGCCCAGAACCATGCTGCCTCGCTTCAACTTGCGCCACCAAATATGCAAAAGCTACATGGTGAACTTGCTGAGGCTAGGGACTGCCTGAGAAGGTAGTAGCCAAGTCCACAAAAGTACACACTACAAGGAGGAGATCAAATAAACCATGAAAGAAAGATCCTTTGGGTCATTAGCAACAGCTGAGGCACTCCGCCCCTCATGTGCGTGCAGAGAAATACCAAAACTTCCTGCCCAACAGCCCACCCAGCCCCTGTGGACAACATGGAAGCAGCTTTTCCAAGCGTGTGAAGTATCAGCCCTGGCTGGAGGAAAGGCAGGCTGCCTGCAGGGGCCGTTGTCCCTTCCTCAGCTTCTGACTGACGGTTTCCAATGGCAAACTAACAGTCAAGGTAGCCTTTGTATAAACCACTGCACTGTGAGTAAAATCTATTACATTGTGTTTTTGTTGCTCCAATTGTCTTGTACTCCAGGACAAATGCCACCATCTCTCACCTATTGAAAGTAGTGTCTTCCTCCTCAGACCTGCCATAACACTTTATATCATTCTTGAGGTCCTTGCTATGCACTCTTAGGTAGCCTGTCCATTTCTTAGTTCCCCTGCAGGACTGTAAGATCTGACTGGTACCTTGTACTCATATTTTCCAGTATCTTAGCACAATGAGTAACATACTAAGAGCCAAATCAATATGGAATCTGACAAGGAATGGATGAATCAATGAAGAGAATGAATGGATTTATGAATGAATGAATATTTTATAGAGAATCTGATTGCTCTGGCCCCAGAATAACCCAGGTCTTACAGTATCCCACCTTTATCCAGTTTTTCATCCATGACTTACTTAAATCCTCTTTCTTTAAAGGGACATGCCATACCTGTCACAAATTACAGTAAATGTCCAGCAATGATGTTAACTACCAGGATATGTTGCTGATGGATAGAGCAGGTTGAGAACTACTAAGGAAGGTGTTCTATGCTCACATTCCCTGAACTGTACCTTATTTTCTACTTATTGCTTGTTCATTTAAAATCATTGTTACAATTCCTAACATCATACTTGATTGGGTTCCAATAAAATTAACTGGACATAGTAAATTTTTGAAATTGTGCATGCTGATGTTAATCATTGTGAGCACTAACTTGTTTTCTCATAATATTTCTAACTCAGCGGCAGAAGGGTTTCCCCCACTTTTCCCAAAGCTAATCATTAGCATATCTGAAAATTATCCATAACTAAAAAATATTATTCACAACAAACATTTCACTCAAACAGTTATCATGAGTTCACACTTACCATATACGTCATTCTCTATAATCACAATTAGGCTATGCAGAGTTTTCTAATTTTAACTTTGCAGCACAGCTCTGACACTACCTGAAGGCCACTCATAAGCCCCTGTCACACTCACTGAAGTGTCTTCGTTGGACTTTTCTAAACTTTTAAAATTCTTCTTATAACTTAAGAATTCATATTTTTCAAATGTTAATGTCTATATTGTAGTGTCAAGTTGTAAAAGCAAAATAATTTATATTCTACAAGGAGAAAAATATTAAGACAGCCATAAAGGGAGCTTGGAAATGAAAATATTTCATTGTATAATGTGATGTTTAGTGTTTGATGACTTTTACTTCATTAAAATTTCCATTTTTACCTAAAAATCAGACCTCTAGGTATTAATTCTACACATTTACTTGCATATATATGGTAATACATGTACAATATTATTCATTATCTCATTGTTTATAAAAATAAAAGATTGGAAACTCAATGTCCATCAATAGGAGACTAGAGAAATAAATTAAGACATCATTCAGTGGAATGATATGCAAATGTTAGAAGAATAAGAATGCTTTCTACACAATTCAGTGCAAAGTAATTCATTCCACTGTTTTCTGTAATAGAAAATATTACACACTATATCAAGGTCCATCAATAGGGATTAGGTAAATAACTTGTAGTACAAGTTATTGGTAGAATAGTATGCAATTGTGAAAATGAGGCTACTCTGCACATGTGCAAAGATTTACAGGATATATTGTTAAGTGGGGAAAAAGCAAGACTAAAAACAATATTTATAGTGTGTCAACTTTTTGCATGAAGAGAGGAGAATTTCAGATCTATTGGCATAAAGAAATTCTGAAAATGTTCAGAAAATGGCTATGCAAGGGAGGTAAAATTGGGCATATGGGGAATGGAAGAGGGAGCAAAAGTTTTCACAACATACCCTTTTTATGAATGTATGAAATATTCAAAAAAGTATTAAATATATATTTCCATTATCATTGTTATGTTTGTTTAATGAATGGATTTTAAAAGAATCCCCAATGTATCATTCTCTTGCCAAATTTCTCTCCTGCTCTATCCAACGCCCTCTTGTGCTCTCATCAAGACCCACGTGACAGAAACTGCTGAGGCACGCACAGCACTTCAGAAAGGAGCTGGTTTTGATCCAATTTAAAATCTAATAAGAACTATGCTAAATAATTAAGTAATTTGGGGAACATGTTTGCCTAAAGATGAAATCTGGGGTGTGTGGGCTGGGTAACATCCAAAAATTTAAGTAGTACAGAATTAATTCTACCTGCTTTTTGCTAACATTTACTGTTCTAATTATCGGTAATGATTCACAAATATTTTCATTTGTGAATGAAGGCAAGAATGATCAACCACTCTCTGAATAACCAATACATTTTTATGTCACTAGCAGAAACAGATTTTAAGAAAAGAGGGAAGGTAACTAAATAGCCATACTGAACTTTCCTTTTTAATATCACACCAAGTTTTTAAATATTTAAGTCATTAATCTATATTTGGAAACCTGTAATTCTCTGAGGTCTTGCACAGCCTTCCATTTATTAGAAATAAATTCGCACACAAGAAAAAACAACATTTAAATTCGGTGTTCAAAAGATCCTCTCAGCGAGAGGTAATAAAATGTCAACCTCATTTAAATGAGACATTACTGACCCCCATTAGTAGGACATGTGCTTGGCTTGGCTTTTTCTAATGGTGGTGATGGATTTGCTCTTGTCCATCCGCACACCCCTGCCCTGTCCTCTTATGACCCGGGGCAGACATATGCTAGACAGCTGGCTGGCCCAGGTCTGTGGCCACTGAACAAAGCAAACCTCGCTGGCCCACACAGAGACTGAACCTGTGACCCTGTTCTCATTAGCTCAGTGCCCTGACCACCTGAGCCAAACAGCCACAAAAAGCATAGAATTTGAACTTTGTGTAGATAGATGTCTGTGTGTGGGTGTCAAAGCCAAGTATAAAATCATATGTAACAACAGGCATAAAACTGGTGCTTAGGTATTAAAGGAGGTGTTACGTCCTCCTATAAATTAAACATCTTGTATCCCATGCCCTAGTGGCATTTTCCAAGCTGAGAACCAAAATATAATCACGTTAAAAGGAATTTTATTTCAATTCTGAAACACAATTCAGTATGGTACCAACTCTGAAATAAAAAAAAAATCATTGATATCAGTAGCTGGCCAGCAAGTGTTAGGACATCCCAGTAAGAAATAGGGTCCATGCCTCGTATGATCCGTGTTCTACTGAGCCTTGGACTAAGTAGGGAATAGAGGTAAGAACAGTGGCTGATAGAGCTCGAACAAGGGCCAAGAATGTGTTGTTAGAAGACACAGAGGCTGTTTATCCAAGCAAAGCTTCCTGGAAAGATACCTAGGCTCACTCAGTTAATCTAGAACTTTTGGTGAGTGTCCAGTGTGTTTCTGTGTCTCAGGACCTCTGGTTATAGAGATCTACTAACAGGAAGGGGCCCGCCTCTCAGAGGACACACGATCATAGAGAGAGTCACTTAAATCTAGATTCTCAAGTTTGTACTTAGCCCTGAGCAGACAGTTATTCTGGTACCAACTTTTAAGGGTCACCAAGACCGTAGGCCCAATGCAATATTCACCAAAGACAGAAAATCAATTAGATGAGCTATTTAACCACAGTGCAATATGAGCAGTTTCAATGCCAATATTTTATTTCAGCGGATGAGATGATGTTCAACTCACAGTCCTTCCCCCGCACTCATTTGAATGAGCTCTCCGTCAGGAATGATCTACAGTAGGATCCTGGTCACACCTCCAGGCACAACACTAACCCCAACCACTAGGAGACAGCACTGAACTCATATCTTGGGTCACAAGAATTATATTTCACATTAACTGTCCAAAAATACTACTTTCAAACTCCTCGTCTCTTGAAAGAGATAATTCTTTTCAGCATAAAGTTCCAATTCCTTACCTTGACACCCAACAGAAATTTAAGGCTAAGTTTTCTCTGTCTTTGCATCTCTGTGCCTAGCAAAAGACATCCCATATAAATTAGGAGCCTCCCATCAGCCTTAGAGGGGTGAAAAAGAAAGAAAGAGAAAAGAAAAGAAGAAAGAGAAAGAAAAAAAGAAGGGAAGGAAGGAAGGAAGGAAGGAAGGAAGGAAGGAAGGAAGGAAGGAAGGAAGGAAGGAAGGAAGGAAGGAAGGAAGGAAGGAAGGAAGGAAGGAAAAGAAGGAGCTTCCCACATAAAGGAGCTCAGTAAATGATTAAAAGAGGAAACAAGTGAGTCACTGAACCTGATCCCATTTTATCTTTCCACAGTGTCTCTGTCCACTTCTCTTCCTGAACCCTCCCTCCACTCATACGGGTCTCCTCGTCACCCCATGAATGCTGGCTGTCTCCTTCCATGCTCGCTGAGGGTGTTCTCTCCAACGGAGGGGATTATCATTTATTCAGTGCTTATAATGTATCACTTTACACATGTTCTCTCAATCCTAAAAAAGTAAAGTGGTCACTATTACATCCATTTTACAGAAGACATTGAGCAAAGCTGAGTAACTTCCCAAGATGGCACAGCTAGAAAACAATAAAACCAAGATTTGAACCCAAATCTGTCTGGCTCCAAAGCTCTTCTCCCCTCCTGGGAATTCTTCTCCCTTCATCTCTCCAAATTCTGTCTCCACAACTGCTTTGTCTCCCAAGGTCTAGCACAAGCTTCAATGAGAGGGACACTGCTGTCCACTGCATCCCATAGTGGTCTCTCATTCCTTTAACTTGGCACTATTAACTCAGTGTCTCAGGTGACAATCATGGACTGCTTCAGCTCTCCATCTACTACTGTTCATTTCTGTTTTCCTCTTAACTTTTCATTAATCCACTGCTTCTCAGCCTAACTGAATCGAAAGCTCACTGAGGGTAGATTCTACACGTTGTAAATTGCTGTGTCCCTTCACAAGCATGGAAGAGACTTCTGCATGTGGTGGGCACTCAGCAAACACGCCGACTGACTCCTGCTGCCACCTCCACCTTCCCACCAGAAGTCTTTGCACTAATCCCTATTGTAATAAAGAAACACTCCTTGACGTATTTACCTCCTAAGGTATTGTAGTAAAGGGAGAAAATTGGAAAGCTTTGAGAATTAACTGTGTTTTTAAAATATTTTAAAGCTTTTTAGTTATTAAAATTCTAGAGCATCTCTGCTTCTGCAAAGTCTACCACACCAGTGTTAGTGAGATCATCGTGTTAAGATTTTCCTTGTTTCCTTCAAGCACTCTCATTTTCAAAGGTTAATTACCTGGTTGTAAAAGTGCACTCCAGAATGAAATTTAACCTATGAGTTCTCCATCTTGAGGTGAATATTCTTAGCAGGTTTTTTTCCCAAAATTAGAACGCCATCTGTTTAACCAATTCAAATACATACTTATAGAAGAATAAAAAAAATAAGGATACAAAGGTTCACGGATTTTAAGCACTTGTGAGTATTTGTAAAACACATTATGACTTTGATGCTTGGAAAAAATATGAAGTGGTGCTTTCAGCTATAAATCAGCACCAGCAAATAAAGCCGAGCTGAAAGTGGGGATATCTTTAGGAAAAAATTTTTTGGATTGTTCAAAATGTTGATTATTTGTGGGCCATAGAAAAGGAGGATTTGTTATTTTTGAACGGTTCAATTTCTTAAGAAGTTAAAAAACATAATTGGGGAATGTGGTTCTTATTAATATTACATAACCTTTCCTACAAAACGTTTCCCTTCTCCAGCCTAGCTCCCGTTAGAACCGGACTAAACATGCTGACAGCTCCAAGTTAGGAAGGTGTTAGGCCAATAGTCCGCCCCTTTGAGAAACTGGATCATTCATTCAATATCACTTTACTCGTTTTCTTCGTGAACCAAATACATGGGGACAGACTCTATTCTTCAGGGTTTAATCACACGCAAGTGGCAAAAACCACAGAACACAGCTCCTAATCAGCTGGGCCTTCAGCCATGGACTCACTCTGTGCACACGTGTCATTCCATTTTCATCAGTATGAATAAAACCCTGACATGGTACATGTTCAGAAGGGGATGGATCTCAATGTTTGCGGTCTGATGTGTTCTCATAAAAATCATATTGTCTCATTACCAAATGTATTTATACTTATCAGTATGTTTTTGAATTGAATATTCTCCTCTAGAGCAGAATAAATAACACAATAATATTTTTTTCCTGAAAAATGTTTGAATTACTTATTTCCTTTTTTATTCCAAATAGGAATCTAAAAGTTAGCATTTTCATTTTTAGAATTTTTAAGAAAATCAAGGAACTCTAGGATCTCAAGTTGACTTTATTTTAGATCTCAATAAACATTTGTTGAAGAATGAATAATTAAATCCCAGTCACCTAAACTTGGAATCCCAGCCCGTAACCATAAAGTCGTGCTCCCTAGAGGGCATCCTAGATGAAATTCAAGATAAAAGTCTCAAAAACTAAGCTCAGATCCACCTCATGAAGTTGATACTGCTTCATTCTGAGTTTGAATCCCAGAAAGAAATAGTCTTAAAATTTTCAAAAGATTCAGACAGAATTGGTCAGACAGAGGTCAAAGATAACAGACATGACTATATCTTCAGAAAAAGGAGCTTGAACCTTCCTTTGTATAAAAGAAGAAAGCCACTGGGGCTATCTCCCAAATCCCTCCTGAGGCCATGCCTGACTGGGTGAACCGAGGGTCATATTCCTAGCTGTACGGCTATACATCAAAACAAAGCAAAAAGGAGACAACACCAGCACTGCATTCTGAGAGCACCCCACTCCCAACCCTCACCCCTACTGCCACTGCCACTGTGCATAGTAACATCTATTATTACTGGCACAACCATATCCAGGTGGGAAACCTGCTCACATAGCCTGTACCCTGAGACGCCCAACAGAAAACAGTGAAGGAGGCTGACACTGGAGGTTCACATTTAAGTGAGCCAACCTTCCTACCCACTCGGATGGGGAGCAGCAGGAAGATGGCAACCACGGCTGTGTGGGACCCGGGCTCCCTATTTTTACTAAGCAGCTTATATCAAAATCAACATGCCATACAAACAGTCACTGATACCATCTCACAACATCAAATTCTCCACACAGTAAGGCACTAGCCTTTGTGCCCAACAAGCTATAAGCTCAAAGAAGGCAGAGACATCTACCTGGCCTCTCTAAAGTATTGCGTACATGCGGCCTGATGCCTTTCGTACACTAGATGCTCAGCAGACCTGTGGTGAATGAGTGGAGGACAGTGGGTCAGAGAGCACACTAAGAAGCTCATCTGCATGCGTTGTGTGCCTGCCTGAGTCACTGTGTGGCCCTAGTCACTTCTCTGTCTCTCAGTTTCTTGTCTATAAAATAGGGATAGTAATGGTATATCTTAATAATTGTGAAGAATAAATAAGTGAATATGAGCAATGCTCTTAGAACAGAGCCTGACACATAGTATATGCTATTATTAGTATTATTAGTATTAATATCATCATCATCATGACCTCTAATTCCTGCTGTAGAGTGCGCCTTGATCAATTTCCAGAACTTCATGCAACCCTCCAGGTGTTCATCACCCTGTGCAAATTTTTGTCCCTATAACCAGTTATTATCCTTTTGTGAATGAAAAGACAAAACTCACCACTCAATAAAATGAATTATCCAAAATGCCGAACGTTTTGTGACGTTTGCAAAGATTCTCCAGAGAAGCTTATCACTATTCTTGCCATAAAGTATTAAAAAAGATTGTGTCCAAATTATTACCGAAGGCCCATTGCTACGAAACACAAAAAATAACTTTCTTACACCTACATAATTTGCACAAAATTCCATCAGTGTGGTTTTCACAGGTACAAGAAGATGCCCGCTTTTGCTGATTGCCTGCTGGGCTTAACCTCACAGGATGATTCAGCTAAATGCTATATTGGGTTTCATCATTTCCGTTTCCCCTGCCCCTGCAGTCACTCTCTGAGGGGTTTACAGTTTTCTAGGGCGGCCCGAGTGCCTGGCTGTGTGCACTCAGCTCACCCTGGAGGGCTGTGTGAGGGGAACAGGAACGGGAACATCTTAAAACGAAACAGCTGCGTCAGAAGAGGCCCAGGCCGGGCGCAATATGATAGCTGCTATTAAACCCCACTTTGAGCTCCTCTTGGCTTTGATGATGTCTTTCTTCCCCTCAAAAGTTTATCATTTTTCTTCCTGACTTCAAGTCGACCTCATAAACCCAGCCCAATTTTTGTTTTAGTTCATATTAAAGCTTTGCTTCTGTAGTCATTAGTTTTGGAATTTTGATTGTTTTTGTTTTTTGTTTCTTCTTTGTTTGGTCTAAGAAAACTAGAAAGTGAGGTGGACGGGCCATGACAAAGTCTCGCAAACAGACGTGGAACTAGAAATTTTTGTGCCCCGGCATTCACCTGTTGCCCGGCCCCCGCCCTCCAGGGCAAAGGCACCTCCTCTCACTCAGCACTTGGGAGTGCCCACGTGTATCTGGGGTCCCCTCGGGCTCTGTGGCCCCAGCTCCCTTCCTGGCACCTCGTAGTCCACTGCCAGCTAGTTGAGTGAAAATGCTTCATTTCAACATCCACCAGTGGCATCCTTGATTAAAATTTATTATTCACTATTGTAAGAACATAAGAGCTTAATTGCATTGCTGAAATTTTGAAAATTCCTCTTCATTCTGATAGGTAAGAATTAGATGCACTTTAAATTTCTTCTAACCCTAGTCTTAGAGAAATCACTTAAATAAAATGTTCCCTAGATTAACATACTTAATGTCACCACTGTATGTAGCATAATCTTTTCTTAGGGCAACAATTAGTAAGTCATCACCTACAGGCTATTTAACGATGCTGAAAGCAAACCTAGACTTAGTCAGCCAATTCATTGGGATTTTTCCAGCTCCCAACCACCACCTGGGATTCATCTCAATTCTCTGATACTGTGTTTCAAATCAGCCACTCAAAGATACTATTTGCTGTCAGCACGTCCCCTGATTTATTTAATCCTTCCCCAAAATATGTCCTGAAATTCTCACAATTTAACCCCTATTTGTCATGAAGGCAGGTCCTCTGCAATGACTAAATCACTCTCCAGCACTATCGTGTGTTTGCAGAGGGCCCTGTGCCTGCCCTGGTGGCTTAGAAAGTCAAGACCAACCCTCTGTAATATTAGTGTTAGTTTATCTTCTCAAGAAACCATCAGCAAATTTTTTTAATAATATTTATAATCTCTACTACTCCTCTCCATAAATAAGAACACTCAAACATAATGCAAGCATGTGATGTGTGGAGACTCAACATATCTTTATATTTCTCATTTTAAGAGTGACATTACTCATTTAATCAACAATATGCTCACTGGGTTTTAGACTAAGCAGTACAGTATGAGGAAATATAGGTTCAAATAAAATAAGGATAAAATAGAAGAAAATGAAGTAAGACAGAAAGAAGGGACAAGAAAGATAAGAACCCTGATTGACTTTTAAAATAAATTGTGACAATCAGATCTAATGTATTCTAGTTTCATCTTCTAATGTATAAATCAGTCAGCCAATGGATTTTAAAATCCTATGTAAAACAGAAGTTCTATAAAAGATAAGTGATAGTTTCACCCCAAATATCAGGCAGAATGCACAAAAGCTCATAACAAAAATCAGAGGGAAAAAAAATTCAAAAAAGTTTGAGTAGTGTGGTGAAAATCAGTCTCAGAGTTTACAACTCCTAAATTCTCAATTCCATCCTTTTCCTATTGTCAGATCAGTTATCAAAAGCATGGAACTGAACTCCCAAAGATCAGTTGACATTTTTACTAAGCTTTTTATTTTGAGATAATTGTAGGTTCTCAGGCAGTTATAAGAGAGAGATTCCCACATACCCTTAACTCAGTTTCTTCCAATGGTAACATCTTGCAAAAATACAGTACAATGTCACAACCAGGGCATGGACAGTGACAGAGTCAAGTACAGAACATTTCTATTATCACAAGGATTCATTTTGTTGCCCTTTTGTAGCCACACTCACTTCCCTTCCACTCCCACTGCTCCTTAACTCCTGGTAGCCACTAATGTTTTCTTCATTTCCATAATTTTGTCATTTCAAGAATGTTACATAAGTGGAACCATACAGAATGCAATCAAATGGTCAGCCATTTGTCTACCCATTGAAGGACATCTGAGTCGTTTCCAGTTTTTGGCTATTATAAATAAAGCTGCTATAAGCATTCACTCACAGGTTTCTGTGTGAACGTAAGTCTTCATTTTTCAGGAATAAATGCTCAGGATTACAACTGCTGAGTCACATAGTAGTTGCAAGTTTAGTCAAACTGTCAAACTGTCTTCCAGAGACTGTGCTATTTTGCATTCCCACTACCAGTGTGAGTGATCCAATTTCTCCACATCTTTGTCAGCATTTGGTGTTGTCATGGTTGATTTTTAGCCATAGCCAGAGTTCTAATTTAAGACAAAAACTGGCAATAAGACTTTCAAATTTAATACATTTCGTTATTTTAACATTACCTGGAAATTTTTTAAAAATATGTTTTTAATGTCAGCTCCCATTGGTTTAAACCCCACAACTTAAATGCTGTGCACTTCAGAAAAATTACTTAACATTTCTGAACCTCAATTTCCTTATATGTAAAACCCACCCCTCCAAGTTAACTATTTAAAGGGATAATGTGTGTAAAGGACATAGAATACAATAGGTGCTCAATAAATAATTCCCTTCCTGCACATTACTCTATTTGATTCTTATTTATTCTAATATAACTGATTCCTCTGAATCTATTCCCAGCACCACTTCTTTAGTTTTATAGCACTGTCTCCTCTCAGTTCAGATGAATATGAATATTATTTTAAAAGTTTATTAACGCGAGGGAACAGAAACAGCACGATATTGCTTGCAAAAACAGGTTCAAACCCAGCTCTGCTGCTGTGTGAACTCGGGCAATGATTTCCCATCTCCGGTCAAAGCCACTGATGGTTCATCTCTTCCACCTGCAGGGTGGACAGAATCATACCTGCTCTACCTGCTACACAGAAACGCTGAGTTCAAATGAAAGAAATACGTGAAAACGGTTTGAAAACAATGAAGAGCTACACCACCGTGTGGTAAACAGAGCAAGGCCAGTCATAGAAAACACAGTCCAGCACACCTATGGCAGTCTCATTCACTCTGCATAGGACGTCAAGGTAGAAAAACAGCAGGAACCACGATGATTTCTCAGTCTGGGATAGTGGTGCCCCACGAGTGGGGTGCCAGAAGATTATACTAGAAACCCTCTTTACATTTCTTTTCATATAAAATGTCAGAAGTGAGTTCACTAATATTCGGTGTAACCACTGGTACGAACACCCTGGCTTGGGCCTGTGTCAACAGCTGCCCTGGGCACACAAGGTGTCCTCAGGGAAGGGCAGATCTTGACCACAGAGAGGTTGACAGTGGCCCTCTCACAAGCACACATGGACTGAGATGAGTTACGATTTATCTAGTTCAATCAGGTGGAAGCAGATTATGTAATCCAGTTTTAACTAAACTAACCTTCACCAAATGCACAAGGGGCTTAAAAAGATTCCTGTAAGGATCCTTTGACTAAAGATGATGATTCAAAGAATACAGGCATTAGCCATCCACGTGGAAACAGCAGGACTGACACTGCTCCTCCTCATGGGGAACAGCCCTTGTCAGCCACCAGCAAGGTGGAAGGAAACCCTGATGCTGTGAACCCAACAGTAAATAAAGCAAAGTATTTTTAAACCACCAGGAGTATTTGAAATGTGGATTCGTACCCACTGCTGATGATGCTGAATCTCACCTTAAAATACTTAAACCTATTGTCTAATTCTTCTTTTTATCTTAGCCTTTTCTAGATAGATTTTTGAATCTAGATAGATTTTCTAGATTTTTTGCACGGGGTTATAATAATATAAAATATATCAGTAAAGGAGTGTAGATATAAAATTTTCAAATAAATACATTTAAAATATTTTCCTACTGGGGTGCACAGTAAGAACAGTGGGTATTCTATTTCTTTAAGGGGTTATTTTCCTCACTTTAGACCTTTGTGTCAGGCACCAGTAGACCACACCAGGCATGAGAAATGTGGCATAAAGCTGGATTGCCACTGACAGTGTGACAATCACTGGGTTGCTATCCCTGGGACCATCTCCCCACGTCTTTCTAGAGCCTCTAAACACAGCCAGAAGCCATTGCCTGCACGCACTCAACCCTGAGGTCTGGAAACCAATGCAGGATCCTCCTACAAATCTCCAAGAAATCCGTGGGCTGTCAACATCCCCACGCTTAGTGGCTCTCAGAAAGGTAACTGTGGCATGCCACTCTAACACTGCAGAGTGTGCCGAATAGAACAGCTGACACTTATTAAACACTTACTCTGTGCCAGACCGTCTACTGAGAGCCTCATCTGAATTGTCTCACTAAATGTTCATCATGACAACATGACAGAGCCTACAATTATTATCCACTTTTTACAGATGTGGTAACTCAAGCAGAGAATGGTTAAATACTTTCCCCGAGATCATACAGCTGATAACTGTTGTGGTAAAGGTTCAAAACTGTGCCTTTGACTCCACAGACTCTGCTCTTAGTCACTGTTATGCTCCTTTGCATGTATAATAATAACTTCATGGAATATCATTATTAAGATTTCTTTACAACAAAATGTGTAACTGTGATTTTGCTTCCTCTTGGGATCATAGTATTTACCAGAACACATCATCGATTTTGTAATAAACATCAAAAGTCAATTACAATGGTATCTACAGGAATTGCTTTTATAAGGAGATTTTGTAAAATTTATCTTATCAATTCTTGAAACAATTACTTTAAATCCTTTCCAACATGTAGCCCAGCATAAATAACAAACTGTATATAGCTTACTATTTACTCAACTGTATCTGAGGTTATAAGTTAAAACTACCATCGAAGGCAATGAGAAAAAGGATGTGATCCAGTTACTTGCAAATATTCAAATAGTTACCAATGAGAAGAAAAATCACAAGGACAGTAGAAAGTGAACTTTTCAATCGTTAATGTGGCTATATTAATACCATGTGATGTTAAAGTTTTTAAGCAGAGAAAAGCCCAGTGAGTTGCACTTAAATCTGGGACTTTTTATTAATAGTAAAACACAGCAAGTGGAAGTATTGGAGGGACAAAAGAAATAGCAACGTCTCTAGAGAAATGCTTCTGAGAGCAAGTTCCCCTACATGATTGTGTTCTTGGCTGTGTCCATTGAGGATTCGTGAGTTTCTCTTCTCAGATGTCCCCATTAGAAATACCTAGGTCATGATTTTAAAGGCGTTATAATTTACAAAGCACACTCTACACCACACAGACTCAAATACCACTCTGTGACCATGACTATTTTATTTTTATGAACAATCATATTTATCTTTATAAGTACTTCATTAAGTGTCACTCTATCTGAAAAAAGAAAAATTCAGTGTTCAAACAACTAAGCAATTCAACAGCCCAGTATAATACATAAATTTGGTAATAGAGCAAATTTCTATTCTAGATTCTAAAACTTCTAGATTTTGCAATTTTATTCCTGACATCATCTTTATTTGAATAACACAAGATACATAAAACTTAACAATGTTTGGAAAAGTAGAATTACTAGGAAGGTAAGGGGGCAGTTTCTTGCTTTATTTATCCCAGATTAATAACAGTTAAATTGCCTAGTTTCTTCCAGAAAAAGTTTTTTTATTTTTTTTCTCTACAAGTCAGAGTTTGTGGAAATCGTCTCTTGCATACACTTTACTACTACAATTTAACCCCAATTTGAAAAAAAAAAACAATGCTTTTGACACCAATGGTTATACCATTCATTCATTAGAAAGAACAATAGGATAGTAATAAAAGGTCCTTATATTTTAACCTATTGTTAAAAATCACAGTAGCTAGTATTTTCCCATATACATGAATTTATACTTATTTTCTTGGATGGGCTTCTTCATCCAGTGAAAAACAATTTCAAATGTCACTGAACTGAAGAAAACAAAAGGCAATCCATTTGGTTATGTGGATCCAACTCCTCACTCCAACTCCTGTTCATCGAGATCCCACCTAAGCAAACTTTCTTTTTTAGATTTTGTGTTTCTGCATTATTACTATCTTATTTTTTTGTAAACCTCTTAAGCCATCACTTCATAACCACAGTTAGAAAAGTACTCTCTATTCATTTTCTCCGATTTCACATTTTACTGGATTTTTTTTAGATGGATCACAATCTCATGGAAAAACTCCATTTTTTGGTAGATTCTGCAGAGGGTAGGCAGTCTGTCCAGGGCACTGTCCGTTTGTCACCCAGCACAAATAGAGAATCCTATTACCTACAAAAGTATTAGGAAAGTGCTCCCAGCTGAAAGCATTTATCCAATTCCAATCGTTGTTTGAAAGTCTAAAATACTAAAGACGGTATTTTTCCAGGAGCTACTGTTTAAAACAATGCAATGCCTGTTCAGAGTGAAAAATCAGTATTTGAAAATCTGAGTTGGTTTAAAAAATAATAACTATGCATTCAAAAGAGAATTCCTAAAGAAGCACTTATATGCCAGGCACATGTTTTTAATTTTAATAGCATTGGCTTACCTAAATAAATATGTAGAACCTAGTAATTGTTCTCTATATGTTGATATTTTTAATATTATTCTATTTTAGTGAGTTTGCAAAGAGGCTAATGAATAATAATGTAGAAAATTATATATCTGTCAGTATAAAATTGCTATGGTTTATGGGCATTGCAAAATGCTGTGTTGAAAAAAATTCTTTTGAGAAGTAATTGAAAACTGCTCTGATTTTAAAAGAAATGAACGTAGCCATATCCTTATGGGATAATGTCAGATAAAAAGTAATTGTGTTCCCTCTACAATTGTGTTTGTTGGCATTTATATGAGAATAATAATGTTTTTAGGTTATTTTCATAGTTGTTCACTTAATGTGGGATTAACATCAAAATCTTCATAATTATCTGAGAGCACCCATTTCAAAGTGGCATGGCAAAACATGTTAATGATTAAGACACTACAGCCGTTTTAATACTAAACAGATTAACACACATGAAAGTAATATTATAATTTGTGCATTGAGTAATGTGCCAGACCAATCTTTTTGATGAAAATAGAATTCTTCTGAAATAGTACCCTTTCTAGCTACTGCTTCCTATTTCTTGTAATACTAAAGCAATCAGTTAGCTAGAAAACTGTCTGAGAGAGATCCGTGAGTACACATGACTATAAGGACTTAAGATATTCTTCTGTGGCTTTGTCATTGCACAAATTTATGAAACCATCATTTTTGAGGTTTGCTTTAAATAAGATTGAGACCCAAAATATCACAGGAGGGTGATACAGAATAGTAAAGATACAATCCAGGTGGGATTATAAACCAAAAACTTTTAAAGAGTAAAGGGACTGCTTATTGGCCACAATGGCTATGAATTTATTTTATGACCACCAGCAAACAAATGTAGGTCCATGGCTTGCACATTTTTAAACAATAAAGAAGTATATTTTAATATATAATCCAGAGTCTCATAAAAATATTTCTCTGCCTCAACTTCCCATCTCCTTCAGAAGTCCACATGAAAGGAAAATGGGTTTTCATTTGGAAAGTAATGAGAAATCATAAAATAATTACCCAAGCCATGCCCATCTTTCTTGGATCTATGTGAAAAGTAGACTTCCCACCCAAGTCCTTATTATTTGATAATCCTTGTTACATATTATATGGGGCTGGGTGGGGTGTGAAACCTAAGAAACTTAAATTGAATGTAACAAACGCAGGTGCCTCCCCCCAGAGATGGAGAACGTGTGTTAAGAGACAGTATCTGTGTAACTTCAGCTGTGCCTGAAAGCCGGGCCGGTGGTATGAGGGACTTAAATCACGTTGTTTCCACTTACGCAGAGAGAATCCATAAAAAGAGATTTATTATCATATTTTCTTTTTGAAATGTAGTATTTGTTTTTTTACTTTAAAAGTGCTCCTCAGAATAGAGCAGAGTAAATATTACAATTTTGTTCAACGGCAGCCAAGATTTAATTGTCTGTGAAATACAAGGCTTAGGACCCGATTTGCGCTAACTACCGTTCTGCCGATCCAGGCTGGGCTGGCCCGCGCGACCCAACGCGCCCGGGGCTGAGTGACGCGGCACAGGAGTCCCCGAAAGAATCGCCAGCGGGCTGGGGGCAGCCGCGAGCCTGCAGGAGCCCATCACGGGGCTGGGAGCGTTATCCTTCCTGTGGCAGATTTAAAGTGACTTTGCACAAAAAGTCAAACAGGAATAAACAGCCATGGAAAATACAACAAATCATGCCAGCAGTCTAACAGCTAGGGAGAAGGGGGACCAGCTAACCGCTGGCATATGCTGGAGAAAACGCAACGGAGATGGCAGAAAGGGGACGGGAGGGGGTGTAGGCAGAGAGGAAGCTGTGAGGACACGCGCTGATTTCCACGTGTGAATCTCACCCTGTATTCCTGTATGTACCTAGTGGCTCAGTCGGGAACCAGAAAGTCTGTCTCCTGTCACACTGCTGTGCGCGCGGGTCGCACGGGGCCCCGGGAGGGCTCCCCCACCCGCCGCCACCGCGGGTCCCCTGATCCCGGTCCCCTCCCCCCCACGCCCCCTCCCCCCTTTCCCCCTCCCCTCCCTCCCCCATCGCGGCGCGGCGGGTCGCTGCCTCCACCCGCCCCGAGCCCCGGGCACAGCACGAAGCGGGCGGCTGCAGAGCGGCCCGGTGGCACCGCAGCCACAAGCCAATCCGTAATTGCAAAGCAAACAAGGCTGCAATATTGGATTGGTCTCAATCGTGACAAGATCTGCGCTTTGCCGCCAATTTGTTTGTGCAGCTCTATTTAAAGGCACTTGATTGAGGAAATGTTGAAAATAGCGGTGAGGGTTTCCCTAATGAGACCTCAGGAGGGAAGCGGCGGCCTTCGCCCGCACCGGGGGCTCGCAGGCGCGGGTGGGAGGCCCGCGGTTAACCCCTTCCTGCCCGCCTGGGGCGAAAAGTGCTAGCAGACGCGCCGGGCGAAGCTGGGGGTCCATCCCGCCCGAAGCAGCGTCCTCTCCCGGCCCGAACGGCGAAGGGCCTGCCTCCCCGGTGTCGGGAACCGAGAGGAAGCTGGGGAGCAAAATGAGAATTTGAACAGGATGGAAGGACGGCCCAGCAGCCGTCGCAGTGGCTGGAAAGCCAGCGGCCTAATTCGGGTGACCCCTGCCCCGCGATGTTCCTGGGCCGCCGCTGCAGTCCGCACCTCGCCCTCCAGGGCTGCGCCGGCGATGCCCGCGGGGCCGCGCAGCGCGAGGGCAGCGAGCCGGGGTGGGGGCCTCCGACGCGGGTGGGCGAGACGAGCTGCCCCGGTGGGCGCGGGAAGGACACACCTGGCCGGCTGGCACCCGTCGCCGCTGGGCAGGTCCCCGGGCAGCGGAGAGGGGAAGAAAGCGACCAGGCAGGAAGAGACAATGCGTGAATACAAACTGGGCGCAGCCTGTGTCTGGCGTCCCGCTGTTGCGTGCGCCTCGATCATGTGTAATCTCGCCTGTGCACCCCAGGTGTGAGTCCCTGTCCCCCTGCTCAGATGGGGGGGCTGGGGCTTGGAGGCCCCGAGCAGCTCGCCCGGTATCACTCAGCCAGTCGGTGGGAAGCCCAGGGTCGGCCCTGCCCAGCTCTGACTGCAGAGCCCAGGGTGTCAGGAGTGGGTACCTGGAGAAGCCAGGGCTGGGCCTCCCACTCAGCTCCAGCTCAAGCCGAGGCAACCCCAAAGCAGGCCCGACTGATCCGGAAGACGGCGTGAGGATGGAGGGCTGCCCCTAGTAAATGACTTTCAACTCCTGTACTAGCTGTAATCGCTTTCACAATAAAGGAAACCAACCCGATTGCAATTGGGACACGCGGAATTCACCCGATTTCCCTTTTACACAGGCTGCTTAAGCACCTCCTGGGTGCAATGCACTGATTGGGCTGTCAAGGAACCCACAATCACAGGAGGTGACATATGTGTGCCCAGAAATCTACCACAAAGAACATAAGTGGGAGCACCAGAAAGGAGCTCAGAAGACTTGATTGATTGGTGGAGGGGGGAGCAGGAGAGAAAGAGGAGAAGCAATATCTGGAAAGGCTTCCTGGAGGAAGTGGCATTTAGGCTGGGCCTAGAAGAAACAAAGAAGTGTGGATTCCCCAACATAAGAGAGAGATGGGTTGTCTGCCAGCGACACTAGTAAGGCAAGGGGTGCCAGAACCACAGCTGGGGACAAAACAGAAGTCACACTTTCAACACCTGCTGCCATCTCTTGGCTGCCCCTCTCATTAGGAGACTGTGGATTCATCACTCCCTGAGCCAAAGTTCCAATCCCGCTCAGGATTGGAAACCTAGGGCTCGGAAGTGGACACCAGCAGGTAGACTTTAACCCTTCTGTAGCCCTGGATTTAGGCCAAAGGGAACTGTCAAGGTCAGGGACAGGAAAATGGCACCAGAGGCACTCTCACCAGAGGTCCTAACTAGTAGAGCCACGCATTCTTGCACTTTTACCGCAGAGATCTGGTCTATGATGTTCCTTGGTCAATCTGAACTTTGTCTTTCTGAAGTCACAGCCAGGTGTAGACTGGGAAAGCGAAGACCCCAGGGTGTGGGGAGGACTGGTTTCGGTTGTACTTTCCCATGAATGATTTGCACCTTCTGTCAGCAAAACAAAAAACCATCAGTCACACCAATTTAGTGAAGTCTCCAAATGTGTTCTGAATGAAGTTCTGCCTTTTTGTATGCAACCAATTTCTTCATTTGAAGTTGGATGCTTTGCAAGCAGAATGCAATTCCATTTTTTGTTCCTCGAGGTTTTGGCCTGTGTTAACTTAAGTGGGCACTCACACAAGTATTAAAAAGAAAACCATTCTCTTCTCTGGAAAATGGAACAAAATAACACCTCTCCAATCACGGTGCAGATATATAATCTGTAACAACAAAGCAGCCCCCAGTGCTGCGCATTTCCAGCAAGCGTCCTGCCTTCTCTGTTTATAGCTTTTCTGCCTGCAATTATTTTTATTTTAATTTTCTGTCACTTTAACAGAAACCAGAGCCTTTTCTTTTAATGTTTTGTACACAACATGTTCATTTTGATAAGATGTTCTTTCCTATCCTCTTTTAGCTTGCCTTGCCTTGTTTAGAGTTCTGTATCAGGAGTTTCTAATATTTCTCCCTCTTTTTTTTAGAACTTGTCCCTGTCTTGCTTTATTTGTTTGTGTGAAATTTAGTTTGAAAGGAGATCAGAGAGAGCAGGAGGGGGTTGTAATAAGAGAATGACCGAATGACCCAAAGGCTGATTATCTATCATTAACTGGAGACTCGGTGTACCCAAATTACCAGAGAGACCTCAGTCTGCCGGATCCTTACCCAGCCAGAAAGGCAAGAGTGGAATGCACACACTGAAGCAGGCTCGTGGCATTGCAAATGAGGACACAGCTCAGACAACATTTTAAGGAGTTTTCCTCTAAAACTCAATTCAAGTTCAGTAGATAAATTTATTAGATTCTGATATGTTGTACACAGGTAAAAATCTCTGCTGAAAGACTACCATTAACATTTCTGTAACTTTTTTGTATTGTTTCGTTAGAAGCAAAATTGCAGTTAATTGTCTAAGCTCCAGAGAATATTGAGAAATCAAGCCAAGCTGCTTTTGATCTGCTCATGCTGCTAAACTCAAGCCTTGTAAAAATTGAGGTTTGCCATTAATATTGACAATAAAAGTGTTTCTTTTTCTTAGCCTGAAATCTAACCATCCTGGCTCAAGTCCCTTGTCTATAAGCAAAGACCCTAGAAGAATGTAGAAAAGGTTTGGAAGAAACTGTCAGAGCTAAAGAAATCCATCTACGTAAATTTGCAAAGGAAGTGACAGAACAGAACTTTCCAGGAATGTGAGCGACACTGAAGTTAGAACTTCAAATGAACATGCCTGGGCCTCAATTCACAAGCCAGTCCTACAGTCACATAAATGGTTTCTCCAAAGTCCCACATTTTAAATTTCTATTTGCATTCGTGTTTTGTTCTGAACCCCAGACTACACTGCAGGCTAGTTGAAGTCCATTACTTACTATTTCCATAGAACATGTATCCAAAATCGTACTCATTTCCTTATCTAAATGTTGAATGATCAAGCTCCTGGCTTGAAAGACAATATTGCCAGTATGTATGTAATTTGCTTAAAACAATAATGTGAATGAGTATTTAACATAAATCCTGTGGGATGTATTTTTTTACACTAGTTTTGCTCTAAACTCTCTATTTTACTACAAGGTAGCAAAGATTAGCAAAGATCAATTTACTGTACCTCTTAGGATTAGCATAATGGCATTAATAATGCCTCCCGTGAATATACACCAGGCTTTCTCTTGTGAGGCCTTTCACACAGTTGTCTTCCATTCCCTTTTTGTCTGAATAAGTATTTTAGCTTTGCAGACAGACTTGGATACCTGGCAAAATATTTCATTCTCTCTTACCGATAAAACCCCCCAGAGCAGCAGTATACCTACCAGTTAAAATGGGGATCTAGTCATTGATTATTTGGAGAAAATGTAAGTTCTACTGACTATAATACTGGATCTTAAGATTTTTCTTAAAGGACTCCAAGATGAACCAGTGTCTCATTCTTCCACACCAGTCTCAGGTTGAATGACAGGAAAGACCTTGTAAATCCAAACACTGACAGAGGGCAAATTATGGGGGAGAAAAGGACAGAAGAAAAGAAGACAGGGAGGGAGAGGGGGAGAGAGGGAAAGGGAGAGGGAGAGGAGAAGAGGAAGAGGAAACAGGCACCAATCCAGTTATGATTTTCTCCACTGACTTAACTGTTTTCTCATCAGAGCTGGACTGAGGCTTCATGAGCAATCAGCCCCACCACAGTCACCACTGGGCTGTAGCAGCCCCTCCTCCCCCATCTCCACAGATCTGCTCTGGGTGGGGAGAGGGAAGAGGGTCCACTCCCCACATATCCCAACCCCACCCCAAAATCCAAACAGAAACTGCTCAGAAGGAATGAATCCTCATAAGAGTCAAGACCAGCTTTCCTGCTCTTCCTTTTTGAAATAGAAATTTAAAAGTTCAATCAAATTTGATTCTCCTTTGTAGATGTGCACTTTGAGCAGCACCTCATTTCTGGAGCCACTGTCATTTGCCATGTCTATAGACAACTATTTCTCAAAAGCAAAACAAGAAAGGGAGGGACTTCAAAATGCCAGTTAGAAGGAAACCCTTGCCTCTACTAAAATAATATCCCTTGTTCTGGCCTAAACATTTTGGGACTATGTGGCTAACATGTAAAATGACTCAATCCCCTCCAAGTACAGAAAGGAAAGCAGAGCCATCATGGTGTTGCAAGAAGCACTGTCCTTGGAGCAGGTGGGGCTGAAGTTACATCTTCAAGAAAATATTGCTTTTCCTGTCCCCTTCCAGGGTTGATGTTCTTTCAGGGGTTTTAACGTGCTGTGGGATTCATCTCATAGAAAAGCATTATACCTATTTAATGGAATGCTTAGAGTCACTTCTACTATATTGGTTAGAAAAAATGAGGTAAAACAAGATTTGAAAGACAATGAAGGGAATTGAGCCATAATTCCCATAAATACAAAATGTGTGTTTCCAGCCCTCTGGCCTAGCTTTTTTCAGGTCCAGTTTATTTTGGGTTCTCATGAGCACAATACAAGACACAACCGCCCTTGCCTGTGAAATAATAAACACCCCTAAAACATCTGCATTTTCCCTAAAAGTGGACTAAAGGTTTTTTTAAAAAATTAGTTTAAATCAGATTAATTAAAAAGTGATATCTCACAAGACCAAAATGTTTGCAAGGGGTGCTCAGTCTCTCCTGTGCTCTTTGAGTCTTTTCCAGGGAAAGAAGGAAGGAGACAAGAGACATGGGTGCAAAATAAATGTTTGAGTCTGGGTCTGTGCATTTGGCTGAAGGCAGACGGAGTGTGCAGCACAGTGGGTACACCGTCAGCTGCAGTGGAGACCTAGGACACAGAATCACAATCATTCTCCCAAGCCCGGGCTGCAGTCTCAGACCTGGGTGAGGCTGGTTTCAGCTCAGCTCTCGGCCTTGGCCTTGGAAGAGAGGCAGAAAAGTGCCCCTCTCTAGGATTCCTCCGGCGAGTACCCAGGGCACCTCCCAGTCAGCATTGTGGCAGTTCCCTGGGCCTTTGAGCTCTCCAAACATGTGCATCAGACCAGGGGTGGGGTCCTCAGGCTGACATCTAAGTCCAGGGCTGCACCTTTGTCCCTTTCTTCTCCCACTTCCCCTTATCACCAGCCACCCTGTCCCCCTACCACCACCGCTACCATCACCTCCATTACTACCTGGGATGCACAGGCCACATAAATATGAGGCAAACTTGAGATGGTATCTTTGCCTCATAGCTTTCCAAAGGAGCAGGCTAACCCAGCATCCTGAGAAACCTGGAGCAAAGGAAAAGGAGATGTGCTTGATTGTTCATTCCGGGTAGAGCTCAGCCGGTCAAGGCCAGTCTGGCCTCCCTGAGTCAGTGACTACAGTTGGGGACACCACTAGAGTTCACCCATTCTTCCCCTCTCTTCAAGCTGCCTGCAGGCCACCTCTCTAAGGCTATAGTTTCTGGGTGTGAGTTTCTGAGCTACATGAAGTCTTAGACCCCTGGACTATAGTAATTAACTGATAATGATGCTATCAGTGAGGACCGATGTTAAGATGAGCATCTTTTATGATTTTTGTTGTCTGTTTCTTTTATCACTTGCGATGCTATCTGGGATCATGAAGCGATTCACTCATTTTCTACTTCAACTAAAAGAGCATGAAAAAAGCTTAAAGTCACAAGTTCTGAAGCCTTTGAAACTCAGGCTACTCGCCTCAGATGGACAGAGCATCTCACTCTGCAACCCAGCCATCTTCTGGAAGACTCTTCCTCCTTTCAACCCCCCAAACTCCCTCTGGGTCTGAAAGCAACCAAACGACTACTTTCCCTGAATTTTTATCTGTTCCCAGCCCCAGTTCAACCATCTTACTTTGTCTACCTGCTCCCAAGGCCTAAAAGTGTTTTTATAAACAGACTTTTTTAAAAAAAAATGTATCAAATGTCAGAGGGTTGAACTACCAGTATTTACACAATCAGGGTTTGCTTCTGGGTGAAAATGTAAACACAACTCCCAACCACACTACCTGAATTCTGACCTTAAAGAACCAGGTCTTTAAAAAGACTCTCCTGTGCTCAAAACTGCAGAGCCACACTCGTTGGGGATTTGGAGCTGTAGGTTGCTATCTTGTTATGAGCCCCAATGCCAGCCGTGCGTTCTTACCAACGAGTCTCGTATCAGAACTCCCTCTCCGGGGTTCACTTCCTTAAGACGCTGGGCTGGGGGCGTCCAGGGATGCTAACCCCTTGCCCAGAGGAAGAAAGGGCCTTGCGGCTGGCAACTCCCAGCCTGAGCTTTCGCTACCCTCCCTCCTACCACCCAACTGCGGCCAAGCTAAAAAATATTTCTCAGGCTGCTGCCCAGGGATCCGGGTCACCGGCGGGCAGGGCCCGGCCGGGTCAATGGCAGCACAGGGTCGGGCGCCCGCATTCGCGCTGACCTTCCAGCCGGAACCGCACGTCGGCGGCCACCCGCCCACGCGCGGGCAAGGGAAGGACTGTACCCGCGGAGTCCTTCGGGGGAGGTTCCTTTTGTGGCCTGGGGCTGCACTCTGCCTGCCTCCCAGGGCCGATGCCCAGTGTGGAGTCATTGGTCCCCCTTGGGCCACCCTGGCCGGGCCCAGGGGCAAGTCCCAGGCTGCCTGGGCCGCGCCAGCTTCTGCACACTCAGCCCTCGACTCCCCCTGATTTACAGCCCGCGGGCTCCTATTGACGCCCTTTCTACGCGGAACTCCGCCGGGCGGGATCTGCGTGCAGTTCCAGCCTCCCTCGCGGCTGCGGCCGAGCCTCGGGTGATGCCAGCTCCTGCCGCCGACGCCCCCGCCTCGCGCTTGCAGCCTCCTCGGGATGCTCGTGCCCCGCGGCCCGCTCGTGCCCCGCGGCCCGCTGACTCACAAGTGCAGATCCATTTTCCGCTATAATGCATTCAAGATCACCGAGGCCAGCAGTCTAAACATCCACGAGCCGTCCTCCCGGCCCGCCTCTTAAACTGGCGTTTAATGGTTCCCCTCCGATAACTAAACCTGCTTTCCACAGATGCCCGCTTTTATGGGGGAGGCAGGAATGCAGAGATATATTTATATGTTTGTTCATAAAAACTGGAAAATAAGCTCTGAACACGCTGTAAAAAATATTCAGTTACTTACCAAACAGGCTAGTTAAATCAGGGGAACACCGATACCGGCCACACCACAGATTCGGGGAATTGAGGTGCCCCCACTTTGAAATCGCCCAAGGTCTTCGTTGGGGCTGGTGTCCCTGAAGGATGTGGAAATAAGAGCATTTACAATCGGGTTGACCGTGCGCCCTGGGGGGAGGCGGGGGCGGCTCTGCCGTGATCTCCAAAGGTTGCCACGATAATCCAAGCCACCACAAACGGCTCCGATCCCGGTAACGTGGCCAGTAAACAGCCACCGAGACGGGCGTTTGCAGCCTGTGCTCAGGTCACAGCAGCACGTTCCCAGCCGCGCCCCGCCGCCCCTTCGCCGGGCCCACCGCCCTCGCTCTGCCCTCGGCCCCCAGCGCAACGCTGCACGAGGCTGCCTCTTTTCTTGCTCGGCCATCTACAAAACGCTTCGAAAAGCAATATCTGCGTTGTTTTTTGGGGTTTTTTTTTTCTTTTTTTTTAACCAGAAAAGAAAGCAGAGTGATACTGTACCTGGTTTGAGACTCTTCAATATTTGAGCCTTTGGGGGAAAAATATTTTAATAGTGAAGCATCTGTTAAACACTTGCATTAACCTCTGGCTGATAAAAAGTTTTTTTAACCCTGCCCCCCCTAGTTTCAATTATCTTATGGTTATGAGGAGGCAGCCAATCGTGGAAGAGGACCTCAGCAATTAGCAACATGAACATCAAAAAGTTTTATTGCGGAGCGCGCGAGGCGCCGCCCCCGCCGCCCCGGGATTGGCGTGAGGAGCCTCTGACGACATATATTAACCCGAGCGGCCCTAAAGATGTAGCTGTACATGGAGATCTTGCTGGGAAAATCCGCTGGCTCCCCTCACGTCATCCAGCCCAGGAGAACCGCCGCTGCCACCCGGGAGCCTCCTCGGCCACTGCGCAGACCCCTCGGAGAGCCCGAGCCGCCGCCTGCGAGCTCCAAAGCGCATTCAGGGCCCTAGATCCTTGCCTCGAAAGGAGAGGATCTGAGAAAATGGATGCACTGAGACCTCTCTGAAAAGCCCCCGAGAGAGCCCGAGAGGAGCGAGGACACGTTACTCGCAGCTAAAATCACATTCAAGGACCAAAACAACTACAACAACCAAAATTTCATTAAAGCAATAAGCGCCCAAGAACCCAGATCGGGCTGGTGGGGGAGGGGAAGAGGCGGGAAGGGGAGGGTCGCACGGAGGTAGCTGTGCAGAGAGCAGTCGACCCCGCCGCCTCCCCGCAGAGTCGCGCCCGCTGCTCCAGCCGTGGCTCAGACTCGCCCCTGGATTCCGGGTTAGCTTCGGGGCCAGGACTGCGGCCCGGGCGTGGAGTCCGGCTACTCCACGAAGCAGCCTCGCGGGAGCCCCGGCACCTTTGCATGAGCACTAGAGGATTCAGCCTCCGCGCCGCAGCCGGGGAAGCAGGAGCCGCAGCGCGGGCCGTGGAGCGAGGCGGGAGCCAGCGGCGGCGGCGGCAGCCGGGGGCGCACGGTGCCGGGACCAGCTCGCTGCGCCCCATGGGGAGCCGGCAGCCGCAGCGCTGCTGAGGCAGGCCCGGCTGGCCAGGCGGGGGGACGGGGCCCGGGCTGCAGCAGCCCCCTCTGCGGCTGCCGGGCGGGCCCGGGCGCCCGGGGGCTGGGGGGTGGGGGGTGGGGGAGGCCGCCGAGAGCCGAAGCAGGGGCCCGGGCCGAGGGCGCGGCGGGGCTGCGCGCACGCTGGGGCGCGTGGAGGGGCGCGGAGGGCGAAATGAGTCTGGTAGGGGGCTTTCCCCACCACCCGGTGGTGCACCATGAGGGCTATCCGTTCGCCGCCGCCGCCGCTGCGGCTGCCGCCGCAGCCGCCAGCCGCTGCAGCCACGAGGAGAACCCCTACTTCCATGGCTGGCTCATCGGCCACCCCGAGATGTCGCCCCCCGACTACAGCATGGCCCTGTCCTACAGCCCGGAGTATGCCAGCGGCGCTGCCGGTCTGGACCACTCCCATTACGGGGGGGTGCCGCCGGGCGCCGGGCCCCCGGGCCTGGGGGGGCCGCGCCCGGTGAAGCGCCGGGGCACCGCCAACCGCAAGGAGCGGCGCAGGACTCAGAGCATCAACAGCGCCTTCGCCGAACTGCGCGAGTGCATCCCCAACGTGCCCGCCGACACCAAACTCTCCAAGATCAAGACCCTGCGCCTGGCCACCAGCTACATCGCCTACCTCATGGACCTGCTGGCCAAGGACGACCAGAACGGAGAGGCGGAGGCCTTCAAGGCAGAGATCAAGAAGACAGACGTGAAAGAGGAGAAGAGGAAGAAGGAGCTGGTCAGTACCAAGGGGCGGCGGGCGGTGGGACTGCGGGCTTCAGGGCACGGGGACTCCGGCCTCTTCCAGTTGGGCTGAAAAATGGCATCTCGTGTTCTTTGGCTGAGTCCCGCGCCAAGGTTGTTTGCACCAGGTTGCGGCAGGGATAGTTTCCTGCATAAGCAGAGAGATGGGGGAGGTGACAGCAGGAGGAGAAGGTTAAGAGGGACGCTGGTGATCTTCCCTCCGGGTTATCGCTGTTCCCCAGGCACTTAGGACGGGTCTCGAAAACTCTCTGTAGCGCTGGCCCGACCCCTCATCCTGTATCTGCTAGAGCCGCCTTTTGGCCTCCAATCCCATTTTGCTTTCACATATTTCTAAAATAACTCGCCCAGAAGCTCTCGGTTCCGATTATTTCACTATAGATCACATCCGCCTCTCCGCCAGAACGAGGCTGCCACTGACTCAGCCCTAAGAGAGTTTTGTGGTGGTTCTGATTACTGTGTCCGGAAGATGTAAAGATAAACGTAAAATAAGTACTTTTAACTTCGAAATAATAGTTCCAGTTTCTCTTTGGCTGTGGCGTTAAAATGTAATTTCCCAAATGAGTGTACTCCATGGGTATTTCTACTTTTATTTGAATGAGCCTGTACATTTTAAGACAAAAAATAAATATTACCATGGTCATTGTTATTAACAATTACACGAAATTCAACAGCCTTTTAAAGTTTTCTCAGTTTCCTACCAAGTGCCCACAGGGCGGTGGTGTTCAGGACAGAGCTATTGCCACGAAGGGCCTAGAAAATAACTCCATTTGTCAAGTTTTTCTTCTTTGGGGCCCGCAACCCTTTGGCTGCTGCATAATCGAGTGACCTCCCGAATATCCAGAGGTTTCGGAGGCCCCGGAGGAGATGCAGTGCTGAGCCCGAGGCTGAGAGCCGCTGGCGGAGAGGCCCAGGCCGGAGCAGAGGGGCCTCGCCCCTTTTTTCCTAGCGTGTGGATCTGGGATTGCTATTGAAAACACAGAAACCAGACTTAGCGCCGACCCCCTCTCCCGCCCCTACATCTGGAGTCAGAGAAAAGGCCCCCAGCTCCTCCATAAACGACTCGAAAACGGGCGGTTGTTTATAAACTTGCGGATCCGGTAGTTGAGCGATGCAGCCTGGAGGCCGCGGCGGTAGCTAGGGCAGCGCAAACTTTCGTAGTTTTTCTGCAAGGGCTGGGGCTCGGGACCATCCTCCTTCCTCCCCTTCTCTCCCCTGCTCGCTGTCGCCTCTGGTCCAGGAAGCACTGGGGTGGCGTGGGACGGAGGTATCCTGTCTGAATTTCTCTTTCCATTTTTCTCGCCCTCGCCTCCCCTCTGCCTAGAACGAAATCTTGAAAAGCACAGTGAGCAGCAACGACAAGAAAACCAAAGGGCGGACGGGCTGGCCGCAGCACGTCTGGGCCCTGGAGCTCAAGCAGTGAGGAGGAGGCGGAGGAGAGCACGAGCGAGCCGGGGCCAAGGCGCCAGATGCAGACCCAGGACTCCGGGCAAGCCCTCCTCGCTCGGCTCTCAGGACTCCCTGCATTTGGAATCATCCTGTTTATTTATGTGCAATTTCCTTCCCCTCTCTTTGACCCCCTTTGAGGCACCGCTCCCCACCTCCCCCTCCAAAAAAATGGATATTTGAAGAAAAGCATTCCATATTTTAATATGAAGAGGACGCTCCTGCGTGGTAAGGGATCCCGTCCGTCGTCTCGTAGCTTCTCTGTGTGAATGTTCCCTCTTGGCTGTGTAGACACCAGCGTTGCCCCCTTCCCACTTCCCCAACCCTTTCCAGATAAAGACAGCGGACACTAGTGCCTTTGTGAAGTGTATCTTTAATACTTGGCCTTTGGATATAAATATTCCTGGGGATTATAAAGTTTTATTTCAAAGCAGAAAACAGGGCCGCTAACATTTCTGTTGGGGCCGGTATCTAGTGCTGTCGTTTCATCTGTGGTCGTTCCCTGTTCGAAGATGTTTCCAACAGCTACTTGTTTTGTGCACTTCCGTCCTCTAAAACTAAATGGAATTTAATTAATATGGAAGGTGTAAACATTGTAAGTATTCAATAAACCACTGTGTTTTTTTTTTTACAAAACCCTAATCTTTTAATGGTTGATACCTCAAAAAGTTTTGAAAACAAAGCTGTTATACTTGTTTTCATAATATTTAAAATATTCAGAAGTAAACTAAATTATCATGATTGCCTCTAACTTTGTTTTAAAGAGTCAGTGGTTTTGACCAATCAACGTGACCTGCGGTCCACACAGGGCAAGGAGATGATCTTAAAGAGAAGCGTCCTTGGTGAAAATGTTGCAAAAGAGGCCTGGGCGCTACCGAGTCTTTCTCATCCCTCTTCCCCCAGTTCCGAGGAGGAGAATGCCCAGTGGTCTTCGGAAGGAGGGTCTAGGCTGGAAAACCGCCTGCACCTCGGCAGAAGGTGGAAAGGTGTCCTTGTTTTCCTGAGATCAACCAGATGCCCGTGGGTGGGGGCTTTGGGTTTTGTTTGGGGAGCTCGACTTTTTGGTGGAGGAGATGTGACGAGGATCCCAGGCGTTAGTACAGCCGCAGGAACTAGTCTGGGGTGCTTAATTCAAAATATAGGGCTTTCATCCAAGAAAAAAAAAAAGGAAAGAAGAAAAAGAGAGGAGATTTTGCTTGTAATCTAGATAGGGGGTTCTCATCGGAGCAGGCTGGGGCGGGGGAGGCGGCTTTCGAAAAAAGTCCATGATTAGGTAACAAGGAATTTTACGTCAAGTAAGAAATCGCGAACAAGACCACGGATTTAAAGGGGGGCGAGGGGTGGTTAGATTTACAAGGAGTTACGGGGAACTCAATATTAACTGTGCGGTGTCTGAAGTCGTCCCGGCCCACAGTCCAGCGGCACAAGCGACGCCCTCGGCTACCAGCCGCCAGGGACTTCTCCCGTTTGGGGGTTTTGGTCTCCTCGAGTCCCCGTACATCCCGGAAGAAAGCTCCTGAGACCTCCTTGCCTCTTTTGCCTGAGGGTTTGCTTAGAGCCTGAATATCTGCTCCGGAAACCAGAGGAACTGCAGTGCCTGACTGTGCAGGCTGGAAGCAGGGGGAGGAGGCTGGGAGGGATGGGGGTGGGGGAGAAAGGTGAAACGTATTAAAAAGCGTTTTGTTTCATGAAACTCCACGTATATAAATCTGGTGTTGGAGAGGCTTGCCGGAGGGTTTCCATCTTGGAACCCATCGTTGAGGTGATGTTCGCACCTCGGCTGCGGGCACAGATCATCCTACGATATCCCAAGGGTGCGCCCGCCTCGCCGGTGCCCGCTCTGACCCAGCCGCCTGCAGCTGCGGGATCAGGCCGGGCGTGGGCGAATTCGCAAGTGACGCGGGAGAGACGAGCTAGCCGCTCTGCGGACTTCTGCCGGCGGCTGACAACGCGAGGGCGAGGGGTTAGAACAACTCGGCCAAAGCGATCTGAACTTTCTCCCCTCGGGTCAGCCGGCTCTGGGCCCAAGGCTGTGTTTACCGACACTTGCCTTTGTTTATAGCACTGGGGGGGTGGGAGGAGGCCCGCCCTGATTTTCTGTTGTCTTTCCAATCCTTGTCCGTTTCACCGAGTGGCTCCCTCCCTTGTATCTCTCTTGCCTCCAGCTGCCTTCTGCATCTTTATTTTTGTGCACTCAGGAGAAAGACTTCAGGTCCTAGAGGTGAAGGAAGGAGTCTACCAAAGTGTTGGAGTAAATGGTGGTGGAGGAGGTGAGGTTTTAAAAACAGGAACCAAAGAACCAGAGGCGAGTTATTTTCACCATGCACATAGGCCTGTGCTGCCTTGGGTAGCTGGTCTCAGCCACCTGGGCCTTAACGCATGTTTGCTGGTTTAACACTCTTTCTGGTTTATTAAACACCAACAGAAGGAAACTAAAAAACCCTGGCGCACCATCTCTAGAAATAGCTTGCTAATGCACATGCTTTTAAACTCCGAGCTCCAAAAACCCACCCTCTTTGTCTGGCTGGGGCCGGGCGCTGCCTGCCTCCTCTCCCTCCAGCTCTTCCTCGGGGCCAGCAGCACCAGGCGCAGACACCCCACCGCCTTGCCATTTCAACCCGCCGGACCCCAAGCGGCCGGACACCCAGCAGATCGGACTCCCCCGCCAGCAGAGCGCCCAGCTGCCCCCACACCCCAGGCGGCCAGTGCCCTAACAGGATGCACACCCCAACTGGCCAGACACTTCAACCGGCAGAACACCCCAGATTATCCGTCGCCCTAGCCGCCCGGATATCCCAACCACCCAACTGCTCTCAGCCACCCAACATCTCTGCCCCATGCTGCCAAGTCTGGAGGAAGTGAGCGCTGTGCTGGGCAGGCGTTTCTTACAGGGCTTCCATGCTTTTCTCTTTTACACAGTTCTTTCTCTTTTAACTCCCCTTCTTTGCTTAAAAAAAAAATCTCCAAGTTTCTGCTTTCGGGACCGGCTAAAAGGTCTGTTTTAATTGCTCGGATAATGTAGTTGCTGCCATTTTGTTAAGAGCAATCACTCCTGCAGCGAAATCACAAGCGTTCTAGACAGGCCGGAGCCGACAAAAATGTAGGATTTGACGTTAAAAGCTAAATGGGAAGCTGGGGCAGCGGAAGGTAAATTGATGGTAGATCTGGCTGTCAGGGCTCGGCCCCAGACCGCCGCGCAGGCCGAGCTCCTGATAACCCCGGAGCACCGGCGGGGCAAGGGCTAGCCCGTTGCAGTTGTGTGTGTGTGTGTGTGTGTGTGTGTGTGTGTGTGTGTGTGTGTGTGTGTGTGTGTGTGTGTGTGTTTCTGCAGACCCATTCTCAGCTTGGGAAGGAATTTGGGAAACTGTAGAGTGGGCTCTGTGCTTCCCAATCACAATTTTCCAGGATTCTGCCCCCACCCAGGGGCATTGTCAGCAGCTTTAAGGGCTTTTTCAGGTCGAGCCACGAAGATCACTTGGGGTCCTGCTTGCCTTTTGAATACCCGGACCACTCTCGCGGAGGGGGTTTCGGTGGGAAGCTCCAGCCTTCGGATGGATTAGCCAGTATGCCACGGTGGCATCTAGGAAGGGTGGGCCTTGGGGCTTGGCTGCCCTCCTCAGGTGTGGGAGGACCAGGTGGCCTGGTTGCAGCAGTGGCGCCAGGGAGGGCAGCGTCCCGGCCCCTTGGGAAGCAAGTGTGCATAGTAGGAGGTGGAGGGTGGCTCGAGTCCCCCCAATCACCGACACTGCTGGCCGCTGCCCCCTGGCTGGCGAGGATGGCGGAACTAGTCTCCCACCCGGGCTGTGAAGGGGCTAGAGAGCGAGAGTTGGGCGCACACGGAATTCGCAGGAAGGGGTGCGACGGTGAGGAGCGCAAAAGCAAAGCCACAGGGAGCGGAAAGAGATCTGGGAGCTACTTCCCAGACTACAGCGTTGCAGAGAGAACCTGGGCCAGTTGTAAGGGCCTGGGGTGTGTGTTCAGGGGACAGTAAACGCAACGCAGGCCACGAAAGCCGGGCCTGCGTTTGCACTACCGGGACTACAAAGCGCGGGAAACCGCTTAGTTTTTCCTGAAGCTTTAACGAAACGCTCTGCGCACGGCTCCTCGTTTTCTCCCATCACGGCAGCCTTGAGTTCTCCCTGCCTGTGAGTCCCACCCACGCGCCTGGATTTGGCCAAGAACTGTCTGGTGGGTGCTAAGCAGAGACGGTCTGGAAAGGGGTTGTGGCGTGGGCCGGGTACAGTGCTGATCCTGGGCGCTGCGCACTGCCTGTCTTTTCTGGGCTTGTTAGGAACCCATTCCCTCCGAAAGATCCGGCTCCTACGGTCAAGATCTTGGCGCGAGGAGGGCGCGCTAACAGGTCTCCCGGACGCGCAGGAATCCTGGCTGGTGACAGGCCGCGGGTCCCTTGGAGAGAAAACCCCGGGAGCCACCACCAGCCAGCCCAGGACCCAGGCTGGAAGCCCCAACAGCCCCCTCCCTGACAAAGCTTCTCGGTGCAATGAGTTGCTGCTGTAGGGATTCTGTTTACCAGGGATGGAGGTGGGGGGAGGAGTGGGGGAGGCGGACAACACTTATTTTAACTGTTTAGAAAGAGGGGGAGGAGGACCACTCCGGGAGAGGAAGCCCATCCCGCGTTTCCGGGGGCCGGACAGTTCTGAGCGCGGCCTCGTCCCCGGCCGGCGCGGCGCGTGCTTCCCGCACAGACACTGCGTGCCCAGGGTCGATTAACCTGTGGCTGCCAAGTGGCTTCACCGGGCTACGGAGGTGAAAGCGCACTGGGTGTCGTCTGACTTTACGTGCGCACAGAAGTCACAGAGTCCTGTCCCTGTTCTCTCCGCCCTACCCCGCCGAAGTCAGTTCCCTTCGCGAAGCTCACCCTTAGTCTCCCCCAAACGCGACCCCCCTACACGCACATTCCCTTCAAATTCTCCCGGCATTTGGGCCGCTTTGATGATCAGATGGTAGAGCCCTGATTACAAATTTATTCCCCGCCGCTCTGTCCGTCTTTATCTCCGCTATTAGGGACATCTGGGAGTGATTAGCGCCCCGCCCGCGCGCGGCCGCGCTTGCCTATCTCGCCGCGGCGGGGCCGGGGCCTGGCTGACGTCAGGGCAGACGGCTCGGAGCCATCCCGGCCGGGCTGGGTGTAATCGGCGGCCGCGCGGCCAAGTCCTCCCCAGCCCGCCAGCGGCTGGAACGCGCCCCCCGCCTGCGCACAGGGACTTTACAAATATGTATTTTTAGCCCAGGAGACTCTTTTGCTTTCCTTGTTTGCGGTCAGGAGGGGCCGGGTAACGTTTCTACTGCCCCCTCCCCACTCCGTATTTTCCAACTTGTGCATTCCGCCTGGAAAAGCCTCCCACGTCCGGGTCTGGTCCGCCGGCGCTCCTTTGCTAGCCCTGCGCGCCGGGACGCTGCTCTCCTACACCAACAGCTGCGGCCCCAGGCGGTGACAGTGCAAGTCCAGGACTGAGGTTGGGGAAGGGGGTGCGGGAGGTGTGGTTCTTAGGAGCAGGCTGCTCCTAGGTCAGCTCTTAGTCCCTCACTGGCACCCGCTTGGCCCCAAAAGCTCTCGGGCCAAAATGGTGGGAGTTTCTGCCTAGCGGGGCGTCCCCCGAGAAGCTGATTACAGAATGCAGTGTCTCTCCAGCTGCCGCCTTTGCACCTGCTATTAAACCCTAATGGATCTAGTGAGTCCAGCCGCTAGACCCTCTTCCGCCCCGCTTTCCCCCTCACCCCCTCCCGCGGAAATTGTCCTTGGCACAAACACTGAGATCTCCTAAGGGCCAGCAGGGCTGGATGCAGCTTTGTCATCTACTATGTCCCAGTGTTCAGAACAGAGGCTACATATATTTGTGTAATTCCTGGATAGGGAGACGTACGCCCCAGACCTCTGACCCTGGCGCCCTGCGGGCTGGCCTGGTCTCTCGTGAAGTAAGGGATGCTGGGATGAATCCAACACCTGAACTTCCCGCTACCCAGAGAACTTAATAAAATTACAAATTCAGCCCCTATTTCACCCCACCACCAGAAATTCTGATTCAGCAGGTCAGGGACTAGACTGCAGCCTGCAATTTTCAAAATCTCCCCCCAGAGGATTCCGGAACCACTGCCTGAGGCCACACCCATCCACCCAGTCCCCCAACCCAGGCGCTCGCTCCAAGCCCAGTGGGAAATACTGGATGGTGCAAATAGGGGTAGCTTTATGATGGACGAGGGAGGAGGGGGGGAGAGGCCCGCATTATTTAAAGTCTCTAGTGGAAGAGACTTCGCCATATCATGGATCAGCCCTACGCCTCCATTTAATTGGGTAACCCAAGCATTCAAAGCAAACCCGGAAGATGCTGTTTGTTTCTGCTAGGGCAAGAGGAGTATTCAATCGGAGGCTACAGCGAATTTAACCAGAGGGAAAAGAAGACAGCTGTACTTTGAGTGGAGTGATAAGAAGATCTATTTTGGAAACCAAGAGTATCAAAAATAAAGAGAATACAGTTGAGAAAAAAACCTGAAAGTTCACTTCACCTCAATTCTTTGATGCAGCCTTATACCCCAAACTCCAGCGTGTCTTTATGTAATCTAGAATGAAAAAGAAACATTTCTTTCTAAGTCAGGGAAATGTCACATTGAGAGCTTGGTCCCCTTCCCCCAACAAAGAGGGAAGGAAACATTGTGGTCTGAAGGTTGGGGCTAGGTATGGGGAATGAGGCTTTAAGACAATTGTGTCCTTAATGACTGGAGGACTCCGGCCTACTGTGCTTCTAGAGGACAGAAGAACAGGCAGTGTCTGCACAAAGGACAGTTTTCTAGAGTGCTGGTAAGTGAATTCTCCATGATCTGCGTTAATGATGGAGTCTACTCAGAAAAATAACCAGTTTTCTGAATCATTCAGACCAATCGAGAACAAACAACAAAAGTCCACATCACTTGTGTCGATAATACTTTTCCTACTTAGAGTATAGAATGAACTTTTACTTGAATTAAATGGGATAAATCAAAACTCACCACAGGCCAGACAGTCCCAGATGGAGACAGGCTTGCAGGCAGCTAAACCATTTATGTAAAGCATCAGAGGGTACTCATCAGTCCCCTTCCCCAACTAATGCACCAGTTGTTTTCTCAAATAGTATTTTAATGCACAACCAGTCTTGAGCAACCAGACCCAACCAAAGGATGCTTCCAAATGACCAGATGGAGTGTTGGAAAATACAATTTGGTTGTAGCACCAAATCATCTTTCAATCAATTGGTGACCAAGAACTAAAGAGTCAGGGAGACCTGCAGATTCTTGTGCAGAGACAGGTCCTGTGGTGCTCCACCAGCTGAGATGATTTAGAATAAACGGTGCACTTACTCAGGGGCAGAGGGAGTTTTTAACCTTCACTAAGCACATTGCTTAGAGAAGAGGCCAAAAAAGAAGAAGAAAGAAGGAGGAGGAGGAGGAGGAGGGGAGGAGGAGGAGGAGGAAGAGGAGGAGGAGGAGGAAAAGAAAAGAAAAAAAGATACTAACCTAAATTAAGATGGCAGTAAATCCCTCCTTTGGAAGACATGGAAGCCAATGTCCCCTGACGCCAGTGTACGGTTGCCTTTATAGTAGGTTGTTATTGTGTTGCCTTGAGCTGACATTTTTGTCTTTAGGATAAGGCAGAAACACAGGAAAAGAAAAATGTGTTGCTTTTGTTTTTAAAGAAGACAACCTGAAAACGCAACCTAAGTTTGTAACTAGTACTCGGCGAAGAAGGAAAGCGGGTGTGGTTTCAATGGGGGAAAGTGGCGGCCAGGCGCCCTGACCATCGCCTTCGCTTTGCAAATCTGGTTTTCATATTCTTGGTCAGTAATCACCCAAAGCCATAACTGTCTCTGAAATTATTCATTAAAGTCATTTTCAGGGATTCTCACAGGATGACTCTTTCACGTTTATGATCTTCTGAGAGCAATGACATCAGCCTCTGTCTCTTTTCCGCTTTTAATTAATGTGCTGGGAGAGGGGCCGGGGCTGCGTGCAGGAGGGGGCGGGCCGGGTGCAGTGCGCCGGCAGTTCAGCTCCCGGCGCGGTCAGCTGAGCTCGGGCGCGCAGACATCCTTTGATTAAGGAGGGTATTTCGGGGAGTGCAGGCTGTGCAGAAGATCACGGCTGTGCCCTGTGGTGCTGTCAGCAGTGACAGATCGCAGATGGGGCCGCTACTGTATGGCAGATTGAGTTTCTCAGCAGAAAACTCACCCTCCCTCCTAAACGTCTTCAAAAACCTTCTCCAGATACTCCTGGTCTCTTCGTGTGAGACTGAAAAAGCCCAACCCCAATGTTGGTTTTGAGTGCTTGTGTGTATGTTAGGTTTTTTTTTCCTTCCTCTTTTTTTTCCCCCTCTGCACTTCCTCCTCCTCTGAGCATCTTCGACCCGCAGGGCTACCCAGCAGCTAATAGCGTAGATGTGGCTGACTTGGGGGCTCCTGAGCGCCGGGCTCACAGCGCCACGCCGACGACGCCGCCCGGAGGGGCCCCGAAGGCAATCCGGTGGGTAGAGGCGCGGCGAAAGGGACGCGTGGGTAGCTCCAGAAACCCCAGGAAGCCGGGGCAGAAGGCGGGGGCCAAACACTTCTGTGCAAAGACCGGGAGAAGCTGGGGGTGAAGGATGGACACAGAGGTGGAAGGTGAGTTACCCTGTGGGGCTCCCTGCCAGGCTCCTGCCAGCCGCCCTTCTGTCTTCGGCGGCACTTCGTCCCGCCAGCCTGGACACTTCCGAAGGGCAGTGCGGAGCCCAAGAAGGGGTGCGGGGGCTAACTGCTGGGTTTGGGAGACGGTGTGACGGTGGATCCCAGGAGCCGTCAGGGGCCAGGCAGGGTCCAGAATGGGGATAAGGAGGACTGTGGAAGCCCCGGAGGCCCAAGCCTGGAGGCTAGACTGGGACCTCTCCACCGTGAGTGGGGACGCATGGAGACCCAGGTTTCTATGTATGAAAAATGTCTGGTCCTGAGTTTTGCATTCTTGGACACACTTTGTGTTGGAAACTGTTGCAGGAACGTTTGTGCTCATTTTAAACTTTTATTTTAAAATCATAAATAAATGCCCCAGGACTCCTGCCTCCCCTGAGGCAACGGAGAAGACTTTCCTCCGTGTGTCTCTCGCCCTAGGGTGCCAAGACCCGCTCCTGGGAGCAGCACTGGCCGGGAGGGAGGGCTGAGAGGCGAAGAGGAAGGTGCGCCGCACGCGGATTCGAATTTAGGGCGGATTTCTAGGCCCCACCCATTCTTGCCCCCCAAAGTTCTCCTAACTATGGCACGTGGCGTGTTCCCGTGGGCACAAAACGAGAAACCAGAAGAAGAACCTAGCTAGAGAGAGCAAGTTTTATTTTGTTTTAACTTAAACAGGGTTTTTTCTTTTTTCCTTCAAAATACTAGTGCAGCCTCTTCCACCCTGCTCGCACACCCCCTCCGGGTGAAGGCAGCTTGGAGAGCCTCTGTTCGGCTTACAAAGGAGCCTCTAGGGAACAGAGAGGAGCTAAAAATACCGCAGACACTATGCCCCAGGTCCAGGAGGAGCTGGTCACATCCCCCCGCCCCAGCCCTGCCCTGGAGGGGGCCTTCGCCTCTTCTACCCCGACGGGCAGCCGCGCTAGGCTGGGGCCCACACTGCAGCCACCTCGCTAATTTTGCCTTCTCTTTGCGCCCTGACCTGAGTCTTTTGGGGCCATACCGGTTACTCTTAGTAAGGATTTCTAGACCAATCTCTGGCAAAATCAGGTGCCACACTTTTGGTACTTTCCAATATGACCTCCCCCGCAGAATCAGTTTCTAAAAAGAAAAGAGATGAGACCACTAGGCCCTATTTTATATGAACAATCGGGTCACGCAAGTATTCTTCTCCGGTTTGTGTAACGAGCTGTATCGCAGCCCTAGGACACAGTCTGATTTGCGGGGAACCGGTGAACCCCTTATTACAGCCCTCTCGAAAAAAAAAATCTAGCAGTTTCCCCCACAATTTCTCCCTTGGTTATTGGGTAAAACCGCAAAACTCTACATAAAAGCAAAACACACAAAGAATTTCAAAACTCCCGCTCGCCCCTTCTAAAGGGCAGCTTTTATTTTCGCTGCCCATGCTGGATGAAAGTGGTTTATTTTGACTTTTTTTCTGGTACCCACATGCCTTGTAAAAGGTTCCTGTGCACGGGCCCGGCCCCCCTCTGGTGACCGCAGGGCCTTGCTTCCAGACTGCAGTCCCCGCCACTTGGTTTTTAAGTCCTCGGCTGGAGCCGAGGTGTAATTGTGACCCCGCCCGAGCCGCGAGCCTCCCGGGAGGATGGTTGGCCCGGCCTGCGCCGGGGCCGGGACCTCCCAAGTGGCGGCCTGGGCGCCCGGAGCCGCGTGGTCCTCTCCTTGCCCGCCTCCTCCCCCTCCCTCCCTGCACACTGCGCCCGGGCTCTGCTCCTTTCTCCAGCTGCCAGCGCTCCGGCGCGCAGCAGCTTCCTCTCCGCTTTTCTGCCTTCCTCTTGCCTTTTTCCTAGCGTGCACCTTATTACCGCGCCCTCCGTCGCCTTCACGTGCACATCCCAGGCCGGGAGAAGCAAAGTGGGGCATTGTCGGAAAGTGGGGGAAAGCACGGGCGGCCTCTGGCCCCCTCGGCGCCTCGGCGGAGTCGGAACCCGGCGCTTCTGCGTAACGTCAGCGCGCGGGGTAATTTACCTTCCCCGGGCGTCTGTCAATATGACTAATTTCTACTGGGGTCAAAAAGCCTTTCTCTGGCAGTCCATCTTGGAGCGCTCTCTTACGCGGTAGACGGGCTTGGTTGTTTTGTTTCCAGCCCTAGAAATAAATACTCCTGGGGCGTCCCTGCCGGGCCCGCCTGAGAGGAGCGTAGGAATATACACGGTGTCAATTAAAGGCAATTTTCCTTGAACTATGAACTGTGATTGGGCGTAAACGACAGCGACCTGCTTGCCTTTTAATACACATTACCTACCTGGTCCTAGATCCTAATGCTTTCTTTGGAAACAGAAGATCAAAAAAGAGGAAAATAATTATTGCTCCAGTTCTTCTCTGTCGCGTGCAGGCACCTACTGCCGCATTTCCTCCGCATTTCAGAGTGTGATTTCAACATGGATTATGCGCGCGCGTCTCTTGCTCCTCTGGCCTAGACAGACAGTATATATTCATATACTCACAGACATATTCATCTGGGTCGTGTTTTACAATAACTTAAAAACTCCTACCAAGTTCTCAGTGTCAATCAGTGCTAAACATTCCCCGGGGTTCCAGGCATGCGGCTAAATGGTGCTGGTAGCGTAACCCGGACTCACTTTGAGAAATGCACAGAAAGAAGTCAACGTGGCTAGCTGATACAGAACGATTCTCTGTTTGCAAAGGACTCTCCTGTCTGAAAGAGACGAAGAGCGTTCACATCTGAGGGCACTCCTTTGGGCCCCTTGGGTGTCGGAGGTGATAAACCTCTCCAACCTGGGAATTTCCAGCAAGAAGTGAAAGTTGCCAAATAAACCCATTTCCCTTCCATAGGGCTCAGGTACAGAGGCCCAACTAATATACTTCTCTGAGTTAAATCTTCAACAAACTTTCTTGAAAAATCACGTCTCTCCTCGCCCCCCAACCACCTCCCCTCCACCCCGCCCTCGCCTCTTGCGGCCTTTAGGGAAGCATAAGCCCGGACCCGGGGCAGCTAGGAGGTTCAGTGGAACCCACTGGAAACCTAAGAACTAAGATAGCAAAGCAGAAGCGCTAGGAAGCCCACAGAGGGCGACTGAACTCGCGGTCCCTGGCCTCTGCCCGCGCGGGTGGGTGGCATGTACCGCCGCGCCAGGACCCACCTCCCCCGCCAGCCCGACCCGCATACCTGAGCCACCATACCCGCCATGCGCAGACACACGGGCACACACACACACACACACACACACACACACACACACACCTCCTTCCTTCTCTCATCTGTTGGTGCATTTATGACCTAATGAAAGTATATCCTTTAGGGAAAAGTCTGTCTATAAAACTTGAAATATGAAGAACCCGTTTGGATATTCCCACTCCAGGCCAGGCCCTATCTTGAAGTTTTTTAGCACGAACACCTTGACTCCTTCTGTTGCTTCCATAATCACCCTGTTATTTTTTTACTAAATGAGGAGAATTGGTTCTAAGTGACCTCAGCTCATTTCCTGTGGAAGGAGAAAAGTCTCCACCCTGAAGACATATCTTTATTTGGGGGAAAGCCTTCTTTATGGGGGGGAAATAATTTTACTTTCTATCCCTTGTCATCTTTGAGAAAACCTGGCACCATATGTTCCAAGTTCTGCAAACAGCTGGGGAAAGCAAGGGCTTTTTCAACTCCCAGCTCTTCCTGCCCCACCATTTCCCCCATGTGCCTCCTTTCTGGGTCTCACAAACGTTGCCCCATTCTTACTCCTGGTCACTCTGAAATCACTCCCAGTTTCCAACCTAAATGAATACCCTTTGGAAATCCTATGGTTTAACCACCTGCTTTTGTGGGAAAAGGCAATCTGACTTTGTGTTTCAGTGACTATCTAATTATTAACACAAATTGATGGAGCAGAGATTATTTCCCATGTGGTTTTCTATATTACCTCATCTTTCAATAATATAGTTTTTAAAAGTGCCTTTCATTTTGCAATTTGATCTTCCCTTTAAGAGTGGCTTAAGTTGTTTACTAGCTGGGACTATGCAACAGGAAAGGCTTCGGGATACATAAACATTAGAGTGAGCTGAAGAGCAGTGTCCTTTGCTAGGGTGAATTTGTTTATTTGCATATTTCTTGAAGAGCACAGCAGTTCTGACTTAAAAACCTTTTTGACAACCCAGGGCCATTTAAGCATCTGTGCAGAGTGGGTCGACTGTTGAACTTCCTGCTTAGTTTATCCCTTTTATTTCTGAGTTTACATCACTAAGGGGGTTTTTACTCTCCTTTTTTTGATTTAGCTTTAAAATATTAAGTTTCTAGAGTAGAATTTGCCTAACAAGAACTTTTACACCTAGTTAAAGCCTTGGGAAAGGGACAAAATGTTCTGCCCACCCTGAGAAGTGTAAGAGAACATATATGGAGAGGGTGCTTTGAGAGGCAGCCATTTCTAGGGAAGGGTCTTGTTCTCCTTGTTAACAAAAATTGACCATTTTCAAACATCTGTTAGAAAATGTCAATCCTTCTTTTCAGTTGTATTCTAGTTTTGCCTTTCCATTTGGGGCTGAGGGCTCAGCCTGTCCTGCAAGTCTGTGTTCCCAGGGACATAAGCGGGGGAGCAAATTGTTTTAAGCTGGCAAATTTTCTTCCCATTTGTGAAGATGAGGGAGGGGAGGAGCAGTGTACACTTTGCCTCACCTAAAGTTTTGTACTTTTGTGAAAAAAAAAATTATTTTCTAGTCAGATTTCCAACTTATAACCTATGGTGCAAAACAGAAAATTTATTACATGTTTTTCAATCCCATATTTTCAGTACATAACATCTGGATTCTCCTCCTCAACATGTGATATTATGTGTGAGTATATTTAGCATCTACAATCTCTCCTATATACCCTAATCAGATTAATTTCTCATAAGCAGGTAGTATATTCTCATGGTTTAAAAATATACAAATGGTACATGTGAAAACTCTCTAGTTGCTTCATCCACTGTTATTAATGTCTTGTGCATCCTCTCAGAGCTTCCTAATGCTTGGAAGAGCAAAGGGGATTATAATCTCTATGGTTCTAGAATGATGCAGGTTACTCCAGATGTATATATTCTGCTGCGGAGGGTGCCCGGGGAGAGGGAAGATCTCTGGAAGTTTTGAAGAGACTTGCACCAAATACAATCTAGTCAGAGTGTGAGAGGCCATCTGACTGTAATTTAAATTATATGGGAAAGAGAAGACAGGGACACATGCAGAACACACCATCCCTAAGGCTCTACATTGGATTGTCTTTTCTCAGAGACTGGGGCCAAAGAATTAGAAATAAGGGAAGAAGAAAAGTAAGTGAAGCAAGTAGAAAGAGTGAGGTTCTCAAATCCTGTCTAGAATTGTGGGAATGTGGCTCCTCATTGTTTGTGTGCCTGCTCCTTTCAACTCAGATGGGAAGGACTGAACTGTTATCCATTAAATAAGTAATGAAAAAATATCTTCTTACTGCAAGAGAGGTTTGCTATGTTCTAGTCTGTAGATAATTTGTACAGGTTATAAATGGAGGGAGGAGGGATTGGGAAATACATATTTATTATAAAGCAACTGAGATAAATTCTGCAGTGTAATAAGTATGTGTATACTTGCTAGACCTCAGGCATTTTGTCATTTATAATTCAGCAAGAGATGAAGATAAAGCCACCTTTATTTACATCAATGTGGCCCTTGGAGAGGCTGTGGGGTCTTGCTCCTCAAGTCTAACCTAGACAGCGACTGACCCTGACTATCCTCCATCTAAGAGTTAGATATAGGTGGAGAAGAGGACACACCTTGTGGGGAAAGTGCCATGCATAGGGTCTCTTGCCAGGAATGGGTGAAGGTCTGCTCTCTGAAATGTTCTGCAGCTTCTGGTACCTGGCCAGAATTGCAGTTAAGTTGGCTCAAGCTCAGGCTCCTCCTCACCACTCCTTCCCTTATCCTTGTAAATGGTGTTGGAAGGATTTTCAGCTTCTGGATGGACTACAGCCATTACTCTGTGTATGTACGCCAGGGAGAGGGTTGCTAAGTATCCAAATCTTCCACTAATACCAAAAATTTCTCTTCTTTCACTTTGGACTTCTCCCCAACCCTGTCTCATAATAATACTAGTTGCAGTAATAACAGCAAAGGCTCGCTGCTGATTCTCCCTTAAACACATTTTTCCTGTCCCCTATACAGATCCACTGCCAGGTTTTAGCCATAGTTACTGAGGTTAAGCCACTCTCCAAGAAGGTTTAGCTTTCAAATCATCCACTGTATTGGACTGATGCCCTGATAGGACCAAGGGCATCTGCTGGGTGAAAAGGACCCCAAACCCTCTGCCCCTTGCCCTGGAGCTGTTTTTCATCAGACTGAAAACCAAAGGCCAGCATAACTCTAATTAATGTGTGCATATGTTGGCCACCCTGTTGGCCAGTTTTATGGAGTTTTACTGTTAGTGTTTGAATTGCCAGGGTCAGAGAGTCTGATGCTAGTGCTCTGATGAGGAGTAAGGCCCTAATGAGTCATGTGACCATGAGTGGACTTGGAGGGTGGCTATGTTCAGGAGACCTACCCCAGGTGCCTTCCACCCTGAGAGTCTCTTTCTGTTCCCAGCAGGGAATGCTGGTCTGATAGAAACTACCCAGAGAGGGCACCCTCGTAAGTTTAAAATGTCCTTCTCATCTGCATCTTGGTACAGAATATCACTGAAATATATAAACACACACATATGTATGTATGTATGCAAATATTCCATTCATGAATACAGAACAAAAATTGTGTCTTGGAAGTGTTGAATTTAAGAGTGGAAATGGGCCTTTTGAGTCCATCTGGTCTAACCACTTCCTTACAGATGAGAAGGCTCAGGTCTGAAGATGCTCTTGGTGCCTGGCCTGCATGTACCACGAATTAGTGAAATTGGGGGTGGTGGGTTATTTCCAGGGATTTCTTGTTTAAGAAGGATAAAGGCATAAATAAAGGGGAAGTTGCAGCAGGAAACGTTTTGAGGGGGAAAGAAAACAGTATAGAGGGCCAGGGAGAAAAGAAGTAGCCAGAGTAATGGCAGCCTGGGGTTGGTTAATTGAGCAGGCCCATTTCCACCATTTCCTGAAAGTCTTTACTCCACTCCAAAACAGCTATTAGAGGCTGATGTTTTCACACTACAGATACTCTGTCATGGTTATTATTTTTTCTAAGCCAGCTGAAGAGAATAGATTTCTTTCTCCGGGGGAGAGGGAATAGTGTTTCCAAAAGGGAAGCAGCTCTCATCAAAAATGCTTGTGGATCTGATGACAGCACGAACATGCGCTTTACTTAGAACCTGGAGATTGTGGGTTGGTGGAGGTGGGATGGGGAACGACTAGGACTGCAGGGTGCCAGGGTGAACGAGTTGGGTACCCGTTGGGTAACGAACGAGTTGGGTTCTGGGAGGGCCCTGTCTCTGGGTTCAGAGATGCTAATAGCCTGGGCCAAGAGATTAGCCCAGATTCACAGGGAATCGCAGACGGAGGGAGGTTGGTAGTTGACTGGAGTAGAGAAGGATAAGAAGAGAAGAATGAAGAAGAGCGATTGCCTGGCTAGAAATGGAGCTTCTGGATCTCTGCAGGGCCACACAGTCCCTCTGCGGGGCAACCAGATTCGGTCCACTGTCCGGGCTGCCTAACTGTGTCTCTGTGTGTGTGTGATGGGGAACCACCTAGTGGCTCTGGTTTTTGCACCGATTCACACACACGCTGGCGTGGGTCTCAGTGGGGTCGAGGCTGCCGGTAGCCTGGCCGGATACACAGTGGCCTCGAAAGCGTCGGCTGTCTTTCCGTAGGCCTTAGAAACGGAACAGAACGAAAGTTAAAATCAACCAAGGAAACCAAACAACAGCTCCCACAAGCCAGCCTTCCATTGCTGGGGAGCAGTGTTCTGGCCTCAGTACTCAGGTTCGAAATTCGAATAAATGGAGCCAGATCCTGGATTGCACCCCAGGGAGAGCGTTTTAATGTAAATGTAAAATATGTTTGTAATAATCACTTGCGGCCCTGAAGCGTCATTAGAATCTCTGTTTAATTATAGGGCATGAGAGGAGCATTACCAGCTAATTAAATCCAATCCGATTTGTAATTCTCCCTCTGCTCCTGCCGACTTTAAAATGCAAAATTGCTTTTTCAATGTGCCCGACATGTGAATTTTTAAAACACCAGCGGACTAAAGTGAGAAGCGAGGGAAAAGAGGGCGGAGGAGACAGAAGGAAGAAAGGAAGGAGACGCAGCGCTGGGCCGCGTCAAGGGGCGTCTGGACGGTGTCCTCGCCCGGCCTCGGCCTCCCCGCCTTCCGGCCCGCGCTGAGCTTGGTTGCGAAGAAGCCACTTCCTCTCCCTTCGGAGCGTTCCACTGCCTCTGTCCCCGCGGGATCTCCTCCCGCTCCCGGGCGCGTCCCGAGAAGGGCGCCGGCGCGGGGCGGCGCGGAGCAGGCCCTGCGCCCCGGGTTCCGCGCGCCCGGGCAGCCGCGCCCCGGAGCCGGCTCCGGCGGACGGAAGGCGGCGGCGCGGGGAGGAAGTGAGCTCACTGGGGAGGAAGGCCCGCAGCGAGGATCGGCCGAGGCGCGCGGAGCCCGGGGAGAGGCTGCGAGCCCAGGTCCCGCCGCCGCCCTCCGAGGACAGGGCCGCGCGGGCTTTTCGAAGGGCCGGGGCTGCTGGCACCTACTCCGTCTGGATCTGCGCATTGTGTCCCTCGTGCTCCCGGGGAGGGAGCGCCAGGCTCGGCTCGCGAGGCTCAGGCCTCGAGGACAGAAGCTAGAGACTCAGGACGCGCTAGGGCTTTATCCCGGTGGACGCAGCCTCGATGTCCCCAGGCTTCCCCTCCTGCCTCCCTGCGAGATTCTGCATCTGACCTTCCCGCACGCGCGCGCGCACACATCCCTCCTCTTTCTCCGGCGCGCCTTGCAAAAGCGGGTCCTAAAGCTTTCATTTACGGTTAGAACGTAGAGTCATTTGCATGAGAAAACCGGAGTGACCGAGGCCACCAATTCTTGAATACTCCTTAGTGCCTGTGAAGTAGAATGATATGCTGTGGGGTCTGTTCCCAAACCTGGTACCATCTGCACCATGCACAGCCAGCTGCACCGTCACCTGGCTGCTCCGATGTAGTCTGGTTTGCGGAAATGGTCCTAAAAAGAGGGAGGCTGGCTGTCTCCCCTGTGCACCAGGCCCTGCAAGCAGAAAACGTGGAAGTGCGTTTCCAAACCAACCGAGCCGCCGAGCTAATGCGGGGGCACCTAGTCCAAGGGGAGGCATTCCCACTTCGGCTCCCCAGGCCGGGAGAGCACAGACGCAGGGTGGGCACTTGGCGGCCTTAGGCGCCTTCACGTCTGGAATGAGGCAGTCACGGTGGGGACCGGCCGGGGCAGGGAGGAGGAGGAGTGGGGAAGTGAAATTGCCCCAGCACCGGGGAAGATCCGGCCTCAGGGCTTCCCTAGTCCCTTTTGGGGGGATCCTGCCCTCAACTGAGAAGTCGCTCGGGAACCAGCCTAGCGGGCCTGCGAAGGGTGGGGACAGCCTGTGGTCTGGCTCCATCTGTGTGGCCTATGGCTTGGGCGTTCCGCAAACTAGGGACTGCGGAGGCCTGGAAGGAGGAAAGTCCAGACTCCTCTATGTGTGTTGGCGGTAAGGGATTAATGTCAGCCTTGCCTGCACGGCCGGCCTGGGCACATGGCTCGGATTCTTACGTTCTCCCCCACCTCCACCTCCTGAAGAAGCACCCACATACCCCAGTGGGTTGATAGGTTGCTTCATAAAATTAGTAAAATCTTGTTTTCAACCTGACTTTCGACATGATCTCTATCCATTTTTTGACTTCAATTCTTCCTTTGTACATTTAGGCGGTTGGAGGGGAAGTTCCAGGAAGCTGTCTTGTGTCAACTTACAGCAGCCAGGAGGAGGGAGCCCACAGGGCTTTCTTCAGGTTTTTCCCATATGCTGTCAGCTGGGCCCCCGCCCCCGCCCCCTCAGCTCTGTGCTCACGGCACCTCCCCCACCCATGCCCTCCCGGCCCCCCCACATTCCCTCTGCAGTCCCAGGCCGGTAGCAGCGCCTCCTGGAGCCACTCCTGGGGCAGCAGGGACTCTGGGCCTTCCAGGCCAGCCAGCGGAGGAGCCTCCCGGCCTGCTTTGGAAACTCTCCATTTTCCCACAGTATTTCACATTCATATTACTTTTCACACCCTGTTAGGCAGTAATGGCACTGAACCTGCTAAATACTTCCATGCACCAAGCCAGCCCTCCCCTGACTGCTCCAGATCTCTGCCTTCTGGTGATAAAAAGGAAGATTGCTCTCTCATCCTGGGGTGCTGGCTGCTTTCTTCTCTTTGCTCTTCCGAGGACTGGTCTCCAGAACCTGGTGAGGTGGTGTGGCGGTGGCCTCTGGGTGGGGGCGCTCAGGTGTGGAGCAGCTCTTAGCCCTGCCTTGCACAGGTGGAGGGGGCAGTTGTGGGAGGAAAGATCTTGGGGACAGGTCTGGCTTTTGGTAGTAGTGTGAAGTTACGTTGGCGATTTTGGAAAGAACAGGGCCATGGTCCAGGCCTTGTGCAAGGAGTGGGGTCTAGGCTTCTTCGTTAGCACCACCTCATGGCCTTCATGGGCACCAGGCCACTAAGGGACTCTGAGGCTGCAGAGGGGAGTGTTCCAGACCCCCTCCTCTGGCCTCTGCCACACAGCAGCTCTGAGAGCTCCAGGGAGGCTCAGTAAACCCGGGGAGTGAGGAAGGGGAGTTAGAGCCCTGCTCCAAGGCCAGCGAGATGAATGCTTGAGCCCCGAGGGAAAGTGATGAGTCTGGCCAGGCAGAACCCAGGTTTCCAGCACGGAGATTCGGAGAGTCGCTTGCTCTTTGGGTGTCAAATGAACCTGAGCCACTCCCTCCCAGACCTATGGCGGTTGGATTCTCAGAGAGCCCAGGACTAGGCCCGGAACACCGTGCTAGACACTGCAGTCCTGGCAGTTGCCTAGGCCATGGCCACAGCCACAGACATGCTGCCGGGAAACCGCTCAAGTCCACTACCTTAACAGGACAGAAGCTGGTGGCCCTGGGTCTTCAATCTGAGAAGTCAAGGGAAACTCAGGGTGATCCTCCATGGCTTCCCCACCCCGCCTCAGTTCTTCCATCAGGAAAAGAGTAGTAATCAGATCCACTCATTCCCTACCCACAGGACACGGGGGAAGGAACTAACTCTCATTGGGTGCCTATTATGTACCAAGCACTTCTCTGGCTGCATATTGTTTAATCTTCACAGCCGTAAGGAGGGCATTTCCAAGTCCTGTGTGCCTGCAAGAAAACTGGGGTACAACGAGGACAGATCTGGCAAGAGCCATAGATCTTGTGTCGGAAGAAACCCAAGGCCTCCTGAGAGCTGATGGCACACCAAGAGGTCCTGCAGCCTGGGCCAGGCCTCCTGGGAACTTGGGGGAGGGAGTTGAACTCCCTTCCGTGAGCCTCTAGCATACACTCCTAGAGAGTGATTTAAGTGATGGGAAACCCCAGTTGTTAGAACTTGAAGCTTTGGGCACCATTTTGAGCTATAGAGCCCACATACCTATTTCTCCAAAATATCCACAGGAAAGTCAACATTACCAGGAGTCTCTTACTCAACAAGAGGAGCCCAAAATGTAATACACATGTGTCCTTCAAGTGTCACTTCTCATGCCCCACCACACCAGGGTTTGAGACCATTTAAACTCAAACATGGCCAGGCATGGTGACTCACATCTGTAATCCCAGCACTGTGGGAGGCTGAAGCAGGAGGATCACTTGGGGCCAGGAGTTCAAGACCAGCCTGGACAACATAGTGAGACCCATAACTCTACAAAAAAGAAATTTCAAAAGCCTCCAAACTCATTTGAGTTTTGAGGGTTTGGGAAGATTTAAACTCAATCTCCTTTGACTTGAGTTTCTGTTCATACCATCTAAACTGAACCCAAAGCTCCCCCTTGAGCCTGGGGCAGAGACAATTCAGTCTTAGAAGCCTGGGAAGGCCTAGAAGGGGATTAACTTGGTTCCTAACTTCCAAGTGCCATCTCAGCCATTTCTCCACTGGACAGACCAGTAATACGCAGAAAGGACCACCCAAACCTAAGCTGGGAGAGGACTGAGTGTGGGACTCTGGATACCCATATGTCAGCCTTTGAAAGCAAAGCCCCAAGGGCTCCACCTCCCAAACTTTGTTGTTTGCACTTCCACCTCCCAGCTCTTGTTCAGTAGTTGCTTCTTGGTGTCACGGGTTTCTTTCTTATCTACAGAGAGGTTGTCTGATGACTGCTTGCTCACACACAGAGAAAATGCTTTAGTGTTTGCATTTAAGGAATTTGTGGAAAGTAGGAAGAGTGAGACAGAACAGGCAAAGCCAGGAAGCAAGGAAGGAGAGAGTGCAGGCCTGCGGGGGAGGCAACTGCAGTTTGGGAGTTGCCTGGGGAGATTTTCCCTCATTTCCTCTCCTACAAAGACACAGTCCCAGCACTGATCTTCTCCATTGTCTAGCTACTTTCCCCTTTCCCGTTTTCTTCACTCTCCCAATGTGCAGGCTGAGCAAGAAGAATTAGGGAGAGGGACCCCATCTTTTCTGCACAGAGCACTGACTCCAGGTGGGCATTAAGGATAAATTGTTTTTAAGTCTCTGAAGCCATCTCTTTCCCTTTGGACATGGAAGTGATGTCCGGGGAGTATTATGGGCATTTCTTGAATTTTTGGCTAATTGAAGGCCTCTGGGCCTTAATTGTCCCTAGAGCACTATTCCAAACCTGGAGGTGTGGTCATTTAATGGGACTTTTTAACTCCAACAAAGGTATGTTAACTCATTTTACAGTCACTGCACTAGAAGGAGAGACTATGATTTATTTTCTTCAATTACAGTTATTGATTATCTAACTTAGTGGTGACAATGAAAGCTGACAGAAAAGTGAACATCAAGTTCAGAAAGCTGCACGGCGTTCATGTATTTCTCCTCTGTCATCCTCTGCCATAGTTGCTGCTGCTACCTGTGGCTGGAGGCACCACACTCGACTCTGGTCACAGAGAAAAGGCTGACCAACCACTGCTGGCAAATTGGAATTAGGTTGCCTGTTTGAATTGAACTGATCTTCCCTCCTCTGAGGTTAGGGGTGACCCAGCAGTGACATCTCCTCTCGTGGTGGGGGGACTCCAGAGGTCTGGCAGCACTAAAACTCAAGAAATTCAAGAGGGAAATCAAAAGAACAAGACAATGTAGGAAGAAAGAAGAAAAAGTGAAGGAAAATAATAATTGTGCACAAAATTCAAAGGATGTTTGGAGCTTTGCCTGAATTTCCAACAAACGTGGCTAAAGTATGTTTGTCTCCACTTCACTGGGTTTTTCCATGAAGTTTCTAGAGCCCAATTCCCTTTTTCAGTATTTCTGTGGTGCTTTGCCTGGGAACCCCCACCTTTGGAGACAGGAGGGTCTAGCCACTGGAGGGCCTACTCTCTGGCCATGGGGAGGGAAATCTGGAGGCGGCATGTGAGGAGTTGGGGTGTGAAAAGCCCTGGGCAATGCTGGCAAGTACCCTCCAGTGCGTGTGGGCCCTCTGGGACCTGCTACCAGTGGAGCACGCAGCCCCTGCCCAGCCCCCCTCCCCTAGGCACCTGGGCCAGAGTGATCTTGTTATAGTTATTAATGATCAGAGTGATTTATTAAGCCAAGACCAGTAAGAAATGGATCCAAATGAGAAAACCAGTGCAGTTCGGGCTCTGTGCAAAGGCTGCGAAGGGGAATTGCACCGGCTGACATTATCACAGCCATTTCTTAGGCATCCATTCCGTGCTGGACAAAGCGGCGCTTCGGAGTTTGCAGTGGTGCCAGACTGGAAGGCAATTACTGAAACACTTAGACTTGTGTACAGCTTAGTAGGGTAGGAAACAGAAGACACTACTGGTGTATTTAAGAAAATTCGTAACGCCCCTCCTCACCCCTTACCCTCCCAGCAGGTTTAATGTAAATCTCTCCTTTGCTAAAGATAACACCCACCTAAAAGCCATCAGGAATTTGGACGGATGTGCAACTCTTGTAGAATCAGGGTCATCGTGAAGATCCTACTTGAGCCGCTTTTATCAGAGGCTGAGTCGCAAGTGCTTAATGCGATTTGGGCCTGGTACACCTGCTTGGGTCTTGGCTTTTGGACTGGCTTTGTGATCTCGAGCCACCATGTTGACGTCTCTGTTTCCACGTTTGCAAAACGAGGATAATTTGTCAAATATCCTCATCGTTGTGTATTTGTGCCACTGGGAAAATCCTTGAATCTCCCTCCTAGAAACTCGGGAAGTTCATAGCCTGACCTCCTTACTCCCTTACGACGGGGAGGCGTGGCCTCCCAGGCCGTCAGTCCCCTGCCTCCTCCCTTCCTCCCCTCAGTGGTCGACTACTGCGAACTTCAAGTCCTTCCCTCACGTCTCACAAGCTTGTCCTCAAACACGCCTCCGTTTGCATTCTCCGACCTTGACCGGCAAGGTCTAATCCTTTGCTCTTCAGCCAGTTTTATTACCCTCCCGCTACATGTCCGGGAAACCCACGTTCGACCCTCCCATCTGGGGCACTGTCCCTTGAAGCTGGCCATAACCCACACAAAAACCGAGAGATGCGGTTGGAGCGCGGCCTTCCCCTGTCCACCCTCTGTGTGGGCCAGTCCGAATGTGCATGACTAAAGGGCCTGGGAGCGGGAGCGACACGGGGTCGAGGTAGCCGTAGGGACAGAGACGACACCTGCACCAGACTTGCGGAAGCCCGGGGGACACACCCAAGGACCTGGGTGGTGAGGAACTGCCTGGGCCTGGGCTCGGGCTCCACCGCCCCTCCCCCAACCGTCGCCCAGCCTAGAAGAGTTCAAAGTCGGCCGGCGGGTGCTAGGCCCCCCCCTCAGTGCATGCTGCTTTTCAGGGGGCCCTGCTCTGCGCACCAGGCTCCCTTTGCATTTTTTCCAATAAGGAAAGTAAACATCTTGCCTGTATTTCCATAGTGGTCAGGCCCTAATTATGCATGATCACGTTCCAGAGACGCTGCTGTTGGGGCCAGAGGGCGCTGGGCCGCGGAAGACCCTTAGAACTTCATAAATTTTTAAAGTGTTTATTTTCGACAGTTTGGGGAGGATCAGGGACAGGTTGGTGGCAGGAAAGGGAGCATCCTGGATTCCCATTCCGAAAACAGGCCTTGGTGTCACCTTGCAGGTGAGAGCTGGCGAGGCGACAAGCCAGTGAGCTTGGGACTGCCCCTGCCAGACCCGTGTAGTCCCAGGCCTCCAGGACTCCTCCCTGGGCCCACATTCCGCCGGCACCACCATTGAACCAGGACCCAGTGAAAGCTCTTAAACTTGCAGACTTTGGAGAAAGAGGAAAGGAGCCAGGCAACGAAATAGCGGAAACATCCTCTCGGTCACGTGAATTTTATTGCAGATCAGGAAGTTATCTAACAGCTGCCAAAACTCTTCTGACTCCAGTGCTCCAAATGTTGACTGTTTCTCACACCTTACCACCCGGTACGCAGTCTGCTGCCTTTGGGGTTATTCAGATTTCCCATTCCCTTTTCAGCTTCGATCTACCCCCCACCTGTCTGGTTGCATTTGGAGATGATTTCCCTTTTCTCCATCCGCCAGACCATGTGGCTCCCATACTTACCTGGGCTGGCTGCTTCCCCCACCACCTCCCCCCGCGCCCCCGTAAGGGGAATTCAAAATCTCCTCCTGAACAGGGAAAGCCGAGTTGAGGAAGGGTCAGAAAAAGGAAGCTGAGCCCGAAGTCCAGGCGTGCAGTATTACAGTCTTCTCCGAGTGCCTTTGATTCATTCCAGAAAAAAAGTGCAGCACGAGAAGTAACTTTAATGGGCGCCCTCCCTTCCCTCCACTGACGCACCAATTCCCGGTCCCGAGCTGGGTTCGCGCGCAGATGCCAGGCCTTCTGTGGCCTTGTATGCGCCAAAGAGCCTGGCAAAGATCCGAGCACAGGAGGCACTGAGACAACAGCTCTTGACTGGCAGACAAGGTGCTCCGAGAGAGGGGCAGTTGTTTGCGAGCGAGTGGAAGCCAAGGCGCGCGTACCCTGTGCTTGTCCAGGTCGTCTCAGGCCCACGGCCGCGACTGGCTCAGGAGGGTTTGCTGCACCTTCAACCCAGCCTCGGCGCGACCTGCTTCCCCCCGGATAACCCACGCGCCCGCTCCCGCACGGAGGGAGCCTGGTCCCCCTGACAGTTTGACACAGGCAGGCACCGCGGTGCCCTCTGCCCGACAGTGATCCTTCCTTGACCCTCGAGGGTCAGGGTGAGCTGGTCCCACCCGGCCGGCTCCAGACTCCACCCAAACGACCCGGAGGAAGAGCCCTCCCCAGACGCCGTCCTGCGCTACTGCGGATGGCGCGGAGTCGCGCCGTGCTCCAGTGCCCGCGCCCACCGTGCGGCGGGGAGGCCCGGGCGGCGCCCTGGTCTCGGCTCTGCGGCCCCGCAGGGCAGACACTGGCGCGCTTGAGCACTGGGGCTCGACCGCAGCCGGGGTGGGGGGACCCGGCGTGGCCCACTCCGACGTCACTGTCGGCCAGAGTTGTGGCCGGTTCCTTTTGTTGGTCCCATTCCCCGGGGTCGCTATTCGCGATTATCCGCAGGCGCCGGTCCCGGCCGCGGGGCGCGCACCCCGGAAGTGCTTCCCGGGACCCGGAAGCGGCGGGGGCTCGGACGCCGAGGTTTGAAAGGGAGCGCTCAGCCCGGCCGCCACGCGGGGGCCCGGGTCTGCGAAGCCTCACGCCGCCCAGGCGCCGGTTTCGCGTTCTCGCCCCTCCCGCCCGGCGCCCCGGAATCCCCCGCCTCCGATTCCCCCCTTGCGGCCAGCCCCGGCCCCCTGCCCCGGGAGGGAAAGGGCGCTTTCCTAGAAGAGGCCTCGGGTGGATGTAGATCCTTCCTTTTAAGGTCGCCGTTCCGTCCGGCGGTGGACAACAGGGGGCAGGGAAGGCAGGAATTTACAACCGGCGCGTGAATGACTATTTAATACACTCCCCAAAGGTTACAGTGTAAATTTACTAGGGATCTTCGCGTGTGATTCATAATTCCGCACGCCATAAAATGCCACCACCGCCACCTCGCCCCGGTTTCCCGCTCCGCTGGCCGCTGCCGCGCGGGCCGGGCCGGGCGCGAACCCCGGGAGCGCGGAGGCCGGGGCGACCCGCAGTTCGCCGGGGAGCCGGGCTCGCGGCGCGGGGCGGGCGCCGGGGCCGCCGTCGAAGGAATGCTTCAGATCTGAGCTGGGCTCGTTTCCGGGATTCAGGAAACATCTGGGGAGTTTTCGCCCGGCGTTTGGGAAAGTACTTACTCCCGCACTTGGCGCTAAGGTGTCCCGGGATCCAGACAGACCCGCGCCCGAAAGGGGGATGGGCGGGGGCAGCCCTGCCCGGGTGCAAACGGGGCAGCTAAGCGGTGGCAGGCACCCGGGTGAAGGGCGAATTAAACACTCAGGGCCAGGTCCGCCCGCTCGGGCCTCATTGTTTTAACGTCTGTAGTACTTGCGGGCAGTCTGAGAAAGAAGGATGCCTTTACATTCAGAAAAACATCAAAGACTAGGGCTTGCTCAATGTGGAGCACATATGGTAGTCTCCGAAGGCCTTGCCTGCCAAAACATGTTTCTCAGTATTTTTCTGCTTTCCTTTCTTTCGATTCCTCCGCCCCCCGCACCCCCCACTTTTTTTCTCCTCAAATGGGAGGGAGCCTCGGGCTCGGGTTACCTAGCGGTCCGCGTTCTCGTGAGGCAGTTGCGGCCGTACTGAGGGTCAATGGGGCCTTTCAGGAACGCAGTCTACCCGGGAGAAGACTTGGAAGGTGCGCGGGCTGGAGGGGCCGGGCGGGAAAGACCGTGACTTGCCCAGGACCCCAGAGCCGGCTGTGGCAGAGTTTGAGGCATCAACAGATTCAGAGACGCTAAGGTGTTTTTTTTTTTTTTTTTGCATCATACAATGCCATTTTCATGCAAAAGCACATTTTCTTGTTGCTTTCTTAATACGGTCGAGATACACTGGCTGGATCCCCAGGCCTTAGCACATTGGTAGCATACGGGGGCACACTCACTAAATATTTACTGAATGAATACTGAATGCGTTAGCCTGTCAAGTCACTTTTTAAATTTCAGTCTGAGCAAGATTAAGTAGCAAAGGTCCTCTTCCTCATTAACTGCTATTATTATTAGTATTACTACTACTACTACTACTACCATTATTCTAAACCCACTATCCCAGTTTTTTAAATTACCTAGCAGAGAGAGGCAGAGGACAGTTGGCTAAAAGGGCAGTTTGCTCAGGAATTTCTCCAGGTGAAATCTCAGAATGTTAGGATTTGTTAAAGTTCAACATCTGAATTTTCCTGGAGATGAGCTGAGACCCAGAAAGGTGAAGTCATTTGCCCAGGGCCCACGGCTGGGATGGAGCCGCAGTGCCGTCTTCCCCGTGCCTAGTGCAGTGTGGGGGAGTACCCCACATTGCCCTCAGCAGAAGGACAAGCCAGATAATTTCCTCTCGTTTGGCCTCTTCAGAAATGGACTGCTTTCATCACCTCTGAAAAATGATCTCAGGATATTATCCTTCAGCAAATTTACATGTAGAGTTAGTATTAACGGCAGGGGTGAATTCTTAGGGCTCCCATTTAAAAGAAGATCCATGCTGTCACCAGAACGTGCAGCTTTTTCTGAGGCAACATCAATGGTGGGGGAAGGAAGCACACCACACATGGAGCTCATTAAACATGAATCTTATCAAATCTTCCAGCATTCTGGTGACATCCATGACTTACAGAGACCAATGGGCAAATTACCTGACCACTAGTTAGAAAACCTTGACATTAGACCTGGCTTTGTCATCAACCCCTTGCATATATTGACCAGTTTCTGAAGATCTACTTCTGTCTCTCTTTCTCCCTCTCTCTGTATGCACATATGTAATGTATATACACGCACATACACATTATTATTTTTTTAATCTGGGTGATCTGTGGCCCGTAAATCTGATTTCTGTTCTCATGTTCTCTGATGCTGTAATGTTTCAACGGTCAATGAACCCCTTCCCCACACCAGATGGAAGCAGCGGAGCTAACACTAGCTAGAACCCACTTCTTACACTAAGTGCAGAGAGCATGTTAAATTTGGAAAGGGCTTTAGAGATACTTCAGCCCCTTCATCTTACAGATGAGTACGCTGGGCCCAGAGAGCTGATTTCCTCAGGTCACGCAGCTGGAGACCCCAGGTTGAATTCCCCCGCACTGCCTTGCTCCTCCAAGAAACTTACTGTAGAGATGGGGCCCCCAGTCCAGCCTCTGTGACCAGTTTAGGTGAGCACAGAACATGTCTTTAGGCTGTATCTTCCTACCACCCCAACCATCTGCAGTCCTCACCTGGCTTTCTCATTAAGACCAGGAATAACTGGGCCAGAATACAATAGTCTTGGGTTCAGGAGCACAAATTTAAAACAAAACTAACAGTACCATTTCACTTGGGTGGTGCTTCTTTAAACATACCAGCTCTGCTGTGTGAGACTTTGAGCCATCAAGGGCCACTGAGACAGGGCTGTGGTTTCTCCAATGAGGAGTACAGCAGCAAGTCTCGTTTGTTTTTAGAGTCTTGAATCAAATGTAAGAGAGACAAAAATCCATAGAGGACATTTCCATACAGATGTACTTAGATTTTTAGAACTCACTATGCTCAAAACAGAATTTATATCTAATCTCTGCTGCACACCCATAGTCTGTTTCTTAGTCTCTGTGAATGGCACCTCCACCCATCTGGTGCTCAGGCCAGTAACCTAGCAACTGTCACCAGGTCCTCCTAAATATCTTTGAAATCCACCCTCTCTTTTTTTCCAAATCATTCCCTGCCTCAGCAATGACACACTGAATTTGCCTCCATCATTCCATCATTTCTCCTACTGCCAATGTACCTTCCAGTCTGTCCTCATGGCAGCTGGACTGATCTGTAATGCAAATGACATTTGGTCATGTCATTTTCCCACTTAAAATCTTTCATTCACTCCCCCATAGACTTCAGGAAAACCCAAATGCTAAGCACATAATGCTCATCATAGTCTCTTTCTCATCACTGTCCCTGCACACGCGGGAGCCATGGCTATCCTGAACTATATTGAGCACTCTTGTTTCTTTTGCCATCACATCTTTGCACATGTTGTCTTTCCGCCTGAGTCACACCTCCCTCCTTCATCACACTGTGTTCAGCTTGTCCTTCAAGATGCAAGCTGGCCATCTTTTCTTCTTGGAAGCCTTCACCAAGCCCCAGGCTGTTTATGGAATATGTATCCTCCAGGGGTGTAATTTCTCTGTCTTCACTCGGTGTGAGTTCCTTGAGGGCAGTGCAATATGTCTTTGATCTTTGTGGCCACCGTGCTTTAGTACCCAGCACACAGTAGGTGTCAATCACATGTTTGCTAAATATGAGAATGACTCAGAATAAACGGCTTTGGTTCTATAACTTCTTATCAAGATTTTGGGAAAGTTATTTTTCTGAGCTTCAGTTTTTCTAATCCGTAAAATGGGGTTTAACAATGCCTAATGCTGTGAGGATTAAATGAGAAGTAAATGCAAAAATCTTTTGTAAAGTGAGTAGCAATGTGCATTATTATAAATGCAAACTCATATTTCCCATGCATGTGCACATTTTCATATATGCACTTGGTATGCACATATCATATGCATCCATGTGTCTGTGTTTTTGTTCCTGCATGGTTATGTGGAAAGTCAGTTTCCAAACCACTGTCTCTAGATTCCACTCTTTAAAAGGCATGCTGAAATAGATGCATAATATAATTCCTTTTTGGTAACTAGTCCAGGCTCTAGATAAAGCAGTTTGTGGCAAGTGCCCTCCAATTAACAGCTGTTCTGTGAATTCATTATATCCGTACATGTAAATACAAACTCAGTGGAAATGTGTAAGGCACTGAGTGGATAATAATAACCTATTATCATTTTCACTAGGATTGTTATTGTACCTTTCTACAAAAATGGTAACATTGAAGGCAGTTTCTCACTAGGTTTTCCTTTTCTCATCAGTCACCTGAAGGTATTGTTCTCCCCATTTAGCATGTGAACAAACTGAGGCACAGGGGTTGCATTTAACCTGACTCCTTTCCAGTGTTGCAACAGGGTGGAGATCCGAATCCTAGGGAGCCTGTTCTCCGGTATTCTTCTCCTCCCCCCATAGGTCGGTGCGGGGAATCGCACAGGACAGGTGATTGATAGAAACGAGCCAGAGCAGATCAGTGCGTAAATTCATCTGTGCTTACTTATAATGCTTTGAGTGCCACAGGTGTTTCTGCACTTTACACCTGCTTTAAATGCGGAATCCACTATTTTACCACGAATAGAGAGGGAAGTTCCCGGTGATTCCCGGGAAGGGGACTGCGCCTCCCCCCGCAGCGCCGCCCGGGCTGTGAAGCGAGAGGCGCGTCACCTTCGAACCCGCCCGCCCGGTGCCCTCGGCGGGGAGGAGGCTGCGGGCCCCTCTTCGACCTCGTCCACCTCCTGCCTCTTGTTCTTGCTCAGGAAGCCAGGTGGCGCCAACTCTCAGCCGCGCCGGGGCCCAGGAGTCCTGCGGGCTCGGAGCGGGCGCGGGCGGCCGGCGGCGCGGGGCGGGCTGCTCCCCTCTGCGCCCCGCGCCCTGGGCGCGCAGATCCGCTCTCCCCTCCTCCGCTCGCCTCTCGGGAAGACGCAAACCTGCAGGAAAACGGAGTGTCCTGCGCGCCACATGGAGCTTGGGGAAAGGAAATGATGAAAGCCATGAGGTTTCCCGGTTCTCCGCGGCGTCCACGGTGGGTTTTGCTTTGGGGAGAGAGCCAGGAGAGGCCAGGGTTCCTGGCCGCCGGCATCCCGCGTCTGTCTGGGTTGCAGACGACCCGTGGGGCTCGGGCACGCGCCGCCCGGTGTCGCATACCTCGGGGTGCGGGATCGTGTCTCCGTGTGTCGTGTGTGATGGCCGTTCCTAGTGAAAACGTATATGTGCATGTTTGTAGAGAGGCAGAAATCCAGCTGCAAAGGACAGCGTTGAGCTTCTCTCATGTGACAGCTGAAGATCTAAGACTATTCTAGAAGGCATACGTTTCCGTTTTCAAACCCCATTTTTTATCCTTGAAGTGTTTCCAGTCTTTGAACTACTGTTATTCAACAGGGAGAGAGGAGAACCTTCATTATATGATTATATTGATTAACTGGAGCTAAACTAAACTTCATCGCACCAAAATGTTTGTTGAAACCTGGAAAATACCTACTAATCTGGTAATGAAAATTTGGTCATCCACTTGTGCTGCTGTAAATCATCACCAAATTCAGAGTTAAGAGGAATTCAATACAAGCAATTTTTTTTTTGTATTCACTGCAATACTAAGAGTATAGAGTTGGTATTGTGGGCCTGGCCTGTAGCAATTTAAGATTTTAATTGAAATGACAGTAACACACACACAAACACATAGAGCACTAAGCAGCATTAGTAATGATGACAATGTGCTATTAATGCTGTTTTTTCTTTAGTACTGGTAGTGTGATTATTATGGTGTGTACTTTAGAGCAGTGTTTTTCAAACTGCAGGTTGCTAACCATTAGTAACCCATGAAATCAATTATGTGGGATTTGACTAGCATTTTAAAAATGCAATAGAAAATATCAGAAGGATAAGTATTCTTTCACAGTTTTTTTCATACATGTGCGGGTACTGGGTTGCAATGTAAAATGTATTTCTCATAGATTAAAAAGAAGTTTGAGAGCTGTGGTTTTAGAAAACTCCATGTTTCTCTGACAAGGTTCCCATCAGTTTCAGGCTTTTCAGGCTTGGCTTGTGAGGCTGAAGCCCCTGCTGCCCTTGGTGCTCTAGCCTGAGCTATAGTGGGGACATCCCCTCTTGCAGACTTGACACTGAATGTGATCCTCAGTGAAAATGAGTTTGGGAGGTGGGAACTCAATTCTGAAAATCTCAACACAGTGTTTTTCCCCTGATTGTGAAAGTATTGATAATACTGGAGAAGAGAGCATGGCAGGCTTCAGGCCCCAGGAAGAAAACTGGCAAGAAAGAATGACGTGGAGCCTAGGACAGGACTGGCGGCAAGAGGAAGATAATTCGAATAGGAACTCGGGAGCAGAGACCGGAGCAGAAGGGGCCTGTTCAAGCTAGGAATGGGAGGTGGGGAGGAGAGGTGACTGCAGTCAGAAATTTTGGCAAGGGGACCCATTGTCTTAATAGGGACAGGTGGAATAGTCTTGAATCATGGGAAGCAATTTAAGAGCTCAGAGACTGATGTTCGGGGTAAGGAATAATTCTGTCTCTTCTCCTATCTCTCTGCTTCAGTGTCTACGAGGAGCAGACACTACTTTGACTGTTCAAGTTTCAGGACGCTGATTAAAGCATATTTACTAGAAGGCAGACCATTCTATTTCCTGGTAAGTGGACCTACTAGAGCCTGTCCTCAGGAATATTAACCATCTCTCTCTTTTCTTCCATTCCAGAGACTAGGGTTGTGGGAGTTTGTTTTGTTTTGTCATATTTTGTTTGTTTGTTTTTTTTTTTTTTGCGATAGGGTCTTGCTCTGTTGCCTGGGCTGGAGTGCAGTGGTGTCATCATAGCTCACTGTAACCTCAAACTCCTAGGCTCAAGCCATCCCCCTGCCTCAGCCTCCCAAGTAGCTGGGACTAGAGGTGTACACCACCATGCCCAGCTAATTTTTCTATTTTTTGTAGAGATGGGTTCTCGCTCTTGCTCAGGCTGGTCTTGAACTCCTGACCTCAAGCAATACTCCTCCCTTGGCCTCCCAGAGTGCTAAGATTACAGGCCTGAGCCACTGTGCCCAGCCCAGATAGTAGGATAGAGCCAAGGTGCAGGTTAGCTATGGCCTTCCTTCTCTCTCTTCACCTAAAATCATGCTGACCGTGGCTTTGGGTTCCTGCACCATGTGGTCAGGCAGAGGGAAAGCAGATTTAGATGTGCACCTGGGGAGAGATGGACCTAGCTGCATGCTACATCTTAGCTTTGCCAGAGCTCTACGATGAGGTTTATGCTGTTTTTGCCCCAGTAGTAATCAAGTGGGCATTATTTCCCCTATTCTATTGTTCCAGAAGTGTATATTTCCTTATAGCAGTTGTTCTGAAATTGTAGCAGGCTTTAGAATCACCTGAAGGGCTTCTTAAATCACAGACTAGACTCCACCCCTAGTTTCCGATTCAGCAGGTCTGGGGTACGGTTTGAGAGTTTGCATTTCTAACCTGTTCCCAAGTGATGCTGCTGCTGGTCATGGGACCAGGCCTGGGGAAGCACTGATCTCTGAAATCTCAAAAAGGGTGTGGAATGGGAAGGTGACTGGCAGAGCAAGATGGGAGCTCTCCTAAGTTCTTCAGCCAAGTCAGTCCCCTAGCTCTCAAGGCCGCCGGAAGACCCGATCTTAAGGAAGGCAATTCAGGCAGCAACACCACCAGCTCTCAGTGGTTAGTTTTAGTGTTCCCCATCTTGAGGGAGACTCCCAGGAAGGGGGGCTCAGCAGAGCATGTGTGCTGGGCACCTTGTTCCTAGAGCACTCGGCCTGTGACTCCGTGTGCAGTCCCTGTGGGAGCTGTGCTGGCCCTTGGCCACAGCACCAGGCTTTCCTAGGTTTTGCCCCTGCCTTGTCTTGCAGGGCCTAGAAGTGTAAACTACAGTTCCCACTCACCTTTGCAGCAAGAGTTCAGGATGCAATTTAGGTTCCCATAATGAAATACAGTCAGGTAAGATTTGAAAGGCAGCTGTGTAGGTGTACAAGACGGCTCTGGAAGACATGAGGATGGGCAGTGGCCTGACTCCATGGTCCACTGTCTGGTCACCAGCCTCATGGCTGTGGGGACTCTGATGGCTGCCCCTGACTGGGCTCCTCCAGCCCTTCCACGTGGTACCTTGTATCAAAGCCTCTGATCATGGCAGATCTATGGTTTTCTGTTTCCTGTACTGAACCATGACTGACAGGGAGCAAGGCCGTCGGGGTGGTTCACGTGAGGTCAGGGTTAGTGTGAACACGGAGTCGTACAGACCCTGCAGTGGTGAGATGGCTGTCCTGACCAGGGCAGGTCGGGGGCAGTGCGTGTAATCAGGAGGGGTCCCTGCCATCCACAAGCCAAGGGGCTGAGGGAGGACCGTCCCGCATTGCTGCTGTCACCTCACGCTGCCGCTTTTGCCACAAGGCCTCACTGCCACTGCCTGCCTTTTCTGATTTCCACAGAAAAGAAAAAAAAAAAAACAATTTTTTTTTGTGGAATTTAGGCAAAAATTTTCACTAGGGTTTAATGACTGACCTGCCCATTTTGATACTTGATTGTATATTGTCCTGTTTTGTGGTCTAATCTCTGGACATTCACTCCCCGAGGAGGCTCTAACCTGCTTAGGGGCAGTGAGTTTTCAGTTTCCAGCCCGAGGGTTGAATGACCAGTCACTGAGGACGATCAGCTTCGTCGCGTGCGAACCCAGAGCCGGGCAGACTCTGCAGGTCTCTGTGGCAGCAGCAACGGGGCCGCTTCCTCTGCTCACTCGCTGCCTGAGCCCTGCCCACAGCCGTGCACCTGCAGGTATTACTCGGCGGCTGATTCTTCGGCTCATCAATTCTTCCTGAGCACAGACAAGACAGACTATGTGTCACTTAACTAATGTTTGTCCGGAAGGAATTGATTGCCCTGGTAACTGCATCGTCGCTCACAAACACACGGCAGCCCTCTCTGCAGGAGGGGTGCACAGCCCCGCTGTGTGGCATGCAGTTGTGACCACTGGACTGCTGCTGGCCAGCGCAATGGGAGTAGAAACGACTGCCCTTGGTTTCCAGTCCCTCTACCACCATGTCAGCAGTGACGCAGAGAGAGGAGGCTCCCAGCGTCGGTGGCAGAGCCAAGACCACGTGCAGCAGCAGGGCAGCACGATCCAAGACGGAGAGATGGCTAAAACTTTAAAATATATACATGAATTCTGTATTAATTTACTTCTGTGAAGTAGTTGGGATTTTAGAGGCTCAATAAACGGCATCTCTCATCCTTACCAGAGTTTGGTACTAACTTTATGGTGTCAGGAATCAGAAGAACAGAGATTAAAAATACCGGCTGTATTACTAATAAGAGCTGGATTGAGACAGCCGCCACAGTGCGCTTGTGAATTGCTCCACCGGCTGGCAGTCACCTAGGCCCTGGCAATCTGGGCACCACAGGCCTCCCCCCAACCCCACCGCACAGAGGGTACCTGCCCGGCTGGCTCAGGGGTGCTGGAGGGACTGCCTGGGCACACTCTGTTCCTTCTGCAAATGCACCAATCAGACGAGTCGCTCCTCCTGCCTGGTGGCAGGAAGCGGCTTGGGGAGTTACTGCACAGCAGGCCCTGCCCCTGAAAACTGTAGTTCTGAGCAATAGAGGTTTCTGGAGGTATTTAGTTACCGTAGAATTTTATCACTCTAGCTATCTGAAAGAACTTACCAGAAATAGAAATAGTAGGAGAGGTCAGAAACATGTTAATTTTTGTTTCATTTTTATTCTTGCATATTTAAAGCCTAGGGGTAAACATTCAAGTGACAGATCAAGGCATTGAAATAGAAGTTTAGGGCTGGGTGTGGTGGCTCATGCCTGTAATCCTAGCACTCTGGGAGGCCGAGGTGGGAGGATCGCTCGAGGTCAGTTCAAGACCAGCCTGAACAAGAGCGAGACCCCGTCTCTACTAAAAATAGAAAGAAATTATCTGGACAACTAAAAATATATAGAAAAAAAATTAGCCGGGCATGGTGGCACATGCCTGTAGTCCCAGCTACTCTGGAGGCTGAGGCAGGAGGATTGCTTAAGGTTGCTGTGAGCTAGGCTGATGCCACGGCACTCTAGCCGGGGCAACAGAGCGAGACTCTGTCTCCAAAAAAAGAAAAAGAAATAGAAGTTTAAGCGATGGTGATTCTGACCATTGGCACTTCACTGCAATAGGGCAGCAATGCCATATTGAATGGGAGCTTTGGCCTGAACACTAACATGACTGACTTTCTGCCAAGCTGTCCCTGGCCCCCAGAGCCCGGCTAGTTGTTGTTAATTGATGGCCTATGGCTTCTCAGTGCTAGGCTCTGCTCTGGCTGCTGGACCTCAGAGGGAAATGGGGTTGTTTTGAAACCCAGTGTTCTTAATGGAGCTATTCCCAAACCTAAAATGTGTGAGAAAATAACCTAGAAGTGAAATGAGAAACTGGTCTATCGAAAAGTTGGTGACCTTTCCAAGGTTGCTTTTAAAAGAATAGATTTGTTTTACTTGACACTTTGGGAAATTATTTAATAAAACATAACGTCAAAGAGATTATCCAGTATGTTCCATGTCCTGCAGCCTGGAATATCTAAACTATTTAATAAATCCTTGCAAATGAGCATCATTATTAGTGAAATTTTGTTGCATAATTTGGCATGGACTATTTTGAGTTGTCAGACTTCTAGGCGCTATCACAGAATTGGCAAGATTCAAGGGATTTTTCTGATTTAATGACATTTTTCTTTATTGTCCTCATAATCACCTGCTTTATGAACTGTGGGTAGAGCTGATGTTGCAACTGGTAATTTTCTTACAACCCAAATGCATTTATATTTTTCCATCTTTTGATCTCCATCATTTCTGGGAATTGTTAGTAGATGGAATAAAAAGAGAATACATTATAAACAATTCAAAACACCAAAAACAAAATTCCTTGGACCTTTTACAGATACCACACATGCAAATAAATGTGGCTTTGCATTCCAATGGCATTCGAGTAGGGATTACATTTTCCTCATTAACCTCTTTCTTAACCAAACAGTATTGTTTTTTAAGTATTGTTTTATCTAAATCGAGTGTGACATTTTAAGTTAATTCACACTGAATCAGTTTAAGTGAAGAGGTAGAATGTCGTATTCTTTTGAACCCAGCAATTATGCAATCCTGATTGAATTGTACCAAAGTAGGAATGCCTACTATTTTAGGATGAATCAAGAGGTTGATTGTATTGCTTGCAAAGCCAAAAAACCTATTAGAAGTGCTAAGTATGTTTTTCCCCTCTGCACTACTGAGGAAAGAAGTGGAAAAAACAATCCATGACGTATACCTCGGGTCTAAACAGGATTGCTCTCCTTACGGCAAACCATTTATAAAATGAATGTACTTATTTCTAATTGAAGAAACACCCAATCTGTTTTCAATCTGTCATAACCAATAATTCCTCTGCTAATATGTGGACTTTAATTTGAAGCAGTGGGAATCTTCTCTTTTCTCCAGAAAGTCAAGAAGGTTGTTTAGAGAGACTGTACAATTTTGGTAGGAGCAGAAATGCAACTTCATTATTTTTTAAACTTCTGTAAACAATTATGCATGAATCTGTGATTTTTGTCCTAATATAGAACAAAAGTATACATTGTTTTCAGTGTTGGTATTGGGCAATGGATGATGAATATTTGTGGGTGTTTAGGTATGTGCATCTAAGTAAAAGGACGGAGACATTAAAATAACATTGTCTAAATTAAACCCACCAATTTTAAGAATCCCCGTGTCAGCTGTCTTCACTCTGCTGTTATCTCTGTCTTACTTTGTCAGGCATTCTTTTTCCTTCTGCCATCGTCTCATGCATTGTTTTCAAGCTCCTGTAAACCTAGCTCAAGATGGCATGAGTTAGAGTTGGAAAGAGAGCCAACGCTAGTCTCCTTGGTGTCCACAGTTTCAAAACACATGCTTTAATGTTATTTGACACCATTTTTCTGCATGTGCTTTTTTGGAAATTGGAAAAATACACTACTGAGAGTTTGTCAGATGAAACCAAATTGCAAAACATTTGCAAAACTGAATTATTGACAAAATTCATGTTATTCCAAACGGGCCTGCTTGATTGAAAGCAGTTGCAGTGTTTCAACATGAGCACGTTCCTCATCCTTTCTGTTGCCTGTGTGTCTGTGGATTCCTGCAAAGTGCAGGTCTGGACTTCTCCTGTCCTCAGACAGCAGTTTCTACAGAGCTAGCTCAGAGCAGAGTAGAGCTAGAGTATTAGAACACTTCTAGGCCTTTTAGTCCTTGAGTGATCATCCTGGAAAATTGCATCCTCATGTTCTTCCACAGTCATCTCTAGTTCGTAAGAGGCTGATGTCCCCCTCAGATGCCCGCAGTGTCCAGCACTGCCTGCCAAATTGCATCGTCGTGCTTGGTTGCCAGCATGTGCCTGGATGCAGCTATGCCCTGTGCAAGGTCCCATGAAGAGATACTCATTTCGAGTCATGTGACTTCAGGGGCAACTTGCCACTTATTCCTGAATGTCTCAGTTTAGCTGACACTTAACGTACTTCTGAGAATGACACCAAACTCTCGCCACTAACCAGAAACAGGCCATTTCTATTGAGAAAGGAGAAAAATAGTGTTTTGGAAAATTTGTTGTATACTTGGTGAATATCATTAACAAGTTGGAATTAAATATTTTTTAAAAGCCCAAATGTGTAGTGTATGTGATGTGTGCTGAGAGAATTTTTTAAAAACGTAATATATTGGCCGGGCGCGGTGGCTCACGCCTGTAATCCTAGCACTCTGGCAGGCCGAGGCGGGTGGATTGTTTGAGCTCAGGAGTTCGAGACCAGCCTGAGCAAGAGTGAGACCCCGTCTCTACTAAAAATAGAAAGAAATTATATGGTAAAAAAAAAAACCAACATAATATATTTAACATCTCAATTGCCTTTTGACTAAGATGGAATTAGCATCCTAAAAACTGACCAAAGAAGGTGAAAAAATGATTTGTTTTTATTTTCCCATTTTAAATTTCCTTCTTTTGTCAAATTGCTTTCAATTAATAAGGAAAACCATCAAGAGCAACATGATTCATCTCTATTTGGAATTTCAGAAAAGCTAACATCCCAAACCCTGTCTTCTGAGGTTTTCAAAGGACTTTTGCTGCCCAGCTTCATCTTGTTTAAAGATGTTAAAGCTGTGTTGAGATTAATATCAACCATCAGAAAGTAATATCATAGTTCTGGTTGTCATTATCCTGTTTAGACATGCTAGAACTAGATTGCCTGTGTTAAAACTTAATGGACTGGAGAAGAGAAGCATTTGAAATCTTAATGGTGGGGGCTTCAGCTATCCAGGCATCTGCCAGATGTCTCCTTTTCTAAATTCGGAACATCTGATAAATCCATGATTTGCCTCAATTAGTGTCCTTAGCCCTCACTGCACGTTAGAGTAGCCCAGAATTTAAAATAAAAAAATTGATAGGCAGGCTCCATCACAGGCTAATGAAAGCAGAATCTCTCAGGGTGGGGCCCAGACATTGGTTTTTTTGTTTATTTTTTAAAGTGCCTCAAGTGATTCAAATGTGCAGCCAGTTTGGAATCACTAAGCCACATGATAATGTCATCTTTCAGAAGGGAGAGGGAGAGGAAGCGAGGAGGATTAACACCCTGCTTCTAATTCTGGCCAACTAGGAGGCCCTGAATGGAAAATCAGAAGTGACAGGAACCCTGGAAGAGGGCCACCTGGCCATCAGAAAATTCCAGAGGGATGTGGTCACTGCCAGACACACACTCAGTTAGTCTGAGCTTAAAAATATTTCAGGAAATTATAAAGGCCTGACTTTGACACCCTGGCCCAAGATTCCAAAAAGAAGCAGCAGAGGAGATTCCTCAAAATAAAATTCAGATCCTACTATTGTAAATAGTCCAAAGCCCGGAGGGAGGAGGGGCGAGGGGAAAAGAAAAGAAAAAGGAAGGAGGCAGCCAAAAAGATTTAATGTCTTCAGGCAGGAAGCTGTCTGCTGAGATCTGATATATTTTTAAATGGTGTGTGTAAAATGTGAAAGGCGATCTAGAGAAACAAGCATGGGTACAAAAAGATCTGTCAAGAACATGTGAGAAAAAGAGAAAGACTGAATCCAGAAGGAGGCTAATGTTCTAGATGATGAAGAGAGCTGTTGGAATCAAACGCAAGAAAGTGTAGGATGCGTGCAGGGCTGGGATGGCATCATGCCAGTGGTGAAGGTCACGGAGTAGAAGCCTGTGTAGACCAGCAAGGCTGGGACGACGTTTAGTAAGAAACGATTGAAGGGCAAGCTCACTTAGGAGCAGATGCCAGCTGTCCTAAATAAGTTTAAACACTGGCCTGGAAATAACAAACCAGAATGTTAATAGAATTTTCAGTTGACATTGCTTAAATCTCTAAAAATTATGGAGAATGAGAGAGGTGCCCAAACACTGCCCCACCTTTTTTTTTTTTTCCAGGAAGAAAGTAGGAAAAATCTTTGAACTACAGACTAGAGAGCCTGCTGCTGCTTCAGTTCAAAAAATCCTAGGATTTACTTTAAAATGCAGTTTGCAATATTTGCTAAATTGAATCATGCCTGTGACATATAGTAGAAATAAGAAATCATGACATTTTAAATAATCAAATTCAAATTCGGTAATATTATAGTTCATAACCTTTGAGAATTACATAAAAACTAAGTACCCTCTTGAAGTGGTTACATATTACGGTATAACAAACCCTCTCAAAACTTACCATTAATTTGCTCACAGTTCTGCAATTTGCGCTAAGCCTCCCTGGTGGTTCTTCTGCCGGCTGTGTCTCCAGGGTCATCAGCCATCCGATGGCTTACCTGAGGCTGAACGGCCCAGACAGCCTCAGTCTCATGGTTGGTGGTTGTCGCTGGCTGTCAGCGGGGCCCTGTGTCTGCAGCAGGAGAGCGAGGACCAACCTATTTGGCGGTGGCAGCATTCCAAGAGAACCAGGGCAAGAGCTGCAAGGCTTCCTGAAGCCAAGGCCGGGAAGTCACATGACATCACTTCTGCTTCGTTCTTTCGTTCAGAGTGAGTCGTAAGGCCGGGCCAGAGCAGTGGGCCGGGGAATAGACAACACCTGTAGGGGGCGTCACGGCAAAGATTTGTGGCCACATCTGATCTATCACACCTCTCCTCAGAACAGTTCTTCCACACTGATGCTCTTTAATTTCAGGGGATTCATGTATCCTCCCAACCCCAGTTCAGAGCCTTTCATCTGTTCTAACCACAAGTATATTTAAATGAGGATGCTAAAGAAGCTCAAGAAGACTAAAGCCTTACCCACAGCCGAACATACTTACTGAGCACACAAGCACATAGCCTGGCCTGTGTCACCCAGGCTCCACAACTCCCAGCACTGTGCCGCTTCTGTTATGCCCGACTGATGATCGCTTTGTTATTACAGGAAATGAATCCCAGCAACTTTATAAATCACTCAACCACCAAATCAGGACAATTTAAGTCAAAATATAAGTATTTTATTTAATTAGTATATTCTATACATACACCCAGATAAGAAGGTAGGCTGGTTGAAAATACGGTTGAGCCTTAAACACCATGAGAGTTCGGGGCACTGATCCCCCATGCAGCCAAAATCCTCGTATAACTTGACTCCCCCATAACTTAACCACGAATAGCCTCCTGTCAACTGGAAGCCTTATCAGCAACATGAACAGTTAACACGTTTTGTATATGTGTTACATACTGTATTCTTACAATAAAGCAGTTTAGAGAAAAGAAAATGTTATGAAGGAAATCATCCTTTAGGAAGAGAAAATATATTTCCTGTTCATTAAGTGGAAGTGGATCATCATAAAGGTCTTCATCCTCATCATCTTCAGGTTGAGGAGGCTGAGGAGGAGGAAGAGGAGGAGTTGTTCCTGCTGTCTCAGGTGGCAGAGGTGAAAGGAAATCCACGTATAAGTGGAGCCTCACAGGTCAAACCCCTGTTGTTCAAGAGTCAACTGTACATGCGAGGGGTAAATTATTTAGTTGATTTGCAAACTAGCACAATTATTTATACATTGTGAGCCGTTCCCTAAGCCTAGCTCTGTTTTTACTGACAGGTACTCACTCTGCTTCAATTAACACACATGGGAAAGTTGTTTGTAACAGATCATTTGTGATTAGCAAAATTGTTTTCACTTTTAAACCATCTGCTTAAAAATCATTCATTGTAGGACAGCAAATAATCCATTTACATTGTTTTAACTTACATAAAAACCAGGCACTGTTACCACCACAAATTTTTGTTTTTCCCTCATAAAATAAAGATAATTAAAGGGAAATTGATGTGGTTTAGTTTAAATTATTGCCTTTTTGTTGTTGTTGCCAATGAATGAGTTCATATGAGGGCTGCAGGTGTGCTTAGTTTTAAAAAAATTATGAGTCTTTTATTTTATTCTTAATTTTTATTTTGTTTTTAAATTGTTTTTGCTGAATTTGATCAGTTGATCTGGTCCAAATGGGTGGAGAGAAACTAACTAGTTTTGAAAAATCTGATTTTCATACATTATCAACTAATAAAAGCAGGGTTTTTTTCTTACCTTTTTATCATAAAATTGTTTAAACACGCAGAGAAGTGGAAAAAAAGAATACAACGAACACAAATAACCCAACATCTTTAATCAGTAATTGCTATCATTTTGCCATCTTTATTTATCTGTATTTTTTTAGTTGGATCACTCTAAAGTTGCTCCCAAGCACTTCAGCACACATCTGCAAAAAATGAGGACATCCTCTTACATAACCAAATTCCAATATATCCCACTTAATAAATTAATAGCAATTCCCTAATATCATGTAACACTCAGTCCATATTCAAATTATTACCTTGGTTTTATAGATGTTTTTTAGAGCATGCTTTTTAAAAATTAATTGTTTATTTATAATTGACACAGAATAACTGTACTTTTTTTTCTTTTCTTTTCTTTTTTTTTTTTTTTTTTGAGACAGGGTATCACTCTGTCACCCCTGCTAGATTGCAGTGGTGTCATCACAGCTCACTGTAACTTCAAACTCCTGGGCTCCAGCAATCCTCCTGCCTCAGCCTCCTGAGTAGCTGGGACTACAGCGGCAACATGTCCAGCTAATTTTTCTATTTTGTGTAGAGACGGGGTCTGGCACTTACTCAGGCTGGTCTCAAACTCCTGACCAAGCTATCCTCCCGCCTTGGCCTCCCAAAGTGCTAGGATTATAGGCGTGAGCCACTGCGCCTGGCTAATTGTACACATTTATGGGATATGTAATACTTGTGATGTTTTAGTGCATGTATACATTGTATAATGATCAACTCAGGGTATTTATGGATTTTTTTCCAATTTAGAATCCAATCAAGGAACACATGTTAACAATTGTTATGTCTTCCGTTTCTTTTAATCCAAAACAGCACAACCCAGCCCCTTCCCATACTATTAACTTTTCAAAGAGGCCAAGCTAGTTGCCTATTACAGTACCCCAATTCTGGACTTCTGATTCTTTTTTCATGGTGGTTTAATTTGTTCCTCCATCTTCTGTATAGCCTGTACAGCTGAAGTCTTGCTTAGATTCAGGTTGTATGTTTGGAATAACACTCATCGGTGAAGCTGTCTTCTCAGTACATCGGGAACACACTGAGCCTGGCTGCCCCACTATTAGTGATGCCAGGTTTGATCCTTGAATTAATATGGTGGCAACCACAGCTCTCTTCACTGTTAAGATATATTTTCCCTTTGTCAATTTGCTAGTTGTTCTGGGGTGAGAATTTGGTGCCACACAAATATCCAGTTCCCTAAAGTTAGTTATTTTTCTTCTCTTTTTTTAAAATTATAACTGGTTGTACTTTTGATTTTCATAAAGAATTATACTGCATTTTTCAAAGCTTTCATCAAGCTGGTATATTCCACCTAAAATTCTGAAAACAAACCAATGTCTGCATTAAACCTTTAGCTAATTTCTCATTTGCTGGTGTCAGTACCATTCTGGTTTATAGCAGCCAAGCACAGCAGGACTAGCAGACTGGGTGTCGGCGGGTTTCCAGAGCTATGCGCAGTAGTTCCCTTATCTATTTATGTTATTTTATGACTATTACATGCTAAAGTTAGAAATGGAGCAATGGAAAATGCTATGGAAGTAAATGTCACACTGGCATGAATAATGAAATGATATCAGGGAAGTGCCCAGTGAACCAAGAAGCCAGGCCTTGCCGTAGGTATGATGGCTACTAGACTCTTGTGGAGAATTGTCCCACACACCGAAATTGAAATGTGGATCCCTTGAAGTGACTTCTTCGTTTCTTTTTTCAAGCAGGTCAGCAGATGTGAGTGAAAACATACCAGTCACCAAACATGGTGGTATCAAGCCTAATTAGAAATAGAAAATCATTCTCAAGTCTGAGTCTGTTCATTTTCTTTATTTCATTTGTTTTTGTTTCACGCTCATCTGTGATTCATTTTCCTTTCGTCATCTTCCGCAATGGCTTCTGCAAGAATATCAGTCTTGAAACATACAACATGGCTCACACCCACTTCAAAAGTTGTTTAAAATCTCATTTATTATTTTATACTGTGGTCTCACTTAAAAGTCAGTGTTATTGAGACTACAGAGTACATACCTTTAATTCCCAGGGTGAAGGGGGCGGGGAGAGAGCAAGTGCAAGAGGGAGAGCTGGAGCTGTGAGAACTGTGAGGAAAACAGGAAAATCCAGGAGTCTTATAGGCAGATGAAGTCTCTAGACACTAAAAAACTGGAAAGTACCCAAAACCTGGACTTAGTAGAGTAGAGAAAAGTGATGAAGACCAGGACTGGTATTTTTTTCCATCAAGAGGTTAGTTGCTTAAAGACCACATTCCCAGGATTACAAGGATTTGCCTGAGTAGCCCAGGGAACATTTATCTGCAGTAGAATTAGGAAGACAAAGAGATAGAATTCTATATGAGCCACTATTACATGAGACTGTATTTAGAACTTGAAATTAACACTGGGAGTAATCATATTAAATTGATGTCAGCAGGTGAAAGCTATATTAAGTAGGAATTATGTTTTTCCAATTAGCTTAAATTTTCAGATACTAAAATCCAGGTGTTACAGCCCAGTTGAGTTTAGCATCATTCCTTTAGAGAAAAGCAAAAACAACGCTATGCACTGAAATACCTCCTGCCAGTAGCTCAGCATTCTCATTCAACTCACTTTCCTTTCTCCACTCCCAAATAGAAAATAGTCACACAATTGAAAACTGTTTGGGAATGGACGAGGAGATTGTCCCAGCTGTCAGTAGGGTGTGTGCTGTTTCAACGCACCCCCATCCCAAAACATTTTGCAAACAGAAGAGAAAGCATGGACCTAATAGGAAAAAGAAGATCGGAGGGAAATTTTCCTGTTCCTGGTGCAATGGATAATTTTCTCCCTTTTTCTAGGGAAGCTATAAGTCACGCCTTCATAAGACGTTCAAATTTCAGACCACACATGTGTTTCAGGCAATTAATTACTCCGCAGCTCATTGCAGCAGGAAGCGAAAATAAGATATGGAATTTAAGGTAAGTGATTAGCAGACACCGAACTACAATTTTTATTTCTCTTGCTGAAGGGAGCTTGGCCGGAAGAGCCAAACAAACTCCTCTTACATGCAATGCTGCCATTGTCAACTTCAAATTCTCAACGTTTGGGCAGCCAATGCCTTCCTTCTGTTCTGGGTAAAACAAGGAAGAACACATAAGCATCACCCTATGATGCTAGCTTAAACCACTAATGATGGAAAATCTCATGCAAGTGAACAAATTACCATGAAAAGTTAATATGAAGGCCCCAAGTGTCTGGGTAGCCTAGAGCTGCAACGAATGTATTACAATGATGGCTTCTTACATCAGGCCAGAGCCTTGGTGTGCAAGAAATTTAACTTCACGATACAATTTAAATTGTATTTCAAGCCCTTGTGAAGTCAATTCAGGGACTTTCCCTGTCCATGGTGTCACATACGAATTCTAGGGGGGCTCACACAGTGCCAAGGCATTGGAGGGGCTCATCTGCTTCTGCATGTTGTCTCCACTCAGTGGACACTGAGTTGTCCCTGGTCACAAATTTGATCCTTGTGAGGTCCCCTTCGGCTCCACTCGCCCGCCCCTCAGTCTCGGTGCCTCTCGGGCTTCTTCCCCACTACTCTTGCACACACAGCTATCATTCTGCTCTCACACCCGCTGGGCCTGGGCCTGGGAAGCTTGTGAGGCCGTTTGAGACTTGAATGGCTAAGATATTACACATAGCCATATTTTTCCCTCTTCGGAATTCTCGCCGTTCTCAGGGATCTATCCAGGAAACGAGGTCCAGGTTCCCTCTATCTTACATCTGAGAAGGTTTTGCCTATTCCCCCAGAGCAGGGTGCAGGGCCCTTTCTCAGGAACCCCTCACTGTCTGCCGGTCACACTGGTTCCCTGCTTCTCCTCCCAGCCTTCTCCTTTTCTGGTAACAAGGGGAAAACAGACTTGCTTTCAATGTCAGCTCTTCTCCACGAGTGAGTGTTTTTTTTACAAAATTGTGATAAAATATATGTAACATAAAATTTACCATTTTAACCATTCTTAAATGTACAGTTCGGTGGCATTAAGTGCATTCACACTGTTGTGCCACCATCACCACTATCCATCTCCAGAAGTGTTTCGTCTCCCTACACTGAACTCTGCAGCCATTCTCTTATTCTCCCAGGTCCCAGTAACCACCATTCTACTTTCTGTCTCTATGAATTTGACTATTCTAGATACTTCATATAATTGGAATTGTACAATATTTGTCCTTTTATTACTGGTTTATTTCACCTAAAAATGTCTTCAAGATTTATCCATGTTGAAGTATGTGTCATATTTTACCCCTATTTAAGGCTGAATAATATTCCATTGTATGTGTATCCCATGTTTTCTTTATCCATTCATCTGTCCATGACAACTGGGTTGTTTCCACCTCTTGGCTATTGTGAGTGATGCTGCTATGAACATTGGTGCACAAATATCTCTTCAAGAACCTGGTTTCAATTCTTTTGGCTATATACCCAGAAGTGGATTTGCTGGATCATATGGTAATTCTATGTTTAATTATATTTAATTGCTTTACTTTTTTTCTTTCTTTTTAAAAGTTTCAATAGATTCAGAGGGTACAAGTGTTTTTTTTGTTACATGGATGAATTGTATAATGCTGAAGTCAGGGCTTTTAGCATACCTATCACCAGGATAGTATACATTGCACCCAATAGATAGATTTTTATTCCTCACAGCCCCCATCCTCCCCTTTTCTTAGTTTCCAATGTCCATTACAACACTTTATGACCATATATACCTTTCATTTGGCTCCCACTTATAAGTGAGAACATGCGGTACCAAATACTGGTTTTCCATTCCTGAGATACTTCACTTAGGATGACGGTCTCCAGTTCCATCCAAGTTGCTGCGAAAAACATTATTTCATTCCTTTTTATGGCTGAGTAGTATTCCGTGGTGTGTGTGTGTGTGTGTGTATGAATGACACATTTTCTTTCTCCACTCCTCAGTTGCTGAGCACTTAGGTTGATTCCATATCTTTGCAATTGCGAATTGTGCTGCAATAAACATTCAGGTGCAGGTGTCTTTTTTGTAAAATGACTTATTTTACTTTGGGTAGATACCCCATAGTGGGATTGCTGGATCAAATGGTAGGTCTACTCTTAGTTCCTTGAGGAATCATCATACTATTTTCCACAGAGATAGTACTAGTTTACATTGCCACCAACAGTCTGTATAAGCATTTCCTTTTCACCACATCCATGACAACATCTATTGTTTTGTGACGTTTTAATAATGGCCTTTCTGATAGGGGTAAGGTGGTATCTCATTGTGGTTTTAATTTGCATTTGCCTGATGATTAGTGATGTTGAGCATTTTTTCCATTTGTTTGTCAGCCATTTATCTTCTTCTGAAAAAAAAAATCTGTTCATGTCTTTTACCCACTTTCTGGTGCGGTGATTTTTTTTTTCTTGCTGATTTGTTTGAGTTCTTTTTAGATTCTGGATATTAGTCCTTTGTTGGATGTATAGTTTGTGATATTTTCTCCCACTCTGTACATTGTCTATTTATTCTGTTGATTGTTTCCTTTGCTGTGCAGAAACTTTTTAGTTTAATTAAGTCACATTTATTTATTTTTGTTGTTGCTGCATTTGCTTTTGGGGTCATAGTCATACATTCCTTGCCTAGGCCAATGTCCAGAAGAGTTTTTCCTATGAGCTCTTCTAGAAATCTTATGGTTGCCTGTCTTACATGTACGTCTTTAATCCATCTTGAGTTAATTTTTGCATATGATGAGAGATAGTGGTCCAGTTTCATTCTTCTGCATGTGGCTACCCAGTTTTCCGAGCACCATTTATTGAATAGGGAATCCTTTCCCCAGTGTATGTTTTTGTCTGCATTGTCAAAAATCAGTTGTTCATAGCTATATGGCTTTATTTCCAGGTTCTCTATTCTGTTCTATTGGTCTAGGTGTCTACCTTTATGCCAGTACCATGCTGTTTTGGTTACTATAGACTTGTAGTATAATTTGAAGTCTGGTAATGTGATGCCTCCAGATTTGTTCTTTTTGCTTAGGATTGCTTTGGCTATTCATGCTCTCTTTGGGTTCCATATGAAGTTTAGGATTGTTTTTTCTAGATCTGTGAAAAATGATGTTGGTATTTTGATGGGAATTACATTAAATCTGTAAATCACTTTGGGCAGTATGGACATTTGAATAATGTTGATTCTACCAATCCATGAGCATGATATGTTTTTCCATTTGTTTGTGTCATCTGTGATTTCTTACCCCAGTGTTTTGTAGTCCTCCTTGTAGAGATCTTTCACCTCTTTGGTTGAGTATATTCCTAGGTGTTTTGTTTTCTTTGCAGCTATTGTGAATGGTATTGAGTCTCTGATTTGACTCTCAGCTTGACTGTTATTAGTATATAGAAATGCTACTGGTTTGTGTACATTAATTTTGTAACCTGAGACTTTACTGAATTTATTTATCAATTCTAGGAGTCTTCTGGTGGAGTCTTTAGGGTTTTCTAGATATAACACTGTATCATTGGCAAATAGGAATAGTTTGACTTCCTCCTTCCCACTTTGGACGCCCTTTATTTCTTCTCTTGCCTGATTGCTCTGGCTAGGACTTCCAGTACTATGTTGAATAGAAGTGGTGACAGCAGGCACCCTTCTCTTGTTTCAGTTCTTAGGTGGAATGCTTTCAACTTTTCCCCATTCAGTGTGATGTTGGCTGTGGGCTTGTCATATATGGTTTTTGTTATTTTGAGATATGTTCCTTTTATGCCTAGTTTATTAAAGGTTTTTATCATGAAGTAGTGCTGGATTTTATTGAATGCTTTTTCCATATTTATTGAGATGATCATATGATTTTTGTTTTTACTTCTGTTCATGTGGTGAATCACAGTTATTGATTTGCACCTGTTGAACCTTCCTTGCACCCTGGGATGAAACCCACTTGATCACGCTGAATTATCTTTTTGATGTCCTATTGGTGTTGGTTTGCTTGTATTTTATTGAGGATTTTTGCATCTATCTTTATGAGGGATACTGGTCTGTAGTTTTCTTTTTTTGTTGTATCCTTTCTTGGCTTTGGTATCAAGGTGATACTGGCTTCATAGTATTCTCTCCTTCTCAATGTTATGGAACAGTTTCAGTTGGATATTTTCCAGTTCTTCTTTGTGGGTCTGGTAGAATTCAGCTGTGAATCTATCTGGTCTTAGGCTTTTTGGGGGCAGAAGATTTTTTATTACCATTTCAATCTTGCCATTCATTATTGCTTTGTCCAGGATTTCTCTTTCTTCCTGATTCAAGCATGGGAGGTGGTATGTTTTCAAAAATTTATCCATTTCCTCTAGATTTTCTAATTGGTATGCATAGAGGTTTTCATAGTGGTCTCAGATGATTTTTTGTATTTCTTTGGTATCCAGTGTAACGTCTCCTTTTTCATTTCTAATTGAGCTTATTTGAGCCCCTTCTTTTCTATTTCTGGTTAATCTAGCTAGTGGTGTATTGATTTTGTTTATCTTTTCAAAGAGCCAACTTTTTGTTTTGTTGATCTTTTGTATTGCTTTTTGTTTGTTTATTTCCATTTCATTTAGTTCTACTCTGGTCTTTGTTATTTCTTTTCTTCTGCTAGCTTTGGGTTTTTTTTTAAATTTTTCTAGTTTCTTGTGGTGTGACATTAAGTTGTTGATTTGTGATCTTTCTGGGTTTTTTGATGTAGACATTTAGTGCTATGAACTTCCCTCTTACCACTGCTTTCTCTGTATCCCAGCGATATTGGAAGCCTATGTTGCCTTTCTCCTTCAATTCAAGAAACTTTTTAATTTCCATCTTGATTTCATCACTGACCCAAGAATCATTCAGCAGCAGGTTGTTTAATTTCCATGTATATGTGTAATTTTAAGAGTTCCTCTTGGAATCGATTCCTAGTTTTATTCCACTGTGGTCTGAAAAGATATTAATATATGGTATGATTTCAATTTTCTGAATTTGCTGAGACTTATTTTGTGGCATGACACATGATCTATCTTGGAAAATGACCAATGTGCTCATGAAAAGAAAGTATATTCTGCAGTTTTGGGGTAGAATGTTCTGTAAATGTCTGTTAGGTCTATTTCTTCTCAAGTCCTGTTTAATTCCAGTGTTTCTTTGTCAATTTTCTGCCTCAATGATCCATCTAGTTCTGTTAGTGGAGTGTTAAAAACCCCGGCTATTATGATGTCAGTGTTTATTTCTTTCCTTAGATCTAGTAGTATTTGTTTTATGAATCTGGGAGCTCCTGTGTTAGTTGCATATATATATTTAGGATTGTTGTCTCTTCTTGTTGAGTTGACCCCTTTATCATTATATAATGACCATCTTTGTCTTTTCTTATTTTTTTTTTTTTTTTTTACTGTTGTTGATTTAAGGTCTACATTATCTGATCTCAGAATAACTACTCCTGCTCACTTTTGGTTTCCATTTCCATGGAATATTTTTTCCCACTCCTTTACCTTGAGTATATGAGAATCTTTGCGAGTTACATGGGTTTCTTGCAGAGAGCATAAATTTGTGTTGTGTTTTTTTTTTTAATCTATTCATCAATCTGTATCTTTTAACTGGAGCATTAAGACTGTTTACATTCAATGTTAGTATTGATATGTGAGATACTGTTCTAGTCGTTGTGTTGATTGTCACCTAGTTGCTTTGTTTTCTCCCTTATGTTACTGTTTTATAAGAGCTGTGATTTTTAACTTTTGGGTGTTTTTATACTGGTGGGTATTAATTGTTCTGTTCCACCTATAGCACACTTTTAAGCATTTCTTGTAGGGCAGGTATAATGGTGACAAATTCCCTTAGTGTTTGCTTGTCTGGCCAAGGCTTTATTTCTCTTTTATTTATGAAACTTAGTTTTGCAGGATGCAAAATTCTTGGCTGGCAGTTGTCCTGTTTAAGAAGACTAAAAATGGAACTGCAATTCCTTCTGGCTTGTAAGGTTTCTGGTGAGAAGTCTGCAGTGAGTCTGATGGGTTTTCCTTTGTAAGTTACTTGACACTTTTGTCTTGAAGCTTGTAGGATTTTCTCCTTCACATTGATTTTGGCCAGACTGATGACTATGTGCCTTGGTGATTTCCTGTTTGCCTTGAATTTTCCAAGTGATTGCTGACCTTCTTGTACCTCAATGTCTAAATTTCTAGCAATACTGGGGAAGTTTTCCTCTAATATTCCTTCAAATAGGTTTTCCATGCTTATTAGTTTTCCTTCTTCTCCCTCAGGGATACCTATGATTCTTATATTTGTTTGTTTTATACAATCCCATATTTCTCAGAAAGATTGTTCATTCTTCTAATTCTTTTTTCTTCATTTTTGACTGACTGGGTAAATTTGAAAGCCTTGTCTTCAAACTCCAAAATTTTTTACACTGCTTGGTCTAGTTTGTTGTTAAAAATTTCTACTGTATTTTGACATTCTCTAAATGACGCTTTCATTTCTGTTAAATTTTTTCGTATATTAATACATTATTTTCTCTCAATTGCACCCAGTATTTATTAAGAACCTAACCTACCATATGCTTGCCATTATAAGGATGATTTTAATTCCTCAAAGGACTTTGGAATGTATTATTATAAATAAATCAGATGGTTTCATTTTTCTGACTAAGACTATACTTCATTTCTAATCTCAGTATCCAGGAGTAATAAATTTAAAAAAAAATTTTGTGCACAGTCAATATTATCTTATCACATGAGCAGAGTTGCCATGTTTCTTTTGTGTGTGTGTGTGTCAGACAGGGTCTCACTCTGTCTCCCTGGCTAGGTGCAGTGGCATCATCATAGCTTACTATAACCTAAGACTCCTGGGCTCAAGTGAGTCTCCTGAGTCAGCCTCCCAAGTAGCTGGAACTATAGGTGCACACCACCACGGCCAGCTAATTTTTCTATTTTTTTAGAGATGCGGTCTCACTCTTGCTCAGGCTGGTCTCAAACTTCTGACCTCAAGTGATCCTCTCACCTTGGCCTCCAAAAGTGCTAGGATTACTGGCATAAGCCACCACACCTGACCCCATGTTTCTTTTAATTTTCAAAAAACATATGACATTTTCACCTTCTATTTTTTTCTTAAATACTTAATCTTTAAAGGTTAAAAATGAACAGACTTTCCCTATCTCATCTTAATTCATACCCTTTGATTTTGGGAAAAAATGTGTTTTAAAGTCTATTGCTCACAGAGGATTTTTAAAAAGGTTTTTTAAAGTCCACTGATATTTTATGAAATTTATTACTTTTAGTCACCTTTTGGCACTACACTCCAAATATATCTAACTTTTAAAAACTGTTAAATAGACTTGTATTACACTGATATTAGTTTTAGGATGATTGTGCTTCTAAAAGTTCCAACAATGCTAAAAAATAACAAATCAAGGTACTTAATTCAGATAATTTTATTGAACTATATTAAAAGGATCATATGGCTTAATATCATATAAAACAAAAACTCATTTTAGTAAGCAAATGTGCTCATGAAGTACATTTAAAGTCGAAAATAAACCTGGGAAAGACCCTCATCTTTACCAAAAAAAGAAATTAATCGGGTGTAGTGACATGTATCTGTAATCCCAGCTACTGCAGAGGCTGAGGTGGGAGGATTGCTTGAACACAGGAGTTCAAGGCTGCAGTGATCTATGATCTCACCACTGCAGCCTGGGCAATAGAGCAAGATCCTATATCTAAAGAAATAAAATAAAACAAAAAATGGCAAAAGATACAATTTTGGTCTTCATTATTTAATCTGTTTTGGTGGAAAGGTGATTTGTTTTTCCACAGTCTTTATAATCATGTGCTCAGCAACCAGAGACTATTTGATAAATCAATATGACTAAAACACTAAATTATCTGTGAGCTGATCTCCATAATTTAGATTATAAAATCCAAGAGGGAGGGTTTATGCCTCATTAATCTTGCATCTCACCATATGACTTCCCTGGTGGGTTGCATATGCTAGATGCACAATATAGGTTTCCGTACCAACAAAAGGTCCTTTTGTTCTTATAATGTTTTATATGACCTGTTAAACACATGTTGAGATGCTAACCAATGATATCTGGAAAAAAAAAAAAAGAGTCCCCCCAAATGGAGAGGAAATACGAAGACTGAAGGGGCAGATCACTAACATGAACTCTACTCCTTGTTCATATTAGTCACCATTGGTACTACACTATGAGTTTGGTACCTCCCTCCATGCCATCTGTTTTCTACCTGGGCTAAGGTGCTCTGCCTCCCAGCAGAGGGCAAGAGCCCTGGAAAGGCTGTTTTCCATTTACTGGAGCGAGAACGTTCAGAGCCCAGATAGCTGCAAGGCAGTAGCGTTGCAGTCTGTGCCTCTGACAGTGGAATCAGGGGCCTCGCACAGACTGTGGAGCCAGCCCTAACAAGCCCCCCTGACGCAGTCAGAAACTCTGAAGGTGCTAGAGAGCAATTCCCCCCTTCAGTTATCTGAACCTTCTGACAGGGAGGATCCGTGAGGGGAAGGATGGCTTCTTCTCTCTTTCTGAATGTTGCTTTGTTGGTGCCTTATGCTAAAAGAAGAACTCATCCAATAAAAATGTATTATTTTCCTTATTTGGAGAGCATTTTCCCTCCAGTTAGAAGAAAACTGCTGCTCACATTCAAAATATCTAATTCCCAAAATACCTAATTCTAACAGGGAGTTTATAGAGTTTGCTACTTACCAAAACAAAATGTGAACACTTGAAATCTGAGATCTTGCCAATTTAATGAATTTCTAATAATTCTTAAATAGCAAATATCATTTTAATACTTTACACAATTGGAAGGTTATTGAGGGATAAGTTGGCAGAGTCTCTATTTTCCTTAAAAAAACAAATTCATAAAAATTTTTCTACATTTATTTTATAGTATCAGTTCGGCAGTTTTATTTTTGTGACAAAATTCTGAATCTATTGTATTGTTTGAATTCTAAAAAGATTCAATTGATTACAGAAAAATGAATTAGAAAAAATTACTTTGTCCTTTTTTCCTCTGAAAAATTACTGAGTTTTTCTTTTTTTAATACTTGCTATTTAAAGGACCTAATTTATTTTTTATGGCCCATCAACAATGTCCAAGATGGTATCCAATTTTTAAATTCTGAACTCTGTCTTGAGTGACTTCCAAACTGAATGAAATGAAAATACCTCAGGCAGTCTGTTTATACACAGTGGCAAAATTAACTTTAAATTCCTTGGATCACTGCACTGGGGATACTTCTGAGCCTCTACTCATGCTACTTCTGAGCATCTTACATACGTCCCCAGACAGAAAGCTTCTACCTCTCTAGATAAAACAAGACTTTTTGAACACCTGCTCTGAGCAAAGCACAGAGCTGCCAGTACAAAGGTAGATAAGACTCAGTCCCCGATTTCATGGTCTTTGTTGGAATAAGTTCTTGAACTGCGATGTCACCGTTTCTCTAGAGGCAAAATGTTTGCTTTTATCAGGTTTCAAAATAAGGATGTGTTCACCTATAAGCCATTGACTCTCCATTGTGCAAGATCCTTTCCAATGCAGGTCAGTCTCAATCGGGGTAGAGTAATGGAATACTTCAAAGACATTCTGATTCACAGTCTCCTCCTAGTGAGAAAATGTGAGAGACTGGCATGGCACAAGCAGTTGTCCATGTTTGGTTTTGGCCATTTCTGAGAATGGAACTCCTAGCAGGGCCAGAGGGTGCTCTTTCTTCATTTCTCTTACACGTCTGTGTTGTCTAATACCCAGCTACAGTCACGCGTTGCTAAACAACAGGGATACGGATACAGGCTAAGATGTGTTGTTAGGCTATTTCTGCGTTGTGTGAACATCACAGAGTGTACTAGACAAACCTAGATGTATGGCCTACTTCATGCCTAGGCTACATGGGATAGTCTATTGCTCCTATGCTATAAACCTGCCCAGCATGTTACTGTGCTGAATAGTGTAGGCAACTGTAACACAATGGTAAGTACTTATGCATCTAAGCATATCTAAACATGGAAAAGGTACAGTAAAAACACTGTATGATAACCTTGTGGGACCACAGTCCTGTATACAGTCTGTCATTGACCGAAACGTTGTTCTGCGGTGCATGGCTGTGTATGCTTGGTGTACAGTGAACATTCAGCAAAGGTTTTCATCAGTGAATAGGAAAATGGGTGGATTTTGTGGGCTTAACTGGGTTAAAATACATAGAGAAACACTGTTTGACTTCACATCTAGACATTATTCTACCAATATTTTTCAATAATTCCATTTTCGCAAAGCCTGATTTCCATTTGGATCCAGTTTCCACTTGGGGAAAATCTCCTCATTCTCCTCCCTCTTATAATTAAAAAGCATGTTCTTTTAAATTATTTGTTCTCCTCCCCTAATCCCACAGCTTGCATGACTCAATGTGACTCAACCTAATTGGAATATCAGAACACATGTGGCTTTTAGAATTCAGGTGAAAGGAAGTCGAGGCAGATTCAGTCAGTCTAGAGATACTAAATGCCAAAAGACCATTTTAACATGAATGTTCTAAAGCTAATATTTAGCTCCAGCTGGGAGGGGTTATAACAATTACAGCAAATGTCCAAGTTATCATTTTTCTAAATTGTTGGCAAAGTTCTCCCAAAACAATCTAAGACAAAAATCTGGCCCTGGGTGACTAGCAATTTTCATCAACAAAAGTCTTTTCTGCCTTCCCCATGCTCACAGGAACCCCAGAGGCAGCAGTCAGCATGCCCAGAACCAACTGCTTCACCCTGTTTTGCTGTTTCGTGGGCGGATTCATTCACTTTTAATCTAGTGCACTGAGTAGTCACTTAGATTAATTTCTGGTTATTCTATTTGCATAATATAAAGGATATCTAGATTTTAAACCAATGCCAAAAAACTAGATGATGTGATTCTTTACTATAATAGGAAAATACTTATTTTAAATAGACTATTTACTCACATTCAAACAAGAAAAGAATATAGGAAATTAACATGGTCAATTAAGAAAAATACATTTTCTTAAAAATATTACTTCAATTGGTTGTATATCCTGTGGGGAATGTGTTTAAAATCCAAATGATCCACAAAATTTTCAGCTTTCTACGTTTCATGAATAGATACACATGTCTCCTGTCTCACTAACATTACGTCCAAATTTGGAAAAGGGGAAGAAAAACTCATAGCTAATAATATTCAGAATCTAGAGAAATTAGCTTATAGCCAAATTTTTTTTTCCTATGGACATTCATGGGTAAGGTGTTTATATCAAGTTTGTTGAGTCAGATAGAATATTGGCATATTTTACTTCAAATGAAGTAAATGAGCATAACATTTCAGAATTACAAAATTTTACATTTTAAAAATGGTGTAGTCTTCAAATTGATATATAATATTATAATTTGCTGCACTTTTGCAGCTTTGGGTATGAAGTACATTACTTGTTAGACACCCTGCTTATTTCAGATACAGTACCGGGAAAAGAGAATGCATTAAGCATTTGGACTCTTTCTTCAAGTTTGTGTCAAATATTTATCAGGCCTGACCTATTATTTTTTCCATCCTCCCTAAATGATTATCTTGTACCAAACCCAGCACTGCCTTCTGATTAGAATCCTGGCCTCCCTTAACACCGACGCTGTGTTGCTTTCAAAACTCTGTATAAGGTTTCAATCCTCCTTCTGCCGTTTGACTGTATCTCCCTAATGGGAAGATCATGGAAAAATGTCATAAACAGTAATGAAAGGACTTGGAGGTTTTCACTGTTCTGTAGACCTAACAATTGTTTGTTGGGAATTGTTCACTTGGATTCCCTTCCTAGGATGGAATGTAAAGTATTCCAGCTGACGCTATTCAAGGCAGGAAAATATATCATGATTAATTTGACAAATGACTCTAAACCCAGTACTGCTGCTTGGGAATTTTCCCTTTGAGCACATTGCTTAGGACAAATTTATGTACCAAATAAAAAAGAAACTTGTTCCATTTGACCACAAGTGTAAAAGTGTAAACACTCTGAAGTTTCACAAGATTTTTCTTCTTTTTCTTTTTAACCTGTGTCTTCCTTTCTTTCTTTTTTTAACATCAGATTGGCCATTTCATCCATACGTGGTCTTCAAACCAAAGGGAGGTGGGCCTGGCTCTAAGCTAGGGCCATGTTTACCGTGTTGCTGGGAATTTTCCTCTCTGTCGAAAGGAAGGCTTGGAGGAAGAGAAAGTGACACTCCTTTCACACAAGACAGATGACTTGCCCCATGCACAAAGAGGTAAGGTCAGGACTGTGTGTGTGTCGTCAATGCACACGCACACACACTTACACAAATTGTGGTACAATATACATATTTACCATTTTCACCATTTTTGAGTGTAGAGTTTAGTGGCATTAAGTACATTCACATTGTTATTTAACCATCACCACTATCTATTTCCAGAACTTTTTTACCTTCCCAAACTGAAACTTTATACCCATTAAAAAATGTTTCCCCCTTTCTTCTCCTCTAAGCCTCTGGTAACCATCATTCTACTTTCTGCCTCTATGAATTTGATTATTCTAGGTACTTTATATAAATGGAATTGTACAATATCTGTCCTCTTACTACTGGCTTATTTCACTTAACAGGATTTCTTTAAGATTTATCCATGCTGAAGAAGCATATATCAGAATTTTCTTTCTACTTAAGGCTGAATAATATTCCATTGGACATATGTATCATGTTTTGTTTATCCATTCATCTGTGATGGACATTTGGGTTGTTTCCACCTTTTAGCTGTTGTGAACATTGGTGTACAAATAAATCTCTCTGCAAGTCCCCGCTTTCCATCCTTGTGGGCATATACTTAGGAGTAGAACTGCTGAATCATGTAGTGGTTCCATGTTTAACTTTTTGAGAAACGGCCACGCTGTTTTCCACAGCAGCTGCACCGTTTCACATTCCCATAAACAAAGCACAAGGTTTCTGATTTTTCCACATCCTCACCAACACTTGTCATTTTCTGTTTCTTGGTTTTTGTTTTTTTTTTTTCAAAATATGAGCCCTCCAAAGTGGTACATGCCTGCCCATATTTTTTTAACATGCTGAAAATGATAGTTTGACAGAGGAAAAATAATATTCTGGTAGTGTTTCTTTACAGCCACAATTTTTGGCTAATTTGACAGTTATTTTGTTCATTGAGACAGCACAATAAATAGTGCTTCCAACTGAATCCATCAACCAAACTTCCTGAAAACACTTTCTAGTTCTGTTTCATGGCTAGCCAAGACCTGTGGCTCTCTCTGTGCATTCAAATTCATTTTACTCCTTGAGATTAGCCAGTAATATTAAAAAGTGAACTGGAACATCTCCAGATATTTTTAATAAAAGATTGGTTGGGATAAAAGTGATTTTTATTTCATTCTCCAGGTAATGTCAGTTTTTTACTTTACTGTATGTGTTCGGACACAGTCCAGGTGGAAGAATGGTTTGAGATTCTTACATCGTTTGAAAGCCCCAGTCCCTGCCACCCGGACTGAAGGGTGGTGAATTCACTTGACCACAGACTCTTTCAACAATTTGAAAATCTGGTCGTAAGTGTTGCTTGACCACTGCTTGAATCAGCATTTCTTTCCCCTCTGCCCGTTTATTCAGGCTCGGCTGCTATTGCATGGGCTCAGTTCCTTTGCTTGCTTCTTCGTGGCCCTGCTGGCCGGACTGCCAGCTGGCGCTCCCGGTGCTGCATGCTGAGCCACCCAGCTCCTTCTCCCCACCTTCCCGAATCCTCATTGTTCACCGTCATTGGCATTTCACACTGCCCACAAGCCACAAAGGTTCCATTGGTATAAACCTAGAATCACTATAAAATAAAATAATAATAAAAAATAAATAAATAAAATAATAATAAAATGTGAGAACTCAGGGCTCACAGAGGAGGGTGCAGCCCAGACAGGGTAAAGGGCTTGTCTGCAGCTAATGAGCGCCAGACCAAGAATAAGAATCCAAGTCCACTGACTCTCAGCGCAGGTCCCTTTCCTCCACTGTATATCCTTTTATCGCAGAGGGCCCGGTGTGATTACTGATACCGACATAACCGTTAAGAACCTATATTCCAGGAGTGGGAGTTTGTGGAAACTCCCAGAACCCAGGAAGGGTGCTCACCCTCGTGCCTATGCCCCGGACTAACACATGTGCCTCCCTCAGAGCAGAGCGTAGAACCTGTCAAAGCAAAAGGCAAATTCAGCTGTGCCAAGAATTAGTACAGTCTGACAGAAAATGTGTATTCCATAGCCTGTTTATTTTCTCCGTATCACTTCTTACTAATGGCAATTATTTGATATCCTTATTTGGCTACTAATTTATTGCCTACACCAGACACTAGAATGTAAACTCCTGGAGAGGAGAGATCTTGTTTGTGAAGGTCATGGACGCTGTATCCCAAGTATCTGAAACAATGTTGGTTGAATGCAAAATTGTGAATAGAGTGTGTACTCCATGAATAACATATGACTCCAGGGCAACATATTAATAAATTTATAATAACAACTTTATGGAGGACATTCAGACCACAGAATTGACAGATTGAGTCTTTGCCTAAACGTTCACTGTCTAATATGGTAGCCATAGACTCATGTGGTTATTAAGTACTTAAACATGGCTAGTCTGAGTAGAGATGTGCTGTAAGTGTAAAACACACACCAGATTTTGAAGATCTAGTATAAAAATGTAAAATATTTCATGAGTAATTTTATATTGTTTACATATTGAAATGATAATACTTCTGGTTTTTAATTGACACTTAATAATCGTACATATTTATGGGGTACATATGATATATTGATACGTGCATATAATGTGTAATGATAAAATCAAGGTGATTAGGATATCTTTGGCCTCAAATATTTGTCCTTTCTTTATGTTGTAAACATTTCAAATATTCTTTTCTAGCTATTTTGAAATACACAATAAATTATTGATAACTATAATATAATATAATCACCCTATTGTGCTGTCAAACACTAGAACTTATCCCTTCTGTCTAACTGTACTTTTGTACCCATTAACCAACCCCTTTCATCCCCTCAACCTCCTTCCCAGCTTCAGGGAACCATCATTCTACTCTCTACCTCTCAGAGATCAACTTTTTAAGTTCCCAAATGAGTAAGAACATGCAGTATATGTCTTCCTGTGCCTGGCTTGTTTCACTTAACATAATGACCTTCAGTTCCATCCATGGTGCTGCAAATGACAGGATTTCATTCCTTTTTATGGCTGAACAATATTCCATTGTGCATACATACTACATTTTCTTTCTCCGTTCTTCGTTGATGGACACTTGGGTTGATTCCATATCTTAGCTATGGTGAATAGTGCTGCAATAAACATAGGAGTGCAGATGTCTCTTTAATATACTGATTTCCTTTCTTTTCGATTTATACCCAGTAGTAGGATTGCTGGGTCATGTGTTAGATCTACTTTTAGGTTTTTTTTAGGAGCCTCCATTCTGTTTTCCGTAGTGGCTATGCTAATTTACCTTCCCACCAGCAGTGTCCCCCTTTCTCTGCATCCTCGCCAGCAACTGCTATTTTTTGTTTATTTGATAATAGCCATTTTAACTGGGGTGAGATATCTAATTGTGGTTTTGATTTGTATTTCCCTGGTGATTACTAATGTTGAGCATTTTTCATATGCCTGTTGGCCATTTGTATGTCTTCTTTTAAGAAATGTCTATTCAGATCTTTTGTATGGTTTTTTTTAACTCTCAATTTCATTAATTTCTGCTCTGATATTTATTTCTTTCCTTCTATTAATTTTGGTTTAGTTTGTTCTTGCTTTTCTAGTTCCTTGAAATGCATTGTTAGGCTGTTTATTTGAAATCTTTCCACTTTTTCAATATAGGCATTTATTGCTGTAAACTTCCCTCTTAGAACTGCTTTTTTTGTGTCTCATAGGTTTTGGTATGCTGTGTTTCTATTTTCATTCATTTCAAGAAATTTTAAAACTTTTCTTCTTAATTTCTTAATCAACCCCTTGGTCGCTCAGGAGCGTGTTGTTTAATTTCCACGTATGTGTACAATTTCCAAAGTTCCTCTTGTTACTGGCTTCTAGTTTTATTCCGTTGAGGTCAGAAAAGATACTTAATATGATTTCCATTCTTTTAAATTTGTTGAGGCTTGTTTTGTGGCCTAACATATGGTCTATTCTGGAAAATGTTTTATGTGCTGACGAAAAGAATATGTATTCTGCAGCTGTTGGGTTAAATGCGCTGTAAATGTCTGTTAGGTCCATTTGGTCTAAAAATCAGTTTAAATGCAATGTTTCTTTCTTGATCTTTTGTCTAGCTGATCTGCCCAGTGTTGCCAGCAGGCTGCTCAAGTCCCCAACTATTATTGTATTGGAGTCTATATCTCCCTTTATATCTAATAACATTTGCTTTATATATCTGGGTGCTCCTGTGTTAGGTACATATATATTTATAATTGTCATGTCCTCTTGCTAAATTGATCCCTTTATTATTATATAACAACCTGCTTTGTCTCTTTTTACAGTTTTTGACTTAAAGCCTGTTTTACCTGATACAGGTATAGCTACTTCTGCTCACTTTTGTTTTATATTTGCATGGAATATCTTTTTCTGTCCCTTCACTTTCTGTCTATTTGTATCTTTACAGATGAAGTGAGTTTCTTGTGCATAGTATATAATTGAGTCCTTTCTTAAAAAAATCCATTCAGCCAGTCTCTATCTTTTAAGTGGGGGATTTAATCTGTTTACTCTCAGGGTTATTATTGATTGGTGAGGACTTACTCTTGTCAATATTAATTGCTTTCTGGTGTTTTGCATATCCTTTGCATATCCATATTTCCTTCTTCTTCCCATATTGTTTATCATTGTGATTTGGTGGTTTTCTGCAGTGATGAGGTTTGGTTCTTTTCTCTTTCTCCTTGTGAATTTGCTCTACCAGTGAGTTTTATACTTTTGCATATTTTCATGATGGTGATTATTGCTTTTTATCTTCTAGATGCAGAACTCCCTTGAGCATTTCTTATAAGGCTATAGTCTAGTGGTGATGAATTCCCTCAATTTTTGTTTCTTTGGGATGAAATGATAACATTTTAGATATGTGGGGTTAAATAAGATATAATATTAAAATTAACTTTATCTCTTTCTTTTTATTATTTTTGCTGTGGCTACTAGAACATTTAAAGTTACATATGTGACTTGCATTATATTTTTGTAGGGCAAGTACAAGACTAAACAATTAGTCATTGGTAGTCTGATTTTTGTTTTCATTGACTGGACCAATTTTTATGCTCTTAAATTCCCTTCCGACATCATTGGGATGGGTGGACTCACTCTGTCTTGCCCCAGTCCCCTAAGGGCCCTGTTGGGCTCCTGAGCTCAGACCATTTCAGTCAGTCCTGGCATACTGGGATTCCCATCCCATCCCATTCAGAGCCCAGCAAGGGCCTGTCCCTGAGACACCTCATGCCTGCAAGGTACTCTGGGATCCACAGCATCCCACAGTCCCCCTGAATTGAGAGACAGACATACCTTATACCAGTGGATGCTCTCGCTCAGGGCACAAGGGAACACTGTGGTTCCTTCAGGGAACTAAGGAGAGGACACTGCAGGTGGTGCAGGGCATAGGGAAGAAGGACAACAAGACACAGATAGAGGGTGAGCAGCACCTACGAATCAAGCTCTCCAGGTAGCATCAAGCTCTCCAGGTAGTGTAGGTACAACCGTCACACACTCCGTAGCTAGTTCTAATATTATAATTACTATTGTGAGCATGCAGATATGCCTCAAACACTAAAAATGGCAAGGTCTTCTAGAACAAACCTGAGTTAAAAGCGGTGTAACAAAAGAACACCTAGTTACAGATTTCAAGGCAAGCAATCTCACCGTCACTGAGCTCCAGCCTTGCTGTCCCACATCTGGGAGGACAGATGCCTCACGGGGAAGTGAGTGGGAGACTGTCTGCAGGACGGCCGGGCCTGGAGAGTCAATTATGCTTTTGATGAGTAAGGATGGTTATCTAATTCTTTGACTGTATGTGGAAAACAGAGACAAGCTCAAGACAAAAGCAAAAAAAAAAAAAAAAAAATTTTTTTTTCTTTTCATAGCAACAAAAAAACACAAGGAATTGGCTCTGCTCCCTGAGTCTTCTGAAATGTGAGAAAATCCTCTTTTCATCACTGCTAAGTGTCATCATCAGTGTTATCAGCACCCTAACAGAACACCATGCATTTCATGTCTTTCTGTCTTCAGAATTTGCTAAGCTTTCCCACAGAAGTTCTAAAGTCATCACTCCCCAGTAGTTGTGGGGGGTGGCTAGTGGGTGAGCCCTCTACCCTGGGACCCCCTCCTCTGCTGCAGTTATTCTGAACACCACGGATAATGGCGGCACCCAGGCCACCAGCTGCCAGTCTGGGTGACAGAAACAAATGCACTGGCCTCTTATGTAGAGAAGGAAAAGAACCTCTTGGAGCCCTTCCATAGCTCCTCTGAGATGCAGGCTCAGCTGTCCGCCACGAGCAAGCAAGGGCAGTGAATCAACCTCGATGCCGAGAGCCCTGGGAGGCAGGGACGCTGTCACCTGCTCCTGCCATCTTCTCCACCCTGGGAAAGCAGGAGGAAGGGAAGCTTTCTTCTAGGACACCAAGCAAGAACCTCTTGATTCTATCTCTTTGGAGCAGTGCAACCTTTCCTACGCCTTCCACTTTTTCCTAAACCCTGACAGCTGTTTTCTCTAATTCCTGCCTAATTTTGTACATATTCTCAACCGTTCACTATACATACTTTGGCCTTACCAGTGCTGGAAATGTGGCGTTTCTACCTGTCACCTCTGTAATTGCCAATAAGAGAAGCTTAAAAATGGGTGGACATTCTACAACCCAAAAAGTTTGGGTTTTTTTAAAACTGTGATAAAGTAACCAAAAAGGTTAATGACAGCAGTGTTTGTATGTGGATGCACACGTGTTCTAGGGGGTGGCAGCCAACCACATGCAATGCTGCAACTAGAAAGGGTGCCTTCCCAGGACAACTCTGGCTTGGCGTGTGGTGTGATTTATTGAGATCAAATCAATGAATTTGACACAAAATCGGCTAACATAATTTCTACAACTGAATGTCAAAATGTACTTTGGGATGTTTCCGACTCAATAAAGTGAAATTCATTGCCTTACAGGTTTTAATTCCGTACATACCATGAGTCAAGGCTGTGAAGGTTTCACAAGGACACTCTGCTTCAGGTTTGAGTTCTCTGTATGTAGAATCACAGGATCCAGGGAGTGAAAATTAAAGTCACTTAGTTCAGTGATCAGCTGCCTGAGTCCTTCTGCAATATTCTTCCAATGTGATTGTGCAGTTAAGGCTCAAATGTCTCAAATGGCGGAGAACTGAGCATCTCCCACGTTAGCCATTGCGTTTTTGAAGACTGTTATTAGAAAGGCTCCTCCTTCCCAACCGCCCTCTCTTTTTTTCCCCCAGTTTAAATCTGGTTTTGTGTCTCCACCCTGTATCTCTGATTTCTGCCTTCCCTGCCCCAGGGGAAATCTTCCTCTTGTCGACCCCCAGAGTATTTGAAGACAGTTCTCACGGCCTCCCAGGCCTTCTTTCCACAGCCATCGTTTCTTTGTTCCCAGTGCGACATGGTTTTGGGTCCCCTTACTAACCTAGTCTGAAAGTATCTCTCCTGCGAATGTACACTTTAAAAAAATACATCCCTTGTTAAGCGTGGTGTCCACAGTCATACACAATGCTCTGGGTGTGGGCATCTTCCATCAGCGCACCGACACCTGCTCTTTTCACTGACGCTGGGCTGCTTGTCCCCACAGCAGCCCTCAGTGTTCACACGAACTCCCCCGAAGGCTTACGCTGGTCTCCGCGAAAACTTCCAGGCTCACGTTCAGAGAACAGTCTGATGATGGATCTGAGCCAGGCCGTAGAGGTCATCGCTCCTTCACCAAGTGCAGCAGCTCCCACCCTGTGGCCCAGACAGCGTGGGCAGGCAACGGCCAGAGGACTGCCCGCCCGTTAACACAGGGTGACAGTTGTGACTCTGCTTCGACACTGGAACCTCCGTGTACTTGACATCGCAAAACAACATCAGCCTTCTTATTAGGTAAGTGTTATTTATTCCCCTCCGGAAGGCCTACTACAGGTATATGTTCTGTGACAAGTGTAACGTGTTTATGGCCACGTGCATAATAAATTATTGGAAATGGCTGGGCTTTTTATACCCCCTTAATATATAAAGTTTGACTCCTGTCAGCTTCGGACTCTGTTACGAGTATGTAAGGGTTTGCCTACACGGTGGTCTGCCATGGTCTTCGGTCATGATCTAGTGGTCTCACCGCAGGACTGCTGAGGACCTCGGGCTGCAGGAGGCCCCCGGAGGATGATGCAAGCCTAGGGACATGTACCGTATCACTTCATTCGTCTGTGGAGAGGCAGGTGTGAGGGTTGCCCACATTTCTTGCAACAAGGAGCCAAGACTATTACATCAGAATAATAAGAAACCACCATAGAACACAGAATTCCAATCTCCAGTCTTGAGGGTAAAGACGCAGCTATTCAGCACAGACTTTATCAAGGGATCCCCCTGTTCAAGCCATTTGCTTGTGAGTAGCCTGGGTTTCCTTGGGGACATATCCTTTACACTACCTCCCTCATCCTGGCCAGGAAGGACCCCCTGAGGTCCTTTAGACCTGACCCCGAACACTCTCAGGGAAGGGCCTGACCGCCAGATGTGTGAGACGATCCAGCGCTAAGCACACTTGGATGACACCTTCCTGAATGACAAAGTCTATGAAAGTGAAAGTGCCACTTTAGGTAAGAGATGTATTAATGATGCTATAAATCAATCATCAAACATACAAAATTACCTGCAAAGTTTGCCTTGGTGCTCTATAGGAAAGAAAACAAAACTGAGTAAATACAGGTATGTTTCCCATGTGGAAAAAAATGCAAGCGTTCCACACTTCATGCCCAGACCACTGCGAAGACCTTCTCTCTGTCTCCTTCCCGTGCCTCTGATCTCTGCTCGGGCCCGTCCCCCGCCACCTTGCCAGTGGGCGTTGTCACTGTCCCTCCTCATTACTGTAGGAAAGGTTCTCGGGCATTCTGGGCCCTCCACACACCAGTCCCAATTTCCCGCAGCTTCCTAAATAAAGTTTCCCTTCAGCCAAACTGGGCTTTTGTTTTCAACTGCATCATCACATTCCTGTCTCCATACCCACGTGCATCAGTAAAAGCTGTCTTTGTCCCTCTGGGTCCAGGTTCTCCCTTCCTTCAAAGTCCAGCTACTTTCTCAGATTACTCAGCCTCCAGTGCTCATTTCTTAATATTTTAGTGTTTCTGCTACTTGTGTAGTGCTTGTCATATACAGTCATGCACTGCATTACAAAATTTCAGTCAATGATGGTCCCGTAAGATTACAATACCGTATTTTTCCTGTACGTTTTCTATGTTTAGACATATATAACACAAGTACTTCCCACTGTGTTCCAATTGCCTACAGTATTCAGTACAGTAACATGCTGCACAGGTTTGTAGCCCAGGAGCAACAGGCTGTACCGTATAGCCTAGATATGTAGCAGGCTATGCTACACCCTACGATGTCTGCACAGTGATGAAGTTGCCTAGCAATGTATTTCTCAGAAGAATGTAACCACATCCTTAGGTGACACATGACCTTACTGCCTCATATCTGCTGGAGTCAATTCTCCAAGGGGCTCCTATGTTTCTGCACATCTTGCAAGCAGAGACACTGACTGCCTTTGTTTGGACTATCCTCATAAGGATATTTATATAGGAAATAGCCTTAAAAGATAATGTCTCCCTCTGGAGAAGAGGGCAGGCATGCCTACTGCCCTTTAAGACGTGGGTTCCTTAAGTTCAGGGTTCCTCTCCTATAATGCCACCCACTGCATGTGTAGGCGTCACCTGGCTATCTGTGTCACCTTGTGGGAATTGGGACCTGGAGAACTGGTACAAGAAAAAGTTGGAAGTCTATTGCTATGGCTATGATAAAGTCCTTTATCTCTGACCCGGGACTCTTGTGTCTTCTGCTAGCATCCATGACACTATAGCGTAAAATCTGAGACCTGTCACAGTTCTTGACACTGTCTTTCAATGGGAACCTCATCTCCCCTAATCGATAAAGTCAGAGATTAGCGATAGGAATCCATATTATAGTTCTTAATCTCTCTGATACTTCCCCCATGCTTTCTAAGTACACAATATGTTTTATTGATGATGATACCAATGATGTTGATATGGCAAAATCGTCATAGCAACAAACTCCCTAGTTTGACTCAGTTTAAACCAATACTCATTTTCTGCTTTGCATGGCCCTGGCTTTCAAACAGTAGGATCTTTTGTACAAAACACATGTGTGCAAGAGGCAGTGGGAAGGGAGCCAATGTGGGGAGCACAGGGAACAAGGGGATGGGAATAGGTTTGAGCACCAAGCTGTGCCAGAGATGCAAAATTGCCTCTAAATATTGTCCATCTTTTTTCCTTTGTAAAAAGAACCTCATTTTTTTTTAGCTGAGAACGTTATGGCTAGCTAAAATAATAAAGCTGACCCTTGAACAACATAGTTCCAAACTGCACAGGTCCACTTCTATGCAGTTTTCCTCTGCCTCTGCCACCCCTGAGACGGCAAGACCAATCTCTCCTCTTCCTCCCCCTCCTCAGCCCACTCAATGTGAAGACGACAAGGATGAAGACCTTTACAATGATCCACTTCCACTTAAAGAATAGTAAATACATTTTCTCTCCCTTATGCTTTTCTTAATAAACATTTCTTTTTTCTAGCTTACTTTATTATAAGAATATGGCATATAATACATATGACATACAAAGTATGTTTTAATTGACTGTTTATGTTACTGATAAGGCTTCTAGCCCATATTTAAGTTTTTGGTGGGGTGTAAAGCTGTACGAGGATATTTGACTGCATGGGGATTTGGCACCCCAACCCCCATATTGTTCAAGGGTCAACTGTATACTTCTCAGCCTACCTTGTAGGCCATATCCCTGGGTTAGAAGTGGAAGTGAAAGGGAGAGCATTCCCTTCTTCTTGCCCCTTTTCTACTGCCTGGGTTGCAGATGTAATTGTTGGAGCTCTAGCAATCGTATCAGACCATGAAGTGAATTTGGAGATAGAATCCATGCATAGTGGAGGAACAAGTTAGGAAGGACATCAGTCCCTGACACCATGAAGCCCCCAATACCTGCCTTGAACAGACTATCTCTCGACCTCTTTCACATGAGAGAAAAATAAATAATTTGTTTTCTTTAAACCACTGTTATTTTGAATTTTCTGTACATAGTGAACTTAATACACAACTAACACACAAACCCAATTTTCACTGAGTGTAGAGCATATTATAAATCACATTTCCTAAGAGAAGTGCAATCCTATGTCTTTTTGACACTTAAAAACATTGAAAAGTGAGAGCTATGATCAATCCTCATATGTGTGACTGTGTAGTCCAAAAGAAAACCCATGTTAAACAATTCAATTCTGTTTTATGAAGAATTTAATCAAACTTACATGTGTGTAGAGTGTCTTAGGAATATTTGTATCAACACAATGAAGAACAGCTTTTTAAAATATTTTCTGACAGTTCCAACATAAAGGTTTTATCATCTCAAAAAATGTTTCATAGTTCCTTCAAAAATGCTTTATAGCATTGAATGCTACCTGTTTCAGGCCTTTTGTGCTGCTATAACAAAATACACTGGTGATTTATAAATCATAGAAACTTATTACTCACAATTCTGAAGGCTGGGAAGTCCAAGGTCAAGGTGCCAGCAGATTCAGTGTCTGGTCAGGGCCTTGCTGGGAGCCTTGCTGTGCCAGACGGAACACTGGGTCCTCACACGGAGGAAGAGCTGGAAGGAAAAAAGGGCCAGGCAGCCTGTTTTATAAGCACATTAATGCCATTTATGAGAATGGAGCACTCATGACTACTCACAAGGCCTAATACTATTATATTGGGTATTAGGTTCCAACATAGGAATTTTGGAGGGACACATACATTCAAACCATAGCACACCTGCACTGCCCAAAGTCAGGCTGGATCTCGCTTGCATCCTCGGCATCCTCATTCTTGTACCCCAGTCATACGTTCAGCCACGATTTAAATCCTCCACTGTCTGAGACCTCAGCTTCAAATGACCATTGTGCTCATTAGGCTGTGATATGCAAAAGTATGATCCTTAGTAGCACCTTGTGTGTGACGTGGAGAAGGGAGCGAGGTGGGGCAGTGCTAGTGGCACTGGGATTCTGGAGTCCAGTCCCGGCTCCCACTGTCTAGTTCTGGCACCCTCAGGAGAGCACGTGCTCTCTTGTCTCAGCGTCTTCACCTGGGAGGAAAGGAAGCCGAGCTCAGGCTTTGAGTCTTGCCCTGGGCTGCCCTGAGATTTCATAACAGAATTCGTGAGGAAGAGCTTTTTAAACTAGAAAGGGCCGCACTATGTCACATGTCGTGAAGATGGTGATCCTGACACTTAGGAATCCCGTGAAATGCAAGGAAGCTATAAGGGATAAGCCTATGGGGCGCATCGTCAGAGGGAGGACAGGGACACTCAGCAACATCTTGAATGTGTCAGCCCAAGTTTGTTAAGATCTTCTTGCGAGAGTTATCTCAGAGTACCTCTTGTGCAACACACAGAGCGGAGGTTGTGGGCATTACTTTGACTCACCAATCAGATCAGGTTTATTAATTAAAATAATTTAGGTATTAGTCTTAGGACAGCAAATTTTGCATAGTACCTTCAAAATGACCAAGGGAGACAGGTGGCGTTTTAAATGGTCACCATTGTAGCAAAACTACTATTTACGGTTTTAATGGGTCAGCAGGGATGCAGTTGAGGCCCATTCTCTGGTCGGTGGTCGTCAAACTTCATGAGGAGAACTTGCTGTCTCCTGGATGAAGATTTTGGTCAGAACTTTGAGAATAGCCCTGAAGTTCCAAGACAGAATTGGAGAAGCAAAATCCAGGGAGCTCTCTGAACTGAGCTAACTTGGGCCCTGCTCACCCTGGCAGGTGGATCTCAGTTGCAAGTTCAGCTTTGCTACTTAGCTCTTACATGGTCCTGGTCCAGTCACTAATCTTCAGTTTCCTCATCTATAAAATGGGAGTAACAAAACATTCCCGTACTAGATGCTCGATTAATCTTGATCCCTTTCCTCTTAGTTCTTCTAAAAAAAAAGAACCCAGAATAACAAGCAGATCAGAGACTGCTGATACATGCACTGGAGCCTTGGGGGATCCGTGCCTCACTTCTAGCATCCTTGGAGGACCAACGAGAGCTCAGTGCTGATTCAGAGACATTCCTTGAAGAAACAACTTCAAAACTTATGCCAGGTGGGATGATATCGGATGACCTCAAACCAAAGGGGCAAAACTGTAAAGTGGGCGAAGTATGTTTTCAGTTCCTCCCTCCTAACTTCAAGTCGCTTCTCTCTCCTGACAAGCTTGTTTAGAATAATTCAGGTTTCCTAAATAACCTAAAAATCAGTCTCCTGCTAGGGTGACCGGCTTGCCCAGGCCTCCTGCTTGGACTCGCAGTGTCCCTGTGCCACTCATGGATGCTCCAGTCAGACCTTTCCTCTCTGGGGCAGCCCCGTGACCCAGGCTGGGTCTCCGTTCCCACCCCTCTCCCCTCTCAGCTATCCTCATCACCACTTTCTTGTGCGTGAAGCTGCCCTCAGATCAGAGTGTTCTCGAAGGAAAGCTGATAAGGCAACTCAGAGGTTCAATAGCTAATAATGTTTTTTGAGTTTATTGGAGACAATCTGCAATTCCTCCTGCAGGAGGCTTTAAGGCTAAGGCACCATCCAGGAATCCTTTTCCTACCCTTTATAACCTCCATCCTGAACCCACAGGTAAGAAGATTTTTATTTGCCAAGGCAGCAAAGTAACTAACTGCCCAACAGTGTTTGCTGTCAGCACAGGATGTGGGTGCCCCACCCCAACCTCATCTAACTGCTGCCCGGCGGCGGCTGAGTGGCCAGCGCAGAGGAGATACTGACAGTGGCTCCCGAGCACCGTGATCAGGCTTCAGAGATGACCCAGGGGGGTTTCCAGCCTTAAAATTTTTTTTGAGTACAAGCTGGCGTGGAAACATTTCTGTGTGATGTCCCACTACTCTACCTACAGGAGAGGCCTATCTCGGCCAAAAGCATTTCCTCTGCCTTCTTTCTACTCTAAGACAGGCCCGACTGAGAAAGGAAGGGAAATTCTCTCAGCACCTAAGAACTTTCCAGCTGAAAACACTCAATTTCACGTGGCAGGATAAAGTCAGCAATGTCAGCAATGAGTTGGTGTTTCTGTGTATTTAGGAACACAAGCCCCCTAGCGCAACTGTCTCACAGAGCAGGGGGGTGATAGGACGGAGGCCGGGCCTGGCCTGCCTGGCTGGCTTTGGCCCGGGAGACAGTAAGCACCCCAGGTAGGAGGTGTAGCCTTCACAAGAGCACAGGGGAGAGACACCCAAGCAATGGAGAAATTTGTGGAACGCTAGAGCCAAGAGCTAGAGCCAGAGCAGCAGAGCCACTGCAGAAAGACACACGATAACTGTGACAAGCCTGGCTGTGCCCTGGGAGGCCAACCTACACAAACCAAAAAAAGATTTTCCACGCATACTCTGCAGAAAGGCCTTATCATTTGTCACGTTTGGGTATTTTCAGCCACACTTGCATGCAGGGATAACCACAGTGTCATCCTTGACTACAAAGGACAACAGTGACAAACCTCAGGCCCCTTTGCATTTGAAGATAGCTTTGTTAACTCCTGTGAATGCCAGACTTTTTATTGTCAACAGAGCTTCTGAGTTATTTATGCCTGCGAGGACTTGTGTTAGATCACCCCCGTTTTAGCTGCTTCCCTGAGAGGTATCATAATGAAAGTGAGAGTGTTGTCAGCAGTAACACGTCCTACATTGCCTAAACAACCACTGAAACTGGAGCTCCCCAACATGCTCTTGAGGCCTCTCACTCTGTTAACCTCTCCACTTTGGCCTGTCTATGATTCCCTGGGGAACTGAGCAATGGCACAAAATGCTGTCTCATTCTTCATTCTAGAAACTCTGAAAATCTTCCAAAAGAATAAGTCACTCTCTGAGACTCCTGAAATGCACAGTTCTAAACCATTTTTGAAGAACCTGCACAAGGAGGCTATTGTATGCATATACAAATAAATGACACAATTCAATGGTTTAGTACTATCTGCCAAGTTAAACTACTGCCGAGCAGCTGTGCACGTTTAAAATGATGCCTGGCACAACGGAGATCCATAAATCATCAGCTGCCTACTTTCATCCAATTAAGAGAGTTAAACAAGAAAAAAAATCCACAAATTAAGACGTGTTTAAGGACATGGATGACATCCCTCTCTGAATGCAAAAAATAAATACAAATAAAAATAAATCCTCATTTTTCCAAAGTTAAGGCTAATGTTTCTTTTCTGGCGACACCACTTTTCCTGGTTATCAAATCCTGGCATAAAACCTTGTTCTCGGGAGGGTCATTTCAGGCCCATTGGTTTGTCATTCTATAAGCATTAGTGCAAAACAGAAGTGATGACTTTACCTGAAAAACGTCGTTCTTAAAAAGGAGTGGGTGGGTACGCTAGGATCCCAAGGCTTTCCCGGGAAAACGACAGCCATGTTAGAGGTCTGGGGCACCGTGCAGCTGGTCCCTTGGATCTGGCTTGTCCATCTGCAGCACAAAGATGCTGAAGAGCAGGGCCAATGGCCAGGCCAACAGATGCCTCCATGCAGCTTCGCTGGGCCCTGGGGGTACAGGCGTGGCTGGAGAAGCCAGGACACACTGAAATGGAGAGAAGTTACATTCTTGTAAGTTGGGTCACTGTAGGACAGGGTGACCAACCATCCTGGTGGCTTGGAGCTGAGAGGGTTTCTGGGATGCAGGAGCTTTAGTGCTGAAACCAGAAAAGTTCTAGGCAGACCGGGACGAGTTGGTCACTCTAGTAGGAGACCAATTTTTAGGTTATTTAGGAAACCTGAGTTATTCTCAACAAGCTGATAACTCTCAGCTGAATGACACATCAATATTAGCAATCCAGGCTCCAATCAGCATTATGTAGAACATCTATTCATTGAGCCTTAACTATGTGCTCAACATTGTGCTATGTGCACAGGAGGGATAAAAAGGAAAGTGCAATTAATTCCTCAATTTTTTTTTTTAAATTCACTTTTAAGGAGTACAGCCAAGCAAACCTATGCTTGCTACTACAGAATCTTGCACCACACCAATAGACTTGCTTTTGTTTGGAGACTGGCTGGTTGTGGGGAGCTCTTCTGGGCTCCTCCTTCGGTTGTGGCCCCACAACACTGTCCCCGTTGCGCTCAAGGGGGCGCCAGGTCAGCACCAACACCACACAGCTGACAGCTTAAGCTGGCGGGGGAGGGAGGGAGAGAGAAGGCTCTGCCTCTTTAAGATGTAAGATTCATTTCTTCTGTAGCTGATTCTCTCTGACGACAGTTCTTCACTCAGGGTTCCAGGAAACAAACCATTATTTGAATAAGTATATAGTCTCCTAAGGGAACCACTAGGAAGAAATACACTCATTTAATTTTCTTATAATCAGACAATGAAATTCTTTTCCATGGTGAGCAAAAGGAAAACACGATGGCTGCCGCTATCACGAGGCAAACGCAGGACCTAAGGTTGGAACTGGAATTTTGCTCTTCTTGATTATAAAAGCAGAACGTTTTTATCATAGAATACTTGAAAAATTAATGAAAATAAAAGAAAATTTGAATTACCCAAATTATTATTTTGTAGTGTTTCATCCTATTCCTCTTCTGTGCATGTATTTCTTTCATATAATTAGGGTCACTGTGTATCTGTTTCAATGTTCTGCTTCTTAACCCTTTGCCATCACATTTTCAGTGTTCACACATCACTGAATATTCTTCTAAAACCGCATTTGATCTCAGGACCCTTTTATCTTCTTAAAAATTATTGAGTACCCCAGAGAGGTATTATTTATGTTAGTTATATCTATTGATATTAACCATACTAGAAGTTAAAACATTTAAAAGTGTATATGTATTATTTTATGTGACTAACATTCTTTATGAAAAATATCAAAAAATAGGAATAAAAGTGACACTGTTTTAACAACTTTGCAAATTATTAAAATTTTCAAATTGTTCCATTTTCAATGTCTGACTTAATAGAAGATAGTCAGATTCTCTTCTGCCATCATTCTGTAATGATATGTTGTTTTGGTTGAGATATATGAAGAAAATCCAGCCTCAAACAAATATGTAGTTGGGAAGAGAGGAGTATTTTAATAGCCTTTTCAGATAATTGAAGCTATTCTTCTTTGATACTATACCACAATTCAAACTACAAGTGGTAGTTAGTTAAGGGTTATTTACAATGTGGTATCTAAAGCCAAATAGATGAGCTTTGTGTTCCTGTTCCATTAAAATCCATTGATCCATCTGTGCTTTTAATGGATCTCTTAATCATGCACAATTTCATAACTTAAGCCATAGGTCATGTGAAAAATATTAATTAAATTGTGTAAGTCTTTCACATGTTGACATATTTCATGATACAATATTAAAAAATCACACTATCACTGATCTCATCAGAAATATCTCTAAGTATTGAGAAGCTGCAATAGACTGAATGTTTGTGCCCCCCCCCAAATTCATATATTCAAATCCTAATCCCAGTATGATCGTATTTGGAGGTGGATAATTGGGTCTTGAGGTGGAGCGCTCATAAATGGGAATAATGCCCTTAAAAAGAGGCCAGAGAGCTAGCTAGCTCTCTTCCACCATGTGAGGGCACAGCAAGAAGGTGGCCATCTGTAAACCGGCCAGAGAGCCCTCACCAAGAACCAGACCATGCTGTCACCCTGATCTTGGACTTCCGTCTCCAGAACTGTGAGAAATAAATGCCTATTGTTTCAGCCACCTGACCTGTGGCGATTTCTTGTGGCAGCCTGAACTGCCTAAGATAAAAGCTATCGAGCTCACAGTGGCAGATACAAATTACCCAAAATTTAAATTTCACTTGAAAGCTCAAATGTTATCATTGGCAACATTCCCTGAAGTGACTGGCTCACTTGGTTCATTTTAGAGAATATATCTGCCAAAACTCCATTTGAATAACCATCGTCTGCCAGTCTTTCTTCAAGTAAAAATGGCATTCTATGAACAAAGAGGCTAGTTAAGTTCACAACACACAAATAACTACAGAAGTTCTTATCCCCCAGACGACCGTCATACTTGGGTTTGCAGCAGAAGTACTTGATCCGCGCTTCCCAGTCTGTGTCACGGAGTATTAAAAACACGTATACTGTGCTCACTTCAGCAGCGCTTCTGCTAAAATTGGAACAACACAGACAAGATGAGCATGGCCCCTGCACAACGATGACATGCACATCTGTGTGGAGTTCCATATGTTGCTTTCCTTTTCTAATGTTTATGGGTAGGGAAATGAGGCTCTGATGAGCACCTAATTGAGGGGCCTCTGGGCTTCAAATCCTACACCCAGTTCCTCCAAAAACAAAAAAAATATATACTCAAGGTTCAGATTTAATAGAAGTTATAATTTTTACTGATTCTTTTAAGACCATTCTTAATTAAAATTGGTTTTTTTCCCCTGTGAGTGCACGGTGTGGAACACAATGACTGTTGGCATAGTTGGGTGCTACTGCCTGGCTTCGTGCTCAGGTGCTATAGGTTTTACCCACCATTGCTTTTGCACCAGCCATGCAAACATCAACTCGGTGAAAAAGGCAAATACATAGTGTCTTAGTATTATTACAAAAATGGTTTTGACCTCCTAGATTGCCTGAAACTTTATGCTTATACTGGGTACAGGGTAATCATAAAGGACAAAATAAATATTAATATCCTCAGGGGATTAAAGGGGAACCACTACTTTATACCTCTGCATCATCTGAATTTTAAAAGATGAACCTGTATGACTTTTGTAGTTTAAAAAAGGGAATAAATGAACGGACCTGGAACTATCTCTAGTGAAAAAAGGGAAAGCATCTGAAGAATTTATCACGTGGACCAAAATCTCCTTAAAAGTCTCCCAAAAGAGTCTTGTGAAAATATCCCTTAAAAATCCTAATGGATTCAGTGACTTAAATGAGTATATTCTATATTTTCTACAGTCAAAATAACATAAGAACTATGAAGATGTAAGATAAGGACTTTGTATAATATTAATACAATATGCATGTTAGTTTGAACTTGAAGTAACTGACTTTATACTGTAATAATTCATCAATTTATATGCATTGTAAAAAATTTATTTAACTATATCATTGATAATTGATTTGACATGACTTTTTTTATTAATCCAGTAAAAAGCTGGACACTGTGTTCTGTATCGGAAATGTAATACAAACTATATCACTTTTCCCTCGTAGGGAAGCCAGACTCAACTCACATCATTTTGTCATTATTTTAACATCCTCTTTCAGGAATGTGACTGTACCAATTAAGATGCTTTCTTGTGAGGGAAAAGAGTAATTGGCTTACACAAGAAGAGCATTTCTTAATTTGCACAGTTTGGAAACCAGAGCAGAGTGGGCTCCAGGTGTGCGTCACGGTCTCTCTCCTCTCTGTCTGACACAGCCTGTCCTCCCAGTGTTGGATCCTACTCAGCAGCGGGTATGATGGCTGCCCACCTCCCTCTCCCAACAAGGTCCAGAGGAAAACAGGGGACAGGCTCTTATTGTGCCTGCCTAGAATCCAGGACACCTTGCCCAGAGGTCCCCGCCAGATTTCCCCTTGTATCTCCTTGATCAGAGGTGGGTCACAGGCACATGCCATTCCTGACCAAGTCATTGTCAAGGGAAGTGGTATGACCAGCGTTGATTTAGACCAGAAATCAGAAAACTATGGCCAAGGGCCAACTCTGGCCCACAGCCTATTTTTGCAAATAAAGTTTTACTGTAACAGCTGTACTCATTCGCTTATATGTTATCTATGGCTGTTTCTCAGGCATCAGCCAGTAGGTTTGTTTTAACAGAGACCATGAGGCCTGCAAAGCCTAAAATACGTGCTGTATGGTCCTCTACAGAAAATGTTTGCTGACCCCTGGTGTAGGGAATTATTCAGGACAGAAAAGACGATGACAAGTCAATCACAATGACCACTGCAAAATAGAGTGGCTCTAAAAACAAGCTCTCTGCCATTGAAATGTGGAGATAAAGTTCGTGGAGTATGTACAACATAGTACTAAACAGATAAATTATGCATCAAAGGTTGGAAGTGCTGTCAGAATTCAAAGGAGAAAGTGACCAATTAAGGCAAAGCAAAAATATTTTCTAAGTACAAAAATTCTCCCCTACAATATTTCATGAGATGCCTAGACAGAGGAGACAGACCCTGACATTCATCCCCGGGGGCCCACTCTGTTCCGAGCAGACCACCATTCTGACTTAGCTTCCCCGCGTTTGCAGGCAGGTGAGCGGCATGAGAAGGACAAGTCTGGCATCTCTCGCTCACGGACACTGGCAATACCGCCCCGTGTCCCCCAGGCTCCCTTATGTCTTCTTCAGCCTTAATCATTACATAATACCAGGGCTGATTCTCGATAAAAATGTGCAGATGCTATTTTTGTTGTCCAGCTCTGTTGATACAAGTCCTGTATCATTTCCCTTCTACGGCATTTTTCTCTCCTTCCTGCCTTTAAGAAGTTTTATACAGAACGTCTTCTAAGATCTGAAAGGCTCTCGTGGTAAAACTAGAAGCTTCACTTCAGTAAAGAGGATGTACACTGAAAGAGATCAGAAAATCCTTGAGTTAACTACAAAAAAAAAAATGTGTCTACTTCTCATCTTCCTCAAAACTACCACTTTTACGCATTTTCCTAACCTGATACTTTGAATGTGCAGTTATGCATTGTGCTAAATACAAGATAAATATTGGATGGTGCTGGGGTCTGAACGTCCCCTCCAAAACTCACGGTGAAATCCGATCGCTGACGTAACGTTATTGGGAGGAGGGGTTTTTAGGAGGTAAGTCCTGAGGACTCCGTCCCCACGAATAGGTGAACGCTGTTACTGAGGGAGGTTAGTTGTCTTGGAGTGGGCTCCTGATCACAGCACGCAGTGTGGCCCCACTCCTCTCGCTGTCTCCCGCGCTTGCCTGCGCCTCTGCCACGCTGTGGCCACAAGAAGGCCCTGGCCAGATGCGATCCTTTAACCTTGGACTTTCCAGCCTCCAGAACTGTGGGTCAAATAAACTTCTGATCCTTACAAATTACCGGGTCTGTGGTCTTCTGTTTCAGCATCAGAAAACAGACTAAGATAAATGGGTGTAAGAATATGGAGAAATGCTCTTCAAATTCCTATCTCATCTGCCCTCCAGGACTCCTCGGAACACTGAGTTTGAAGTTAGGTGATGACTTCTGATGTCTCATGAGTTTCATGAGATGAGAGCGAGACGGGAAGCAGTTGTAGGACTTTGAGGAAAGAGGAAGGCCCTGCGTCATCTGCCCACCACGTAACCACGGATGCACCTGCCCCAGCAGGGACTGTCGAGCCGTTAGCAGGACACTCTGAGAGGCAGGTCTGAGCCATGGGTGCTCCCAGGAAGTTGCACGTCTTCACTCTACACCTGAAATGCAGATGAGGATCACAGTGGACAGAAGGCAGGCTGGCAGGATCCTAACAAGGTTGGATACTACATCTCAAAGCTGATGGTGAATCAAACGCTTGAAGAATTAAGTACATTTTAAAGACCTAGGTGGAGGGGAGGCCAGAGTCCCACTCTCAGGGAGTTTCAGATCAGAAATATCTTCTTCTGCTTAATGATGTTTAAATCTTTTTATTCAATTCAGTAACTATTCCTTGAGTAATTATTGTGTGCCAGGAATTGAACAACGTGTGCAGAAAGGGCCGTGAACAGCGTGGTCTCTTTCACCAGGGGTTTATGGTCTGCCGTGTACCTTGCTTCTCTCTCCCCGTTAGCCTGTGACTGTCTGAGGACAGGACTTACACTGTATTTATCTCTTAATCTCCTCACACATAATTAATCCTCAGAAAAGTTGTGGAACGAATGAATGACTTGACTGACTGAATGAAGTCAGCTCCGATCCTAATGCAGTGATCTTTCGTACTTCTTTACGAGCAAGAATAGTCCTAGACCCAAAATCGGAGAAAACTGAGAGGCCTACAGGTGTTCCATGTTCACCGTTGGAATCAGGCCAGGGGGACTGGGATTACAGAGAGACTTTTGCACCAGGAAGTGTTAATGGGATATACATTTAGCACATGGGCTCTAAATATTTCACAGCTGAGAATATATAGTAGGATTGCGTGGATTACAGCAGTGACAGAGACCTTGCTATAGGAAAAAGACAAAATATTTGAGACTGAACCTGCTCTTGACTAAAATAAGTGACACAATAAAATTTTCTGTGTAGAGGCATTTTAACCTACTTTCATGTCTCACACATGTTCAGGCAATAACCGTCTCATTACTATTTTAAATTCCATTCACCCTTTAAGATGCAGCTCAGCTACCGTCTTCTCCTCTAAGAAATATCCTTTGATCCTCTTTCTGATTTGCCCTCATCTGGGCTAGATGTCTAAACTGGCTTGAATAGTGTCCCCCACAAAATTCACATCTACCTGGAACCTGGGGAGGTGACCTTATTTGGAAATAGGTTCTTTCAGACGTAATCAAGTTAAGACGAGGTCATAGTGGATTAAGGTGGGCACCAAATTCAATGTGACTGGTGTCCTTATACAGAGAGAGAACACAGGAGAGAAGCCGTACGAAGATGAAGGCAGAGATTGGAATGATGCATCTGTGGCCTGAGAAATGCCAGGGGTCGTCAGCAACCCCTAGAAGCTAGAAGAGATGAGGAAGGACATGTCCCTAAAGCCTTCAGAGGGAGCATGGCCCTGCCTTTATTTTGAACTTCTAGTCTCCAGAACTGTGAGCGAATAATTCCCTGCTGTTTCAAGCTACTCAGTTTGTAGTGGTTTGTGACAGCAGCCCTAGACAGGGGGCTGTGGAGCCCTGTGCTTTCCACAGCCCCACACTCAACGCCACGCCACGCTGGCTGTGTGTTAGTGCATACATCCCCTCCCAGACAGTGGCTTCTTGGAGATGACAGCCTGTCTTACTCATTTCTGTGTCCTCAGCGCCTAACATGCTAGCTGTCAAAATAAACGTTATTAAGGTAAACTAACTGGGACAGGGTTCACACTTCTAAATGTGCAACGATATTAGAATTTGCCATTCCCGGCCCAGAGCCAACTTCCCCCGCAGTGAAAATAGAAACTGAGAAGTCTGATTAAACATGCCACAAACCTGACCCTCCTAATTTGGACAGACATAGTACGATATTTCTGCAGAAATTCAGCTAACATCTCAGAAGTATTTTTCTGAAACTTCACCTAGAGATGTCCACATGCTGATTCATTGGAATAAGCAACAAAAGAAGTATCCATATTCCAACCTAAGAGAACAATCATTTCTGTGAAGACTGTGTCATGAGTCCTTGTTCAAAACAAAGAAATAAGAATAACTAAGCATGTCACTCCCTCAAGTGTCAAAGGCCGTGGCAAGAACATCTGACTGGCTGAGGCAGCCTCATGCCCATGCTCTTCCACCAGGGGGACAGACAAAGATTATTTGTCCACCTCTAGCTATAGTGGTGGTAGGTGAGGACCTGTCTTCATGTATTGGCCCCAAATAAGGTGGCTTTCATATGCTGGAGAGCTTCCTGTATTTTTGTAATTATATAGATAATTTTGTAATTACATATATAATTTTATATATACATATTTTTGGTGTTAAAAGTTTTTGGATATATAATTATATATTATATTTAGTGTGTGTGTATATATATATATATGTATATGCACATACACATATCCAAAAATCTTTAACACACAGATAGTTTATTCCTTGATCACATAAATGGGTGCTCTTTGCAAACAGTAATTTGGGGGACCCAGGTTCCTTCCATCTTGTGACTCTGCCATTTTCACTCATGGTTTCCAAGGGTCCTGAACTTATTTGCATTAATCTGGAAGAAGAAGACAGAGACAACAGAGGCTTTTAGGGGGACAAGCCCAGAAGTGTCTACTCACTCTGCACATATTCCATTGACTAGGACTCAGTCTTGTGACCACTTCCAGTTGCCTTGGAAACCACGTGAGCCCAGGAAGAAGAGGAATCTGGTTTGGTCAACAGCCAACAGTCTCAACAATTATTGTCCACTGCAACATCTCTAAAATTTTAAGAAGTCTTAAATCAAAAGAAACAAAATATCATGACCAAAGCTTGCAGGAATCAGGTAAATCTATTAAGTCTCCACATTAATAGTTGAAAGAAAAGAAAACTAGCTTAAAAAAATAAAAGATTTATGAAAAATGTGAACTATGATAAAAACAGGACCTGTAAATATTTAGAATCCCACCAACCAAACATTTAGATGGTGTTTTTCTGACTTTTCTTCTGGATGTTTTATGATTAAGAAGCTTGTGATTAATATATTAGTCATTAATTAATCAATATATTTTCCAGATCCCATTATTTTATCAAAAAATATCTCAAATCAAAGTTTAGAATTGAAAATAATGTAACTATAACAAATAACAGCTATTTCAATGTGAGATTTAGTTGTAAACTGCAGATTCCCTTACAAAAAGCTTAGTTGTCAATGTTTTGTTACCAATTTTTGCCTTGAAAATGGCTGAGTCTATACAACCACAATTTTGATCAAACCAGTTTGTCTTTCTGTTATCATCCATAGCAAAACCCCACAAAGGCTTGGTGTTTCTTGGAATGATACGGCACAGCAGGCCTTATGGATATACTAAGGGAAAGTTAAGTTCAGCATGTTTGGCACTGTTGTTTGTTTATGCCTGACTGGCACAGCCTATGGTTTTTGTTTTGTTGTTGATGTTTTTAAATCTGTGCTTCTACATTGTCTTTTTCCGCAATTATAATTAAGGTAGCCAGGCAGAGACTATGTCTAAATTGTTTATCTTTAATATGCAAAGGGACAGATTGTCATCAGCCTGCTTAAAAGATAACATACACTAACTTAAACAAGGTAAGTCTTTGGTAATTCCTAGCCTCTGCTATAACTTTTCTTTTTCTCTTTTCAGCTAATGTATAACCCTAATAAATTATCCCTCTAATTGTGGGTTTGCGCAGCCAATTCAAAAATAGAGTTATTAAGGAGAGCAAATGAGGTAATAAGCCCTTTTGTTTTTCTTAACAAGGCATCTCTTAACATCTAAACGTAAATTACAAGCCATTATTACAAATCTTCCCTTCTTTGATGACATCTGTGGCTAAATGTTTGGACCTTCCCTTGTGTGTAAGTTAGTGCATTAAGTACTGCCAGACAAAATGAGCCGTGTGTGCTATATTAAATATGCTATTAAGCAAATGAGGTTTTAATACAAAGAAAAGATGCCCAAACTGTTTTGTTTTGACGTACTTTGTGCGTTGTGTTTTACTTTGTTTGGGGCATCTCACACGCGTACTGAGCTGTTCTAAGACTGCCCAGTAACACGACTTCGTGCTCTGGGAAGCCAGGATAACACCTGGTTCCCTTCTAAAGTACGCAGAACACATACAACAAAGACAACGAAAGCAGGAGTTGATGTTAACATGAAGACAAGCTGTCTTTTTTGTTGTTCTGGATTCCACAGAGAAGAATCCACACCTCATTACTGAGCAATGAATGTTTCTGCTTAATTTGGGTGTGCGGGGAGAAGCCAAAGCTGCTTAGACCGCTAATTAATCTCTTACAGTCTTGGGAGATGCTTAAATGAGTGAAACAATTAAAATCAACCCAGCTGGGAGCCCGGGAAGAAAAGCGGAGAAGAGTAATTAATGGAAACCCAAACATATAAGCCGTTGTGGTACCTACATGGAGCCCGTGACGCTGGTGGTCAGCGAGGCATCATGGTGTCTCACACGGTGGCATAGGGACAGATGCGCACGTTTACCAAAAAACAAACATACTCACGATTTGTGTGCAGATGCTGACGCAGCTTCCAGTTTACGCGTCCCGCACACACAAGCAGTTTGCACACTTTTATGGGCAGTATACATGGTTCTACGGAAAAGGCGCACATAGAGAATGATTGTTTTGCTTCGGCAGGGAGGTGAACTTTGATGGAACTTAGTAAAACACAGAACATTTATTACCATGAGAAATGGCTCTCTGGGGAGTCATTTCCCTGCCCTCCCGGTTTGGAGGTGGAGGGCGGCAGTGACAGCCTGGGTAAGAAGGGGGCAGAACAATAGGTTCTGTGAGCTCGAGGAGCTGAGGTTGCCCTCACCGGGTGGGTGGTACGAGCGTCAGTCCTGAGCACCACATAACTCAGCCAGAAGTGACGGATTCCTGCGGAATGTGGAAACAACAAAGCGGGTAAAGCAGAGCACACTATGAAAGCGCACTCGAATCACCCGACATGCGGAGGATTTTTCCTGCCAGCGGATTCCACTGTTGAAAAGCCGCACGCCTGGCGAATTTCCTGATCAAATCCAGAGCAGTAAGTAACACTGACTAACCCAACGATATTACCCAAACCAGACTCCACAGGGCGATTGGATCAATTAGAAAACAAGCAGCTTTTGCACCCTTTTAATAAAAATAGTTAATTAATTAATTATGTTTGTTTGAATTTAAACAATTTTTAACACACTTACATCAGCGTATCTGGATCATTTCAGTGCCTTCACTGCCAAAGCCGGGGCAGGGACCTTCAGTTTCTCTGTCCTCGCTTTGTCTGTGATGACCAAGGTCTGAAGGTGTTCGCTGCCCCAAGCATTTAATTGCATGCTATCCTTGCATCTTTCGAGCCTGACAGGTTTGGCATCCTCTTGCCTGGCTGCGAGCAGAAAGTCCTGGATCGGCACTGCTGGAGAGACACCCTCTCCACACAGTGTTTAAAAAATGCTGAGGCTCTCCTTTGCTCTGTATTTCATCTCCAAGTCACAAAGCAAGAAAACGGCCCTGGGCTAAAATGAAATGAGACTCTTTCTTGCTGTTTAGCTTGGCTATGTTTTTTCATGTATTTCATTTCCACTCTCTCGATAAGCTCCTGGCCGTGTCTGCGGACTTACCTGGCTGTTCTAAGAAGTCAGCTGTCTGGTCACTGTATCTTAGACCCCCCACACAAAGGTAACAGCCTGCAAAAAGCTTTGCACCAGAGAGGGAAAGGCCCACCTAGGGCCACAGCATCCTGACAGCAGGGCGCCCCGGAAGCCCCAGCACCCACGCAGAGATGTGCCACGGCACAGCTTGGAAACAAAACTTGCCAGAGTTGCCTTGGCTCTGAGGATCTGTGATTGGCTCTGACACTTTTGATGCAGGATGATCAAAAGCCCTTCAAAGATTAGCCTCCTAGGGAATCTCCACTGTCTTTTGTCTTTTCTAGCCTAGTGATTTCCCTCCACCCCCTGCCAAGATAGGAACTGTCAACACGGTGGCTCCTAGCTTATATTTTAAATGGGAAGAAAAAGCTGAATTATGAATTTACGTTCTTTAAGTGCAGACACACATATACATAATTAAAAGATTTTTATTCTATATAACAGTGAATCTGAAATCTGTTCATCATCAGAATCCCTTCATCACATGAGGAGGTTTTGCAAAACTACCAGTTGTAGGGTCCCAACCTGGGAGACTAGAGCTGCCTGGGCCTGGGGTCACACTCCGCAGTCTGTACTTCAGCTGATTCCAACAGTCACCCTTATTTGAGAACCAGGGACTCAGTTTAGTTATTTTTTAAATCAAAAAAGTTGAATGTATCTTTGGAGATTCCTTTTAGAACAGATTGCTTGCACTTTGACTTTCAGTTCCAATAGTTTCCTTAGTCACACTATCTCCTTCCACTTTCTTCAAATGGCTAATAGAGCCGTGCAAAAGGATACATGTAGTTCCATGTTTACTAAACTTGCTAGGTAACTTAAGTCAAAAAGGAATTAATAATCCTATCTTTATGACACCCCAGATCATCTCCTGTTATCTCAAGGGATGTTGTGAAATTTTTGAAATGAAACTCCTCTGGGTTCATTTAAATTTCTAAAGTTTGAAAAACACTGCTTTAGACTCAAGGGAAGGATTCAAGGCTCCTCCTCCCCTGTCTCCTCTGTCCCTCTCCCACCCTCCCTCCATCTCCAGAGCCACTCCGTTATTTTTCCACTGAGGTCCAGCCAGGAAAGTGGGCACTGCACGAGGTATTTTAACGGAGGGAATTTAATATGAGAGATTTTGGAGAACTAAAAAAGCAAAAAGGAACACAAAGAGGGCAGAGATAGGTAGGACGTGGCTTCCACTCTTAGGGAAAAAGTGGGAGTTACCAGAACTAGAAGTTGGATGAGGGCCTCATGGAGCGAGGACCCGGGTCTCAGGGTGGGGGCTCTGCCAAGCCACTGCTGGTTCCCTAGGAGCTTGCAGGACAGGTCTCTTGGATCTGGGACTCTGACCTCCACTGCCTGGAGGCCACTGCTACTTCAGACAGAGTGTGAAAGGTTCTAAGAGCAAGGAAAGATGCTGAAGACAGGAAGTGACTGTTGCCGCCCAGGGAAAGGCCATTGGCAGGGTAACACCTAGAAACAGCAAGCGAGCAGGAAGAAGGAAAATCCCTCTCCTCCTGCTACCCGGTGTCCCTGCAGGCCATCCTAAGAGGAAGCCAGCTGCTCAAAGCGAAATGTGCTTTCCAGAGTCTCAGCCCCTGCATCACACAGCAGAGTATACAGAGGAGCCTTTGGAGCTGAGAGACGATGTCTTAATCAAGCATAAGATGGGGCTATGTCTTGGGTCAGAAGAGCAGTGGAATTCGCATTGGTAGGAACAACAAGGTTAACAGCTTTTGTTTTCATGACTGTACTTTTTTGAAGACCAAATAAATTTGAGAAAACTATTTTTATAATCCACTCTTGGCGTGTCATAAAGCCCATTAATGTATTACAGCAGCAGTCCCCAACCTTTTTGGCACCAGGGACTGGTTTCATGGAAGACCATTTTTCCATAGACTGGGGGCTGGGGGCAGAGCTCAGAGCTCACGTGGTGATGCGAGTGATGGGGAGCAGCTGTAAATACAGATGAAGCTTCGCCGGCCCACTGCTCACCTCCTGCTGTGCGGCCCAGTTCCTAACAGGCCACAAAACGGTACCGGTCCACAGCTGGGGGGGTCAGGGACCACAGTATTAAAGGATCTAAGGAATCTTGCAGTAAAGGAATCTGCCTTACTTTCTTTAATTACTTCTAAAATTTATTTAGTGTGAATTCCTTTTTTTTCCTCCAAATATAATACTACTCAGAACATGCAAAGTGTGTTTTAAATACTGTTCTAAAAAGGGGTACTTTAATCTCCAAACAAAGACAATAAAAAATAAAAAAGGTACTACTTAAGTTTGAAGTGCTTTTTAAATCTATTAGCTTCTAAAGCTGGAAAAAAAGGAGAAAAGAATGTACATATACAAGTGAAATCAAATAATTGGGAAGAAAAATAGAATTCTATCTGCAAAGTATTAAACATAACTATTTCTCTCACATGCTTTCTGGAATCTGTAAAAGGGACATCCTCCTCTGCACTTTACCATACTGTTAGGGGCAAAAATTCTTTACTTAATCCCCAGAAGAATCACTAACCACAAGCTATCACAAAGACCACCAGCTTCACCAAAATCTGAGGGAACAGGCAGTGTTCCATGAAACTGGACAAATCGTCACAAAGCACCCTGACGCCCAGCTGCCTCAGACACACAGGGTGGCTTGAAAAGTTATCCTGCAGGGCAAAGAGTGGTTCTCTTTCTACTTAAGAAGATAAAAAGAAACTCTGTTCTCTATGGTTACTTCTACCCGCTCCACGCCTGCCTCTCAGGCTGGCAGAGGCACCCGATGGTAACATCCAACACGGACAGGACCGGAACACACAGTACAGCCTGCAGAGAACTCTGGGGGGCTGAGCTGGATGGTGGTCATGGAGACACAGGGTCTGAGGCCACCATTTGGCAGGTGCAGGTGAGTTGGCAAAAAAGGTTATCTGCGAAGACAGATGCTGAGGGAAAAGGAATGACCAGGATGGGGGGAGAGAGGGAGAGAGCACAGGAGGAGGAGGAGGAGGAGGTGGGGAGGGAGGAAGAGGAGGATGTGGGCTCTCCCTTTTATAGACATCAGGAAACAGGAAAGAGGAAGGAAGGGAGGGAGGGAGAAAATAATTGCTAGATGATTTTCCAGATCCAGTGAGGATTGACTCTAAATTTTCCTATTCAACTAGAATGTTTCATTTTACAACACCACAATGTCCAACTGCTACAAGCGTCCCCATCAAGTTATGCTAATCTAGCTTTGACCTCTGAGTTGCATTTTGTTCAACAACTGATTCCTGCCTGGAAATCTTGTAAGTTTCTTAAGTAAAAGCAATTTGAATTGATTTTATTTTTTTAATTGGCTGTTCTATTCCTTATCCTAAAAACAGGTAGCAGAAAGTTCCAAACAGATGAATGTGGGTAAAAGTAGCTACCACATGACGTCAGCACACCTCCTTGAATCGGGATGTGCTATCTACGACCTGACGTGACACTACATTCATGCTCAGACAAAACATCAAGGCCCGATTCTAGTGCTGAGAAACCTCTGTCCCACCCATTTGGAAGGTCGTCAGTAGAGACGGAAGACCCTGGAAGTTTTATCTCCTACACCCACACGGCAATGGCAGAGGTTCCTCGGGCAGAGGCAGAAGAGATGGAGCGGAGTTAAATATCTACAGTTCCAGTGATTAAACCTCCTATTAACAGCCTAGCAGACAGACTCTTCCTGAGATTAGGTTGCTCTCACTGGACGTGGCCGCACTTCACAGGCGATGCAGCACTCTGGACATCGCCCAGCCAGCTCCTGCCCATGGGCTCCTCTAAAGGTGACCTACCAATGGGTGTTTTGCCTCAGGGAACACCATCCTCCACCTTCTACATTCTCTGGCTTTGTCATCTCTTTCATTTGTTTCTTGTTCTTTCCTCCCTTTTGGAATTAATCTGTCTGCTTCCCAAACTCAGTTTCAGCTGGAATACAGATTGCAACTTCCCTTGGCTCAAGCGCCCACAGACGAAGGCAGCCGCCCTACCCCGCCCCAGGCTCGGCTCTGCGGCTGGAACCCCAGCCTTGCAGGAGGAGGCAGACCACACACCGCAGGCACCAGCCTCTTGCCCACAAGCAGAACTCGGGCCCCGACTGATTTCATAAGTAACGCTACCTCTGGGATAGCACACAAATGAACCCCTTTGTAGGCCTGAAAAAGTATCCCCAGTAAATATTTCAGCAGTGTTTGCCTTTTTTTTAAATTATTTTTTATTCTCTTTTCTCTTTTTTTTTCTTTTCTTTCTTTTTTTTTTAGCCTCACATTAGATGCCTTTTTTCTTTAACAATTTAAAAATAGTTATTTTATAGTATCTTTGTGAATGAATGTCTAATTATATTGGCTGCTATTTCTGACAATTCTGGATTGTTTCTTCTTGTATTTTGTAATTTAGAATTGTGAGCTCATGTTTGGTGAGACTTTTTCTTTTTGTTTTTGTTTTTATCTATCTCTATCACCAGGCTGGAGTGCAGTGGCCTCACCACAGCTCACAGCAACCTCTAACTCCTGGGCTCAAGCGATCCTCTTGCTTCAGCCTCTCAAGTAGCTGGGACCACAGGTGCCACCACCACACCCAGCTAATTTTTCTGTTTTTATAGAAACAGAGTCTCACTCTTGCTCAGGCTTGTCTCAAACTACTGGCTGCAAGCGATCCTCCCCCCTAGACTTCCCAGAGTGCTAGGATTACAGGCATGAGCCACTTGTACCAGGCCTAGTGGGACTTTTTCTATAGGAATCCTGTGCAGCCTAGGCTGAATATATGTCTTTCTAGAAAAGGCTTTGAATTACTCTTGTTGGGTGCACCAGTATTGTTATAACATAATAAGCCAGAGACTGTTTATTGTATTATTTTCTTGGAGAATCTAGGCCCTCCAGACTGTGTAAATTCAAACCCTAAACCTGAGTGGGGGTAGCCTAAGAGTCTGAGGTTTCTCATATTCTCAGGGTTTTCCTTCTCTTCCACTTTCCCCAGTAGTCAGGCCAAGCACAAAAGTCTCCTTTAAGTCTCCCTCTGGAAGGGCATATGTGTTTTCAGTTCCCCCTTTCCATAGATCTATAGTCATTCAAAGGTTCTTTACTTAAAGGTCTTAGGTGCAAATTTCTGCCCCTCGTGAGCCCAAAGAATTGTATCCTGTACTTTCATATCCACTAAAACTCAAACCCATTGTGAACCATTCTAGTAGAAAATGAATCCAGAGGAGTCAAAAGATCAGTTTCCAGAGTGTTTTCCTTATGTTCATGTCAGTATTCAAAATCGGGCTTGTTATATTTTTGCCCAGCATGTCTAAGTGATTTGTAGTAAAAGAGTTTTCAGATTATCTGGTCAGCAATATTGCTAGAAATCAAAGTCTTATGTTGTTATTTTTCACATATTTATACTTTGAACATTTCTGTTCTTGTTATCTGTCAAGATTCCTTTAGACACGAAGTCATTTCTGAAAATGGATTTGTTTGGTAGCCACATTTGAACCTGCAGAGACTTAGATTGAAAATACCTTCTTAGGCAAAGTGAAAAAAAGATTTGTGCAGTTACCTGCCCCTCCTCAACCAACAGAAACAATCCATGTGGCAAGTGCAGCTCTTCTTTCTGCTCACCCTCACAAACGTGGCTCCAAACTTGTCTCACACTCTCCAAAACAAAACAGAGTGTGAATGCTTTCTTCTCAGAAAAGTTCCTTGGAATCAGCTTTGAAAAACAAAAGAGGGGAACAGTCCCATTCTCGAAATCTAATTCTCTCTGGGAAAATCAGGATTTAGACCTTAAATCTAATATTTGAAACTCTTTCCATGTTCTATTTTTCTTTGGCTTGACTTTAATAGAAATATTTGAGTGGGAATATTATAAGACCATGTCTTTACGACACCCAAATTAACTTTCAACTTGATCAATTTAATCAAATAAATAATCTGTTTTTTAAAAACATACTATTTTATTGGATTGAGTAATAATTAGAGGAAGTATTTTTTTAAAAAAGTAAGAGTGATACTGGAAAAGTGGGTAGGGCAATGCAAATTTCAAATGCTGGATAGAATATGCAGAAGGCCTTAGGATTTTTGAAAACTGCCAGCAATGCAATTTCTACCATAATATTACAGATCTTCTTAGAAGGGGTATTGTTAGGCCAAGAGCAGTGGCTCACGCCTGTAATCCTAGCACTCTGGGAAGTCCAGGTGGGAGGATCACTTGAGCTCAGAAGTTTGAGACCAGCCTGAGCAAGAGTGAGACCCTGTCTCTACTAAAAACAGAAAAATTAGCTGGGTATCCTGGCACGTGCCTGTAGTCCCAGCAACTCAGGAGGCTGAGGGAGGAGGATTGTTTGAGCTCAAGAGTTTGAGGTTGCAGTGAGCTATGATGATGCTGCTGCACTCTACCCAGGGCAACACAGTGAGACTCTGTCTCAAAAAAAAGGAAAGAAAGAAAAGAAATGATATTGTTTGGCTTCTCTTGGACAACTATTTTACTGCTTAGCAACACAATCGGAGAGTATTTGAATTTGGCCTAAACTCTTCCTTCTGAAATTCAAATGTATTTCCTCTCGTTCTATTGTTAATGGAGACCAGATTCTTACAAATAACCTCCATCTTGAAGACTCATCCTCTCAGCCTTGCATTCCATTTCATCGTCTTAGTTACCCAACCTCCACAGAGGATATCCTGAAAGGGAAAGTTCAAGATCAAACGAGATGTCTCTCTTCATGAACTAACAAATGTAATTTTCTTTTTTCTAGTTTTATTAACAGTGACAATTTCTCTTCAAGTAACACATTGAAGCCAAAGGTGCCACAGGAACTGTATCACTTTTGAACCCTACAGAGGCTTGAAAAGGTTACTCTAATAAACATTTTCCAAGTAATGCTGTTTGTTGAATAATTGTAATTTGAGTTTTTCTGTCATCAGAATCAGGGGCTGATTCTCCAAGGCCCCTTTTGTTCTAAAAAACAATTCTGATTGTTTCTGGCACTACTTACATTTTTCAAGGGTAAACTTTGATTCCATCTCTATCTCTTGTTGACCTGTGTCCAAAGTAAAGTCAAATGAAGTGTTAATTCAAAATAATCTAGAAAATTAATTTTGTCACCTTTATTCACCATCTATCCTGTATCCCTGCTTGTTCCCTCCTCTCTCTCCCAAACTCCTACATAAAGTCTTTATCTTCAGTAACTGATTCCTGTGTCTGACATTTTCTGATATTTATACATTTTCCATTTCATTTTTCCCACAAAGGCTCTCTCTCGGTATGTCCACTAATCCCAGAGGGTAACCATCTATTCACAAGATCATTCCAACAGACCAGAGGAAAAAAACATGAATAACTATAATACCTGCTAACTCTCAAGTACTTTTAAAGTCCCAGGATTTCTGTGAGGTGCTCTGGAGAAGTTACTATTCTTAACCCATGTAGCCGCCTGTTAAGGGTTGAATTATGTCCCTGCAAAAAGATGTGTTGGCGTCCCAACTCCCGGTACCTCAGAGGGTGACCTTATCTGGAGAGAGGGTCTTTCCAGGGGTGTCTGAGTTAAAGCGGGGTCATCGGGGTGGGACCTAATCCAGTATGGCTGGGGTCCGTATCCGAAGGAAAACTCTGGGCACAGAGGCACGTGCGTGGTGAGGGCGCCGCGGGAACATGACCACAGCCGTCTGCAGGCCGAGGAGAGAGGCCCGGAGCACATCCTCCCTCAGACCCCTCAGAAGCAGCCTGCGGACCCCGGGATTACCAGTGTCCTGCCTCTAGGACTGTGCGACAGGGCATTTCTGTTGTTGAAGCGACTCCGTTTGCGGTACTCTATTACAGCAACCGTTGAAAACTAGAGTGCAACCCTGCAGTTGAAGCCTTGTTCTCTTGTTATAAACAGGGAAACTGAGGCATACGAAGATTACGGACCTTGCCCCGAGTCCCATGGGCCGTGGCTGGCGGGGCTGTGGTTAACCCAGACCCGACCCGTCCCGAAGCCTGTGTTCGTCCCTATCCGGCCCGAAGCTGTTGGCTCCTTCCCTCCTCCCTGTGCCTGAGCCACGGCTCCCTGCGCGCGGGCCTGCGGAATGCGCCGGAGTCGTGCAGTCGGGGTATTTCAGATTGTTTTTTCTGAGCAGAACTTTCTGAAGATCACTTCCCCACGTTTGGGGGTGAGTTACCGTAGAAAGTTCTGGAGGTGTGTGTGTACGCACAGCCACTGGCCTGGTCCGGGAAAGGCAAGGTCTTGGCTGGCACCAGAGGGTGTCAGCCACCTTCCCGGGAAGCCAGTGGGGCTCAGAAGATGACACCAGGTGTGGTCAGAGGGCGACAGGGCGTCGGGGGAGTTGGGGGTGACTGCCGGAGGGAGGCTGGGCACAGGGGATGAGTGGGGACCGGGTAACTTGCCCGGAAGAGGATGCGACGGCGGCAGGACAGCACAGGCTGGAGGGAGGCAGAAAAATACCCGGAGAGCAGGTGGTTACAGACAGACAAGGACCTAGGGGCAGAGGAAAGGTTTCTCCATTTCTAACGGCTACGGCAGCCAACACTCCGGTCCGAGGGCCAGACGTGGGAAGGAAGGGGCCATCAGCTGAGCAGGTATGGCCTGGTCACTCCATGAGGGCGCCTGGCAAGGCGGCAGGTGGAAACCGGAATTCCCACGAGGTCCTGCTGCCGAGCTGCGGGCCGGGGCGCCGCACTACCTGAGCAGCAGAAGGTGCCTTTTCCTGATTCACACAGAGGCATCCCACAAGCTGCCCCATGCAAGAAATCATTGTCTCAGGATCAAGGCACTTGCACTGGACTCTCAGACAGGATGTGGAGGAGAATAGAGCCCATGGGTTATTGTAGGATCAGAACGCAGTGCTTTACAAACATCGTTCTACGCTTTTGAGATTTTCTTTGTTTCTCTTAAGGTTTTTCTTTACTTTTTGTTGCTATTGTTGGAAAGCCCCTTTTGTTGAGCTAAAAAAGCAATGCAGTTCTTGTTTTTGCTTTTTCCACATTGAAATCAAAGTTTCAAGAGAAAAAACACACCAGAAGGGCTAAACGCGCTGTTAAACAGCAGACAGGCAGAAACACAGTAGTGATGGGCAGGAAGTTAGACCGACAGGTGAAGTCCAGCTCTGCTGTGCACCTTGGGCAAAGTAGCTTCCTAAGCCTCATTTTCCTCACTGTAAAATTCGTCCAACAAATATTTACCCAACATTCACCCAACAAATCTTTACTAGGCAGCGACTATGTGCCTAGGACTGTTTTAGTATTCCCAGGGCAAGGCCCATGTCCTCATGGAGATTAAATTCTGGATTGGGGTGGTAGGAAAGGGGAGACACAAACGACAAGCTAAAATATGCATATAATTTAATAGGCAAAATCCTCCTCCTCCCAAATATATCAATATGCATTTCTCTTTTGCATTTCTTGATATCCTATTAGAGCCATCCATCTGCCCGGGGGAACAGAGTATAGTAATTCAATAGGAATGCAAAATTATTTAAAGACTTAATATCTAGTTTCTGACATCCAAATAGGGTTTCTAAGTCAACAGCAAGATAATATTAATAATCCTTGAAATGTGGAATTTTTGAGCAAACGCTATCCAGAGGACTGGTTGACTAGATAACTGGATCACAGAGTTTTAGGTACCCCTGGAGTCTACTTATACCTGGAGTAGAGAGGAAGGTATGGGGTGGAGGCCTTTGGAAGTCCAGGGCGTGGGGAAGGGAGGAGCAGAGGGAGGCAGACAGTGTTTTTGTTCTACCCCGTTTGCTCGGGCCCAACCTCAACCCTCTGAATGGATGTGGAGAAGCCTGAGCAGGCTGGGGCTTATGGCTCCTTCACAGGTGTGGCACAGAGAGACGACCAGGTAGGGCCCCCAGACAAACAACAGGAAGCCCGGTTACACCTGAATTTCCGATAAACAACCAATAATTTTTAATATAAGTACCCTGTATGCAATATTTGGGACATACCCTACATATTTCCATTGCTTATTTGAAATTCAAATTTAACTGGACTTCCTCTATTTTTATTTGCTAAATCCAGTAACCCTACCCCGGGAGAACCTTTAGCCTGGGGCCTCAGCCCGCCTGGCACGCGTGTGTTGATAACTAGGCCTCAGAAAGCATTCTCGCTCACGTGAAAAGTCCTTGGGTTGTCTGCACCGTAGTAAGTGCTCAATAAATATCATCTATTACTATCATTATAGCTATAATGATGAGGGTGAAACACCCTCGTGGGCCCTGGAGATGATGTGGGGGCAGGGGAAGGAGGGGAGTACAGCAGGCAAGAATAGAAGAAATGGAGCTAATAGTATTGATCGAGGCGTGGATTGGCACTGGCAAGGCTCCTGTTAGATAAGATTGGCGAGGCATGCTAGACTCGGGCTCATGTTCAGAATCCTGCCCTCTTGATCGCAGAGTCTCACTGGGCCCTGGGCCAGGGCGATAGAAGAATGCAGAGCTCTAACAGCACAAAGGACGACAGCCTGGACAAACGGTGACCACAATACCTCCCCCCAGGTGAAAGCAGAAGAGGTCCGGCAGAAGTGTGAGAGGCGCAGAGTGGGAGTCTCTTAGGTAAGTGGAGTGCAGCAGCATTACTGCATCGGAAAACTGCGGGAAAGCCAGCCACCAATTGAAACAGCCAGAAAATTCCTTCAGACTCAAGAAAAGCATACATCGATCATTTTGAACAGCTTTGCCTTCTGAGTTTATGGTTGAATCCTCCTAATTAGTGATGAGAAACCTTCTAAAAATGAAAAGAAATGTCCTAAAACCAAATTAAAAAGTCAAAATGGTGGTCATGACATTGACACCTTACTGGCAGCTCTGCTTTTTTCCCCCCTTGAAAAATGTGCTCTTACCTCTGGGTTCCTTAGCCTTAAAATTTTCAGATGATGCTACAGAACTGTGAAAGTATTTCTACGGGAGCAAATTCTTGTCAGTCGAGAAGTCGTATAGCGTATATGTAATTTTCTTGCTGATGATTGGCACAGGAACTTGGAATATTGGCAGAATAGATGATGACTGATGATTTCTACATAGCATCATGTCTGCTTAGGCTTGTAAAATCATTCAGTGTGATGGGCTTCGCACAGTTTTGAGGCTCAGTATATGCAGAAAACAGCCTTGTCCACTGACGGACCAGAAGGTTGGCCCTGCATCTGCTGCTCTTTAGAGCAACACTTTAGGCCAATCAAACACATCCTGGCCTGGCACATCCAGGGTTTACATTGTTTGCTTTTAATGAAGCTACTGTTGGTTACTAGAAGCAGCAGCTAATATTATTTTTTATTTTTTTAGCAGCATGTTGACACAAAACAGAGGTATCTATTTGTAATAGAGTGAATTGTCTTGTAAACTCTTACTGTTTTACCCTTTTGAGAAATAGATACAATTTCTATTTTGCTAAGAAATTAGACTAACACAAATAGCAAAATGCTAAGAGTATGAAACACCACACAGCATAGCTAAGTAAGCCATTTATGTTGTCCTCAGATATCTAAAATTTTTGTGGTCTATTCCAGTTTTTCCCCAAGAGCCTCCCCCAATATCAACTAATTGTGTGTTAGGGTTCTGCTATGGTTTGAACATCCTCTCCAAAACTCATGCTGAGATTTAATTGCCATTGTCATAGTGTTGAGAGGTGGGGCCTTTAAGAGATGATTAGGTCAGGAGGGCTGCCCTCATGAGTGGATTCACGATGTCAGTGTGGGAATGGGGTAGTTATCACAGGAGTGAACTTACCCAGGATAAGTTCAGCCCCATTCTCTCTCCGTCTCTCGCACTCATCACTTGCCTTTCTGCTTTCTGCCAAGGGATGACACAAGAAGGCCCTCACCAGATGGCCGAGCAGATGCTGGCACCACGCCCTTGGACTTCCCAGCCTCCAGAACCCGGAGCCAAATAAATGTCTTTTGCTTACAAATTACCCAGTCTGTGGTGTTCTGTTGTAGCAGCAGAAATGCACTTAGCCAGGTTCCATGGGAGGGATTATAGTCACAGGAAACCACTAAGAAAAATGCTACCAAAAGAGAAATAAAGAGAAGTACAGTATGTAAAAGTATTTTATCCACAGTACAGGAGATATAAATATAAGGTTTTCTTGTTATTAACAACTTGAACTAAATTTCAAGAATAACTTCTCCAGATTACCTAAAATTTAATAATAATTTTCTTAGTAAACACCTTCTTTATCAACCATACAAGTTAATGTACTAAACTGATGAGGGAAGACTAGATAAAGTACTAAAAGGGTTAAGCACTTCCTGGGAACATTATTTATTTCAATTTTTTTTTAAAAAGTCACAGGGCCAACTAAGTAATTGTTCTGTAGAAGAACAATGATGATTTGAGCATCTAGACCATGTAGGATAGGCTACAATGTAGGGGATAAATCAACTTTATAACTATCAAGTGTGTTTTTAAAACTATTTGAAACTATTGAAGTCACTTTTTTAAAGTACACAATTAGTACACTAATAATGCAGATTATTATTTTTTCCTGAATAATTAAACATCACGAGGTTCATAGCAGTTTCTCCACAATGGCTTTGTGAGGTGAACCACATGCATCATGGACCACTCAGGGCTTCCTGAAAGTAGCTGAAACCAACGGCAGCACCAAAGACCAAACAGAATTCTCAGAGACTGCTCTTCATAAAACAGAGTAAATTCTGACCTACGCAGAAAATTTGCACTTTTAGTTTCTTTGACAGGCAATTTTTTATTTCAGCTAGATTGAGGCAGCAATTTTAGTAGATTATTTAGGGCTGTAATTACAGTAATTAAAATATAAAATGAAAATCCAAGATATTAATAAATAATAATTGATGTCATCTATGGTCATATTCTTGGTAAAACTTTATCAAGTTACTAGATAAAACAAAATGTCAATCTTCTCTCACTTTTCAAATGGTTTTTGACATCAGTTAGTCAGAAGTATAATGTTGAATTCGACTCTACAGAGGTGAAGTGTTTAACAATTTTGATGTTTTCATTTCTAAAGATGTGTCCACTAGTGATAATAAAGGGAAATAGGTGAAATTCGAATTAACACTTACAGCAATTCTGGCAAAAGCATAGATGGGGAAGGGTGTGAAGTGATCAGCTGCAATTAGCTCCAAGTACATGACCCTGAACATAGCAGTCACTCAGTAAATTCTTAATTAATTAATTATGGACTTAGTCCATTTTTCTTTCCTTCTGGTTATTATCACATCTAATCAAAAGTTGATTGTAATTATAAAACCATGTGAAGCTACCAATGATCCTAAGTTATATTTTAAAAAATCAATGAGAAAATTAATGCTCACTCCAAATGCACATGACTTTATTATTTCAGTCTCACAAACCATTTGAAAACCACAGCTGTTGATAATGTTTTTGATTTGCCAGATCCTGTAACAGTCCACTTACTTTGCCTTGAACATGGCATTTGTACCACATTAAAGTTTGGCAAGCTTAATCTTTGCTAACCACTGGCAAATGTGAACATGCTATAAAATACAAAAATATACTTCAGCCAAAGCCATTATCAGGTACATATTTGTTTGGATTTTACTAAGAAATCTCTAATTTGCTCATGTGCACTTGCTATCTTTACATCATGCATGATCATTATTCTCGCAATTTATATATCATGTGCCTGACAGCCAACTAAGCTCCAAGTGCTGGTAAGGGAGGAAAAGAGAGAGAAAGAAAGAAATCTATTTTACTTCTAACAGTGTGAGCATGAACTGCCACGAGCTCTCAGGGGAGCTCTCCCAGTGGTGATCTTCCTCATCCTGCCCCCTCCCCGCCTGCCCCACACTAAAAATGTTTTGAGCAGTTGGCATATTCTCTTTCACATCATCCCATAAGAAGATCTACCCTTGCATTTATCTGTCTACAAGCCTCATAATAGAGTAAAAACTATGTTATCTGGCTCTTCACCAACACTAAGCTCAAGAAAACCATCCTCTCTAATATTCCAGCACATGGAGCTCTTTAGCCTGGAAATCCACGCCATGCAGAGAGGCAGCGTAGGTGCAGGTAGTGCGTGATACGGAGGTTACTGTTGTGTTTTGCTCATCCACTCACTGGACAAGGCCAGCCAGAGCAGGTGTGATACCAGGTGGAATTTGTGACTTAGACACACTCCCTCCCCAATGAGCATCATAAAAAAAATTTCATTACATTCCCATTTATTGACTAACTTTCCCACTTAGTGGCCCCAAAACCTACAAATAGGGCATCTTATATTTATCTCATGACATATTGTGAAGTAGAAAAGGTAGGAGTGATATAATTATTATTTCTATTGTACGGAATGAAAGGGAAAGGTAACTTGCCACATCTGGACCAGAACTAACATCCCCTCGTCCTACCTCTCCATCCACGCCCACCGTTCAGAGTCTTGTGGCAGGGACTACGTTCTATGTATGCTTTTCAGCGCCCAGGAGATGAACACCTGTAATGAATACAGCATTGAACATAAACGCAAGGAAATACAACAAATCAACCCCCCTCAAACAAACCAAACCAAAGAAAACAAAGAAACAGATCCTTCTTAATCATCATTTATTATCTTTGCAATTGTAAATAAGCATTTACTGTCTTCTCTGGTTGTTTGACCGAATTTAATTTTCCTTTGCAAGTAATTTATACAGACAGACATAGCCTTAAAGCCAATGCTTTCAGCCCTACCTTGCATCCTAGTTTCTATTTGCTTTTTTGTTTGTTTGTTTTTTGTTTTATTCATTTATTTATTTATTTTGGCTTGGCTCCCAAGACTAGGTCAGATATGAAGGGGAAACCAATCTGCCATATCATCAGTTTGTATCTTCCAGCAGATTTCATGATCTGAGCTAACTGCCACCACCAAGTTGCCCGTGTGGCAGTGCAGGCTGACCACGGAGACATCAGAAGGAGCAGATCCTTCTATAAACACAACATAAATGTTGTTGCAGGTCAAAGATATTTTAAAAACTCACCTATGACCTCTACTGGCCATGTTACCAAACTACAACAGCTACCATTCTTTCAGAAGTGTTTCCGTATTTTCATTCATTTATTTAGCAAATATTTTTTAGCACGTGCCTTGTGCCAGGCACTGTTTAAGGGATTACAGTAAAAAAAAAAAAAAATACAAAAAACAAAAAACCACCAGACAAAACCCATCCCTCTTAAAATTTGGCAGGGGAGACAAACTAGAAACATTATAGATAAGTTCATTGTAGAGTATTTTAGAAGGTAATACGTACTTTAAAAAGAGAAAACATAGATCCAGGTAAAGGGAATCAGAAATCCTGAGGTGGCAGAGCTGGAAAAGCAGGTTGTGGAAGGAAACCAGGTGCTCTGCACAAGCATCAGTGAGAGAGTGGAACTGAGCAAAGTCTTGAAAGAAGTGAGAGCCTCAGCAACTGAAGATTGAACACATAGTAGGTTTTCAAATTCAATTAGACATTGTTCATTTTCACTGAGAGTTTGTAGAAGCTTTGGAGTCAGTCAGACTTGTGTTCGAACGTTGCATCAGTTTTTGCTACAGCGACAAACAACACCAAATTCTCAGTGGCTCAAAAACCAAAGATTTATTTCTTGCTCACATTTCATGAGGGCTGCAGGTTGACTGAAGGCCAACTGTGACTCTGATGGCTCCACTCAGCTGGATTCAGCTCAGCATGCGTGGTCTCATTCCAGGAGCCGGGGCCAAGGCACATGCTGCTCTCACGAGGAGGTCAAGGCTGAAGAGCGCCTCACCAAACCACACCACTGCAAGCTTCTGCCCACACACGGCACATGGCAACTTCACTCCTGTTCTGTTGACCATAAAAAGTTGCACTGGCCAAGCCCAAAGCCAGTGGGGGCAGGGAAGTGTATTCTGCCTATACAGAAGCATGGCAAAAGCAAGGAAGGAAGGAATGTGTGTGAATAAATAATACAATATACCCTTAATGAGTTCCTCATTACTTTTCAGCAATTTTCCTGATCTATGCCCAATTGCCACTGCCACATTATGCATGCGGCAATTCACACTGATCACTGAGATGTCTGGAATAACAGGTCCTCGCACAAATATGGACAAAAAGTACTTGCAGGTTCAAGGTAAGTTGCAGGTCTCTGAACTGTCCTTTGTCCATCTGTGAAACAGGAATAAGAACAGACTACCTGAGAAGAACAAATGAGGTCATGTTTGTGAATGTGTTTAGCATAATACCTGGCTTACAATAAGGAATCAATAAATGCTAGTACTTTTTTTTTGTCTTCTTCCAAAGATGGCGTCAGTCTGGCCCAATTCCTTTGGAAGCTAAGGAGGCAACGGGGAAGAGTTGGAAAATTGAGGAGCCTGGGATTCAACACATAGATTCAGTTCTGACTCTAAATCCTACATAAATTCCTAACTTATAGAATCGGGTGGCTGTCTAAATGATCTGTAAGTCTTCCTCCAGTGCTAAAGATCCTCAATTTGGGATAAAACCTTTACTGCAGGTTCTTGCTTTTTCTCTAGAGCCGCTGTTTAGTTTTAACACCAGGTGGCGTTAGACAACAACTTAATGGAAAAGGACAGTTTGGTTTTTCTGTTTGCTTGTGGTGAAATTCAGACAGTTCTAGGCTATTTTTATTTTCTTCTTAAATGTGTACTGTTATAAAGCAGAACTTTTGCATCTGATGTTCCCTCAGAAACCACTACTCTGAGGAAATGGCCTGAAGGGAGTGCTCTAGTCCAGGCCTTCACTCGGGTAGGGGCCCTGGGAGCCTGTGGCCCTGCGTAGTTTTGCCTTTGAGATGTGGAAGCTTCTCTTTTCCTGACACAGGCATGAGACCACTGGAGCTGTGCTTTAGGATGACACGTCCAGCAGCCATGTGATGGGTGCCAGGAGCCGCTGGCCAGGGGCAGAGTTGTCTAGGACTGCAGTCCCCAACCCCTGGGCGTGGACCAGTACCAGTGCACGGCCTGCTAGGAACTGGGCCGCACAGCAGGAGGTGAGCGGCAGGCGAGCAAGAGAACGTGCATCTGTGTTTACAGTCACTGCCTCCCATCCGCCCAGATGGGACTGTCTAGTTGCAGGAAAACAAGCTCAGGGCTCCCACTGATTCTTCATTATGGTGAGTTGTATAATTATTTCATTATATATTACAATGTAATCATAATAGAAATAAAGTGCACAATAAATGGAATGAATCACCCCCAAACCATCTCCCCAGCTCCACCACTCCCATCCGTGAAGAAATTGTCTTCCATGAAACCCGGCCCTGGTGCCAGAAGGGTTGTGGACAGCTGGTCTAGGAGGCTCTGGGAACAGGCCAGCGTCTGCACGGCGGGTCTGCATGGCAGGGCAGTGGGCGTAGACACGGGGGAGCTGTTGCTGCAGCAGGAGGCAGTGGAAGGAGCTGTGGCTTTGGGGTCAGATAGGTCCGGGTTTAAATCCTAAAACTCCAGCTCCCCAGTGTTAGCACCTCGCTGCTCCTGTATGGAACTGCCCAGAAGAGGACATGTCCGCTTTACGCTTCTAAGGTTCCTGTTACCTGGGGCAAGTTACTTAATTTCTCTGCTCCTCAAGCCCATCCATGACATAGGGGGAAATCCCATAGTACAAATCTCACACATCTGCTGTGGGAAATAAAGGTAGTGGCCACAGAATAAGTAGTCAGTGTATACCAGTTCTCTTTTCTTTTACAGAAAAGGCTACTTGGGTCCTCAGTGTGAGTCTGTCAGACAAATTCAGCATCAGCACAGAGACAGATATAATGGACAGATATAATCATACAAGAGATGCTGAGCTCTCATGATACAAGACGCTCAAAAATAAAATCTAGTAAACTGGTGTACAGCTCGAGACTTAGGATACTCACTGGTTCCCAAGAAGTAAAGGGGAAGAAGGAGTTACACAATGCGTCTCTGTTCTAATTGCTCAAGCTCTACTTAACTGAAAGCTTGCTTCACAGGAGATTAGCCACAGCCCCTGAGAGCACCAAAATCCTGAATTGCAAACCCTGTTTTGCCACCTCACAGACCTGCATAAATCTCAGTTGCAGTGAATGCTTCTCCTGTTTTATTTATGAAATGACTATTTTGAGAGGATATTCACAATAGTCATTGTTATTAGTCCTTCCAACTCTCCAAACTGAGGGAAGAAGAAATTAATGTGCAATATTAACGTTTCTGTTTTGTATATAAAGGGAAAATGATTTTCTCTTTTCAAGGGATACAGGCAAATTTGTGGGATGTGAGCTTGGTAGATAATTTCCAGAGTTGGGTCACTGCTACTTCCATCTTATTCTGGAAACAGGCAAAAACCAGTGGTCACCAAAATACCCACAAACAAATGCCCTATAGCAAATAAGTATAGAGTGTCCATGGAGGAGAGCATGATGCCAACAATTTACTCCCTAAGAAGGAGACGACTAAGAAAGAGTACTCGCAGTGATGATGTTTCACTTTCAGGAGAGTCAGAGGACACGATGCCAGGGCGAGCCACAGAGGCACACGTCCTCCCTGAGGGTGGGAAAACAGGCAGAGTTGTACACTCACCCACAGCCGCTGTGAACACAGCTGACAGAAGGAAGCACATTCTAGTTCTGCTCATGCGGATGAGAACACCCTTCCCTTTCTTCACTTAACCCAGATCATTCCCTTTTCAAGTGACATGATCAAGGTCCACGATGCTCAGGGTAGGAGCTGTGCTTGGCAGCGTAACCCTCCCTTTCCCACCCCTGTGCGTCACCACGCTCAGCTTCTCAAGATGAAGAGGACAGCAGAGACCACCACAGGAAGCTGTAAGTTTGCTACTTGATGAAACGGTATGGTCACAGTGTGTGAAATGCAACTGGTTTCCTAAGGTTCAGAACTATGAGACACCAGAACGCATTACAGAGAAGATAATTTAGAATTATCCTCTGCTGATTTTAAAGAAGCCAGTAGGAGTACAACCTCTACGGAAAGTGCTATAGAGATACCTCAAAGAGCTAAAATTAGAACTACCATTTGATCCCGCAATCCCACTACTGGGCATCTATCCAAAGGAAAACAAGACATTCGTTAATAAAGACATCTGCACTCGAATGTTTATGGCAGCACAATTCACAACAGCAAAGACGTGGAAACAACCCAAGTGCCCATCAATACATGAGTGGATTAATAAAATGTGGTATGTGTATACAATGCAATACTTCTCAACTACAAAAAACAACAGTGATCTAGCACCTCTTGTATTATGCTGGATAGAGTTGGAAGCCATTCTACTAAGTGAAGTATCACAAGAATGGAAAAACAAGCACCACATGTACTCACCATCAAATTGGTATTAACTGATCAACACTTATGTGCACATATGGTAGTAATGTTCATCAGGTGTCGGGCAGGTGGGAGGGGAGAAGAGGGGATGGGTAAATTCACACCTAACAGATGTGGTGTGTGCTATCTGGGGGATGGGCACACTTATAGCTCTGACTCGGGTGGTGCAAAGGCAACATACGTAACCAAAGTATTTGTACCCCCATAATACTCTGAAATTACAAAAAAAGAGGTTAAATCACCAATGTCCTCTCCAAACTGTGGAGAATAATTTTGTTTAAGAAACAAAATAACAGAATAAGAAAATAAATAAAGAAGCCAGTAGGGAGATCACTTTCTGAGATGAATTTAAAAAAATGTTTTTAATTGACATATAATAATTGTACATATTTATGGGGTACATAGTGATGTTGCAATAAACATATAGTGATCAGATCAGGGTAATTAGCATATCAATCATCGCAAAAATTTATCATTTCTTTGTGTTCAGAACATTTAATATGCTCCTTTTAGCTACATGAAATTATATATTATTGTTAACTATAGTCATCCTACAGTGCTATAGAACACTAGAACTTGTTCCTCCCCTATCTAGTCGTAATTCTGTGTCCTTTAACAAATCTTTCCCTATCTCCCACTTCCTCCTACCCTTCCCAGATTTGTGTTAAATTTAAAGAGAAGCCCAGACGCCAGGGAAGAAGGCCTGGGGGCTGCGTGAGTGGAGCCTCACAGGAGGGCAGTACAGAGATGTGGTCACGGTGTTCTGGGGCCTGACACGCAGCTGTGCAGGTCCCAAGAGCGGATTTTGTCCGTGTTGCTGAGTGGTTAGTGTGTTAGACTAATCCTCGCTAACTGAACTGTCAAGAGCTTGCCACAGCCAACAAAACACAATGTATTTATTTGTAACAGGTACACAATAAAGCTTCCCAGGGACCTCCATACTGGTTTCTTCAATCTAGGTCCTATTCTGCCCATTATCAAGGTATCTGGGAGACCAAGTTCATAATGAGAATGTCACTTGTGAACAAGAAATCAGAGTAAACATTTGGACAAACTTAAAGGGTATTTCATCTGGGTATTAGAAAAGCTTTCTGACTAACGTGGGCTTTCTAGGTGATCAGAACACAAGGAACCCCCAGAAAAAGTGTCTCTCTCCTCTGGAAAGGGTTAATCAGCCTCTCCTTTCCTAAATAAATGCAAGTCACCTCCCTATGGCACCTCCACACACCCCGTCCCCCCAATGCTGCCTTCGGCTGGAGCACAACTCTCACTGCTTTGCTGTATACTCAGCCACTTGTCAGCTGCAAGCTTTTCAGCCCCGTTACCAGCTCTCAGTGAGGGTTACTGATGGTTGGTCTCTCCAACGACACTGTGGTTCTCACTACACTGTGGTTCTCACTAGTTCCTCTGGCAGAATGATTTGCAAGTTGTGGGGACACTTTCACACATGGGTGGCAAGTTCCCACAGCCCGCCTGGAGGCTGGAGGATGCCTCCCGCAGCCTTGTTCAGCACCAGTCACTGCATTCCTCTGTGGAATGCGTTGGGAATGTGTTTTTATTTATTCGCCTCCACACCCTCTCACCTTCCTGAAGGAAGAGGCAAACGAACTGCCCCGCCTTCCCCACAAGAAAGTAATTTTTTCACCTTAGGTGGGCCATCTGCTTCCCCTAACAGCTCTGCTTTCACTTGAACTGAATACATTTTGTCCCAGGCATTCTGCCAGCTGTAGGCTCCAGGAGATGGAGCAACTAAAAGTAGTTTCCTTATGATGTCAGGGTCTTTTTTTTTTTTCTTAATGGAACAACCTAAAGGAAATCGTGCATCAGTGTTCAGAGGAGTCATTCACAGAGAGGCCACAGTCTCAGAGCAACAACACGAGCCGTATATGAATTTCCTAAGGATTAATCCCATTGAACATGTCGGCAGATCTAGCAGCGGGCCTGACAGATGGAGGAAATTGAGTATTTGCTTTAGGACCCAAAAGAGACCCCTAAGCTAGAGATTCTTGACCCAGGACGCAAATGCAATTCCCCTACGGGGTCTTCAGTTTCCACGCCTTGGCCCCGCTCAACCGGCTGCGTCTGATGCACAGCCAGGGTGGGAACAGTCCTCCTAAGGCATTGGGGGTCAAAGACCCTTCTCAACCTCCCAAGCTATGAAGGGAAAAACTACCCAGGGCAAAATGTCAAAATGTACAGTCCTAAAGCAGAAGATGGCGAGCTGTGGGAGGCCACAGTAAACTGAGGGTATTTTCTGATGGTCATGCACAGACTTGGGATTACAGCAAAAGTAAGTCACAGAGAGAATACGGCAGCCTTGGCCTGGCCACCAGGGGCCACTCGGCCACTGGACGAGATTTTTCTGCTGCTTCGGCTCAGAGATCAGCACGGGCAATGCCACTTTGATGACATTAGAGGTAAAGCAGAACAGCAGCTGCCTCCAGGAATCAACATAAACACAGGAGCCCTTTTGTGGTGGGGAGAAGCAGAAAAAGAAATGGCAGAGACACAAGAAGACAACACTCATGGCCTTGTGCTAACACACGTGGGACATCTTGAGACTTTCTGAACTACTCAGAAGAGATGGGGCCATTGCTGATATTCGGCCAACACACACTGGCATGGTATAACTGCAGATTGAAATATAAAAATATTGCCCTGATGGTAGTTTAAATTAGATCTCGTGTCACCAAATGACATCATCAGTGGCCACTCCATTGGCAGTATTGTGAGCTGGGACTGGTGCATCTGGACACGGCGGCGTGAGCAGAGCAGACCGAGGTGGGAGCTGGGATGAGTGCAGTGTGGTGCCTGGTTGCAGCTCAGGATGGCCTCTGGGGGACCAGGCTGGGCTGGGACTGTTGCAGATGGGGCAGAAGAAAAGGCCATCCAGGGACAGGCTCTGCGGGCAGCTCTAGCATCCGGGACACGAGGGGCAGCCCACTCCTCAGCCTCCTACTGAAGTGAGTGCTGATCTCAGACCTAACGACCACTGATATCATGGAGAAGTCATTGAAAGGGTTTGGTACAGTTTCCTCCACCAAATTGTAGTTTAGACACAAACAGCACTGAGTTCAGTGAGAGCTTGTCAAACATAAGATCATACCAGTAATTTCTAATACTCAGTAATGACTTAGAAGTTATTAGAATGATTCAAAGAACATTTTGTCTTGTAAGTTATATTACACTGTAAGCAGTTTCATGATCCATAGTTTAGAGAATAGAAAAGAAATATTTTTAATTTTCATTTACATTCTGATTGATAGAAATACATGATATTTAGTTATAAAAACATATGCGGCCTTACAGGTTGCTAACTATGTTGCACATCATCCTCAGCTGGGCAGTGTGGGAGGGGGCAATAGCGATTCAGCTAGTGTGGTTTGAGATGGCTTCATTATAGCCTTGCACCCCATTCCAGATTGGCTTGACGTGGGAAAAGATGGCTTTCATTTGGTTTACACATCGACTGTTTGCTGCTGAGGCTTGTGCCTACCAAACCTAGTCAAGAATTCCCGGACATTGCTGTTCTCATACTTCCTGCCTCCTCAGTAGGCACCTGCAGCAGCAAGGTACAAACTGTGCAAAAGAAATGGCTAAGTTATGTTTTTAGAACTTTGCCAGGACAGTGCTAGACCGGAAGTCCATTCATTCCACAAATAGTTATTGAGCGCCTACATGGTGCCCGGCACAGCTCTAGGCACTACGGATGCGTAAGAGAATAAAACAGAGAATCCCTACCCTCCCATAGCCAGTAAGCCACTGGAGGCCATGGTCGTTATGGCAAATGGAAGATGGGCCATACAATCGGCACGGATCTCCATCAGTTTAGGATCCAGAATCTGGGCATCGCTCAAGTCTCCACTCCTCTATATTATAGGTAATTCAGTATCTATTCCGAGACGACTCCCCATTTCCCCAGTGGTCCAGGAACCCTGGGAACCTAAAGGGAGGAGTCTTGTTTTAGCGTTTCATGTGGAAAGACCTGATCAGTCCATTAACAGGTTCTGGTTTTAATTGTCACTCTATACAATGTCACTGGTGAAAACTGGCTCTGACAGTCCTGGTGCTGCGGTGGGGATGTCCTTGTTGCTGCAGCACCCTCTGCAGGCAGTGGGGTAGCTGTGCACAGGGACTCAATGCCGGCTTACTGGATTCATACTCACACAATCGGCCACTGTTGCCCAAACACGACGGCTTTGCCAAAGTGGCCGAGTCTAACTGGGTTTCTAGCCACAGCCAACACAGCATCTGGAACAAGCTGTCCTCCACAAACCTCTAGGCCCTGCTGCTGGGCCCGTCAGGGAGCCAGACTTCCTCTTTCTTCTTGCGGGATCTCAGTCAGGGCTATCTCAGCTCTTTAGCAAGTTTTAATTTAGTTGAATGTCAAATGAGAAGGGGATTGGGTCTTGATTCCTTCCCTCCCGGAGGATCCTTGGCCACAGGTAAGTTTAATTTGGCATGTCAGGGGAATACTGGAAACAACGACCTTTATAGGGCCACAAAATATTCTTTCCCCAGAGACATGTGTATCTACTTGCCCTATATTGACCTAACTAAGAGTATTCAGGAGACTATCCAAGATCTAGGGGTAAATGTCCTGGTCTATCTTGCTGCTCCTCTAGCTTAAAAAAAGAAACAGTTTCAAATCACTACAAATGTTTCTGGGAAATTAGACCACTTAAAAATCATTGGTTATAAATAATTTGGCCTGGATTGTTCATCAGATTTCTCCCTCACTGAGAGGTAGTTACAATCTGGAAGGATATGGAGTTTCACAGGAGCAAGGAAAGAGAGAGAAAAGAGATAAAAATAGAGAAAGAGCAAAGGATAGGAAGAGATTCCAGGGTACTGGAGGTGACTGAGCATCTGAAGCATCTTCCCCTGCCACATGGGGAGCGGGAGAAGGAAGACTTTCTCTGCCCTAATTCTGTATATTAAAAGGGACGTGAAGCTCCCGCCTAATGCATAATGAGGTGTGGTCTGCTGCTGAGAGAATCAGACTCACAGGAATTCTCTCCTGAATTCCTTCTACTCAACTAAAGCCCTAAGACCTCCCAAGCTTCTTGGTAAACCTCTCCTCATCTCTTAGTGTGGCAAGCTCTTAAGGGAGAAATCTCAGAACCTCTAGGTCAGGAAAGAAAATCCCAGAATTTTCTGAGATGGCTTTAGACTCATTAATTTTCTGACACTAAAAAGGTCAAAATTTCTCTAAGGAGCTCATTGAACTACTATGATATTTTCAAGCCCCTCCTTCTCATTGATACTTGGCCTTGTTCATTTTCTCAAATGTTTTACATCAAGTAACTTGAGACCCAAAATAAACCGTAGACACAAAATAACTTAAAGACACAAAAGAAACCACTTAACACTGTTAAAGCTTTCTGATGTCAAGACGTATTAATACTTGAGCCATGTTGGCCCAATCAGCACAAGTCACTAAGACACCGTGGGGAAATACAATGAAAATTCTGTAAGGCAGTAACAATCTGGGGGCAATTTTTGTTATTTCAGACCCAAAGAAGGAGCCTGCATTGGAACATTAATAATAAAGGCAAAGACTAACTTGTCATTTGATAGAAGACAGTGTTATAGAAAGGTTATTTTGGTAGATTTATTATGTTTTAGACATATAACCCAAGTATAATCATAAGACAAATATTAGACAAATCTCAATTAACAGACATTCTACAAAATACTTAGCCAGTAATCCTCAGAACTGTCAAAGTCATCAAAAACAAGGAAAGTGTGAGAAACTGTCACAGCCAAGAGGAGCCTAAGGAACATGATGACTAAATGCAAAGCGATGTTTTGGAGGGCATCCTGAACAGAAAAAGGGATGTTAGGTAAAAAACTAAGTAAAAATGAGCACAGTATGGACTTTAGTTAATAATAATAATATACCAATATCAATTCATTAATTGTAACAAATGTACCACATTAACGTAAGAATCAAATAATAGAGGAAACTGAGGGTAGCATATATAGGAAGTCTCTGTACTAAGTTAGCAATTTTTTTGGTAAATCTAAAACTATTCTAAAATAAAAATGTTAATATGTAAAAAAAGATATTTAGAATCCTATCCTCATAGAAAGTGAGGAATGGAAGGGGCCATAAAAATCATCCATTAAACCCTTTATTTTACAAGGGAGAAAATTGAGGGTTTACAGCAGGATTCAGCGCCAAGCCCACCAGGTTGCCTGCACTTTGGAGAGGGCTGAAGGAAAGGGGGCAGCTGCTGCGGATCCTCATCCTCAGTGACACTGCAACATCATTCACGACACACAGTGGACACTTAATTCCCAAGAACCTATCCTCTACCCAAGCATTTAGTCCATTCACTAATTTATTCATTAAATCATCCTTCATTGAACAAATTTTACTGAGTGCCTGGCACTATAATTTTACTCCTAGAATAATAATCACTTGGAAACTCTAACCAAGGGACTGGAGTGTTGGCAGTTTTCCATATCTAACTTTGTAGAAAACAACATTCAGCTGATTTAAGTTTCTGAGCGTCCAGGGAAGAACCGTTTCAGCCAAATATGAACAGAAGGTAGATCAAGGAGCTGCATGAGGAGAGCGATGGCTTTATGGCTCACAGAGAGCATGTGTGGCTCATCCACACTCAAATTAGCTCTTTTAAAAAGTTATTTTGGATGCTCCAATCTAATATTTTTACAGTTTATTGAGGCACTAGGGTAAGGGTGTGATTTTTTTCCTGGTTTCCAGTTTGTGCTCTACTACTTATCAGCTGTGCCATCTTGGCCAAGCTGCCTGACATTTTTGAACCTTAGTTCTCCCATCTGAAAACTACCTCATAAAAGTAAGTTGCTTGGACCAAACAAGACAACATTTATAAAGTGTTTAGTACACTTGGCAATGGCAGTTAATATCATCATTGTTGCTAGTATCATTGCTGTTATCAATATCAACCCACCAGATGCTTGAATCCATGAAACAACTTGGGAAGATTAAGGCAATAACTGAGGATCTGTAAAGAACACACTTTGGCACATTGAATCAGTCTTTCCATCTTTCTAGGTTTGGTGAGTAAGGTTGTCTCCAACACATCACAAAATTATTGCTGGGATCTGGGCTGTGATTCCATGCACCAGTCCAATGCCAGGAAACTAAAGAGGTTATTTTCAAGTTCCTTTCCTTCTCGGCCTCTTTTCCTGCCAAAGTTTATTTTTATGTTCGCATCATTCATTCTAAAATTTCCATGGGCTCCTAAAACTGGACAGTTTTTCTTGACACACTTCTCTCCTGATGGTCATTTTTCCGACTTTATTTTTATTCTATTTAAAGCTCATGTTTCTGATGGTACTCACAACCTCCATGTATAAATTCTGCAAAAGAATCCAGCATTCCCAGGGGGTGCCTTACTCTCTACGCCGGGTAGAAGAGGGCTTGTGTTTGCTATTCTGACTAAGACCTTTTGATCAAGAAGACTCTCCTCGCTCTCCCGTCATAGCGAGGGCTGCCCGTCTGGGAATCCTGGCAGTTCCCAAGGACATTGTGCCATCAGAATTGCATTCCGATACGCATGCCTCTTGAAGGCGTTTCTCTTTCTGTCGTTGTGGAAGCATCAGTTCAACGTCTCACACGACAGCTACTCAGTAATTTTGCTGTCCCTTCAAGGACCTCACTGGAGACTCCTCAGTGGAATCTGTTTTCACAAGTCTCACTGCAGTGGCATGAAGCTAAGCTTGGGTAATAATAGAGGTTATGTTGTTCAACCCAGCTGCAAAAACCATTCTAGGCACAAATGTTCCAGGTTCGGCGGAAATTTTAAGGGAAACTTTAAATAGTTTGAATCCAATAGAAAACTCTTTTACTGAGTTTGAAAATAATTAAGTTAATAAAACAGCTTGTTGCTTTTTAACTGTCAAAAGATTTTTAAAGGTAGTTTTAAAGGTAATTTTGTCTGTAGTTCATTATTATTTCAACAAACATATTTTGAATTAGTTCTTAATTAGTGTAATTATTTTGAAGCACCTTTTGCAGAGGATATTCAAATAAAACAAGTCCTACCTCTCTCCTGGGAGGGGCTGAGTTGCGAAGGCTGAAACCAGCTGCTGCTTCTCCCCACACCGCCAGCCCTGGTGACTGCAGAAGGACTTGAGCCTGAGGGAATGAGAGAAAGGGGTCAGTTACAGAACAGGAGAGCAGCAGATTCTAAATCAGGGCACATGCATGAGCTCCCAGGTGGAAATCGGAGGAAGAGTTTATGCGTGTTCCCATTTTTTTCACAAGCTTAAGATGTTCATAGTCTGAAATTATGTCTATCTGAGATATCTCTTGAGACTTCATTTGGTTGGAAGGATTTTGCTGTTGGTGTTGTTTTAGAAAATACTAATTAGATTGCTTTTCAAATTTAATACCAGTACTTTGCATGCAATTGCTTAAGCTCTATATCAAAGGTTTCTCTATTCATGAATTGGTTCTGTCACTAAATGGTAAGGATTTTCTATTTGTAACAAACCTGATTGGACCTAAGAATGATAACATACACCTATATAAATAAAACATACATACACACACATATCATCAATAAAAATTTAAAAATATAGGTGGACATATTTTCTAGAAATCTGGACAGTATATTTGGATGCCCTTACTTAAAACACAGGCTCTACATCACATAAGAGTTTCACTTTGGGAGGTTCTATGTTAAGGAGACAGGTGGTCTCCCTAGCAAGGTAAAGCAAGTTTGGACAAGAGGTCTCAGTAATCCCGTTAGGAAAGAAAACAAAATTGCCTTAAGCCTTCATGTACAAGAAAACAAATAGTGGTTTCAGATTTGAGCTGCAAATTAAAAGTCATAAGGGCAGACTCTCTGATTGCAGGCCTTGGTTTGCAATTCAATTGCTTCTCCAACGGGCAACTCTGCGTAATAGACATCAGGACAAATAACAGCAAGCATTCTAAACTTTAACAATGTTTACTAATTCTCCCTAGAAACAATGGCAAACCAAGCTACTAATAAATAAATACTTGCGAACACACAAGGGACTAGGAAGCCAGGATCCAAACGTGTTTCTTAGTTTAAAACTTTCCTAAGTGACTTGGAACGTGGTCCAGAGATAGTCACACTGTTAGCACGAGCTGATGTGTACCACTGAAGCCAGCATGCAAGGAGCACAATGCCAGTATATTGTGTGGATCTGAGTATTGCTGAGTATAAAAATCAATTGACTATTTCGAGCAGCTGTGAATTCAGACAAAAAAAGAGATAAAATGAGCTGCACAATAAGGAAAATAAAGGACTTAGACACACAGGGTAATAATAGTGAAACAAAGAGAAAGAGGATTCATCAACACAGAATATCGGTTTGCCTTGGCACTGTACTTCTGGTCTGGATTTACACAAGGTAAACAAGGCACATAGCTCTTAAGATGGACTGAAGGCTAGTTTCCACTTTCCTCTTCATACCCACATATTCCTATACATTTAAATCACGCAAATAAGTTAACCCCATCGGTGGCATAACCTTTAGTTAGTCAGGATCACAGGAGATTTGTTTACAAACAGGCAAAGGACGTGTGGAGTCAATTGCACACACACCTCTCATCTCCTTTCCTGAAGTCCCTGCCACTTTCTCCAGCTTCAATAAAATGGTGACCAAGCAGAGACTAAATCTCTCTCAGGGATGGTAAATGCTTCTGGTTTTGTCAACCTTCACTTCGCTCTACCTGCTTCCATATTGGGGTGTGCACACACAGCTTCCGCAAAACTGCCGTCACCAGGGGCCTCTGCTCACCTCCATTCCTCTTGAAATGCTCCTCCTTTGACTTCCGTGACAACATTTCCCACCGCTTCTTTGGCTACCCCTCATCAGTTTCCTCCCCGGTGACCCACCCATCCCTTAAACACCCGTGGTCCCTAAGACTCTGCTCTCAGCCCCCTTGTCAGCCCTATAATCTGTCCTGAGAGGCAGAACAGCATCATGCTGAAAAGCAAAGACACTAGAACCACACTGCCAGGGGCTCACCATTTGCTGGCTGTGTGTGATGTCTTGGTCAGTTTACCTAACATCTCTAACGTTTCCTTGTGGATAAAATGGGACTAATAATAGACCTGTTTCACAGGGGCGGAGGAGGAGTGAATGAGTTCAGACATGGGAAGTGCCTGGGCGCACAGTAAAAGCGCAGTAAGTTTTAAGTCACGCAGCTATGGCTTCAACTATCATTTAGTTGGATAACAAGATTAGTTATGTAGTTGCTATCATTTAATATTTACTTGATTAGTGGATAAACGCCAATTCTCTAGACCAGACTTTTTCCTGAGCTCCAGGTGTGTTTACCCAGCTGCCTGCCAGTCATTCCCAGTTGCCTCCAGGGCTCCTTAAACTCAGCATTCACCAACCAACTTGCCCCTATCTTCCCACTTCTGCTCCAGCCAAAGCTTTTGTATTCTTTCTCCTCGAATGACAGCTCTTTTATATTCTTTTTCTAGATGAATAGCAGCATCATCCATCTGAGGGCCCCAGCCTTTGAAAATTTAAATAAAGTCTCTTAACTCCACCCTAAACATAAATACTCACTCGATCAAGTCTTTTCAGTTTTCCTTCTGAACTATCTTCTCTTCTAGGTGCCTGCAGGAGTCCACGTTCTCCCTGTCTCTTGTCTCTGTCCTCTCACACCATCCTTCTTTCACACTGCAGTCAGGTGTTCATCCTTTTAAATATGTTTTCATCATTTCCATTCACCTTCAGGATAAAATCTACAGGTTTTAGCTTGTCATTGGAGGTAATTCATCAACTTGCTTCTTTCTATCTCCCACGATCTCTGGTTCCAGCCACATGAAACTACCTATAATTCCCGAAGTTGCCACTGTCTCCTTCAGCTTCATGCCTTTGCTAATAGAACCTGGAATGCCCTTTCCTCCAATTTCTATCTAGATCGTTCCTACTCCATTATAACATTTCTAATTCCCAGAACACTACTCCTAATTGGATTTTTTTAAAAAACCTGAAAGATAGTTAACAGATGCTAGAATTCTAATACAATTTGCTCAAAACAGAATGAGATGCCTTTTGTGCCTGCATTTCTGAGACACAGAACAGATTTCTTTTTTAGTCATTTATTTTTGCTTTCCATTCACTAGTAATGACTCTTTGGGTGGGAAACTAGAGGGGTGGAATATGAATTGGAATATATCTTCTACCCAAATGTTACAAGAGATCTAGATAGTGAGGAAAACTTGGTGGAAAAACACAAATAAACTGTGAAAGGGGAAGAGGTGCTCAGCTAGCCATTCCTCCTCCTCCTCCTCCTCCTCTTCCTCCTCTTCTTCCTCCTCCTCCTCCTCCTCCTCTTCTATTCTGCTGCTTCTTTCTCTCTCTGCCCCCTGCCTCCCCACACACATTTCTCTTAAGGTAAAAATCACTCTGTGTTCTTTTAAAATCCCTCAGCCTTCATATTTTATTGCTGCAAGAGTCTGCCTCCCTGAGGTCCTTGTATAGACTAGTTATTTCCCTCTGTAAAGAAGCTGTTCAGTTCGTTCTCGCCTGGTTTGGAAGGATCCGAGGGAGGCAGTTCTCGCAGCCCTGTCTCCGTCCACGCCCCTCCTCCCCGCAGTCCTGGCTGGAGCCGCGAGTCTGTCGATTCCAGGCAGGAGACAAGGCAGACAAAGGTTCATTTGTGAAGCACCTCCTTCCAGCACCTCCTCTCATCTCCTTTTGCCCAAACTCACCCAGTGAGTTGAAGCATTTAAGAAGCTTGCTCTGACAAGAAGACCAAAAGGAAAGGAGAAGAAGAAAAGGGTATGTAATTTTTTTCTCTATAAAAAACATTTTAGCTTATTTTTTTCTACTTCAAACTGCTGCGGTAGATTAGAGCAGAAATGCATGTATGCGTTGAGTCAGGAGAGAAAGACAGAGACAAAGAAAGATCCTCTGCCTGCACTTTGAAAAAGATGATGCTTCCTACGATAAGGGCAAAGAATCGGAATGGAAAGTGTACATTCCTTGACTACGAAAGTCATTGAATCATAATTTTAAAAAGAGGCAGATTCCTCACTGTTACTCATTTTATGCCCAAATCCACTCTGAATGTAGGTCCACACGACAGGGCTTGTTATCCCGCCCCTCAGAACTCGGCGAGGGTGATGGAGTGTATGAGATTGTTTTGAGTGCAGTAGGTATATATTTATATTACCTACTCTCCATGAAGCTAACTGCAATGTCTAAGTACACAAATGTTTTTTGCTTTCAAAAACCCCGATTCCTGAAAAGAAACTGGTATAAATGTGATACAAAGAGGGAATTCATTGAATTCATCCCTGGTGTCCTCACCATGGAGCACAACACAGCGTCTGTACTGCTAAGATAAAGAGAACACTTCTTTCCTTTGGGGCTTAGAAAAATCCCTCTTTGAAACGTTTGAACTTAGTTACGCAGGCTATGAAAAACTCTCTCAAATGCTGGTGCTTTTCTCCAATGATGATGATTTACTGTGGTCAGGTTAGAATGATGCAAGACTGAATATTAATACCATCTTCTAGCACGTTCTGAGAGGTCTGAAGGCAGATCAGCTTCAGGGAATATGTGGACTTAACTGTTTCTCCACGGTCGTGGGTATCTTGGGTATTTGGGCTGATATATCTGTTTTAAGGATATTCAAAAGGCTTATTTACTTTCTAATACCACTTCTGTTCCTTGAACCCACACTTTGTGAAATTTCACTTCAAGACTCAGTCATTGTAATACAAGCCTAATCTAGGACAGTTAATAAGAAAAAGAGAACTTTTAAAATAACAGTGATTTTCAGCCTCCAAGAAAGATGAATGGGAAATATTGCAGGCTGGGCAGCAAGTTTAATCTCTCCCAACTATAATTTTGATATTTCAAATGTCAGGTGCTGGGCTGGAGTTTTCATTTGCTTTTGCAGCCTTGCTTCTCTCTTGCTGCTTTTTGAAAGAAATCTGAAAATGGACTGCCCTTTCTGTCTAATTCATCAACTGTGTTTCATTCCACTGCTCTCAGCACCAGTTCCCAGAACTGACATCAGCTGCCTGTATGAGCGTTGCACCATAAATGTCTGAGTACTTAAACTACAGAGCCCTGTTAGTTTTGGCCATTCAATGGGATAATTTTTCTTTTTAAGACTCCATTTAACTCCAGCCATTCAAAAGCTTGCCTGTGCCAAATACCCTCACTAAATCAAAATATGCAATTCTGTACCAAATGATGGTGGCAGTGATTTATTGCTTAATTGGAAATGCCTTGCTCTTAATTCTGTATCCTCTGCATTGATCTTTTAAAAATTACACCACTGTTGGGATATGAATGGTATCATGCAACATTAGGAACAATGTTAATTACACAAAATTGAATTAAAAAAAAACCCACAATGGATAACTACCTAAGATTCTCTTGCTTATTCCTTCACACCTTCAGTTTTTAACTGTTTGCTTTTGTAATTTGGGTGTACTCCAGGAGGAATTTTAAGTGCATGTACCTAAACTCAAAGGGAAAAGAAATAGAGCAATTCGCTTCAAATTGGCCAAAGTCACTTCACTCTGCTTGGCACTTGAAAATACATGGTTTTGATGGATTGCCAAGGATTAAAGTTGGTGTCTTTTAATGAAAAAAACAACCAATGTATCCCAGGAACATATTGGCTCAGACATTTCTCCATTTGCTAAATAATAGTTAAAGCTATTTATCTGTAAAGGAAGAACAGAAGCCTTCAGTTAAAACATGTAATTTATAATGTGTTAAAAACACACACACAAAAAACTACCAGTAACTTGCCAGGTGTGGAACTTTCCGTTGCAGTATGTCACTGAGACTGTGGCAGACACACCGTTCTGGACATGGACATAGTCAGAAGAGGTACATGGTATGGCAATAGACCTACTTACTTTTCCAGCAATTTATTTGTGCATTCATTCCTTCAGTGAATGTTTCTGGAACACTCACTGTGAGTCCAACATTGAAGCAGGCACTTTGAGAGATACAAAAGGAGAGGTTACGGTCCCAGCCTTCATGATGCTGGCATTTGCTCTTCCAGTGCTCTGAATATTGGATCACTCCAGGCCTTGTCTCTTCTCAGTCCACAGCCACTGCTCTACCAGACCCATAGCTATAAATACTATCAATGAACACCCTGATTACTCTCAAATTTGTATTTCCAGCCCTGACCCTGACTCATAATCAACTGCCCACTCAACGTCTTCATTTGGATATCTAATAGGCATCTCAAACCTAATTTGTCCAAAAACTTACTCTTGAATTCCCCCCAAATTGGCTCCTTTCAATTCTTCCTCAGTTCAGTAAATGACAATACCACTCAGGCCAAAACCCCAAGAGTTCTCCTTTATTCTTTCCCTCCTGCCTCACATCTTCCATCAGTTCTCATCAAAGCCCCTTGTCCTCCACTTCCAGTCTTGCTCCACCACAACACACCTTCACAGAGCAGCCAGGGATTCTTTTTTTAAAGACATAAATCAGATCATACTACTCTTCTGTCAAAATCTTCCAGTGGTTTCTTAATATACTAAATAAAATCTAAACTTTTTATCATGTCCCATAAAGCCCTTTATGGTTGTTCCAGATCTTCCTTCCTGGCTATAGGTAAATGCACAGAATGACCAATTCACTAAATAGTTAATTGGCTCTTGGTGAATTTCTCACCCCCCATGTCCAATTGTAGCCATATTCTCCACATGGTTAACTGACTTATGAAAAATGCTGACAATGACAAGGCATTATTTAGTAAACTTCACAGTTCTCGTGGTACAGATTATATGTAAGTGCTATGGAAACAGAGCAAGGGAGCTGTGAGAATGGTATTGTCTGGGAGCAAGGAAAGATTCTTAGAAGATGTGAATTTGAGGTTTGTCCCCAGTGGATGCCTTGGTCTGAAATTAACATAAAGGGAAGAGGTGACAGGGAACAACAAGGAATAGACACATGTATAGGATGAAAGCAGTGACTGGACTGACTGTCTGGCTAGCTCAACAGCAGTCAACCATAGGTGCAGAGAGGAAAAGGAAGGAAGAATTTAGGATTAGCCCTGAGAAGTTCACATAGTCTTTGAGATAATATGAAACCTTTATCTGTAGGCTCTCGCCTAGGATAAAAAAGTGTGTTTGGAGAATCATTCATTCAATTCAACAAATATCGGCCAAGCATTGTATTAGCCACCAGGTGTGTGGTAGTGAACAAAATAGATTGCTCTTGTGGAACTTTTAGTCTAATTGGAATGATAGACAGAAAATAAGTAAATTCACAAATATGTAATTTAAATAATCATTAAGGAAAAGAAAAGGGCACCATGAGTCAGGTTGAAACAATCTCAGACTGAAAGGCCTTTGAAAGGATGACATTTAAACTGAGACCTAGAAGAGTTGAGAAGCCAGCAAAGAAAAGAGCAAAATGGAAGAAAAATTATAAGGAAATACTCTCTATGTATCTTTATTGCTAAACAGCAATGTGATAGCATAAGAAAGTATAAAGCTCATTGATAAAGGTAAATACATATACAAATACAGACTACTGTATTACTTAATGGTGGGTAGGCAAATTCCTTTCAATTCTAGCATAAAAGTTAAAAAATATTAAAAATAACTATAACTAAAAATATATTTATAGATACATAATATAAATAGATGTAAATTGTGAAATCAATAATGTAAAGTGTGGCCGGGCATGGTGGCTCACGCCTGTAATCCTAGCACTCTGGGAGGCCGAGGCGGGCGGATCGCTCGAGGTCAGGAGTTCGAGACCAGCCTGAGCAAGAGCGAGACCCCGTCTCTACTAAAAAAATAGAAAGAAATTATCTGGCCAACTAAAATATATATAGAAAAAATTAGCCGGGCATGGTGGCACATGCCTATAGTCCCAGCTACTCGGGAGGCTGAGGCAGTAGGATTGCTTAAGCCCAGGAGTTTGAGGTTGCTGTGAGCTAGGCTGACGCCATGGCACTCACTCTAGCCAGGGCAACAAAGCGACACACTGTCTCAAAAAAAAAAAAAAGTAAAGTGTGATGGGGAGAATTAAAAGTGTAGAGCTTTTGTATGTGATTTAAGTTGTTATCACCTTAAAATAGGCTGTTAGAATTATAAACTATTAACACTTTATGTAAGATCCATGGTAACCACAAAGAAAATACCCACAGAAGTTATACAAAAGAAAAAGAGAAAGGAATCAAAGCATATTTAAAAGAAAAAAAAAACAACAAAACACCAAGTAAAATAACAAGACAGAAAAAAAAGGACAAAAGAACTAACTACAAGACAAATTGAAAACAACGAACAAAATGGCAATGGTAAATCCTTCCCTATCAATACTTACTTTAAATGTAAATGGATTAAACTCCCCAATCAAAAGATATAAGGTAGTGAATTAAAAAAATAATATCTAACTATATAATGTCTACAAAGACTCATTGTACATTTAAAGACACACACAGGCTGAAAGTAAAGAAATGGAAAAAGATTTTCTGTGGGTTTGGTAACCAAAAGAGAGCAGATTTTTCTATCTGACAAAACAGATTGTAAGTAAAAAAAAGTCACAAGAGACAAAGAAGGACATTATATAATGATAAAAGGCTTCAATCCACCAGGAAGATATAATTAATAATTATAAATATATATGCACTCACTATCAGAACACCTAAATATATAAAGCAAATATTGACAGAACTGAAGGGAGAAATTGACAGCAACATAATAACAGTAGGAGATTTTAACAGCTTACTTTTTATAATGGATAGAATAATCAGACATAAAATCAACAAAGAAACAGTGGAGTTGAACACCAATATAGACCAAATAAACCTAACAGACGTATACAGAACATTGAACTCATTAGCAGAAAAATATACATTCTTCTCAAGTATACACAGAACATTCTCCAGGACAGATTACATATTAGGTCACAAAACAAATCTTAATAAATTTAAGAAGACTGAAATCATACCAAGTATTTTTTCCAATCACAATGGAATGAAACTAGAAGTCAACAATAAAAGGAAAACTAGAAAAGATCACAAATATGTGGAGATTAAATAACATTTTTGAACAACCAATAGGTCATTGAGACAAATGAAAACATAATATACCAAAACTTATGGGATGCAACAAAAGTAGCACCAATAGAGTTTATAGAAAATAATGCCCACATTAAAAAAGAAGAAAGATCTCAAGCAAACAACCTAAGTTTATACATCAAGAACTGGAAAAAGAATAACAAAACAAACCCAAAGTTAGCAGAAGGAAGAAAATGATAAAGATCATAGGAGAAATAAACAAAATAAAGAATAGAAAAAAAACAGAAAAAAAATCAGTGAAACTATGAGTTGGTTTTTTGAAAAGATAAACAAAATTGACAACTCTTTAGCTAGACTAAGGAAAAAGAGAAGGACTCAAACTAAAAGAATCAGAAATGAAAGAGAAGATATTATAACCAATGCTACAGAAATAAAAAAGATCATAAGAAACTGTTGTGGACAATTTTATGCCAACAAACTGTATAAACTAAAAGAAATAGATAAATTCCTAGACACATTCAACTTACCAAGACTGAATCAAGAAGAACTAGAAAGTCTGAAAACACCTAAAACTAATAAAGCAATTGAGTCAGAAATTAAAAATCTCCTAACAAAGAAAAACCCAGATGGCTTCACTAGCAAATTCTAGTGAACATTTAAAGAATTTCCAAACTCGTTATCCTGACACCAAAGCCAGACAAAGCCACTATAAGAAAGAAAAAAATAAAAAAGAAAGGAAAAGAAAACTACAGGCCAATATCCCTAAGATGCAAAAATCCTCAACAAAATATTAGCAAACCAAATTCAACAGCACATTAAAAGGATTATACACCATGACCAAGTGGTATATATCCCTGCAATGCAAGGATGGCTCAGCATATCCACATCAATCAATGTGACACACCACATTAACACAATGAAGAATAAAAGCCACATGATCATCTCAGTAGATGCAGAAAAGTTATCTGACAAAATTTAACATCTTTTCATGAAAAAAACTCTCAAGAAACTAGGTATGGAAAAAATTTACCTCAACATAATAAAGCCCAGATCTGACAAACCCACAGTTAACACTGTCTTCCACAGTGAAAAATGGAAAGCTCTTCTACTAAGATCAGGAACAAGGGAAAGATGCCTACTTTCACCACTTTAATTCAGTAAAGTAGTGGAAATCCTAGCCAGAGCAACTAGGCCAGACAAAGAAACAAAAGGCATCCAAATTGGAAAGGAAGAAATAAAATTGTTTTTGTTTGCAGATGACGTGATCTTATATGTACAAAACCCTAAAGACTCCACAAAAAACCTGTTAAAACTGATTTAAAAATTCAGTAAAGTTGCAGGATACAAGTTACACTGCTAATGTAATTCAATTACATTACATTGTAATGTAACAAATTATCTGAAAAGGAAATTAGGAAAACAATCCCATTTACAATAGTATCAAAAAGAATAAATAGGAATAAACTTAACTAAGGAAGTCAAAGACTTGTACAATAAAAACTACAAAACATTGATGAAAAAAGTAAACAAATACACAAATAGAAAGGTATCCTGTGTTCATGGATTAGAAGACTTAATATTGTTAAAATGTCTCTACTACCCAAAGTGATCTACAGATTTAATGCAATCACTATCAAAATTTTAATGGCATTTTTTTTACAGAAATAGAAAAAACAATCTTAAAATTCATATGAAACCCCCCAAAGACCCTGACTATCCAAAACAAAACAGAAGAAGAACAAAGCTGGAGGCATCTCATTTCCTGATTTCAAAATATATTATAAAACTACAATAATTAAAACTGTATGGTACTGGCATAGAAAGAGACATATAGACCAATGGAAAAGCATAGAGAGCCCAGAAACAGATCCACACCTTATGACCAACTGATCTTCAACAAGCCTGCCAAGATCACACAATGGTGGAAAGGATAGCCTCTTCCAAATGATGCTGGGAAAACTGGATGTCCACATGTAAAAGTATGAAATTGAACTCTTACACTCAACACAAAAATCAAGTCAAAATAGATTAAAAATGTAAAAGTAAGACCTGAAACCAAAACTCCTAGAAAAAAATGTAGGGGAAAAGCTTCTTGACATTGGCCTAGGCAATGATTTCATGAATATGGCACAAAAACATAGGCAACAAAAGCAAAAATAGACAAGCAGGACTGTATCAAACTAAAAAGCTTCTGCACAGCAAAAGAAATAATCACCAGAGTGAAAAGGCAGCCCATGGAATCAGAGAAAATATTTGTAAACCACATATCTCATAAGAGGTTAATTTCCAAATATATAAGGAACTCTTAAGACTCAATAGCAAAAAAAAAAAAAAACCCTAATAATCCAATTTGAAAATGGGCTAAGAATTTGAATAGACATTTCTCTAAGGAGGACATTTAAATGGCCAACAGATACATAAAAAGGTGCTCAACATTAGTAATCATCACAGAAATGCAAATCAAAACCGCAGTAAGATATTACCTCTCACCTGTTTAGGATGGCCATTATAAAAAAAAAACAAAACAAGTTTTGGTGAGGATGTAGAAAAATTGAAACACTAGTACACTGTTGGTGAGGATACAAAATGGCACAGCCACTACAGAAGACAGTATGGAGGTTCCTCAAAAAATTAAAAATAGAACTACCACATAATCCAGCAACTCTACTTCTAGGTATTACTGTTTACCCAGAAGAACTGAAATCAGGATCTTGAAGAACTATTAGTACTCCCATGTGCATTGCAGCATCATTCACAGTAGCCAAGATGTGGAGACAACCTAATTGTCTATTGACAGATGAACAGATTTTTAAAGATGTAGTTTATAAATATAGTAGAGTATTATTCAGCTTTAATAAAAAGAATACCTTGCAATCTATAGCAATATAGATAAACCTTGAGGACATTATGCTAAATGAAATAAGCTAGTCACAGAAGGACAAATATTGCATGCTTTCACTTGTCTGAGGTATCTGAAATACTCAAACTCATTAAACCAAAGAATTGAATGGTGGTTGTCAGGGGCTGGGAGGAAGAAGAAATGCAGACTTGCTAATCAACAGGTACAAAATTTCAGTTATGCAGGAAGAATAAGTTCTAGAGATCTGCTGTACAATACTGTGTCTATAGATAACAATACTATATTGTTCATATAAAAATCTGTTAAGAGAGTACATCTCATGTTAAATATTCTTACCACAATAAAATAAAGAAACACACTTGACATATAAAGTCGCAAATATGTAAATGTGAAAGTATGGAAAAATAAGTTCATGGCTCAGAAGATCCAATACTATAAGATGTCTCTCCAAATTTACCTACAAAGTCAATGCAATCTCAATCAAAATTCTAGCAGGATTTTCCTACAGGAATTGACAAGCTGATAACTAAAATTTATACAGAAATGCAAAATACCTAGAATTGTTAAAACAACTTTGTAAAAGAAGAACTTTTACAGTTCTTCTAACAGGACTAACTCTACCTGATTCCAGGAATTATTATAAAGTGACAGCAATCAAAACTATAGTTTTGGTATAAAGATAGACAAATAGATCAATGGAAAAGAATGGAGAGTGTAGAAATAGGCCTGCACCTATATCGAAAACTGATATTTGACAAAGATGCAAAGGCAATTCAGTGGAGAAACAACAGTCTTTTTAACATATGGTACTGAAACTATTGGACAAACACACACACACACACACACACACACACACACAAAGAACTTCAATTCATACTATGCACCAAATACAAAATTAACTAAAATGAACCATAGTATGAAATGTAAGGTCTAAAACTATAAAACTTGTAGAAGACGACAAGAGGAAATCTTTGCAACATTGGGCAGGGCAATGATTACTTAGATATAATACCAAAAGCATAATCCATAAAAGAACAAATTGATAAACTGTACTTCATCAATTTTAAAAAATTTTGCTTTTTAAAAACCATTGTTAAGAAAATGAAAATGAAAGCCATAGACAAGAGTAAATGTTTGGAATACATTTGTCTAATAAAGAACTTGTATCCAGAATAGATGAAGAACTCTCAAAACTCTAGAAAACAAACAACTAATTTTTTAAAATAAATAAAAGATTTGAATACACACTTCCCCAAAGAAGATACACCAATGACAAATCAGCACATGAAAAGAGGCTCAACATCATTAATCAGTAAGGAAATGCTATATGAAGCCACAATGAGATACCGTTCACATCTATTAAAATGGCCGAAATTTAAAAAGACTGACTATACCAGGAGTTGGAGGATATGGGGAAACTGGAACTCTCATACACTGCTGCTGGGAATGTAAAATGGTAAAACCACCTTGTAAAACAGCTTGGCAGTTTCTTAAAAAGTTAAATATATACCTACTATACAACCAGCTATTCCATTCCTATGTATTTGCTCAAGAGTAATGAAAATGATGATCTTACAAAGACTTGTACACAAGTGTTCATAACATTTTATTTATAATAGCCCAAAACTGAAAACAACCCAAATGTTTGTCAGGAGGTGAATGGATAAACAATTTGTACTACATACAGTGGAACACTTCTCGGCACTAAAAAGGAATCAGCTATTGATACACATAACAGCATATATAAATCTGAAAATTAGTATGTTGAGTCAAAGAAGCCAGATAAAAAGAGAACATATTTTTTGATTCCATATATGTGAAACTCTCAAATGTGTGAATTAATCTCTGGTGACAGAGAGCAAGTCAGTGGTTGCTTGAATGGGAGTAGGGGACTGGGATGGACAAGAGGAATGGATTACAACAAAGCGGTATGAAGAAATTTAAGGATGATAGACATGTTCATAATCTTAATTGTGGTGATGGTTCCATGGGAATATACATATGCCAAAACTTGTCAAACTGTGTACTTTATTTGTAGTTTACTGCATGTCAATTTTACCTCAGTAAAGCTGGTTAAAAAAAAAAAAAAAAAAAACTTTGCCTGTATAGTAGGATTCAGTCTTATACCCCAATATTTTTTTAAAGCTTAATGGTTGTGGTGATTCCTGCCACACAGTAAATGCTCAATTAATAGTAACTTTACCCTTCTTGAAGGTCAACTTAGAAAAATGTCAGCAAATGTGTCTTTTTTTAAACATCACATACCTTAAAGGGTATTAAAGAAGGCCCTAATTAAAGTAATTGTGAACTAGAGCATCTCAGGGACTTATATTTTCTACAATATGAAACTTAAACTATGGCCTGCAAAAAGTCTATTGAAGGACATTATTATATATGTGCTAGATTGTGATGCATAGTTACACTGTAATGTCTTGCTCCATTAAATCTGAAAATGTATAAAATGAAATAGATCTCATTTTTGTCTTTTCTTTCACTAATGTTTGAAGGTAGGAATTAAGTTGGATATTTATAATTCTACAAAAATATATAAGCAAAGCCAAAAATGACTAACTCAAATTAGAATGTGAAATAAAGAAAATCTGAAACTCGTAGGAGTATGAAGGAATATTTTTAATCTCTAAACTTACTTATTTAAAAACCCATTCTCTTACCTAAAATGATTCACCATTAAGATGTAGCAAATCACTGAAAACTTCATACTAAAATTTCCTTTCAGCGATATTGTTTTCTTTCAGAGTACAAAATGCAAAGAGAAGTATCTTCATCTGTCCTTCTCTCTTCCCATGGTAGGAAGGATACCTTGGCACCTGTCAACAAGATAAAACTCTGAATGGTTGTGTATTCTAATTCTGGTTACTCCACTATTTTGCTGTTCTTCCTTTACTACAATAGTCTCCACTGTCCTCACATCTCATATAGAAGCCAGAGAAGTCTGATTAAATAGATGATGAATATTCCATAATCTTATGTAAATACTGTACTTGAAAAATTATCTCCTAGAAGAGGAATTTGATTTGTTGGCACGATTCCAAAGGTTCAAACTAGTACTGGTGGGTGGAAGCTAAGGAAAATATTCTATAAGAAGGGAAATGTTAGAACTGTATCAATGGAATATGTCGACTTAGTCAATGAGTTCCCCATGGTGGGTGTTGAAGGACAGGCTAGGTGATTATAAGGGGGGAGGAATTCAAGCCTCTGTTTTCAACTGCGGCTAAGATGAAGTAGTCTAAGTGGGATAAGAATTCAAAACATGACTGAAAATTTGCAACAGGAATGAATCCTAAAAATAATTCTGGAAGTTTTAAAAAACTTAACCAAACTATGAATATATCTGTAGAATATCATCAGTCAATATCAGCATAAATAAGTTCTTTGGTTCTATCAGGGTGGGACCCAGGTTCTTTGACAATGTTGTTAGGATGTAACAAATGCAAGCAAAGAACCACTGTATTTGATGATGCTATTTGTTTTAGAAATTTACCTGAGTTTGTACTACCTTAAAAAGCAATTGTTCTCTATTGAATGTACAGAAAAATATGGCTTTGAGTATTTATTAAATGCAGATTCTGGCTCTCAACACCACCTCCTCCCCTTTCTCAGCATTTCTCATTCTCATTCTTTTTTTTTTTTTTTTTGGAGGAGCCGAGGCATTTGATTTTTAACAAATATTCCAAGTGATTTCTATTATACATGGTTATAAACCTACACTTTGAGAAACACAAATAGTGTGGAAAAGACCAAATTCCATTCCTTCTATCCAAGGGTTTATGAGAATGCTACAGAACTTTATGTTCAGATGAATTCCATCTTTTAAAAACAAACACTGACACACTGTGGTTTTTTTCCTACCTCAGGGCCAAAAGCCAAAATGAAATTTATGGTACTTGCTGTCATTGTTGGGCTAACATTGCTGCTGGGAGTCCAAGCCATGCCTGCAAATCGTCTCTCTTGCTACAGAAAGATACTAAAAGATCGCAACTGTCACAACCTTCCAGAAGGAGTACCTAACTTGACACAGATTGATGTAAACGTCCAGGATCATTTCTGGGATGGAAAAGGATGTGAGATGATATGTTACTGCAATTTCAGCGAATTGCTCTGCTGTCCAAAGTAAGGAAATGAAATCACAAAATGTATTGCTATGAAATGTATGCAGAACAACTCTTTTAAAGACATCTTCATAATCGGTTTGCCGAAATTATTCACCCATTGTAATAAAATCCTGTTCAAATGCCAGCTATTTTCTAGAAGTATTACCATTGTGTAAAGAACTGAATGTTTTCATTTAAACAAAAGTTCAAACAGAATTTGACAGAGCTTAATAAAATTAATTAAGTCCAGACAATAAATAACACTTTAATCTATTAAATTCTAAATTCCCTATCGAAATTTTATAGTGAAAAAGTCTACCAGTAGCAGAAGTCAACCTCCAGGTTGCCATCTTAAACCAATTTGAAAACCAAGAAAAGGTTTTAGATAAAAGATCCTCAAGAATGGCATCAAGTAATTAACTGGACAGAAAATTTACTAATGGTCAAAGAAATATTTTCTAGCTCCATGTGTGAGTTAACCAGAAAAAACTAAATAAAAATTTATCTACCATTGTTTATCTACTTAAGTATAAAATCAATTTATATTTTTAGCTTTTAATTTTAAAGTCATTTTTCTCTGGTTATTGAGGGACCTTTCAAATCCTATGATCTTGAATTTTTCATACTGCAATTAGCTTTTTCAAATTACTTCAATATATGCCATTGCATTTTCATTCTTCTAAGAAAACTGTGAGGTAGAAAAGGCAGACATAACCATCTTACCAAGGAAAGGTACAGAGAGTTGAAAGGCCAACACTGCCCCATATAACCAGTTAATAGCACAACTGGGACTAGAACTCAGATTTTCTGATTTGGACCACATTTCTTTTGCTTCCAAGCCAATTGGTTTTCAAGTGTGGTACTCAGAAGAGCAGCTTCAGCATGACCTGATTTCTTGTCAAAATTGCATATCCTCTGACCTACTGAATCAGAAACTGGAGGTGGTGCCCAGAAATTATGTTTTAATAAACCCTCCCACTGATTCTGATGCATGATAAAATTTGAGAATCACTGTACTAAACAATGATACTAAGAATTTGAGTTAATTAATCCCACAAAATGACTTAATTTTTCCTGGAATATATAAATGAAATGCCAACTAATATTAAAATACTGTGTTTGCTTTTTTGTTATTGTATGACTTGAAAGCAATATACTGAAATGGACTTATATTTATTTTATGGTATAATTTTGTGATTATCTGCGTTAAGGAATGAGAACAGCAGTGTGGACATACATAAGTAATTTCTCTTTGATTTTGGGATATTCTTTTCCCAGAAGCAACAGATTTACCTAAGTATATTTTTAATAAGCCAGAATCATAATACAACCTTGCATATATATACAATTCTGTATTATTTCATGCATTGTAATACATTACCTTATGTGTTCTTTCTAACCAGGGAATGTTGAGTAGCTTTTTAACATTTCTTCTTTCCCTGTAAAACCTAGAAATTTATTTAATGACTTTCTAAGAAATTTTTAATCTTCTGTTTCTTACCTGCAGATTTAAACTTCATGGCCTATCCTCATATAGGAGAAACAGAATTTTATGCATAATTGTAAAGTTTAGAAATTGCCTAATATTCCTTTTCTTTATAGATAAATTATATCATAACATCAAAGGCAAGTGAGGGGGGGTGGAGTAGAATTGACCCCCTTCTTGGTCTTTGTTGCTCCTGTAGCAAGTCTTCCCACTCATCTCTTGGTACATTATTCACCTAAAAAGAACAGTCACATCTGGAATCCTGGAAATCACTGTCCATTTTCAACCCAGAAAACACTAACAAGTATCTTAGTTTTCAACTGAATTTAATTGATGTTCTACTTTCTTTCAGAGATATCTTCTTTGGACCAAAGATCTCTTTTGTGATTCCTTGCAACAATCCCTGAGAATCTTCACATGTTCTGGAGAATACTATCCCGGATTTCCCACAAACTGCACTATATATATCAGTGTAACTGCATTTCTAGTTTCTATCCAGTGCAATAAAGCCCAGGTTCTATAAATCCTTGCTTGTCTAAGATGAGTATACCTGTGTTAAACAAGTAGGAATAAAAGTTAATTCAATTTAATTTTTGTCTGTGGACATTGTTGGTATTGGTTAAAAATTTTGGCTAGCAAATTTCATCTATGAGATGCTCACTATACTCAGTAAAAGAATTCTGTAGGAAAACTAGAAGTTTTCTAGTACGAAGAAAAAAAGCAACCAATATTTGAACATATATTATGTATGTCAACTACTTTAAGTACATTTTATTTTACTCTCTTATAAACAACAACAAAAACCTTCAAGGTGAATATTCTCAGCCTCATTTTCCAGATGTTAACTCAAGTTTAAGGTATTTGCTAAAAATCAAAGCAGAATTTTAAGAGTTCCAATTCCAAAGCCCACATACCAAACACACACACACACAAGCACACATACATGATTACATACCATGATACATATCCCTGAAGTATCAGCTTTTCCTGAGAATAACAAAATACACATTAAAAGAAACAGATAATAGATGAGAATTTAAAAGTCACATGAATTTTAGAAGTCAATGAAACAGGTGCCTTTAAAGATATTTTCTGATTGTTAGAGGAGACAGTTTTGGATTATGACTACATCTTAAGGGGCATGTGTTGACTCATAGTGGCCATCAGAGGTCATTTCAGAGTCTTTTGTCTTATAAAAATGTATTAAATGCTTGCTATATGCCACTTTATTTTTTATTTTTTGAGACAGAGTCTCACTCTGTTGCCCAGGCTAGAGGGCCGTAGCATCAGCCTAGCTCACTGCAACCTCAAACTCCTGGACTCAAGCAATTCTTCTGCCTTAGCCTCCCAAGTAGCTGGGACTACAGGCATGCACCACCATGCCCAGATAATTTTTTCTATATATTTTTAGTTGTCCAGCTAATTTCTTTCTATTTTTTAGTAGAGACAGGGTCTTGCTCTTGCTCAGGTTGGTCTTGAACTCCTGACCTCGAGCGATCCTCCTGCCTCAGCCTCCCAGAGTGCTAGGATTACAGGCGTGAGATACCACACCCGGCCTAGTCATTATTAAGATCTGGGGATATAGTAATGAATAAGATGGACTTACCCTTTTGGAACTTGTGCTCTAACAAAGGTGTAATCATTATAAACAAATAGTTATTTATAAATGTGAAGCCTGCTACAGAGAAGTATAGGGTGCTATATAAAGTATTGTGGGGAAAGTTTGAGAAACACCACACCACCCAGGCAATCTAGGAGGTATCATTTTGTGAATAAAAGTGACATTGTCTCATTGACATACACCCTTGGAGGTCACTGATGTTTCTGAAGACCAGACCAAGAATAGTATAGAACAGTATCTGGTATCTGTTGTGTTCAGAGTGCTACTGGGCTGGAGCAAACAATTTCCAGGTAATCAATTCAGTTGCTTTTAAAGTGTGCACAAATACAAGTCAGAACATGTTTTCAAATAGTATGAAATCCTACAAAATATATGAAGTGGAATTGTAAAAAAAAAAAAAAATCAAATTAGTTGTTTTATCAAGGTAGCATGCGATTTGATTGGCCTTTCTTTCTACAGTGAATAGAATAGGTAAATAAAGAAAACCATAAGTAAATCTGTTTTATTTTCTAGACTCTCCCTGGGGCGGGGCAAGAAAAGCATTAAAGATCTAGTATCTCTATTTACAAATGACTCATCAGCATGAGGGCATATGTGAGGCAACAGTGGCTGTTTAATAAGTGTTCCCTTATTACTGTAATCAAAGCCTGTCAAAAAATACTATTTGAAAAAAGCTAAATATTTAATAAATAGAATTATATAGATTATTATAGATTTCTGCAGGTGGTCCTCAGGTCATGGATGAGTTACGTTCCTGAGAACATCTTTAGGTCAGAGTGTATGTAACTCGGATCCCTGATGAACAGCGTATATATGATGATAATAATAACAATACTATAATGGCTCATATGTGGTAATAATACTATAGTGTAATACTGCAATAATAAAATCCCTGTATAATAGTAAGTTACAGAGACTATTGTGCTTTTTCTTTTAATTCAATCAAACAGAACATAAACTCATTCAAAAAGTTTAGATAGGAGATAGGAGAAATTTCAAAAAAGAATATTAAAGGTTAACACTCACCTAATGTTGCATCAACACTAGGCCAATAGGAATGTTATGCTTCTTTTGATCTTCTAACCAAGTCAATAATAACTTTTCCATGTCAAAATTAATCCACTATGCTTCCTAGTAATAAATGATGCTTTCTTTGGAGCACTGCCTTTCACATGTTCCATTATTCTCACTTTATCCTTTATAAATGTTCTGATAGTCAAGTGACGAAGGCCTAATACTTTCCCAGTGAATGATGGCATCTGTCTGGCCTATCACTGAACACTTAATTATTTCTACTTTTGTTCCATTGTAATCACCTTCCTCTTTGCTGCAGGCTCACCTGGACTTGCAGTGGACTCTCACTTTGGAGGCACGGTCATAAGGATAAATGTAGACTACAAAACTGAATAAAACAGTTAAGATGAAAGTGATGCTGTGCGTAAGCAACCATATAAACAGAGACTAGCCGCTAGCATAAAGATGTTCCACCAATGAACTGCTTACACCATGTGGATTTGTTTACATGCATGGAAGAAACTAGTTGCTGAGTTATTGATTTAATTATTCAATTATAGATCATCCTTATAGAGAGCCTTGGGAGCCTGTCATAAGTACAGAGCACCGTGAGTCGGGTTGTCTGTAACCAGAGACTGCCTGTAGATTATTCTTCATCCTATTCTCTCCTTTCTGGAAATAGCTGTAATATGAAATTCAATTATATTCTTTTAGAAATGAATACATTACAGAAGCATACATTCTTTCTTATATCACCAAAGAAATGTAAAATATGAATGCTCCCACAACTTAACTTATGCAACTTTTTTTCTGACTTGGTGAGCACGTTTTTAAAAGCAAACATTTCATTCAATCATATTAACAAATAGATCCTTATTTTCCAATAGATTTTAGTTATAAAAAAGACAACTAAGTTTTTATTAAAAATTTACTATTGTTCTAAACACTGTCTCTTGCAACAACTGAATGAGGTAGTTACTGACATTATCACTGTTGTATGGACAAAAATTCCAAGGTTTAAGCAAAGCAAGTAGTTTGTCTACGGTTATATTATCAGTGAGCCAGATTTTGAATATGGCCAGTCTCACTCCAGTATTTTGAGTCTTAACCACTACATTGTTTAACAGCACCATCAAATCTATTTTGTTTTTAGGAACGCAAATTTTTACTTGGACAGGGTACACACTTGTGCATTTCAGATAGCTCATATAGTCTAAATGCGTACTGAATAGCAATGTCTGTATTTTTATCTTTGACTTTCTATATCCTTGTTCTTACTATGAGTCCCACATTGCTGAGCACAAAGTTGTCAGTAATACTTACCAACAGCTCATCTCTTTTTGATAAATTCTTCTTTTCCTCATCATAATTCATAGGGACTGCTTGGATATTTTTGTTTGCTGAGATTAGATACTGATCCCAAAGGATTATTGGAGAATTGAAAGCAACATAGAGAACAAAAACAATGAGCAACAACTATTGGAGGAAGGGAAGGAAAGGTAGGAACATTCACAAATCATTTTGTAACTTTAACTTCCTTATAGTTGTCAAAAAGTACACGAGTTCTTTCTATCATAAGTCACTTTTGGAAAATATTAATGGCAGGTACTTAATGTAATAAACTCTATAAGTAAGGCACTACAGGCTTTAAAATAATTTTCATAAAAGGAAAAAGTAATCAAATTCATGCATTTCTAAATCAATCTTGCATTGATAGTCTAAGCTTAAATTTTTCTCTCAAAGATTTGGAGAGAAACTGATATTAACAAATTATAGTATATTGACACTGAATTCGTTTCCTCAATATAATTTTATAGAATGGTATCACCATAAGCTGGTCATGGAGAGAAATGTGTGGGATATACATAGCTGATATATTCCAAGAATTTTATAAATAAAAGCCATAGTAAATTTTTAGCAAGAAAGAGTTTATGTGATCTATATTTTCAGAGGTTTAGAAGTGAAATGATAAATTTATTGGATACAATGCATAAAAATCTGACTTGCTATCTATATTTAGTATCATTAAAATATACATATACACATATACATACATATACACATGTAAAATATATATTTATATATATGATAATCTGGTAGCAATTAATAGGACTTATTTGAGAACTATAGGTGATCATGTAGACTACATATGACCAGGTAGGACAAAATACATACAATAAATTCAAGTGTATACCAATCATTAGCTCTTAGAAAGAAATACAGGAAATTCATAATCCCACGGGAATGAATTCTATAGTAAACAGTACTCAGCCTTGAAAAAATATCAGAATAAAAACAGGAAAATAAGCTGTTTTAACTTATAAGTAAGAGCTTGCTTAACATTTTAAAAAACTCCATTAAATGAGTAAACAATAACATGACAAAAATTTATTTTTGAACTACCATCACTTGCCTAGATATCATAATCTAAATTTCAATATCAAAACTTTATGTAAATCCATGAAAATAGTAACGAAAAAGGAGCTGGGGTGGCTATACTAATAGCAGACAAATTAAATTTTAAGTAAAAAACTGTTACAAGTGACAAAGAAAAATATTTTATACTGTTAAAAGGTTCAATTTGACAAGAAGATATAACAAGTATAAACATATATGCACCAAATGACAAAGCCAGAAAAATATGTGAAACAGACATTGAGAGAACTGAAAGGAGAAATATATAGTTCTACAATAATAGTTAGAGACCTCAATGCCCCACTTTCCATAAGGATAGACATCTAGAAAGGAGATCAATAAGAAAATAGAGTGCTTGAAGAATACCATAAAACCAACTAGACCTATTACACATACACAGAACATTCCACCCAACAACAGCAGAATACATATTCTTCTCAAATATACATGGAACATTCTCCAGGAGAGACTGTATGTTAGTCTGTAAAACAATTATCTATAAGCTTTAAAAGACTGAAGTTATACAAACTATCTTCTCAAACCACAATGGAAATAAGTTGGAAGTCAATACAGAAGGAAAACTGAAAATTCACAAATACCTAGAACTAAAAAATACACCCTTTAACAACCAGTGATTTAAAGAAGAAATTACTAGGGAAATTAGAAAGTACTTTGAAATGACTGAAAACAAAAACAAACATACCAAAACTTATGGGATGCAGGAAAGCACTATGCAGAGGGAAATTCATAGGTGCAAATACCTACATTAAAAAAGAATAAAGATTGCAAATAAACCTAACTCTACACATTAAGAAAATAGACAAAGAAGAGCAAACTAAATCCAAAACCAGCAGAATAAATAAAATAAAAAGATTAGAAAAGAGATACATGAAATAAATAATACGAAAAAAATAGAATTCTTGAAATCAAAGAAAATATCAACATACTTGACAAATTTTACCTAGACTACTAGGGAAAAAAGAGAGAAGATGCAAATATCTAAAATCAGAAATAAAGGCAGGGATATTATTGCTGAGCTTACAAAAATTTAAAATATTACAAGAGCATTATATGAACAATTGTATGGCAACAAATCAGATAATCTAGGTGACATGGACAAATTCCTAGAAATGTGTGAATTACCAAAGCTGACTCAAAATGAAATAGAAAATCTCAACAGACCTATAACAAGAGATTAAATCAGGCCGGGCGCGGTGGCTCACGCCTGTAATCCTAGCACTCCGGGAGGCCGAGGCGGGTGGATCGCTCGAGGTTAGGAGTTCGAGACCAGCCTGAGCGAGACCCCGTCTCTACTAAAAATAGAAATAAAAATTATCTGGACAACTAAAAATATATATACAAAAAATTAGCCGGGCATGGTGGCGCATGCCTGTAGTCCCAGCTACTCGGGAGGCTGAGGCAGAAGGATCGCTTGAGCCCAGGAGTTTGAGGTTGCTGTGAGCTAGGCTGATGCCACGGCACTCACTCTAGCCGGGGCAACAGAGCAAGACTCTGTCTCAAAAAAAAAAAAAAAAAGAGATTAAATCAGTAACCAAAACCTTTCCATCAAAAAAATACCCTAGACCAGATGGCTTCACTGGTGAATTCTACCAAACACTTAAAGATGAATTAACAGCAATCATACTCAAATTCTTCCAAAAAATAGAAGAGGAGGGAATACTTCCCAACACAGTCTATGAGGCCAGCATTATCCTGATTCTAAAGTCAGATAAAGATACCACAAGAAAACTACAGACCAATATTCCTTATCAATATAGATGCAAAAACCCTTAACAAAATACTAACAAACCAAATATCACGGCACACTAAAAAGATTATATGCAAGACCAAGTGGGATTTATCCCAGGAATGCAAGGCTAGTTCAACATAAGGAAGTCAATCAAAGTAATATACATTAAGAAAAAAAAAAGATCATCTCAATACTACAGTCAATACCTTTTCATGATAAAAAGTTCAGCAAATTAGGAACAGAACTTCTTAACATGATAAAGAACATTTATGAAAACCCAGTTAACATCATACTGAATGGTGAAAGATTGAATGTTTTACTCCTAAGAAAACGAGTAAGACAAGGATGCCTGCTTTCATCACTCCTATTCAACATTGTACTAGAAGTGCTAGTCAGAGCAATTTGTCAAGAAAAAGAAATAAAAGGCATCCAAATTTGAAAGGAAGAAGCAAAACTACCTTTATTTACAGATAACATGATTCTCTACATAGAAAATCTCATGGAATCCACAAAAAAACTACTAGAGCTAATAAATTCAGCACAGTTGCAGGGTCAACACACACCAGTAATGAATAATCCAAGAAAGAAATTAAGAAACAATTCTATTTACAAAAGCATCAAAAAGAATAAAATACCTAAGAACACATTTAACAAAGGAGATGAAAGACTTGTACACTAGAAACTACAAAACATTGCAGAAAGAAATTAAACAAGACCTAAAATAAATGGAAAGACATCCCATATTCATGGTTGGAATGCTTAATATTGTTAAGATGACAATCTGAAAGCAGTCCACAGATTCAATGCAATCCCCATCAAAATTCTAATGGCTTTTTGGGCAAAAATGGAAAAACCAATCCTCAAAACATATGAAAGTACAAGGGGTTCTGATTAGGCAAAACAATATTGAAAAAGAAAAACAAAGTAGAAGGACTCACATGTCCTGGTTTCAATTCTTATTACAAGGCTACAATAGTCAAAGAGCATAGCACTAGCATAAGAATTAATACATTGACCAGTGGAATATAATTGAGAGTACAGAAATAAACCCAAACATCTATGGCCAGTTTTCAACAAGGTTGTCGAGACCATTTAATAGAGAAAGAACAGTCTCTACAACAATTGGTATTGGGAAAACTGGCTAACCACATTCAAAAGAATGAAGTTGGATCCCTATCTCACTTACATATGAACATTGACTCACAATAGTTCAACAATCTAAATTTAGGAGCTAAAACTGTAGAACTCCTAGGGGGGTAAAAAACAGACGCATTGATCTTTATGACATTAGATTTGGCAATGGATGCTTAGATTTGACATTAAAAGTATGAACAACAAAGGAAAAAATAGATAAATTACACTATATAAAAATTTAAAACTTTTATATATTAAAGAACATTACCAAAAATGTGAAAAGGCAACTTACAGAATGGGAGAAAATACTTGCTAATCATATATCTGATCAGGCATTAATACCCAGAATAAATAAAGAACTCATACAACTCAACAACAAAAAGACAACCCAATTAAAAAATGAATAAAAAGGTCTTGAATAAACATTTCTCCAAAAAAGATATACAAGTGGCCAATAAGCACCTGAAAAGATGTTCAATATCAGTGATCATCAAGGGAATACAAATTGAATATACTTCATACACAGGAGGCTGGTTTTAATACATGTATTTAAAAAAGTTAACACAGCCAGGCATGGTGGCTCAGGTCTGTAATCCTAGCACTCTGGGAGGCCAAGGCAGGAAGATTGCTTGAGCTCAGGAATTCAGACCAGAAGGTTGAGGCTACTCGGAAGGCTCAGGCAGGAGGATCACTTGAGCCCAGGAGTTTGAGGTTGCAGTGAGCTATGATGCCAATGCACTCTACGCTGGGTTAGAGTAAGATCCTGTCAATCAATCAATAAACAAATAACACAAGTGTTGGAGAACTGGAGGAATAGGAGGCCTCATACCTTGTTGGTAGAAATGTAAAATGATGCAGCCACTTGGAAAGTTCAGAAGTTCCTCAGAAAATTAAATATAGAATTATCATGACTCAGCAATTCTATTGCTAGGTATATATCCAAGAGAAATGAAAACATATTTCCACAGAAAAACTTGTACATGAATGTTCATAGCAGGATTGCTCATTATAGCCAAAGGTAAAAACCCAACATTCATCAACAAATGAATGAATAAACAAACTGTGGTATACAGATACACTGAAATACTATTCAGCCATAAAAAAGAATGAAGTACTGATATATGCTGCAACTTGAATGAACCTCAAAAACATTATGCTAAGCAAAAGAAACTAACATAAAAGGACAAATAGTGTATGATTCTCTTTATATGATATATCCAGAATATGCAAATCTATAGACAAGAAGCAGATTAGTGGTTAGCAGGAGATGGGGAAAGGAATGAGTACTTACTACATATGGTTTTTGTGGGGTGATGGAAAAAGTTTTGAAATTAGAGCTGGTGTTTATACAATATTGTAAATGCACTAAATATCACCAAATTGTATACTTCAATATAGTTAATTGTATATAACATAAATTTCTTAATTAAAAAAACTTTATATAGAAATAATATAGAAATTTCTTACAAAGAAATGTATTTCAGGCATTAATTTTTTGCCTTTTACTAAATTATTCTTTAAAGTCAGTTGCCAGTTACCAAGTAACTAATTTTTGAGGCCCTGCAACACATTCAGTATGCTTCCATCCACCACTCCAATGGTAGTCAGATTTGGATTCTTCTCTTGATGCTCTAACATTAAAAGTAATCTATACCCTTATAGAGATATGTTTCCATTCATTTTCTGTTCAGATATAGGTAAGTAAAAAGAGTTCTAGTGAATTCATCATTTTTAAAACCCAACAACAAAGAATTGTAATTTTTTACATAAAACTGTAGCTTGAGTTACCCAGCTTTGGTGAGGTTCTAGAATTTCTCAACTTACAAGATCTCATTTTTCATGTTTAATTAAATTGCTTTAACAAGGATTTAATTTCATTGGATAATCATCATATAGAACTCTTTTTCTTTCGCTTTTTATACAACTACATTTTATCATACAAATGATGTGAAACTAACATTGCCAGTCAAAAGTTATGTTCATAAACAGTTTAATGTAAGCTAATAACTTCAAGCTTTTTTCACAAGAATGTATTTTTATAGGAAAAAATAAACCTAGAGTCAAGATTTTATTTAAAAATTATATCTATAAATTTAGATAAATATAAAATATAGAAGTACTACTTTCTCTAAATAAATCACCTTGTCTTGTAGGTATGTGGTGCACTTTCATATAGCTAAGAAATCTTCTCACAGAGATTTTCGGAATACCAGAAATGAGAGGTTTCTATAGTACCAATTATCACAGCCTCTGCTTACCAATAAAGCAGGAAGTAAATCTTTAAATGGTCACAGCAAGAACAAAGGCCGGTTGCTTTATTGTTCCTATATTTTCCAGCTGTCAATACACTTAGAACACTTGAAAACATGCAGATTCACCTTCTAATGGACATGAGATACAGTACTTTAGGCTACCTCAGTGGTTCTCAACCAGGGGTCATTTTGTCCCCCAGGGGATGTTTGGTAGTGTCTAGACGTATTTTTGGTTGTCTCACCTTGGGGGAGCTACCGGCATCTAGTGAGTGGACTCCAGGGATGCTGCTAATCCTCCTACAACACACAAGACAGCCTCCTACAACAAAGAATTACCAGGTCCAATTGTCAACCTTGAGAAATCAGGAGCTATATTAATGGTCTCATCCATTTCCAGCCTAAACTCTGCAGCATAATCTCAGAACACCACTGAAGCTGTTTTTTTTTCCCGTGTCACAAGCTATAAATTTGATTTTTAATGGTAAGAATTTAGCTAAGCAATACAATCTCAGAAAAAGCAGAGGTTAAAAATGTTTGATAGAAAACTCACCCAGAATGAAACATAAAAAGGAGTTATAAATCAAGTCAGAGCTATACATAACCAAAATTTAAATAAAGATCTTGTTAGATACCTAGATCTCTCCAACTTATTAGTTTTAATTTGCAAAGTAAACAGTACAGGGTATGACCAAAAATTAAGAGGCATTGCGGAGGTACATTCTATATTCGCGTCACATAAATGTCTTTTCTATAAGACAAAATTTTAAGAAACAACTATTTAATTTTACTTTGTTATTTCAACTTTCAGGATTGTGTCTATCTTTGCTACCATATTAAATCTTCTTTGGAAGGAGGAGGACATATAAATTAAACTATTTATTCTTCCTGATACTTCATCAAGTAATAACAACAAAAAAGGAAATAAAAAAGAACTTGCATCCCAATAGAAGTTTATCTTTCAAATCTGCTACCACTATAAAACATTTTAAAAAATAATGCTATTTAGGATATCTTTAATTCCAAATCAGATTGTATCAAAGAAAGCAAATGTGCCACATTTGTTACTTCTCTTTAACTTGCTAATTTCTTGGAACTTAAATAAAGGACTTTATATTAAAATCTCAATTAAACTGATCCCTAAAATTTAGTTTAAAAGAAAAATCAACTTTCACAGAAGAAATACACTGGAGCAACTATAATAGTAATAACCTTTATTTAAAATAGTTTTTAATCTAGGAAAGCTCATTTTACATGAGTTTCCAACTAATCATTAGAGTCAGACACAAAGAAAATAAAACCAGAGAAAATCCTCTGTAGAAAAAATACACAAAGAACATTTCTACATGTGAAAAAACAGTGAACGGTGTTAGCATCCAAGTATTAGTCTCAATTCCATCTCTCCTAGTGAACACCACTATCAACCTTGAGATCTGATTTGTTCTTGTCATTCTTCACTGAGTAGATGAAATATGTTAAGGTGTCTTTTTCATTCACTGGAATAGACCTAAAGTGGCAACCAACTATCTAGAAAGAAAAAAAATTGAGGATATTAAATTTTAGATATTAATAGATTTCACAAACTAGATAAAAATATTGTTTCATCAAAAGAAATGGTGCTATGTAATGATAAGACCTATTTCCTTTAAAAATTATACTGTATTTAACAAAATACCAATAGGATGAAAAGCATATAAGAAAAAGATGTTATGAACAATAGATAGTGGGATTTCAAAGGACCCTTAGCCCACTCAATTCAATATATATTGATTAGGCATTATATTTCTTTTTACATATTTTAAGTTTCATAACTGGAATCTAGATTAGGAAGTAAATATTTTTACTTTGGTAAACTTTAAATACCAATGAAATAAAACAGAAGAATCCACATGCATCATTAAACCTGTAATGGTTTACCCTCTTTGATGGAAAAAGGATAAATACAAAGTTGAAAAATTTTTGGTACTAGAGAAACAAACCGCAAAGTATCTTAACAAATATGTTTGCTGCAACTCATATTTACTTATTCATTCATTGGCAGTATTCTTTGTTAAGGTATCTTGAAAATTTTTCTGAATAAAAATTATGGATGGAAAACGAGAGAAGAAAGAGGAATGTTCAATGAAGGATATTTACCTGCTTCCTTGCCTTTTTATTGTGCTAATACAACATGTACATTGCCAACTATCAATAGAATAATATTGGGGTGCTGACATGCATATCTAGATTCTAGAAGAAAAAACTTCTTAAGGAAAAAGTTTATTCATACAGTAATTATGGGAGTGAAGGAAGATAGCAATCCAACACCGGAATCCCTTAAAATACATGTGCTACATTTGTACATTCCTTAATCTGTTAATATCTGCATTTCTGACTAAAGTATAACATTCATGGCTAAATCTTTTGTTTTCTTTCTTTTTTTTTTTTTTTTTTTGAGACAGGATCTCTCTCTGTCACCCAGGCTAGAGTGCAGCGGCGTCAGCATAGCTCAGTGCAACCTCATACTCCTGGGCTCAAGCAATCCTCCTGCCTCAGCCTCCAGAATAGCTGGAACTAAAATTTTTTATTTTAAATATAATTAAATTACAAGTATATAAATATATAAGCATCTTAATAAGATGTACAGATTTCTTGGTTCTATTAACTTCCTGAGAACACACACACTCAGCCAACTTTTCAAAACTCACTGAAGGACTAGCAGTCCTACATGGAAGCAAACTGCATGTGAGAGATTAAAGTCTTTGCCTCTTCTGCATGTGAAGAAAACATGGATATTTCTAATAAAATAAACTAACATCAACAAGGACAAATTCTGAAATAGTTAAATCAGCAAGTTGTAAGAATACTGTTTAGGGGCTTATCTGTAGACATATTCTACCAGAAACTTCAAAAAATTAATTCTAACAAAGATATTAAAGCTTATTAATTTTATTATGCCTCAGTTAAGTGTTCAAATGTTCACTGGTTAAATGGAATTTTAAAGCTAACTGATTTCTAAAATGAGGATTAAAAAAATTCTCATTTAAGATTTTGAAAGCAAGTATTAGACGATGCTATACACAATCCATTGCGTAGTCATTATATAAAGAAATTTCCTAAGTGGCAGACAAACATTTCTAGGAAACTAGATTCTTCCACAATAGATTTTTTTTATTAACTTTGATCTTTTGAACTAAAATGTACTGTTACATACACTACATTAATAATTTCATTAGCACTTAATCACCCCTTGTTTGTGAAAACGAGCTCTAGTTTAAATAGCTTAAAACTCATATATACCTCAACAAGTTGTGCTTTATTAAGTCCTGGTCTGGTTGGTAGCTTGAAGTGTCTTTTGTAACGCCTAAGTGTATTTACTTGCAATTGGTATAAATCAACCTAGAAAAAATTAACATATATGAATTAGTTCATACAATTTTTTTGAGACTTACCATTATCATGTATAATAACAAACATTTCAACTTCAGCACAATAAAAATTTAACTCTGTTGTCAAACAAGTCTTTTATATAATCAAAACTAGAAATTATTAAACACTTTAATCTTTTGGGGGTAAATATTACAAACTGGGGCAACAAAAGTTGTATGACAACAGAGCTGTAAGAATTGTCAATTGAAAATATAACAATTCAGATTGTGTAAATGCATGTTAACTGGCTGTTTTTAATTTTGCTTTCATTTTCAGATTTCTCAAATGCTTTAAACATTTTTTAAAATGTTTGTTTCTTTTTATGTAAGTTTCAAAATGTACTACTTAGGATTTACACTAAACATACATAAACTTTAATCTACCTCTGGAGTGTCAATATCTTGAACAGGTGAATCACCTCCATCATCATCACTCCCTTTTCTCTTTCTTCTGTTTCGAACACTCTGAATTAAGTTTTTATGATAATCACATATATAAAGATGCCTTGCCTGAAACAGAAAAGTTTCACAGACTGCATGATTACAGTAAAAATGTGTCTACATATTAGTAAAATGCATAGTCCACAGTGTATTATTAAAAATAAAGACAGTCAAAACAAGCCATTGTTAAGACAATGGCATTTTTCTTTCTACTCTTAAACCCTGTACCCTGTTAAACATAAGATGTCTGGCAATACTCTTAAAAGGATGAGGCAAGGAGGGGTGGTGCCAGTTGGGGAAGAGAGGGAGGCAGAGGAAATGAGAAATTCCAACCTTGTGGGTTTTGTCATCAAATTGCAGTGAGGGTGACCCAAATTAGTTAGTTCATGCTGGAGCTAAATAACAAGGGGAAAGATGATGTTGCCCACAATTTTCCTGCTTGATATTAATTTTCTCTACTTAAAGAGCATATTTAAATAGTATAATGTAAGCTTTCTAATCTTTCTAACTTAATATCCAAAGTATTACATTCCTGATACAAAACTATCCATTTTTACAAATGAGGTATCGATTTTGTATCCTAACTATATTTAAATTTCAATTACAAACTTTTCTGAGTATTAAATGGATGTGTTTGTCTGTAATGCGTTTTTCCAATCAAAGCAATCTGAAATTACGCAAGTTCCCTGAAAAGTTTTTCAGGAACACCTCTGAAGCACTGTTTAAACAGGCGGAAAGTGTCACAAATAAACTTTTCAAAAACTTTAATGACTTACACTCTTGAGAGCTGTATAGTAACATTTGAAATATCGGGCTTCGTATATTGACAGTTAATGCCTTAAAAAACAAAACAAAACAAGGACTGAGCTAACAGGCTTTTACATTTATTTCTAAGCTAAGCGCAAGTTAAAAGTATGCAGGACTTGTGCTAGCTTCTGATATCTTATTATTCATTCACCGCTAGCCAGATCTCCGAAAAGTATGGTTGTCTCTAAACACCTCATAGATGGTCAAAAGAACAGACGTTCAAAAGGACGGAAAAAGAAGTGCTGATGGCTGCCAAGCGGATAGGTTACGCGCTCCCCACCTTCGGAGAGCTGCCCTAGGAGCTGACAGCGCCAGCGCCGCTACAACCCTGCCCCTCGCCAGGCGGCGGGGAGCCTGGCTTCCCTCCCACTCTGCGTTCCGGAGACGGAGACGGAACACGGGAACGGACGGGATCTTCTCTGCCTGCGGTGTAAGGTCCTGCCGGACTCCCCTCTCCCCAGGCAAGGGGAGCCACTCCTCCCTGGGGCCAAACGCAAGCTTGGGCAGCAAAACAAAGGCGCCTCCATTCCAGAAGGGGCTGCCGGGCTGCAAGAAAACTACTCTGGGCCCTCGGTGCGGTGGTCCCCTTTGTTTCGCTTCCTGATCGCAGCGGAGGAGGAAGAGGGAGGACAGCGCGGGAGGGACGCAGGCGGCCGGAGTGCAGGGGCCGGGGAGGAGGGGAGCGGCGGCGTGTGTTGGTGCGTGCGCGTCGCGGGTGGCGGCCGGAGTTGCAGCGACTTTGTTGTTTGCTGGCTGCCAGAGAGCTCACGACGAGCCCACCCTGCAGCCGGGTCTGGAAGACCCCGCCAGCAACCCACGCCTCTGCCCGGCTCCCGGGGCCCCCGGGGCCCGGCGGTCCCGCCGTCACTTACGCTCTTGTCCAGCTCGATCTTGACCTTCTTCTGGGAGATGCTCTTCTGGATCCTCTTGCTGAAGCTGGCGTTGCCCGCCGCCCGGCCGCACCGCTCGCCGTCCTCCCGCAGGCAGCACAGCTGCCCGGGGCCCGGCCCCGCAGCTCCCGGGGGCCCGGCTGCTGAGACCGCTCCGGCGCCGGGCACCTCAGCCCCGGAGCCCGCGCCGCTCCCGTTCCCGGCCGAGGCGGCGGCGGCCGCTGCGGCGACCACGGCGGCCACTGCGGCGGCCGCGTCCCCACCGCGGCTCATCTCCTCAGGCGTGAAGCCGTTCATGTCTCCGCGCTCCGGGGCGCCGGCGCTGACAGAAATCCGCGCTCACCCCGCCGCTCCGCCTCGCGCCACCGGGTCCCTCCGCACTCGCCCGGCGGCGGCAATCCGCTCTGCACACCAAGTTCGCCGGCGGCACGGCCGCACACCCAGGGTCCCGGCCTGCTGCTATCTGTTGGCGCCGAAACAGTGCAGCTCTAGGGGCCGGGGCAGAGTCGAGCGGCGCCTGGAGGTGGGGACCCCGCTCTCTGTCACATGGACACTTCAGCAGTTGGACCGCTGCGCCTCCGCCTCCCTCCGGTTCCTTGACTTGCGCAAGCGCGGCGCACGCCCTCCCGGCCCGCCCCTCTCACTCTGCCGCGGGGCACGGCGGGAGCTGGAGTTCTCAGCCGCGGAGTCAGCCCGGGCTCCCACCTGACCCCGCGCCCCGCGGCGTGAAGGAACTACTCATCCTAGCATGCAAAGCGCGCCGACGGGCCGCCTTTTTATTTTTTATTTTTTCCTTTCAAGGGCCGGGAAAACAGGAGAGTGTGGTTGGGGTTCACAGAGTTTTCTCTCCTTTCCGCTCTCCCGCGGGGTTGGGCCGTGTTTGGCTCCCGGGGTTTCGCGGAGTCGGTGTTCGGACAGGTCACCCGACTCCTGAGGCTAAGCCTAAAGGGGGTGGGGGGGTCAGAGGACGGGAGCGTGTGGGAAAAAAGTTTCGGGGCCGTTTCGCGTTTGTGGAAAGACAGTTTTTGTTGTGACCACGCTTTTGTGGGAAACCCAAGCCAAAGAGAACTCAGGAGAATGGCGCTCCTCGGGTCCCGAATGTCCCGGCTAACAAGCCGGCTTGACCGATCGTGGAGGCACCAGATTCGCCGGGCGCCTGCTGGGCGGGGGAAGCCCGCCCCGACCCCCGACCGCGGCGGAGCCGCCGCACACGGCCCCGCTGAGGGCGTCCCCAAACCTCGGGCTGTTCCTGCGAGAAGCATGTTCTGTTCCTGGGCTCACGAAGTCCCCCGCCTCCTGAGTGGGGCTGCTGGCCGGCTGACAGCAACAGGGCTACTCTCCGCCTCCCTGGCCACCTTCCCACTTTCTCCTCGAGCGGATCTGGAGAAGGGTGGAGTCCAGCGTCGCTCGAAAGGGGCCCGGAGGCCCACCAAGGCGCTGTCCGCTCGGCCGCTCCGGAAACTTCCCCGCGGCAGCGCCGGGAGCGAGGGGGGCAGCAGGAGCGTTTCCTGAGTACGCGCGCGCGTGCGTGCGTGTCTGTGTGCGCGCGTGTGGACGTGTGTGTGCGCGCGTCAGCGTGTGTGTGCGCGCGGGCGGGTGCGTGCGGGCGGAGGGCTGGGAGGAGGATGGGCGTGGGCTGCACCTTTGCTGGCGCGTCGTTCGTTATTTGTCAGAAGATACACTCTGTAACACTCACAGTTTAAGTAAAAAACACATTTTTTACATATTTCAGGCAGTAGGTTTTTTGAAAGTTCTTTTAGCTATAATGAGTAAACAGTGATAGATGATTTGTTTTTGAATGTAAAATGCCATCTAGGCTGAAATTCAAAGCTATTCATCTGTGCATTTGGGTTCCAGGATGTGTCAAAGAAGAAAAGAATTTAAATATTTCATAAATTGGGTAGGAAAAATAAAGATGCTGGCTCATAAGTATTTGTGTATCTTCTTAACTTGCACAGTCCAGTAGGACGTCCTCTAGCCGTATGTGGCTGTACAGCACTTGAAATGTGGTTATTGAGACTGAAAAACTGAATCGTTAATTGAATTTTAATTAAACTAAAAAAATCTGATGCTTGATTTGCTTATTTGAAAACTTTTATGTTTGGAACCACTTGAATATATGAATCTATTTTTTCCAATTAAATTTTATGGAACTAACATTAGCATCTTAATTGAGATGTGCTGTAAGTATATACCAGCTGGATTTTTAATTCTAGAACTAGTCTCAGTACTAGAAATTTTTAAAAAATGTTGAATAGCACATTAATAAATTTTGTGTTGATTACATGTTTAAATGATAATACTTTGGATATACTGGTTAAATAAAGTATAACATTAAAATGTACCTGTTTGTATTAGATAATAATGGCTTAAATTATTAAAACAGAATAATTATACTATATATTATTTATGGATATGTTTTCTTAAGTGGTAAAAATGAGAACATATGGATGAGATGGGTACACCCCAACTTCAGGGTGATGGTCATTTCTAAGGAGGGAGGCCAAGGAATTGGATCTGGTGTTGAAATCAAAATAAAATATGGAGACAAATCTCTAAATTTCACATTTTATTTGAGAAGCAAGAATTGCAATTCAGGACGTACATACAGACCAGGTGGTCTACGGTAAGTCTGAAGAACAAAGAGAAGGTTGGGAGTTTTACTGGAAAAAGAAATGCTATGTACTGTTTTGAAAGGAAGCTCACCAGCACTAATAAAGTTTTTGGGAGCTGGCAAGCACTGACTGGTGACAGTGGTAGGGAAAACCCATCTCAAGAGTCATGACAGATCTTTTCAGCAGTTACTAGGTAAAACTGGTCTTTGGGTTACAGCAGCCCATTTCAGCAGCTGGGCTTATAAAAAATTTAATTCTTGGAGTAGGAGCTATGTACCCAGAGTGCTTTACCCCACCCTGCCCTGGTCCTTTCAGTCTAATTTAGTTGAGTATGCCAAGAATGACCCAGTTTGTATAATCAACTGTCACACTGGGAATGGCTTAAGGGTGGTTTGTACTGTACCTTTAAGCTTTTATTTATTTTTTAAAAGATCTGAAACATGATAGTGGGATGTTGGATTTTCATGTTTTTATTTGTAGTTTTATGTATTTTTAAAATAATTCATGATATTGTTAGGTTCTTGCCCTTAAAAGCTTATAATCTATCTTCTGCAACATGTGACCAAATCAGTTTATGTATGTATGGTTTAGTTATCAGTTTCACATGAAGTAAAAATTGTGTGTAAAATCCTTTACACACAATACAGTATTTTTAAAAAGATCCAATTGAGCACTCATTTTTTGCATACTAGGATATTTTCTAGGCCCTAGGGATACAAAAATAATTCAGAGAGGGTTCCTGGCCCTGATTGACAACATGCCAGAAAGTTCCCAAGTGCCCCTTGATCGATCATAAACCCCATCTCCCATCTAGTAGTAGCAGCTATCCTGACTTTTTAAGGTATTTGCTACTTCAATTTTCATTATCATTACCATATATTCAACTCTAAAAATATATTTTTTAGTTTTGCTTGTTTTTGAACTTTATATAAGTGGAATTATGTACTACTTACTCTATATTGTTTTCTTTGATCTACTTGTGTGTAGTTTAACTCTCTTCATTATGGTATGAATAAACTACAATTTTTCCATTTTATTGTTGATAGACTTATGGGTTGTTTCCAGTTTAGGGCTATTAAAAGTAATGTCGCCATGAACATTCTTGTACATGTACCCTGATACATATGTAAGCTTGCAGTTCAGTAATATATATATTTGTGTATATATATGAACAGAATTGCCACATCAAAAGGTAGGCATGCCTTCAAATTTACTAGATACTTTTATACTTCTACAAGCAGTGTGTTAGTTCCATATCTTTCCCTGCCATTTGATTTTACACTTTTTTTTAAAGATCTAATGGGTATGTATGGTATTTCATTGTAGTTTTCATTTGAATATTCCTGATTACTAATGAGGTTATATGTTTAAATTAGTCTTCTGGATTTTCTCTTTGGAAGTTTCTATTTGGGTCTTTTGCCTATTTTGCTATTGAATTTGTGTCTTTTTCTGCTGATTTGTAGTTCTTTACATATTCCAAATAACAGCCCTTTGACAATTTTATATATTGCAAATATCTCCTACTTTATAACTTGCCCTTTGACTCCATAGTAGCAACTTACAATTAATGTTTTTTAATGTGGAAAAAATATATCTATCTTTTCTTTTATGGCTGGTGATTTTCTGACTTAATTGTTCCTTATCCCAAAGTCATGAAGATATTTTTCTACATTATCTCCTAAAAGTTTCATTGTTTTGCCTTTCCCATTTAGGATTATGATTGATATTTGTGGATAGTATCCATTTCATTTTTTATATGCTTACTGACTGTTCAGATACATTTTTCATCCTTTTACTCTCAGCCTTTCTATATCTTGATGGTTTAGATGTGTCTCTGGAGCACGTGGTTTTGCATGTTTTTGTTTTTTATAATCTAGTCCAAAAATCTTAGTGTTTTAACTAGAGCATTTAGTCTATAGTTCTGTAATTACTAATATATTTGGTTTCAAACTACCATCTACTGTCGTTTGTGCTTTATATTTGTCATTCCTGATCTATGTTTTTTTAACTCTTTTTTTTTCTTTGCTTTCTTTTGGATGGTTTTTTATAGTTCCATTTATCCCCCAATTATTTTGGAAGATATACACTCTCTTTCAGTTCTTTTGATGCTAAAACTTACCACGTGTGTCCTTTATTTGCTTAAGTCCAATGTTAATCTTTATTTTGCCCTCTTTCCAGAAAATGTAAGTTTCCTTCAAGGGTCATCTGTCTTTTTTCTCTGGCTTCTTCTAAGTTTTTCTCTTTGTCTTTGATTTTTTATGGTTTCATGTCAAATAACATGCCTTTTATTTTTTCAAAATCTTGCTTGTACTTCATTTCATTGGGTTTCTTAAGTTATAGATTAATATCTTTAATCAATTCTTAGAAATCCTCAGCCACTATGTCTTCACATATCATTTCTGCCCTTATTCTTTGTCTTCAATTTCTGAGACCCAAATTCAATATGCATTAGGTCTTCCTACTGTATCCTTCATGTCTCTTGATATATCATTAGTATTTTTAATTTTATCTCCCCTTCCCTTACTTTGAGTTATTTCTTTTATATTCCAATCACTGTCTCTCTTTACATGTGCCTGATCTGCTTTAAAATTCACCCATAGTTTTTGTACTTTCAAGTATTTTTTAGTTTTATAATTCCTATTTGATTCTTTTGCAAATCTTAAATGTCACTTTTTATGGTTTTCATTTCCTTGACAAAGTTTATAAGTTTGATATTTTCTCACCTAAATATAGTAAGCATCGTGGTTTTAAGATTAAGTCTCATTCTTTTGTCAGTTGTTTCTGCTGGTGCTGACTCATGCTTGATCCTTGTTGCATTCGTTCTCTTTGTTCAGTATTCATTGCATTTGAAAAATTAATTATGTAAATACTTTGAAGCTCCTGCAAAGAGGTGCTTCATTTGCTTCTATTAGGTGCAAAAGGGTGGCAATAGTCCTGAACCAATGCTTGCGGAATTCTGAGCCAACGAGATGATTCTAGTCCATATCCTCACTTCTGGGCTATGCTTCCTGGGGAGTGGGAGGTGTTTCACTGGGCTTACCACTCTTAATGCATACTGGACTCCAACTCTAGATCCAAGTGACTGCCAAATGCTCAGCTCCTCTAACTTCCTATCTTAAGTTGCCTGGTTATAAATAACATCTGCATTTTGATATTACCCATGGGCTAAAATTTTGCTCAGCATATCTCTGTGGCTTCTACCTTGATTTTGTTCTCACTGGAATATGAGGCATTCAAAAAGCAGAGGTAGTTCTCAGGTAATGATGGAACTTGCTCTGGGTATAAAATTATCTGTGGCTGACTACCGTGACAGAATGGTATTAAGTTTTAAAAAGAAATTGAACAAGGTTTAAAATCCCCAGCATCAAAACAAGAATTCTTGGGACATCTCCTCACCCATAATCTAACTGGATTGGAATGAGATCCTCTCCATTTATGTATAGTCTTCCCGTTGCTTGAGTTTAGGAGAAACATTTTGACTAATAATCTTTTTATATATCAGAATAAAATATTGCTTCTCACTGAAATGCTTTCATTTTAATTTAAAAAATCTATACTGTATGCTGCAAATGATTTTCTATAAATTACTTTGGGATATTATCTTCTAGACATAGCCTTAATGTCACAGCAGGTGTGAACATCTATATAATTGACTCTAATTAGGCTACTGACAACTATAACATTCTTATACTGGGTCAAATGGTAGTTCTACTTGTGGTTCTTTGAGGTGTCTCCATATTGCTTTCCGCAGAGGTTGTACTAGTTTGCAGTCCTACCAGCAGTGTATGAATGTTCCTATTTCTCTGTATCCATGCCAACATTTATTGTTTTGGGACTTTTTGATAAAGGCCATTTTCACTGGGGATAAGGGATATCTCACTGTGGTTTTGATTTGCATTTCCCTGATGATTAGAGATGTTGAGCATTTTTTCATGTTTGTTGGCCATTAGTCTATCTTCTTTCGAAAAGTTTCTGTTCAAGTCCTTTGCCCACTTTTTGATAGGGTTGTTTGATTTTTTCTTGCTGATTTTCCTGAGTTCTATATAGATTCTAGTTATCAGCCCTTTATTGGATGTGTAGAATGCCAATATTTTCTCCCATTCTATAGGTTGTCTGTTCGCTCTTGTGATATTTTCCTTTGCAGTGCAGAAGCTTTTTAATTTGATCAGGTCCCATTTATTTATTTTTGCTCTTGCTGTGATTGCCTTTGGGGTCTTCTTCATAAATTCTCCAGAAGACTGAGACAGGATCCACACATATCACCTCTCACAAAAATCAACTCACAGTGGATAATAGACTTAAACCTAAGGCATGAAACTCTAAGAATTCTAGAAGAAAATGTTGGAAAAACTCTTATAGACATTGACACTGAAGATCTTGCTCACCTTCTTCTGTTAGATTTCCTTGGGCCTCAATCATTTTTCTGATATATTATTAATATAATAACAATGAAGACATTTTCCCATTTTTCTAATGCTTTATTTGAGCACATTTAGATATAGGTGCATGTCCATTTCTCTGTTATACCTGTCTATAATGGACTTTAAGATCTCATTTGCCATTTCACACCTTTCTTATCTGTCCCCCGAAAAGCTCTCTCCTCCAAGGGGTCAGATATTCTCTTACGGAAACCTTTCTCCTCAAGTGCAATAAGACTGTCATTCTTTATGTCTTTTTATTCTATTACTCCTGTTCTGAAAATAAGACTGAAACACATTTTTTAAGCCACCCTAGCTTCTCCTTGATTTCTTGAGCAGACCTGATTCCTAGAGACAATATTCCAAGCATAGTCTTTTAAATTGTCTTCTTAGCCTTTGGATTTTCAGTAATTTCATCGAGTTGTTTCTCTCCTACAACCTCAAAAGATGTCATAATCTTTAAAATAAGAATCCCCATTATTTGTTAATAAAAAATCCACTCCGCTTCTATAAATAAAGCTAGAATTTGAGTATGACATGACAGATCTTAATCTGGTCAGAAAATATGAAATTAACAAATTAAAACAACCTGATGTGGAGTGACCCTCAAGTGTCTGTGGACAAGCCACATGAATCCAAGAGGTTAATACAGCACTTATATAGTTTCCTCTTCTGGCACTATAGGTAGACAAAAAATATATACAAATGGATAGAATTTAGCTTATCCACACTGTCTAGCTAGGCCTGGCAGTAACAATTTAAAGCTAAAAGGTCAAACATTAGTGCTTTATAAAACACATGAAACTTGGGTATGGAATTAGTCCTCACCTGCAGACCTACCTGAAGAATAAAAACCGCAAATAATTGACCTGCCTCCGATGTCTGATGGGTCTGTACAAGTAAAGACTCTTTTCCCTATGATCATATATATTTTTTATTTTTATAGCTTGCAGAAATCTGTTGTAGGCACTACACAGCCACCAGAGGGGCAAGGTGCTGCTGTCTCCTTTGTAAGGCTTGTGTCTGCTCAGGTCCTCCTTGATGTCTATTCACTGAGGTCTCTGAAGGCTTTGTAGGTTTGCTGAGCCTAGTTGACCTAAGAAGCAGGGGCTTTGCTTGTTAGGCCAGCCAGCAAGGCCCACCTGTGTTTTCTGGAGCTGGTCTGCTTTTTAGAGGCTTTCTCTTTGCTGAGATTCATGCATGTTTGCTTAGGGCTAGCAGGGCCCTCTAAAAACAGCTATTTGCCTATTACCATAAATTTCAGCATCCACCAGAGTGAAAGACCTACAAACCTAAGATTTAAAGACATCCTCAGAAGGGCACAGTAGTAAATAGTAAACTGTATAACTGTAACAATCTGCCACACTGCAGAATAGAAGCCTCAAAGACCAAGGTCAAGCATTCACATGGTTTATGCTTACTAAAGCACTATAAAAACTTAATGCTACTTACCTAGCTCACTCCAGAAGTCTCAATTCCTCTGTGTATTTTATCTGCCATTCACCTCCTTTTTGTTTTATTTCTTAATGATTTTGGCCGGTGCACCAGACGTTAGGACCTTAAAGAGGCCCATTAAATAATATGAATTGGGAAATTAGATGAAAGACTTCACATATAGAGACTAAATATCCCATTACTGATAAAATAGATATTAGAGAATTGACTTATTCAGCAGGAAGTGAACTTCCTAAACTAAATCGCAGTTAGATAATCTTTCAATCAGAGGCCACACCCACACAAGACTTTGAAAAATAAGGAATAGAGGAAGAGAAAAGAATGTGTGATTCCTGAAGGCAGCTTGCTCCTAACAGGCAAGGGGAAAAGAAATGGCCAGGCTACACATATCCAATTTCTTTTCTTAAACTCACCCCTTAGATAATTCACTCCAACTCCCTTGTTAATTTTTAGCTATTACAAAATTGTTATAAACATTCCAGCATATGTTTATTGGACTATGTTTACACTTATACACACATTTCTGTGTATGTAGACCTAGGAATAGAATTGCAGGGTTGTATGTCTATGACCAGCTTTAGTACATGCAGTTAAATGATTTTCCCCAAAAGTAGTTGTAACAATTTAGACTCCCCACAACAGTGTATGAGAGTTAGATGCTCAACATCCTCGCCAACACTTTGATATGATCAGTTTTTAAAATTTTATACATCCTGGTGGTGTGTAGAAGTATCTCATCATGGTTTTAATTTACACTTCTCTGATTATTGATGTTAAGCATATTTTCATATGCTTATTGGCCATTTGTATATCCTTCTTGTGAAATGCTTGCTCAAGTCTTTTAGACCATTTTTAAAAAATGATGTCTTTTTCTTATTGATTTGTAGGAAGTTCCTCATATTTTCTAGATATGAGATCTTTGTTGGACATATATATTGCAAATACCTTCTCCCACTCTGGGGTTGGCCTTTTCACACCCATAATCAAGTCCTTTGATGAACATAAGTTCTCTTTAACAAAGTCTAATTTATCAATGTTTTTCTTTTTAGTTAGTACTTTTGTGTCTTGTTTAAGAAAATTTTGCCTACTGAAAGGTCATGAAGATATTCTCCTCTGTTATCTTCTAGAAGCGTTACTGTTTTGCTTTTTACATTTAGGACTACAATACATCTAGAACTGATATTTGTATATGAGGTGAGGTAGTAGTCCAATTTAATTTTGTCTGTGTAAATACCCAATGAACCTAGCACCACTTATTAAAAAAATATCATCCTGTTCCAACTGTGCACTGTAGTGAGACCTCTGTCATAAATCAAGTGACTTTCTTTTTGTGAGTCTTTTCTGTTCCACTGGCCTACATGTCTATCTTCTCACCAATACTATTCCTGTTTCACTATTGCCACATTATAATAATCTTGATATCTGGTCTTCTATTAATACTTTGTTCTTCTTCAAGATTATCAGTTTTTCTTGGCCCAAGGCATTTCTACATAAATTTTAGTATCAGTTTGTCAAATTCCTTAAAAACCTGGTAGAAATTATTTTGGGAATGCAATCAATTTGGATTTACTTTATAGTTTACAGACACATTACTTTACATATTACATTTGTTTCTTATTTCCAGTCCTTTTTGGGGTAGGGGACTAGGCAGGCTTTATTATACTGGCTAGAACCACAAGGCTGAATAGAAATGTGATAGTGGATTTCTTTGTCTCAATCCCAATCTAAGGAGAAAATTTATTTCAACACTTCATATTAAATATGATGTTTGCTGTAGGATTTTTGATATATCTTTTTATCAGATTAAGGATGTTCCCTTTCAATATTTTGCTAGTAAGTTCTAAAAATCATAAATGGCTGTTGAATTTTGTCAAATGCTTCTGCATCTTGAGACAATAGTATGATTTCTTTTTTGTCATTCCATTAACATAGCAAATCATATTTGATTTTTTAAACTGATTTTTAAATGTTAAACTAATCTTGCATTTCTTGAATGCAAGATTATCCTTTTTTATGTTGCCGGACTTAATTTATCAATAATTTGTTCAGGATTATTGCATGTATATTCATAAGAGAGACTTGCCTGTAATTTATTTTTCTTGTAAAGTAACTTGTCAGATATTGTTACCAATACAGTTACTAGATTTAGCAAATAAAAAATGGGACACTCAATTAAATCTGAATTTCAGATAAATAATGAATACTTTTTAGTATATCCTATGAAATATTTTATACTAAAAATTATACATTATCTAAAGTTCAAATTTAACTAGGTAACCCTAGTTACAAAGGTTTTGCTTACTTTATAAAACAAGTTCAAATATTTTTCCTCCTTTGTATTTCCAATTTTGTATTGAGGTTTATGAGCTTCCTAAATGCTTGCTAGAATTTATTGCTGAAGCAATATGTGCCAAGAATTTTCTCTGTGGGAAGGTTAACTACAGACTCAATTTATTAATTGACATAGGAATATTTAAGTTTTCTATTTCCACATCCGTCTGTTTTGTTAAGATTCTTTTTCAAGGAATTTATCTATTTCATCTAAATTTTCAAGTTGAATGACCATGATACTTCTTTTTTTTTCTTTATTTTAGAGGAGGGGGTCTTGCTATGTTGCCCAGGCTGGCCATGGACTCCTGGGCTCAAGTGATCCTCCTGCTTCAGCCTCCCAATAGCTGGGAATACAAGTACATGCCACAGCACCTGGCTCATATTTCTTATATTTTTAAGATGTAAGATCTCCAGTTATTGGCTCTTGATATGTTGATTCTTTTATGAAATGTTCTGTCTCTAGCAGTATTATTGAAACAAATTTGACTTTGTCTGCTGTTAGAGAAGTTATACCAGCATTCTTTGGTTAGTGTTTTTTTTTTTTTTAATTTCAAAATATCAAGAAGGTACAAATATTTTAGGTTGCATTTTTGTAATGCTTGAGTCCTGGCTATATGTGTGCCTGAACACAAATAATGTTCATAGTACCCATTAGGTTGGTTTATTCCCCTCCCCGCTACCCCTTCTCCATGGTTGCTTTCCACTGAGTTTTATTTCCCTCTGTGCACTTATATGCTCATTAGTTAGTTGTAATTTAATAGTGAGTACATGTGGTGTTTGTTTTTCCATTCTTGAGATACTTCACTTAGGAGAATCATCTCCAGTTCCATCCATATTGTTGCAAAAGGTATTAATTCATCTTTTTTATGGCTGAGTAGTATAACATGGTGTATATATACCACATTTTATTAATCCACTCATGAATTGATGGGCACTTAGGTTGATTCCATGTCTTTGCAATTGCGAATTGTGCTGCAATAAACATTAGAGTGCAGGTGTCTTTTTGATAAAATGATTTATTTTCCTTTGGGTAAATACCTAGTAGTGGGATTACTGGATTGAATGGTATGTCTACTTTGAGGAATCTCCATACTGTTTTCCATAGAGGTTGTACTAATTTGCAGTCCCACTAACAGTGTATAAGTGTTGCTTTCTCTTTGCATCCATGCCAACATCTATTGTTTTTGGATTTTTAAATAAATGCCATTCTAACAGGGGTAAGGTGATATCTCATTGTGATTTTAATTTGCATTTACCTGATGGTTAGTGATGTTGAGCATTTTTTCATGTTTATTGGCCATTTGTCTTTCTCTTTTGAGAAGCTTCTGTACATGTTTTTGCTCACTTTTTAATAGCTTTGTTTGGTTTTTTTCTTGCTGATTTGCTTGAGTCTTTGTAACTTCTGGTTATTAGCTCTTTATTGGATGTGTAGTTTGAGAATATTCTCCCCCATTCCATAGGTTGTCTATTTGCTCTGTTGATTGTTTCCTTAGCTGTGCAGAAGCTTTTTAGTTTAATAAAATCCCATTTATTAATTTTTGTTGTTGCCATGATTGCCATTGGGGTCTTTTCATTAAATTATTTGCCTGATCCTATATCTAATAGAGTTTTTCCTACATTTTCCTCTAGAATTTTTATGGTTTCATGCCTTAGATCTAAGTCTTTTATCCATCTTTTTCTGCATCTATTGAGATCATCACATGGTCTTTGTTTTTGCTTTTGTTTACGTGGCGAATGAATCATATTTATTGATTTATGTGTGTTCAGCCATCTTTGCATCCCTGGGATGAAGCCCACCTGGTCCTGGTGGCTTATTTTTTTTTATGTGCTATTTAATTCTGTTTGCTAGCATTTTATTGAGGATTTTTGCATTTGCATTCATAAGGGATATTGGTCTGTAGTTTTCTTTTTTTGTTGTGTCCTTTCCTGGCTTTGGTATCAAGGTGATATTGGCTTCATATAATGAGGAGGGGAGGATTCCCTCCTTCTCAGTGTTATGGAATAATTTCTTTATTATGAGCACCAGGTCTTCTTTGTAAGTCTGATAGAATTCAGCTGTGAATCCATCTGATCCAGGGCTTTTATTTGTTGGGTTTGTAGTACTAATTCGATCTCACTGCTCATTATTGGTCTGTTCAGTAGTTCTATTTCTTCCTGGCTGAGTCTGGGGAGGTTGTGTGTCTCCAAGGAACTTGTTTATTTCCTCTACATTCTCTAGTTTATGCACATAGAGATTTATGTAGTATTCATGGATGATGCTTTGCATTTTTGCAGTATCAGTTGTAATGTTATCTTTTTCATTTCTGATTGAGCTTTTTTGGGTCCTTTATCTTCTGTTTTGATTGATCTAGCAAGAGGTCTGTTGATTTTGTTTATCTTTTCAAAGAACCAACTTTGTATTCTGTTAATCCTTTGTATTGTTTTTTTGTTTCCCAGTTCATTTGGTGCTGCTCTGACCTGTGTTATTTTGTCTCTTTTGCTGGCTTTTGGTTTGGTTTGTTCTTCTTGTTCTAGTTCCTTAAGGTGTTGCATTAGGTTGTTAATTTGTGATCTTTCTGTCTTTTTCATGTAGGCATTTTAGGTTATGAATTTTCCCCTGAGGAATGCTTTTACTGTGCCCCCAAAATTTTCATAGCTTTTGTCCCTTTTGTCATTCAGCTTAAAGATTTTTTTGATCTCTATCATAATTTCATTCTTGACCCAATAACTGTTCAAGCAGCAGGTTGTTTAATTTCCATGACTTTGTGTAGGTTTTAGTGTTTCTTTTGTGATTGATTTCTAGTTTTATTCTGTTGTGGTCTAAGAAGGCACATGGTATGACTTTGACTTTTTTAAATTTGTTGAGACCTGTTTTGTGGCCTAACACATGATCAATCTTGGAGAATGTCTCATGTGTGCTGAGAAGAATGTGTATTCTGTAGTTTTTGGGTAGAATTTTCTGTAAATGTCTGCTAGGTCTATTTGATTTAGAGTTTGGTTTAAATCGGTTTTCAAAGTTTCTCAGCTTCATTTTTTTATATTTTTCATCTCATTCTTCTATGCATCATTATAGATAATTTATTCAGCAAACTATGTTAATTTTGTTTCCAGCTTTATGTAGTCTGTTTAGTCCATTAAGATTTCAACAATTATGTTTTTTATTTCTCAAAGACCCATTGGTGCTTTTCAGATCTTTTTTGTCATTCATGATAACTGTTGCTTCTTCTCCTTTGTAATTTCATCCTTTTTCTTATTAAAGATTTTTATATTCTGCAAGTATTTGAATTCTTTGGGTGTTCAACAGTAGCTTGCTTCTTCATGTGCTTGGTCATCTCTAATTGTATACCTATGCTTATTTGATCCATCTGCGATATTTTTGTAACATTAAATTAAGATGCTTTCACATAGGATTTCCATCTGTTTCTGCCAAAAGACAAAGTGTGCTTGCCAACATGCTACCATTTTAGTTTCTTTAAAGGGTCCCAGCTTTAGATATACCCATTTCAGTTTCATTTCCTTGTTGTGGGCCTAGAGGCAAAGGATTACATATCAAACTTCTGCTTTGGGCATTTGTTCTCATGGCCACCTTGCTCCTCAGGTTTACTTACTCCTCGAATCTACCCTGTCTGAGTCTAGCTCATTATCAGTGTCCCTATCCACCCTTATTTTGGTGGCAGGGAAAATTCCTTATTTTCCCCATCCCAGTAATGCATTAATCTATTCAGGTACTAATTTTGAGGGATACATAAAAATACCTGAGTATCTAGTTAATTAGAGTGATGAAAACTGCAATCACACATCCCTCTTTTACATGGAAACATAGAAAAAAAAATCCAGCTTGGAATTTTAGGATTGCTGTAAAATAAAATCACTGCCATTCATTCATTCATTTGTTCAATGCAAATTTACAGGGACTTATGCACCCAACACTTTGTTAAAGGAGAAGAAAGGAAGCATGTTTCCACCCTCTTGGGGCCTAGTTGAGGACACAGGTACTAAACTAACATGCAAAAAAATATAAACATTATAATAGTGATGAATGTTATAAGTAATATGAGAGAAAGTTGGGTAGTGAAGTCATATTTAAGCTTAAACTGAAAGTGAAGGAGCGGCCCATGATGAGAGAGAAGGTCTGAATTCTGTAGACAGAAGGAATACTATGTGCCAATTCCTTGAGGCAAAAAAACATTTTGGTGTGCTTGAGGAACTGAAAGGTGGTTTTATTTAGTTATAGCAGAGGGAATGAGAGGGAAAGTGGCAGGAGATGTGGTCAAAGAGACAGGAAGATGGCAGATTACCCAGGGCATTGTGTGCAATGATAAGGTGTTGGATTTTATGTGGAATGGGAGACCATTTAAAGATTTTATGCTGGGAAGTGACTGCTCTGTTTGAAGATCACTCTGGCTATTCTGTGGAAGATGGACTGTTAAGGCCCAGAGTCCTCAAATTAGGTAGACCAATTTAGAGTCTATTGCTGTATTCTGGGTAAAAAAATTATCATGGCTTGAGCTTGTATGATGATAGCAGCGATGGAGATAAGTAGAGAGTTTCAAAATACATTCTGGAGGGAGAACAAAGGACGTGTTTTTTTGAATGTGGCTGTGCCAAGCAAAGTGGCTGTGCAGGAGGAGATCATGCATGACTGGATATGCTACTTTAACCCGCATCTGATAGGTCATCGTTTCACTACAACTTTCTTGGTGATAGAGCTTCTTCTATCACTCCCCTGAGCTTCCTTAGATGTAAGTTAAAATATCGAATGGAATATTGAAGAGGAAAGCACAGGTGGAGAGCTATGGGGAAAACTGTGGTTTCTCTTTAGTCAGAGGGGAATACAGATGGATTAAAACGAGAGTGGCCAAACACTGCTCATTTTAGTTTTCTCATGAGTTACTATAATAAAATAATATAATCCAGAAATAAATGATTCATTTTGGGGTTGCTATGCAAAAGAAAAAAATGCTATTTAAAAAGTTATTTTTCTGAAGTGGTCTTGCTTAAAATTTTTTAAAAAAATTATGAATCACTAGCTTCATATAACAAAATGCTTGTCTAACAGTATGAATTTATTTTTCTGACATAGTAAGAAGACAGAGAGAAAATGGCTACTGGTATTGGTTCAGTAGTTCAATAATGTCAGGGTTGGCATCTATGACTTTCTTACCTATCTCTCATGTTACTGAGAATAGCAGTCTCATCATTGGTTTGAACTAGCAATAGTCTATCAACACTTTATTTGTAATCAAGGTATTTTTTAACGGGTGTAGAAAGGAGGGAATGGTGTGGGGGTAGGTAATTAACAGAGTTCTCTACAACATCTAAATTTAAGAAGAATATTAGACAAAGGAATAGAGGACCATGCTACTTTAAATTTTTCATACAGGTGAAAAATTATTTTAGAAGTTAGAAATGAGTTATTGACCTTAATTACAAGTTTAAAAATAATTCCACCTGTTAACCAAGAAAAATAATATGTTCAGGTATTAATTAAATTAAAAAATCCACCTAGTAAATACTTGAGGCTGTGCCATACGGATAGCACTGTGTTGGGCCATATGAGACATATAAAGATGTGACACACATTCCCTGCCTTCAAGAAACTTCTAAACAGTGATTCTTGGCATTACACTTTCTGCTTTATAACTCTTTCGCAGCTATTATTTCTTTTGAAATTCATAACTGTGCATTAGGCAGAGGAAATTTTTATCTGATGAAGAGGTTGAGGGTAGCAGACTCTGTTGACCCCAGCCCCTCTGGCCTTTACCACTTCAGTATTCATTTCTCTGTCCTGTGTGGCCAGGGCACTTTGGAAATGCCTGGGAATTAACAACCTCCCACCCCAGCAGCCTTCACCCCGTGACTGGCAGGATTTGTTATATGGACACTCCAGCTCTCTTGGCCCTCAGATGGGATAACTTTGAGGCCTGTGCTTTACACAGCTTCCCAGTTTTCCCGTGGGACTATGCTCCAGTCATTAGCAGTGGCAGCTGGCTTGACACCGCACCCTTTATTGACTGTTTTCCCTTCTTTGTCTCACTTCCCTACCTCCTACTGGTGTTTCCTGAATCCTTTAGATAAACTATTTGCACTAAAATCCTTGTCTCAGGGTTCTAGTGGGCATTTCCACTAGGTTATTTCCCCAAATACCTGCCCCTCAGCTAAAGTGCTTGGTTCCATGGGTGGGCACATGATTCAAGCCAGTTAGAATCCTTCCCAGGGAATTTTATCCAATCTGAAACAGGGAGAAAGGAGCTCTCTTCCCTCTTTTATGTTTCATTTTGTTTGAGTATCATTCTATTTCCCGTGGAAGTGTCTGGCACTAAGTCGAAACTTAATATTTGTAAGATATTTAATGAATCCAATCCTTCGATTTCTTTGCTGCCAGCCTGCATTGGTGATTAACCATTAATTTAAAAATGTATGAAATACTGTGGTTAAAGCATATCATGTGTCACAGCATGCTACAGTAGTTAAGAACACGGACTCAGGAGCCAGGTTGCTTGAGATGTGAACTCTGCCAATTGCCAGTTGTTTGTGCTGGTTATTTGTCTCTCGTCTCTCAGTTCCACTCTCATTCTTTTACTCTCTCCTCTATATCACAGGGTACTGCAATCCTAAAAAACACATCCCAGATTCACTGGCCAGTCAGTTTCCAGTTCAGTTCTACTAATGGGAGATTTAAGGACAAGAAGAGGATGGAAGGCATTTTTTCTTTTCCTCTGGCTCCAGTAGCCTTGGCAGTGCTCTTCTACCCTGGTTCCAGGAGTGGCCAGAGTGGGGTGAAGGCTTCTAGCTTCCTACAAAATAGCTAGCAGAGATAGTTCTAATAACACAACAGTTATGTTCCAAAAGCTTCAGAAGTGCTGCATTTGTGGGCTTTGGATAATACTACTTCCCTTTTGCTCTCCCCATCTAGGCTGATAGCTCTTCTTGTACAATATTAATATCAATAATTAAAAAGTTGTATCTGGATAATAACACCTTTCCCTTTTTGCTCCTCCAGCCTTTCTAGCACTTTTGTAACAATTCCCTTGATAATCAAGGTGATAACATTCTCTCTGAAATGCCAAAGTGATTTTTGTTTTCCTGATTGAACGCTGACACTGTGACCTTGGGCAAGTAACTTACTTTCTCTTTACCTCAGTTATTTCTATGAAACAAGGATAATAAACACCTATTTCAGTGGTATTATTATGAGGATTAAACAAGTTACTATTTTTAAAGCACTAAGAATAGTTCCTGGTATGAAGCAAACATTGTTGAATAAATGATATTGTGCATCATACTCTATATGATGTATAAATATATGTGATCTGAGCCATAAAGTTTATAAAATCTAACATCTCTCTGCATAAGTTTATCACCTTGTGCAATCAGCCCCCATCCTCCCTTGTCATTAATGTTTATCAATATCACTTCTCTACCTGTGTCCTCTCATGCCTCAGTCTCCTCCCTTGCTCATCTCTTCTGTCCCAAGTCAGCATGCATGCTTTTCACAGTCTTTCTCTCATTCACTTCAGGTATAAAATAGACATTTTGGAGGTCCAAAGGTTTAAAGTTCTTATGAGCTGCTGTATTTTGGGAGGCTGCAGTGATGAGAAGGCATGTGAGGCGGAAAGCAGCCAGACTCTTCCAAGTAGGATGTCAGGACCTCATGTGGGAGAAAGGCCTGAGAAATACAGATTCTTTTGACTCAATCTTGTCCACATTGAGATTATTTTACATTCGTATGAAGTTATTTCACTGACTTCTGTGTTTGGATTTTGAGAATAGATTTGTTTTGGATCTCATATTCAGCAGACTCAGATTCTAGGGTTACATTTACCTCATTCTCAAGCTCCTTGAGACCAAAAAAACCCCAAAACAAACAAACAAAAAAATGTGGGCATGGGATAGGCCTAAAGCTTACTGAATAAATTCTGCTGTGCCTGTGCAAGAGTTGGATCATTGTCCAGATAATTGGTTATAGAAATTCCTAGAATGACTGTTGAAGTTTTCAACAAAGTAAGATCACTTCTTCAATTTTTACTGTCCCTTAAAATTTCAGCTAATCCTACTAGACACAGAATATATTCTATTAGTCCAATCTTCAACTATGCATAAGTATATCTTTCAGTCTAATTAGAATTCTAGGCTTTAAAATTAGATGGATATTTTGAAAACTACATCTGAAAATTTTGTATTGCTTGTGAATATATTTTTAAATACAAACTACTAAGCTCAGAAACAAAATTACTTAGGAGAACAAAGTTGTAAATATGTCTCCTTTACATTTATATGAGTATTTATACCATGCAATTTTAAGTCATTATCAAACAATCATTGGCTTGATATAAGATCAACATAATATTAACATCTCACAAATTTACTTTAACTGGAAACACCTACATAAAAGCAGATTAAAAGGTATTTTCAAATGAAATCACAAAATAATTATTTTCCTAGTGTATGAAAGCAACAGATAGTCAGCTGAATATGGGCCAAATTAAGAATTCGAGAGCCACTGACACTCTTAGTTACTATTTCCTAAACTAGATTAGCTGTATTCACTTTCTTTCAAATAATCCCTATTTTTTCACACTGTATTTTGAAGCTCTCATTGTTAAAGTCTAAATTATCCTTGACTATTTTGAATGCAGTGCTCTGTAAGTGGAAATAATGGAAATACAAGAAGTAATTGGCCTTTTTTTAAACAATTTTTTTAAACGATAATTTATATATTACAAATTTTACCCATTGTGTTGGTTCAATGATTTTGAGTAAATTTATACAGTTGTGCAACCATCATCATAATCTAGTTTTAGAACATTTCTACCACCTGAAAAAGTTACCTCATACCACTCTGCAGTCAATCCCTGCTTCCACCTCGAGCCCTATGGCAACCATTCTTCTGCTTTCTGCTTCTATATATTTGCCTTTTCTAGAATTTCATATAGACACAATCATACAATGTTTTTTGCCTGGCTTCTTTTACTCAGCATAATGTTTTTAAGGTTCATCTATGTTACAGTTTGTAACAATGTTTAATCCTTTTTTCCCTATTCCTTTTTATCAATGAATAGTATTGCAGTATATGGATATACCATATTTTTGTTTATTCATTCCCCAGTTGTGGACAGCTAGATTGTTTCCAGTTTTTGGCTATTATAAATAAAGTTACTATGAACTTTATTTGTGTACAATTTTTTTGTGGACATAGGTTTTCACTTCTCTTAGGCAGATGGCCAGGAGTGTTTAAATTTTGAGAAACTGCCACAGTTTTCCATGGTGACTGCCATTTTACATTCCTATTAGTGTCATATAAGTGTTCCAATTTGTCACCATTTTCACCAAGATTTCTATTATCTTTTTGATTATAGCCATCCTAGTGAATGAGAAGTGGTATCCTACTGTGGCTTTACTTTGAATTTCCCTAATGACTAATGATGTTAAACACATTTCATGTGCTTAGTAGCCATTAGTCATTGATTTTTTAGCATAGACTAATTTAAGAACTGGTATCCTATATGCAGGACAATGAAATTTTGCACACATACATATCTAGTATGTATGTATATATACACATACCTACGTAACTAGCACTTCATCAGGGTATAGCATGCCTGGCTTCTTACAGTTTAACACAAATTATTACTTTTACCACTTTCTGAACAATGAAAGACCCTTACAACTATTTAACTCCACTTATTCCTCTAACCTGTTTTGCTATTGTCATACACTCTACTTCCACATGTTAGAAGAACCCATAAGACATTATCATTGCTGTTTTAAGCAAGTAATACTCTTTAAAAATTTACATAATTACCCTTGTCTATGCTTTTTTTCTCCTCCTAAGGATTTAAGATCATTTTCTTTAAGCAGGCTTCCTGGAAGTAAATTCACTCAGCTTTTGTTTATCCAGAAAAATCTTTATTTTGTCTGAATTCTTAAAACCTCTTCTCCTGAATATATAATAGAACTCAAGGTTAGCATTTTTTTTTTCTTCAGCAATTTAAAGATGTCATTCTATGGTCTTCTGGTTTTCATAGTTCTGGTGAAGAGTCAGTGTTCAGACTTATTGTTGCCTTTTTGAGTTTACTGTGTTTTTTTTTCCCCTCTAGTTCCTTTTAAGACTTTCTGCTTTTACTTTTCAGCACTTTTTATTATGTTGTGCTCCATATATCTTCTACTAGAGAGGGTTTAACCTTTGCTATATTCTACCTATTGCTAATAGGTAGAAGAATTAGGGGTTGATTATCTGAATCCAATGAGGAATTGAGCTGTGTCCAGTCTGGGTTGTAAAGTTTTAGTAAGACCTAGTCCACCCGTGACTCACTCCTGTTCCTTGGACATTGTCACATGGCCCTCTTTGATTGATGGCTTGATGGTCTCTGTCTCCTTAGCTCTGAAAGACTATGAAAAATTCATTTTTGTTCTTTGGGGGTTTTGAGCTTGTGTCTCTACATTCCTGCCTACACAGCTTCAAAATATGGCAGATATCTTAAGGAGGGGAGAGTCATGTGTTTGCGACAGAGTCCTCTCTCCAGCTAGATTATTGTTTACTAAACACCATGAAATTCTGAGAGATTTCACTGTGTCTTAAAAGGTTCTGGCACAACTCTCTAGTCTCTCATACCACCTCAGAATTCAGCCATGCTGTGGAAGATAGGCCATTATGTATATTCAGGTGACCTCTAGTTTCCAGCTGATTGAGTTAACCCCACACAACTGCCAAATGCTTGCTGGATTCTCTTTTTCCCTTAGTCAAAGTCCTTCTACCCAGGCCAAGTCAGATCGATCCTCAGTTCCACACATAAAATCTACAAAATGTCTTCAGAAGTCATTAGCACATCTAGGAAGGGCTCTTCCCTGTCTGGAATCTTAATTTGAGTTATTTTCTGATTGCTTCAACAGATCTCCAGTGTATTTAAAAACATGATTTTTGTAACTTGTCTTTTGTTTTTTTCTAATTGTAGCACTGGAGGCTTTTAGAAGTAAATAACTTTTTTTTTTGTAGACATTTAGTTTACCTTGATTCACAGAAACAGGTTTCTAAAAAAGAAAAACAAAATAACTTTGACAATTTTCTTACCATTTTTCATTCAATATTAGCAGCAGAATGAAGGGTTTTCATTTTTCTTAACTTGCACTTCCAGTTCTTCAGAAATATCATGCTGAACTGTATCACTAAATTGAATTTCTGGAGTGAATATACAGTTAGGCCTCAGAATCAGTGATCCACCCACAAGTGGATGTGCCTATTTGATAAGACTTCAGTAAGCTTATCCTTCCACTCTCATCACCTTTCAAACAACCTGAAAATGTTTAAGCTCTAATCTAAGATTCATCTTTGAGAAACTATGTACAGAGTAATGGTTTTCGGTTTTTTACATTAACTATGCAGCTCAACAAAATAATTATATGCAACTCACTTTATATAAAGTATACTTAATTTTATTTAACTATGAGTTAATCAATAAATAATAATTATTTAGAATTTATTATTTATTGCTTTGCAGGGAAAGGGTTTACCAAAAAATGTATATGATAGTCTTTTTCCATCTGTTTCCAGTTTGGCTTGATATCCACAGATTACGAAAAGTCCAAATTTTGGGGAAAACTGATTGTATAAATGACAGAAATTTCAATAACTAGCATAACACTGATCATTTCTATATAATCCTACCAGATTGACATTGCTGTAGATAAATTTCAGTTTATTAATAGAATAGCTATTTATAGGAATAGGATAGGGGACTACTTTGGAAACAGCTTCTCTAACTTATAATTAGGTTATTGCTAAATGCTTGTTTTATAATTTATGAGATGCTGAACTTAGGCAAAGTTTAGCAAATAAAGTGATACACTGATATCTGAGGGTAAAAAGTTGGTAATATCATCTTAATGAAAGAATAAGATGACTGAGCAATATTGTATAATCTAAAATTTAATCTACATAGTTTATATTGGGTAGTTATCAACTCTTATTGCATCAAACACTGTTTTGGAGTAAATGTACTCACAGCTAATTGATGTTCTCATAGCCAAAGGATTTCCTAGGACCTAAGTCACTTATCTCTTTTAATTTAATTATAATCTCCTGACTACATAAGTTAAAATATATTTATTTTCCCATACTATGATCACATATTCACAGAATCATAGATCATATAATTCAAGACCCAAATGGTATCTTAGAGATTATCCCCCAAACTTCAATGTACAGTTTGTTAATCAAAGGCCTAGAAATGCTAAGTGAACTATTCAAAACCATAAGCTCTTACTGGCTTTTCATTTACACATTTTTTTCAATGAAGAACATTAACGTTTTCCTCCTTATCTTTCAGAAAGATGCATGATTTTAATAGAAACAAATCTGTGTAATTATTTTTAGAAGATAGAAAATTGATATATTCTTAAAAAAAAACAGCTTTAAAGCTGTTTTAGAAATAGAATCTTATTTTCCCATTTAGGACAACAAGATTTGAAATACAATGAGAAAGACCTTTATTATTACATCTTCATGGCACATTTTAGTTTTCTGATAAAGTCATAATAGTATGCCAAATAATTCATACGGTAGTGAATCGGGTCTCATTTTTTGGTATGTATTTAACCCATCTTTTCAGAATTAGGTTTAGGAGTAGTTTTTTCTGTGCTACCAGATTTTGTGTATATTTTTCACAAAAAATAAGGTTGTTCTGTAACCAATAACTATATAGATCTTAGCTAAACTTTCATTTGTCACTTTACTGTGCTTACTTTTAGGTAAGGATATATTGTATTAGAGTGAAGTCTTGGCAGTGATGGAAAAGGCAGATTAAATATAGAAATGTTTTCCTTTTTTCTGTTGTGATAGAGAAAACAATGGAAACTGGAATCAGCAGGGTTGGTTCCTTCGGAAGGTAAAGGAAAGATCTGTTCTCGGCCTTTCTCCTTGACTTGTAGATGGCCATCTTCTTCCTGTGTCTTTTCATATCGTCTTATCTCTATGGCTATCTCTGTGTCCAAATTTTCCCTTTTTATAAGGACACCAGTCATTTGGGATTAGGGGTTTACTCTACTCCGGTATGAGCTCACCTTAACAAATTGCATCTACACTGACCCTATTCCCAAATAAGATCATTTTCTGAGGTATAGGGTGTTAGTTAGGAACTCAGTATGTGAAGTTGGAGGCAAGGAACAAAATTCAACCAATAACCGTTAAGTGAGCCTAAGCATTTACCCTTGGCTTGCCGTATGGTCCTTTGCCTCTCCTAGGCATCAACAATTGGGAAGTGATTTAAAAACCTTTCTGAAAAATAGCATGCCAAATCCAATCAATTGCTAGTGCAAGTGATAGAATAGAAAGTCCAAAGATTATGATTCTTAGAAAATAGAAGGGTTAGAATAGAATGTAGAATTTAGTTAGTAGATCTGATTTTGAATAAATCCACTATTTGCATTATAGTGACATAAAAAAAGGAGGTTGTGAAACCATTCTATTAAATTACATAAACAATGCAAAATTTCTCAAGTGAAGTAAAACTTTAGTGAACATTAAAAAGTTAGTTAATTTGTAGTGAGATTATGCATGTAAATAAGTGACTGACATATCTATCACCAATCTCCCTCTAACTTTGCAGTCATAGAGAAGAACACAGTAGGCTGGGCTTGGTGGCTCACATCTGTAATCCTAGCACTCTGGGAGGCCTACTCCAGAGGAGGATCGCTTAAGCTCAGGAGTTCGAGACCAGCAAGAGCGAGACCCTGTTTATACTAAAAAAATAGAAAGAAATATGCCGGACAACTAAAAAAATAGAAAAAAAAATTAGCCAGGCATGGTGGCACATGCCTGTATTCCCAGCTACTCGGGAGGCTGAGGCAGGATTCCTTGAACCCAGGAGTTTGAGGTTGTTGTGAGCTAGGCTGACACCACAGCACTCTAGCCCTGGCAACAGTGAGACTGTGTCTCAAAAAAAAGAAAAAAAAGCAAAGAACACAGTGAATTGATTTCTAACTTATAAACCTGACCTCATTTATACCATGCTATAGACACTGCCATCAAACACAGAAATCTAATTACTTCCCTCTCCCCCATGTTTGTCAGTGGTTCCTTTGCTTATAGGATAAAGATTAAATTCCTTTGTAAGCTGCCAGTCCAGCATCATCACTAAGCTTCTATAATACTGAACTACTAGTTGATCCCTAAACAAGTCAGGCTCTCTCAAAGGCCTTTCTGTTTTTTTTGTTTTTTTTTTTTATCTCCACTGCTCTACATTCTCCATTTCAATTCTACTCAAATGTTACTTTCATAGAATGCTTTCTCTACTTCCCTATAGTCTCAGGTGATTGTCTTATGCTCCCATTATTGAAAAATTTTAATTATTATGTGTACTGTTCCCTGTTTTTGTCCTCCTCCACACCATAAATTTTCTGAGGGTATTGACTATGACCTTTCATCTTTCTATTTCTATTGCTAAGCTCAGTGCTTGGCATAATTAGTAAACAGTTCTTGAATGCCGAATTCTTATTTAAGCACAACTTATTTATGCTGCAGTTGTTTTTTTAAAAAGAATATATTTTAAAAATATAAAATTTAGTACATCTTAAAAGTATAATGCATTAGTGATCTGTTTATTGCTATTGAATAAAGTAGTATGATTTATTTTGTTTATTTGGATTTTTGTGTGCTTTTGTAGCATTTTTATAACTGATTTTGTAGATATGTAGAAGATTCAGGCAGACATAAGAATGTTATAAATCAAAGATTATGATTAATAAAATTCTGGGACCCTTAAATACAAGAAAATACTTTTTTTCTTTCTGAAAAACTGCCACTTCATTATTTATTTTATTGTGGTAAAACAAGTTACCATTTTAACCATTCTTAAGGGTACAGTTCACTGGCATTAAGTACATTCACAATGTTCAGCAACCAGTACCCATTTCTAAGGAAAATACATTTTTTAAAATCTCGTTTTTATTAATAAATCTAGGTAAAGAACTGCTGGTTCTTAAGTACTATTGAGTATGATTATCACATACAAACCAAACAGGAGCATAGCCTAACAAATGCCGGTAAACTTACTGAAAAATTAAGACAGAACACTTAACATCTGTCGAAACAGTCAGTGCAACCTATAGGCCAATAATAAGGTGGGGAAAACCCCTTGAAACTAAATGCAACACAGAAATAGCATACTAATATGTCAGTTAAAATCCTCCTACCTTGGAACAAGCAGCACGTGAAGCTGGCGAGCGGTAAGGTAAGGTAGCCTTGGTGCGCTCTCGCTAGATTTTAAAACAGGTTCTAAACGCTGTAAAATGTGGCTGTAGGCAGCTTGGCGAATATATGCAACTGGGGGTGGTATGGGGGAGCATCCGGTGCTTTCGTGGGAGCCTCAGTTCTTAAAAACCATCACGTTAGAGGGAAGGGGCCGTGAATACCCGGGCGAGGGCTAAGCCGGCCAGAGGCAGGCGGCCGCCAGGGCCCGGGGCGCGGGGTCCCCGGGGGCTCCGGGCCTGGAAAGCCCGACTGCGCGGGGGGCGGGCCGGGAGAGGCCGCCGCCGCCCCTTCGGGACCCGAGGGCTCCCTTGTTTACCTCCCAGCATTTGACACCCGAGACAAAGAGGGAGGGGAGGCGGGATCCCGAGTTAAACTCCCCGGGCGGGAAGTGTCCCGCTTTAAGACGGTTTTGTAACACCTCACGAGAGGCGGGAACCGCTGCCCCCGCCCCTTTCCGAGGCCCCGGGCCTCGTCTCCCTCGGGTCCCCCGCCAGCCTCAGCGACCAGAGGGGGAGCTGGGCGCTCGCTCCGCCAGGCACACTTCTCGGTCGCCCCGCACCCGGTACTATTCTCCGGACGGCGCGGGGAGACCCCGCGGGGCCTCAGCGCAGCGACTACAGCTCCCAGGAGCCAGCGCTGCGGGCCGAGCTGGCGCGGAGGAGAGACAGGCCTAAGAGCGGTCGGATGGAGTCAGTCGGGGCAGGCTTCTCGGGTACCTTACCGCCCACAAACCGAGCCCCCGCGGTAGCCCAGCCCGGGAGCACAACCCCCCAGCTCCCCGACTTCGGATTTTTAAATCTGGCGGGACTTTCCCCCTCGAGCCAACCACTCCCACCGTCTACAGCCCTAGCCAGTCAGCGTGAGGCCCGCCATTTTTCAAACCTTTTTCCCGCCGCCAATCAGGATCGAGCAGTACATTCCTCCCCTGACCGGTTCTAACGGGTCTGGGAGTTAACGACCTGGGCGACCCACCGAACCTGCTAGGCTGGGGCTGGAGGGCCGGGCCCAGCGAGACACCGGCCAATCGTAAGCCTCCATGGTGAGGGGGCGGGGACTCTTCAGGTTTGAATAATCGTCGGAACCAATGAAAGAGGTGGGGGTGTGGTCTGTGGCCGGCTCGTCAAGTTACCGTGGCGCGGAGAACTCTGCAAAACAAGAGGCTGAGGATTGCGTTAGAGGTAAACCAGTTCTCGCCGGAGCCCGGGGAGGGAGCGTCGCTGTGGTCTGCGGCTGCTGTGAGGGACTCTGAGGAGAAGCTCGAGCAGGCAAGAATCCCCTCCGAACCCTCGGGCTCGTGGGCTCGCTGTCCCCCTTCCCTCAGGGCCGCCTCCGCGGTCTCCGCTCTCCGGCTTTCGGGGCTCGGCCCGGCGGGCGGCGAGCGGAGTTGGGGTGCGGGCTGGCGAGGGCCGGGGCTGTGGGGGGCGGGCGGAAGGCGGGAAGCTCGCCGGGCCCGGTTCCAGGAGTTTTTTGAATGTCGGTCGCGAGGCGATGAGCGCAGTCTCCGAGGGCGGCTGGCGACACGGCAGCCGGGGGGCATTTCTGTCAGGGAGCGGCTTTCGAGGGCGCGCGCGGCGTCCCCGGCCTCGGCAGAGGGCGGCGGCCGCGGCGTCTCGGGCCCCGGAGGAACTAGCGGAGCCCGCGTGCGGGGTGCTCGGCCGCGGCTGTGCGGGCCGGGCCGGCCGGGGGGCGGGGGCGCGGGCGGGGCGGGCGCGGGTTTGCGCGGGAAGCTGCGCCCCGCGGGTGCCCGCCCTGGCGGTCGCGGGCCCCGCGCCGACGGTCCGGCCCTCTCCCCGCCAGGTAGACGCCGTGCTGCCGCCATGGGCAAAGGAGACCCCAACAAGCCGAGGGGCAAAATGTCCTCCTATGCCTTCTTCGTGCAGACCTGCCGGGAAGAGCACAAGAAGAAGCACCCGGACTCCTCCGTGAATTTCGCCGAATTCTCCAAGAAATGTTCGGAGAGATGGAAGGTGAGGCCGGAGGGTTTTCAGGTGTGTTTTCGGCTGAGGGCCTTAAGCGGGCAGCTAACTTGTAAGTTTAAACTTTTTTGGTGACTTCCCCAAATTTCTGAAGAGATTTAAGTGGACCGTTTTAGGTTTTTGCTTAAGACTACACAAGCTGTTAACTAAGGGAAATGTGGCCCTTAAAGAGGATCTTGGTGTTTGGAGTTGCATAACTTACAAGTTTGCTGTATTTTCTTCGGATTATTTTATGCCCACAGACCATGTCTGCAAAGGAAAAGTCGAAGTTTGAAGATATGGCAAAAAGTGACAAAGCTCGCTATGACAGGGAGATGAAAAATTATGTTCCTCCCAAAGGTGATAAGAAAGGAAAGAAAAAGGATCCCAATGCTCCTAAAAGGCCACCGTAGGTTTTTTTTTTTTTTTTAATCAACCAAATTGCCCCTTGGATTTTTTCCTTCAGTTTATTAACTCTGCTGTTTCCTTTTAGATCTGCCTTCTTCCTGTTTTGCTCTGAACATCGCCCAAAGATCAAAAGTGAACACCCAGGCCTATCCATTGGGGATACTGCAAAAAAATTGGGTGAAATGTGGTCTGAACAGTCAGCCAAAGATAAACAACCTTATGAACAGAAGGCAGCTAAGCTAAAGGAGAAATATGAAAAGGTACATCGTCCTTTTCTCTTTTAAAAGCTGAGATTAAAATTAGATGGATATTTTCTAAAGAAGCATGTTGGAAATAGGTATGAACTGTAGAAAGCTGGGAAATTTAGTTAATCTTATATTAATGGTTATCAGTTATGTTGTGAAAGGGTCTAATGAAAATTGTACACTGAAGGCAACACAGGGTAATTGAAACCTTTTCTTTTGATGGAAACCAGAGTTTGTAGCACTGGATTCTTGCATATAGACTCATTTGTAGTTACTGTAGTTATTGTAAGTCTGTTTTTTAAAAATGGAGCGCCAAATATGTAGAATTGTGTCTAAAATGTGAAGGGTGGCGGCTGACTACCTGAGGTAAAGGGAAGTTAGTGAAAGTACTGATACTGATCTAATGTTACCCCTGAAATTTTACATCATAAACTTTTTAAAGCCTAGAGGGAACAAATACTCTTAAAACTGATTACCTTTTTAGACAGTGGTTAGGGGTATTGGTCAATAATCTTAGATTGTTTACAACAAAGTGGTTTTCACAGTTGAGTAATGATACCAGATGCTGATTTTTATTTTTTTGACAATATTTCAGGATATTGCTGCATACCGTGCCAAGGGCAAAAGTGAAGCAGGAAAGAAGGGCCCTGGCAGGCCAACAGGCTCAAAGAAGAAGAATGAACCAGAAGATGAGGAAGAAGAGGAAGAGGAGGAAGAAGATGAGGACGATGAGGAGGAGGAGGAAGATGAAGAATAAATGGCTGTCCTGTAATGATGCGTATGGAGTGTGTGTGTATGCTCAGGCAATTGTTTTGCTAAGAATGTGAATTCAAGTGCAGCTCAATATTAGCTCAGTATAAAAACTGTACAGATTTTTTGTATAGCTGATAAGATTCTTTGTAGAGAAAATACTTTTACAAAAAATACAGGTTGTAGCTTTTTGAGGGGCTACTACATACAGTTAGATTTTAAAGCTTCTGATTGTTGAATGTTCTAAATATTTAATGGTTTCTTTAATTTCTTGACTTGTGTATTGGTAGCACAGCAAACTGATAGGAATTAGTATCAATAGTAAATTTTGGGTTTTTTAGGATGTTGCATTTTGTTTTTTAAAAAAAATTTTGTAATAAAATTATGTATATTATTTCTATTGTCTTTTTCTTAATATGCTAAATTAACTTTCACTTTAAAACAAAGAACAAGGACTGGAGCAGTGTCAACTTTTTTATGTTTCTGCCTGTAGTTCTTAGACACAGTTGATTTAAAAAGTGTTTTGAGGCCTAAAAGAAAACCAAACATGCCTATATTCCAGCGTGTTCTTTAAAAATCAATCTGGAATTCAGTGAACTTTAAAAATTAATCTATGTAGTTCTACAGGAGGATTTTAAGTTTTCTTGATATTTCTTCTGTTCATTCATTAGCTAACTTGTTCCTCAGGGTTTTGGTGTTTTCTTTTTAACCTAACACTTTGTTTTTTGGGGAAATTTCTCTTTAAGAAGACAAGGATGTGAATCCATACCTAAAAGCACATAAACTTTAAACAAGAATCACTAACAAGTTCAAATTTTCTTTTAAATTGAACTAGTTCAAGAATACCAGAGTAGATTTAGAATTAGTCACCCCTTGTCTGTGGGTTATAAGACCCCCAGTGGATGCCTGAAACCGCCCTTAGTACCAAACTATATATACTGTTTTTTCTTATATGTGCATAGCTATGATAAAGTTTAATTTATAAATCAAGCACAGTAAGAGATTAACAAAAATAAAATAGAACAATTGTAGGAATATACTGTAATGTGTGAATGTGGTCTCAATATTTTTACTGCACTGCTGGTAACTAAAACCACAGAAAGTGAAACTACAGCAAGGGAAGACTGCTGTATATCTTTTAAAAATCAGTTTGGTCTTAAGCTTTGAAATTCTGTATAGCCTAAGAAAGCATTTGAGATGGTTATGATATCCTATGACTAATTTAACTGAATTTCACTAGGGTTTGTATTTACAGGGGAGGGCAGGTATTAGGAATGCTTGGTTGAGGAAGAAGTTGCTAAAACTATTAGGAATAATTATTAGGTTATTAGTGAAACTTGGCAATCTGTTGGCTAACTGCATATAGCAGCAAACTTTTTGTTGACAATTTTATAGTTAAACTTGACAATCTTGGTTACATACCAGGTTTTAAAATAGAAGTCAATATTACCCAACAATGGAAGTTTTGGTTGTCACTTATGTCATATTTGGTAAGGATGATTTTATTTCTTAAACAGGAAATACTAACCAAAGTTTTGTTCAATAGAATTCAGGTATTAGCATAATTACCAGAGCAAATGGACTCAAGTAAAGTCTTTAACATCTTTATGATTGCTCTCTATTAATGTAATCCCAAACTTTGATTGGGATAGGCCTCCCAAAGCCATGAAAGAACTGTTAAGTTTGCCTATATAAAAAATAAGAAATCTCTACATTCAAACTTGGGATTTTCACTGATCACAAAATGAAAACTAATTTTCAGTGTTTTCTAGTGTTAAATGACTTAATACTCTGAAACATTTGGGGTAAGGTATATTAGAGATATATCTATGTCAGGATCCCAGCCCCTTAGTTCTACCAAATAAATGCTAGCAGTATGAACTTTACCTCAGAGGTTACTTCTCCTATGGGGTCAATAGCTACTTCATGGTGTTTCAAGAGTCTCGTGCTCTGATGACAGCCAGGCTGGAGAGTCTTCACAGTGTTTTAATGATAAGAATGTTAAAGTATTTTGAAATGGTACCCACTGCACAGAAGAGATGTTAAATAAGAGTTTCTAAAATTGAAATAGAGTAGTAGTCTGTTTCCTTAAGAATTTCTAAGTACATAAATTAGACCCAAGAGGCAGACCTGTGAGTTCCTTGTCACCTTTCTTTTTGAGAGTCTTTGTGACTTCCTTCATTCTGTTCTCTATATCTTAAGTTTCTAAGCTAAGAACAACTCATTCTTTTAATCAAGAGCTGCTCCAGAATAACCTCAGGATTTGTGATGGGTCCTGCCTGGCTCATGTTTGATATTCTGTAAGAGTGGATCAAAATTCCAAATCTTGAAAGACTAAACCAGGAAATTCTCAATAATCATGACTTGGTGACTTCAAGGAGTGAATATGTTGGAAAACACTGAAATGAAGGTAAGAATTAAGTCCTATCCCAGATCAGCCACTATTAGGAGGTGTGTGTGAAAACCTTTTTTTTTAAGAATATGTAGTGGATAGTTTATATTTTTTATTGATTCCTGGATACCTTGTTCTCTCAGGGGGCAACCTGAACAATGCAATAATTTATCCTTCAAGAAAGACGTAATCATAATGTGTGTGTGCTTATTGGTATTACACACGTGGAAGCTTACTATTAATGTATACAAGTATATTTTTCTCCTTAATCTCATCATTTTGGAGATCTCAGTACAACAGCTGTCACATTCTTTTAGTTACCTGTGTAGTATCCCATTGAATAGATCATAATTCAACCAGTTCCCTAAGGATAATTATGTATGCATTTTTTTCCTTAAAGAAAAATGTTGGTGTGAATATCCTTGTATGTGATGTCACACATGAAAAAAGTCCTGTAAGTGGAGTACCTGGGCCAACGGGCATGCACATTTAAAAATTTGCTAGTTAAAATAGCTAAAACTTAATATATACCAAAAACTTGCTCTTGTTCTGCTAAAATTGCTCTCAACAGAAGTTGGACTAATGCTCCACAGCAATGCATGTTTTGTAGTTCCTGTTTCCTCATCTCAGCAACATAGTAGTTCTCAAACTTAGTCTTTGTTAATTCTGATATGTATGTAAATTGTTTTTCCTATTAGGAGTTTAGTTATTTTTTATGTTTAAAAGCCATTTGTGTTCTTTCCTGTGGTGTTTTCTCATTGGTCTGTTTATTAATAATTCATGTGTATTAAGGAAAATGACCCTTTGTGACACGTAAATATTTTTCTCTGTCATTTGTCTTTTGACTTTATGATGCTTTTTTCATGCAGAGGTTTCTTATTTTTATGTAGGCAAATTTATCAGTTCTTTCCCTGATTTGTTTTTTTGGGAGGCCTTTCCCACTCAAAGATTATAAAACTGAAAGACCATAAAAACAATTGTACATTGGTTTCTTTTTTTAAAAAATTTAATTAAATCTTTGATCCTTCTGGAATTTATTTTGGTGCAAAGACTAAGGTGGGGGCTCAAATTTCTTTCCTAGTATCAGTCACTACTTTTGTTTTTTCATATATAAAAGCAGGGATGGGTTAGAAGATCCTAAAGTCCCTTAGGTAGCAAAGCACTCACTGCAAACTTGGCCAATAGATGACAGTATGCTTTTTGGTAAGTATTTAGCCTTTTCACAGCATCGTTTACTTTAAACAGTAAATCATAAGCTTGTCTGAGAATTGTACAACATCTTAAACCTGACTTTTGATTGCTATATATATCACTAAAAATGTTTTACAAGGCAGTAGTGATATTATTTCTTGGAGAATAGCAAGAAGAAAGCTAAAGGGGTTGTTAGCCATGGCATAAGATTTAGTCCTTTAAAATGGAACTTCATACCTTTCTAGAAATAAGCATTTGGGGATTAGTTCTTTATGAGATTCTTACTAAGAGACTTGACATTTTTAGGATATTTATTGACATTAGGAAATGCAGACCTATAGAGACTAGACAGGGAAAAGGGCTGGATGTCGTGAAGTGAAGGAGCCTATGGGAAAGTAAGCTCCCCAGGAGTTTGAGGCTGCAGTGAGCTATGATGACACCACTGCATTCCAGCCTGGGCAACAGCAAGATGCTGTCTCAAAAAAAAAAAATGTGAGGGCGGTGAAATTTGTTTTTGTATACTCTTGTACCCTTAGTGCCAAAAACAGTGTTCTATGTATATTGATAAACATACAAATACTTGGGATAAAGGGAACAGCTTAGTCATGTTGCTCGATGGAAGTGTAGGATTCTCAGATCTCCCAAATTTTCAAGTGGAACCAGAAATCTATATTTAAAAAATTGTGAAATCTGAATTTTAAATACAGCATTGGCAGTGAATTCAAAATTTCAGGTCAAAGAACAAATGTTTATGGTAGAGATTCTGCACAAATGTCATCAGTTTGCCACTTCTATATAAATTGTGTAGGTAAATAAAAGATTATTAATAGTAAGTTTACTTGAAGCAGGTCAGTTGATAAAGTTTATGTATACCTTACAGCTAAGCATTGTTTTTATAATTAAGAAACCTTTCTTGCCCTGATAGAAAATTCAGCTTTTTATCCTGCAGTAAAGGTAAATATAGACAGGTTTCTTTTTTTTCTTCTTCATGTCAGATGGGTTATGTGCCGACGTCTTAACAAAGATTGAGGGAGGCACATCTCACGCATGTGCATGAAAACCCAGTCATGCTTGTGAACTACAAAAAGATCCAGACAGAAGTTTCAATGGAACTTCATTGTGTTACTAAGCCTTTATTCTTCAGAACTTAACAGTGCAGACTTCTTTTAATGAGCCTCATCCTAGGTGTTACTACGTCTATAGAATAGTGACTTAGGAGCACAACTGGACTGTCACATTTAAAGGAAAGAAAAATAACTTTTGAGCAGTATGTAGCTTACATTTCAGAACTGGAAATGGCCTTCATATCATTTAGTCCAGTCTCCTTTCTTTAGAAAGAAATGGCAACCAACTTGGACATTGTCCTAGGGCAGGTAAGAGAGAGTAAAACTCATTCACATTTATATAATTCTTTAGTTCTTCACATTTTTCCAAAAAATTACATGGTTTATGCAAAAAAAAACAATTGTAAAAATATAAAGGGAAAAAACAAGATTATGAAAAATTAAAAGTGAGGTGGTGAATCAGTTTGAATAAGGCTCTGTTTCTCTTACTGGTTTGGTCATACCAGACAACTTATAACTGCTGTTTCCTCATCTGTAAAATTTGAAATTTTTTTGAGGATTAAGTGAGGTAATACATTTATCCTATTGGCAAGAGATAGTAAATGCTCAATAAATATTAGCTAAAAGCATATACATACCAAGGTATATGAGTTAATACAGGTGCTGATAGAGTATCAGATTCAGTTCTGGGATTCTTGACAGTCTAGGTGGAGAAGAAAATTGTTACATGGAAAACACATGTTTTTAGGAGAGTTTTTCCTAGCACCAAATGTAAATTCATCCCACAGGGTTCTAGGCATATTGAGTGCTGGAATTGATTGTCTTTGACCCCAATACTGAATTTGTGGACTTGGACAAGTTATTTAACCTCTCATGTATAAAAGTGCAACTTGATGTATATTTACTTTTAGTTGCTTTTGATATTTATAAAAGGTCTGAATGAAGTCTTTTAGGAATTATCTTTTTCACTTAACCCTATATTACTGAAACTTGTTTATAACTAGTTTATTCATATCACAATTCATCCACTCTCCTGTTGATGGGCATTTAGGTTGCTTCCAAGGTGTTTGCTATTACAAATGGTAGTGCTATAAAAATTGCTGTATAGATCTGGTACTCAAGTGCACTCCCCTCCACTGACCTGCCTTGTAAATTCCAGCTGTTTTAGAAGCCCCAAACTCCCTCTCTGCCTCCTCAGCTCAGGGATATCACCACTCAGCTCCACTCTTTGTATCATGGTTGGGAACATTCTCCCCAAAAAACAGACATGGTGAACCTGAGGTTTACCCATGTATTTCCCTTCTTTTAAATATCAGTCTGCTTTGACTGTTACCCAATTCCTGAAAACAGTTGCTTCATATATTTTGTTGTTTTATGGTTTAGGATAGGATAAGTCCAATACCAATTACTATGTCATAGCCAGAAGTATAAGTCTATTCCTCTCTATTTTCTACTAGAAGTTCTAATTTTGTTTTGGGCTTTTAATCCTTAATACAACTGGAGTTTATTTGCCCCAGGAGAAATTTAAAGATAATTTAAAGGATGCACTATCTGAGATATTCTTCAAGATGCACTTAGTTCTATCCAAGAATTGAACTGAAAACTACATTCTGCACAGGCTATGTGATTGGCATGAGGTGGAGATAATTTTTTCCCTTAAGGTAATCATTTCACCCCCAGTTTCTTTAACTTCTGGTCTTCATTTCTTCACTTGTAAAGTTGGTGGGGGGGAGGTAATGATATCTGATATATGAAACACATGCACACACACAGTATTTACGGAGGTCTGCAACATAGCTGTCTTACTCTTCTGATTAAAGACAGATTTTAAGACTTTGAAACTTGAATAATAGTTAACATTTATATTACCTTGACTATGTGCCAGGAACTATTCTAAGCACTTTAGGTATGTTAACTCTTTAAATCCTAATGACAGCCCTATAAAATAGGCACTATTATTTCCCCCATTCTACAAATGAGGAAACTGAGGTATAAGAGGTTAAATAATTCATACCCAAGGTCATACAGATAATTCATAGTGGAACAGGGACTCGAATACAGACTTTATAGAGTCCACCATACTGAATATACTGCCATTCAGTTGAGCAGATTTTAATATTCTATTATGAAAATTAAGGAGCCCTCCATCTACCTCTGCTCAGATGTAGGCCTGAGGCCCAATTCATTCAGAAAACAAATCTACCAATGTTCTATTATGAGCATTTTATAACCTTAAAAATCAGAATTAGAAAGCAATTATTGGATCTAATTTAGAGAGTGTCTTTTTAATCTCAAGTTCCAGGTATAGTGGTCCCCCAAAACAATTCTCTCTTCTGTCCAGTTTCTTACAACAGATTGTTTCTAATGAATAAGATACACTTTCGTAGTGCTCAATACTTTTTGGTGGCTCTCACATGGAATAATTTGCATATATCTAAACTATTGGCCTACTAGATATCTGGCTCTGGTCTGGTTAGGTACCTGCCATGTTTTCCATTGAATTGTATATGGAGTGTTTTTTCTTTTCAATTACATTCTGTCCAGAAATGAAATATATTTCAAGATCCCTGTAAGAGACTATCTTAAGAAATAAGTGAGCCCCTATTTAGCCTGGTGCTGTCACTTTTTCAATTTTCTTAGCCTACCTCTACAGCACTTAAGAATTGGGAGACATGACATTAAGTCAGTTGAGACAAATCAACACAGCCACTTACTTGAATCTGTTAGCAGTCATGTCTTCTCTTGACGTGTTGTGTTTTGTACCACAGGTCCTATGGACTATGTCTAATCTATGTCTAATTTCATTTCTCTTCTCTCTACTCACTTATTCTGTCAGGTTGTAAAGAATTTTGATTTAAAGACATTTTTGCTTCTAGTAAGAAATTATATGGTATAATCCACTACTAAGAAAGATATATGTTGCTAGGGTTATTTTTTATAATTGGATAGGTGACTTTAAAAAATTGCTATACATAGGCAAACAGGTAAAAATAAACTATGTTTCCTTCCTACAGATATGTTAAGATCTGAGTATTCTAAGCATGTGTAACAGAATTCTAACACTCTAGCACATACATACTCAACTATGGTTTATAATATTTTAGCTATTAAGTGTATCTTGTAAACAATAAAATCAAGTAATTCTTTCAAATGTGCAGTGTTTAGATTTAGAAATAATTACAAGTAATGAAAAAACTCATGGATTAAAATACAATATTTTATTTTTTCTCACCTAAAAAACAAGCAACCCAGAATTAAGATATACATAAACTTCTCAAATTTACCCTAATAAAATTTTGAATATTTATACAATTTCTACAGAAACATACAGTGTATCAAAATCTGCATAAATCAAATTTATAAAATGTGTAGAAATGCATAGTGATATTATCAACTTACAAAGCAAGGATATGGGAATTATTTCCAAAGCAGCCTACCGTAGAAAATAGTCATTATGGCAGCAGCTTCTGATGTTTTTTGTTTGGTAAGGTTTCTGATTTCAATATATAGAATCATATTCATAGAGTATCTTAATGAATTGCACAAAATACCCATTTAAAATTTACATGCACAGTTCATTGCCACCTTTCTTAGGCCTATGCATAGTTAACAAGGTTATAATCTACTCAACTTGCAAAATGGAGCCTACTTGCAAACACAAGTAAAGTATCAATTCTCTTAGTTTCTTTTTTATGGTTGATTTGTTTTGCAAGTACATAAGCATATAAATGTATTCCTTTTAAACATCTTTAGAGATGAAAGTTAAAATGGTTGATCACAGATCAGTAGCAAAATACAAATTGACAATTCAAAATTATAAATAAAACTCTGTTGAGGATGTTTAATTTTGACTCTCCAAATTTAAGAGCTAAGCTTGGAAGAAACAAATTTGCAGGCTTTTCTGTTAAATGTAAGTTTTTTCTTTTTTACGCTTTAATTAAAAACATTTCCCTCTTAAATTAAAAAAAATATATATTTCCCTCTGGCAGTAGTTTGTGAATTCCTTTCATTGTAATGACAACATGATTGCAAGATCAATAATGCTTAATTTACTTGCCATTCCCCACCTTATCACATTGTTTTATTAAGCACTCAATTTAGGCATTTTAATCTTTCGGGTGACAAAAGATATTTATTTAGAAATTAAAATCTAATTAACCATTTGTAGTATTTGGTTCTCCTATAGTAGGTACTATCTTAATAAATGTTTAAATCCAAATAAATCTTTTCACTGGAAAAGTACTAATAAAAATATGATTCCTCAAAAGAAATTAAGAAACACTAGGGAATTAACACCCAATCTAACATTAAGTATTTAAACATTTGCTAATGAACTATATTCCTAAATAGTCTTTTTTTTTAAATTTTAAAAACATGCAGGGAATTTCATTTGGATGAAGATAAAAATGAAACATCAATTCACTCTTGGATTCATAGGTTGCACAGCTTAGGTTATAATGCACAGGAATTTTATAAGGCTTAATCTAATAAGGGCTTGGAAATTCTTCAGTCAGAATGAACCTTTGACATGTTTATAGTGGTGTTTTGTTGTTTTTTGTTACTCCCCTTTCAAGTTTCAAAATTGAGAATTATTTATAGTTTTCTATAGTGACAGATACTGAAGAAAAGTAAATCCCAAATGTTAGTGGACAGTTTCTCTAGTTAGAAGACTCCTTTGCAATCCTAGGTGTTGGCATGAACAGAGGGCACTGGGAATGCCAGCAGGTAAGGAAGATAATGCCACACAACTTCAAACTCTCTGGAATAACTTGGGATGTTCCATATTATTTCTTTTTTAAGCTAAATAACATTCAACTTCATAGCAAAGGGCAGCACATAAATTCATTTCTGAGTAGTAAAAGTATTCCCCATACAGGTGACAATTCCATCATTACCATCCTATAAATTTCATCAAAAGCTCTTGAAATATATACTGAGAAATGAAAGAGGCACTAAATGTGTTGAAATTCACCTTTCAAAAAAGCAGCATGACTGTGAAGGAAGGCCACCTTGGCTAATAACCTGTGGCAGTGCTTCAAAAAGATGTAAAATTAAATAAAGACACAACAGGTTGATAATTACCAATTCATATATGAAAGTCCGGTTACTCCAACCTTTCTTCAAGTGTGTTTAAAAAAAAAAAAAAAATCAAACTGCCTTTCAGACCCCTGAGTGTAATCCCAAAGAAGACAACATGCTTTTAACTCTATTCTAATAAAACAGAGCTAAAGGCACAGATTACCAACATCATCTAAAAACAAAACAAAAAAGATGTAAACATCTACAAAGTTTAAGGTAAAAGCAGTTTTGTAAACAGTAACTGCAGATGATAATGTTATTGTAAAATCACAGTTTATCAATGTCCTTCAAACTGATCAGGAGGTTCTGGGTTTGGAGCTGTACAGAGTTAATAATAATAGTTGCAGCAGGTTTCAGGCGGTTTTCAGTCCTGTATAAATTTACTTGTCAGTAGGTAGGTTATTGGTTTCTTTTATTCTTTCTAAACACTATGAATGTTATTCATTTCCCACTTTTGAGTCATTTTATTGGAGTCACAATTGGAGATGAATACTTGATGTAGGACCTCTGAGCGATCTAAGCACTTTCCTGAAGGAATGTGAGTAAATTTGTGCAGGTTCTGGAAAACACAGTAAGGAAAAAGAAGTTTTAAAATTTGGACTCTTGATATCACTGACATTAAAAGAAGTTGTTACCTGACTTTCCAAAGAAGACAATTCAAACAAATGGATAAGCTTATACCAACCATACCTCAGACTTTGCATTTCTGGTGATTGTCAGTCTTCTAAGTAGTCCTAAGTTCTTTTATTAAGTCACAATATACTGCTGGTACCTCAAATTCAATGTATACAAACCTAAATTCATTATCTTCTCCTCCAAACATACTTCTCTGGTTCCTATCTTGGCTAATGACCATAACCAGTTGTCCAGTCCTCAGGAAATATCGTACTTTCCCTCATTCGTTCATATTACAGCAGCCACTGAAGAGTGATATTTGCAACGTCTCTGGTTTATATCCCTTCTCATCCCCACTGCAGATGCGCTAGGTTAGCTCTCAGCGTGTGTTGTAGGTTTCTTCAGTTATAGTTCAGGGCTTCTCAAAGTGTGGTCCTCATTGGGTCTGTAAGGCTGAAACTATTTTCATAATAATACAGAGACCCCATTTGCCCTTTTTACTATTTATTTTGATATTCATACTGATGGTGCAAAACCAATGGTAAAGAAAACTGCTGGGGCCTTAGCATGAATCGAGCAGTGACACCAAACTATGCTAGTACCTGTAGCTGGATTCTTCACTGCCACACACAGTTAAAAAAGAAAATGCCAGTCTCACCTAAGGATGTCCTTGATGAAGTGGCAACACTTATTAATTTTATTTAGTCTTGACCTTTGAGTATACTTTTTAAAATATTCTATGAGGTGGAATGGGAAATATGTGTAAAGTACTTCCACATAATGAAGTGCAATGCTTGAGGATACCATACATTGCTACCACTTAGTAAGTTGTGCAGAACCAAAGAATAATTGCCACAGTGATCTGAAAAGGCTATTCCATTACCCCTTTCTTTTCCAACCACATATTTGAGTGAAGCTGGATTTTCTCATATACATCAACTAAAACAATATACTGCATCAGAATGAAGGCAGAAACAGTATGAGAATCTGACTGTCTTCTATATTAAATCAGACATTAAAGGGATTTGTAAAAACATAGAATAATGCCATTCTCACTATGTTTATGGAAAAATATTGTTATTTTTCATTAAAAATGTTATTTAGATTAAAATGTGATAGGATTATTATTGTTACTTTTGCATGAATTAATATATAAAAATTTAACAAACTTCCCAGCTTTAACTTCTAATTCTGGAAATATTGTTAGTGATAACCTACGTAAACAAAAGCTGTTTGGGCAAGTTTCATTAATTTTTAAGAGTATAAAGGGAATCCAGAGGCCAGAAAGTTTGAAAACTGCTGCTTAAGCTGATCTCCTGGCTTCATCAGTCTATACTTTACATGTTTTCAAAATTATTTTCCTAAAAGTACCCATTGTTTTTGATCACCACCTTCCTCAAATAATGTCAATCGCTCTCCAAAACTTACAAAATGAAGTTCAATTTCTTTCCTATGGAACACAAATCAGTGATACCGGATTAAATGTGATTCTTAGAATTGCCTATGCATTTTGGTGCCATGCCTTTGTTCATCCAGTTTTCTTATTTATCATCCAAGGAAAGCTTTTTTATATTTTAGGACCTAGTGCAATGAAATAATTCCTCCTATTTTCCTTTTTGCTGTCCTATGGAATCTTGTTTATTTTTATTTTTGCATCTTTGTTTTCTCTGTCATTGTACTATAGTGCACTTGAACCTATTTTTTTGAAACGCCACACAGTGCACCACATCACTGGGCTTCAGCGCACATTTAGGAATGTCTAATACATAAATGTATATTCAGTCTTGTGTTCTCTAAAATATCTAAAATATGTTCTTTCCATTTTTTATCCATTACTTCTGCTGCTGCTTCTTCTTTTTTAAAGACTGGGTCTTGCTGGGCTCAAGTGATCCTCCTGCCTCAGCCTCCCAAGTAGCTGGGATTATGGGCATGTGCCACCACGCTCAGCTTTTATCCATTAGTTTCTGGTCTGCTAACCTTTTACTAATTTACTAATACTGTTATCACTGACCCCTACATTTATTGCTATTATTCATTATTCTTTGTGAAAATAAATGTTCTATTCTTTAGAGTTTATATTAATCTTCTCCTTCCTAACTTGTTACAGGAAAAAAAAATCAGCAGTTGATAACATGCTTACCACTTCATGGTAATTATCCACGAGTGACGATAGCAGGGAATATTAAGCTGGGTCGTAACAGTACTTCAAAGCAAACAAGTGCTTGCCTCACTCATGGAAAATGGTAACAAATACTAGGTGAGTAAACAACATTGAGAGTTGCCATGTTCTTTCGATTTGAGGCAGCTTTCCCAACGTATTGTTTCATAAAAATTTGATTTATTTTAGCCAAATTTAGGCTATGAAAACTATGCATAAATCCATTGTAATCCTCAACTTGCCACAGAGCTGTAAATACAGCTGAAACAGAAAAACCGTCCCAGCATGGTCAAGTGAATAACTAAATTTGACCTTTAAAGCAAGAAACTGGCTACATGTATCCTGTTGTATTCAGCAACCAACAATGATAAAGAAGTTATGAAAGGCTTCCTTTCGAAGTTTTATTAGTCTCTATCGCCACCTGCTGGACGACAAGAAATATTAACCAAATATATTTTACTTTAATGAATGTTTCACTTAAATTTTAAAAATCAGATTTTGATACAAGAACGATGGGGATGACTGCCTCACAGAACACCAGTTTTTCTGTGCTACTGAAATTGCAGTGGGTCTTCATAGACATATTTGTGAACTCATTACATGACAGTATTGTACCGCAGAACAAAAGTGATGCTTCATTATGGAACAGAGTCATTCAGTGCTCGGAAAAACCTATACAAATGACTAAATGAGAGGAAAATTCAAGCCAATGTGAATGCAAGTTTTAAGATTTACTCTTCTAAATTCTACATGCTAGGTGTTACTGAAAATGAAATAGCATATAATATTAATTCAGGCGTTAAAATGTAGAATACCTTGAAGTACTGCCATTCCTTAAATCCATTTAGATTACAGTGTGTAATCATAACTTTTGATCCATCAGTCCCCTTTGTCAAACACTGGTCATACTGCATGAGTTGATTTGCTTCATTGATTCTGAAAAGCTACAAAAAAAAGGAAGGCGGGAGGAAGTGAGGAAGTGAGTTAACTCCTATAATTAAACTGGATGACTAACTTATTTTTCTATAATTTTTCTGTGTGGAACTATCAGTCCACAGATAGGACTTATATTTATTTTGATGTTAGTGAAGACCTCTATTAAATGATTATGTTCTTTAGCCTCTAAGATACAGAATGGGTCATTAACACATACTTTTATGTACCAACAAGGTGAGAAAATGAAAAGCAGAAACAGACCTGATAATGTTTCACAATCTAAATAATATTTGCAAAAATTATTGTTAGGGAGCTAGGCTTAATAGTTATGGTAGTGACAAATATATACTCCCACCAGAATATATTTCAATTTCTTCTATTAGGTAGACATCATTTCTAGATTCTGATTGCTTATGTGAAAACCAATGCTGCTATTGTATCCATCATTTAAGTGAATGTTTTAACACTGTCAATTTTTCAGAGAATGTTTTACTTTATCAAAACAAACTTACCAAATTGAAAACCAAACTAAACCCTGTGATCAATAAACCTGGCAGCTTTCAACACAGACCAATTTAAACAGAAAAGTAAGGTGACAGGAAGGTGATTTACCTGATTCCCTCCCATCCTGTGGCAGGGTCCTAGTTCAACAAAGCCTCCATTTGTTCTCCCCATGCTATCGATGCAGTAAGCAGTTTCAAAGCCTCTGATCTAAAAAAAAGAAAAGAAAAGAAAAAAAAAGAACAAAGAAGCAAAAAGCAGGCAACGGTTTAATATTTAATAAACTCTAACATAAGAGTAGAAGTTTCATGTTAAATACTGCAGTTCACAGGGAAAATCTGGGTATGTACAGTGCCAGGTTATGACTGTATTGCCAGTCTTTAAGTAGTTTCGAGCATACTTTCTGAGAAGTTTTTAGTCATCTTTGAAATTATTTATGGTCTTGAAGTCAACATTAGAATGGGCTCATTCCAACTAAGGGCACTGGCCTATAAATTTCCATAAAATACCACAGAAGAAAAAATAGAATGATATGATTTCAGAATCGTGATAATTCATGTCAGTGAGAAGTGAATAAAGTGCAGCTACCTAACCACAGAAATAACTGACACTGGTTCTAGCTGTCGAGGGCAGGGAAGTGGCAGGTGCTGGAGGAGGGAGGGGACGTGGGACAGGCCAGAAAGCCACATGTGCACAGGCTGGGCAGGCAGCTGTGGTTGTCTAGTGGAGGGTGGTGGATGCTACCAGATGGGTTTTACCAAAATGTTTCCCCAAGAATTCTCCTTCACTCACACATTTCCACCTCTCTCTGCCTTCTCCCAAACTCAGACTCCGAACACATACACTTTGAGATGTGAAAATCTGCTGGTACTTACTTCTCCCCATTCCACATTTTTGGGTGGCAAAGGGTAGTGTGATGGGATATCATAAGCTATTTCTTCCATGAACCACTTGAAGCTTTTGCAGTTGTGATCTTCTCGAAATTTTTTCAGCTCCGATATATCCCCGTATGGTAATGCCTTTGATTCAGGACGACTGGCGTAGAAGTAGTCTTTGTATTCATCCCACCAGACCTCGACAACTCTAACATAATTCTGTGAAAAAGGAAATTAATGGCATTATGAAAAATATGAATAAATGTAACTCCATAAACAGCCTATGTTAGGCGCATGACTTATGAGCAATGTATAACAAACTCATTGCAAAAGGAGCTGGCCTTTAATTAAACAACAAATGCAAGTGAGCTAATGACTCGAATATGTTACCTGCCAAGGAGAAAAATGTGACGTATGCTCAACTAAACAGTATGAACACAGACTTTGATATTCCTGAACTGGAAGGTCATATATGCTAAGATAATATATTCTATTCTGCTAATAGAAGAAGAAACTGAACCCCAGAGAGGGTTTGTAAGAGCCTGGCTGGACACTGGTGCTGCTTCTCCTAGAACAATCTCTTTCTATTAGAACCACACTACTGGTATCTCTAGGGGAAAAAAAATCTCATTTCTGAAACCATGAAAAACAATAGCTCTGTTTAATAAAACACATTTTTGCAGGTGACTTTGTTGATCTTGTTACAAATAGATATATGTGATTACATCAATGTATACTTACTTGCTATAGTTGGGATGTGGCTTGTCCTGACCAAAATCATGTTAAAATTTGCTCCCCAATGTGGCAGTGCTGGCAGGTGGCACCTGGTGGGAGGTTTCTGGGTCATGGGGGCAGATCCCTCATGAATAGATTAATGCCCTCCTGTGGGGATAAGGAGGTGAGTTCTTCCCCTCACAGGATTGGGTTCATTCTCATGAGAATGGGTTGTTAAAAAGAGCCTGGGTTCCTTGATTTCTCTCCCTGACTTCCTCTCTTGGCATGTGATCTCTTGCTCATACTCACTCCCCTTCTACTTTCTGCCAAGCGTTGCAGCAGCTTGAGGCCTCACCAGGTAGGGCTGCTCAATCTTGAATTTTCCAACCACCAGAAGTGTGAGCCAACGAAACCTCTTTTCTTTATAAATGACCTAGCCTCAGGTGTTCTGTTGTAGCAACACTAAATGGACTAAAACAGTACTCAATCCAGTCCCTTGATCTTCTACATCACGCATCAGCAAAGTTTCTCTGTAAAGGGCCAGATGGTAAGTATCTTTGGCTTCTTGGGCCAGAAAGTCTCTGCGGCAACTATTCAACTCTGCTGCTGTAGTGAGAAGGCAGCTATAGACAATATGCAAACAGATGAGTGTGGCGATGCTCCAAAACAACTTTACTAAAAATGGCTGGATTTGGCCTGTTGGCCACGGTTTCTGACCCCTGTTTTACAGATGGAGCAGGAATACCTAGCATACAGATTAAGGTTTTCCTAGGCTACAAGATAACTATCAAAGGATGAACATGCCCTCAGATGTATATTGTTGCAAAAGTCCAAGGGTTCAAATAGAAGATTTTTTTAAGTAGCAGCGTCCCAAAAGAACACATGATATTGCTGCTAAGTATTCTGAATCCTTGCAAATCCATACAAAATTAGACACAGGCCACGTCCTCTAGACACTAACAAACCTGAAGAGTCGTGTGGACACACGTAAGATCATGGCACCAAAAGGAAGGAGCAATGAATGGTTCGGAGGGAGAGGGCTGGGGTGGCACTGTGCTGCTCAGTACGGAGGGAGTGGCAAACGAGGTGGGAATGGTATTCGGGGAGAAGAGAAAAGCAGATGAAGTGTGGCGAGTCATAGAGCACTTGCAGTCCTGCAGGCAGTTTGTAATAACTGGAATGCAGGATTCACTGAGAGAAAACTTGCCTCAGTTTCTTCATTTTAAGATGAGAATAATTAGAGCCCTTACCTCATAGTGTGTTGCAAAAATTAAGGAGTTAATCTATATACAGCATTTAGATTTGTGCCTGTTACATACTAAGCACTCGATAAGCGTTAGCTATTATTAATGTAATTTAAGAACTGTGAATTTTATCCTTGAGGTAACAGCCATGAAGAAGCTTCAAGCAATAGCTGACATTAGAGTGAATCTGCAGGTGAGTGACACTGGTGGTGCGTGGAGGGTGGACTGACAGTGCGCACGGGGACAACGGCATGGACGCAAGAGCCACTGTGAGGGCCTGGTGAACGGGCGGGTGAGGGAACAACCCTAACATGCCCCCTAAAGTTTCATTCCTGAGCAAACACAGAATACAGGGAAAGGAATCGCTTTTGAGGAAAAGTTAAAGTTCAGCTTTGACTGTGTTGCATGAAACACTAAGGGACATCCAAGAGGATAATTCTAGAAGGCAACTGGCTATAGAGGCCTGGGGCTGAGAGGAGACATATGGGCTGGATAAACAGATCCAGCCCCTGGCACCCTGGTGGCTCAAGTGGATGGTGTTGAACTGGAGAAAACAAAACACTGGTAGGCACTCATTAAGTGTATGCTAATTTCACATTTATTGAGAAGTTTTTATGGCATCTAACATTTTTGGAGTTAATTTTTAGAGTGCATAAATATTTCCCTCTCAGCTCTTTTCCTTTTCCCTGCAGGACAGAACTTGAATCAAGTTGGCTGTTCAACAGTTCTTTGTGACCGTGGGTCCAACTCCAAGGGAGTTTCCTGCAATGCCAGCCACGCCTGATGCTGACATAGTGCTGCCTTTGTCCATCACAGACATTCAAATCTCATCTCCTGCCGTAGCTGCGCCTCCATGTGGCCAATTAGAAAGATGTGTTGGTTCCTAAAGCCTTCCTGTCTCTACTTCCGTTATCCATTTCCCTTTTGTGAACTGTCCTAAGTTGCATCTGCAGCCAATAATAAACTTCCTTCTGCTTTTAAGGGCTCCAGAAAATGAGGGGCATCAGAGTCACACACCTCTTAGAATTTGCAAAAGCTGCCCAACGAAAAGGAACTTCCCAGTTGCTTTGCCAGGGATAGAGGCCTTCATCCTCCAAGGAGTGGGATGTTTGGCCTTCTGTAAGAAGCTTCCTTGGTTTGTTCCAGAAATAAATGTCAGCCCTGAGAGTGACTAGTCTGCAAAGAAATGCTGAAGAACTGGGTGACCCGGCCACGCTGGACCATCGCCAGATCAGTATCTGCTTCTAACACTGCCCTCCTGGCCAAACACGGCTGCGCTACATTCTGTTTCAGGAACCAGGAAGAGAGAGCCACAATGCAGAGAATGGTGGGAATCAGTAGAAGGAACTAGAATTATGATTTATTTTCTAACAATTGTCAGTGGGAAAGAAACCGGGGGGACGCTCATCCCACTGAAGCAGAGTCCTGTGCAGTGTAAGTTAAACTTGCATTTTATTTATAAGTAGAATTTTTTTTAATTTAAAAAGTTTTCTAAAAACTAATATTTTTGTCTATAGGTCCATGATTTTTGATAAAATACAGATTATCACTCCTAATTCTACAACTACGGTATAGGTCGGAGGTAAGATTTTAATTAAATAATCATAGTGAAATAGTTATTAAAACAATTTGGATGTCCCAATAAAAAGTGTCATAGTGGAAATTTCCTCTATTTTATGTGAGAGAGATGGAGAATTTGGAGACAATGCAATAAAAGAAAGGATATTCACATTAATTTATAAATCTTTGAGGGACAAGAGATATTAATCTTTTATACACACTGTTCAAAAATTTGACTTTGTTTACAACACAAACTCCTACTATGATTACCTTAATTTTTAAAAACTAAATAAACATTTTATTTGTGTAAAAAACAGAAGCTGGTATTTCCTTTTAACTACTTCCCAGCACAGGTGTCAGTCCTTTTTGAATTTATTCAAGATACATTCATGAAGAACATTCAATATAGGAAACTTAGTAGGAATGGGGTGCAATGGGAGGTGAGGTCCCCAAGACGGCAGAGTAGGAGACAGCAGCCTTCATTCCCCCGACAGAAAACCCCAACTGCAGACAGCTGTTCACAAACCAAAATAGCCCAGAGAGAGCTCCGGGGCCCATTAAAGAATCTGCAGCAACAAAGTGGAGTGAAAGAAACATGCACACAGCAAGGGTCGCTGGCGAGATCTGCCTGCTGGAGACACCAGGACACGGCTAGGAATGGAAAAGAAAGGCAGGCGCTACCAGTATCGCCACGCAGGGGGAACCACCACCGTTTCCAGAGGCTGCTCCACAGGGGACATCGGCATCTCTTCCACTGGAGCAGCAACAGCCATTCCCCTGTGGAACCCCAGAGAGGGGGAGGCAGCTGCACACCTCTGCACCACCCAAGAAGCAGGTGCTCTTGAGCCAATTTAGGAAAGGATCTGCACATCTCCCACGCCCCAGCGAGTCCTGACCCTGAAGCCGTGGCCACTCTGCTAGTGCCACACTGCAGACCTGGGCTCTGTGGCTGCAATGGTTCCGCCCACATCTCAGACACTGGAGCCATCGCCCTGGTGAGCTAGTTTGCATGCTGGGCCTCAGAGTCGAGCCCTCACTGCACATGCCCCAGCTCCAGGACCAGCTCAGCCACCAAAGAGATTTAGAGCCCACCCCAACCCAGCAGCTGGTGTAATCTACATACACCTGTGCTCCCACCATTCTTGGCTCCCCAGCTACTTTACAAGCATCTGAGCCTCGAAAACTACTACCAATGTGGCAGCGAAGTACCTGTCCCCAAGCACCTGCTCAGCCACCATAGAGAGCTAGGTCCTACTCTGACCCCAGGGCTGCTCTAACTCTGAACATGCCTGTGCTCCTATTCTCAGGTACCCTGGCTTTCCAGAAGCATCTGGCACCTTACATGCTGTTACCAATGTGGCAGCAGGGTGCCCATACCCCAGCTACCAGGGCTATTAGCACCTCAGATCCTAGAGCCACAGTCCCTCCACTTGTGCTCATGCTTCGGGCCTCAGCAACATGGCCACTCCACAGGCCCACGTGTGGGACATCGGTGCCACCACCACTGCAAGTGAGCCAACAAGTCAGACTCAGTGCAAAGGTGGATCCCCGCAGCCAAAACTCTCCTAGTGAGAGAAAAATAGATATGGTTGACCTTGACAACCATATCAACTGAATACCCCAATATTCTTCACAGCCACTATGGACATCCACAGCTTTAGTCATACAGGATTCCTGCAATCTTTGTCAGCACTGACCTCAGCAAGCACAGCTACACAAAGAATGCACAGCTGGCATCTTCACTGGTGCCAGAACTACTGCACTCCACCCACCAAGTGCCTCACACCACCCCCCACGTAGGGGAAAGTCTTTCCACACCAAAACTACAAGTCTGCAAGAAATGACTCGTCCACCAAATACACAGACATCAACATAAGGCAACAAGAAACATGACAAACCAAGAAGATATAACACCACTAAAAGAACACGATAATCTCCCAGTAGCACACCACCCCCCATTGAGATATATGAACTGCCTAACAATTCAAAATACTTGTTTTAAGGAAGCTCAGTGAACTTTGATAAAATACAGAGAAACAACTGAATGAAATCAGAAAAACAATAAACAACCAAAATGAGAAATTTACAAGAGAGATTGAAATTATTTTTTAAAAAAATCAGACAAATTCTGGAGCTGAAAAAAACAATGAATGAAATAAAAAATGCAACACAGGTATTAACAGCAAAATTGACTAAGCAGAAGAAAGAATCTGTGAACTTGAAGACAGATTATTTGAAAACATACAGGCAGAGGACAATAAAATAAAAAGGAATATAAAAAGCTTAAAGAATTTATGGGACAGCATCAGAAAAGCAAATATTTAAGACATAGGAATCCAATAAAGAAATGTGAGAGACAAAGGTGGGAAAATCTCATTTAAATTATAGCAGAAAACTTTCCAAATCTGGGGAAAGATATAAATATCCAGGTACAGGAAGGTCAAAGGTCTCCAATCAGATTTAATCCAAAGACTACACCAAGACATATTATAATCAAACTGTCAAAAATCAGAGACAAAAGGAAGATACTAAAAGCAGCAAGAGAAAAGCTAGCAGCAGATTTCTCAGCAGAAACCTTATAGGCCAGGAGACAGTAGGATGATATATTTAAAGTGCTGAAGAAAAGAAACTGCCAACCAAGATACTGTTCCCAGCAAAGCTGTCCTTCAGAATGAAGAAGATATAAAGACTCATAGACAAACAAAAGCTGAAGGAGTTCATCACTACTAGATCTGTTCTACAAGAAGTGCTAATGCAAGTTCTTCAAACTGAAAGAAAAGGATGCTAATTAGTAACATAAAAACATATGAAAGTATAAAACTCACTAGTAAAAATAAGTACACAGTCAAATTCAGAATACTCTAATACTATAATGGTGGTGTATAAATCACATATCTTTAGTATAAAGGTTAAAGACAAAACCATTAAAATAATAATAGCTACAATAATTTGTTAAGTGATATCCAACATAAAAAGATAGAAATTGTGAATTCAAAAACATAAAATGTTTTGGGAGTGTGAAATAAAATTGTAGTGTTTTTGTACACAATCAAAGTTAAGTTGTTATCAACTTAAAATAGCCTGTTATAAGATGTTTTATGTAGGCACCAAGGTAACCACAAAGCAGAAACATACAGTAGATACACAAATGATAAAAAGGAAGGAATCAAAGCATACCATTAGAGAAAAATCACCTAACCACAAATGAAGACAGCAAGAAAGGAAGAAAGAATCTACAAAACAACCAAAAACAATTAACAAATGGCATTATTAATCCTTACCTATCAATAATTACATTGAATGTAAATGGATTGAATTCCCCAATCAAAACACATAAAGTGGCTGAATGGATAAAAAGAAATAAACAAGACCCAACTATCTGCTGCCTACAATCGATTCACTTTATTTTTAAAGATACCATAAATTGAAAGTAAAAGTATGGAAAAAGATACTCCATGCAAATGGAAGTCAAAAGAGAGCAGGAGTAGCAATCCCAAAAGCACAGGCAACAAAAGCATAAATAGACAAAAGGAATTGTATCAAACTAAAAAGCTTCTGCATAGCAAAGTAAACAATCAACAAAGAGACAATTGAGGGATAGGGAACATATTTGCAAAACATATATCTGATAAGGGGTTAATATCCAAAATATATAAGGAACTCAAACAATTCAATAGTAAGGAAACATCCTTACTATTTAAAAATAGGCCAAGGACCTGAACAGACATTCCTGAAAACATACAAATAGGCCAACAGGTACATGAAAAAATGCTCAACATCAATATTCATTGGAGAAATGAAAATTAAAACCACAAGACATTACCTTACACATGTTAGAATGGCTATTATCAAAAAGATAAAAGATAACAAGTGTTGATGTCAATGTGGAGAAATTGGAACTTTTGTACACTGTTGGTAGGAATGCAGAATGGTGCAGCTACTACGGATAACAGTATGGAGGCACCTCAAAAAATAAAAAATAGAAGTACTGTATTATCTAGAAATCCCACTAATAGGTATAGATCCAAAGGATGTGAAATCAGTATGTCGAAGAGGTGTCTGCACTCCCATGCTCATTGAAGCATTATTCACAACTGCCAAGATATGGAATTAACCTAAGCATCCATCAACAGATGAATGGGCAAAGAAAATGTGGCATATACACCAATGAAATACTTTTCAGTCACACACAAAAAAGGAAATCCTGTCATTTTCCACAACATGAATAAACCTGGAGCACATTATGTTAAGTGGAATAAGCCAGGCACAGAAAGACAGATACTGCGTGATCTCACACATGTGTGGAGTGTAAAAAAGTCGAACCCACAGAAACAAAGAATAAAATGGTAGTTGACAGAGGCTGGGGGTTGGGAGGATTAGAGAGATTTTGGTCAAAGGACATAAAACTTCAGTTGACAGGAAGAATAAAGTGAACAGATCTATTATACATCATGGTGACTATAGTTAATAACAGTATACTGTATATATGAATATTGCTAAGAGAGATTTCTAGTGTTCTCACCACAAAAAATATGTAATATAATGCATATGTTAAATAGCTTGATTTAGCCATTCAAGAATGTATACATGTATTAAAACTGCTGTAAACTATAAATATATACAATATTTACTTGTCAGTTAAAAAAATAAGTTAAAAAATGGGGTACAATGAATAATCTTAAAGAACTACATGATATTAGGCTGGGTGTGGTGGCTCATGCCTGTGAGCCCAGCATTTTGGGAGGCCAAAAAAGGAGGATCACTTGAGGCCAAGAGTTTGAGATCAGCCTGAGTGACATAGCAAGACCCCGCTGTCTCTACAAAAAATAAAAAAATTAGCCAGGCGTGGTGGCATGTGCCTGTAGTCCCAGCTACTTAGGAGGCTGAGGTAGGAGGATCACTTGAACCCCAGAATTCAAGGTTACAGTGAGCTATGATCGTGCTACTGCACTCCAGCCTGGGCCACAGAATGAGAATTTGTCTCTAAAAAAAAAAAAAAAAAGAACACGACATCTCATGAATAAGTCTCGCGTAAGCTGAAGGTGAGAACCAGCATCAAATCTGTCCATTCCCTAAGCTGACATTTAAGTGGCTACTACAGTGTGTGGTACATAAATGTTAGTTCCCTATCTTTTGCCCCTTTTTAGCTAAAAAACTCACCTTTAGAGTTGGAGAAGAACCAACAGAAACAGGTGGAGGATTTCCTTGCCAGCCCTCGAGACGGTAGATGTGTCCAACACGAGAACAAGGGACAAACAATAATTTGCCACCACACTGCCATATCTACCAAAGGAAAACACATGTTGAGGAAGTTCTTTCAAAAGAAAAAAATAAATTTGAACTGAAAAATTTTGTAAATATAAATCTATAATCTAAATTAGATGCAATGTCCACATGGAATTCACAAACTAAATGAATTCTAAAATAATGTGCTTGGTTAAAAACTTGAATAATAACAAAGAAGGCAACAGGAAATACGGTAATAAACTGTTACTAAGGGGCCTCTTCCTGCAGAGTCGTGGCCTCTAGCAACTTTTTCCCAATGCAGCCTTGCAAAGCCATGCAGATTCTTCATTTCTAGCTCATCCATCATTCCCACTGCTAAAATATTTCTTACCTGGGTGATTACTATAATAACCTCCTAACTGGCTTCTTCCCCTTCAGCTTCCCTCTGCTTAACTCTATCCTTATTTATAGCAAGAGATTATTATAGCTGAAGGGCAGCTTTGGGTCGTGTTATTCCCTTGCTGAATACCTTTGATGGTTCTCCACAGCTTATCAAATCAAGTAAAAATCTGTTAACTCAGCATTAAAGGCTCTCTTCAATATGGTCCTAACAATTCTGTCCACTTTACCTTCTTAGATGTCTTCCTTATTCACGCTGCCTGATTCTGCCAGACTGTGCTCCCTGCTGTTTCCTGAATATGTTCCTCATGTTTCTTCCTTTCTACCTTCCCCGTTCTTTTTGCTTAGAATCCCCTCCCCTCCCTTCATCTCTGCTTATTGACAGCATCCCATCTTCCTAGTTCTGCCTCAAATTCTACCTCCAGCACAAGGCCGTCTGTTAGTCACACCCACTGAATGCCATTCTGCCTTCTTGTTCAATTAGGAATTTAAGCATAATTCTAATCTCTTCTTGCTGACTGTAAGATCCTTGAGACCAGAGACTGGGTCACCCCTCTTCTGTCCCTCACAGTGCCAAGCACAGGACATTTAAGACAAGAGGTAATGAATACCTGTTTAACTCAAGCTGTGACAAAGTTCTCTCTCTCTTTTTTTTGGAATGGGGGTGGAAGTGGGGGTTGGGGTGGGGTGGAGCACAGAAGGGAGTACTGCGCAAGGACTGCCTCAGCAACAGGGGGACAGGGGAGGTGCTGCAGGAAGACAGCTCCAGTGTCAGCCTGAGGAGGCACAGTCACTGTGGGGGTCTGCTTCTGTCTTGAGTCATCCTGTCCTATAGACAAAGGGTGACTAGTCAGTGGAGAGTCAACTGTGGCCCTAAGATATGCACACTCTCCAAAGGGCGTCTAGAATAAAAGGCTCCAGTGTACAGAAAGCATGGAAGGGGGAGGGGAGTATTTTCATTTCTGAAGTTTCTTGGCCACAATTTTGAGCTGAGCCCTGTAAATATGTGGTAAGTTTGAAGCTTGAATTTTGTTGTATTTTTCCCAAAAGCCATACATTTTTGTTAAGTTATTCCTTGGAATTTGGAGAAATTTATTTTACATTTTTTTTTCAACAAGAAACCAACTTTATCTGAAAGTTACAAAAGTCAGTAACTACTTGGAAAGCTGTAACTGTTTAAACAAAATGTTACCTTGTATGAGATCTCAAAGTTTTCACCGCCCCAAATCTGGAGACCTGGATCATAGAGACCCAGTTCAAAGAAGAACTCTCGTTCAATGGCAAACAATCCCCCAGCCATAGCTGGGGACCTAAGAAAAAGAAATATGGCAATAACCATTAAAGACAAATCCCCAATATCCCTTCACCAACAGACAAGAAGCCTGTTAGAATACAGCCTAAATAATGCACAGAACAGACAAAACTGATGGACAAACATTAAGAAATTATAAAGCCTTTACAAAACAGCCTGTTCATAATTCGTTAATAAATTTACCAGTTTCCAAGTGAAACCAAATTACAGTTCATTACAAAGTAGAGCACTGTGTTATTCTGCCATTAGAGGGCGCCTTGGTTCCTTCGTTGATTTAAAAGTTAAGCCTTAGTTCTGGCTAAAATAGAATTTTCTCTTTCACCCTTAAAATTTTACATTGAGCCGTACAGCCGTGGTCTGCTAACTGCTCCTGCAATGATTTATGAGTCATTCTGGGATGAATGAAACCATACACCATAGAAGCAGTCTGTCATTTTTTAATTTTATAGCTCAGGGGCTTGCCAAATAAGGGTGTAAATCATTGTAGAACAGCCACAGTTCATTCAGAGTTTGCAAATGTAGCACAGAAATCACACAGGAGAATTAGACATGGCTGTTTACTGTGCTAGGAGGTATGAATGCAAACAGGTGCTCTGTGGGACTTCTTGAATGGATCTTAAATTGGGTACTTTTTAGGGGCAAGAGAATAAAGATTTGGTAGCTTTTTAGGGACAAGTAACTCCCACCATTGGGAGAAATGATAACAGAATAGTTTTCATCCAGCTCCCTGCCTCTCACCCCTGAGCAATTAATTATTAATGCATCGTGATTCTTAAATGTTAGGGTATGTAGACACTGTCAGGGTCCCTTCTTCATCATCACACCTAATGTTCAGTCTATCACTGAGTCCTATTACTTCCACCTTGAAAATATATCTTAAGTCTGTCCACTTCTAATTTCACTGCCTCCACCCCGGATCAAGCCAACGCTGCTCAGACTCTGCGGTGTCTCCCGAACATAAGTCCTTTATTCTATCCCACCGGGCCCAAGTCCGAGCACACAGCAGCCAGAGCAGGCTGGCATGGGCCCAGGTGAGGCCGGCCCCTCCCACTCTCCAGGCTCTTCCTGTGAGTTGTCACTGCTCTGCTCTCGCCCGGAACGCGCCAAACTCCCTTCTGTCTCAGGCCTTCACTTACACTATTCATGCTTCTGAAATGTGCTTTCTGCTTTTCTCGAAGGCTCACTCCTCACCCTTCAGGTCTCAGCCTAAGTGATGCTTTGTCAGAGGCCCTTCCTGGTCCTCCAGGCTGGGTGAGGTTTCCCTTTCCACGAGCTCGTGCACCGTGGGATTTGGGGATTTTTCTGCCTACTGCTGATCACCGCGGCTGTTTCAGAGTCATTTGTGTAGTTACCTGAGTAATTTCTGTCTGACTCATACTATTTTAAGTTCAATGACGGAACAAATCTTTTTAAATTTATCTCCAGAAAATAGTGCCTGGCAACACAGTAAGCACTCAGTAAATATTTGTTGAGTGGATAAATAATGAGTCAAGTAACATTTTCAGTAGTAAAGGACAATCATGTCAGGAGAAAGTCACTCTCTCATGCCTTTTCTTCTTAAAGTACACTACCTGACTCACTGAATAGCACCATTACGTTTTTGATGACATTTATTTAACCACCATTTAAAATTACTCCATTATAACTGTGTCTTTTTGATCTTTAAATATACTCTCATTCAATGCTGTATATATTTGAAAATGCACTTTAATGTGGAAACTAGTGAGTTTAATTAAATGGAAACCTCCCCTAAATTTTTCTAGCTCATTTTAAACATTTCTTTACTAGCCAGCCCATGGAAGTAACAGAAAAATAAATGTACTCAGCACCCTTTCTTTTCTTCCTCCAGAATTATCTGTTAGGTTAAGCAGGTAAGCAATAGATTTCTGGAGTATTTTGAGTAAGAAATTTACAAATGAAAATTTAGCTTAAATTTGAATGAAATGAAGCTTAAAGTTCTATAATTTCCTGATGTTTGCCACTCAGTATCTGATATTACGGCATGCCCAACTCTACGAGCATTTCCATGACACTGGAAGCACCTTCCCAAAACAGAGTTCTAACATTGCCAGCAGCGTAACGGAGCAAGACCAAAGGCAGAACCACAGGATCAGAAAAATAAAATCAGACACATTTGGGAGAAGGCTACACTAACATTTGAGCAAACATTTCATTTGGGATCACTTTTTGAAAGACAGTAAAATGTTCCAATTAAAAGATCAAAAGAAGCAGACGGGTGAGGTGGTTCACACCTATAATCCTGGCACTGTGGGAGGCCAAGGCAGGAGGATCACTTGAGGCCAGGAGTTCAAGACCAGCCTGGGCAATGTAGTGAGACCCTATCTCTACAAAAGATTTTAAAAATTAGCCAGGTGTGGTGGTGGACACCTGTAGTCCCAGCTACTCAGGAAGCTGAAATGGGAGGATGGTTGGAGTTCAGGAACTGGAGGCTGCAGTGATCCATGATCGTGCCACTGCACTCCCGCCTGGGCGACTGAGCGAGACCCTGTCTCTTAAAAAAAAAAAAAGATCAAAAGAAGATAGTAACATAAATTGTTCTACTTGAAGAACCATAAGAAGGAACAAAAGCTGATTTTAGAATAGTTTTCCTTTAATCAAACACTCTTCTGAGAATGAAACAATGAAGGATTCTACGTAACATTTTCTAAAGTTATGTATTTTATTCATCAGATTTAACTGCTACAAAATTAGTACTCGAGAGCTGGCATAAAAACAACAGGAAGAAAAACCCAAAATGTCCTACTAGTGCCTTTCATTGTTCACATTATACCGAAGGCATCAAAGGGGAAGTAATAGTCTTGGATAATAAGTAATTTACTATATTTTAAATTTCTAGAATGACATCATCAAAAGAATAAAATTTGATGTCTAGTGTAGTAGGACAGGAGAGCAAAGATTTTCTTTTTTACATTTATACTTGGAATTAATGTCATATTACATTATTATTTTTTTTTCCAATGAAAGAGTGTAATTCTCAGCAGTAGAGATTTCATTTAGGGTAAAAGCAATTTTAATGGAGCAAATGTGAATTCAAAGCTCGGAAACAGTATAAGGAAAGATGCTCTTTCAGAATCTGAGACAGCATGTACAATTTTAGTAACAAATTTTTAGCTTGGCAAGAGGTTAACAGGTTAGCAGCAATTGGAGAAAAGAAAAATATGTAAGTGATTTAGTGATTACCGATACGGTTCAGTTTTTGTCTTTCTCAGTCTCTTCTCTTGAGGGGTCAGAGGCACCCGTTTCCAGAGCATACTCCAATCCCATGCTCCTCGGGCATACCCATCTTCATCACCACCCCCTTGGGGTACAATTTCATATGTGTTGCCATTTATGACATCTATAAGCGGCACAGTGCAAATGGTTCTGCATTGTGTTGATGATGGCAGCAATGATCGAACGTACGTACGGACACACATATTTATACGAGTTCATGCGGAAGGAAAAAAAAAGTTCTTAAGTAAACATTCAACATAAGAAAATAAAAGTAATAGTCTTTACCGATAAGGTTCAGTTTTATGTTTTCTTTTGGCCTTTTCCTTGTGGCTTAGAGGAATACGTTTCCATAGTAAACTCCAGTCCCAGGCCCCTCTGGCAAAACCATCTTCATCCCCACCTTGCTGTGGTTCAATGGAATAATCATTCCCATCTATGTAATCTATTAGAGGCACAGTACATGTAGTTCTGAAACATTTACAGAAAATGAAAAAGCATTTAAGAACCCCAAACTGATTTAGCATGCCTTTTTGTTATTGATTTGTTTTTGCACTAGGGGACTTTAAACTCTAATGGAAAATAGAGTAAATGAATGTCCCATAAAAGCCAAAGAGCCTGTTTGTGTAAGGGCGGGAGACAGGAGACCCCCCCAGACTTTCAGACAGATGTCGGGGGCAAAGCCATCTCACTAGTGTTTTCTCCTCCCTTTGGTCCCACAGGCAACTATCTCTTGGCAATTTCGCATTATTTACAAGATTTTCCTGCCTGTTATTTTCCTTCTTTATTCCTCATTAAAAAATGTGTGTGTGTTTGTGTGTGTGTGTGTGTATGTGTACAGATGGTACTTGCCACATTCTTAGCAGTTCTCCCAACTCTGTTGCTTTCTACTCCTTTGGAAACAGTTATTATGAAAATGTGTTTCTGTATTTTTACTTGATCTTCTTCCCCACTCCTTTGACTTTAAAAAACAGCTTTTATCACAAAAGACCAAAAACCAAAAAAAAAAAAATTCTACTGTACTATATTGTTGCTTTTCAAAAAAAACAAGCAAAAAAGTCCCTCAAAATCTGCTGAAGAACTTAGGAAGTGGTCTGAGAATTTAGAGCCAAAAAACTCTTATATTTAGGCATCACACAAATGTTAGTGGTATATAACCACAGACGTCGAGGCGACGTGACAAAGATAACCTGGTACTCTGCTCCTTTCAATGCTCATCTCATAATAAAGGATTTTAAAATGTATTTTCCTAAAATGGAGACTATAGCTTTTCATAAGCAGGTCAAGGTACTTTGTAGATGTTTAGACACCCAAGAAAAGGGAAACACCTATGTGGCCTCAAGCTTTAATACGGGAGGTGTGGATTCTAGAAATGTGCCTCATTCCCTGCGGAGTGTGAACTCTCACAGAGGTTCACCGTGGGACTCGAGGGGCTGCCACTGGAATCTGTGGAAACTAGATCCTACCGCCCAGAGGACGGCTAGAATTAACCTGGGAAGAGTCACCTGACACCTGGTCAGTGATCTTTCCCTACTTCTCATGACTTTCACACTTTTAAATAAATGGTGCAGTGCCAACAGTTCTAGAGAGACCTCAGTTTGACAGTTTCTTAGCTATCTGATTTAGGGCTAATTATTTAATTTCTCTAAGCCTCAGTATTCAGTCAAACGGAGATAATTATTTCCATCTTGCAGGGTTGCCGCGAGGACTGAATGAGACAGCAAGTGAAAAATGTTTATGATAGGCTCTCACATTAAATCTGCACATGAGGCTAGGCACGGTGGCTCATGCATGTAATCCCAACCCTTTGAGAGCCCAAGGTGAGAGGATTGCTTGAGGCCAGGAGTCTGAGACCAGCCTGGGCAACATAGCACGGCCTCCCTCCATCTCTATAAGAAAAATTTTAAAAATTAGCCAGGCATGGTGTCATGCATCTGCAGTCCCAGCTACTTGGGAGGCTGAGGCAGGAGGATCACTTGAGCCCAGGAGTTTGAGGTTACAAAGGAGCTACGATCGTGCCACCATACTCCAGCCTGCGCGACAGAGTGAGACTCTGTCTCAAAAAGAAATAAAAATAAATAAATAAATAAATCCACTCATGATTAAATCCTCCAAAGTCTTTCTTTGACTCATACCATTTGCCACAGGGACATGACTTATTTTCCTAGATTCTGAAATAGTCAGAATTCTGGACTAGAAGGAAGGCTTTCAGACCTAGGAACTGATGATGCCTTCTGTTATTTCTGACATTTCTGGAAATTTAATAGTGATTGCCACATTTTCATGGTATAGTTGTCTATTTCTAAACTTTAAAGTTTCTGTAGGAACTCAAAGCCTAGGCACAAGTAATAGTTGATACTTACTATCTAAAGTGATAATTTAAAAGGGAATAAAAATTGGCAGGTATAATTTTAAAGCATTTGTCCTCAAGTCTTAAGACCTCTCACCCCAGTTTAGATAGAGCAACTAAAATAGCTCTTAGAGAAGTTTCTTGGAGACAGAGGAAGTCTCAATCACCCAACCACAAGACGATTCTCCTGTGAGAAACCCTAGGTTTCTCTCAAATGCCAGACTGCCTACATTTGAATCAGCTCAAAGTATACTCATTCTAGCTCCACCCGAGGAAACAACTAACTGAGGGATAACACTTAAAACTCAACACTTGATGCACTAATAGAACTGAATCGAAGAATGAGAATATTTGCCCTTCTAGGACAAGGTTTACTTTTCAACCAGGAAAGAAAAAAAAGCAAGGTAATGTTACCTGTCCTTAGATATGGGAGCTACAAGTGGTGCATACCAGTTAACTGCCACCTCACAGTGGGCATCAAGGTATATCAAAACCTTAAAAAAAAGAGGCAGGGTGAAAGAATGCTCCTCATATATGGTACATCATATATTACACACAATTTAAAATTAGATGCTAATAAAAATTAGCATTATAGTCAATTTGACACACAAGTTATCTGTTTAAGCCAGCATTCTCATTTTAAATTAAAAAAAAAAAAGACAGGGTGATTAAAAATCTATATGATTTAGTTACCAAATCCAAAATGTTGACATTGTAGAGATCAAACGTTTCCTACCTGTCCGAGTTTAGCCTTCTGAGCACCAATACTTCGTGCTTGAATTAAACCTTCTCTTCTCTCATTTCGAAATACCTTTACAAGGCCATTCCACAGCTTAATATATTCATCCAGTTTCTCTTTTAAGTGTTCTATGAATAAAAAAATTCAATCAGTATTATAAGTTAGACTTATGTATAGAAACCAATTAATTATTATTTTTCTCAAGCAATAAGGATAGGAAATAGGTGCACTGGGTAGTCAGTAACTTTGCATGGACCAGATTGAATGTTTAATCTATTAAGAAGGAAGGTGAAGTGTATTATTTAAGTTTTGAGCTTGCTGTGTCTACAGAGAACTGGTCAGACTGAGAACTATCAAACATCCCTCTAAACATTAAATAATGATCCTGGCAACTGACAGTTAAGATACATTATAACATTTTTTTTTTTAAGTTCACACGTTAATGCCAAATCTAAAAGCTTGCAGACACAACATTTTGTTTGCTATCGGCAAAAGCACCGGCGCTGGATTTCCGAGGATGCACCGCCTGCGAGTGAGATTCCGCAGCCTCCCTGGAATCCGCACGGGCTGCAGGTTATTAACACTTGTTTCTGGGCCATCTTTCTCCAGCCACAGTCAGGGCTGAAAGCTGCCGTCTTGGTGTGACGAATATGGTTCCCACCAAGCTGGCAAATGACAACAAAAGGAGGGTGGGGGGGACGATGGGAAATTACTTAACGGGTACAAAGTACATTATCTGCGCAATGGATGTGCTAAAAGCACAGACTTCACCACTACACAACATCTATGTACAAAATCGCACTTGTACCCCTTAAAGTTTTACAAATAAAAAAATAAAAATCCCATTTTCACTGTATCGTAGGCATCAACAAGTGTACATAATTATATTAGGTTATAATTACATACTTATAATATATGCTTCTAATTTAAGAGAGGAAATTTTGTGTTATAAAAACCACACACATCTGGCAAAGTTCCCATTTTGGCTTCCCACTGTAAGAGACCAGCTTTTGTTTGTATCACTCTGAGTCCATGAAGTTGTCTCACCACGGCCAGAACAAGCTCCTGGATCCTTTAAAGAAGCTTCTTGCAGACACAAAAATTGTTTCAAAATTATTTAAAACTTTGGCCCATGAATACACAATCACAAAAAAAAATTGCTGTATTTAGAGATGAGCTAGTGGTTAAATGGGCAAATCAGATTGTACACTTAGTATTTTACTCATTTTAGGGAATTTATTATTAGCAAGACACCCATAGATGGATATTTGGAATTGAGAAAAAAAATTTCCCTCTTTTTATTTTGGCACCCAGTTTTAGTTAAGCATTAAAAAAATAAAATGCTTGTGCTTAATCATGTTTTTTCCCCAGAAAACCCAGGTAATTTTCCCTTCAAGTTTTTTATTTTTTAAAAAGCCTTTATCCAGTGGTACAATGGGGCAACTATAGTTGACAATAGGTTCCTGTATTTCAGAATAGCTAGAAGTTTTCAAATGCTCCCAACATAAAGCAATGATGAATGTTTCAAGTGAATCTTGTCCCAGTTACCCTGATTTGATCATTGCATGTTGTGTGCTTGTTTCAAGATGTAACATGTACTCCATGAATATGTACAACTATTATGTATCAATAAAAAATAAATAAATAAAAAGCCTTTATCATCTTTTTCTTCTTTTTTAAGCCTAGTACAGTCTTAAATTATTTTTTAAAAAGCCTTTCTGAATTCCCTTAGGACCTTTTTTGGATATGCGACCTAAACAAGCCTTAAATAAATTTTTACGGACAGAAATGAGTTGTTGGCCTGTTCTTCAAATTTAGATTCTTGATTATTATGGCCCCAAAGGGGAAATAGTGAATCCAGTGACTACTGGCTTCTCTGGGATCTTGCACTGCAGTAGTGAACTGCATTAGAGTCCAAAATACCCACTGCCCTTCCTGGGTGCAGACAATCTTCCCCTAATCCACCAATGTCAGGCTGAGTCACCTGACTTGCCGTGGCCAAAACAATGTGGGTCAAAGCTTTTTTATGAAGCATTATAAAAAGGTATTTTCATGCTTCCCTTCACTTATAACCTTATATTCAGTGGTGTCACTACTTGTACACAAAAATTCTATGCAAACAACCTGTTATTATTGAATACTCTGAGCTCTTTGGTCAATTTTCAAAGGCTTCAGTTCAGTTTTGTAACAAGCAAAGAGGAATAAATAAGTATCCAGATTTGGGTTTTGTTAGCATAATTACATTTTTAACATACTGACTTAGCATCTGAGCAATAGCATTATCTACCTTTTCATGTTAATATCATTAAGAAGATATACTTAACTACTAATTAAGTATTTAAAGAAAAAATTTAAAGTTATAATAACTTTAAAAACCCATGTATCTGGAAAAACCACTGCTCAACCACTCTCTTGCCAAGTTGAACCAAGACTAACCGATGCCTCCCTAAATGCTGTAATAACTGGCTCCTAATAAAGAATAAAAACCATAATTTCCTTTTATTCAAAATTCTAAGTCAAATATAGAACAAAATAAGGTTTAGAAGATGCTTTCTATTACAAATAAAAACAGTTCCCAGTTCTGGTCAAATTCAATATTTGCATTATCATTCAAATGTAAAATATAGGCTATGAAATAGGTATATGGATTTCAGTTGGAAAAGTACAGATGGAGCTTCATGTGGCAGCTCAATATACGTTTTGTATATCATAAACTGCAATATACATGCAATTGCATTTTTTCAGTCATTCAATGAATGACCTCTATGATTAAACTTTTGCAAAATCCAAGCCCCAAAGAATTGGTACAGTCTGAGATAGTGGTTAAAGATACAGACTTATGAGCCTACGGATTTAGATGCTAATTACTACCTCTGTGACTTGGCAAGTTACTTAACGTTTTTGAGCCTCATGTGTAAAATGGAGATAATAATAATTTTTACTACCAAAATTATTGTATTAAATGAAACAATTCATATATTAATATGATGCTTGGCATGGTGTCAATTTGTTGCTAATAGATGCTATCAATGGATGTTAAGTTTTAAAAAACTATTTTGAGATTTCATTTTTGTAGTTACATTTTTGTAGTTACTCATAATTAACTCATTTTATAGACAAAATGTTACTTCTATAGCCATTACCTTTGTTACTGAAATCATCGATTAATACAATTTCTGCTAAATATTTCCTTGGAGTCCTTTTAATCACACTGTGGACTGTTCTCATGAGGGTGGACCAGCCTTCATTATGGAACACAATGACAACGCTCGAAGTGAGCAGGTTTTCATCATAATGCCAATACTTGCATCTGCAAAAAGAAGATTTCAGCATGTTTATTTAGAGGCAATCTATAATGCTTGGCTCCAACCTTGCCATGGTTATATTTTCTGATTAAATTAAGTATTATTGACTTAACTAAGGTAAATGAATGAAATACAACCCTTAAAATTTTAACAAAAACACAAGATAGAAGAGAGGAGCTGCTATGAGATAAAGTTGCTCCTACATAAAGCTACTTCATAACCAACATTTAGTGTGTGATAAAAAGAACTAATTTGTGACTTTATGCCAAGGATGCTTAAGATAGTATCTACAGCTATCAGGCTGGGTTTTTTTTCATGACTTAGATCTCAAGTTTATTTTTCTTTTTGAAACTTGAGCTATTGGTGCAAGAGATTCATTTCATTTGTTGTAAATAAACCACTATATTACTGTGTTTGAAAGCTATCCTGTTCTATATGGATAAAATACTCAGAAAAAAAATTAAACAGGTTAACTTAAGGCATATAGCAAGCACTCAAATATTTATTGTTGGATGAATAAAGAAAATTCTGATATTGCTTAGAGTTATTAGATTGGCTAAAGTCAGATCTTCAGCTATTGTACAACTATTTGTTTCAGCTATTTGAAACAACTGTAGCAGGAATAAAGTTGTCAGAAGCCTCTCTTTTTGTTGTTGTTGTTTTGAGACAGGGTCTAGCTCACTGGGGCTTTAGTACAGTGGCGCAATCACAGCTCACTGCAATCTCAAACTCCTGGGCTCAAGCAATCCTCCTGCCTAAGAAAAAGCTCTTCTTAACCAGAAGAAACCAAAAACAGGGCCCAATGAAGACTCAAGAAGCCAGGGAAGGCTCAGTGAGTTTCACAGAAGAAAGATGCTGAAAGAGGGCCCTAAAGTATAACCCAAAGTTGGGAGGGGCCAAAAGCTCTCTCAGAATAGTAAGTTTAAATATGTAAGAGTGGAGAAACGTAGATATTATAGGAAGATGTGATAAGTGTTTCTGGAGAGAAATCAGCACAGGCAGAGCAAGGTGTGTCTAATTTTAGATAGGTAGCAGTAATAATCCCAAAACACACATTGTGACCCAGATAGAGACTCAGGCAACATTCTTCTTCATCTGATTCTAACCACTGCACTTACAGTAGCAGAACTGGGTGGGAAGGACAGCAATTTTGATTTATAACAAACACCAGAATAGGTGAAAATATTTAAAACATGACGGAAATTTGGGACTTGCTGATTTCTAAGACAGGAGACGCAACTTGGGAAAATAGGCAAGGTAGGAACTTTGAATGGGAGACAAAGAGGAGTTGACAACATAGAGGGACTGAAAGAGCGAGGAAGAAGGCAGGCTGGAGACAAAAGACCAGGCCCATGAGGGACACTTCACTGTCCCAGGCATCGCCAGGTGGAGACCACCTGAAGGCCGTGCATTCTCACAGAGGATGGGGTCGAGAGAGCTGGAACAGGGGTGTTTTCCATCTCCTCTCTCCTATGCAGTTTAGAAGTAATAATTAAAAAAATGTAAACTAGATTGTGTGCCAGTAACAACTCTTGGTGTATATTTTTATTACTTTTCTTATAGTCATTGTCTTAAGAATTAGAAAAGTAATAGTACACAGCTTGTATAAAATCCAAATAATAGAGAAGTTTATAAAATAAAGGTCAAAGTTACCTCTCTACCTGTCTCCAACAGCTTTTGTCACACACATCCTATCATCTTGCTCCCTCTAGATTTTCCACTTTCCCCATTAGAATTTCTACTTCCCTTTTCTGCGGAAAAGGAATGTCCCCTGGTAGGCGTAAAATCTCACCTCCTAGAGGAAATTATTGTTAATGGCTGTGTATTTTTTTTGGATTTTTTAATACTCATGCAGACATATGTTTGTATTTATATACAACATATATTCAGATGACTGTATACAGACTTATCTAATTCTTTTTACCGACGGTATAACATGGCTGCTCCATAATCTATTTAATCATTTCCTTATTGACAGGCATTTTGGTTGTTTCTACAAATAATGTCACAGTGATCACCCTCACGCCCTTGCACGGGAATCTCCCCTGTGACCTGCTGGGGCCGCGAGCTCATTCAGAGCAGGAGCCCCGCAGCCAGCACGCAGCAGCTGCTCCGTAATTCTTCACTGATGGCTTCGGGGATAACATTTTTGAAACCCCTCTTGATGCATCATTTTCTTCTCTCGGTAATGTCCACTCTCTACCCTACAATCTTCCCCTTCTGAGGTGACAGTACTGAAAGCCCGTGAGAACCAGCAAGCGCGCGGGCTCCGCGGTGCGTGAAGGCGGGAGCTTCGTCTCCCGCAGACAAGGGGAGGAAGCGAAAGCTCCCAGCAGGGCCAGGCCCGGGGTCCCCAGGGGACCGGCCGCCGGAACGTGACCCCAGCAGGCGAAGGAGGGCGTCTGTGCCCAGCCCGCGTTTCCGAGCCTTGGGAGGGGACTGCCCGGTGCAGGTGGCTCCGGCTGGGAGGGAGGCCTCGCCGAAGCCTGCAGGCAGGAGGGCTGGGGTCGCCTCCCTGTCCCAGGATGGAGCCGCAAGTGCCCACGTTCTCTCGGTGGGGACCCGGAAGGCCGCTGAGAGTAGGAAGGCTTTCATTGGCCACCATCGGCCTGAACGCAGGGCTGGTGGATTACAACCGGTATCTGAAGGGAGTGGCAGTTTTGGGGCCTGAGCCCTTGCCCCGTGGGATCTGATGCCATCTCCAGGTAGGTAGTGTTGGAGTTGCGTTAGACACGTCCAGCTGGGGTCCCCTGGTGTGTGGGGAAAAACCCTCAGTCTGGTCACAGAAGTCTTCTGTGTTGATTGTTGAAGTGTGAAAACAGAGAAAAAAACATGGTTTGGGAATTTTCCCCAAAACAGTCCTAACGAACGCAACCAGGTGAGAAGGGTGTGTCCTCCGGGCCGAGACACTGTGAGAGAAGATGTAGGCGAGAATGTCACAGGTGACAGATGTTAACAGTGGTTACAGGGGATGACTCTAGTTCCCTTTGGTGAGGCTGTCAGTGGCATCGGGGGCTCAGGCCACGGGTCAGCGCACACTGGCTGCACGAGCAGAGTGGAGAGACCACCTCGGTGAGCCAGAGAGAACACGAGCACCTGGCGGGAACCCAGGCGAGGGTTCAACACCCTGAGTTGATTCCCAGAACTAGCTGTGAAGAATTTGAAGGAGCTGAAATGCTTGCAGAGTAGACAGTGTTTGAGCCAAATAAATGGTGATTTTGCTATTAGTTATTGTGATCTCATTTTATCCCAGACTGGGGAAATGCAGTTTGAACAGCTCTTGTTTCTCCAAAGCACTTTCATACACATTGGCTCATCTGAGTTTCACAGTAACCCCGTGAGGTAGAGAGGGCAGGCATTACTATTATTATTTCATTTTCTACATAAGGAAACAGACATTGTTAGGTTATATGACCTCTTCAAAGTCACACGGTGACCTTTGACTGTAACTTCAAGTTTCTTTCTCTAAACCACAGGTTTACTAAGAATTACATATAAATAAATGCTTAAAAAACAAACAGGAAAATGGATTCCTTGCACTCACCCCACCCCCAGGGAATGCATGGCCAGTAACAACATGACTGCACACAGCTCGGAGGATTTCTGCTTGATTTTAAGGGTTGAGGACACTAAATATGTTAAGGAAAATTAAGAATGCTGAACTATGTCTTTTGGGTAGCTGTTTTCAAATTTCCTTTTTTTGAAAAGGAAAGCATACTCCGACAGATGTGTCCAGTTAATTATTTGACATCTCAAACCACAATTTAGAAAAAAAATCTGGCAGGGAGTCCTAGGAATGGACATATGTTCTTGTATGTTTCTTCAAAACTCCCTGGGAAAGGAAAAAAGAACATATCACAGTGTGAGCCATACGTTTGTAGCTATATTGGACTCTCATGTCCAATATGACTTACATACCACACTCGGTGCTACAAAAGTACAGCTTATCAAACACGGAACAACAGGAGTAAGGAGCCACACTGGGTGCCGGCATGCATGTAAAGACGCTGTAACAGCATGAGGAAATACAGGTTTGCATCTTTGACTTAGTTAACAATCGATGCTGCAATTTGTTCCACAAGGGACTGTGGGCAGCTTACACATGAAATGAAACAATATTACAACAGTTAAAATAGGAGGAGGAAAAAAGATGGATAAAGAATGAAGGAGGGGAAAAAAGGAGGAGGAATTAAGAATGCGGGTTTAGAAGTGTACACCAGAGGGCGCCGGGCTCCTGGTGCACAACCCTGGGGCACCGGCCACAATAAGCACGATGAATGGCGCCACCTGAGTTGTGCAGCCTGGTGGGCTGGGCACCCCCTTCCACCCCCCAGATACTTCTTGTGGGGGGAGCCACAGTTTGGCTTGAATTTTCTAGCAAGAAAACCTGGTCAGGTCTGTGTTTAACAAATCAGTTGTTCAGAAGAAGTACAATATTCTTGGTGTGAAGACCAGATGGGATTTTTTTCTTTTTAATAGGGGGCCTCCTTATGGTAAACGCAGTAATGAGTTTTGCTGGACTGTTTTTCATGAAGGCTTCTATGGAGACCGATGGCATCGTACCAAAGTGCAAGTCCGGAAAAACAGTTGTGCAGAGAACAAGTGGGGAATTTAAGTTCAACACAGATTTGAAAATCACACTTTACAAACATTCCTTAAAATGTTTATTGAGTCATCTTCTAGTCCACGTTTCATCACTCAGTGAGTGATTATATGCCTTCTGAATGTTCTCTAATTATAATAACCATATGAGGACATTCATTTCCAAAAGTAAATTTCAACACTGTTAATGACTGAAGAAGAGATACAAGCTTACAGTAGTTGTATAACTTTAGGTTGGGGTTAGTAAATCATTTCCCAATAGAAAATTGTTAGATACTGCAGGAGTTATCAAGACAGGTTGTATAATATTTACTTACGGAAGCCTTGAACATTGATTCATATTAATCAATGTAAGTACCAAAATGAGGAGATGCATAGATCATTTTTGAAGACTTGCTCAACTATAAAACTCCAATTACAAATGTGGAAAAGAGTATACAATATATGAGTTAGCGTTTATTAATTCATAGAATAAGCAATTTCTAATTGGCTATATTTAGTAATTTACCTTGTTAAAGTTATTAGAAAACCAAGTAGTTCATTTAGCAGATAATATAATTGATACATATGAGATGTTCAACAAATATTGTAGAGCAGAAAATTTATTTATACTATTTCAAAAAATCATTAAAGTAGTCCACCTCTTTTCTGGCATTAATTGAGTTTTTACTTCTCTCTAACATGTTTACTTCATTATAATTTTCCAGAAAATCAAATCCTTTTGAGGCTAATGAGTCACCAGGAGTTAGCTGAAGTTAGTTATCAAATAGTTAGTTCATGGCTCAAAGATGGAATTATGAAGTAAGAACTGAGAGGGTATGTTAATTTTCACCCTGAAGAAGGCAAATGCCAGAAAATCTCAATCCAAAATTTTGGAAAACATTTTAGTTCACTTAAAATCTGGCAGGGAACCCAAGGACTTAACATATGTGAACACTACAAGTGAGCTACAATTAACTGTCATCTTAAAACAGTACCAGTTTGTTCCCTCCTCAGCATCCCTGGATGTCTAATAGTCTACAGATAAGTCCATATGCTCGGGGTGACCATCATCAAAAGAGGGGAGAAAAAGAATAAAGGAAAGAGCGACACGAATCTATTCTGTGCGAGGTGGAAGCAGTGTAGAACAGGGATATGGTGGCAGTAGAGGAGAACTCCAGAGTTGAAGAAATACTACCAAGTAAGAGTTATTAATCTTTTGATCTAGTGATTCCACTAGGAATTTGTCCTATTGAAATAATCAATGATGGGCACAAAGACTGAGCCACAAGTGTGTTCATCATAGGATTATTTATAATAGTAAAAGACTGGACACAACCCAAATGTTCCAAAATAAACGACTGGTAAAATAAATGTGGTTCTTCATGCAGCGGACCACACAGCTAGCAAATGGTGTCGCAGGTGGGAAAAACATTTAAAGACATAAAAATGTGTAAAAATTTTTTTTAAAAAGTGCAGTGGCATCATCATAGCTCACTACAACCTAAACTCCTGGTCTCAATTGATCCTCCTGCCCCAGCCTCCTGAGTAGCTGGGAGTACAGGCACATAACACCAAGCCTGGCTCATTTTCAAAAATTTTTTGTAGAGATGGGGTCTCGTTATTGCCCAGGCTGGTCTTGAACTCCTGGCCTCAAGCAATCCTCCCACCTCGGCCTCCCAAAGTGCTAGGATTATAGGCGTGAGCCACCACGCCCAGCCCTGACCTCATCTTTAAAAAAAAAAAAAAAAAAATACTACCTAGGTGGTTGGCTTACAGGTGATTTTTACTTTATTCTTTAAAATTTTCTATTAAACATATGTATTTCTTTCCTTTTTTCAAAATGTTTAAAAATAAAATTGCTACTTAAGACCACTACGAGCAAATGGAACATTACTCTGGCAGCTTTGTAAACAGCAGCAAACCCTTAGGCAAGAGAGCTAATCTCAGTATCTCTTTTCTCATAAAAACTATTACATTAAGGCTTCCTCCAGAACAAGAGCACCACTTTACTAACAGAATTAGACTAAACTTTGGTATTCACCCTGCAATTGGCTTTGCTGGATGGATGCATCTAGTGCAAGAAGCAAAGGCACCATTTTAGAAAACATTCCTATTTATACCCGTTCTCATTTTTATTCAATAATAAGATAATTGGAAGATTTGCAAAGTATGCTTAAGGTACATCTGTACTTAATTTATGCCAGTTTTTTCCATTCTCTTACTAGCTGGCTACTCCCTCTAATTACACAGCCCTTCCAAACAGACAGTCGTCCTACTGACGGAGCAGGAGCCTGCACGAACCGAGCTGCCAAGACGACTACTGCGTCTCACAGGCCTGGAGCCGCTAGAAGCAAAGATAAACGTGCTTAAGTGGGAAAGGAAAACACAAACAAAGACATAAGAGCTCTGCTGGAAGAATCTTTTACAAGGGCCAGTTGCCAACTTTTGGTGGTTTATAAACCCAAATAGGAAAGCCAGCTCTTCCTGAGTTCCAGTATAAAGTCCCAAATATTACTAGTAAATATGTCTAATTTTCACCATTTTAAAAATAAAGTATTTCATGTGGTAGAAAAATTATATCTTGATGGAAAAATCCATCAAATAATGCCTTAGAAATCCTAGATATTCTGAAGCAACAATGGAGATGGGTTCAATTATGATTCTCAAGTGTAAAAAAGTTTGACTTTCAAATTCCTTTAAATAGCTGTAAGTAGACATCACTTTACAGACATCTAAAGAACAGTATTTATTTAAATGCATTTAACTGACTTCTCAGCGCCCCTGCTGCTGTCTGAATGCTCCTGACAGCTTGCTTGCAGCAGCATTTGACCGCCGGAGACTAGCGTCACAGCACTGCCTTCAAGAAGAACGGAAGCTATTTCTGCAGCTTCCTCATTAGGTATTAGAATGCAGAACATCAGTTGTTGCCCTAGAATCTTATTCCCCAAAACACTTGTCACAAAGAAAACATTCTTTTTCCAACCTTCGATAGCTCAAGACTTCACAGGAGCCACTGGATTGAATCCCCTGGATACGTAATGTTTTGTTTTCTGAAACTGACGTCAATCTGGTCGACTTTAATTCTGGGGAGCACAGGCAGTTATAAGGATTATTGTTACCGTTAATGGGAAAAAAAGTTTGCCCTGTATTTACTTCCAGATTATTCCCATCTTAATTTCCAAGATTTCCCCATGAAATCATCCACATCCTTACATATTGCCAATAACAGTTCCTCTGTGCTGTTGCAGAACTGTTAGAACTGGCGGCTGTGCTTCAAAGTACACTTTGTTAGCATTTTATATTTTCAGGTTCTAGAAATATACAGATCTGTATCACCTTGCTTTCTTCACATGATTTTCGTAAACAACTTCCCCACAACCACCTGGGGTGGGGTGGGGTGCGGTATCTCTGGTGTTACTGGATGTGACACCCCCCAGCACAGTGCTGCTACTTTTAATCCTCCGAAAACATTCCTGTCTTTAACTGCATTACTGCAATTGGATGCCATGGCCATAGGATTTTGTTGTATGTTTGAGACCAAGACTGAAGATAAGAAAAAGGCGCAATTGCTACTTGGAAAGAATTTAAATTACTTCTCTTAGGGAGACGAGAAGATAAAATCTAAAATTAATAAATACTCCTGATAAAAGTCAGGGCCAGTTATCAGGAAATTAAACAGATTGAAGACAGCATCTAACCATTTAGGAAAGGTGATGCACTTGGGGCCTGAGAGTATGATACTGTCACATTTACACGGCCATCAGCACCTCTGAGTTTCAGATCCAGCCTGCTAATCAACGGAGACTATTCCAGCACTAAATCTAATAAATATTCCAAACAGCGCGGAAACCTCCGGCGTCCCTCGCTCGGGCCGCCGGCTGCAGCAGCCTCCCTTGAGCACATCTTGGCCCGATTCCAACCTTCCGCCCCAGCCCACCTTAGCAGTAAGACATTCACAAAAGGAGGTGGGGGATACGGTGGGGAGGAGGAAAGAAAGATGAATTATGGGGGTACATGTCATAGTAACTAGCCCTGTTTACTTTTCTGCTCCTGAAATGGAAATGTTAGGTAGCCAGCGAGGGATTCCCGGTCTCCTAGGGACAAAGTGGGTGCTGCTGCGATTCACCCCCAAATGGGCTTTCAGGGAGGCTGACAGGAGACCCACATGCGCAGGAAGACTCAGGTCATGCAGCTCCCAACTGTCCCATCAAAGTGGTTCCATGGTGACGTCTGAGCCACAGGGAGGTCCCAATCCGGGCACTATAAGACAAGATGCAAACCATAACCAGCCCCTTTTTTTGTGTGCCCATCCTCTGCTCTCCCTTTGCTGTGACAGTGGGTCCAGTCGTCATCTGTGGCGTGTGCACCATGCCCTGTAAACCTATTCCTGGCTCCTGCCCTACAATCCTACCTTTCTCTCCTCAATAAACCTCATTTTTGTGCTTGCCTTACTTTGGCGTGTCCGGTCATTCTTCAGCCATGAGCACGTCAAGAACAGACATTTTAGACTCAAACCTGACAGAAAAACTTAATATTCTATGCTTTTTGGTCTTGACATTTCTAAAAGCCATTATCAGATTTTATTTTCAGTATGAATTAACAGGTAAAAAATATTTGTTGTATTAGAATTACCATTTTCAGCATTACTGAAATTTGAATTTTCTAATATGTAATATTGGGCATTTTTCCCTTTAACTATATACTGAATATTTCTGTGATTGACCTGAGTTCCATACTCAAATATATAAAACCACAGTGGATCCCTATCATTTGTGGATTCTGTGTCCGCAAACGTGGACTGCAGTTGGGGCCGCCCAGTGGGCCCTCCCAGGATGACTTTCTGCTTCTTGCTTCTGCTCACACAGAAAGCAAGCATCCTTTCTGCAGTCTGTGTGCTGTTACACCTTGCTCATTTTTGTGCTTTTCCTTGGTGATTTTGCTGTTTAAAACAGCCCCCAGGTGTAGTGCCAATGCTGCCTGGCATTCCCGAGCACAAGAAGGCTGTGCTGGGCCTCACGGGGAAAATCTGTTAGATAAGCTTTGTTTAGGCAGGAGTTACAGTGCCGTTGGCCCGCAGTTCAATGTTAATCAACCAATACAACGTCAGATAAGGTATCTTGAAACGGAAACATGATCAGTTGAAAATGTAACCGAAGGCTTGCAGGAACCTAACCCTGTCTTTGTCCTAGAAACAGTGGTTCAGTACTCCTGATACCGTGTTCGCAATGACTTTATAGAACATAACTACCAAGAATGAGAATTCACTGTATATTGACACGTAGATGCACAGAAATTACATTTCATAGTAAGGACAGTTACAAAAGGTCAGCTATAATGTTTGTCACTCTTTTGGACTGCCCACCCTAAAGGGGAAGCATGACACGTGGATATATTTCGATTCTATGGGCAAATGCTTCTGGCTGCCAAAATTACCTGCAAGATGTAAGTGAAATAGACTGAATCACATCCTCTCAATTAAAATTAAATGTATCCTTTGCAGACAATTACTATGCTAGAGAATAAGACTTTAATCGATAGGGTCATTAAAAATCAGGGTAAGCCAGGAATATTCTGTAAAATGTTCAGGGATGCTTTTTATAAAAATGTGCCCTGAAAACTGCAGGATGCTGCAAACAGTAAGAGAGAGAGACGGAGAGAGAGAAAGAGAGAAAGAGGGAGAGAGAGAGAGAGGGAGAGACATGTCTGCACCACTTAGCAGCAGTCGTAACCAGGCGCCACCCACAGAGAAATGAACCTGTTTTAAGATAAACCTGCCCTTCAAAGGACAATGTGGTCTCTTGTTTAAATGACAGTCTAGGCTACAAAGATGCTGAGAGTTAGAAGAATTATAGGGTTAAACTGGAAACAGATGTATAGTTTCAGAAATGACAAAGGTGTTCATTATTATGAAGTGTTTATTTAAATATTAAACCCCACAGCTGTGACATGTTTTTCTTCACTCCCTTGATACAAATTATAGATTCAATCACCCAGTACCTACAAGCAAGTATTTCTTTATCTTATGTTGATATTAAGAAGGCTTTGTGTTTTCTCACTTTCTTTAGGACTCCTCCTCTCCCTTGCGGTGGGAGGCGGGATGAACGACAATGCTCAGGCTAGACACTCTAACGGTACGGCTGGATGCCACGCGCCTGGCACGAGGAGAGACGGCAGAAGAAAGCTTCCGTGGGTCTCGCTGCACCACACAAGGGGCCCACGTCGCCCACCGTGTGATAGGCCTTTACGCTCTTGGTCACGTTTGTTCCTCACGGTAACTTTAGGGGCCAAGAATTATTTTCCACATTTGCCAGAAGAGGACAGCAAAGCTCACTAAATGCTAGTTATCGCGCCTGTAACTCTCGCAAGGCTCTGTGGCATCCCCCCAGGTGGGCCTCACCTGTCCTCAGGAACCAGCACTCTCGGGTGCTGCACAGCACCCCTCGCTCTCCTGGAGCCCGGGCTTGCAGGGTGGGGCTCAGCTGCCGGGCGGCCTCTGCTCCTGTGACGCCCCTGCTGTGCCCACGCTGAGGCAAGGCCAGTCTGTGCCCAGGCCACCGGCTAACAACCTGCCCACAGCGTCACCACACGCTCAAGCGTGGAAATTTGCCATCCTAGAGCTTGACAGACGTTTTAGTGACAAGCTCTTTCATGGCATCTCCCTGGCACTCAGGTTTGATGTTCACATGTAAAGAGAGAGTCACTTTGGGGTTGGTAGCATAGTTCTTTTGCTGCTGAGCAAAAATTTTTATTACTATAAAAATGTTTCATGAATGCACCACAAATACTACATTTAAAACTACTGATAAATTCTGATAAACAGACTTTCCTGATCTTTTGTCTGGTATCTGGTATGGTGAAAGGCCCTAGAAAACGGGATTCACTCCTGGCAGCCACCTGGATGGTCACTTACTGTTTGGACGTGGGATTCCCTATCCATAAAATGAAGGATCTCTCCCAGCACACCAAGGCACTTCCCTGGCCCCCTTCAGCTCTAAAATTCTCAGTCTATAACATATTTAACCTATCATGAGCAAAGTTCTTGAAGTGCCCAAGGAATTAATTCCCTTTACAAGCTACCACATGACTCCAAAAGTGCAACCTTACGCACCAGGCTGCCATCCGTTCTGAGCAGCAGTTTATCTGGGCCGTTTGAGGGGTAAGATGAAAGCAGATACCTAGACTTGGAGGAAGGAGATGGAAAAGGCAAAAACTAAGGACAGGAATGTAGAAGACACTCAAGGGCATCCCAGACTGCTGGAGAGAAGAAGGGAGAGAGAGAAGTGCTTGCCACCGTCACTACTACTATAAAGGGCTAGCGTGGACTTGCTGCTCAGCCACGTGCCAGGCACTATGGTGACCATGTCACAAGCCTGATGTCACGTAGAGAAGGCTGGTGAGGCTGAAGCATAAGGAAGCATAGGGCAGTGATGAGAGTTCTGATCTAAAAATCATGAATGTGTATAGATGCATGGGAAAAGAACACGACAAAAATTCACCAAACAGTGGCTGCCTCTGGAAAGGGAAAAAGAGGACTTTCTCTTCTTGGTCTACATGACAACGTGGGTTTCCTCCACCCCTGGAGCTGGCACAACAAAGGCTCCTCTTAGGAGACATTCTCACAACAGGATCATATCCTGGAAATGCGAGCAGGGTTCAGCTTGGCAATATAAAATGGCTGATTGTTTTCTAGCTAATCCGTACTGGTCCCCTGCCTGCTTCTGGAGACACTGAGGAGGATGAGCCTGGCACGCTGGCTGCCAGTCCGATGCCCTCTCTGCTAGGTGGGGCACAGTGTCAAGTGGCTGGACACCAAGAGCAAGTTTAGCCAGACAGTACAAACTGCTGTGCTGGAATCAGAGCAGCGCTAGCTTCTGCACGAACGCTGCATTGCCACGTTAGTAGACGCTGTATCTATTGTTACTTTCCAAAAAGAGCCGTCACACTTGGCAGTGGCCCAGAGGCTGGCAGGCACCTCAGCCCTTCCAGGATGCGGGAAGAGGCAATACCAAAACAGAAAGCACGCTGCTAGCTCGAGTGACAACAGCTGCACACCAGCTGCCTGCTGGCGGGGTCTATTCAGCTTTTCTATCTAGAGGAACATTGTGGGACACCCAGGGAAGAATGTAGAAACACAGAACAAAATCAATTTTAAAATGGGAGAGACCTTGGAAGATATCTAGGCCAGTGGTTTCCAAACTGTTTGGAGGAGCCCATGGGTTGCAAGCAGGGGCCAAGAACAAAAGTACAGAGTTGCCTAGGAAGTCATTTGGAGACGGATTCTGTGGCTAAAATAAATTTAAAAACGCAACTCCCCCTTTTTACAGATAAGGACATTGAGACTCAGACTGGATCCTACTGCGTCCGGAGAACTCACGCCACGTTGGGAGAAAGCCACAAGAATCAGCACCAAAGGTGTACATGCCACACGCTGTACTTTACAATGGAGACTGATGGGGAAAAGAAGACTTCATTCACCATGTTGTAGGGTTGGCTTTGTCTCGTAACACCCTGTCTGGTATCAAAACTACTCATGTCTTAGTTACTCTGGCTTTGGGTGAATTCTTCTTACTCCATTGTGTATGTGCTTAGTTTTACAATCATTAGAATAGAAATAATAAGCTCCTTCTGACTACTCAGGTGTCATATTATCATATAGCAGGTATTTTTCTTTTGAAAATGGAAGGATGGGTGGGGTGGAAAAATTGAAATATACCCTCAAGTTTCTGTATTTTCCTACTGAGAATTTGGTCCCAAGACTAACTTTAACTTCAAAACTTGTCTATATAAACACTACCTATGATAAAATGCCCTTTTATGTCTAGTAATTTGTTAAGGAGGAAGGTCTTGCATGGAATAGCTTTGCAGATGTCCTGGACAAATGAGCTAGCAGTTTAGAACTTAGGTCGTCATCATAACATCTGACCAAAGGTTTTCATCATGTAAATACTATTGATCTTATTTTATGATGTGTTTATGTAACATATTGATATTTCTCCTAGCACCGTCTCTGTACTACAGGAAATATGGACAACTTCTGGGCTCCTTGTTATGAATTCCTGAAATTCCAAACACAATCACTACAAAATATTGATAGTATAATAAAGTACCCAACTCACACATTGCTGAACTTTGAATCTCTGGGTTTGAATTCCTGTTTGCGCCCATGAATTCCTTTAATTTTAATTATTATGACAACAGTAAAGTACTCCTTCCAATTTGGAGGCTGGTTGCATTATACCATCTGAAACCATTTCTGTCCCAGGACAAAAAAAAAAAAAAACTGGGCAAGTTTCGCTATTATTTCATCCATAAGTCCTAAGTAATTAGTGTAGAGACAGGATTTCCTAATATCAGGTCATCTACCCTTTTGCAGATATTCTTGCACTTTTGCAATACAAAATCAAGTTCTTCTTTATCAGTTAATTAAAAAATAGGGCTCCATATAATTTTGGATTAAGCATCTTAATTATCTAAATCATTGCTAATCAGGGAATCCAGTGAAATTACCAATGAATCATGTATAAGAGATCTAATATAATTTTATAAAAAACAACATTGTATTTGTCAATGATCAAATTATAAGACTGAAGATGATAAATTTTTTCTTTTTCTGAAGAGTTTCATTGTTATCATTCATCTAGCTCAATCTAAAATCTATAGCAGCACTTTTCAAAGTATGAGCCACAGATTCTTGGGGTTCCCAAGACCCTTTCAGGAGTTTGGTTAAGTCAAAATTATTTTAATGATAATACAAAGACCTAATTACCTTTTCGCTATGTTGGTTATTTCCTCTGATGGCACCAAAGCAAAGCTGGGTAAAACTGCTGGTGCCTTTGCACAAATGAAGGCAACGACACCAAAGGGTACTTGTGTTCATGGTATTCTTCACTGCCACACACGAAAAGTAAAACAAATACCACTTATATTGAATGTCCTTGATGAAACAGTAAGTCTTCTTGGATGAAGATTTATTAATTTTATTAAATTCCTTGAGTACATGCCTTTTTAAAGTTCTGAAACAAAATGGGAAGTATGCATAAAGCACTTCTGTTACGTATTGAAATGTGACGGTCATTTCATGGAAAAGCTCCTGTGAGGCAGAGTTTCAAGCTGAACAAGCTTCTATGATTTTTTTCCATAAAATGGCATTTTTACTTGAAAGAATCAATGGACAAACTATGGTCATTGAGAGTTGGTTATCCAGCATGTTTTTGAACATGAACGAAGGGGGTCTGTCACTTCAAGGAAAACAGCTGACATAATCGTTGCCAATGATAAAACTTGAGCTTTCAGGCAAAACTTAGAAATTTGGAAATATGATAGCCTTCTAGGAATTAATACTTTTCTGATGAGATTGATGGTGATATTAATGTGTTGTTGCTATCATTATGTAATGAAATTGTCAATATTTGAAAGATCTGCATTACTTGGGAAACCAGTATTTTCCAGATGACCAAATTGTAACGTCATGTAAGGAAAAAATACCCTGTAAGAGTGCAAGATAGCCTAATGACAGGGTATAAAAGGTTAATTTACACAGTTTCAGATTCTATGTTGCTACTACTTTTTTAAAAACTACCATTTGTTGAATTTTAGTATAGCATCAAAAAAGAATATCCACAATTACCTTAAAAAGCTATTAAAATACTCCTCCTTTTTCCAATAACATATCTATGTGAGGCCAGATTTTCTTCATATACTTCAACCCAAACAATATAAGGGCAAAGACCGAATACAGAGGTAGATACTGAAATTCAGCTTTCTTCTACAAGCAAGACATTAAAGAAATGATTAAAATCCAAGGTAATGCCACTCTTACAATTTTTTTGTTTTGGAAAATTTAATTTTCATAAAATATGTTAGTATGTAATGAATGTATTATTTTAAAAATCAATTAGTAAACAATTAAAATTTTCTGTTTTAATTTCAATATGGTAAATTTTGATAGTTAACCCGCATAAACAAAAGCTTAATAACTTGGGGCTCTCAGTTGTTTTTAAGCATGTAAAAGGGGGTCTGATTTTAGGAAAATTTGGTTTTTATTCATCTTTCTTAAATGTATGTATGTCATATTTACTTAAATGTTTAATATTAAAAGTGTTTGGTCTTATTTAGATGTTTGGTGATGTTTTGTGGCCAGAAATATGCCATAGGAACTTAACTCTTATTTACATCAATTAACTTATGGTAAAATTGGTTTCGTTGTATGTCATTTGGCTTAAAGTCAAAGTTTCCAAAAACCTATTGACGACACTGAGAGGACTTATTATATTGTTACATTTTACCTTTAAATAATCGATTCTGGCCCTTGCTGATATGTATCCACAATATTTATCAGTCAATTTCTCACAATGGTGCTGATAAGTATATTGTAAAATTATCTTCAAAGGTTAATACGATAAGCATTATCAATATTTTTCTTCTTACTTAGAATAATTTCCCCCCACAAGTATTAGCAATTCTTCCAATTAAAAAGAAAAGAAATGGAAATAAAGGGGAATAATTCAAGAAGGGAATGGGTTTAATAACTTAGGATAATGTCTGGACAAATATGCACCAAATTTTGAAACCACCATCAGTGGCCACCACTGGCTGAGAGGTGGAACTAGATAAAAGGCAGGAAAGATTGAGTCTTTTAGTATTTGTTTTAATAGTGGAAAAAAGGGCAGCTCCCTCCACTCTACCCCCAGTATCTGTCATTAAAAAAAAGTAAAAAAGTCCAATGATTACTGCATTACAACTGATAATATTCAGCTCTCCTGCCACGATGTAGCCTGTGAGCCTTCACGAGACCCTCCACATCTAACAACTAATGTCACATTACCCAGGACTAAGTCTCCCTCTCCGTATGTCCCATTCCACCAGGCTGACCCGACTCTTCCCCTCGATGCCATAAATCCCATCCCTGTACATTTCATTGTGTCACCCCCCACACACACATTACCTTGAGTGACCCCTTAGAGCACTGATTCTTAATCAGGGGCAACTGTACCCTCCAGAGGACATGTGGCAAAGTCTGGAGATTTCGTTGTCACAACTCGGGATGAGGAAGTGGGTATGTGTGTGCTCCCAGCACTCAGTGGGTAGATGCCAGAGATGCTGCTGGACACACAGGACGGCCCCCAGCAAACAATGATCCGGCCCAATGTCAACAGCACAGAGAGCAACAAACCGTCTTGGAGACAAGAAAAAATTCTGCATAATGAGACACAAAGCCTTTGCCTTTTACCTTTTTCTATTACTAACTTCCTCTGTTTTTCTCTCTAAAAAGTTAACATCCTGTAGCATACTGGACCACAAGCCCTTGGCCGTTAGTTTAGCATCACTATCAAGGTAACGTGGTGCATGAGCCAGAAGCTGAGTCCCAGGAATTCCATCTTTTAGTTGTGTAACCTTCAAGTTATCTACTTCTCTGAGCCTCATTTCCATCATCTAAAAATACAGTCAAAATAAAAATATACTGTTTCAGTATAGCTATAAGGATTGGCGATAGTGTAAACCTAGCACACTGCCAGACATACAGCAGGTGATCCATACATGGACATGGCTGCTATCAATCCTTACTGCCACTCACTGAGCGCCCTCTGTCACTAGCGGCTGTAACAGAGAAATAAGGGAAAGAAGCAGTCACAGCAACATAGTTAATTACGTGGAGGTGGAAGTGGAAGACACAGCTTAAACTTCGTTTGAAATGATAAATATTCCTGAAAACCATATCAACACGTGGAATACAGACCCTGGGGCTGGAACTTGCCTTTCTGTGCCATTCTGCACCTGCAGTGATGCCCCTAGTACACTACCACTAATCACTAACTCCAGCCCTTCCCTTGCCCGGCCCCAGCATCCAGCATAGGACTGCAGAGACGGAGGCCAGCGCCGCACAACAAAAGACAGATCCGAGGTCAGGAACCAGCCAAACCCTAATCTACTGTGCTGTTGTCCGCCGGGACCACAGCTTCTCCTTTGCACTTGATTTGAGTAAGAGCACCCGGTGCTGCTTCCTAAGTAGCTGTGGTTTACACAGACTTCAGGAGAGACTTTCTCTGTCCTTTATGCTCCTCCCCCTGCCCTCTCACTCAGAGAAGAAATCAACCTTAAGAACCTTCCCCATGGGCCCACTCCAGCAGGCCGCGGCTTGGCGTGTCTGGCTCTGGAGGGAGCTCCTGCTTCACAAAAGACGAGGCACGTTGTCGCCCACATCTTTCACCGAAGACTTTGCAACTCTTTCCTGTAAAGTGACGGCTGTGCATTTCCAGGGTAGTTTAGATTCTCAAATCTTCCTCCAGAGCCCTTTATCCTGGCTCTTGATTTGCTCGCTGGGACTTCCTGCTCTGGAGGGAGCGTGAATATTTTCCATTTGATTAAAGTGGCGGGCACCATTCTGAAATAAGTTCCTAGGTTATCAAAAATACGATTTTCCTCCTACACATTGGCTACGTTTTGAAGAGTGGAATCTCTCCCAGGATTCAGGGAAGAGGAAAGCAAGGCCATGGGCCCTTTCCCAGGGATGCACTAAAAGTTTACTGAATGTAATCAAATCATATTATTTATATAATTTTAACTCATGAAATTAGCTTGGCTTTGGTGCTAGGCTCTTTTTACTTTTTAGCACAGTCACCTTATATATTGCAAGAATGATGAAAGAACAATTCTATTTATAATATACCATGTGTTAGCTTAAAATGAGCAAAGATGATTAATTTACACAAAGGTACATCCAAGAAGTTATACAACAAATTATTCATATTATTACTTCCAAAATCCTTGCTGAAGAAAAAAAATTGATGCTGACACTCCTGCCTGACAGCTCTCCAACAACCTGCCTTTACCACGGGAGCTGTCACAAATCGTCCCCAAAGACCATGGAGTCTTGTTGGCTTGAAACTCATTCTGAGATTCCAGAAGGTGGTTTCCCTAATTGCCTCGGGCCTGGTTCAACTAGTTTTAAAGAGTGTGTCCTCCCCAACATTCCAGAGGTAAGACCCCCACACGTAACTGTGAACAGGGTGAGGTTGCCATCTCTGGTTTTTACAGCCTATCACAACAATAGCGAGTCCTGGCTCTAAACTGGTCCAAGTTGCTCCCAAGTGTGTGGCCCAATGTGAATACTTGCTCACTGGGAGCTATTTTTTTTTTTTTAATAGTTGCTGTGTTTCTAGAATAAATGGAAAGGTAGGGGACCTTCTTTTTCCTTAAATGTTGATTTATGCTTGGTTTACCAGCTAGCCAGTTTCCTGTAAATTATTCATCTTAAGGGTGAAAAATATCTTCCCTTCTTCCTCTTTTGGTGTGGCTTTGCAGTCATACTACGGCCCTATACCCAGGGCTTTGGCTTTGACCGTCCTTCAGGTGCAATACAGGTGCTTCTACAATGCCATAAATATAATATATTCCTGGTAAACTATCTGTTTGGCAAAATCATGCATTAAAAAAAACAGGACTCAAAGGGAAAATAGGACAGAAGTTGGGACCAGAGCCCCAAGGAGAACAAAAGCAATCAGCACAGTGAAATCACCACTGATGTTTGCGTTACACATCACAGTCCATCCTTCACAGCCTTGAAACCCAGGAGCTTGGGTTTTCCTTTCTGTGGGTCTTTGGAGGCATTCACTTCTAATACAGAGCAATTTCACCAACATTAAAAGTGTAATCCAAGAATAGCCTTCTTCATCCATCAGTTTCCTTCTCAGCTCCCTCGGATGCACTTGCAGCCTCCCCAGATAGTTTAACACAGTGGCAAGTGTAATGGGTCCTGAAGCCACTAAACTCCTCCACTTCCTGCACTAAAGAGAGACACTTCTGCAGAACTGATACTTTTTCCCTTAAGGTCTTCCTAAGTACACTGTTGTGCCTGTCTCTCTAGCTGTGAATAACCTGGCCCCTTGGTCACTTCCAAACATTAACATGCAAGAGGAAATTTATAAGCCACCAGGACTTCTACAATGAACTGATACCATTTCCCTATTTACCAAACACAAGAGCCACTGTGCATTAAAGAAACACACGCTGCAGTAAACAGGCTGTATCTAACGGTTCTGGCTACATCTAACAGTCTAAACTGCTAAACCACCAGAAGGACCTTGCTGACCCACAGACGGAAGGGGCTCGTGTTCTGCCAGCCACACTGCACTCCGCACGTCCGGGTCTATCGGCAGAGGCTCTCTTTTAAGAGGAACTGATAACCTTTTAGCAGAGGACATTGAAAACACTGTTAGCTCCAAAACTGAGATGCTCCAAGAGGAAGAAGCGGTCCAAAAAAACATCCCTTAATGTCTGTGTCAGTGTTCCCCATTGGAAGGAAATTTATTCTGAAGAAAAAAAAATCATCAAGGTTTTCCTGAAATTGTCTGTCATTGGGGTGGGATGTGATGGGATATCTAGTGGTGCCACCACAAATATTTTTCAAACTATTTGATAGAGGGCCATGAAAAAACAATAAATGCAATGTGAGTTTATAACATTTTATCAGGCATATTTTATGATTTATAGCATTGGTGGCAGGGGTCGGGCAGATGAAGGGAGGGGAAATGAAGCTAACTTGGACAAGGACCAGAGAGTGGGGAGGTCCTTCCCAACCAGATGAAGTCTGAGCAGGAGAATGATCCCTAAGGGAAGTGAGCCTTCCCAGAATCCTGCCCAGGGAAGGAAGGCACTTCAGAGACAGAAGGATCCGAGACTGCTGCTACTCTACGAATGGCAGCTTAGAGCATCACATTGTGTCCAGTACTTGAGCCTCACTCCATGAACACGGTACCCCTCAAAACTGCTGCAGAAATTTGCAGTGATATAGTTACCCCCGATCTCCATAATAATTTCAGTTTGCCTAAATACATCTGTTATTACCCAGGACCTTAAGCAAAAATCAGCTCTATTACCATAATTGAGAAAATTCCAAAGTGCAACGTACATACATGTTTTTGTGTTTGTATCTGTGTACCTACAAGAAAAAAAGAAACTAGGCATCGGAATGCAATTTATTTTTGAAGTTAATCTGGAAAAGCCCTGAAAATCACAAAGTGCCCCAGTTTCCAAGAGTAAACATTTTCAGGCCAGTCAGAAAGTATTTTTTTGCATCTAAAGAAGCAACATGTCCATCACGGGTCATCTGAAACCACTTTCAAATGTGCTTCCTGCAGATTAGATCTAAAGTTGCCAAACTGTAGTCTGAAAAAGTTGCCAAATTGCAGTCTGAAAAATGAAAAATATTTCGAGCAGTCTATGAGAGAAAAAGATTGTGTGTTAACAACTGTCATTGGCGGAGGCTGGATGGTCACATAGACCCAACATATAATCTGATTATAGAAATGGGGGTAAAGTCCTGAAATACATATGTATATTCATGATTCACATATATATGTGTGTATATGATTTATATATTATTCTAAATATCTGTTTTAACCTCTGTGAGTGGCTTTAAGGTAGTTAGCCTAACTAAAATCTATGGGTCATGATGTGTAAAAACTGAAAAGGAAAGCTATAGCATTTCAACTAAATCAATGTTTTAAAAATAGCAAACATTTTATAAATTATAGCACTATGTTCTAAACAACTTGTTAGATATCAAAGAGAGCCTTTAACATGGATAGAGAATGAGAAAAGCTCACAACCACAATTCACCTTAAATAAAATTAGAGTATAAAACTAAATATTTACTTTGTCAACAGGTAAGAAAAAAAATCATATGGTGTATAAGGCATGAGTATAAATATAAAATATCTTTTAAAAAAACAATTTCCCACAGACAAGCTTAAGAAAGACATTAACGATCATATTAACATTTGCGTAGCTATCAGAATTTTCAAAGCATTTTACATCTATTATTTCACTCTGTAAATGCAACTAAGATAGCTTTCTACAAAATAGAAATGCAAAAGGTTGTGTAGGTGGAAAAAAAGGTTAAATATTAGAAGCAGATGGATTTGCTCAACAAGTCAAAATATTTAATTCATTTGTTTGAAACAAAATAGCTTGGATGATATACCTCTGATTGTCTGCCTTCTTGGGCAGAAAAAGGGTAAGAATAATTTCCATGTGTTTGTATCCGTAGTTCACATTAAAGGAAATAAAATCCCAAACTTTATCAGAAGAAAATCTAACATATCCACAAATAGAACTTTCTACCTCTTTCTATAAACAAGCTCCTCATCCTCACTGTCTCCGCATGAGTTCACTTGAAGCCAAGGAGCAAACTGGTTAAGTAAAGGAGCCTGGGCAGTTCTATGCGAACCACCCCGTCTGTTCCTGGCACCCTTCTTCTGTGTGTGACTGAGCTTCAAATCCTTGGCTCTATCTTTGATTCCTCCTTCCACCGGCTCGCCTGCCAAAGCCCACTGATTCTAACTCCTCTGTTCTCTTACACTGAGTCTCCTTTTCCTGGTTCTCTAAACTCCACTCAAGTTCCTGCTCAAATGCCACTAACCCTTTAACAGTTCTTCACCCCTAATCCATTCTAGATACCTCTACCCACTAGTCTGATACTCCCTGCAACTTGACATGACCTCTCACTCCACAGAACCACGTCATTTTGCTCAGACTTTTCTTACGGCCGTTATACTCTGCCTTCCACTCGGGCATTCCTGCCTTTCTCCCCAGGGTAGACAGTGAGCCCTCTGAAGGCAGGGACGATGTTTTCTCATTATTGCATCCTCCGGCCGCTAGCACGGTGCCTTGCAGGCAGATACTCAGTATCTGTTGCACTGTGAAGAAAATCATATTTGTTTTTTATAGAAAGAAGTGTGAAGTCAGGTGAAGTCATGCTTGGCTCAAGTCTTTAAAAAAGAAGTAGGCCTCCAGTTCACTCAAAATACTGTTACTCACTCTCTTAACAAGCAATCAACAGCCAGTAAATTACTCAGTGAGTGAGTGTAATTCAAAGCTATCACATACAGAAGTATGAGTCACACCAGCAGCTGGGTAGCTCTTTCCTGCTCCTCGGGTAGAGAACATTCATCTGAAAAGACTACAGAACAGCCGCAAGAACGAACAAGCTAACCACGGTGTCAGATGTCGCAGCTGGACAAACAGCGCAAAGCTTGGTTTCAAAGCTCTGCAGGTGGCTCATTTATATGATTGACAGAGGCAGGAGAACAGGCTGTAAAGGCCCAGATTCCAAAGCTGCAAAAAGCAGCCAGGCCACGCCAGTGGCGGAGGGGCTCCAGAGCGCATTCGCCGTGAGGGTGGGGAAGGGTGCACGTGCGTGATACAGATGTACGGCTTGTTTTCAATGTTCCCAATAAAAGCAGAAAAGTGCTAAAATGCATTATTACATAACATGCAAAACTTAAGGGAGGTCTATTCATTTTTGGTTTTCTTAGGGAAAATCCTAAGATTATCCACATTCTGAATCATGAATAACTTTTCTTAAAAATTATTTGCATACTCTACATCGAATTTTAAGTGTACAAAGAGGAATGGAGCCTATCTCACTTTTTAAAAAGTGTCTGAAACAGTCCAATTTAAAAAATAATTTGGATTCAGTTAAAATTTTTTTCTGGGGGTTATTATATTTGAGTACTTTGAAATATTAAACAAGTTTTATCACTAGGATAGAATTTCAAAGAAAGTCTTGAGTCCTTTATTCGACTGGAGATATAATACTTACAGAAATGACACACAAAACAGGCAACTTCCTACTTCTAGGTACTGATCCAGTTGTGTTAAGAGAAAAGAACACGGGAAACAAGTGGCTTGTGCAAGGCAAGGCTGGAAGGCAGGAAGGAAGGAGAAAAGAAAGAGAAAAGAAGAGAAAGGAAGAAAGGAAGGGAAGGAGAGCAGAAAAGAAAACAAAGGGAAGAAGGAAGGGAGGAGCCAGGCACAGTGGCACACACACACCTGTAGTCCCTGCTACTCAGGAGCCGGAGTGGGAAGATGCTGGGACCAGGAGTTCAAGGCCAACCTAGACAACACAGCAAGACCCAGTCTCTAAAAAATAAAAATAAATTTTAAAAAGGAAAGGAGGAAACGAAGAAAGAAAGAGAGAAAGAAAAAGAGAGAGAAAGAAGGAAAAGAGGGAAAGGAAGGAAAAAAGGAACGTAAAAGTGACAGGAAGGGAACTGCAGGAAGCAGCGAGGACTCAGAGCAATGGGAGGTTCAGATGACAATTGTGTCTGAGATTTTTGAAGGAAAGGTTGAAGCTTTGCCATCACAGAAGGTACAAGTAGAAGATGATGTGGATAAGACAGTGTGTGACATTTATGTTTTCCAAAAAGCAACAGAGAGTATCAAAGTTAAACAGTAACTGAAAATATTCAAATGTTGACAAGAAGATACTGAAAACAGTAACAATAGCAAAAACAGCTAATACTTAAGTTTCTAACCAACAGGCCTGTAAAAAGTCTTCTGGTCTATTACGTCACTTAATTCTAATGCCAGTCCTGAAAGATTGGTATTGTCAGACGAGTTTTAAGGATTAGGTAACTGATGCTGAGGGAGGGTAAGTAGCTGGTCAAAGGTCTCACATCCTGCAACGGAGCTAAGGCTTGGACTCTGGCGGACTCCCCCGGTCCATCTATCCACTCCCCCTGTCGACACACACTCACCGAGCGGCTACTGCTGAGCTCCTGTGTGTGCTACCGGGAATGCGGAACAGACACAGTGTTGGCTCTCGGGGGAACGTCAACAAACAAACAATACGAACGAAACGGCAGAGAGCGGTGCTAGAGAGTAAAGCGGGGCATGACCACATCGCACAGCCTGGACAGAGAGGCCCAGATGGGAATCAGGGAAGGGAAGGAGCCAGGCCCAGGACAGAGGGGGGAAATGCTCACGGACACTGGACATGAACCCAAGACAGACCACACAACTGCAGGGACCTGGGCCAGAGGCACAGCAGCATCCCAGGCAGGGAAGGGTCACAGCAGGGGGCTGCGGCAGGTTAGGAGTTTGGGCTTCACTTTAAGTGCAGTGGAAGCGCAGGGTGGCTTTAGTGGGCCATGTTTGGGTTTCTAAAAGACCACAGTGGCTTCTGTCAGGGGCAGTAACAGAAATGGAGACTAATAAGGAGACTTTGTAGGATTCCAGGACAACGGATGGTTACATGGACTGAGCAGTGGCAGCAGAGACTGAAGAAATGAACCTCAGAAATGCCCCGGGCTGTATTTCGGTGGTAGGAACTGTTACTCGGCAACAATCACCCTCACTCCTCACTAGGAGTGTTACCAGATAAAATACAGGACACCCAGTTAAATTTGGATTTCAGATACCAAATTTTTTTAAGTACATTCATTCCATGAAATATTTGAGACATAACTTATACTAATTTTTTTCACTGTTTATCTGAAACTCAAATTTAATTAGGTGTCTTGTATTTTTATTTGCTAAATCTGGCAACCCTACAACTAGGCAAGTCTCTACTTTATTGGGAATAAATTGCTCCAAGATTCTTCTGTCACAAACCCTTGAGATGCTCTAACTCTTCTCCGTATTAGAGGTTAGACCTCTCACCACCAGCAGCATGGTGCTATACTTCCACCCCTACTTCCTTTATAAATCCCATTCATCCCTCTCACTTACCAATAAATGTATATGAACGCCCACAGTCTATTGAGTGGCACTGAATTAGACATGGAATTTTACTTAGTGGTCATAAAGAATGCTAGTGAATACACACGTGTACGCATGTATGTGTGTGTACGCGGGTGGGTGTGGGGGGTGTGCACCTGCTGTGTTAGCCTTTTAAAATGAAGATGATGCTAACAGTACATCATCAGGAATACATTTTGAGTGTTTTCTTTAACAGCAGTGAATTAAATTTGCATCCACCTTGATGAAAGCCATTTAGATCCTATAGCAGTAGAACTGGTTATCGAATAACCTGAAAGAGAAAAGCCTCAAGTTCATTCAATAATCAGTGTCTATCAAAAGGTAAGAGCTAGAAATCCTCATTTTAAAATCTTACTATGTGAAAAGAATTTGAAACTTTAGGCCACAGTTTTACCTGAGTGTTCCTTTTGCATACATTCCAGTGTTTCAATTCCCAGTTTCAGTACTGAGAAAAACATTACAGCAAACATAAACCTAGTTCATGACATGAGACATGCAGAGCACTGTTACTGTTTGCTATTGTTCCACAGCAAGATAAGCAGCTTGCTCCAGAATGAAAACCAACACATCAAGGAAGTTTTGCTATTAAAAAATTGTCAGCTGAACTAAACAAAGTATTTAATAGCATAGTTGATTTACATCCCGGTGCCAGCTCATTTTCTCATTGTGGACTGGTAACAAAAAACTGATAGAACGTACCTGTTTGAGGACACTGATGCAGAAGACCCCAGAATTTTATATACCATACCTTCAGTAAGACGGTATAAATGGAGGTACCTCCTCCTTCTGGCCATTTTGCTGATCAAAGAATCTTTTATTTCCTTGAAATCAAGGCATAAATAATCTCTCCATTCTAACACTCTAACTAAACCTCCACATCTATCAAAACCATAGCTGCCCCAACGTTAGAAGGAAGAGGATGTGTGCTTACTCTTCTTGACGTAAGTCATTGACGCTGCGGTCCAGTGAGATCATGTCACTTGCCACCATGTTAAATCCAAACTCTTTAATGCTGGCTTGAACTGCATGTTTGAATTCTGGTCCCAAAACCAATGGCTTGGCATTCTCTCCAGGGCCACCAACCACTCCATGAGGCTCAGGTTCTTTGGGTTCAAAGTTACCAAGGATCCCTGGGCGTAGCACAGGATCACGGTAGGTAAATGTCTGAGGCTTAAAAGTGAGATACTGCCTCTGTATTATGTCTTTCTGGGAGTCTCCTCCAGCATGGTGCTCTTGTTCGTTTTTAGCTTTGTTTTTTCTTCTAATAGACTCTAAGTCCACTTCTACTCCTTCAACATGAGGCCATGGTACCACAGGTTTGAATCTGTCATCCCCGGGAGCTAGTCCATTGCCTCCTCGGTTAGGCATGGGGTTATTGACATCTCTGTCTTCCTATACAAAAGGGAGGGGATATACAATGAGTACATGAAGGTAAACCACCACAGTAGAGTTCATGATACCAATTTTCATGTTTTAAAAAAGGCTGAGGCAACAAAACAGTTTAAAATGTGAAATATGAGCAAGCCATTAATCAGGAATTCCCATTAAAGGATATCTTTCAGGGTAGAAAGGAAATACCAAGAAATAGGCTGTTTCCACATCTTACTATTCCAAAATAAGTGAATGGGTACATTGTTTACTTCTCCCTTTATAAACCTAACTCTATCAAAGACCTATTCATAAAGCATATTGTTAAGGGATGGCGCAATGAGGTTCTAGAATCTTTGATTAAAACAGACACTTAATAGGTCATGTTGTACAGCATGCGGTTTTCCCAGACATCAGGTGTATGATAAATATAACCTTTTGTCAGTGACACGACCATATGGTGGCAGTGGTGTGAGATGGATGTCACCCCTCGCTAGGCTGGCTTAGTGCCCCCATGGCGGAGGAACAAGGTGGGGCATATGTATTCAACAGTCCTGATTCAGAATTTTCTACTTAGAGTTTTTCCGCATTCAGAACTATTGAAAAAAGCCTCTAAGAACTGTAGCCAAGTCAGCTTGGGCTTTTAGACCGCACCCAGCACCCAGTATGCCCCATTCCAGAGGTGGGCAGGTAAAAGCAGACTCTGCATACAAAGAAATTCACAGTAACGGTGCCTCTCTTTTCTGTTTGGACCCTTCCTCACCTACGCACATCTTTCAGTTCTAAATCCTGAGTGCTTTTGCTTCTGAGGTATCATATGTTAAGTTTTTGCTAATCCAGGACCAGTCTTTGCACAAAGCAGTGTTTCTCAACGTTAGCATCACGTCAGCGGTTTTTAAATACTGGTATCTGTGTTCCACCCTCAGGCACTGTGATTTAATTGGTCTGGGCATTTGGGTTTTTAAAAAGCCCCCTGGTGATTTTAATACTCATCTGAGCCTGGGAATCACTAGCTTAAGGGAGAGCTGCTCACTGCAACTAGACAGGGGGTCACAGAGCACGACCGGGGAGGAGCCCAGGTGCACCTGGACACTGCAAAGCAGGCTGACTGGTCTGCCCTCCCTCCGCCCAAGACTGTGATTCCTTAACACGTTAATCATACAGTTAGCACCATCTGACCAAAATTTTTCCATAGCGTTAGAACTACCTTAAAAAGGTTGAAAACTTTGCTCTAAAGAACACAGGAACAGAGAGGTAAGGCTCTAGGTACGATGTTAATGTGTAGGTTGCTGTCTGCTGATAGTTTATTTAGAGGCAAAAATCTCTATAGAAAATTATTTCAGATATGAATTTAGCAGGTAAGGGATGACTAAGGCTGGATTTGGGGGAGTTCAAAAGGAATTTTTAAAAATTATCTATTTGTTCAATCAGGTAACATAAGATACGACACCAGATTCCGAAGCTCCAAGGCGCGTGTAGTGAAGAGCGACCCTTCCCGTTCCCTTCCGCAGAGACGCCCACAGCGGCGGTTTCCTCTGAGCCTTCCCGGAGATGTTACGTGCATGTGTTCAACATACATGTGTATATGTAACACAATTTTGTTGAGGATGAGGCATAGATTTTAATTAATGCATTAAAAAGAGAACCCGTAAGATGTACAACTGGTTCAAAGATAAAGCCAAAGAACAAACACGTAAACATCAAGAACACCCCAAAGAACTTACAAACAGATGCCAAACTAGCTAAGCTGGTCAGCATGCACAGGCCCATAATCAGCTGCGTCCCACCAGACACAACCCCCGTTTCAGTGGACAAGAAGCCTCTGCAGTACTGTCTGTTTTCTACAACTTACAAGATTGTAAAATAGCTCAAGGAGGAAAGGGTAAGGTAACCTGGGAAGTTGAGTCCCAAAAGAAGACCAAGTCATCTTTTGGGATCGTTTCAAAGTTTTCCACAACTTTTCCCCTATAATACAATACTAAATGTGAAATGCAACACAGCCTGACCAGATAAATGCGGTAACTTTCTTCAGGGATGTGCGGAACAGGTCAATAAAACCTCTGGATCAGGCTTCTACCGTCACACACCTAAGGAGCAGGGACTTAGTTTGAGCCTAACCTGTGAGCTCTACTACGAGTCAGAAGTAAAAAGGTAGAAGGCCGTCTTGCCAGAAATCTTATATTCACGAAGGACTGGGGGTTCTTGGGAATTAACTAATCCCAAGACAAGTGTAAGGTAGGCATGAGTCTTTAACAGAGAGATGAGCATTGAGGCTGAAGGGTGACTCTGATCATGGAAGAAGTGTTTGTTTCTTCAATTTGTCTCCTGGATCTTTCCAAAATGCCACTCACTTATGGCAATATTGTAAGTAAATTAGAGAAATCATTATAAAATGCTGTCAGACACCAAACCCAAGTGCTGATGCTGAACCAAGTACAACAACAAGAAAGAGAAAGACATTCTCCCCCACTTCAATTTTTCACGTGACAGCTCCAGTAATTGGTAAATGCAGAGGTAAAAAATGAAAGAAAGGAAATGTCCCTACATACGGAAGAGCAGTTTGAGCCGCCCATCAGATGCCAAAATCCACAGCCACGGCATCCACTCAGGCACTTACTGCTCCACAGGGAAAACCGTGTCTTAGAAGAACATGGAACATGACGGACTAATATAAAAACTGCAAATTTAAATATTTTTCAAATTCACCCACTTCAACAAGAGAAGTTTTAATGGGTTCAAGCTTCATGCTTCTCTTCCTCCAAAAACTGTTTTGATCTTTTCTTTGACTTAATGGCTCTTTGTGTGATCTTAAACTGTCAGTTTCTTTAAGGTTCCATTAGAAATCTACTTGTCATTCCATCCTCGTTCTGGGTTATTTTGTTTTCTTCCAAGCTTGGTGACAAGTTTCATACTGACCACTCCTACATCCACTTCCCCAGCATACACCACCCCTCTGATCGCCAACCTCACAGTCAGCTGCTTGCTGAACATCGCTATGCGTAGCCCTCTAGCACCTAAACCTAACATACCCCAAACTGAACCTGCCATTCGCCTCACATCACAAACCCGTTTCACTTACTGTCTTCCTTTCTTCAGGGACTGGAAACACCATTCATTCAACTAAGTCCAAAACCCACAATTCACCCTCAAATCCTTGTTCTCTTTTATCTGCCTTCCTGACATCCAATCAATCACGAATCCCTGTTAATTCCATCACCTGTGTAGCCCCTGAGTCTGCCCCTGAGTCTGGCCACTTCTCATATCCTCACTGCCACTGTCACCTCTAAGCAGCACTACTGCAACTGTAACAATTGTGAACACTGTATTCTCAGTGCTTCACAGATATTAACTTTTTAATCCCATGAATTAGATACTCTGATTACCATCACTATTTTATAGACCGAAATCCTAACAGAGAAGTTGCCCAAGATCAGAATCAATACCTGGTACACAAAATTTCAGTCCCAACAGTCTGGCTCAAGAGTCCATACCCTTAGCCTCTACAACTTAGTGTTTCTCATCCTAATGCATGAACACCCCACGCAACAGCCACAGGGACTTTTCTAACACTCAAATATGAACATGTTACCTTCCCTGCGCACAACGTGCCACCAGGCCCCCTGCCCTCAGGAGAGTTTACACTCTTTGATAGGGTAGACGGGGCTTTTCAGGCTCCAGCCTGAACATTTACGTAACATCTCCGTCACCACCCGTGAGAGCAGGGCTCAGCTAACTTTTTTGGTGAAGGGTCAAGTACTAAGCATTTTTGGCTTCACAGACCACGGGTCTCTGTGCAATTATTCAAGTCTGCCTTTGTAGTGTGAGAGCAGCCGTCAGACACTACATAAATGAATGGGCATAGAAGTGTTCCAGTGAATCTTTACTTACAAAGACAGGTGTGGGCTGGATCCTGTCCCCCGATCTCTGCACTAGACTCAACTCTGTGAAAGTACAGAGGCTTTGTCTGTCGTACACACCACTGCATCCCCGGTGCTTATCCTGGCACATAATTCTCAATAAATATTTACTGAACAAAATGAATGAAACCTGAAATTTCTGTTTTAGTAGTGAGAGAGATGCTGAGAAGAAAAGGGAAAGATAGAGAATGGAGGATATGAAATGGGAGAGGGGAGCTCGGATCAGACAGACCCTACTGGCAACACTTACTGAAATCCACCAGTGATACCTCTGTATTCTCTGTGCAGTATTACACTCTTAATAGTGCTATATGAGGCCAGAAAAATTGAACTTGCTCCTTCTCAAAATATGCATGTCATTAATCTGGAGGCAAAACCAAATATGAGAACTGTCTAACTCCAAGTCGATTAAGAATAATCCTGTCAAATCTTAATACCGCATGACTCAAAGAATGGCTAAAAGCAGAGTCTTACTTCACTCCCCTGAGATCCCTCTACACACTCCTTCTTCCTGAGAGTGAATGAGAATCAGCAGATGCTTTTGTGACTCACTGGTACTATGATCCCTTCATAACCACCAGCTGTTTTACTGTACAGCCAAAATCAATGAGTCGCTGTTGACTAGAAATGGAAAAGAGGACCAGTAGATAATTTTCCAAGATCAGTGTGTTCATAAAGATAGAAATGGACTGAAAAATATAATCACTATCACCAGATAGCAATATGGATTACCATAAATAAAGTCATACTAGTCACTATCCACCTTATAATTGACAAAGCCCCCTGACTCCTGACCCCCAAACTCTACTATGTGTGATACTTCCAAGATAGTCATACCTTGGTAGAAATTACATAAATCCAAAGGGATTTAAAAAATGGTCATTAGAGCAAATGGCAGTAATATGGGCTTGTTTGGATTTGAAATCATTGGTGGACCATGGAAAACTAAAGTCTTAATGATGAGCTTATGCCGTCACATGATCTCTTGAGAAATTACGACTTAGCTGTAGGAAATGGGCACTGCTGAACAACATGCACACTATGGTTATCATTCGTCCTGAGCCACAGAATTTAAAAGTATAACAGGCCAAATTTCATTCTGAATTTAAAAACTCTCAATCAAAAACACCTTTAATTAGAAAAATCCCATCAGCATCCTTTCTCTGGAGGCACTTACTCACTTAGAAGGAGCAGAAGAAACAGGCTCAGAGAGCAGGCAGGTGTGGTAAAAATAAACAGGCTGCAGTTCAGAGGCAATCAGGCATGCTCGTAGGCTGCGCTCCAAGACTCCTAGCAACCCGTGGCAGGATGGGGGTGGGATGGTGGGGCCCTCCAGCCTCAGTGCCTCGTTTCCCTCTGCTTAGCTACTGCTGGAACCCAAGCTAGTCCATCTGACGTTGGGGCTGACTGAAGGGCGTTGAATCTTGCTCCTTTCAGAGCACTGAGAGCTGACTGCACTGGGAGTTGGGGCCCTGCTGGGTGTGGGGAGGGACAGGGGCCAAGGAATTTGTCTGACAGAGACTTCACCAGTCCTTGAATATCCAAGATGTCATCCCTTACAGGAAAGGACCCTATTCCAAGTATATTTTAACACCCCTAAACTACGAAGAGATTTAAGGCCACTTTCCAAGGGCAATGCCTCTGTTAGCAACTAGGGCAGACCTGAAAATGCAGAACGTGTGCTTTTAGGTAACTTTATATAAACACAAAATTTCTATACAAGCTCCGGGTATGGTTTAATAAGATAAAGTATGACATTCTGAGAATAATTATCTGCTCAAAGAAACAGACTCGCTCAGGAGGGATTCCTTTCCTTTCTGACTTTTTTAAGTACCGAGCCAGGATATAAATCAAAGGTAACAGAATGGAGAAAAGAGCAGGATCAACATCACGTGACTGCTTCACCAACAGAAATCCAGGTCAGCAACTCTAAGGCTGCATGTTAGACTTTAGCAGGGTAGCCAGGCTGAGTAGGGTACAGTAAACTGTTATCATTCAACCCAAACTTACCCTGGAGACGGGAACATCAGACTCTTGACTATGGAGAGCTGCCTATTATATAGTAGCTAATGGTTATTTCTTTTATTTTTCTCTCAAGACTTCTGATACACTACGGCAACCACAGTTATAAGTTTGTAAGTTAGTGCTACACTTTTAATTACCTACTGGAAAGATTTTATCAGGTTTATAAGGGGGTATTTTGAATTAAATGCTAACCCCCCCTTAACCAAATAAGCAAATAAAATGCAGTATATAATATAGATCTGTCCTGCACTATAGTGAATAGTACTGAAATTAATAGGTGTCTTCCTAAAAAGTTGGCTATATCACATTTTTGAACATTTAGTCATCTGAATAAAAGGAAGATTGCCATTACGTAAGAACCTCCCAATAAATCTCAGTTGTGCAACTAGTTAATCAGTCTTTGGATTTTCATACATACCATTTGGTATTCTTAAAAGAGATGCCCATCTGCATCGGCACACAATTTTCTGAAGATCTCTGTGCATCCTGTACAATAATCATGGTCAACTATAGAATATCTAGATACAGCAAGTTTTAAGTCTTGAGCTCTTTTCCCCAGTTTTAACAAAATTTCTTCCCCATCATTAGGATAAGATAATTTTGTGATTTGCCAGATTTAATGCCAAACTAAGTGTACTGAATATACTATATGCTCAGTAGAAAGATATCAACAATTGTTTTGACGATCAATTATTCTGAGTTATTGACAATAACCTCAGGAAGGTTATCTAAAACCATCCCCATTTTCTGATGCCTGGTCCAAGCATCCGTTCCAGTCTGCCCCCTTTGGAGGCTGTGAATTCCCTCTTTAAGCAGAAGACAAAGGCAGGTACAGTCATCCCAGCTGTTTCTCATAATCCACGCAAGGCTTCTTCCTCCAGGTAAACGGTAAGACCTGGATGCTCATCGTGGAAAACTTTTATCCCTTCTGAGCATGTAAAATCATCTAGGAAACCAAACAAGGGTTGAACAAGTTTCTTCCTACCAAGCTAACACTTCAATTTAGGATATAAAAAAGTATTGACACATCAGTCCCATATGTTCTCTCTTTGGATAATAATTATCCACTGATCGTATCCCCAGTTTTAAATTAGCCAGTGCCTAATTTCCATGGCCATCTCTATTTCAAGTAGATACTTTAGTAAGCTTTTAAAATTTAATCCCACACATATCCTTGGACACTGCAAGTAAGTACACTTGTGTGTGTGTGTGTGTGTGTGTGTGTGTGTGTGTGTGTATAGGCATCTCCTCATTCAGGCTTTAGGAAAATCACTCTTCAACTGACCAGAAATATTAACTTCATTTTACCAGAACCCCATCTTAATGGACAAGTATGAATTTCTTTATAGGATATACATTTATTTAAAGTGCTTCAGAGATAAGAGGTTATGTTATTAATAAAAAGAAAAATTTCAGAAATATAAAAATATTCTAAGTTTGATCTTTTGGAACTCTAGATTATTCCAGTGATTAGGTATAGTTTAGAAGTGGTTTTGGCAGTGATATTAGTAAACATAGGTAATAAATCCACTATATGTACTCAGAAGCATATAGTATAATTTTGAACAAAATTTAGTTCATCCAAAATAGGTGATCAATTAAAATTATCCTAAAATTTACTTTTAAAAAACCATGTCAATGCATTGCATATTTTAAGGGTATCAGGGTAAACTGCAAATTTCTTAGTAATAAAAACTTTCAACTGTCAACATATAAATTAAAACTGGAAAAAGAAATTTCACGCAAAAATCTTTCTTTGTATTAATGCTATTATGTCTAACATGAAACACTATTATTTCTAAATGTGAAATTACCATTAAGCACACAATAGTTCAAACCAACAACTTTAAACTCAGGAATCAGCTCCTGGAAACCGTCCCCTCCCTCTTCCCACAGTGCTGTGAATATTTCTAACATTGCTCTTTCTGCACTGCCTTGCATGTTTCTCCCCAGACTCAGGGCTCTTTGAGGACAGACAGTGTATCTTATTTATCTGTGTGTCCCAAGCACCTAGCAGACAGTGGGTACTCAGTGCACGTTTGTTCTTGGACCAAGTAAACAGAAAACATCTAGCTGTGGGTCATCTACTATTATCCTGCTGGAATATAAATTGACTTTAGACCTATTATCTTATGCTACTGCTTGGCTTGGTTTAAGATAGCATTTTGGGAATCCAAATGACATAACTGAAAACATTACTTTCCCTACAAATCTAAAATTTGAATAATCCTTTTTTTAGTTTCTTCTCTTTTTCAGATTTGGATAAATCGTGTCTGCAAGTAAAATTTGGTACTTCATGGAAAATGAGTACCTTATTTAAACATGAGAAAGTAAGTCCGCTGATGTTGGTCTTAGCTCTCTAGGCCGATTTATCTTGCAAACAGATTCCTGCTAAATCAGGTCAGAAAAATATTAGGTAATACTCAAGGGGGAATAAATTAAAAGAAGAAACGGGAAATTAAAGGACCAAAATACAGGTTAATTTTTACAATAGGGAAATAACAAACAACAAATTGATTATCCTTTTATAAAAAAAAAACTTTTATTCATAAGACTATTTAATTGGCCCAGATCACAGTTATTATTATAAGACAACTAATCAAGAAGTCTACGGAACACATAAAATTGAAAAATATTTCTAAAAATCTAAATAAGTTCTTTTAGAGACCTTATAAAAATTCATGCTTTAGCTCATGAACTGAATCATAAATATACACTACAGTCTTAAAAAATATTTCTTATTGTGACTATTTAACTCCTTAGTTGATTTGAACTGAACTTTAAGAGTCAAACATGAGTATTAAACAAATGATCAGTACATTGTTTTGTGGTATATTTCAAAAGGTGATAAAGCTGTATTTGTCAAAGTTTATGCCATCATTCTGTCGGTAAGAGCACATACGTCAACACAGGGCTAAAAATACCAGGCATACCAATGCCATTTAAAAGCCCCATCTCCCACAGGTAGTAAAAGGCCAATTATAATACTTCTTAGAAATCATAAGAGACTATAGTGGGTAGATTTTTAACTCTCCATGTTTGGGAGCTAAGCAATTCCTGAATTTTAAAAAGAAAGCTCCTAAATAGCATTTTTATTCTAAAAATAATATATAATAAGTTAGTTTAATTGTCAATCTTTTACAATAAATATCTTGACTGTATTATTCCTACAAAATGACCTAAAAGTAAGAAAGCTATCAGGAAAGAGGGGGAAAAAAATGAAAGCACAGTAATGAGAGAAAGATTGTAAAATAAAATCTGTGAAGATTTTTAAACACATGAATATTTATGTATGCATATATATATTATGTATGCAATGGAGAAAGGAAATATACTTTAAAAACCAAATGATTTAGTAGGATAAGAAATTAACCCTGTTGAACACACCCTTCAAAAGAACAATCTCACCATTTCATCAGGTGGGGAAAGAGGAGCTACTTAAAGGCTGAACTGATTGGAAATGAGGTCACATCTGCTCTTCTCCTGCCCACTCACATAATGTTTTGGAACTTTCAGCTTGTGCCAATCAACCCTACTTTCTTACCGAGAAGTGCTAAGAATCTCTTTTTTCTTCTCTTTTCTAGATCATCTTTAAAATACTTTTAAAAAGCACTCCCAATATCAACCCCTGGGACCACACTCGCAAGACTTTTTTTTAATCCAGGTTATTTAGTCCTATCCTTTTGATTCCTGTTTCCAGTATCACAGCACTAGCCAAAGCCAAGCAGAGGGTTTAATTCTTAATCCTCCTCCACATCTGGCACACCCAGTGAAACCACATGATTTCCAAATCTTCCTGAAAAACTGATAGGAAATTATGTCACCAACAGAATCATCAATAATTCTTATGACATTAAGGAAAACTTTGTACCGAGTGAGTGCAGAATGAGGTCAAATGTGGCATTTGTGTCAGGAGAAAATGTAATACCCTTTCGAAAGCCAAAAAAGCAATGTCCTATTATCCCTCTAGGGGGGAATCCGGGAATGAATACAGCTCTCCCACATGAAGTGTCACTACTTTCTGCAGCTGGAAATGCATAAAACAGCTTTTCCTCTCCTGCTTCCTTGCTTTGCCCTAGAGCGTGGCTTTCTAACAGCTCATAAAAAAAGTACTGCAATGTGCGGCTTTACAATATATACACTTTGACCGGTATATGATAACCTTCTCTTGCAAATCTGATAAAAAAAAAAAAATCACTCCAAGAAAGAAAATACTTCAAAGTTGTCATGGCAGATATGTCATTTTGGAGCACAGAAGAACATTTTACTACCATGTCAGGACTAGAAACCCATTTCAGGAGGGTGTGACAAGCTAACATAATTATGTGAGACAGAAAAATAGATTCAGAGTAGATCAAGGTTATTTCTGTAATAAACTTTGTGACATTTTACGTTTCAACTATCAGCAGGCATGATCTCAAGAGGGAATGCTTCTCCAGTGATCCTCCAGTTTATCAGGAGTGTTATCTGGCATTCAGGTTAGTATTTATAGGCATCATTAAAAGATAAAAGAGCTATCCTTTTAGTTATCTAAATATTTATTACAGGCCTACTCTATGCCAGGCCTTACCTGCAAGGGAGTCTCAGCCTGGGGGAAGGGAATCCATGATGAAAACAGGAGGGGCTCCAGGACACAGGGCGGTGACTGGGGGTAAGGAGGCGGGGAGGGGGAGTGGGCGTGGCTCCCCTCTAGGCTGAGGCAAAGGCGCAAAGCATAAGGGCATGGAGGGTACAGGGAGTGCAGGGACAGCTGGAGAGGGGTAGGACATGGGACTTGAGATACTGGAAGTTCCGCAGGGGGCCTCTTCAGAACTGCCAAGAGGTTCCTTCAGACTTTATCCTCTTAGAAATGGAAGCCATGAGAGGGAAGCTTGCCAGAGCAAAGCTGAATTTTGGAATGAGCTCTGATGAAGCAAATGAATGGGAAGAGAAGCCAAGATGTTTCCAGAAAGATAGAAAAAATTTAAAAATAAAATACTAGAGAAGGCAACATAGGGAGAATTTCAAGAAGGGAGCGGTCAACAGGGCTAAACACTGCAGTTACGATGTTGAATGAACAGTTACAGAGCCTGAAGGTGTGGGCTGGAGACGCATGTTGGTGGCGGCTGTGCAGCATCACCGGCTCCTGATGCACCACGGTGGCCTGGGCCCAGGAGCACGGACCCAGAGAGGCCTCAGTTTCCTCCTCCCCAGCCACAGGTGGAAGTACCATACTATTTTCTCTCATCTAGAAGACAAGAGGCATTTCTGTGATCCTCTTGTCTGGCCTAGATATTCCTTTGGATGCCTAAGTGATGGATTAACAAGTAGGTATTGAGTACCTGCTACATACCAGGTTATAGGGATACAAAGATAAGCAAATACATTCCTGCTCTTGCGGAGCTTTCTGCCCAGTGGGGGAGACAGAAAATCAAATAATCACATCAATATGGTGCTGTAGGAGCCTTTAGGGATGGTTGATCCAATCTAGGAAGTTAGGACAGGCTTCCTTGAGAATGAGCACACCACTGAGCGGAGATCCAAAAGATGAGAAGTCAATTAGGTGAAGAGAGGAGGGCAGAGTATCCCAGGTAGGGAACATGCTGTGCAAAGTCCCTGTAGCAGCGAGGCCCATGGCAAGAAGGACTAACTGGGGCCGGAGCACAGAGTGAGGGGCCCGGGGCCAGGTGAGGCTAAAGATAGCAGGAGCCTGACCAAGGGGAGACTGGTGGCTATGGCAACGACTTCAGCCTTACTCTGAGAGCAGTGAAAAGCGAGTTAATAGTTTCAATGCACCTTGGAAGGGACAGGAGCACTTTGAAAAGAGTCCTCTGGCTGAGGCATAAGAGAACAGACTAGAAGGAGGCCAGGGTGGATGAGGATAGATCAAGGAACAGGTGGTAGTAAACCCTAAAGCTGGGCAGATTCGAGGCGTAAGTAGTGTCTCTGTGTTGCTGTAAAGGAACACCTGAGGCTGGGTAAGAGGATTATTTGCCTCACGATTCCGCAAGCTGTAGGAGAGGCATGGTGCCAGCATCTGCTCCTGGCAAGGGCCTCAGGCTGCTTCCACCCACTGCAGGAGGTGAACGGGCGCCAGTGGGTACGGAGGTCACATGGTGGGACAGGAAGCAAGAGAGCAAGAGGGGAGATGCCAGACTTTTTAACAGCTCTCACAGGAAGAGCGAGAACTCACTCATTACAGTGAGACAGGACCAATCGGTCCAGAAGGAGACGGCCCCCACGACCCGAACACCCTCTATTAGGCTCCACCTCCAACACGGGGGCACGAGGGGGTGGGGGGGTGTCAAATTTCAACATGAGGTTGGGAGGAGTCAAACATTCAAACTATAGTAATTAGGAAGTAAAATGAACAAATCTGATAATGGATTGGATATGTGTGGCGAAGAAGAGAGAGGTATAAAGGATGAGTTTAAGATTTCTATCTTATGCAAGTAGATGCTATTCGCTGAGAGAGGAAACACGGAAATAGACCAGAATTAAAGATGATGAGCTCCTTTTTAGATATGCTGAGTTAGAAGTGCTTCTGAAACATTCAAGAGGAGATGGAAATAGAATTTATAGCTCAGCGAAGAGGTCTAGAGAATATAATTTGGCAGACATCTTTATGTAGATAATAACTGACACAAAAACCTGGATAAAACAAATGATGGAGAGATTATAAAGTGAGAAAAGGAGAGGGCCATGGATCCCGCCGTGAGGATCCAACCCTTAAAAGACTGATGGAAGAGGGTGAGCTAGGGGACCAAAGAGCTAGAGGACAATCCCAGTATGTAGGCAGAAAACCCCAAACCAAGACTGTGTTCAAGACAGAGGGCACAGCCAACAGTGTTAAACGCTGTGTAGAAGCCAAGCAAGGTGAGGATTGCTTTGGTAACGTGAAGCTGACGTTGACCAATAACTCGGTGAGAGCTTTCTTGGCAGTGTAATGGTGTCAAGACCCCAGCTGGAGTGGGTGGAAGTGTGGAGCTGGGGTGTGTAGAAACAGCACAAGCAAGAACAGACATTCATGAAAAATTTGCCTGTTAAGGGAAGAACAGAGATGAAGAGGTAGCTGGAAGAAACAGGAGGGGCAGTAAGAGATTTTGGTTTGTTTTGTTTTCAATGGGAAAGTCTTGAGCACTTTTAACAGCAAAGGCAAGGGTGAGATACATGAGAGAAGGGGCCAAGAGTAGAAAGTTTCTGAGAACGTAGAAGGGGTGGAGCCAAAGCTGTGCTGGGTCCGCAGGGCCTGGTCAGGGGGACAGTCCTTCTGCTGCAACACAAGGATGGGATTGGAGCAGACACCAGCATTTTTCTTTCCCAAACCCTCACCACTGCTGTCTGAATCACTCCAACAGCCGCCTCTGTTCAATCTAGTCTGCATACTGCACTCAGACCTGCCTGTTAAACACTATAGGTATATGGAAAGATGCTCAACATCACTCATCTTCAGGGAGATGCAAATCAAAACCACAATGAGGCATCATCTCACCCAAATTAGAATGGCTACTATCAAAAAGACAAAACAAAAAAAAGATGCTAGCGATGATGTAGAGAAAAGGGAACTTTTACACACTGTTGGTGGGAGTGTAAATTAGTACAGCCACTATGGAAAAACACTATGGAGGTCTGTCAGGAAACTAAAAACAGAACTGTCATAGGATCCAGCAATCCCACTACTGGGTATTTATCCAAAGAAAAGAAAATCATTAGCCGGGCGTGGTGGCATGTGCCTGTAGTCCCAGCTACTCAGGAGGCTGAGGCAAGAGGATCACTTGAGCCCTGCAGTTGGAGGTTGCAGTGAGCTATGATCACACCACTGCACCCCAGCCTGGAAGACAGAGTAAGACACTGCCTTAAAACAAAAAGCAAAAAATGAAGAAAAGGAAATCAGTATATCAAAGGGATACTTGCACTCCCATGTATTACAGCATCACTCACAATAGCAAAGATACGGAATTAACCTAAGTGTCCATGAACAGATGAATGAAAAAAGGAAATGTGGTATGTATACACAATGGAATACTATTCAGCCATAAAAAAGAACGAGATCCTGCCATTTGCAGCAACATGGATGGAACTGGAGGTCATCATGTTAAATGAAATAAGCCAGGCACAGAAAGACAAATACCACATTTTCTCAGTCATAGGTGGGAGCTAAAAAAAGTTGATCTCATGGAGGTAGAGAGTAGAATGACAGGTACCAAAGGCTGGGAAGGGAGGGTGGGGATGAACAGAAGTTGATTAATGGGTACAAACATACAGTTAGATAGAAGGAAAAAGTTCTAGTGTTCAAAAGCACAGCAGAGTGACTATAGTTTACAACAATTTATTGTGTATTTCAAAATAGCTAGAAGAAAATATATGACATGTTCCCAACACAAAGATCCATGTTTGAGGTACTGGATATCCTATTACCCTGATTGGATCATTACACATTGTATGCATGTATGAAAATATCCCCTGGACCCCATAAATATGTATAGTTATTATGCATTAATAATTTTTTTTAAACCACTGATTCCCAGTGTATGTTAGGTATTTTTCTAAGGGACTGAAAGGCTCCCCATCTTTTCCTAACACATCTCTAACTCTCTTGCCTAGCATTCCGACGTCACCCACTGCATACTTGCTCACGCTGTCCCCATACTCATTAGTCAGTCATGTTCCTTTAGAGATCATATAAGAAAACCACCTTCAGTCCTGCCTCTAGGGTTTGGCTCATGTTAACCACCTTAGCCTACAGCGCTGCCCTGCTTTCCTCCTCCTTCTCGCTTCAGTTCCAACTCCATTTAGAAAGATTCGGCCCCCACCATCTGCTCTAGTTCCAGTGATATTTTTCCCTCTTAGGAATTTCTACTCAATACTTTATAATTCTCTAACTGTTCTATATGTTGAGTTTTCCTCCCCAACCAGACTACAAAATTGAAGAGAGTCATGCAGTCTTTTGCTCTTTTTGCATAGTAAGAATTTCTATTATGTATCTTCTTTTCTCCTAAATCATCTGCCATTTATATTTTCCTTATTCTTACTCTCATATAAAAAAAATAACACCTATACAATAGGAAACACGATGTTTCCTGGCCTCCGTATTTCTAAAGGAGGGTGTATGCCTTATGTTGTTTAGATGCATTTGGGGGGGGACAGCAATGCAAAGTTTGATTTTTAAGAATAAAATAATCAGACACTGTCAAGTATGTTATATATTCCAATCCTCACAACTATCCAGTGAGATAGGTCCTGTCATTTTACTCTCACATTTTATAGTTGAGGAAGCCAAAGATTAGAGAGATTAAATACCATGTCCAATGTCATATAATTAGTAAGTGATCTAGGATTTGAACCCTGGTCTGTGTATTTAGCCACAATGCTAAACCACTTCAAAAAGACTTCCTGATGATGGTTTCTACTTTCTAGAAACCCAGAAATTTACAAAAATAATTAACTTGATGTCCAATTAGAATACACTCTCTAATGTCTCTTTATTCTGCTTTTTAACCACATTATAAAGCTTGTCTTTGGCAACTACTTACACCAAAGTAGCCAGTTCTGACACTCTGCACAATGAGATTTGCCTTGTCAAAGGTTTTTTTGCTCCTTCATTGTGTTAGGTTATGATTTCCCGTGACAGCAAGTGAAATAAAAGGGAAAACATTTGAACAATTTTACACAAAGAATTAAATCAGTCTCTCCCATAAGTAAGGACTAAAGTGGTTCTCATCCCACGTTAAGCTGACTGTTCTGACTGATGTAATACTGTGAATTATGAGCTATTCAAACCATTGCTAAAGAATATTCTTGCCTTTTTGTGACCAAAAGTATTGCTGTGGCTATGGAAGAAAAGCAAACGATTCAAGATTTGAACCCATGATTACGGTTGCTTTGATATTCTACTCTAACCAAAAATTTTATCAAATATAATACTTGGTCCCATAAAGACAGCAGAAGATAATTACACCATCACAGAAGATCTTACTATATTTCTCAGGACATGCTAACTACATACAAGATCAGAGTTCCATTTTTTTCCCCTCTCACAGTGTAAAAGGTATCAATTAAAGAAAGTAAGAGAGTAGGGGAAAACCCCTACAGAGAACTTACCCAGATACACAATCAACAGCCTGTTTTCTAGGATACATGAGGATGCTTGCTATGGAATCCAAGTAGCGTATCAAGACACGACCCTCATGGCGATAATACAGGATGTTTTCTTAATTCAATCTCTGATTTATTGTGTAGTAAACAGATTACACTTATATCAGAACATTAAAAATACGATACAGTTAACTTTAAATTAACTTTCCATTTCTTTCTATTTACATTTCTTAATCTTGCTAACCACCACCTTTTAAATGTTAGAGTATTCTATCATGGCAATGTTCATAAGATTTATACTTATTTCTAGAACACCTTATAAACAATTAGAGTGATCGTTGAAGGAAGGACACAGCAGCAGTTGAGCAACAGGAAGCAACTCTACCAATCAGCTGAGAGAAGCCAGTCGATCACATATGCCCAAATTTAGCAGGTCTGACGCATTCCAACCAACCTCAGTTGGTCAGACACGCTGCCAACATGGTACAACTGAAATCTGCCACCCTTTTGCAACTGAAGGTGAAATTATGGCAAATAACCTGCACTACACTGGAATGACCAGGTCTAACCAAATGTCTCAGTTTTATTTTGCCACAATCTTCTGATGACCCTGAGTCCTCCAGAGTTTTTTTATTTGTTTTCTATTAAAAATATTCTCACTTCACCTAGAATAATGAAGTTAAGCAACACATTTATCCTGGTGTCAACCAATGCATGAAAAAAGCAGCACGTTGTTACCACACACACGCTGAAGGCAGCCTGCCCACGCATCAGCCAGAGCACCGTCAGGTTAACACAGAGCCTCCAATGGCTTGACGAGAAAAATGGAAAGGACAGAAACAAAAGGGAAAAAACAGAGGTAAATCAATTTATCAGTGAAAATGCTTTCTTGAACACTGATTTCCATCATGATGACTACTACAAAGATGATAATGGGATTAAGAGGTAGAAGAACCCATCCAAGGTAACAAGCTCTGTTCCAAGCACATTACTTCTATCTCTCTTAATCTTTGCAACAATCCTTGTTATTATCCCATTTTATAGTTGAGAAAACTGAGGCACAGAGTTTCAGTAACTTTACCAATGAGGCAGTAAAGGTAGGATTCAAACCCAAGGTCTGCCTCCAGACCATCTTAACTATTTTACTCTCTCCAGGGAGAAAGGCACTCAACGTTTTTCACACCCTAAACTAGAATTTTTAGGGAAATTTTAGCTAAATAAGTTGGCAGGTATCTTTTAAGATTTTTAAAATCCAAAACCTAAATATTCCTTAGAATCACTTTTAATTTCCATAAAAATTTTCTTTATTTTCAAACCAATACAATGAATCAGAATTAACTGAATTAGAATTAACTAGAATTGACAATAAAATAGTTCAGAAAGGGCTAGTTTAATAGAAATAAACTTCTGAAAATCCAATTAGGATTTTGAAAGGTGGTAAAAATTTACTATCATGCCCACTAACCTAGGTGAATATCAAGATATAATAAAATGTAATATGCTGAGGATGATATACTCATGTGATTTGATTCATACAGAGAAAAAAGAAATTATTTTCAGCTAGTCACTTTGGCACATAAAACCATTAAACTGAGCTATTTTGATTAATATTCTGATTTCATGGAAACATAGAATGGTTTTCAAAAATCTATCATTTGTCTGCCACTGACAGATACGAAGTAAAGAAAATAAAGTTTGCAAATTGACACCAAGGAAGAGTTGTCACCATCTCCACTTCCTGTTAGTATTCCTGAAAGGCATCCTCAATTTTGGTCACATGCAGGTCTCGTATTTTCGACAAATTTCTTATACATCTACTTCAGGGTACACCTGAAGTGCTAGGCTTCCAGAATTAAAAGGCAGTGATGGCTTCAAGAAGCATAAAACCTCTTGTTATAAACACGTATCAGTGGCTCTTAACCTTTTTAGGATCACAAAGATCTTAGGCCCTCTTTTAAGGAAGAAAAAAAAGTATAGATAGCATAATGCTGGTAGATTCTTTGCAAAGCCGTGTGGCTGTATGTATCAAAATCCTTAACAGTATTCATTCCTCCTGACTGCAAAACTTCAGACCTGGGAATATATTCTAGGGAGATAATTTTAATTACAGAAAAGACATTATTCATAAATGTTCACTGCAGCATATACCAGCAAATATAGTAGAAACAAACAGAATACTCTATAATGAAAGAATCATCAAGAAAATTATGCTACACTTAACATAACTGAATAGTATATAACTATAAAATGTTTAAGAAAAATAATTTTTGTGCAAAACCTTTACAATATGATGTTAGTTTTTACAAAGTAGAATATACATATTGAATATACATACTGCTTACTGACCTCAAATATGCAAAAAATAAATAAAGGCACAGACATGACTAGAAGAAAGCTAACAGTAGCTGTCTCTGGTGGTAAGCTTTTAGGTGTTAGTTTTTTTATCTTTTGATTTTCCTTATTTCCTATATTGAGCACATTTATATACATTTTTTAAAAATTGTTAAGCTTCCTATTAAATTTGTTTTAAAAAGCATTTATTCAGAAAAAAATTGACCTGTTAGAAAACGGTTTACATAATAACGGAGATTTTTCCCCCATAGGAAGTTCTTTATCACAGCAAGCTATAAAATTTGTTGACTGCAAAAGAGGTCATTTTACATAATTTAAAGATCAAACAGAAAACACATGGCTAGTACAGTTGACAGAGGGCTCAGAGAAACAATACTTAGGACCACAAAAGGATTAGGCTGAAAGTTCACACACAGGGCACAGCTAGGAATATTTTTCATTTGAGAATACAACCAAACTGTAAGTAGCATTAAAAATTCAAAAGTAAAAAATCCAGGTTAATTTTTTTTAAAAGGCATAAAATCAGAGAATGTAGTGAAGTCAATTATTAAATATTCAATCAAGTGTCAACTTGATTGATTAAATATTCAATCATCTCTTTGCTTAAAAGCAAAGAGAATTTTGTGCTATGATACCTTCTAAAATGGGACATTCAGAGAAGCCAAGTCCTGCTCAGCACAGTACTTTCTGTGAAGAGGCACACATCTTCTTAAAAAAGAGAGCAAATGCTTTCCATTAGCCTTTGCTCTTTACCAATCTCTCCTACTTACTTGCTCCCAGTTCAATCTTCCTCGAGATTCTTCTTTAAATGGAGTTAAACTTAAAATGTTTTAAAATTAAATTAAAAATTAAGAAGTGAAGTTAATAGTCTTTATCTTAATTTCTCTCCAAAGTGATAGGCATATATAGTAAATTAGGAAAAAAGGAATTAAAAGGAATGGTTGGATTCTAGCATTAATTTTTAGGTTACGTAATCTTAGTAGATTGGCCTTCAACCACATATTAAAGTATATTTGACAGATGCATACTTCTAAAGCATTTCAATTCCAGTTTCGAAAAAATTGTTAAGCAAAGAAATTATGTTGCCGGATAGTGAATTTCAATATACTCAGGAATGATTATTTTTAAAAACGACAGAACAAACATATTTAAATATTTTGAGATCCTCAAATAAAAGTGAAGACCACATATACTCTAAAAGCAAGAAGATAACAAATAGCACATTTATAACATACAGTCTGACCTAATTCAAATGAAAAACACCAGGCATTTCTGTAGCCGAGAGCACGTGACCCCCCACACACGGGACAAGGCGGACCCGCAGGAGGCCTGCGGGAAGCAGCGGCCCCGCTCAGCCCCCGCGTCCCCACGTCCAGGAGCAGGTGGCAGCGGTTCCCTCTGCCCCAGGGGGTGACAGAGCACGCAGCGCTGCTGCCACCACGTCCACACCGAGGACAGACTGCTGGGACAGGAGGGAGCGGGCAGTCACGGGCGGAGGGCCGGCGCCGTTCACCCAGCAGGGCTGGAAGCCCGAGGCTCCTGCGCCCGGGTTAGTGCGGGAACTTCCTTGCCCTGACCTCCCTGAGAGCCCCCACGTGGCTATAAGGACGAGCAGGGTGAGATTTGAGGACTGGATGAGGCTGCTAAACAGCTGATGTTTAAAAAAGAAAACAGCAAAAATTATCTCAAGGTAAACATTTTGACTCAGCCAATACAATGCAAGGCAAGGAGTTAGAAGCTGATAAACTGGGTTAAAAGGAAGACTTCAGTTTATGGTGAATGACTTACGGGCGAACTTCTTTGAACACACACTCCGCAACAGGAAACACGAAAAGGACAGACGATACGGGAAAAAAAAAGGCTTTGTCAGGAACAATTAGTTTTGGAGAAACTGTAGCACCTTTACTGGAGATGTGGTGGCCACTGTGCCGACCACCCCAGAATCCCTTCACGATTAAAGGACCCCCCTCCCCGCTTCCCCGGCTGCTGAGAGGCTGCCCCGGCCCGGCCGGACCCGGCCTCCCTCCCGGGCGCCCGCACGCAGGGCCGGAGCGGGGAGGCCCGGCCTCCGCCCCGCACTGCAACTGAGGCCGGTCCGGCTCAGGGCGCTCCGCGGGGCTGGCTGAGGCCTCGGCGGGGAACACTTCACAGCTGGGCTTCTCCACGCAGCTGTGCGAGTGTCCCCTGCCTTCCAAAGGTGTTGCTCCCCAAGGCCCTCTAACAGAATCGGGCACCCAAATCCCCCCCCAGGGGTCTGCTTCCTGCTTAACCCAACCTGCGGCACAAGATAAAATGCGTTTTCCTTGAAAAGTAGCTCAATAAGCAGACAGTACGTGTATTTAAGTCAATTTCCTCATTTACAAAATTGGAATATTAATATGTGAGCACAGTAAGGTTCCTTGCAAGGATGAAATGAGGTAATATATAAAACACATTGAGTGCCTAGCAACACTAAATATGCAATAAATGTTAGGCCATTATTAAATAAATCCTAAAATGCTTTTCAAAACAGGATTACTATTTAAAATCCTCTGAGAAACTATACAGAAGATGCTGAGGACAATGGGATTCAGAAAATATAAAACGTTACTGTTGATGGCAGTAGCTAAGCTCCCTCTACCACTTACTGGCAAATTCTTGATACAGCCTTTTGCTTCCCAGACGATCCTGTTCCCATTTCCTCACACCTTTCTCCCTGTGCCAGTTATTCAACAGTTACAACAAAATTATAAAAATGTCTTAGAAGGAAAAAAGGGGGTGGGAGGGTAGAGAGAGATTACACAAAGCAAAATAAACTCACATATCCCAGCAGTCCTGAGACTGATGAGGACAAGAGATCATTGTCAGTTTAAAAATACAAACCTATAAGCTGACACAGTTCTCTCCTCAAGATTCTGATTCAGAAGATCTGGGGGAAATGGACACAAATATTTGTATTTTTAAAAAATCCCCAGGTACAAAAAGAACTGTAAAGAAATCTTAAACCTCACTCAGAATTTTACTATAATTTTAAATTACATACATATGTATGTGTGACTCATATTAATAAGAACCAAGATTTTCAATGAGATACAAATATGATTTTAAGATTAACGTTGAATTTAAATTAGAAATATCAGTATGAACTCATAATTAAAAGTAAACGTATCTCCTTGCCCCGTACACTGAAAGGGTCTGGAAGCAATGACACAGTGTGATAGGGATAGGTGTGGCCAACACTTACATCCTGATTTCTAAATGCCCCCCCCCACACACACTAAAAGGTAAAAGGCACCAGGGCTCCTGGAAGAAATGGCTGATTTTAGGTCTGAGGAGAAAATTAGAAGGTGAGCAAATTTAGTTGTATCAGAAAGAAAAGTATTAATAACATGAAAAAAGGGAGAAATCTGACTTGGTGAGATCTACTCAAAACATGGTCATTAAAGGAGAAGACTTAGGCATGAACCCTAACTTTTTAGAAGGCACTGTAGATCATCCACAGTGGATGAGGAAATGCTCACCTGTACAGAAGAATGCCAGCTAACCAATGTGGACAGAACACCACAGTCTGATAGAATAACAGATTCTGGCAGCCACCAAAGGATGTTGAAACCTTTAAGTGAAATGTTCGGGAACAGGATATTCACATGGTACCAAAGCATCACACAGGCACATGTGTTTTTTTTTTTTTACAAAAAGAGATCTGCTAGTTACCACCATAAAGAAGTGATTAAACAGCATCACTAATAATGAGACAATCTGACATCATTTGCCACTTGATGTATACTTATCAATGAAGAAATGTCTTTATCATTAATTCTTTATCTAAACTCAAATGAAGCCAGGACTTACATAGATAGGTCTATGTACATACACAGAGAGGGAGAGAAACGGAAAGTGAGAAAGCAAATTTGTCAAAATATTAACAACTTTTGAATCTATGAGGTACTTACATGTTGAATCTAGACTTTCAACTTTTTGTAAAGAAAATTTTTAAGCTTTTATAAAAAGCTTAAGAAAAATAACATTTCAAAAGTTCTGTAAGTGATTTTAATCATTTAGCTTGACAAATTTTGGACTGGGAGGGGTCTCATTTATGAGACAGAGTTTGGTTTATTCCAAAAGTGAAATAAAGGAATTCCTAAAGAAAACAGAATGCCTTGTGCAGCTTTAATTCAGTAATAATGTTTTTATTACTTAATAGAGTTCCTTTACCATTACAGAATTATTTTATATAAGAGCTAGTATGATCTGCTTCTCTTAAAGTGAAATACCAATATAACTCAAGCTTAGAAATCTTGCTTTTCTAATTAAAAACTCTACTACTTAATTTATTCACTAAATTTATTGAACACTCAATATGGGTTAGAACAAGGCAGGATTGGTATAAAAAAGGGGTGGGGAAGTGGGGAAGTCTACTGCATTTAAAACTCGACGAATGGAGTCCTATGCAGAATGCAGAGACTGTGTGATTGACTTTTTGATGCTTATAGTATCACAGTCGCAACTTTCACACTCACTCATTAGGCAGCTTCTCAAGGCTCACCTTTGTTAAGACAATTGCTTATTCTTAGGAAGCTCCACCGAAGTGCAAGTGGTTCCTGGAACTGATGTGCAGGCTAAGAGGGGCTGGCTGGCTTGTTTTTAAGGAAGATTCTCACTGTGAAGAAACATTATACTGCTATTGCCAAAAAACAATCTGGAGGTGGAAACTAGCAGTCTGATGCTTTCACCTTAGCAGCAATTTTTATTTAAAACACTGATGGAGGTCGATGATAGAAGGGGATTGATCTCAGCTCTAAAGTAGGAGTCACACATCCTAGCTACCAGCCAATGTCTTCCATTGACTAGCTACATAATCGCAGGTAAACAGTAGCTAACTCACTGGTAAAACGGGGACAGTAACTGTCCAACCTCAGAGAGCTGTCAAGAGAATCGAGTGAGTTCCCATGTGGGAGAGCACTTTACCCACAAGTCCTATCTGCACACAGCAGATTAGGGATGGGTGGGTATAGTTTAAAATTTCTAAAGAAGTGTTTGGAATGTATCAATCTTCATTGTTTCAAACTTATAATTTTAAAACATTGATCTAAAAACAAACCAATACTAAACATAAATATGGGGTGTATATTATTAAAATAATGTTGAGATCTTCTCTGTGAAACCAATGCTGCATTCGTGCAAAAGTTTACTGAGAGTCTGCTGAGCATGTGTTGGAACTGCAGACCAGCACAGCTCTGTGGGAACTGCTACGGCTCCACGCAGGGGTAGGCACAGAAAACAAAAGTCAGCACCGAGAAGCTTTAAAGCATTTGATAGCTTAATTTTATGTCTTCTGAATCTAACTTGGGCTTGTATTTTGCATGCTTTTAAAATTTTCATTTTTCTACTAATTCATTTTTATTTTACTGTACTGGTTTGTGGCTGATGGAAATTAAAAAGCAAACAGGAAACCACACATGGTCCTTTGCCGCTAATAGTTGGAGAACACTACTATAGAGCATGAAGTAATGAAAACAAAGTTTCTGGCCCCTTATATGATCATGCTAGAATTTAAGTATATCTCATGTTAGATCAACCTCTCTGAGCAATAGTAATTAAAGAGTGAGTAGGGTTGAATAAACCTGAATTACACACCCCATTGAGGTAACTGTAAATAATTTAAATCTTTGTCTGTATAATAAAATCTGGATGTGACAATAAAACTTACCAATGTTTGAGTCACAGCTGTATTTTAGAACTGTGATATTGCCTTTTAACTTTTTAAAAGTGAAAATAGTTAATTTAGTAACTATTTAATAGTTAATATTATTGAAATATTAAAGTTCTTGATAAATCAATTGCTAAGTTAACTTAGAATCTTCCAAGTCTGACTCTAGAAGCCGCAATTATGGAATGCAGTTTCATTCTTTCTCTTGGTAGTTCCTTAACTTCAATTGGTCTCTTAAAAAAAAAAATCCCTTGTATTTTATTTCATATATTAATTAGCTTCTTATCAAAGAATTATATCTCTGTACTAATATGATTATTAGCTCTACTCTATTTTAAAAAGTCAGCTCAGTATTGATTGCTTCTGTATTTTATTCATGTTGACTTTTATTTCTGGGCTAGAGAATAACTCCATCAGGGAAGACACTATTTCTATATTTTTCCTGTTATATCCCTACCACCTAGCAGATCTCCTGGAAGACAGAATATTTATGAAAAGAAATAAGAAATAGAACAACCAAAATGACCAGCATTTGGCAGCTTGAGGTGAGGGGCCATGATTCATTTGTCTTTGTATACCAAGCCCCCAGCACAGTACCGATGGGTGTGCTATAAACAGTAGGGTGTCAATAAATGCTTGTTGAATAAAATCAACAAGTAATAAATGAATGGGAGCACTGGGCAACTGCCAAAATTTAAAAGCATGCATATGCTTATCACTCTCTATTTAAGATATTTTAATATTTACTCTACAACTAACTCTAAGCAGAAATTTTATTTTACTGTTATTGTTTGTACTAGACACTATCAGTCCTTCCACAATCAATGCAGTGAGAATGAAATGCTCAAACTGAAAGAAGCAGGAAATCTAAGTGGCTGAGAAGCCCGCCTGAGTTGCTGTTTAGAGGACATGTGCAGCATTTCCTCCAAACAAGCCCAGTCACACACACACACACACACACACACACACACTGAGTTGCTCTGTTTAGAGTACACATGCAGCATTTCCTCCAAACAAGCCCCAGTCACACACACACACACACACACACACACACACACTTCTCAGTGGCCACTGCTGGATGTTGTTTCTAAAGCAAACAAAACAAAATACTGAGGGAGAATTTTAGGTAAGTATGATACTATCATGTTCTACATAATAAAAAAAAAAAATCCTTTCTACTTTTAGAGCTTTTTAGTTTTTTAGAAAACCTCATGTTTATTCAATTAGAGTAGTAGTTATAATAAAACTACTACCCAACCCCCAAATTCCAACAATGTCTTCTAATCCTGGGGACACGGAGTAAGTTCATTTTTCTTTTTATATAAAAAAGCATATTTCATTCACAAACGAAATGACTTCTAATTACAGAAAATGTCTATGCTAAGATCTGAGGATAAACCAGAGTCTCTAATCTATCTTTATTATCATTTAAGCTTTTAAAGAAACTCTGCCAAGCCCAATATCGAGCAGGAGGTGCTAAAATTTAATCTGTCTCCCTGCTCTGTCTCCAGAAGCCAGGAGGAAATTTAACGAACTGATTCAGTCAGAAAAACTAAAGTTGTTATGAAATTTAATCAGAGAATTCTCTGGAGCCTAAGGGTTTTATGATTGTATTTTATAAACAACTGTCAGCACCCTTAGCATTTTTTTTTCCTTTTAGAGGGAGTATCTTATGATAGGCATAATCTTCTATAAGCAAGATTGCAAGTTCATCAGCTCACTGCTTAATGACCAGCAGAGGAACGGCAGGTGCAAAATATCTGTGTCTCCCCAAATCTGCACAGAAGCTTGCTGTGTATTAAATTCCATCTGCACTGTGTGCCTTAAAGGGCACATGAATAAATGTGGGCATGAAGGTTTAATAAAAATTATGAATGGAAAAATCACCATCTCCTATGACTTAGGCAAAGGAATGTAGAAGATTCCAACAGTTGAATCCTCAGTCAATACAGATAGTAAGTCTAATTTAAATAAGAAGACCATGTAAGGTAATTCTGGCTATTTTTACTTTGAAGAAAATTGTTCAAAAATGAACAAACTTAAACATGCTTTTCACTTCAACCTTATGTTCTAGTAGATGTCAAAAAATCTCCCAAATATTATTAGGGTAAATTAATAGACTATTAGCATATGATATTAAAATGATATATTTTTGAAAATGATATCTTTTGACTTACATAAGTAGGATGCATAATTTTATATTTTGAAATTTTTCCAGTGGTAGTTACAGTTTATTACAATCATGCTGTCCTCACTGACAAACTTGTCGCCACTATAGCCAGGGTAACATTTGTAAGAAGGATGATGGCTCAGGATTTGATCTACAACCGTGGGGCTAACAAAGTAATCCATATGAGGATCATGCCTACCCGTTGACAAGCATTTATTTTTTCCTTAATGGTACCATTCCCTGGTTAACTGGGCTTACTGGCCATGTATTCCTTTTAGTGTCTTCACAGTGGATGAATGACAGGTCTGAAAATGTGGCCAAAAAATGAGAACCAGATTTCCCACAGATTAAATTTCCTAAACTTATTTACATACAATATATAATAAGACTAGTACACAAGAAACCAAATCACTGAAACCATGAGACACAGTAACTTCAACTCAGGAACCCTCATGCCCAGTACCCTGGGGGACATATTCATCATGTGCCTGCCAAATAAAGGAACCAAATACTGATGTTTATTAAAGAACGCATTCTACTAGGTGCTTTCATATATAATCATCTCACAAAATCCTCTTGACAACCATAGTTTTTATAAAAGACAACAATGAGGTTTCCAACGGTAAAGTGATTTGTCCAAGTCAATATAACTCATATTAATAAATGACAACACCAGGATTTGAATACAGGCATCTTGGATGTCAAAAGTCCCACACTTTCTCCAGCAACACATTACCTCCTTACAATTTCCACAACTAACACAGAAGAACGTACTTAATCTATTTTAAGCATTTATTTTGGTATTAAATCATTTAGATTCTACTGATTTAGAATTATTTACAAGGCTTAAGTTTACCTTTAGAAAGTCTCTGCTAAAGTAAATCAGTGGTTCAAACAATATTAAAAGACGGAAGAGTGAACATATTGAAATATCTCATATAGAAACAACATACAGATATCATTATTAGTTCACTTTAAAGCCAGTTTCAAACTACTTGACAAAAAGAACTGTGTGTTTTAAATGGTTCCGTTGTCAGAAACCACTGCTCCGTGAAGGGATTCCTGAGCCTGCTGAGGCTCCACAGCCCGGACTTCTCAGGTCAGGTCAGTACTCGGGTCACGAGGGGCCCTCCGCCAGCTGGCAGCTCTGGTCCCTAGTCTAGTTCCCCTAGGACCTGGACATATCAAAAGGAAAAAAGCGGATGTGTGAGGGGTTATTCAGAACCCTCTGGACAGTCGGATGTGTTCCTTCCACTAACTTTCTACGTGCACCCACCACGTTTCTAGCAGACCTGGCTCTAGAGATACCAGAGAGTAGAAGTCACAGCATCTGCCTTCCAGGTGCTTAGATTCTGGCCGGGGGAGAGAGCAAGCAGGTGATGATGATAGGGTTACAGAAGGGAACGGGTCCACGCGTCCAAACCACAGCTTGGCTACATCACCTGGCATTTAGCCAGCACCGCGGCAGTCGGTGAAATCCTGCAGTACAACTGTGGGCCGGAAGCCAGGGTGTGCTGGTGCTGCCTCTGGTATTTGAGAAGTGTTGAGTAACATTTTGAAAAATGCCGTCCAACTACTGGGGCTGGGAGGAATATAATTTAAAAAAGAAATCCACAAAGCGTGAGTTTGGGAGCAAAAGGAAGGCAGGGGCAACAGGATACTTCCTGATTCCATCAAGGCATTCGACAAACGTTCTGCTGCCAAGTGCCAGAAATCTGACTCCCCACCGGGCTTGAGAAGCTGGACTCGGACTCGTGGCTGGAACATCTCTATGAGAACGGACACAGAATATCCCTGGACCAAGCACTTCACTCTTCCTTAGGGCTCATCTGGGTCTGTCAGTTCCTTTTCTATACAAAGATTTCTTAAAATCTGGTGTTTTCTTAGGCTCTCAGTCCCCTGTGGCTTGATTTAATCACACTGAGATCATGCTCTTTCTTTCGAAACACGCTTTGGGTCCCAGGAGGCAGGCTGGTTAGAGGTAAGAGGCCTGAAGCTACTATGACCTTACAGAGTGATCTGGGCCAAACCACAAGTTAATGACTTCTCAAAATAAAGCTTCTTAGCTTATCAAAATCCAAAGGCTGAAATACTTAACACAAGGTGGACTCAAGAGTTTTTAAAGAGCTTTACATTCATTCTGTCTTTTAAACTGAACTTAATTGTTTAAAGCTGCAGTCCCCAACCCCTGGGCCGCGGACGGTACCGGCGCCGGTCCACGGCCTGTTAGGAACCAAGCTGCGCAGCAGGAGGCGAGCAAGTGAGGCTCCATCTGCACCCACGGCCGCTCCCCGTCGCAGGCATCCCCGCCTGACTCAGCCTCCTGTCAGAACAGCGGTGGCATTAGATTCCGCATTACAGTGAGTTGTGTAATTATTTCATTGTATGTTACAATGTAACAATAATAGAAATAAAGTGCACAATAAATGTAATGCACTTGAATCATCCTGAAACCATCTTCTCCCCCTAACCCCCACCCCACCCTGGGTCTGTGGAAAAATTGTCTTCCATGAAACCAGTCCCTGGTGCCAAAAAGGTTGGGGACCACTGGTAAAGGACCCAACACTTGAACTTCTACTAAGACGTCAAAGGATACAGTATAGTCATCACGTGTCCAGTTATGTCTTGCCAATTAAAAAAAAAAAAAACATTGGGTCACGTGTTATTTCCAGAGGCATCCTGATCTTTTTACAAACCACAGATTGTCTGATGTTTACTAAATATGCCTGGAGCCATAGAAAAGCCCCTATATTAACTTTATAAAGTAAAATATATGTTAGTAAAGTGCAGCAGTCAACATTTTAGAAACACATAGTGGGTGAATCTATTTAAGCTTATCTATGAGGCCTCAGTCTAAAATCAAAGGTGGTATAAAAAATTATGAGGAATCCTTTTTAGTAATAATAGGAAAGGATGTTCATGCAATTCACTCAAGGAGAAAAATGAGACTTTTAAAACTGAATTGGTAAAAAACATAATGACCAGCAAACAAATAGAACTGATGAACTGTATACCTGTCAGTAACTGAATATTTATCTTGTGTGTATATATATATATATTTCTCCAATTGAACAGTTGTTTTTTGTAATTTAATCTTTAATTTCATAAGACTAAATTTTCTTACAAGTTTTTGGTTGGCAGACCTTCAAAAATTACTAAGAAATAATCACTGTATAGTTATCAAATTACGGTTTTTGGGTTATGTACAGACTCCTTTACTTGTTCCTCCTTTACTTTATGGATACCACTGTTTGCAAGTATGATACATAATAAAAATATCAATACAGGACTCTTCTAAGACAGCATATGATTATTCATATTTGTCCATCACAGCTCACTTATTGTTTAAGTAGCAAAGTACCATCTCTTTGCCTGACTGGTTCTACAAACATTGGCATAGAAATAACAACTGGTTTTTTTGGTGCCAGCTTCCAGTCTCGTTCTACTTAACTCTCTTGAATGGCAACTGCTTAAGCCTAATAATAACCTCCCAAATGAAGTAGCTTCTAACCAACTCCCAAGTTTATAGGGAATAGTTCCTCACTCGAGTAACTGAATAGTACACCGAGTTGAGGATCAGGTGTATCAGTTTTAATTCTACAAAAGAATCATTGTCAGTTGGGCATGGTGGTGTCCACCTGTAATCCTACCACTCTGGGAGGCCAAAGCGGGAGGCCTGCTTGAGCTCAGGAGTTGGAGACCAGCCTGAGCAAGAGCAAGACCCCGTCTCTCTTAAAAATATTAACAGAAAAATTAGCTGGGTGTTGTGGTGAGCACCTGTAGTCCCAGCTACTCGGGATCCTGAGGCAAGAAGATCACTTGAGCCCAGGAGTCTGAGGTTGCTGTGTGCTATGATGATGCCACTGCACTCTACCTAGGATGACTCTTTCTCAAATAACAAAAAAAAAAAAAAAAAAAAAAAAAAACCATTGTCCCACATAACAAAAAAGCCACTAGATAGGAGGAGACTATAAAAAGAGAATTCACATTTTTTGTTGTTTAATGATTCTGAACACTAAGAATACATCAGAGCACTGCAGATAAGGGATTTTCTATTATCTGGTCAACTTAAAATTACTAATAAAATATATACATTTTTCTCAGATATTTAATACATTAGAAGTCAATCAACAGTAACCTGTACTTCCTGTGCACTATATATATAATTATATATACTTGCCTAAAGTGGATTTTTTTAAAGAAGTGAGCATGTTAAAAGAGAAAAAACAGTATTATAGTCCCAAGTTTTAGTATTTTCCAAAACAGGTATTTTTAAAATTTGGCTCTTGCATTCAGCCCTAAGAAACTTATTTTTAAAGAAATGATCCTTCTCTATTTAACGCCCTACGGCCGATAACCAGAAGGAAATACATGCAAGTCCAAGGCACTGAAGTCCTGCTGCTGTTGTGTTTGTTCCACTGTACTGATAAGTCCAACAGGTATGTCAAAATATTCTAATAATTTTGTTATAGGAAATCACCACACCTTAATATGCCATTACATTCCAGCAAAAGAAAGTCATCATAGCTGATGAAAAAGAAAAGCCAGCAAAGTGATCAAGTCAGTGGGGACCCAGCACTGGGAGAATCGGTGTGTGAGTGGTGCTAACCCCTGACATCTGTGGATCCGAGTCTGAATTTTCAGTTTGAAAAAACAGTCTAGACAATCTACATGGAAGCCTCTTTAAGTGGGAGCCATACAACCATCCTGATTACTGTGCAATAATGTTGAAACAGTTTAGACCTTTAAAATTCTTTTTCAGAGTCTAGTAGTCACCTGTAGGATACTATGGATACCATCAGTTTATTTAATAGGCCTTGTTAATGACTTGTGACTTAACTGATTTTTAATCAGCATGGACACGGATTAACGAAATATGAAAATATTTATTTGTTAAATTCACTTCCCTTGAACAAAACTGGATAATCTTATAAGTTTAGTCACTTCATACAAAGTGTTAAAAAACAAACATTTTTCTCCATATCTTCAACTCATCTAAAATAACCCTCAAATTACCTTTGGATGACCTTTCTGAGATTTATTATCTTTTAGTGTAGCACATGTGCTGTCCTCGTCAGCTCTATGTGACAGAGAAGAAAGCCATCGTGACTCACCCTATAAGGAATTCCCATAAAATTGCAGCATACTCAACCACACTGCCTGCTGATGTCTGGCAGTCTTGTCAGTAAAGACATGAAATTTTAACCTGAAAAGTCCAGAGTTGATGCTTTGAAAATTGATAGGCCGAAGAACTTTTATAATAGGGCATGATGTCTGCAGATGCATTAAAGTAATTAGAATAGCCCCCGATTGCTATTTTGATATAGCTTTTTAAAAGCAGTTTCAAAAAAGCATTAGTCTGTAAGATGGGTCTGAACGGTATCAAGAGAATGGAAGAACATGTGAAATCTACACAGTCATGCCCATCACAATTAGTCCTCAATTAACAAGACTGTTTAGGCAACGTGTGTATGGGTGCACATGCAAGCACACGGGTGCTGGTAGGGTATTTTACATTTAATTCCTGACAATCTAAAGATTAATCTGAAAATCTCTCTTGTTGCCAACCCTTGTTATTAAAAAATCTGCATACAGTATTCGTCTACTTTCTGATCCTGTATGTTAGAAATGGAAGAGTGGCATAGCAGAAAGGACAGCAGAGTTGTCAGTAGAAGACTCGCATCTGTATCATCACCACCTGTGGGAAAGCTGTTTGATCACACTGGGTGTGTTCACAGGTAAAATGAAGAAACTGGACTATCTCAGGGTGTTGTTTTTTTTTTTTTTTTTTGGTGGGGGCGCTATACTTTTTTTTTTTAATTTCAGAATATTAAGGGGATGCAAATGTTTTGGTTATATGAGTTGCTTTTGTGCTGCTTGAGTCAAAGTTATAAGTGTGCCCATCACCCAGATAGTGTGCACTATACCCATTAGGTAAGATTTCACCAAGGTATTTGATTCACCAAGATTTCACCAAGGTCAAAATTACATGTTTCTTTTTCTTGCTTGTTTCACAAACTGACAGAAAGTCAACATGTTCCTTTTTCAAAACACATACGTCCAGGCTCACATGCAGAGATTTTTACAATAGACCCAGTGGAGGTACAGACAGGAATGCATATTTAGAAAAGGCTTCCAGGTGATTCCAGACAGGTACCTCTAATTAAGAACTCCTGGATATAGCTATTTTCAACATAAAGACACAATAAAATAATCCAGAAGCTGGAAGTGAAGTGATCTCACATGTAGCTACTGAGCACTTAAAATGTGGCTAGTCCAAATTGAGATGTGCTATAAGTGTGAAATACATATCAGCTTTCAAATGAAAAAAAAGAATGTAAAGTATCTTAATATTTTCTTATATCGACTTACACTGATATATTATTTTGGATAATTGGGTTACATAAATTTCACCTGGGTTTTTAAAACTGTTTTTAATATGGCTACTAGAAAATCTAAAATTATATCTGTGACTTACATTTATTTTTTCTACTGGATAGGACTAAAATAGAACTTCAATAAAGTATCTTCTAAGAAAATATTTAATATTTAACATTTGAATTTTTTGTTGCAGAATCAAAAAGAAGGATGGGACTAATACAGAAAATCTAAAAGGAAACATAAGTAGTAATAGTAGTGTTCTACTCTCCTTGGCATCTGATGGGGATTTGTGCAAAGGTGATCATTTTCACTTAGCTCTAAGTATGTTTATAAAAGAGTCAATGAAGGTGTTTCTGACGGTTGAAATTCAATCCACCTCAAACAGACTCCATGCCCACAGAGACTCCAAAGCACAGGTTTCCTGGCATCCTTCCTGCCAGGAAACAAGCACTCATTCCTCTGGCTGGAGCCAGTCATGTTTATGCTGCAATGTTTCTATGTAAGCATAATTAAATAACTTACTTCCTGAATTGCTAGGTGTCTAGTTCAAGGCACCTGAGGTCAGGAATTCTCTGTGCTGACACCCAGGGAGCTGGGAAGGCCAAGGACAGGCTGGCAGATAGGGTGGGAAAGGAGGAGCCTGACCAAATGGCCTGAAGACCATCTACACATTCCTGAGCGAGGCCAGGTCAGATTGCCAGAGATAAGGAGATCAGGCTGGGTGGCTGGGAGGCACTGGCAGGTGCCAGGTAGTGGAAGCACACCTGCAGCGTTGAGAGTGAAATCTGGCTAGGTGACCACTTTCCGAAGGGCTCCAAGTAACTACACACAAATGTCAGTGAAGGTATATGCTCACAGATCAGAGAGCACTAGAGTTATTGGCATGTACTGCATTTTTCCAACACTACCTGAGAGCCAGTGAGAACAAAACCCGGGTGGAACAGGAAACTAGTATAACATAGAAGTTTTATTCCCACCACCTAGCTAGAAAGAAATACTCAGGAGCTAAGGGACAGGCTGATGCAGGCAGCCTTATGCAAACATGTATACTACAGCAAGCTTTTCTTCTTGCAGCAGGGAAAAGCAAACACAACATGAGCTAAGAATATTCTGAAAAAGAATGACGATGATTGAGGAGGAAGGTGGAGACCTGCCCTCCAGATATTAAAATGAATTCTGAAATCAATAATTAAAAGTTTGGCACCAGGGTAGACAGAGACAGATTAATGAAGCAAAGTTCAGAAACAGACACGGATGTACAAGAATTTAATATTTAATAAAAGGTGGTACTTCAAAATTTTGTATTATTTAATCAAAGATATTGGGGCGATTGGCTAACCATTTGAACAAAAGATCTATTCTGCCCACCAAAACAATTTCCGGAAATTAATAAAGATTTAAAAGAAAGCATTCACAGAAGTACTAGAGATACATAATCTTAAATTGGAGAAGGACTTTCTAAACATGGCATCAAAGGTAAAACCAAAAGGAATCACTTCTAGGTTGGATCACATAAAAATTTTTAAAATTCTATACATCCAAAGCCACCATAAGGTTCATTCAGCTCAAGATGACAGGTAGGCACACTGGCCTTTCATCTTTTGGGAACCCATTTAACTAAAAAGATAGCCAAGGAGGAAAACCTGTGGCGAAGAGAAAGAGCAGAAAGAGAGGAAGCCAATGAGAGCCGGCTGGTGGATGAACCGGCTGAGAGAGCTGCAATGGAGATGGTAGCCCGTCCTGTGTAGACTACAGAGGAGGGAGAAGCTTCTGGAAATGCTCTGGCTTGGTCTGCAGGGTGGAGGCGACAGAAAGGATAAAGGTGCTAATATTCTCACTTCATAAAGAAGAGAGTCAAGAGATGCTGTTAAATGATAATGAAATTTAAAATTGAGAATTAGGTGTATTTCAAGTCATAAAGATAAATAAGAGAAGAATTTTTTAAAATCTCAAATATTGATAGGATGAGAGGTGAATGGGAAAGAGGTCAAATTTGCATCTTTTCTATCAAAGAGTACATAGAAATTTTCTATTGTTAAATCAAAAATAGGAAGAACTGCATATTTTCTAATGCTGTTAAGTAGAAAATAGTATACTTTTTCATTTTAACAATTACATCTTCTGTAACCTTGAATAATGTTTTAATTTAAAATATCACAAATAAAATGAAAACACAAACAGCTAGGGGGAATATTTATAATATTTATGATACCAAATTTGCTATTTTTAAATACCAGCCCCCCCAAAAAAACTCTTGCAAACTAATAGGAAAAAATAAACACATCTCTTTTAAAAAATAAAAAACAGGCAATTTGTAAAATTCCTTTCCTAACTTACAAAACTGACAAAATCTAAAATGATAATATCCAGTGTTGACAGGGTTTTCAGTTACTAATAAGAGAGTAAACTTACATAACCTTTCTAGAAGGCAAATGATTTAATTTTTTGCACACCCTTTGATCCAACAATTAAAATCCAAAAATGTAGGAAAATCATGAGGCTGTGAATCAGGAGGAAGAGCAGCTTAGTTACTTCCCTCATGCACATATATTACTTGAAAAACAAAGAAACCACAAAGAAAGGGGGAAAATACAGTATTTAAGAATGTGCACAAAGAATTAGCTACATCAAGTCTTATCACAGAACTGTTTACAACAGCAGAGAGGTAGAAAACAACTCACTAGAGGATTAGCTTAATAATTTTACTAAACAATAAAGTATTTAATGATATGGAAGACAGTTTTGAAAGACTGCTAAGCTGTAGGTACAAACTGAGCCATTTTATTTTAAAAGTTTGTTTTCTTTATGTAAATACATATACATAGTTGTGGGAAAATACTTGCATAACACATACCAAAATTTAGCAAGTTATCTTTGGGTGGTACTTCTTGTTTTATTCTTCTTTGTATTTTCTACAAAAATTTATTTTTGAATTAAGACTTAAACAAGCTTATGAAGGGGTACTCTTGCTAGAGGATAGCTAACATCCTTGGTAGTGCACACAGCTCCAGCGAAAAGGCAACAGTCCCCGTGGGAGAAGTTCCGGTGCCCCTGCAGAGTCCGGGCACTGCAAACAGTGTAAATGATACGGCTGTGAGAAAGACCTGGGGGAGGCAAGTTAGCACACCCCAGCCTCAAGCCAACATACGAGGCCACGCAGGTAAAGACGGCAGCTGTGGAGTCCACTTACTGGTTGGTAAACCCCAACCGTTACCGACAGGAGCTGTCAATGGAGAGGCTGGTGTGGCCACCGTGACAGAAAGCAAAGCACCTTTTTCACAGAGGCCCTGGTAGCAACAACAGCAGTTTCCAAAGGCCTGGCAATGGCAGCCAGTGGCAGCCAGAGGCAGTGTCACCCCTGGCTGCAAGTACAGTCCACCAAATCCGAAACCACTCCAGTGGGAGAAAGACTTTCAACTGGGCAGTGTGGACAGCCTCCCTCGCACCCCTCCTGCCCCTTCCCTCAGCAACAGAACTCCTGGGCATGGTGCAGACTCAGGGACAATTCTCCCTCATCCTTCACTGTTCTTTGCTACTTCCCATTTCTTCAACATAAGAAAGGGAAAAAAAATCTTGAAGAACCTAAAGCCTTGTTTTAGAGTTCAGATCCACACAGTGGAACCAAGGAGCTTCTGAAGTCACGAAGACCAAAGTTGGAGCCTTGGCTCTACTAACTAGTTCTGTGTCTTTGGCAAAAGGTTTAAATTTCCTGAACCTCAGTTACTTCATCTGTAAATCTGGGACAATGAGACTGATGTCAGCAAGACAGCAGAACAGGGCTTTCCAGCACCTGTCCTCCTGGAGAAACATCAATTTGAACAACTATCCACAAAGGAACATACCTTCCCAAGAGCTAAGGAAACCAAGTGAGAGATTACAGTACCTGGGTGTAGCACAGAAGTAAGTACAGATGCATTGAAGAAGGCAGGAAGGACAGTTTTACATCCCGTATATCACCCCTCCCCTGACCCCAAGCAGCACAGCATGGAGAGAGATACCCTCCACTGAAGGAAGGAGAAGGAGGTAAGCACTGGACTTTGCCTTGGACCTGCCCAGGAAAATCAGGCCTGCCCCAATAAAACCCAGTGCAAGGCTGGACCCTGCAGCCCTAGTCATCAAGCCAGCACCCACAGACCCAGCCTCCAGGCTGCAGACACAGGATCCAGGCCCACCCAGCACCAGGCCAGCCTCTGCGACCCCAGGTTCCAGGCTAGCACCTGCAAACTAAGCCTTCAAGTCTGTTCTAGCATCAAGCAGGACCCTGCATCCCAGGCTCCAGGGCAGTCTGGCAGATTCGGTCTCTGGGCCCACCCTACCACCAGACCAACCCCAGTGGCTCCAGTAACAGTAGGCTTCAGGCCCACCCAAGTGCCAGTCTGGCCCTGCAGCCCTAGTCATCAGGCCAACAACCAAACAACTGGCCAGGTCAATCCCCGTAGGTATAGGCTCTGGGTCCATCAAGCACCAGGCCAGCCTCTAAAGCCCCAGACTGCATGCCCACCCCAGGTTTCAGATCATCCCAAAGCCAGATTTGCCTATACAGCCCCAGGCTTTGGACCCAACAATATGTCAGCACTTCTGGCCTCAGGCATGAGGCTGGCATCTGTGGGAACAGGCTTCAAGATTGCCCAGTGCCAGTCCGGTCCCTGCAGCCCTGTGCTCCAGCAGACCCAGGGTCCAGACCCATCCCAGTAGACCCCACTGCTATGTTGGCCCCCATGTACTGAGGCTCCAGGACCACCTCTGCAGACCCAAGACTGAGCCCTGACCCCACAGACTCAGACCCTAGGTCCATTACAGTGGACCCAGGGGCTTGGCCCACCCTAGTACCTGGTTACCACCTGCAGACTCAAGCTCAAGGCCCACTCAAGCACCAGGTTAGCCCTTATGGTCCCAGGCTCCAGCCCTGCCCTTGCATACCCAATGAATAGGTTCAACACAGTGGATGCAGGCTCTGGGCACAACCCCATAAACCCAGGCACCAGGACCACCCATCTGCTGACCCAGGCACAGGCCAGCTTGCCCAAAGACTCCAGCAGCTAGCCTGCCAGAAAATCACACCAGGTGGGTCTGCCCAGAATCTCTGGATGGGCTGACAGGTAATGGCTTTCCCAGACAAAGCCAGTCTGCGAAGACTGGAATAAGTCCCTACTTCTTCAAATGTGCAGATATCAACATAAGGCAAAAAGAAACATGAAAAACCAAGAGATATAACACCACCAAAAGAACACGATAACTTTCCAAGTGCTGAGTCCTCAAAAATGGAAATATTTGAACTGCCTGACAAAGAATTCAAAATAATTATTTAAAGGAAGTTTAGCAAACTTCAATAAAATACAGAGAAATAATTCAGTAAAATCAAGAAAATAAATGACCAAAATGAGAAATTTAACAGAGAGACTGAAATTTTAAAAATCAAATGGAAATTCTTAAGCTGAAAAACATAATGAATGAAAGGAAAAATGCAATAGACAGTATCAAAACCAGAATTGATCAAGTAGCTTTAAGAATCTGTGACCTTGAAGACAGGTTATTTGAAAACATATAGTCAGAAGAGAAAAAATAAAGAAAAGGGAAAAGAAAGCTTCTGAGATTAATGGGACAGCATCAAAAGAGCAAAGAATTCAGTCCTAGGAATTCATGAAGGAGAAGAGAGAAATAAAGGGGAGAAAAGCCTATTTAAAAAAAAAAAAAAAAAGCAGAACACTTTCCAAATCTGGGGAAAGATATAAATATCCAGGTACAGGAAGGTCAAAGGTCTCCAATCAGATTCAATCCAAACAAGACTACACAAAGACATGTTATAACCAAACTGTCAAAAGTCAAAGATAAAGAGAGGATCCTGAAAATAGCAAGAGAAAAGAAGCAAATAACATTAAGGAGATTTCCAGGAAGGCTAGCAGCAGACTACTTGGGCAGAAACCTTACATGCTAAGAGAAAGTGGAATGATATATTTGAAGTGTTGAAGGAAAAAATAAATTGCCAACCAAGAATACTCTACATGCTAAGTTGCCCTTCAGAAATGGAAAGATAAAGACTTTATCAGACAAACAAAAGTTGAGGGAATTCATCTCTACCACGTTTGCTTATAAGAAATACTTAAGGGAGTACTTCAGGCTGGAAGAAAAGGATGCTAATTGGTAATATGAAAACATAAGAAAGAATAAAACTCACTGGTCAAAGTAAGTACACAGTCAAGTTCAGAATACTCTAATACTGCAATAGTGAAATATATGAAGATGTGAACCATAACATCAAAAATATGAAAATGTGGGAGCAAGTAGAATAAAAACGTAGAGTATTTTTAATGCAATCAAAGTTAAGCTGTTACTACCTTAAAATAGCCTGTTATAACCATAAGATGTTTTATGTAAACCTCATAACACAAAGCAAAAACGTATAAGAATCAAAGCATACTACTAGAGAAAATCACCTAATCACAAAGGAAGAGAGGAAGAAAGGAATGAAAGATTTACAAAACAACTAAAAAATAATTAACAAAATGGCAGTAAGTCCTTACCTATTAATAATTAACTTGAATGTAAACAGATTAAATTCTCCAATAAAAAGATGTAAAGTGATTGAATGGATGAAAAAAAAAAAAAAAAAAAACAAGGCCCAACTATATGCTGTCTACAACAGATTCACTTTACCTGTAAGGACACACACAGACTAAAAGTGAAAGGATAGAAAGATATTCTATGCAAATGGAAACAAACAAACAAATGAAAAGCCATCCTTTGAAGGTAGTTATACTTATATCAGATAAAGTATGCTTTAAGTAAAATACTGTCAAATGAGACAGAGGAGGTCATTATATAGAGATATAGGGGTTAATTCATCAGGAGAACATAAAATTGTAAATACACATGCACCCAACATCAGAGTAGCGAATACATCAAGCAAGTCTCTATAGACCTGAAGGGAGAGATGGACTGAAATGCAGGACAATGACAATATGTACTTCATGGGGCTGCTGTGAAATAAAAACAAGCACATAGTCCGTATTCAACAAAATGATAGCTTTTATTAGGAAATACCAGTATTACGGGATAGATTGTGTGGTCAAACAAATGCCGTAAATGGCCAGGAAAAGAAGAAATAATTTTGACCTGAGGTGAGCAGATAAGGCTTCCTGGAGGAGGTAGGAATGAGCTAGACTCTGACAGACAGATAAGGACTGAAGAGGCAGAAAAGGATGGAGAGAGGAATCTAAGAAGAGGCAACAGCATGACCAAAGCTAGGCAGGCAGATCCCTCTCCCCACCTTCCGGATGGCTACTGCAGACCTGCACTAGCAAACCACCTTCACAAACTCTCCTCCCTCCAGTGTCCTGCAAGCTTAGGTAGCAGTGGTTTCCACCTTCTCTGATGCCTGGCATAGAGCTGGGCCCACAGTGATCTGTGCTTCTCTTTCGGAGAATGCTCATTCACCCTGGATATCCGAGAGGACTTTGTCAGAACCATGTTGTGTGCCAGACACTGGGGATGAACCAGAAAAAGCACTTTAAATACTGTTTGCTTTTTAGTTTTCAGAAATACAGGGCATTTCTATTATACAATATCAATATTGTTACAAAATAGCAACAATAATCATAAGAAGAAAAAAATAAATATAATGAACTTTCTAGACCAGCACACAGCTGCCTTAAACAAAACCAGACTTCCCAATAAACAATTCATAAAAATAAAATCTTCTGTGTTTTCTTTTGGTAAGCGTTTCCCCTCTTCATAAGACCCAGGCATCCACTCACAAAAAGGCCATCATTTTTAAATCTACTAATAGACAGAAGGGTCCAAAAGTTCTCTACCTTCAAGGCACCCTAGCGGGGGCTGAGGAAAAGATGTCTGCAGTGTTCTAGGCAGCCTGGCTGAAACGTTACCGAGACACTACAAGCTAATTAACACGGAAGGCTGTAGGATGCAATCAGCAGTTACTAGAAAAAGGGTCCTTTTTCTAAGATGTCCTCTCTGCTATCGCCTGCTGGTCATCTGCTCTGAATGGGAGTTGGCATTTTCATAAATGTTAATACAATGTTAAATTGAATCCTACAGACTGAAAATGACTTACCGGTTTGGCTCAATCTAGATATAGCATATAACCCAATTCTCCTTACTTAAAATAGATTATATTCTAGTCATACAAATAGCTGTGAACCCTTTCAAAGCACTTAAATTTTTTCTTTATTTTTATCTTGATTCCATAAGGCAGGAAGATGCAATAGGAACTCTGAAATTTACCATATTTGGGTTTATATTAGTATTTAGATCTATTTCCTACTTGTTTGACTTTGGCCAAGTTTGTAATTAGTTAATTCATTAAATAACCATACCTTATATTGAAAAGGACACGAGGTAGCTTATCTAAAAATCTATAGTAAAATATAATTTTTAAAATATCAGGCAGAAAAGAAAAATGAAGGCAGGAAAATCAGGAGAAAAAAAGATAAGCACAAAATTTATTCTTAAAGGTCCCATATAATTGCTAAAAGTAGGTATAAAATATTAGGTCTGAACTTCACAGATGTTCAAAGCCAAGTCAAAAACAGTAATATACAATATCATTAGGCCATACACTTAATCTGAACACATTATTTGTGATAGATATTACAAATCTTGAAGGTTTATTGCAAGAATTAAATACCTCTATGAAAGCACCTAGTAGAATCCTTAGCACACATTAGCTATTCCATAAATGTTCTTTCTTTCTTTTCTCTTAATCTTTTCTGTGATGAATCTCTCTTTTTAATCTGAGGTTCAAGAGTGACATTTGAGAAATGCCATCCTCATTCTTTTCTCATTCAGAGTATTAGTTTTGTCTCACTGAAATAAAAAGCAACACATAACACAATCTAAAATACGAAATTTCAGGATTATAGGATCTTTGTACTAAAAAAAAAAAAAAGGAAATAGCTGTATCCTGCAAAGATATATTTGCTGCAATATTCTTTAGGATTACAAATTCACTTCCCACTCCTCAGCATACCCTGAAGACCAAAGAGGCATACATTTAAAAAGACAAATAAAACTGCTGTTAGCAAGCTGTGGAGAATATATGCTATTCAAATACCTAGAATAACACGGTCTTGTACATTGAATCCTAAAATAATATGTAGGAGGTTGTCAGCTCTCTGATATTAGTGTGCTAATTAGGCTTCCCAGAATCAAATGATATGTCAAGTGAGATTTTGTTTTTTAAGAGTAGAATCCCATAGGTTTGGAAAGCAGTATCCAAGAACAGAACATGACAGCACATATGACATATACAGGCCACTGAAAATAGTCCTAAACAGATTAATCTGAGAGGCTTTCTTTCTGCCTTAAACAATCAAGGAAAAACGTGCCTCTCTGTAATGGAAAGGCCTGACATTTTCATTCCCTTGGCATAAAATTGTCATGTTGCAAAAGGTGACTGACTTTCAATAGCATGCAATTAGATTAATTCCAAAGGGCTGCTACAGAAGTTAGGTATATAATTGGTTAGCTAAATGGCTTCTTCCACACACAAATAGAATTTTAATAATTTCTTTAGCTTCATAAAAAAAAAAACTCTCATTTATCTAAAATGGTTAGGGAATGGGTTCTTCAGGTTATGAATATTTGCAGCAATAGAGACTTTCTTATTCTATACATAGATGGCCAATTTTCCAAGAATTAGAAACCAATAATGTACTAAACTGTTCCAGGAAAATTTTAACTTTCATTGGTTCAGAAGGAACACGGTGAATCTTTTAGTGCCACCGTTGATGATAATCCACTATTATTACAGAACTGTGGTTCTCATCTAATCCAATTCTTCCAGCAAGTAGCTCACTGCAGATTCTGATTTGTTCCATCCTACCCTGAACCCAACCACCACCACTACCCACTACCACCCTGCCCCAAATAGAAAACAACCAGACTTATAAATCCTCAAGAAACTCTGTGGTTTGTTTTGTGTTGCTTTCGGTGGGAGTACTGAACGAAGTCAACTTGAGTAGAAAACAGATGAAGCAAGTTTTAATCTCTTCTTTGTTGGGTAAGGATCGTGCCTACGTGGTGGAAGACAATGTACAGGACCGCTCGTGGGCAGACCCGGGTCCCCTTAGGAGGGATAAAGAATATCCAGGCATCTGGGCTGGGCCATGGCACTAGGTAAAAGATTACAGTGATGCTAACCACAAAAATGATAATGATTATATTAGGATATCAATATCACCACCATCATCTTCTATTTTGTCAAGCGGTTCATTCCTTTGTTCCAAGCACTGTTCTAAGAACTCTGCATATACTAACAATCTACTGAAAGAGGCAATATTAATGTCCCTAATGTGCAAAGAGGTTATTTAAGCAAGGTTATAAAGTAAGTGACAGATCTGGCACTTGAACCTTGCCAGTCCGGCCCCAGCCTCAGCCACTACACGTTACCTCCATCATACAACTTATTGCCCCCCGGTCACCTGAATTACTTTCTCCTCTGAATTGCTCTACTCTTTAAATGTAACAAGATGTCTTCTCTGTGTCTGCAGCACACAATATCTAGCACATAATGCTGGATAAATTAGATTTACAAATATTATGTATATAAACATTTTCTTAGGAAATATTTCTTAAGCACACACTCTTTGCCCTTATTGTAACAGCTTTCCTCAAAGCGTGCTCCCAAGAACACGAATTCCTTTGTTGTTTTTCTCTCTGCCTAGAAGGTTCTACCCTCCAAGATTTTTGCAAGACCAGTTCACTTGAATTATTCAGATTCCAGCTCGAATATCACCTTTTTGAGAGGCTTTTTATGGCCATCTGGTCTAAAACAGCTCTCACTTCTCACCCACGGTACCCACACACTGCTTTATCATGTCCTCAGTGTCGGTACCTGGAACCATCATTTCACTCTTTACCTCTCTCTCTACCTCCCGCCCTCCCTGCGGCGCCCACGGCCCTGTCTGTGGCCCACGGCAAGTTCTCAAACATTATTCACTGAAATAACAAATGAATTGATGTTAATAGATTATCACACTAAATAAAGATTTTGTTTTCATGTAAGTTTGTGAAATTCTGGGTTAAAGAAAGCTAAATTCCTTCAAGACTTCTCAGGCTTGAGAATCTTTAAGAGGCAAGTGTAATAAACAGATTTTGCCAAACTTGTCTGGCCACAGAACTTATTCGGCCATTGGAATTTATTTGGCCATTGGAATTTCTTGTATTTTTAATGGATCTCCTCACAGGAGGGCACTCTGGGAAGAGGCACATGAAGATGGATTAACTACGGGAGAGACTGTGGACATTGCTTTGAGCAGTGCCCTTCTCCACAGCAGAGAAACAGGTCCAGTGAGAGCAAATAAAGCAAGCTGCTCACCCTCACAAGGCCGCGTGGGGACGAAAGGTGGCGCACTGTGGGGCTCCCAGGGTGTAATTACTGGCCTCCCCACCCTTAGGGCAGCCCTGGGAGGGTGGCACAATCTCTGTTTCACAGGTCAGGAGAGTGAGGCTCTGACTCATGAAGTAATACACCCCAATTCACCCAGGTATCCAGAGGATAGATCAGGACCGAAATTCAGAACTCTCTGGTTCCAAAGCCCACCCTCCCACTATTGCGCCTCTTCAACCCCCACTTCTCTCCCACCAGAGCCTGGACATTCCTGGGTCTGAGCTGTGGGATGACCAAGTGAGGCGCAGCTGGTCAAGCTGGAGCAGGTAAAGAGGAGAGCATCTCACCCTCCCCTACACGTGTTTACCTGCTGCTTGTACAGTTCCTGGGCAAGAACAAACTAGCTGTGCAGAAACTTTCTCTTAATATTCAACAATATTAGGGACTATGGAATCCACGCATCAGAACAAACTAGGAACACCTCTGATTACCAGTAGTACAACTATTTTTCATCCCTTTACTGTCTAAGACAGAAAAGAAAGGTCTTTATCTAACTATTGCTGAATTGTTAAGTTCATTAAGAAAGGAATTAATTTTATCACAAAAGTCTAGTCCAGGGTTTAATCAAACTTATCCTTCTCTTTTCCTTCATATACATGAAATGTCTTTACCCTTTTAAAGAGAACATATTATAATAGGCTCTAGATACTACCATCTTGATGCAATATAAACTTATTTTTTTAAAAAAACTTAGGTTACAGAAAGCCTGCATAGCAGCACTATTTTGTTTAAGAAAGGAATATAATTTCAGTGAAGACTCTGAAACTCTAGGGTTACTTTTAAGAATCTGCACAGAGAAGGCATTCATGGAATTAGATCTCTGCTACCCACATCATGACAACCCCAAATGATATAGTTTCTTCTGTTTCCCTGCCAGGAAAAAAAAGGAGGATCTAAAAATTTCACCTTCTCTGAAACACATGTACCTCTCAAATGTACCTCTGGATGTCTGGGTAAAGAACCCAACTTTTATATGCATAAACCTGCTCTTTAAGCAATAGGAATGAATGAAAATAATATTCAGGAAGCAAAGCAAAATCCAAATATGGAAGTTTCTCTGAGGTTAGGGCATTGTTACACTATTGCACCATAATCGCCAAACTAATTTGCTTTTGTGACAACCAAACAACAATCTGCACATTACCAAATAATAGTGCCTTATCCCTGCCCCAAATTCCAAGTTCCTTTTAGAAGGTCTTAACACATAAAATGCTTCCATTTTAAACAACTAAATACATTCTAACTTAAGAGTCCCTTCACTATTAAAATATGAACTAGGAAACTGTAATATAAGTTTGTATTGTCTAAGAGTTAGATATTTTTCCCCATTAATAGAGAATTATCAAATAACTTTAAGCATCTCATCCACATCTAAAAGCAAGTAAAGTTAAGTAGTTGAGGTTATTAGCCACATCCATATTTATTTGACGGTAGCTATTCTTTTGACTGTAAACATTAGTAAGAGGCATATTTTAGTTTTAGAGCTTCAATTAAAATGTCCACACATGGTGGTATGGACTCTCTCTGTCCTCATTATTGAATCCCACATGCTAGATCTAGTATCTTCACTACAAGACGACACATAAGTAAACCAAGCATAAGTTCCTTTACCTATCTCATCTAAGTCATCTCATCTGAGCCATCGTAACCAGGGAATGGAACAGAAGTTCTTGACAGTAATTGCAGACTGTCCAAAGAGAACAGCCAAGCGAGGACAACTCTGTTCCTACCTGAGATTATCTTCAGGATCCACTGTTCCTAGAGAAGAAAATATGCTTCTGGCTTACACTCAGGTATTGAAGGCACCAGGAAGTAGAGGGGGGGTTTACGTCATCTTTATTTCTTTGCAGAAACACACTAAGATCCTGGAGAAATTATATAGTCAAGTTTACTCCAGAGAAGACGGAACACCAATTCAAGCATTTAAACATCTTTTGGATGGAAAGGCAATAGATTCAGAGAACTGTTTCAAATATGAAAGGCATTTCAAAGTTAGCCTAGAGCCAACTGCTCAGGTCCCCTTCAATCTTTGGAAGACGGTGCCTCCTGCTTTTATAGATCATTTCATCACCTTTTAAAAAATAACTAAAATAGCCACAAGGGAAGTAGTCACAAATACTTAGAGAAGAGGATAAAGAAATAAAAACAATAAAAGTATAAGAGCCATGACAGGCTTGTTTGAGGATACTTCATCAAGCCCAAAACACTGAATATTAATTCCAAATCCCAAAGGCAGACTTTGTATTTTGGTCTTGAAATTAAAGGAAATAAATGGCTTTATAAATACTTTATGTGCATGTGAACCAAATCATATAAACAAATTATTATTAAACTAGCATTAAAAATTAACATCTGCTACTTACCCACTGATTCTAGGTTGAAATTTAGCTAAGGAAATCTAAGAGTTCTCAGGTTTACAAAATCCTTCACCAATCTCTTCAATAGCAACAAAAAGTACGGAGGATGTTTTCAAGATTCGGTCTGCATCTTCCTATGGCTGAAAACCAGATTAAATTTACCTTCAATAAGATAAAATCCCAATCAAAGACTCACGTGAAACCAACTCCAAAACAAGTGCTTGGATTCAAAACTAGTTTCATTTTATCAGTAAATATCACCTCTCCCATATTTGTGAACACAATGAATTCCTAAATTTACATTCAAAGTCATAGAATATTACTATATATGTGGACCTGTGACAAAAAAAGTTCCCAACAGCTTTCCAAACATTTTTTAAAAGTTGCAATATGGTGTATACTAGCCCTCGGGCAGTAAGACAGACTTTCCAAGTTGATAAGTAAATTGCCTACTTTAAATTTAAATTACCCATTTAAACAACCTAAGGTATGTACAAAACGTGTCTCTGTATAAATGCCATATATTAAAATACAATTTCAATCTTGTTATATTAAATCTGACAATAAGAAACCCAATTAATTTACATCATTAGTGTCTTTAACCCTCTATTATCTCTTAATGCTTTTAACTCTGTACCCTAAGCAAACACAGTAAAATACATAATAGTTATGAAGCAATTAGTTGAATCATTAAAGAGATATTTAATTGGCTCTTAGACTATCAAAAGGACCTTAAATCCATTTACAAATAGGAAAGTTGAAAACTAAAGTCTAATTGCTTTCACTATCTGTAACTACCTATGCATATTAACAAAATTTACATTAGCTAAAAACCTCAGTAAATAAAGCAGTAAATTAGTACTGTCAACAAATGAATATATTTGGCCTCCTTTTAAAACTTAATTTATAGTTTTTGGTACAATCATCTATTTTATAAGCCATTCAGATAGTGCCCTAGTAATTGTCAAACTCATTACATTAATACTCTTTAGAAAGGAAGTTAAAAAATAAGAATCTGAATCCTCTAACAATATAAAAGTTTTGGGATTCTGGTTAAAGTAAATGTATTACTCATTAACTATATTAACTAAAGGTAACCATCTGGAAATTTAGTAAATCCCTTTTTGTTTTGTGTTGCCTTCTGATTTATCACTCATTTACACCAAAATTTCTAAAAATTTCTTACTATGTATCACAGTTAATGATTCTTTGTTGTCAAAGAAGATCAACATAAAGCCAGGCATCATTTTAAAATTATAGAAAAACAAGTTCTACACTTGTACGAAAACAGGCTTCATCTTCCTTGACCGTGACACCTCAAAAAAAGTGGTGGGGTGCGGGGAGAGAGAAGACAGCAGTAGCGACAGGAGGCATGAGGCGGCTGAGCACCAGCCCCAGGTGTGTGACTAGGGCGTCCTGCTCAACAGTCACCCTTTCTGGCTTTCACAGGAAGTTCCCTAACAGTGAATCCCTTTAGGTTAAAGCAGGAGATAATTGCTGTATGAGGTGCATGTTACTCTAGAATGATCTGTGTACAAGTTACAGAAACCCGTCTAAGCCAGCTTAAGTAAATGGTATTGATTATGAGGATTCAGGCAAATGCTATAGAACCTAATCAGCAGGAAGAACAGTAGGTCTCATGGGAATTAGAAGGTCCTCAGGCAGAGGCAGAATCTTTTTTTCTGTCTGTCCCTCTCCAGATCATCTTTCACCTCTGCTTCTGGAAAGAAAATCTACCTCATTCCTTTTTCTGAAGACTAGCTTCCTTGCTAAGATTTTTAGGTTTTCCTCCCCCATAATTTTGCCTTGTATGTGACTTTAATGCTTAAGGAGTTGACCCTGGTGCTGTGTCTATGGACCAACTCTAAACCATCTCTAGTGGACACCAACACATGACTCAAGTATCCCAGGACAAAGAATATAATTGATCTAGCTTCAATACTCCTGGTTCCAATCAACAGTGTCCATGGGACAGGGTCGTCTCTTCCAAACCACAGACAGGGACAGAGACATGAGAATGAGACACAGCTCAAAATGAAACAGGCATCTGTGTTACAAGGTCCCTCTGAAATCACATGTTATACAGAGGATAACATTAGCCACTGAACACAAACAGGAAGATGGAGGGAGAAAGGCTCAGGCAGGTGTGTTTTGATTCTTTCCCAACAATTTAATTCTACAGCATTTCAAGGCAACAATGATAATTCAAGAACTCAACAGTACAGATAAAGGTGACATCATATGCACCCTGCTGGTGGCATGGCAGCTGGGGCACGTTTCATTGTTTGAGAGACAACCTTTCAGAAGTAGGGAGGCCCCACATACAAAAACTAGGAATTGTTCCGCAGGAGCAACTAATATAAATACAGGGATGAGACAGCTTCGATTTGAAGATCAAGTGAAAAAATAGGACTTTTTTGCTTATAAAGGTGAGTATCTCAGCAAGAATGCGGCTAAAGTACAAAAAATCCTAACGGACAGGGTGAGGCTGTGAGTCAAATTCAAAATTCTTAAACAAGGAAAATCCTTGAAGCCAAAACAAGGAAGTTTTCATGGCAAATGAATGACACCTCTTCATCCAGCAACTGGTAAACACGTGGCACGTGTCAACCTGCCGCCCGCGCCCACAGCTCAGCCCTGCACACACTCTCGTACCGCCTGGCAAAGTCCCACTGTGGAAGACAAGCTCGGAAGTTAATTTTCCTCCACAGACTTGCCCTGTTCCACTTCCCGGGTATAATTCATTCTATTTTAACACTTAACATGTAATATTCGTTTCTTCACATTTACCTTGTACCACAAACTAGGTCATGGCTTCCCCGAGGACAGAGACTGTGTCTGTCATCTTTGTATCCTCAAGGCCCAATATAGCACAAGAAACCTAAAAAAACTCACTAAATAGTTTTGACGAGTCATAGACACTAAAAACAAACACGTTCAAGAAAGGCTCATGGAAATGTATGAATAATTGTTTCATAATGGATTTCTAAAGGAAAGAAAGGAAACTCCAGGCTGCATCCTTAGCCTGCGGGGACGTAGGACAGGAGGCATGATTTCACACACAAAAGTGGCTTTGGAAAGGACGTGAGACAGAACACAAGAGTGAGCGGACCACTGTTCTGCTCAGTATGCAAACAGGTGGCCCTTGGAAGGGGAGTCTCTCTCGTTCATATCACGTCCAGTCCAGATCCACCTCTCTAATTGCTCTCAGTCCTGTTTGGTCCAAAATCTTCCAGCATGAACTTCCCAAAGGAAGACTTTACATCCAGTACTGCACCAGTTATTATTAAACTAGTATCTTTCAGCTCCAAACCCACCCTTCTATATTCTGCTTTGTGAAACTGAGCCTGGAAATTTGTAAAAATTTCTCCTTTCAACTGTCCCCCTGTTAGGCTTCAACAGGGAGCACCACAGAGAAGCAGAAAGGCTGGTGGAAGACATTGCTCTTCAGCTTGCTGCTCAAAGGCAACCTGCCGTGTCAGCTGGAGTGGTCCCAATCTTCAGCATTTATTCACCCCCCAAACCAGCCTCATTATTTTCTGGAAATACAACAGGCAGCCAGCACTCCCCTAGCCCATCCCCAGAGATCTGACACCCAATCTGCAGGGCTCTGTTGTGAGCTTCCAAATTTTGATAATCCCAATCTCCTCTTTTTATTCCCCCAGCCCTAGAGGTGGTAATTCTTGGAATCATCTGTGTTTCCTCAATATTTCATTTTTTCAGTGCTCCAATATATCTTGCCCACTGTAAGACCTACCTCTCAATGCTGCTATGCAAATCCACAGACTTTGTTTATCCCTCTAATGACGCATAACCCTTCCCATGGCCCCCTGACAGCCAACGGCAAAGGGGCCTGATGATGTATTCCTCCCAATATCCTTTCTCCCATTCTACTTCATTAATCACCAACCCTCTAACCTCCCATTTTTAGCTAAACACATGGCCATCTAGAATAAAAGCACAGCTCTGACTTCCCTCAGAGTGACTGACTACATTTTGGCCAATGGGATGTGGCTGAAACTGATTATGTACAGTTGAAAAAGCAAACTCCCCAATCTGTTCCTTCCTTCCTACTGCTAGAATGTAGACAAGGTAGTAAAATCTCAGGCCACGTAGATGAGAGCAACTCTCTAGGAATGACAGAGGAGCAAGAGAGAAGGGGCACAGCCCCTGTGAAGATATCCTACAGGACTGTGAACCGTTGCCATTATCAGTGTGGGTCTTTATGGAAGAGAAAAAACCACCTAACTTTTTTGATTTCTGTTACAGTAGCCAAATCCATATTCTACTTAACATAAACCCCAAATACCTAGTTATCATCCCTTAAGTTCACACAGTCGATAGTGCCAACTGTAACTGACGGTCCCGTATTCCACAGGGTAGGTTAGGATGTGGTGGAAACAATGCTTCCCAGCAGGAACCATTCAAACACTTCCAGAGGCATTTGTGCACACTGAATAGGGAATAAAAACGTTCAAGACAGATGATGTTAATTTTGAACACAGAGTTCCTTGGAGCAAGGGAAGAATAACCACAATAACTGCAGGGAGTTTCCAAAACAAAAGGTGGTGCTTTCAATGCAAACTTTATTAGACTAATATTTTAAGACACTTAAGTCTTGCTTCTACAGAAAAATTCATCCATGTAATATACACGCTATGGCTTTGATTTTACATGCTGGCAAAATGTTTATAGAAAGCATTTATTTGGTTTGGGGGACCCATTTTGATATTTCCATCATATAAATGAGTTTTCAATAACTGAAACATAATGTATACATTGAACATCTATCTCTATCTGAATAGGAATCTAATATGGTTTATACTTAAAACCATGTGACTCACAACCAAAGTCGAGGAATCACTTATGTTGGGGTTCCCTGTATAACAGAAATTCCTAAATGCAGATACTTAGCAGATTCGTCACACTGCTGTGGCAATGTAGCAAGATGGAAGTCGCTGGCAAGCAGGGGTTTTCTAAGGAAACCTATCTTAACTGATGAGTAGAATTTTTCTGTAATTATGAAACATACTGTACATAAGAACCTACAACAGAAGTGAAATCACTTTGGATAAGTAACAGGGCAAGATCAGTGAGTTGCGTTCCACTGGAAAGCAGCACAGGGAGCACACCTGCCGAGACCAGAGTAAGGTGATTACATGAGCAGCTCAAGTTTGAGGATTAAAAACGAACTGCAGGTCTCAGTGGGACTCATGACCAGGGAGATGAGTATTTAAATGAGCAAAAGCCAGCAGAGCACCTGGACCACGGGCCAATCAGCAAGGAACCAAGGGAGCAGCAGGGTATGCCTGTCCTCAAGGAGTTTAGGGACCAACTGGGAAACAGTCACACGCTAAAGAGGATTACAGTCAGTTATAATCATGTACCAACATGAGGAGCCTTTCTGAGATCAGATACCTCAGTGTGGACTAAAGTAGCCAGGGGAAGCTGCAGAGAACAGGTAGGGCCAGAACTGATCTTGAAAGACGATAAGATTTAGACAGTTGGATGATGCCACGTCACACACGAACATGTAACGAAGGCCTCAAGGCACAATTCAGCAAGCCCAGGCAGCTAGATTCCTCCCCTGGAGACAAGTATGTCTGGTCACAGAGCACTGGCCAATAATGTCACCCAGGTTAACTTATGACTTTGATTCAGCTATCAGCAAACTGTTCTACCAGGACGCTAAAGTTCTTTAAAGAAAAATAGATGTTTTTTAAAAAGCGGATCAGTAACCAGGTCAGTTTATAAAAGATGTGCCAAAATGCTAAAGCTTCTTTTCTGTAGGACTTTTCAGGACTTTTAACATACCAATGTGTGCTGAATCTTTAAGGAGGTGATACAGTATGCAATATTTCTCAAGTTTATTGGCCCCAGACCCCTTTTTAAAGTAATGCCTGCTAATACATGTTGGTTCCCAAAACGCAGTTCAGAAAGTGCTACCCGGTGGTACAGAATCCCACCTGAGAGGGCGGAATCTGCAGTCAGCCTGGGTTTGAACTCTGGTTCCGTTACCTACAAGGCCAAGTGAACTTGGGCAAGGCAGTTGACTTCTCCAAGCTACAAATTTCGTCAGCTGTAAAATATCAGAAGATTAAATGGAGAGTGTAAGCATGCCTAGCAGAGGGCACAGTTAAGAGTCAATGAAAGTTACTTATGACTGTGTGATGCTCCATCCATTTCCAGACTAGAGTCTGGCTCCCCTCCTGGCTGGGGAGTGACTGTGCTGATCTGTTGCATTACTACGTATAAATGTAAATAAAGACATGTATTTAAAATAGGATTTCAAGCACATAGAAAAGAAGAGCCCTATCACTGCATCACGAAATAGGTGTAGTCCAGCTACACAATGACTAAAAGGACCTCATTTTAATCTTTAAATATTCATAATATGGAGAAAAATGTTTCAGAAAATCCTCAAGTGGCTGAGTTGAATCAGCAGAAAGAAAAGAGAAAGCATTCTTCACAGCAGAGACAACAAGAATAAGACTAATAAGTAAATTCAGAAAACAATGTATTTACTAAACCTCATAATTAACCCACGGCAGTAACTAACTCACTAGGCAGAAGTTTAAAAGCTTTTAGAGTAATTAAGCAACCATAGCTCAAAATTATATTGAGGTTTATGTTGGGGTGAAGAATAAGAAAGGGATAGTGAAACAAATAATTCCCATAAAATAGTTGCTCTTCTTCCCATAAAATAGTTGTTTTTCTTCATTTGATTGTTGGTTTAGCCAGAAAGCACTCAAAGTTTAAGCAGTAAATCTTATAACCATCTTATATAACTCAGAATCCTGCCTGAGCTTTTCTCCAAGGATAGGTTAAAAAAATTTTGCAAATGTGGTATACATGACAATTTCAGACCTGTAATTCCCAGCACACAGGTATCTTTTTTCTAATGTCCTCTTTCCTTAAACTATCTCAATGTTAAAATGACCAGTTAGTAAAATGAAATTAGCTTGTAAAATAGTTATGTATCCCAAAAACAATTAAAATACTTCTACAGTGAAGTCAAAAGGGCAATCCACAAAGTAGTATGTATATATACCGTGATCTATGTTTACATATAGTACTTAAATTTGGGCAACGAATACACTAAATAGCTAATGATAATTATCTTTGGGTAAGATGGATTATAGGTAATCTTTAGTTTCTTACTTTCACTTTATATTTTCTACAATGAACACACATTCTTTCTTTCTCAATGTAAATGTATTTTAAAAGTAAATAAATGGTAATATTTTCCTCTTTTCCCATTTTAGAACACTGGGATATAATTTTAAGTCAAAAGTTTAAAAGTCCAGGATAAAAAAAGACAATACTCAGCCCTTTTCACTTATAATTCAAAATAATGAATTCATAACAAATTTGCAGAAGTATTTTCACTCTCTTAAGTACCCTTGAAACTATATACAAATTATTATGCTTATCCAAGAAGGAAGAGAAAGAAGGAAGGAAAAACAGTATGTGTAAAACTGAAAGTTAAACCCTGTGCTAAAAGGTTGGAAACTTATCTAATGAAAGCAAAAGAACATTGCCATGAAGTTGGTTTTATGTCTACTTTACAGACAACGAAAAGGAAGTTTGGAGAAAGTAAGTCATTAGGCCAAGCTCACTAAAGCTATTGACAGTCACTGCACCAGGATTTTAACCCACATCAGAGACGTGTACTTTTACCATATAATGATGTTAGCTTTCATTTTTAATCTGCAAGCTTCCACCTTGTCCTTGGGAGCTACATATTACACAGTAAGGAAAATTAAACATTCATATAATTTCTCCAGAATATTTAGTGTTCATGGGGATTAATATTCATGGTTATTGGCCTGATTATATTTTTAAAAAAAGAAAAAAACATGTATGTGGTTTAGACTTTCTCCTTCTTCCTACTCCTCAATCCCAATACAAATGCCTGGCCCAACCCATGACCTTGAACTATAGCAAAGTCCCTAGTCCCTTTAGGTGGCCTGTGCTTATCTTCTTCCTGCATCTTAAAGCTCATTCTCCCTTCCCTACACCCAGGCTCTAGTAAGCAATATTCTAATGAAGTGGAATGTAATTTCCCTAGCAATCTTTTGAATAAATTATGTACATATTTGGGATTTTCAAAATCCCAGTAAGACAGTGACAAGAAAATACCACTAGAATATCAGCTTATCCTAAAAGCATGAGATCCGCTAAAGCTCTTGAACCTAAATAGTGCTTGCGTCTTTTACTTCACTAGAGCACAGTTCACACAACGGCAACAGCAGAAGATGGGTAGGCTCTGAGGCCTATTATACAAGGAAATAAAAAACTTTCCCAGCAGCACAGATTTCATCCCCACTACTTCCTGGTAACTAACCACAATACAAAATTCTAAATTTAGTGTTCCTGAGCTGTAGGTTCCTTTTGCTTGTGCTAAATATCCAACACATTTTAATTCATTACACTGCCTGGGACAGGAAGCACTGGAGCAGTATTATAAAATCATAGAAATGCAGTATCTTTATTCTTATAAGATCAGGAAATTTCTCTTAATGAAGTAATTGCAGTAATCAAAATCCTGAATTATACTAACTTCCTCTCCCAAAGTGAATTTTTCCACCTTTTTTTTTAGATTTATTAATCTTCTTCACTCCAGTGGTAAGTTAAGCATCTAAGAGACACTGTCCTTTCAAGTTCCAGGTGCCACTTAGTGCACTATTCACTCTTCACACACGTTTAACCAGCGCACACTTCACAGAGTGGTGGAGGATGCAGCCAATCTAAGTCTTCTCCAAACAAGGCAGAAATCACAAAGGTGATTTCTGACAGATAATAAGCAAAGTGAAACAGCAGATTTCTCATGCATTTGCTTCACCACAAAACAGTTAAAGCGTGGTGGTTTCTGTTTTTTCACTTTTGAGTGTCAGTCATCTATTACCAATGTTTTTAAAGGTTCGCATGTGAAATCCTAAATACGGACACATTAATGTTAGTACGGATCTATGAAATAAGTTAATCAAATACATAGCTAAATGTAAAGCACTAAAAATAAATCAGAAACTTCACTTAATAAGGCACTCTATATTTTCTGATCATTTTTTGCCACTTGAAAATAGTCACTGCCTAAAACTGTGACAAGCGGCCCAATGCTTACAGTTAGCTGACGAGAGGGAGCAGGCATGGAGAGAAGTAGATTGAGACATCAGCATTAAACTTTCAGAATATTAATAATTCAAAGTATCAACACCACTGTTCTAAAACAGTTTTTCTTAACATTATTGAGAAGATGTTCCACTTAGTAATTTAAATTTGATTTTCATCACTGCATACATGAGGCAGTTTTAAATTAAGCCCATAACAACCCCGGAAAATCTGTAGTCCTTTGACAGAAAGGAGTCTTATGCCAGAAAACCAAATGCCTAGTCTTCCCCCCATCACTCGTCAATCACCCGGGTCTTTAACTTCCATTATTCATCCCTCTCAAGATCTGTGGTATTTCACGGGATGCAACAGTCTCTTAAAGCAGCTTTTTTAAAAAAAAAAAAGTTGACCTGTGAGAGGAGTCCTGGGGAGGGGGTGCACAGAGATTACACAGAGCACAAAGTTTTTTTAAAGGTTCATTATCTCTAATTTTAGGAATGAAATTTTATTTCCTCGTTACCACTGGCTCATCACAAGAGTTATAAGGTTCGGTTATCTTTAATTAAAAAGAATCAGTATTTTCAGAAAAAGCAGCTTCTCTGTGTGTTTGTATGAGAATTATGAGTAACCTGCTAGCCTCATCATTCAGAGGCAACACGCTGTGTGCCCAAATGGCAGGCTTGGTTTTCCCAGCTACCTTGTAGTTGATAAAATAGACAACTGACTTTTTTTTTTTTTTTTTTTTTTTTTTAAGACAGTCTCGCTCAATTGCCAGGGCTAGAGTGCAGTGGCGTCATCATAGCTCACTGCAACCTCAAACTCCTGGGCTCCAGTGATCCTTCTGCCTCAGCCTCCCAAACAACTGACATTTTTAATCTTAAAGGAATCACTCTCACATTTAAGTACTCCCTGGGACCCAAACAAACTGACCAACCAACCAACCACTCAACAAATGCCAGGCCTCATAATCAGAAAAAGGAATCCTCTTTCCTAAAGGAGAAGAAAACAGCTAAAGAGATTGTAGTTACTTTCACAAAGAATTAAGGAATGGTAGGAAAAGTATCTCAATTCACTAGAAAACAAAAATACTGAATATATATTACTTTTGCTATTACCTTAAGTTTTCTGATTTTCTGTATTTTGAAAAATCATCTATTCCTTAGTTGTCACTTACAACTTCCTTTTACTCTTTCTGCATTTTATCAGCCCTTCTAAATCTTAAATCATTACATAAGACATGTTTACTTTTAAACACAAGTACCTGTCACTAAAGCTAAAAAAGTAGATGCAAATCAGAACATCTCAAGCCATTTCCTTTATCTTTAGGAAGTGATTTTTGCCAAAGTACAACAAAGATTTTAACATAACTGCCTCTTAGGAAACATGACTGTCCCACTGTGAGGCTGTTCATGATACTCTGGCCATGATTTGCTACGCTGTAGTCAGAGGTACAGGCTGGTGAGATGAGTGGCTGGCACTCTTCCTGCAGCAGTAACTAATGGAAAGTGAAATAAGTCACATTCACCAAAACCTTCCTCAGATTTTCAAATAGGACACTGTGAGAAATAATCTGAGAGTGACTAGTAGTGCATATGTATCTTGACAGATGGCCAGCAGCTCCTATCGCAAGCTAAGGAAGGGTATTTTAGGCGGCATTATGTTTGCAGGTTGATACCACGCTATAAAATTTTCAAAGTTAACAAATGTGTTTTCACATACTCTACATTTATTTTAAAAAGAAGTGTTGTATGTGCAGTGATTTAGAGTCTAAATGTTAGCTACAAGAAGAGAAGTAAGAGTTACCCTAATTTCACACAGAAAATGAATTTCTTTAAAATATTAAGGTATTTGGAAATCATCCTCTGCTAGTACATTTTTAAAATAGAGAAGCTTAGAAAATTGTTTGCTAAAAGTATTTTTTTCCTTTATTACCATGATCTCCCTGGACTGTAAGCAAATTTATTTTAATTGATCACCAAAATGGAAACATTCCTCCGACCTTCTTTGACAAATACTGAATTTAGAATTACACAGGAGCAACAGTTAATGAAACTGCACGCCTGTATTTCCTCAATCTAGCAATGTGAAAATATAATTATATATGTTAAGTGATCAAAGTTTCCAATCTTGACAACGGTATTTTAGTTTAAAAACTAAACATCTACCACAGTAGAAAAATATGCATATATAAAGTAATAAGATTTCAGTCATTTCTATTCCATTACTCTAAAAAGCACTTTGTAGCCATTTATTCTGTATCATAATTGAGAGTTTATTTGCCAAAAATCTAATGGATTTTTTTATTCATTTTAAACCATTCCAGCAAGAATTACCAGACCTTTGAAGAGGGGGTTTTAAACACTCCCTTTCAAAAGGAAAATGTAAAACCCTGCAAACAGATTGTAAGAGTAACAAATACTGAGACTTAGGTGGCACACATTGCCATATTAAAGGTTAAAAGACGAAATCTGTTAGATTAGTTAAATTTTAAGAAACATAAAGATCAAATTGTCTAATAAGAATTGCATGGCAAAATACTAAATTGCCACAAGAAAAATTTGCAGGGGAAGGGTAAGAATTTAAGTCATCTCAAGTGAGCATAATTAAAACCTAGACATATTTCATCGAACTAAGCAACAAATGAAAAATAAATAAAATAAAATAAAATACAAAACCCTATACCTAATAAAATAAATATTTTAGAAAATGGCTAAGACAAGTTTTGAAATGGCTATGCAAAGCGTACCTCTGATTTCGTATGTACAGGGTTGTTACTGACAAAGAACTCTAGTATACAGTACAATATAGTGCATGGTAAATTCTTCTAGGCAAATAATTTCCCTCATAAATACGCATTTTTCATAACAACATCAAATAATCAAGCAAATAAAATATCTTAATTGATTTAAGCTCACTAGGTTGTTCCTGAGTCATTTCTGAAATGTTACACAATTACTACATAGAATGGGAATCTCCCTACCACACTCCTCCCTTCCCATTTTCTATACTTGAACATCTTTACCCAGGTATCTTTGATATATTCTGGCAAAATGACACTTGCATTATTCACTTAAGTATATTCACAGTTTTGTTTTACATTAGGGCTATAAGGGAACTATTTTTGCAATAATAAATGTTAATAAAAATGAATATAAAATATTCACTTCAAATTCAACAGAATAAAAAAATTAAAGGTGCAACAGTACACGATGACAAGTAAAGAACCTCTAGAGCACTTCAAGCACCAAGACATAGGGACTTCACTTTTGCAGTGTACAACTGTACCTTATTGTTTCAGTGGGTTGGTTTTGAATCAAGGGTTCCAGCTGGAGGAGGAGTTAGGCATTTGCACAATTGTAAAGGTTACTTGCAAACCTTGTTCACGTTAAAGACAGTATCTTATCAGGCTTTTTTCCTTTGGTGTTTTTATTAAAAGGAAAATCAGAAGTCAAAGGAAAATTATAAACAGTTTGATAAATGGAAATGCAAACACACCCACCTTCTCTTAAAAGTGATCCTCCCCCATAAAAAGTTTTGTGAGTTTCTTAGTTAATACCTATTTAAGACATATTCTTTAATACTTTTTTAATAAGGTACACACATTAACAGTGAATACATAATTTTCACAGTAAGTAACTCAATACTTAAGCACTAACGCACATAAAATAGTTTCATAAAGTTTAGAACTACAAATGCCAAATCACCCTTAAGCCAGACGATCATTAAGCTTGCAAGTTGACCACTGAAGAGAGCAGCATACCTTTTGAGGCCCAAATGTATTCCTAAACCCTGGGAATCAATAAAAATTAAAGATGAAATACAAGGATTAGGTCATCTATTTCATTCTCATACAGAATGGCTCCCAATAGTGTGTGACTTAATTTTAATTCATCCAGTTTAAAATATTCTTGGTAATAACAAATTCCAATTGCTTTGCTTAGAAGCCTATTAGCAGACTAGTTGGTATTGACAGAATACTGCAGTTAATTGTACCTTCTAGATTTGGGAAACCAGGCTGCTCTGCAGCAATTCTATAAACCTAATTAGATAATATAAAGTTAATTTTTTCCTCAAGTTTCAGTGTACCAGTTCTTGCATTCAGTGGACTGAATCAGGTCTCCCTATCAGCATGTTTAAATGCTTCTCAGGCACAAAGCTGGGAAATGCTATGCAGGCTGGGGAGCCCAGAAGGGAATTCGTAATGGCCCAGAAATGAGAACATTTCTCATCTTGAAATATTAAGGATTCTTAGCAAACAAAGCAACTGAAAGTTAGTTCTTCCTCTCCAGAAAGACTCAAGCCCTGAGTAACTGCAGCTCAAGCTGTGTTAGTATTGTTTTCAGGATCACAGGGCTGAACCAGAATTAAATGGTAAACCTCATTTTTAAAAACTAAGATAATTGAAATGCTGAGCATACAGTTTCGATATTCTGTTTTTTCTTTAAATACACATCAGCCAAATTAATGTATTAAGAACTAAAAATTGCCTAATATTCTCAGGATAAAATTTCTTTTCCAACTTCAAGTATTAAGCTGTTTCTCCATTTGCAGCTTTACAAATCACTGGATTTCAGACCAAAAGTGCACAAAAATGCCTGATATGTATTATAAATATATTACAATATCTGGCATATACAGTATCATATATTACCACAACCACATGATTACAGTTCAATTTGAAATATACATACATATGTGTCTCAGAGACAATAGTGGTGGGGAGGGAGAGGGGAGAGGTACCTAATTATGGTAGCACAAATATAACCAAAAATGGGTTAAGTTCCTCTTTGATAGTTATGGTTCTCTAATAAAACTCTTTCTCTTCTATTTGTATTTTTCACAGAGTGAAGACAACTGTTCACCACCTGAACTTCTTTATCATCTGAGTCAGTTTTTTCTGGGCCATAATATTAACGGAGATGCCAATGCACACGCTACTGCAGTCCCTCTCCAGACCAGAGTACACCTGGTTAGCTCAGTAGACAGGTTAACACTTCCCCAGCCACTTGCTCTATCCTTAATTCTAATTAGTTCTTCCTCAAATATTTTTGATGGTCCTGCCCTTAAATTATTTTTGTCCATGTTTTCTATAGGTCAACATTCTCTAAATCATTTTACTTCTTAATGCCTATGCATTAACTCATCTCTCCCCCTCCTGGTGCCTTAAAGAAGGTATTTTCCACAGTCTTTTCTACCCACATTTTTCTCCTCATCCACACATGCTCCCTTAATATACCAATCTACTCCGAGCTTCAGATATCGTGCTCCTGCCAATGCTCACACTCTTTGCATCCATTTCTGATTTCTATTCTGACCTCTACCTACTTGTTAGACACCTCCGTTTGACTTACCTGTGGTCTATAAAATGCTATATGCCCAAACCAATTTTTTTTTAATCTGTGTTAATACACTCTCTAGTGATTCTGATGCCTGCAAAAGTTTGAGGACCATTGCCTGAGACAGTGATGTTCCTTCCCCATTCCATCAGGCATGATTCTCCCTCCCACTGGGCAACTTACGTCTACAATCTCTCCTTCTCTGTATTCAGTTTCTATGTCCCTCTCCTAGTTTAGGTCTCATTATATCCTACAGAGACAATTCTCACCTCAATGAAATCTAGCCTGCACTCTGTCTCCAGATTATTCCTTTTAGCCTAGCTCTGACTTTTCACATCATTCAAAGTTTTTCATGGCTCAGCTTGTACCTTTGGGGTCCTCTCTTCCATTCCTCCCCTTCCCAACCCAATCTTCCGGCCACGTAGGCCCCAGGACTGGCCACAATCTTTCACGCTTCTGCAGTTTTCTCTGTCCTCACGTCCTCATCTCTCCAACACGTCCTTTTCTAAGACAAGCTCTTTGACAGCACCAGCTCCGTAGACTAGATGCCACTCTGTGATCCCACAGGACCCAGTGGACTTAAAATACAGTTCTTGTCTTACCCACTGCAATTGTTTATCTGTGTGTCTGGCCCACAAACCTGTGGCCGAAAAAGGTTATTACTCATTTTGTTTATCTAGGACCCTGTGTATTAAGTGAGATGACCATATAATTTAACATCCAAACCAGAACACTTTTGAAAGTAAAAGGATAATAATAACTAAAGGATAACTAATGTAAACTAAAATAAATTATCACCCTAACAACAGACCACAAAAACCATACACCTAAGTCCTGACTACATCTTCGAGCTCATCAAGTACTGTACTCCCTGCAAACTAAACATGCTCTAGCCATACTGGTCTTCTGTTTCTCAAACACTCCAGCCTCGTTCCAACCACAGGGATTTTGCACTTCCTATTCCTTCTGCCTGGAATGCTCTTCCCTTAGATTTGCATGACAGGCGCATACTCATTCACCTTCACTGACCTTCCCTAAGTGGTCCCCTCTGCCCCAGTCTCTTTCATATTATCCTGTACGACTGCTGCTCAGCTTATAATAGGATTACATGCAGATAAACCCATCGTAAAAGTTGAAAATGTAAGTTGTACCACCTTAAGTTGAGATGCTCTTTGACTCCTGATAAACACATGCTAAACCAAAAAATTCTAAGTTGAACCATCCTAAGTCAGGGACCATCTGTATTGTCTTCAGTATTTCTCTAATTAATGTTATACTGCTAGTGCCTATACATTCATCTTTCGATGTAGTCCACACGAACTTGTCTGTGTTGTTAAAACGTTAGTGTAAGGTGAGAGAGCACAGCTCTGAAGTTAGGGCACCCGAGACTGAATCCTGACCACTTACTAAGTGAATTACCTTGGACAAAGAGTCCACCTCTCTGTACCACAGTGGCCTCATCTATGGAGTAGGGATTAGATCAGACTTGCGTTAGACGGTTATTGTTACAATTCAGCAACATACACCCAGAGAGTACTTGCCTGCCCAGAGGAAGCATTCAATACACCTAAGCTATTGTTGTTATTGTTTACTACTCCATGGCATCCCCGACGCCTAGAGCAATGGCAGGCACTTAGAAGATGCTCTGTAAATATTTGAATATTTGTTGAGTGATGACTGACTCAAGAGTTAGGTAAATGAATGCCACCACTCCCTCAATCCCACTTCAAAGCCTCCAAAAAGCTTCTCTGACCACTGATTTAATAAAACTCCAATTCAATTCCTTAGCCTACCATTTAATTCCCTTCAAAATGTGGCCCAAACTTACTTTTCCAATCTTGAATTCCACCACTTTTCACCAGTAAAACCGGACTTCTTTCTGGTCTCACCACACTCCCATAGTCTAGAATGTTCTTCCCTGCATCTCCATATGGTCAAATCCCACTGACGTTCCAGGTCCAGCCAAACGCCACACTCTGCTCTTTTCCCTCTGAACACCGACCTCCGACAGCTCTGTAAGAACCTCCTTTCCGTGACTGTTACATATTCACACAGCTTAATCGCTCAAGAGAAGAGATCAGAGTCTACATCCTTGGTATCTTTCCATCCCTAGTGCCTAGCCCAGCGCCTTGCGGGAAGAAAGCTCTCAATTCATTATTTTGAGCAAATGGAAGGTTGGGGGTAGGGGGTTGTTAGAAAAAGGCCTGACTTGATGTATCAAGAGAAGATATATCAAAAGAAAATTACTATTGTTATGGACATAGCAGCTACTGTGTACCTATTTAGGTCAAGACCTGAGTAACATCTTTACTATGTCAAAACTTTTGACCTCCTGCACAGTACCTATCTCCAGTGCCTACAGGGATGGATGGCACTTAGTAAACACAAAAATGTTTGCAACATCTGTTGAGCGAATGAGTGTCATGCTTATAAATATATCTCCCAATTCCTACAAAGAATTCTGTCCACATTGTTAATATATATTTCACCTTCTCATCCCTGCCCCTCTTCCACCTTATACAGAATAACTGTAAAATCATTCCTTTCATAGCCTTCTGTATTGTGTTCTAGAAATTTGAAAACCTTAATTTAGCTACTTATCAAATTGTACATTCATTCTTCAGGAATGAGAGTAAGAATTCAAAATATGAACAATTATCTAGTTTAAATTTGAGTAATCACAATCATTTTCCTTCATTCAATAGCTACTCAAATCTTGCTGACCAACTCTTTTTTTCTATAAATGCTGAAGTCAGAATTTACAAACATTCTGTTTACAAATGGCTCAAGCTCAGAATTTTACTTTTCATTCATGATGCATTATTTTCTCTCTCCCTCTTTCTCCAATTTACCACTGACTGATCTAATGCAGGTTACACAGAAACCCAAATTTCTGTATAAGATGTATCCCTCATTATCTCTCCCATTCTGTGCAGCCAGCCTAAATCACAAAGTAATGATCCAATTTCCACTGCTATTCAATAGTTTTCATTCTCTCTTTACTAATGTGCACTCCCCAAAAGGCTATCATGAACCTTCTCCACCTACTAGTTTGATAATTAACAAAACATATCCTCATGATAGTTCTCATTATCTTCTTATATTGTCACTGGATTAAGACTACCAGACGGGAAGCACAGCCACAGAATTGACGAATACAGTAATTCCTCAGAATTCAAACATTTCCAGAGTGTCCAAACCTACAGGGTAGGGATAAATGGATGTACCTTATTCTACTTGACAAAAATTTAATATGTGCCTTCCCTAAACTCAGCACCAGGAGAGATGGGGAGAGTATTCAGTGAGCGGGAAACAGGAACCCTGCCTCCAAAGAGCTCAGCATCAGTGGTTTGAGGCCTTGTTTGGTTTACAGGAAACTTTAGGAAACATGAAAGCTTCTGATTCTCAACCTAGAAAAAAATGAACATGTACAAAAAAGTCTGCATTAATTTCAGGAGGTCTATAAACCCCAGATTTCTTAGATTTGGTGATGCTGGATTTTTGTTTTGTATTGTGTGTGTAGGCTGGGGAAGGATGGGAGATTGAGAACAGCTAAGAAAACAAAAACCAATCCTGAGGCATGTAGCCTGGGAAACAGAACAGTGACCACTTAAGACAATACACTTTCACTAAGTGATAGCTTCATCCCTAATAGCATAAATGGAGCTTCCATTTGAAATAAAATCTTATGGTCAAGGGCAGAATTTTCAGGTTACAACAGATCATCACTGAGACACAATGGCTCTGGGAAGGTGGAACTTGACGGTGCACATACATGGTAAGCAACCCAGCCACAGTCCTCCTTTAAGCTAGATTCCTTTCAAACCTGTCAGTTTGCTTATCACATAAAACCTGGTGGCTAGGATAGTTCCTGAATTAGTTCCTACTATATATGCCCTAACCTAAGTGGCACTAATGGTTTGACTAAAGTAGTATTTGCACATACAGAGAACCATCACTTTACACAAAGTGTCTCACCAGTAAGCCAAACATCTGCCAACATTTCCATTATAAACCTTTATTTTCAGAGGTTTATGATTCAACTTGAAACATTCACTCAGGGCTAAAACCTGGGGTAAATGGTGTCTGTATGAAACATACTATTAATACAATTTATTTAATTAAACGAACTTTTGCACTTTGTAAGATTAAACAGATGGTCTTAATAAATGCTGACCTTAAAATATCCAGGGGACAAAGGCTAAAAAAGCTTTCTCATTACCAAAAGAAACACAATATAAGAGTGTGTATGAATATTAGCTGGGCATGGTTGTGTGTGCTTATAGTCCTAGCTACTTGAGAGGCTGAGGAAGGAGGATGGCTTGAGCCTGGGAGTTTGAGGCTGCAGTGAGCTATGTTTACACCACTGCACTGCAGCCTGAGTGACAGAGCAAGACCTTATCTCCAAAAAACAAAAAAAACAAAAAAACTGTACATTTGTCTTCAGAACTTTCCATAATATAACCAATAGTCTATCATCCTCAGTCTCCCGACACCTTCACTACCTCATCCAATCACCAAATCTTGATGCCTTTCCATCTTTAACAGCTCTTGAATCAATTTATGTTTTCCCTTCTCTATCATGACCCTGCAAACCCAAGCAATGTCATGTCCCACATGAACTATTTATTGCAACTGCCAACAGGACTCCTCCTATCTGCTCTACAGACAAGTATATACATCCTGCAAGCAACCAGAGTGATCTTTTCAAACCGAAATCTGATCTCTCCTACTTAAAATCCTTCAATGCCTCCTCACTGCTCTTAAGACCTAAACCTTAGCAGGGTCTGTAAGTCCCATACTTAACCTTCGTAGCATCATTCTACCGCTCTTGTGGAGGTTTGATTGATGTGTGTTTTTCACACTAGACTGCAAGATCCATGAGGTTAAGAGCATGAAGTGTTTCCTTAACAACCTACACTGTGCTTGGCACATAGTAAGCACTCAAAAATGTTTGAGCAAATCAATAAAAACAAATTACACAACAGAATGATTGGAATGAGGTGATTTGATTGGAATGAGGTGATTTTTCATATCATCCACCTCAGAGAAAGGGCAAGAGGCCCAGAGACAAGAAGGAGGTAAGAAACATGTTTCTCCTGTCTTGACTTCAAAGGTGGGCAGATCCAAAGCAAGGAAATAGTCCAGGTAACGAAGGACCAGGTTGTAACAGACTTTAGTATCTGCAATATGGATAAGACAAAGCAAAAAGGGGTACAGGGAGGACAGAGCCACAAGCATAAGCTTGCTGGAGTAGAGGCAGAATCCATATTTGGTAAACTGGATCGTTCTAGCCTGTCTCAAGCCATTTAAAAGGATCCAAAGAAGTCCATGTGTGGATGAGCTTTAAAGAGAAGCAGGGCGCTCACAATGAACTGGTGGAAGTGTCTGCAATCACAATCAAAGTAAAAGAACCCTACTCGGGAGGCTGAGGCAGGAGGATTGCATGAAGCCAGGACTTGGAGACCAGCCTGGGCAACACAGGAAGACTCCATCTCTAAATAAATAAATACAAATTAGCCAACTACTCAGAAGGCTGAGGAAGGAGGATCACTTGAGTTCAAGGCTACAGTGAGCTATGATCACACCACTGTTCGCCAACCTGGGCAACAGAGCAAAACGCATCTTGAAAGAAAAAAAGAACTGCAAAGGGGAGGAGTCAGCCTCTCAGTACCTGATCAGAATCCTCCCTAAGGAAGATGTTCTTCCAGTGCTATATCTCAAAAGTTCTCAGGTTAGTTTCTATTAAAGTGAGGCAATAGTCTCTTATTTACACTCTTATTACTCGTAAATTAAACCTTAAATTGCTTAGATTACTATTTGCCTGGCAAGTCAATAAAAAGGTCTTGCTCTCCTGATACCCAAACATTCTTTTTAATGTTAAGTAAGTTGGTAAGTCTTTAACATCTAGCTTCTGTCTTTGACAAGTAATAGAAATTATACTGGATCCACCAACAAGCTTTATCAAATATATTGGACCAAAACTCAAGATACCACCACCTTCTGCACCATCACCCTAGCGTTATTAAATGGACATTATGGTTTACCCTGTATCTGTACTAATAAAATATTTCAAGAGCTGGAAAGTGATGATGATGTTCCACCACCTCTTGAAAAGCCTGACCATGTGAACTGCAGGACGTTCTGAACGTGACTAGCATTGTCAGTTTTTCCTCAATTTCTCTACCAGAAAATGGGGGGTTAACATTTCTAGCTCTATGTAAAAGGGCATTTGATGACGTAAAACAAATATTCTCAGACAACTGCAATATTCAGTTATTCTTTGTCAATAAATCATTTTATGAGCAAAATCACAAGAAAAAGTCACTATCACTCCCGTGGAACTGAGAACACACTGAAAAGGAAAATCTGATACTTTTTGCTATCGTCAATTTAGATGACTTAGATGGGAATCCACCCCAGATATTGCAAAGGGATTCCACTGCAGTGAAGACTCTAAATATTAAAATATGCACATTAAATCTAATCTCATGATATAGGCAAGAGCTGATTAAAAAAAAAAAAATCTCCTCCTGAGATTCTCGTGAGAAGACGCCACAAGCCTTTTCACCCAACTTCCTGATGCTAACTTTGCAGAAGGAAAGTTAATAAGGATTACAGGCATGCAGTGCCGATCCTATCTGTATTTGTAAAAAGGCACATTGCAGCAGACGGCGACCCCTCCCCCCGCCCGTCGCCTTTGCGGTCCCGAGCCCTCGTGCCCTCGCGCCATCCCCGGCCCGGGGCGGCCCAGGCTCGAGGCGAGGACGGCGCGGGAGCGACGGTCCGTCCCGGGGAAGCAAGTCAGGCTGGGACGAGGCGGTCGCCGCGGCTCCGGTAACCAATGTTCCGAGGCGCCTGGCTAAACCCTGCGGAGCCAGGGGCGTCAGAGCCGCCACGCGCGCCTCGAGCGGCAGACTGATGCGTCCCGGCGGAGCGGGCGGGCGGGCCGCGGGCGCGGGGTGGCCGAGCGCCGGCTCAAGTTAGTTTCCCGGCCCGAGCAGCCCTGCCGCAGCCCGGGAGGAGGAACTGGGTCCCGACCCCCAGACAGTGCCGAGCGCCGCCGGCGAGGGGCTCCCCCAGGCGCGGGGGGCCGGGCCGCAGCCCCCCGGCCACGGACGCCCCTCCGCCATCGCCCGCCAACCGCCCCGCCCGTCCGCGGAAGCGCGGGGACGGCCGGTGAGCGCGAGGCCTCGGCCGCACCTCGCGCCCCGTCTCCCGGCCACCGGGCGGAGGGGAGGCGGCGCTCTCCGTGAGCCGGAGGCGGGGCGCCATCGCCCTCCCACTCCCCGGCGGGCGGGCCGGGGGAGCCCCGGCTGCGAACGCCCCCGGACGGGCGGTGGCGGGAGGGACGGCTGGACCGAGGGCCAGGCCCACCGACCCCGCGGTGGCGGCGGCGGCATCTCGCCTCCTTCGGGCCTGCACGAGCCACAGGCCGCAGCCTGGACCAGCCCCGCGGCCCCCGGCCGCGAGAGCGCCGGTCCCGGCAGCACAGAGTCGGGCGCTGCTCGGCCGGGATCCCCGGGCCCGGCCCTCCGCCCGCCTCGCCCGCGCTCCCGGCCACAGAGCGGCCGCCCAGCCGCCGCGGCGCGGGTGTCGGCGGCGGCGGCGCCGGGGCGGGGAGGAGCGGGAGGAAGGGGCGGCGAGGGGGCGGGCCGGCGGCGCCCAGCGGGACCGGAGCGCGGGGCTCGGCGCCCCCTCGCCCGCGCCGCGCCCGCACCACCTGCGGAGCCGCGACCCGCCGCCCGGGCTCCCGCTACTCGCGCGCGCGAACAAAACAAGTTGTAGGTCGCAGCCGCCGGAGGGGGCCGGGCGGGTCACTCACCCTCATCCTGCTCAGCGGGCTCGGGTCGTCCGGCCGCGGGGACAGGGAAGACCAGAGGACCACGAGCCCCAGGAAGCTTCCCACCACCAGCAAACTGCGTAAGATGAACCCGATCTTCAGCCTCATCTTCCTCCGGCGGCGAGAGACACACAGCCCGGCGCAGCCGCCGCCACAGCGCTCCCTCCCTCCTTCCCCTCCGCGGCTCTCCTCCTCCTCCCCCCGCGCGGCCGCGCCGGCTGCCGCCCTCCCTGCCGCCTGCCCTTCCCAACGCCGGCTCCGGAACTCCCCTCGGCCGCACCTCCCCGCCCCTCCCGCCGCCCCCTCCCCTCCCTCCCTTCTCCTGCGCGGCCTCCGCCGAGCTCGGCCGGCCCGCGCGCCCCGTCCTCGAGCTCGCTCCCCTCTACCTGCCCTGCGGCTCCGCAGTCCCCGGGGCTCCGCGTGCACGCGGGCCCCTGGGCAGCCCCGTCGCCTTGCTCCAACTCACACTTTCCCCAGGTCTGGCCCCAGCCCTCGCCCCGCAGCCAAGCTCCTCAAAGCCTCCAGATCCCCAAACTTTTATTGGAATTACAGACCATAAGTCTGTCCTCAGCGCCTGTGCCCTCCAGGCCCCCCACCCGGCCGGCCGCCCCCTCCGGACCTGGAGCGGCTCGGCTGCTCCCTCCTGCCTCACCCCTCCGCCCGAGCCCCCCGAGCCTCCTGCAGGAAGCAAACCAGGAAGTTGGGGTTACCGTTGCGGCAGCGGCAGCTCCACGTGGCTGATTTATAGCTGGCAGGATTTTTTTTTTTTTTTATTGATTGTTCTTGCTTTCTCACACAGCTCCTTAAGGTGGTATATTTGTTACCGGAAGGCCCAGGTGAGATGTGCAAATAGCAATGGACTGGAGGAGCTCACTTGCAAAGCCAGTATTTCTTTCTCCCCAGCTAGAGAGACGAAAGCCAGTCTGTCTTAGGCTAATAAGCAGTACCAGCCGTGTTCACGGGCTGTAAGTTTCAATTCGGAGGACCAAGGATTTCGGGTTTTTAAAACAGTATTGCATACACCTGGCCTCCCTCAGACCCTGATTTTTGCCAGTTGATTTGCTTTTCTAACGCCTTTTCTGCCTGTGTTACTTAAATTATACAGGAAAGGACATTGGCAAATGTGGACTTTAACCAAGTACCCCACCCTAAGGAAATAACCTTTGTACCCACATCTCCCAGTGAAGATGTCAATCCCTTTATATCGCGGAGTGTAATTATGTAATTACATCAGCAGCGTGTCATGCCCTAGGCTGCCTAGTTGAAGGTGAACAGGATGTTTAAGATTTTATCCTAAGTTTTATGATGATGAAAGTTGATTCTTTTCTCTAATATTTTCTCATGTATGCAAATTTTTTGCTTTAAAACAAGAAAAACCCAACTATTTAACATTTTAGAATGAAACAGAATTTGAATCATCAATATAAAGAATTGTACCAAACTAACTTCATGTACTTCATGGTTTGGGTTACAATAGCTAGTATATTGGGGGATTCTATAGATGCCATAATTTCAGAATTCCCGCAAAATATTTGAAGTGCTATCCTTGTGAACAACATGGTTTCAGACATGTAGAATGGCTTCTAATTAAGAGTATTCTTGGTTGGCTAAATAGTTGTGCATAGTATTGTGTAAAAGCCCACTGTACAGAATGCTTGGTAGAGGGGGCATCAGGTGTCAAACCTAAATCACTGTTTGACTTACCATTTTTATCAGCCACTTAGGTTAAAAACCAGTTCTTTTAGGTATAAGATAAGGAGGACCTCACCCAAAACCATTTTTTTTCTTGTTGGTGAGAAAGACAGAATATGTGATTGACAAAGCATGAATCTGCTGGGTAATGTGATGCTAAAAAGCTACTGCCCCTTCACTGGTAATGATTCAGGTTAATATTGGGACCCAGGAATCTCCTGTTAATAAGTAGCCAGGCAATTTTAATGCAGTTAATCTGTGCATCACCTGAGGCGCAACACCGAAAGGAAGGTGGGGGGTTGGGAAAGACCTTGGAAGGCAGAAATAGGCTCATTCGTGGCCCCAGCTTGAGCTGTTCAGAAGTGAAGTTGATGCCTTTGCAAAGGAGACAGCACCCTAGGTCAATATAGGCTTGGAACAGGTGACCTACAAGGTATCTTATTCTGATCACATGAGGGAATAATTCCATTTTAAATACGCAGCTAACGTCTACTTGAGTAATTAAACCTTTCATTTGTGCTCGTATTTGCACAGAGAAGGCAGGTTTTTTTTATTATGAAGGCAATAGGAAGCTTTGTTTTTACTATCACGAGCATAGCTGGGCAAGGAGGCAAATGGAAAGCAGTGCTTATCACTGAAGTGATGGGAAGGGTCTTGGGCAGTCATCGTTATAAGAGCATCCTACCACCACCACCCCCTTTAGTTTTGCATGTAGAGAACTTAAAATATGCGTGAAAGGGCATATATTTGTTTATTGATGAATGGGTATGCATTTATAAAAGCCCATGTTTCTCTAGTCCTAACAATGTTAAAAAGAAACTGCAAGTGAACCTTAAAATATGTGTCCATTGTAACCTTTGCTGGAAGGCAGCCTTTGTAGTTGATAGAACTCTTTAGAAAATGAGAAGCTAAGTTCAAAGCCTAGGTCAGGGTAAGTCATATAACCTCCCGGAACCTAGGGCTTTTATCTGCCAAATGGTGATTACGATTCTCAACCTTACCATATTATCAGAAGGAATAAGTGAGGTCAAGTACATATGAAAATATAAAGTACAGATGATGTAATGGGGCAAGTCTCAGTTATGTATGGGGGTGACTCTTGTTTTATAAGTTCTGCAGTTATTGCTGTATGACAGGGATTGTGCAAACCCAAGGTAATGTTATCTGAGAAAGAGGGTAGAGACTAGAAGTGAATGGGAGGGACATAGGGGATGGCCAAGAGAAGGATTGTCCTCTACCAGGTTATGAGGTCACACGTGGTGGATGGTGACATGATGCCCTTCCGCTCAGAGGCCAGCTGAGGGCTCAGAAACAAAGTAACTGAGAGGGTTTTTTTGTTTTTTGTGGGTTTTTTTGAGACAGAGTCTCAATCTGTCACCCCAGCTAAAGTGTAGTGGTGTCATCACAGCTCACTGCAACCTCAAACTCCTGGGCTCAAGTGATCCTCCTGCCTCAGCCTCCCATAGCTGGGACTGCAGGCATGGACTACCATAGCTAATTTTTCTATTTTTAGTAGAGGCAGTGTCTTGCTCTTGCCCAGGCTGGTCTTGAACTCCTGAGCCCAAGGGATCCTCCCACCTGGGCCTCCCAGAGTGTTAGGATTACAGGTGTGAGCCACCGCACTGGGCTGAAAGGAAGAGTTTTTTAAGCACCTAATGTATGCAGGATGTTTCACATAGGTTATTTCATCTAACCTCCATACAACCTGAAATTGGCATTACTGTTGTTCTCAAGCTGAGATTCAAAGGAGATATTTCTAACCTCAGAGTTCTTGCCACTACGTACATAATGGTAGTCAAACCGGACTAGCCTTCTGGGCATGGAATATAAATAAGTGTTCTCAGGTAGGATGCAAAGGGTCTGGGAGTAAAGATGTGTTCGTTTTTAAATTCTTCCCCATGTCAGTTCTTAAAGGGGAACCCACCACACGGAATCGTGCCGTTCTTGGGCCGCGCTCTGAGGCTCTCGACAGGCCCGCCTGCCTGTCCCCTCTGTGCTGCAGCCAAGCGGAACTTCTGAGGTTTTAATGTAACTCGCTTACCTTCAGGCCTTTTTACAGGGAGTTCTTTTTTTGCTGGAAATATCTCCTGACACCTTAACATTAAATTTAAATGTCAGCTACAAAAAGCTTTCTCTAGACTCTCTCCCCCATCCCACCCTACCCCTCAAGTCCCTCCCCACCAATGTATCAGGATAGGTACCCCACTAGGTGCTTCCTCTGCACCGTCTTCTTCTCCTTCCCTAATAATTACCATTATTTTGTAACTGCTTAATTTCTTTTTTCTGTTCCCAAATAAAAAGGTACATGAGGGTGGAGCCTTGCCTATCTAATTGGTTACTGTATCCCTGTGTCTGGTGTGTGGAAAGCGTTCGATAAGTATTTTTTGATGGAATGTTGAATGAATAATTGGACTGAGAACATAAAGGGCAGATGAAATTTAGAAGAGAAGTCAGGGTTATTTCAGCTGCTTTTCCTCCTTACCTGGAGGTTTTCCTTCCAAAGATAAAACTTTGGAGGCTTTATTTAATTAGAGAAGTGATTATTTCACACCTTATCATCATCATCAACTGATTGACGGTTGTTTCCCCCTTACTCAACATCCTACTAAGGCTACTTAGAAATATGAAGGAAGTGATTGTTTTAATTTAAATATAAATTCATAATTTTTTATCTACTGAGATTTTAAGGAAAAAAAAGTATTGAAATGGGAATGTGCAGCAATTACTATTTGCAACCAAATTTTAATTTTAACTATATCTGGTTGCCAAGAACTCAGGTTAAATTAGAATCAGTGCCCTATGAGTTACTAATTAAATATTCTATTACCTATTCTGTAAACGATGTAATCATGTCTTTTTAAAGAACATCGTTGATGGTATCTTGAAATGAAGGTTTCTTTTTATCATTTAGAAAAGAATTATTAGTTAGATATCAAGGACAGTGTAGATTAAGTTTAAGAATATATAATTTTGTGTAGTGTCTATTAGTTATCTCTCACTGCTTAACAATTTACCCCCCAGATGTAGCACTTTAAAACAACAATTATTTATTTCACACAGTTTCTGAGCGTCAGGAATCTGGCTCAGGGTCTCTCACAAGCTTCTTGCCAGACTGTCAGCTGGGGCTACAATCACAGCTCAGCCGGGCCTGGGAAATCTGCCTCCAAGTTCAGTCCCATGGCCAGCAGGCAGGCCCCTGACGGTTGGTGGGAGGCCTCAGATCCTTGTCATTGGGAATTGGGGATTAGGGATTCGTCACAGAGCTGCTCATGGCATAGCAAACTCACTTCCCCCAGCGTGAGAGCTCTGAGGGAGGACTAGCGCAAGAGGGAACCCAGGGTCTTGTGTGAGGTGGGAGGAGATGGGCCTACACAGGATGTGAACACTGAAAGGTGGGCTCTTTGGGAGCCATTCTGGAGACTTAGGAACAGTGTTGGGAATCAAGTGTCTGGGTCAGAATATTAGACTTTTCATTTATTGTGGTAATTCAGTTACCATTGTGACATACTGAAAACTTCGAAAAAGAATCCAAGTCTTCAATAATTGCTTATTTCTGATGATCTCGCAAAGAAATACTCTGTGTGCTGTCTTCATCTGTAAAATGAAGGTGTTGGACCAAATGATCTTTCACATCCCTTCCAATACAGAAATTCTGAGATTGTCCTATGATGTTGATATGTGGCTGAGACTTTTACATTTGTTCTCTCATGTGGGATGCTATGAAGTGAAATTTGGCCTTATACTTTTCATTTCTGATGTGAATTACCATTTCTATCATAAGCTTAAGAGAGATAATTCCTGAGTTTTGCTCATCTGGAATAAAAGACTGTTGTCAAGGACTTCTGTTTGATGAGGTTAATAGTCTCCTATAGTGTTTTGAAAGCAAAAATACTTATTTAAAAGCCCTCTTAGATTTCACATTGTATGATAGAGCACTACCTCTTCATAATTTGGCACTGTTTTTGGACTCCCATAATTCAGAAGTGCTCTTCTAATTTAACCATTTATTTAAGAGGTGATTGAAACAGATTTTCTCTCTGACCACTCTTGTTTGAAACCTCTTCAGCAGCTTCCTAGTGATCTTCGAATTAAGCCGACTCCTCGATTTATTACAAAGACCCTGTGAGCTTCCCTCTGCTTCCCTCCACAGCCGGTCAGGTGCCCCCTTGCCCAACATAAACTGGAGCCACATTGATGTTGATTTTCTTTCTATTTCTGGAACAGGCCAAGTTCTTTCTCACTTCTCAACCTTTGCTTATATTATTCTCTTGCCTAGAAAACTCTTTTGGTAGTTTCTGAAACAACCCCCCCCTCCACCACCACCACCAAACTCCTGTTAACCCTTCAGATTTCAGCTTATGCATCAATTCTTCCAGAAACCTGATTCTCTTCAGCCTCCACCGCCTTCCCAGGTCGGGGGCCCCTGCTTCATGCCCTCAGAGCGCCCTGTAAGTTCTCTCTCAGAGATGTAGAGTTCTACTTCATAATTGGCTATTCAACTGTCTGTTACCTTCATTAGGCCAAGTTTCTTGAGGGCGAGGACGGTGTTCTCACGTGGGGTTGTATTTCTAGGTGTTGGCAGTGCTTGGCGCAGAAGAGATGCTCAGTATGTGAGAGGGTGAGCGAGTGAAAGTATATTTCATGTGTTCGCTGATTTGAGCATAGATAAGTTTGGAAGCATCCTTTAATAATTATGAACTAACAGATCTTAAAAGGCAATAATATCTAAATGTTTTGCAGAAGTATTTCACAGGCAGATGGATTTGCCCTTATTTGTCAGTTAGGAAAGAAGGGTACACTATTCTACATTTTATCCGACTGAAATGAGTACTGTCATTCCTAGATAATAAATTGAAACTACCTATCAGCTCACTGAAGGAAAATGTGGGAACCTGGTACCTTTAAGACAAACTAGCCTCTCTCTTCTTAATATCAATGATCTCTTAAAACGTAACTGATGTGACAGGGGCGGAATGGAAAGAAGCTATGTCAGTAAAAGGGCCAGAGAACCCTCCCTGCCATAGGTAGAATGAGGAATTTGGCTAGACTCAAATTTCTAATTTCCCTTCAAGTTCTAAAATTTCATAAAATTAAGGTATGACATTCACTGAAGAAAGACTTGTGTTGTCAGCAGAGTAGTCAAATGACCTGAAAGTCTTCAAAACTGCTATTTGTCAAGGTATTACTGCAAGTCTTCTTATAACTTGTGCACATAAACCTCTGCACCAGCAAGCGGACAGGTGGTTTCAGACAGCTATCATTTCATCTCTTCTCTCCAGAGATCCTGCTTACCCAGCTCTTCCTAGAACCTGGTACCAAGGCAAACTAGCCTCTCTCATTAATATTGATAATCACTTACAGCATATCTTTGACACAACGGGTGTAATAGAAAGAAACTGTCAATAAAAGGGCCAGAGAACATGCCCTGCCATGTATAGAATGAGAGGTTTGGCTGGTCCACACTGGGCTTAGCAGTGATCCCTGGAGGGAGGTGAAGATGTGTGGGCCTGGAGAAAGGGGCCAGGGAGGAAGGGACATTCCCGTGCTTGTCCAAGGCAAGATCTAGAGCCTAAAAGGCAATGTGATAGGAACAACAAAGAAGTGCTTTGCACCATCTTCTGACTGTTTTTTGATTAATTTAAATAAGATTGGCTTATTTTTGGTAATGGACTATGCCTACAGTCCTTTTTTAGACATCTGAGAGGAGATAAACAGAGTTGCATGCAAATAAAGAAACTAAGATACAGACTACATAGAGATTATGCAGACAGAGTATCCCAAGTGGTCCAGGAATTAGAAGCTGGCCAGGGACTAGATATGTGTTAATTCCAAAGCTTTTGTCTTTTAACTATGCCATCCTGCATCTTGCTGATGTCCGGAAATTTCCTCTTTTCTTTAGTTATTGTCTAGCAACTGAGCAAGGACGTTTCCTCTTTTGTTTGAACATGCGGATCTGTATTAAACGACTGTTTGGAGAGCCTCACCCGGCAGCTGTGAGCCAAGAGTTCTGCTCTTCAGGGGAGCTCAAAATACTGTCATTTAGACAAATGTACCTTTTGGCATATTGCAAAGAGTTTTGAAATTTGAATTTTAATTACATTTCTTTTTGGAGAGTGGTCTTGGAAGATTTGGTTTTATGGGCTAGCTCCTTTATTCAAACCATATAATTTGATTGTTAACAAATTGAATCCTTTTTTGTGATATTTTCTTATATATTAGATATTTCTTTATTCAACATATTTTTTTGAGCGTGTATCATGTGCCAGCCATTGTTCTAGATGCTGTCAATATAGCAGCAAACTAAAAGAGCATAAATCCCTGTCCTCATGGAGTCTGACAGTAAACCAAATTTGTAAATTATTACATGTTGTTATTGAATAAACTGCTGTATCACTTATGTGTCAAGCATTGTTCTAAGAGTTTCAAAGATTAACTTATTTATTTAGATAGTATATTAGAAGTATAGAGTGTATTAGAAGATAAATGTGGTGAAGAAGTAGAATATGGAATGCTGGACAGGGGTGAGGGAAGTTTCAATTTTAAATAGTCTGAGACTATCTCGCTGAGAAGATACCACTGAGACAAGACCCGAAGGGCAGGAGGGCACAGCCAAATGGATACCTAAGGGGAGGTGGCGCCAACTACAAGGAGCCAATGCAAGGGCCCTAAGGCAAGAGTGTTCCTGCCTTGACAGAGCAGAGCTGTGACTGAGAAATGGAGGGGACAGTGTGAGATCAGAGTCCGACTGTGGCATTTATCTAGAGTGAGACGGGAAGCCAGGGAGGGTTTGGTGCAGAGGTAGCCTGATGTCACTTACCTCTAAATAGGATCACAGCCTCTAGTTTCCGGGTTTGGGCCAGAAAGGAACAAAGATAAAAGCAAGGACCAGTTAGGAGGCTATTTTAATAATCCAGGTGAAAGACTGTAGTAGTATAGACTAGGTTTTTAACAGTAGGGATGGGTAGCATAGGTCAGAATGTGGACATATTTTGATTATTCTGCAGCTGGTTATGGTTCCAAATAATTTAACTTCTTGTTTTGATTCCAGACTCTCTGTAAGTAGTTAAATTAATAACCTGTAAAGCAAACTCTAAATGCTCTAGCAATACACATTATTTAAAGAAACTATGCAAGCAATTACTTGGCAATTTGTTTAACATCTTTTGTTTAGATTTTCATACAATACAGTGTATTTTCAAATGCAAAAACCTGTGTTTAGAAATTAAATCTCCCGTGCAACAATGGCAGTTTAGGTGCCAGGATCAACTGATCTGATGAAAACAAGTGATAATGCAGGTAAAATATTTTTTTAATCTTTTTGAATGCATCCATGAGCAACAAGAAAATAAAGAATGCTAAGGTCAAAGACTGACAAAGGAGGCTAAGCTGGGCACAGAAGCTGGCTTTTGCCTTAAGGGCTGTGGCCAGACCTGATCTTAGTTGGTGGATTTGGGAACAAAAAACAAATTCAGCACCCACCCCAAAATGGAAAGTTTAATAGAACTGCAAAAACCAGGCTCCCCAAAAGGCTCCCTCCCCAAGGTGAAAGAGAACTAAAATTAGCCCATTTTCCTCCCCTTTGAGGAGAAATGTCCCTCTACACACACCCACGCCATCATCTAAGAAATTAGTCATCATAAATTGGCCCTCATTCTGGTTTGCAGCCAGAATTCCTACTACCTGGATGGCTAGGAAAACCTTAAACCAAGAATTTAGTTAAATGTGATCCCAGGCCAATAACATCACAAGGCATTACAAATACAAATGTAAATGCAAACCCTTTTTGAAAGAACCCCCTTCACCTCACACTTAGAAAAATACTCTGTTCATGTGGTCCATGGAATGAGTGGCTCACAGCTGAAAGTCACTGTAACACCCAGGGCTCCATGCGGGACAGCCGGCAGAAACAATAAACCGCAAATGTGATGCATACAAAAATTAGCAGTTGCAGTTGTCAGTCGGAACATAAAATAAGTATGTTTAATACATTTCAATAAGTGAAAAAAGAGCTCAGAAAATATGAGTAAAATTAAGAAAAGACATAATTTCCAGAAATAAAAAAATATAATTTAAAATTTAAAAGTTAACAGATGGGTTAAACTGCACATTAGAATTGTTATTATTGCAATTTTCTCATCTCTTGGCATCTGGGCTCCAGTGTATTTTTCTTTTCAGGCTACTCATTCCCAGTCTATTTCACTAATTCTTCTCCTATCTCTAAAAAGGAGGCATTATTTAGAATTCAGTCAGTTCTAGCTGTTTTTCTTTTCCTCAGTTCTTAATCTTTTCCTGGACTAACCTATTCACAAGGTTTCAACTACAGTATGTTACTAATTCCCAAACCTACGTTTTTGTAAGGTTTGTTTTCCAAGCATTAGACGTCCAGGATATTTCTCACTTGGAGGTTCCATTGGCACTTCAGAGTCAGCATTTCCAGAGTTGAATTCATTTGTTTTCCCACCAAATCTATCTTCGTAGGCTCCTGATTTGGTCATTGACATGTAAGAAATTTCCAAGACATCTTCCATAGTTTCTGCTACTTTTTCCTCTAAGCGTTAGTTGTTACCGCGTCGGGATGATAATACCTTTTGCATCTGTTCCTACTGCTGTCATTCAGGGTCCCTCGCAGTTTCCTTCATCACGTTCCCACCTTCTAACCTCGTATTTCTTAAAACCATTATTCCTAGCACTACCAGAATTATTTTTCTAAAATGTAAGTTCAATCATATCACTCCTGGAGCAAAAAGCTTTGGTGGTTCACCTTTAAAGGTGGTAATTCATTGCATCCTGGGAAGTATCATCTCCTCCAATAAAGCACTAACCCCGCAGTATCAGTGCCCTGTTCAGAGTACATCGTGAAAATTACAGGTTTTCTTGGACTTGTTGGTACAGAGTGTTAGAGAACTCGATAGATGGTAGAGAAGAACATCCTGCAGGGTCATGTTAGATAAATCCTTGGTTGAAAAAAAAAAACAGTCTTATGTGTGCAGCAACCTTCTGTCTTGCTTTGGATTTGAGAAGTGCCAGTAAGTGAAGTCAAGTATATTCACACGGCCAGGAGAGCACTAGATAGATGACTTCATCTGTTATTAAATAAGATGAAAAAAATCAAAATAAGGCCCACAGAAAAAGTGCTACAAAGCAAGGGGACAGGGGTTTGGAAGTTTTTAAGACTTAGAGGAAGAATATAAATGAACTAGGGTATGCTAATTGCTATGACAACCCCCAAATTTTAGGGGCTTACTGCAATAAAAATGTATTTTGTCCTAGTTGCTTTCTTGCTGTGGATTGGTTGAGGGCTGGGGAAAAGACTCTTTCCATGTAGTAGGTCTTCCATACCCTGCAAGTCAAAGTCCTTGGCTGGATACTTTGCAACCAGCTGGCAGTTGAAAATTAAAAAAGACCATGGGCAGGATCACCAGGAGGTGTTTTAAGAGCCAGTCTTAGGCCAGGTGTGGTGGCTCACACCTGTAATCCTAGCACTCTGGGAGGCCAAGGAGGGAGGATCCCTTGAGTTCAAGAGTTCGACACCAGCCTGAGCAAGAGCGAGACCCCCATCTCTACTAAAAATAGAAAAATGCTGGGCATGGTGGCACATGCCTGTAGTCCCAGCTACTCGGGAGGCTGAGGCAGGAGGATTGCTTGAGGTCAGGAGTTTGAGGTTGCTGTGAGTGAGGCTGACACCACGGCACTCTAGCCCAGTGACAGAGTGAGACTCTGCCTCAAAAAAAAAAAAAAAAATTCAGAAAAGGAAACAAAATATTAAGTGGGGAAAAAAACATAAAACTAAACACACTGTTTCAAACTGTTTTTTAAAGAAATTTATATATTTTCATTTTCAAAAACTATTAAAAAATAACCTATTAGCATTTTGATCTATGTCTGAATAGTAGGTTCTTAGGAAACTTCTTGATATTATCTGTATTACTAACAGTGAAACTATTACTTTTAAAAGTAAACATTAGCAACAAGTTTTTAAAAGAAAGAAAATAGTGTAGTTTTAAAAGATTTCTATATTTCCAGAAATTACCTATCAGAGGACTTATACATAGTAGATGCTTAATAAATATTCATTGATTGAATCAATGTACTATTGAATAGAGTAATTAAATATAAAAAGCCTAAGAACAAATGTTAAGGAACTGTTATTTCCCTAGTGATGTTGTGTAAAATGTGGTAACTGATGAATCAAATTAACCACACTTTCTTTTTTCTATGATTACCTAATTTCAGTTTTATAACACTGAAGTCATACTGTAGGTGTGACGCCAATGCTCGTTAGTCACCTGAGTTAGTGTTTGCTGAACTTTATCATCTTGGTGCCAGTTATGCCGTTTTCAGTCATACCTGGGGTAACAATATACTATTGATTTAAAAAATCTTTTTCATTAAAATCATTTACTTTAAAAAAATTTTTTTTTGTTTCAGCATATTATGGGGGTACAAATGTTTAGGTTACATACATTGCCTTTGCCCCACCCGAGTCAGAGCTTCAAGTGTGTCCGTCCCCCAGATGGTGCACACCACCCCCATTGGATGTGTATATAAAAAATCATTTACTTTTTATAAACCTAAATTTAGCTTTGATTTGAACAATGATACCAGTAAAATCACAGGAGTATGGTATTACTTTTTTCTGCACATATTAAATATATAATTATCAAAATTTAAAATATATATGTTCTTGTGTTCTACTTAATCATCTTTCTACACCCCAGGTTTACCGCACTTTGGGAATAACTGACTTATAATATGTGGTATTTACCTTTTTAATGTTTTAGGTTCAACCTTTTATGTGTTTGGGGACCATGAATAATCTATGTTTTTCACAGCTAGCATCTAGTTTTATGATTTATGATCTAGTTTCATGATTTAGTTTATACGTAAGTACCCAAAAGTGAATGTTTTAATAGGTGCTTTATGAGCTGATCTTTTTTTTTTTAACATGCCAGTTTTGTTTTTTAAAAATCAACTCTGTCTCCCACCACCCCATTTTCAGTGGAAGCCCCCTGATACGATATAGGATGTTTCTATGGCAAAATTTAATAAGTTGGTTAACATATGGAACATTTTTTAAAGTCCAGAATTCTTTGGTTTGTAAACTTTTACTCAGATGAGTAAAATACAGAGGTAACTACTGTTTCTTGAGATCATAATCCTGCTCCCAAAAAAGATAGGTAACCAAAATAAAGGAAAAAAATGTTAATCACTAATTTTATACTTTGGATAAAGGGTTTTTTTTTTTTTTTAAGATGATAAAGAAAGGCAAGCTTTGGGTTTTGAAACACTTAAAAAATACAGGGGAAATTGTATAATCTATCTGGGGAAATCCCTACGATAGAGACCTGTTTGTGATGATTTATGAGTTTTCTGAAAATATGGACGTGATTTCTAGGTTATTTCTGCCTTTGTGGTTATTATGATTAAGTGTCTCATTTTTTTTAAGCCAGGTATTAAGAAAGAGGTGGGAGCAAGGCAAGACAGGGTAAAGTTAGCAATATAATCATTGTGATCCGTACCCAGGTAGTTATCAAACCAAATGACCTAATAATTTACATTAGGTAGATTATGGTAGACAACCTATAAGATTTTCTTTTCCCCTGTTTTTAAAACAAATGAAAACCTTCAGCACAAACCCTATCTACAAAGTCCATGGAGGATCTCATAAAACAAGAGCTGACAAATGAACATTAGCATTCACGGTGGGGCACAGACTTTTGGAACAAGCCGTTTCCTGCATGCTGATGGCCATAAACACATTGGCTGAGCTATTTATTATTATTACAAATGGGGTGACTGAATTTCCATTATATGCAGTTTTTCCATCACGAGATTCAATCTTTGTGCATATTTTAATTATTGAACAAAAAAAATGAATAATTGGAAAGGACACCTAAAAAGCAATATCTGTCTTCTGTATTGTCCTACTAGTGAGGAGTTATGAATTGATTTTTTCCCCCTTTTGACATCTAAAAAGAAATATGTGTACACCTACAAGATAAAGGGAAAGAACAGAAAATAGGGGAATGAGACGTTCTGGATCAAGGGCCGTAGCAAAGGCCCCGTTTGCCCCTTGCTGCACATGCTTGAGCCCTGACTCCTGCCATATGGAGCTGCGGTGATCAAATGAGCGGACATGCCATTCTCCCCCTTAACAGCATCTTCCTAGGTGATTTAAATAGCCTGCTTCATGTCTGTGTTACCCTGGACTGCCTCATCTTTTTTGAAGTTGGATATAAATTATAAATAATACATGGTGAATTTGACCCCAGTTTTGACTGACCTCATTAGACTTTAAATGGAAATCGTAGAGACCGGCAAATGTACCTTTCAGTTGTTTTGACACTGAGGTATAATGGCTAGAGTTCATAATCAAGTGCTTTATTGGGGAAGAAGGGGGCCAGGGTCAAAGCAAATGGCCACACCATGCTGGTAATAGGCTCTAAACCCAATTCTACAGACTCCAGTCTCTTTACTGGGTCTCCTATTTCAAGTTGAAGACATGATCAGTTTGATTAGTTTGTCTGATTTAATTAAGTGATTGTACACTGAGTCTGGGTGCCAGAGATATGGTGATGGACAAGGAAGAAAAATTCTCTGCTCTCCACAAAGCTTACAGGCCCAGAGGGAAGGCAGACATTAATTGATATGATGGATGTTATGATATAAGAGATATTTATGATCCAGTGTAAGGTGCCCCAGAGGCACCTGGTGGTATCTCAGCTATTCTGGTGGATCCAAACAAGGCCTCCTGGAAGAAGTGGTGTTTGAGAGGACGCTGGCAGCTGAGTAGTTGTTACTCACGCAAGGGGGTGGGATGAGAAAGCGAATGTGCAGAAAGCCTGGGATAAGATGTGTAACCGAAGAAGCCCCTATGTCTGGAGTGCGTGTTCCAGGGTGGGCAAAAGCTAAAGCAAGGATTTTAGAGATAATCCTAAAGACTGGGCAAGGGAGGGAAACAGACTATCAGTGGATGTGCACTGAGGGCCACAGAGAGCATTCGCATTGGCTAAACACCCTGGAATGCTCCTGGTTCAGGTTAGGGTCCCTCGCCTCATCTTACCTGATAATGTTAAGAACACATGTATATTTATATTCCTGAAAGTAGACGGGAGGCAAGAGAAGCCAGCGCTCTCTTACTTGATGCTATTCCCCAGTTTATTCAACATGTCTGTGAAATATCTGCTGTATTCAAGGGCATGTACCCCCTACGCTAGGCACTGCTGAAGACCCAGTGAGCAGGTAAATGTCTGTTGAGTAGCTGCTTGCCTGTTACAAATGAAGCAGGGCCCCTCGTTCACCGTAATCTGACGGGAAGATGGTACAAAACGAAACAAGGCAACTGGACCTGTCTATTAACAGGTATCATGCAGACTGCTTAATGTTTTAATAAACACCCAAGTCGATCTCAGGATGATATCCAAGAATAAAAGAATTTTTGGCTTTTAAAGTCATTGTTTTAAAAAGAGTAATTAGCTTCAATTTTATGTTACAGATACCAAATTACTTTTTGCTTAAAAATATGAGTGTGTACCATATGCCGGACATTGTACCAGGGATGCAAGCTGAGGACATTGTTCTGGCCTCTGAGAAGCTTTCAAACAAGTGGGGACTCCAGGTATGTGACCAAATACGTTATAGTGAGATGTGCTCTAGAAAATGTTGGAAGAGGTTAGTGTGAGCAACCTCGTAAACCTGTTTCATTTGTTCTCTCATACTGCAAAAATGAGAGGAATGTATTTCCTGCATTTCTTTCTATTGACATATTTTTAAATAAAATGATTGAAATCCAACACATTCCTATTTACTTCTAAAATGTTCTGAATAGAATAAGGTGTCTAATAAAGTTATAAAAGTAATGAGCCGTTTTTTTCTTTGGAGTATTAGTCTTTTGGTAATCAGAAAAGGAACAGGCAGCAAATTGCATTCCAAAAATGAGACTGTTTTAGTCAAATGGAGACATGTTCAGTGTGATTAGATTTTCTGTCAGCACAAGTTAAAGAAAATCAACCAATGGACTAGATCCCAGGAAACTTTATAAGAATGTCCAGTTTGCGTTCTTTTTTAAAAAGACTTTATTTGTAGTAGTAAAAGCATTTGTATAGCTTTGCTCTTAAATGCTACATGTCAATTTTCATATCACAACATGAAAAGGTTTCTGGTTTTATTTGAAACATACGAATGTATCATAATTCTCACCATTCATATATGATTTCATTGATATATTTATTCAACAAAGATTGAGTGACTATGTCAGACTAAGGGTATAAAGTTTTGCCCTTAAGACACTTATAGCCTGGAGAATCTGAATGGAATGATTAATAGTTACAGAAAGTTGGTGGGATTGTTTTGTTTTGTTTTTTGAGACAGAGTCTCACTCTGTTGCCCGGGCTAGAGTGCCGTGGCGTCAGCCTTGCTCACAGCAACCTCAAATTCCTGGGCTCAAATGATCCTTCTGCCCCAGCCTCCTGAGTAGCTGGGACTACAGGCATGCGCCACCATGCCTGGCTCATTTTTTCTATATATTTTTAGTTGTCCAGCAAATTTCTTTCTATTTTTTTTAGTAGAGACAGGGTCTCGCTCTTGCTCAGGCTGGTCTTGAACTCCTGATCTTGAGCGATCCTCCCGCCTCAGCCTCCCAGAATCTTAGGATTACAGGCGTGAGCCACTGTGCCCAGCTGAAAGTTTTTCTTTAAATCTGTTTCTACAAAGAAAAGGTACTTCTTTTGCTTGACCATTCTTCTCACTACTACCTTTAATTAAAAATTTAAGGCAATAGTTTGTTAGTATTTTCAAATGTCTTTTTTTATTAGAATTGTGTGAAAACATTTTTTCTGGGTATCTGTCATTTAGTTCTATGCTATAGTGGCTCACATCATGAAATTACCAGGAAGTTCACTGCCGTGATTCATCCTGGTGAGTTTTTCTGTTTAAAAAAAAGACAGGAAGGAAGGAAAGAGAAAAGGACATGCCAGTTAACATAATTATGCCTGGAGCTCTTTATGGAAGATGTATAATAAGAAAAGAAGAAAAATTAAGTATAATTTTTGGAGGAACAGCAATTAGGGAACACAGAAATGAGTAAAAGTGAAATATAGATAGAATTGTAGGATGACTCACAATTATTTTTAAGCAAAGTTGGGAAAGCAGGAGGTTAATAGTGCAATCTAAATAAAATTCTCAATTTCATAGCCTAAGGATTGAGGTGATCCTAAAGCAGATGTGTTATCAAGAGGAAATAATTTATTGCAATTCTTTAATTCAGCATTAAATGAATTTCAGCCACCAATTGCTCATGTAAAGCCAACCAACTGACTAGAACTATGTCTCTTGCCCAGAAATAAGCCAATTAAATAAACGATTGCAAATTGTGATGTCTGATTTCATAAGTCATTTAATGCTTAATAACAAAAGCAAATCAATCAAAGGGGAAAATAGCAGTTCTAATTTGTTGCTTTTCAGGTTTTAGATTGTATTTAACTTCTTTAGTTTTGAAATCTCAGCATTAGAAATCAGAATTTTTTATAACATTTTTCTTCAAATAGTCTCAAGTGATAGTTTATTGAATGCATAGTGTTATATATGTAAATTTTAAAGTGAAGATTGTTTTACTTGATAGGTTTATAAAAATATTGATTGCACAGGTAGAAGTTGCTATGAATAAGAATTCACACTGCCTAGCACAATTAGACAATTTTAAAAACTGCATCATTTTAAATATGCATTCTCATACTTTGAGATAAGTACATTAAAAGAGGAATTTTACCATTTAGAGTTGTCATAAACTTGTATTTATTGATCCCCTAGTGTTATAGCACAGTGATTTTATTAATAATAGTAATAATAATACCACAACTCACTCAATAGCTCATAGCAGTTCCAAACTAGTCCTTTCCCTTCATTCCGAGCATACTGTCTACCACTCAGTTCCGAGCTTACTGGCTAGCTTTAACTAAGATTCAGCACATACCTTAATATTTCTACATGAATGAGCAAATCGAAATATTACCAAGTCAAACTGAAGAGTTTCTTTTGGTTGCTATTTCTCGTGTGAAATGGATGCAAAGGAAAACAGTTGAAAATTTGATTGTGTTGTGAACTTCTCATCAAAATAGAGTTTAATGGCTGTGAAAAGACAAATTTGTAACACATATAACTGAGAATGGATTAATATCTAGAATAGAAAAAATTCTCACAAATACAGGCAACCCAGTAAAAAATTGGACAGAAGATATGAATAGGCATTCCCGAGGAGAAGAAATACAGATGCCCATAAACATAGAACAGAAATGCTGAGACACATCAGTCATCAGGGAGATGCAGATGAAAGATAATGATAGACCCATTATAGGAAAAAAAAAACCAAAAATGTTCTTATAATGCTAAATGTTATTGAGGATATGAAACAACGGCAACTCTCATTACTGGTAGAAGTCTAAACTAGTACATTCTCTTTGCAAAGCAATTTTGTGTTGCCTAGTAAAGTCGTATGTGTGCATAGTCCATGATCCATTAATTTTACATTTAGGTGCACCCTATCGCACACAAACGGACCAGGAGCATGTTGATGGGGCATTCTTCTTCTTTTATTTTTTTTTTTCTTGTTTACAACCAGCATTAACTGGAAGATAGGGTATTATTCTTAAGAGCAGAAAGCTAAAAACAACTATCAACAGGAGAATGGATAAATAATCTATGGTATAATCATACAATGGAAAGCATTAAGTAGCAAAAATTGCTCCAGTGTAATCACATGTGTCAAAATGGATGGCTCTGAGGAACCTCAGGCAGAGCAAGGGACACAAGTCACAGTAATGCACACAGTACAGTTGTGTCGGTATTATCTGTCGACGTGAAACAAAAGAAGGCAACATTAAACAATACATTGTTTAGAGATACCATTTCTGTAATACACATGGTATAATCACATGCTTTTCCCCTAAGGAAAAGCAAAAGAATGCTTAACACAAGGTTCAGCACAGTGGTTAGTTCTAGAAGTAGAACAGGAGCTCTGACTGGTGAAGGGCAGTCAAGGGCTTCCAAGCTTCTGGTAATGTTCCCTCACTTAGGTTGGGTGGTAGAGAAGAAAGGGTTTTCATGTTATTGTTATTCTTTAAGCTGTGCATATATATTATAAACCCTTTTCATGCATGATATATTTGACAACGAAATATTTTAGAACCGTGTTTGAAGTCTACACATTGGGGATTTAGCCTGGATAAGGTTTGCAAAAGTACGACAATTCCTGTATCTATTAAACCATTGATTTTCCCTCCTAAATATTTCCTTAACTTGCCCCACTCTCCTTCTTTTTTGTTTGGTCTTCACCCCATGTCCTTATCATTTCTCATCTGGGCTACTGTAGTTACTTTCTAGCTGGTCTTACCTCTTAGATCCGTCTTCCATGCAGCCACCATAACGTAAATGTAATAATGGCCCGACCCTCACTGTTCAGAACAAAAGTTCGTGGTCTAGCTCTCCCCCCAGCTATTACCAGTGTTATCAGGATACTCTACTAGCCGTATCCTCCAGAGGTATTTATTATGTACGAGTGCTACCTTTCTACCATATTATACATATTTTTAAATATTTAAAAGAATATAGTAAAGATATGATGCTAATTATTTTATAGTATTTATTAATAGCAAAGATATTTTTGCTCTTAAATATATTATTAACCAGAATTTTTAGTGAGAGAAATGTGATTTGATAAGGGTCATTATTTTTGAAGTGTTAGTACAAAACTTAGTAACACAGAGAGTCAGAGATCTAGGGCCAGGTTAATTTTTTCATTCTTGGTTTAATGACTGTCATAGCCTTATTTTTCTCACTCATATTTTTCTTATATCCTGTATTTTCTCAATTATTGTTTTATTTTTGTACCTACTGTAGTATTTTCAATGAATGGGATACGTAATAAATAAATAAGCTGGACAACCATTAGAGTTAGTATACACTCCCAACAATTAAGTGTTTATAACTCAAGGCTTCAAATATATGTAAAAATTTCATAATAAACAATGGGTAATTTATGGAGACTTTATGGCAATAATGAATGCAAGGGCGGGTAAATCTTCAACTAATTCAGTTCTGGAATATCTGAACACCATATAATCTCAACAACCTACTAGTAAGAGTATTTTCAGGTCATATAAAGATCAAATTTGTCACATTATCTTGTTAATTTTTATCAAGTTCTGTCTTACATTACATTTGCTAAATTGGAAGAATAACCTAACTTGACTATACCTGAGTTTCCTGTAAACCTTCTCAGAATACAAAAGAGGTTAAGAGACCAGCTTTTGTTCTTAATAATTCAATTTTTTTGTATGATGCAGAAGTTACAAAGCTTTCATCAACAATTACTGACTACTTTCATTGTCGTCCTCATGTGGGAGTTCTGAAAGACTGTTTGAAATGCATTCAAGTAACAGAGGAGAGTGCACACTGCAGCCTTCTGTATTAAACAAAGAAAAAGAGAAAAATACTCACTTCTGTCCAGCGTGTGAGCAATAGAGCATCCACACAAACAAAACAGGCACTAGCCATAAAGCCTGCAGGAGTCCAGGAAAGGAAGATCAAAAGCAGGTTCATTAGAGAGGAACAGTATCAAGAAAATACAATGCTATTTACAACAGAATTTTTATAAAAGAAAGACAAGCCTGAGGAGACTATTAGCCAGACACTTCTTTACAAACTGAGTTCCAGAGAGTGGTTCACTTTATAAGGACTCCAATATACCATATCCAACGCCAAGCAGAAGAATTCACATAAATGTCCTGTCGCTCCTCCCTGTTCAGGCCAACCAAAATCGTCCACAGTTGATAAATTCCTAAATCCTAATTTATTGAAAAACCGTGAATGTCCCACATCATTCTAGACTTATTCATACCTCTCAGAGACGTAAGTATTTTATATCAGTGTCACTCTATTATGAAAGTATAAAATGATTTACTTCTTTAACATTAAAATAAATGAAAATCTAATTAGAGATTACATCCCAGATGTATTGTGATGTATCATTTATGATGACAGTTAATATAAGAACTTCCTAAATTTAATGCACATTATAAATTGCACCAAAGGATCATATTAGCATAATTGTCAGAGTCAGATTCTGAACACCTGAAAGTCGTGTTACTTTGGAGAGGAAGGAAACAATCAGTAAACAGCGCTCCTGTGGCAGTGATCACGGCCGTTGCCAAATCCTAGACTGTCTCTCTTTCTCAGCACATGGTAGGATTGTACTGCCCTGTGCACTTGGACTTAGGTGCGCCAATTAATTTCTCTGGCTGGAGGAAGCGAAAGCTTTACGAGGCAGTGTCTCCTTCGCTGCGTCTGTTTTCCCCCTGGCTTTGTGACTGACAATATTTAAGTTGGCAGCTGCTCAGCCAGCCGGGGTCCCTGCAAGATCACCAAAGGCAGGGGCCTGCTTCCAACTTGCCATAGAACATAGCACAGCAAGAAATAAGTAAAATTTGTGCTTTAAGCCACTGATATTTTGGAGTTTGTCACTTTGTCACAACCTGGCCAATCCTGCCACAATGCCATGAGAGTATACCTGGACCGTTCAATCCTTGGACATCATCATCAAGTGTGACGTGAAGACAGAGTCTCAGTCTCAGTTCTGCTTTGCTTTATCAAAAGGACCACTGGTAGTTGCTATGAGAAAGATACCCCAATTCGTATCAATTAATTTGCATACTGCAAAGATGTGTCTAGTGCAGTAGGACAGATGTTGCGTATAATAATACACAGTAGCTGAAACAATGCTAGCCATGTCGGCAGCTTATTATGCATTCTTCTGCATTTATTTATATTAAATGAACAGGAAAAAATTAGGTATTTTTTCTTTCTTTCTTTTTTTTTTTTTTTTTTTTTTTTGAGACAGGTTATCACTCTTGCTGGGACTAGAGAGCAGTGGTATCATCATAGCTCACAGCAACCTCAAACTCCTGGGCTCAAGCAATCCTACTGTCTCAGCCTCCTGAGTAGCTGGGACTACAGGCATGTGCCACCACACCTAATTTTTCTAGTTTTTTGTAAAGAGTCTCGCTCTTGCTCAGGCTGATCTCAAACTCCTGGCCTCAAGTGACCCTCCCATCTGGGCCTCCCAAAGTGCTAGGGTTACAGGCATTAGCCACTGTGCCCAGCCCTATTAGTTTATTTTTTAAAGCAATTTATTCCTATTCCATTTGGGTTCTGGTATTTACCCTTCTGATCAGAAATGAGCCAAGGCAGCACATTGGGAGCCCTTTTATTTATTTATTGTTTAAAATTCAGATGATACTATAGATTCCATTAACTTACTTTAAAGTTGTATTGTTTTTACTTGATAAGGGAAGGAATCTTGTGGATGACGTTCAAAGTTATATCCCTAGTGCTTGGAATAGTGCACATAATAAGTAGACCCCAAATAAGTATTTTTTGGAATGAATAAATCTACATTTTTGCTAGAAGTGTTCGTTAACTGCAAGGTCAACGTGAGTTAATAGTCTGATGTGGTTCTCCCAAAATCCATATTTTAGGCTATAATAATAGAAGTATCAGGTTCAGGAAAAATGGAAGAATATAATTCATTCTACTTTTCTTAGTCTTTTGGGGTATAACATTTAGTTAAATATAGTACCACATGCTAGATAAACAGACATTAATACATTCTATTACAGTGTTTTCCTAGCTTTTTTTCCACCTTGGTGACCCAGAAAATGGCAGTATTTGGAAGATACAAGTGGGTAGAGAAGGCCTTGCTGGGCCAGTCTTGGAGCTGAGGGACTAAAAACACTGTCAAGAACTAACACATTTCTCTTAGGAATCCTTCACTTCTAACACAAGGTGCTGTTTAAACACTGATAATGAAAAAATATTTATATGACAAGTGAGAGAGACTTTTTGTATTCTAAAAAAGCTGCAGTACTCAGGAGAGAGCATCAGGTTGAAGATGGCGCTTTCTCAGCACCAAGGCCATGACACCCAAGACAATGATGATATTTTGGCCCACTTGTGACAGCCTCTTTGGGAAGCTCTACTCTACTGCGTCAGGAGGAAACCCACTGAGGTGGAAGGAGGGACCTTGCAGCCATGGAATTAGTAGTCACACCAGCCACAATTAACCCAGCACCTCCGATGTGAGGCACTTTGCAGACATTAACTCATTTAATCCATTTAACAACTGTATAGGATGGTGTGATTTCCTCTGCTTTCCCATTAAGGAAGCAGAGACTTAGAGAGACTTATTATTACATCCAGTTCTGTGAAAGTGGTTGATGGCAGAGCCAGGTTTTAAATCTAGGACTGACCCCAAATTCCACGTTCTTTTCTCTGCAAGGCAGGAAAGGCTTGTGTGTACATAACTGTCTTCAAGTGTAACAGGACTGTTACAGGGCAAAGAGATGAGAAATCTCTGATGCTCCAAGAGGATGATCTAGTACCTATGAGTGGATCATGAAGCAGGACAGACTCTATTTCAGAATTAGGAAGAAATGACTATCTCACGAAGGCAGGATTCCCCAGCACAGACGGTGTTAAAACAAACGACTACTTCCTAGGGAGTTTTAGAGGAAACTCTTGCTTGGATGACCTCTGACTTTACTTCCAGCTTCCAGTATGATGTTATAAAAAGCATGAGAAAATTATGTTAGAAATGTTGCTTCTTTTCCATGAACTTTCTCAGGAGGGATTTGTCTTTTAGACTAATTGCATGTGGATAAAGATCCCGCTTGCAAGAGAAAAGGCTCAAAATCTCTCCAGAGAGTTTACAACTGCCTTTCTTTGAAGACTGCCTTTCTATTTTGGAGCTTCCAAGACCTGGAAGGAATACATTCATTCTGGAAAATCAAAGCACAGTCTCAAACCTCCAGCACCGGCAGGACTGGAATAGAACAAAGAGGCTCTCTTACTTTCTTCAGTCCTTCCCACAGAGGTGAATGGATGGATGTCAACTAATAAGAAATCTTAGAATCGTTAGATTGCCTTACTTTTGGGAATGGTTGGAGTAATTTTTAATGTGATTTTGTTGTTGTTGTGTGTAAGAGAAAGATTATATTTATTTTCAGATTTCCTCTTGTGTTGTATTGCTTTTTTAGGGGGAAAATGCCCTTTTTATCTTCCCGCCACTTCTTCCATAGAGACACTTTCATTTTCTGCTTTAGAATAGCAACGGCTCTTACACATCAAAGGTTCTCTAAGAAGAATATTTTCGTCCCGGACAGAGCACAGGACAATGGAATAAAGCATTGGCCGCTGAACAGTCAAGAGAAATGGGGGACCAGGCGGTGTCACTGCTGCCACCTCACTTTGTTCTCTTCGTGGTCTGCCTGTCTCTTCTCCTCGTCACTTCTCTAGGCCGGGCAGTCAGTGCCCTGTTGAACCTCCAGTCCTCTGGGGAGTTTGAAATGACTTCAGACCTGCAGCTGTTACCTCCTTGATTCTTCATTCCCCAAACCGAAGGTGATTAAGAGACAAACCTAAACGGTTACAGGGAAGGAAATTGTATTAATAGCTACAGGTGCGATGACCTTCCAGTCACTTGCAAACGATCTCCCTTTTCCTTGGCTGCAGGTACCTTTCATTATAAGGAAGAATAGTTGAAGTCAGAGAGAAAGTCCAGTGGATCTAGACTGCAGATAATTGTCATGAGTAGCATTAATTATTTGTCAAACGAAAGTGAGCACCCAAATATCAATGAAATTTGCTGAAAACTATCTACCCAAATAAAATATCTGTATAATTTAATTCCTGTCCTACCCTTTCTACTATTTTTTAAACGCCAGGTACATAGGTTGTGATCAATAAATGCTTGTTGAAATTAAAAAATAAAATATTATAATTGGGAGATAATGGTAGAGAAAATTATAACTTCTTTGATGTCCGTATTTTGAGACAATCGCTTGATGGGTGAAATCGTTTTAAAACCAAATCCTTTCAGTTCAGTGGATCCATTGGTAAAGATCTAAAATGGACCCAACACATACCTAATTTTTCTTCCTAACAATAGAACCAGTGATATGTTTTCTCCTTTGATGAGCCCAGAAAATGACACGTGTTTAGGAACACACACCCAGGATGCAGACTGCTGGGACCCCGCTCCCTCACCTACCAGCTGCATCACATCGGACAAGTTTCCTACCTAGGTTCCCTCCTCTGGACCATCTTCCTTCACCTTTAAGTTGGTGAGACTGATAGGGTTGTTGGGAGGATTAAATGGGATAAATCTTGTAAAGTATTTAACACAGTGCCTGACACATTGCATTAAATGAATGCTAACTCTTATTTAATCTATCAGTATGTAGATTTAAAGGAAGTATATACATAGGGAAGCATAATACTAATAAATAAAAAGGTAATTTGGCTGCCTTTCATATCCTAAATTTTTAAAATATGTGCACTTAAATTTTTTTGAGATTTTGGACTACTGTGTTCTGTTTTTCTATTTTTGTACAGGCTTCAATACTTATTATAGGAAAATAAACTAATAAATACCACTTACTGTGTATCATTTTTCTATTTTTATACATGCATCAATACTTATAGGAACATAAACTAATAAATACCACTGTATTAAATATCACTCTACAGAAATATGTACAAAATGATTAAATGATTTGTTAAAGTATTATCAAACCTAGGCTATTAAAATTTTTCTCCATAAAAATATTTTTTATGTTTTAAACACATACACTATCTTTAAAAAGTAGTCACTATCTTTTATTCAGCACTAGAACCTTTATTGTTCTAAAATCTGGAGACACGGTGCTGCTGCCGTTGAAGTTTGCAAGTGGATTGACAAGTGCTTATAAGAAGCACAGGCATAGTTCAGAATATTATCCTGAAAGGTAAAAAAAACACTACGTAAATAGAGATGGAAATCTTTTTATATTGAGCTGACAGTTCTGTATCTTAACATTAACAATCTTCCAGACACGAAAGTTATTCAAGTTCAAGACAATCCCTGATGAATTAGTTCGATTGCCATGATATGGGCCAAAGAGTAAAGTTACACAACCTCATTCAGAGAGCGATGTCATTTTTCACTAATGTTCTGACTCCTTCAGTTAGATTTACACTGGGGTGTTTTTTTTTTCTTCTAACAACATTTAAATTTAACTTCTTGTTCTCCTTTCTTATTACTTGTTTTTCTCTAGCATGATTTTTATGCCTTCAGGTGCGAATGAATTATTTATGCACTCATATGATTTTCTTTCTACATCTCCATGCTGTGTTTTAAGTGCAAAGTTATGAAGGAATATTAAATAAGAGGAGAGTAAAACCAAGGGAAATACAATATAGCCATGTGCGTGTGTACTGATAATATCAACCATCAAGTATTACTGGACTCAGCCAATTAAAACAAATATACGATATTCTGTAACTGCCTTCGCCAGTTGTTTATTTTATATCACCCTAAGGTGAGATTATTTCCTAGGAGACATCATTCTGTAATATAACCCTTTCTCACCTCTAATCTCCCTAGCCCCCCTGCTTCCCCAAATACCAGGTAATTTTACTAAATGATAATGCATTTTGTTAGCAGTGTGGGGAAAGGGACTAAATGAATGTTGGATCATCTATTGTGCCAGTGGATAAATTACAAAGTGCCATTTCTCCAAATCAAATGCATTTGCAAATCAAACCCTGCAGTAGCTGCAAAAAGCAGACATTGCTAGACTCATATTTTACGTTCATTTTAAGTCATAAATCTTTAGAATGCCTTAGAATGAATGTAAAAAGTCATAAATCTTTAGAATGCCTTTAATTTCACAAATACAATTGTGTGTCTCTTTCCTTGCCATTCACAGACAGGGAGAGAGTTTGCCACGTGTGCACTATTCTATCCTACCAATTCATATCCGCAACAGGCCTTTCTCAAAGACCCATCTCTCCCTTAATCTTCTCCAAAAGTCATAAAATCATGCTTCTTCTATGACAGACAGACAGTCTTAGGCTGAAATCCCCAACTTTGCATTTTCATCTTCAAAATCTCCTCTCTGTAGGGAGTAAGGTCCCTTCTTGGTTCTCAAGTCAGAAAAAATAGAAATGGCGTTTCAAGTCTAACTTGATCTTATGTGTCTTTTTTATCACTCAACAAATGTTTCTTTCTTCTAACCTCACAGTTTGCCATAAAATTCTTGTGTTAAAAATTATACCTCATCCATCAAAAGTTAGAGATCAAAAAAAGTGCCTATCAGGGCCATTGCGAAGCCATCTGCTGGCTTTCAGCTGGCTTCTAAGAAGTTGCAAAGTAAAACCTTTTATTGGCGTGTAGCATTAAGAAAATGAGGCCGTGGGGCATTAAGTCAACTACAACTGTGATTTTTTTCCCTCTAATAACTAAACCTGCTGCAATATATCTCAAGAAATCTTCTATTTCTTTTTCTTTGGCAGTGTTTCAGAAGTCATGTAAAATGACTTCTAAAACAATTGTGCAGTAATGTGGTCAGAGAGGTGTGCTTAGAGTCTGAGAATCCAGAATGAGCTTGCCATGTAATCTTTGACAACTCTCGTATTCTCTTAGTGTCCTGAGAGTGGATTTCTCTTTCTGTAAAATATACACTGCTTTTTATCTACCACAGCAGCAACAGAAAAAAAAAAATCTTTGAGAACTCTCTTAGTATAGTGTTTATTTTTTTTGAAGGATCACAACTTCATTAACTTTCAGATACTATCTGTGTTGTGGCTTCATTTTTCAGTCCCTTGCACCCACTATTTTAGCTACTGACATTATTCCATATTATTTTTGACATCAATATAAAAATTAGCTCCTAAATAGCTACTGCAGGTCTTTATGGTTTTTTTTTAATGTAATATCCCTAAAAAGCAGTTTATTTTAACTCCCTTCTTTTCTAGATGGTTCATGTTGGAAGACATACTTTCTAAACTCTTCTCAAGTGACAATAAAATGGACTAGTTGATAAACCTTTCTGCAAACAGATTTTCAAAACTCCTATCGATCCACTGTGCTTTCATGTTAAAGGAAGAATGGAAACCTCAGCTCTGAAACAAGATAACTTCAGCTCCAGGGCCGAGGAGGCCAGCCGGCAGCTGGGTCGTTTTGATATCAGAAGGATTTCAAAACCGTCCCCCTGTGAAGGATGAATTATACACCCACACTGGGGCATCAACATGGCAGTGCTAAGAAGCCAGACACCGACCGAACTCTGCAGGGCCTGCAGGTCACTCCTGTGACAGAACAGCTTAGTTATTCTCACTGAAGTGTTGTGCCAAGCCCCAGGGTCTGTGGTTCTACACTGACCCGGTGGTCAGAGCAAGGACATTTTCTTGTCCCTCCAGACACGGACAAGAGGGGAGACCTGAAAGTACATACACCTCACAGTTACATCCGGATACTTTTAATATTCTGATGGGAATAAATTACCCTGAGTCTGCCCACGATGGTTATTTTGGCTTTGACAACTGAAGCTCTGTGGATGGATCCCATAAATCTCTACTTCCATCAGTGGAGATCAAAATATTCATGTAAATTCTCTGCAGAAGTTCAGTTCAAACCTATTCAGGTAAGGACCAATGTTATTTTTAGAGAAAGCACAGGGACTTGAAAAGGTGATTGTCAAGGGCTTTCTTTTTACAAACTGCCCGCCTGTGACCGAGGGGTAGGGCGAGAACACATGTGAGCAGGGTAGTGGCTCACTTGTTTCCCGCGACTTCATTTTCCGTGACTTCTCAGCAGCTGTGGCCACAGAAGTGACTTTAGGCATTTTAGGAGGGGTGGAGCACGTATTGGTAAATAAATCCTCTTCCCCCACACAGTATGGGCTACGTGAAAATTGTTGCTTTCTTACCCTTTCAAGGTTTTTGTGAAATTGCTCTCGGATTGAGTTTCTTTGTTGTTGTTTTGTTTTCACAATTTGGGGCCTGCAGAGCTCAAAGAGGTGGTCTCCTTTGTACTGCACTAAGAGATGCAAGTTATTGCCATTGTGTGGTGTGTTGTTTAAAAAGCTTCCTAACAAATGTATACCTCTCGTTTTACATTTGTGTTAAGTCTCTTAATACTAACAGTAAATGCAAAACAGGTGCTGAAAAGAGCCCAAAGCAATTATAGCCGAGATGACACATCAGCCGTTGTTATAATGACTTGACAATTAAGGGTTAGCTGAAAATCTTGTTAAATTCGGGAGACTGCTCAGTGTCATCAGCATCTCGCAGAGGTGCCACAGTTAAGCCGACCTGCCTTGCTTTGTCGTGACTCAACTGAAAACGCCCTTAGGATTAATGTTTCCCCGTTTCCCAGCTTGCTCATTTTACCGAATGACGTGATTATGTGACTCTGGTGAGTTTTGACTTGCCTTCTGTTAAGAGGTTTATTTTTATGTGTTTTCTATTATATGCTGCTTACCCCCGGCTTAAGCCATAAATGAGATTACACATTTTGTAAACTATGCCCAAGTCACATATGTCTTTATTTCATGAAATTATATGGACCGTATCTACTGTTATCCTTTTTATTGTCAATGCTGAAATACTATTTTGGGGGAAGGTCACAAAACAAACCCAAAATCAGTTGAAAATTCTCCCAAAGACTCAAAATGCCAAACTAGTTTTTACCAATATCGATTTATAGAAGGGTAGAAGTTCAGTTTGACTGCTTCTTCCAAACGCCAGCATCCCAGTTAGCTTCAATCCTTTTATTCCCTTCCTTATTTTTTTTTAATTTGTCTTGGATAAGATTTCAGTTACACGTGTACTGTTCCTGCCTTCACTTAGAGGCTGTAATTAAGTCTTCTGTTTGTTCTGACTGCAGCTCATTTCTGGCATTGGATAAGAACTAAGATCTTGCTTCTCCGGGCTCTTCCCTCAATAAAAGTGGAGGTAACAGTGAAATGATTACCAGCTTTGCTGATGTGAATTATAATACACATGACAAAACAAATTCACTTTAATATAAAATGGGATGTAGAATTTTATGTCATCAGCCACTTGTCAGGCCAACCCACTTACAAATTCTGAAATAGCTTTTAACCTTTGCATTCATGTTTCTTTTCATTTCCATTCTCAAAAAAAAAATACATCAAATTTCAAGTGACATGCCCTTTCTTGGGTTTACGTATGCTTTCACTTCTTAAAAGCAATGAATATACTCTGTTGAAAGTATTGCTTTACTTCTTCCAGTCTAGTTTTTTAAAGGTCAGAGTTACATTCAATTCTGCATGTTCTAGAACTAGATCATGGGAAAAATACTCTTCTTCCTGGTTACTTGTATGCAACCTAAGAGTCATCCTCCTCATTATGAAGGAGTAAATGGGGCATTGGAAAAATAAAACTGACCTCATCATCTTAGGCATGGCACAAAATTAGATGCATAGTGAATATTTAAAAAATACTGGGCCGGGCACGGTGGCTCATGCCTGTAATCCTAGCACTCTGGGAGGCCGAGGTGGGTGGATCACTCGAGGTCAGGAGTTTGAGACCCGCCTGAGCAAGAGCGAGACCCCATCTCTACTAAAAATAGAAAGAAATTATCTGGCCAACTAAAATAATATATATAAAAACAAAATTAGCCGGGCATGGTGGCGCATGCCTGTAGTCCCAGCTACTCGGGAGGCTGAGGCAGTGGGATTGCTCTAGGGTTCCTTTGAATGGCATCAGTCTCTGCAAGTGCACTTAAGTTGTGGCCAGTTATACAAAACAGTTTATGCAGATTGTGACTTTTTGCTGTTGTCGGAGGTATTCTGTTTTCTTCACTTTCTCAAACACGTGCTAAGATTGCCAGTAAATTGCTGAAGAGTTCTCATTTCTCTGTGTAATACATACATTGCTCTCCATCAACTCAATTTCTCTGTCTCGTTTGTTTTCCTCTTTTAAGTATAAGAGGAATTTGTGAGCCTCCCAATCCTTTCCTGGGCATGGAAGTTTCAGCCTGCATGAGCCTACCACCATCTCGCATGCAGACAGCCCTCTCTCGTGTCGCTGGCATTCCGCGTGTCTTGGCTGCCACCGTAGCCTCTGTATCTTGGCACATCCAGTGACCTGACTCCCGTCTTTTCTTCGTGCTGGAGAGAATGGGATGGAGAAACTTCTTTCTTTCTTCCCTTTAGCCTCTTCAACAGGAAAACATCAGATGACATGTAGTGTGCAAATTTTGTCGAAAAACAGCAACAGTCATAACAGGAAAATCAACATGAACATTTATTGCTCACCTACTATATACACCATTAACTATGCTGAGTGCTTTACTGCATCTGAACAACTCTACGAATACGCATTATTATGGTGCCTATTTATAGGTGAGTACACCACGTCTTAGGGGGATGAAGCGACTTGCTGCAGGTGACAAGGCTAGTTAATGGTAGAACAAGGATTTTAACCTAGGCTGTCTCACCAATGCTTTTAACCACCGCCAAGATTCAAGTTCTCAGTAGCCTGAATTTTCTTCATACATTTGAAGGAAATGACCGGAAGGTTCGGGCTTTCTCAACGTAAGTGTCCGTGGATAACTTCTGCCTGCCCTCTGGACTTGCTCTACGTCCCTCTGCTCCACTTTGGGCACCAGGAAGATGACCTTATTACATCAATGGCCCCTTTGTCCTTTGGCCCAAGGATAGGCTTAGCTGGGCATTGGAGGGAGGAGGGGTAGGGACGTGGCTCCCTGTGCGTGTCACTGCCTGCTAGCCGCGTCCTGTCCCCACAGTGCCATGCTCCTGTCGAATGGCCCTTCCCACACAGCCTCTCTGTCCCTGGGTTCTGGTGAGCACTCCTCCTGTCACCACTTCACACCTAGGGGTGGTCACACCTGCCGTACCTGCCCCAGGGAGTGCACTAATCCCTGTGCTTTCTCTACACCCTGCCTGCACCTCTGTTAATAGGCTCTTCGCTCAACTTCCCTTGCATTTTCCTGCTATGAGTATGCCATTTGTTTCCTGCTGGGACCCTAATTGATGCAGTCCCTTTGGGTGTTCCCCCCTTCCTGACCTGGTTCTACTGCAGTGCACACCCCTGCCTCACTTGGCTCCCTCCCTGCCACAGGAGGGGAACATTTCAGTCTTGGGATCATTCCTAAATGCTGCAGTGTCCCGTGGGGCTCTGCCCGGTCTGGAGGACCCAGGGAGGGAGGGAGGCAGGGGGTCCTTCAGTTCTGGCTCAGTTTTCCCACCTGGGAGGCTGTGAGTCTGCCGGTGCCTCAGTGACTAATTACAGCTCTCAAGGACATACAGTAATTATTTTCTCAGTGACAACATGGACTAACCTAAAGAAAGACGTGTCTCTCCCTAGCAGGGCTTGGCCCACACCTGCAGGAACACTGGGTCTTTGTCATGGGGCCTAAAATCTTTGGATTCAGATTCTTTTCTGTTCTGCGGGAGCCCTGGCTGTATGAGCGAAAGACCGTAGCAGCCTTAGTGGCTCCCCGGAGACCCTTAGCAATTGTAACGGAATTACTTCGGTTCAGAATGGGGGAGCTGCTCACCGGTTTAATCTCATTCATAAGTAAATCGAAATTTGTAGTCTCACTTCATTGGAGTTGTCTTTCCCTTTCACAATTTCCTTCAAAATTCTGAATACAGAAGTAAATACAGAGTCCTAGGGTTGATGTTCAGAGAGGTGCGTTTCAGATTTTGAAGGGTCAAGAAGTCTTCTCGCAGGAAGTGACGGGTGTTGGCCAGGCCAGGAAAGGATTTTCTAGGTGGAAGGAATAGAATGTGCAAAAGCACAGAGGCAGGAGAAAGCAGGAGCAACCGAGGGGACTGGACATGGGAGTGGGTGATTCCTGGAGTTTATCTGGCACAAACACAGGTACCAAGGGTGAGAGAGCAGGTCTGGTGTCATTAAGGCCACATCAGTCGTGCATAGCTGGCATCTGTTCCGTCCAGTTATTGCATAGGGTGATCAACTGTCCCGCTTTGCCCAGAACAGTCCCAATTTTAACACTGAAATCCCCATGTCCCAGGAAACCCCTTAGTTCCAGACAAACTAAAGCAGTTGCTCACCCTATGTTGTTACAGCAATTTTTAAATATTTTGAACATCATATTGTATGTGATGTATATGCACATTGCACCATATGTAATGTATTATACACACAGACATGCACACACATATTCCTGGGTCCTTCTTTTACAAAGTTATATCTTTAATAGTACTCTTGCTCTTTTCGTTTTGAGCAGGACTTCTAACAAGATACTGCATTCTTGTGTATCATCTAAGATAACCTCCTCTCACCTCAACAGTGTGAAGTATTTTTCCATACGTGGAGTCTCTGAGGCATCTTGAACCTTCCTTTCCCGCAATCGGATGAGTTCCCCTCGAGGATCTTTGAAGAACTCACTTCAGACTCTTCTGCTTAGAGGAAATTCCTTTTTAGCCTCAGAAGATAGCTGGCTGTATTAAAGAAGTGCTGCTATGACTGGAATGTTTGAAGACTGTTCCAGAAATTGTGGCTTCGTTTTCGTTTTAATTTTAGTCCCTGAATTGTGTATTTAATATAGACCAATTTGCAGGAATAGCAGATCTCCCAGCTGGTTTCCGCGGCGGGCGGCAGCATCCTGTCTGCTGCTCTCCGAGCCCAGCAGCTGTGCCTCGAATCTGCTCCGCAGACAGCTGCCTTGCACTGGGCCCTGCCGGAACGCTTTCGTCCTCAGCTGCCACACCTGGGAGCCCGGGATGTCACTGAACGGACCAGACCACGTGGGGCACACCCCAGAGAAGTCTGCCGTCTCCTTCCTTCACACATCTGAAACTTACAGACGTTTGCAGATGAGTTGCCAAAATTTGAATGTCTATATTGAATTGTGACAGTAAAGGCATATTCCGTGTTTGGAAAGTGTCTTATTGAATACTCTGTTACAAGCCAGAGCATTCTTCTGTAACTCTGTGAGGTCTGGACACTGTTTCCAAGCTTGCAGAGTTGTGGTCATTATTATTACTTTCGTCTTTTTGGAAAATCAGCTTTGGAAACAGCAGGATGAGCAACCACGCAGGTTCACGTCCCAGGGAGTGCCTTTCATGCTCCGCTCTTGTCCCCAGAGTCACATCTTCTCTGCCTTATCTTAGCCTTTGCCAAGTCCACACCGACAGAAAACGTGATAGAAAGTTCCTTCTGCTCCTGTTGGGCATTAATGAGTCCATTCACCGGGTGGTCACTGAGCCCCTCCCCCGTGCCAGGTCCTGACAGTGGTGTCCCTGCCTCTGCTGCCTGGCTGTGGGTGGCAACTTCAGACCATCTTGGGAGGCGTATTTTGGGGAAGATATGAGGCAACCCACAATACGTAGTTCTAAGTTCTATCCCCATTTTTCAGTGTTTTGAGGAGGAAACCTGTACAGGATCATGAAAAAAGTAGCTGCTTTCTTTCCATGGAGCAGTAAGTGTATTTTTAGAGTTTAAAAGGGATTTGGGGGCCGGGCGCGGTGGCGCACGCCTGTAATCCCAGCACTCTGGGAGGCTGAGGCAGGAGGATCGCTCGAGGTCAGAAGTTCGAGACCAGCCTGAGCAAGAGCGAGACCCCATCTCTACTAAAAAAATAGAAAGAAATTAGCTGGACAACTAAAAATATGTAGAAAAAATTAGCCGGGCATGGTGGCACATGCCTGTAGCCCCAGCTACTTGGGAGGCTGAGGCAGGAGGATCGCTTGAGCCCAGGAGTTTGAGGTTGCTGTGAGCTAGGCGGACGCCACAGCACTCTAGCCCGGGCAACACAGCGAGACTCTGTCTCAAAAAATAAATAAATAAATAAAATGAAAGGGACTTGGCGGTCCCGTGGTGCTGCTCTCCCAAGGCTCTTCTCTCTGTTTCCACTGGCTTTTACACGTCTGTGGTTACCGGCCTCTCTGCTTTTCCCTGTCAGTCCTGGAAGGCCGGGTTGTGTGAATCGTAGTACGTCCAACACTGAGTCAGTACCAGGTGTGCAAAAGATGCTCCAAAGTGGCTTGATAAATGATTGCAGGAAGGAACAGTCCCGGACAGGTAAGTGATCTGTTCAAGGTCAAAAACTAGTTGATGGCAGCTGCTGTGCGATTTCTTTGTGTGCCTCGGGAACATGTAACTAGGACCACAGGCCTGGCAACGACAAGGCCCGAAGTCAGCCCGACCGCGGCTGGGGAAAGGTGTGAGTCAGACAGACAGACAGGTCTGGGCGGACCAGCCCAGTCACCGTGAATTATTGCCTCCTTATTATGAAAGCACCTGACAAATCGGGGCTTTATGGGTGGAGTTGAGCAAAATGAAAAGCAAATAAATGCCTGGTCTAATCTGGGAAAGACGCAGGAAGAATTCTGAAGAAAATTGACGCTCGGCATTTTTCTAATCAGAGGGTTAGGGAGAGAAACCTTGCTTAATCTCATGAGAATTTTGATGATACGATGCCATTTTTGTGGAAAAGTCTTTTATATATACATATGACAGATTGTGAAAGGGTATAGATAATGAGTTCTTACTAGAGGTTGTCTTGGGGGATGGAATTATGAGGCACTTTGGCTATTTTTTAATTCTATTCATTCTTCTTTAATTAGTAAAAACAATAAAAATGCCAGAAAACTATAGATTTATCTATTTTTTTCCCTTTGAAATTTTAAAAAGATAATTAAAATTTTTAAAGTACTGCATTTAAGCAAACACTTATTGGGGCATCTACTATAAACATAAGCTCAGTACTGTGTGTGAGAAATTTTTTGTCAAAAATGCTGATGGAGGCTGGGCGCAGTGGCTCATGCCTGTAACCCTAGCACGCTGGGAGGCCAAGGCAGGAGGATTGCTTGAGGTCAGGAGTTTGAGACCAGCCTGAGCCAAGAGCGAGCCCTTGTCTCTACAAAAAAATAGAAAAATTAGCCAGGTGTTGTGGCTCTCACCTGTAGTCCCAGCTACTCAGAAGGCTGAGGCAGGAGGATGACTATATCCTAGGAATTTGAGGTTGTAATGAGCTATGATGATGCCATGGCACTCTAGCCGGGGCAACAGAGCAAGACCCTGTCTCAAAAAAAAAAAAAAGTTGATGTACAGAAGAGATATAAATATTGCACTGTGAGAATGTGGGGGAGGAAGGAATGTGGGAGGGGATGGACTTAGTAATGGCTTCAAGCAAAAGGTGACATTGGACCGAAGGCTTGGAGCTCACGGAGGATTTTCTTAAGAAGTAAATGTGGACGGTTTCTCCTTCCAGGTGGAGAGAACAGCACCAACACTATAAAAATGTGACAGCTCACAGTTCTTTTGGGACAGGATAATAGATTTGTGTGACTGAAGCACATTCTCTTGAGTGAGGAAAAGCAGTGTTGGATGTAGCAAGCTTTGAATGTCATGCTAAAAAGCCTGGCTACTCTGCAGGGATTAGGGAGCTAGAACAAGCTTGGTGGTGAGGGAAGAGATGTGATTTTACTTTTACAGCTGAATATTTTTTAAAAAATTACATATTGTTTTGTAACTGCTTGCTCCACCCCACTTATTAATATTTTTGGACATATTTTCATATCAATAAATATAAACATATATTATTTTCAATTGCAAAACAGTATCCTATTACAAGGAAGTATAATTTATTTAATCAATAAATTCTGGTAACTATTGAGTAGCAAGATAACTAACTTCACAAATTCTTTAGATAAGTTTAAATTAGTTCAAATATTTAGGTTGTATAAACAACAGTCCCACAAGCATCATTTTAAGTATACCTCTGTCTTCTTATCTAGTTACTAATATTTCCTTTGGACTGCTTTTTGGAAGTATACTTGCTAGTTCCTTTCTAAGACTTCTAATTTTTCTCTTACACTTCAGAAATTCCTTCCACAACTGCAAGAGCTTATCAATGTTCACATTTATTAATGCCTAATTTGAATGTTTTCATTTTATATAAATAAATCTTTAATATATCTTTATTTTGTAATATAACATGAGATGAGGAATCTAACTTAATATTTAAAAGATATTTTGCCAGTTTTCTTGCTGACTATTGAAGATTCTGTTCTTTCCCTACTATTTTGGGAGACTTTCTTTTATCAAATTCTAAATTCTTATATACATACACGTTAGATTTAATTTTTGGATATGGTATTTATTCCATCCATTTATTCTGGATGCAGTACCACAATGCTTTGATTTTTATAACTTTACAATAGATTTAACACACAATCAGGAAATATCCCCGTATTCTAGCTAGCTTTAGGTGGTTTCCCATTTGTGCTATAGGAATTCCTCTCTGTAAGCCTCAACTTTTAGTAAAGGCCTTCACACCAATAGCCTTATGCGGGTGGTATGCTCAGGAATGATGGGATTGGGATGCCCGCCTGAAAAAGCTGATTCCAGAAGAGGAATGATCATCCATAAGGGGATGATCAAGGAAAGGCTGGAAAGTTTAGAAAAATTGAAGATGGCATTATATTGGAAGGAAAGAGTGAATCCAGATGCCTCCAGTCCTTGAAGACCTAAAGCTTATATACAGTATACATTTCATGTATATATGCAATATATGTGTTTATTTTTAACACAGTAGTATTACACTGTATTCACAATTCTATATCCTACTTCATAAAAATTAACATTATTTTAGAGGCAGTCCCTCTAAATATATATTTTTATCCTTTATAAACTTTATTTTTATCGATTGCATAATATCCCAGCTGTGGATGTCCCATGATGTCATCATGAGTTGTAAAGTCTCATAATAACACGTCATTACTAATTAATGTCTCACAGAACTCAGTTATAGAGGAATAATTTGGAAGTATTAGAAAGTGACAGAGAAAAGATATTTCTCTCTGTGCCTAGAAAATATAGTGCTTGACCTAAATTGTTTGACGCGATGGTTTTCAGATTTATCTGGATATTTTGTAGATTCTGTCCTGAGAGTTAAATGTGCTTGAGTAGCTCTTGCTAACTTATAGGTTCACCCTGGTTACTTACCTTCTCTAACTGCTTTTCAGTAATCAGCACAACGCGAGTACTGTTTGATCCTTGTTCTCTACATCAGAGACGTTGATGTTTTATTGCATTGTTAGGCGTGGCCTCACCAGCATGACTCAGGAGGCACTTTTGTCTTTATATAAGTGTATGTTTAAGACATTTAACTTAATGATCCTGCATGGGAGCATTATCAAAAAAAAGTTTTCTTCATTCCCTGAAATCTTATATTTTATAACTTGTTTTTAAAAATGGAAGAGATTTTAAAGATAAATACGACCAAAGTTCAAACAGGTCAGTGATCTGCATAATTTAGGATGAGAACACAGGTCTTTGGGCTCTAAGTTCAATGATTATTATTATTTCTTTTTTTGAGACAGAGTCTCACTTTGTTTCCCGGGCTAGAGTGAGTGCCGTGGCGTCAGCCTAGCTCACAGCAACCTCAAACCCCTGGGCTTAAGCGATCCTCCTGCCTCAGCCTTCCGAGTAGCTGGGACTACAGGCATGCCTCACCATGCCTGGCTAATTTTTTCTATATATATTTTTAGCTGTCCATATGATTTCTTTCTATTTTTAGTGGAGATGGGGTCTCGCTCTTGCTCAGGCTGGTCTCAAACTCCTGAGCTCAAATGATCCACCAGCCTTGGGCTCCCAGAGTGCTAGGACTATAGACGTGAGCCACCGCGCCCGGCCCAATGATTATATTTGTCAAACTCTCCTTTAGTCCACTGAGTCATCCTTGCATGCCTTGTATAAACCCCACTTAGGCATGGAGTGATGGACTTTATATGCTAATATCATTTATTATTTTTAATCTATATTTACAAGTGATTTAGACCTATCTTTTTATATTGTGTTTTCAGTTTTGGTATCAAAATTAGCTGCCACAGTTTTCATATTTTTCTATGTTCAGGATTGGTTTATGTGGCACAGAAATGATCTGTTATTTTTTATTTATTTATTTTTTTGGTGGTCTTAACCTTAAAACATCCTAGTCCTGATATATTTTTAGTTGTATCTTTAAAAATTATTTTATGGTTATTTATATATTAAGGTTTTTACCAGCTTTTGGTCATAATATGTAGGGTCTAGATTTTTAGGTTTATTGAAGCAAAATTATTCTTCTTTATGTTTTCTTATGATTAAAACAATCTTGTCTATATCTTGTCTTTTCTCTGATTTTTGTGTCAAAAGTTTATTTTATTGTCCTTTCCAAAATATTAGCTTTTCTTTATATTGAGAGAAAGAGTGGAGGAGGAGGAAGAGGAGGAGGAAAGAGGAGGAAGAAAAGGAGGAGGAAGAGGAGAGACAGAAAGAGAGAGAGATAACTAATATAAATTAGAACAAATTTATTACCGTTTTTTGGCCTACTTGGTCAGTCTATTTCTATGAGAGATGTATCATGTTCTCACATTATAATTGTAAACTTTTCAATTTATTATTGATTTTTCTGATAACTTTCATTTTATAGGTTTCTCAGCTTTCTGTTTTTAAAAACTCTTTGGATTTTTAAATTTTATCTTTAATGTTCTGAAATTCCTTCGTGGATATTTTTCAATTCCTGCTTTAAATTTGTAGAGACATCAGTTCTGGGTAATTTTCTAACAATTTTTGTTTTGTTTCCTGATTCACTAATTACGTCCTCAGCTACGCCCATTCTGCTATCAATTGAGTTTTTAATTTGCCAATTATGTTTTAAAATTTTCACCGATGCTATATATTCTTAAATCTGTGAATATAATGATTGGGTAGTCAAAGCTGAGAGGAAAACCAAATAGCATGTTAGATTTAGGTTATAAAATATCCCTCTGCATGCTTTCTACGCATTTAAAATTAGTCTACGTCTTTCTTTCACTCTTAGTCATGTTACACCCTTGTTGCCTTCTGCAGCTCAGTGTTTTCACATAGTTCAAATTTTGAATGAAGGGAAAAAAAAAACACGTGGGGTGTGTGTGTGAGAATGTGAAAGTCTGGTTTAATGTCTATGCACATATAAATATGTGGTATTTACAGTCAAGGAATAATTTAGATACATAAACCTTGTTTGAGAATTTATATTTCTGCAAGAGTTTTAAAAAAGTGCTGTTTATCAGGTACAATTCTACAATGTTGTCTGAGACTGACTCACATAATTTAATCATCTACTGAGGCCAAACCATTCACGATTTTCCCAAAGTAGCCACCGGTACCTAAGGGATCCAAAGAGATGAGGGAAGCTAAATATATACTGCTTCCTTTAGTCTCATATCCTGTTTCTCCTTTCTTCTTCAGGATTCATTTTCAGATGCAGGCACATAATTGCACGCTAATTTTCAAAATTGTATATTCATATCTGCTTCATACCATGTTTTTAGAGAATGACTCTAAATACACGAATGCATTTACAAGAATTACTTACATGTTTGTATAGGATCATGAGGACATAAAATGCAATGAGAAGAAATACATTTACTAGCCTGCATGGTTTATTTTAACCTTGAGGTTTCTCTCCTACCTTATAAACAAGCAGCTCTCCTTCCTCCTGGGTCCCCTTAACTTAAATATTTGAATGTGCTCTGAGGTTATCTTATTCCCACTACCTGTCATTGAGTGCTGAGCTCAAACACTGCCTATTTTACTCTTAAGTACTTTAATTTAAATTTGCAAGTAATTATTACCCATTCATTTGTAAATGCACATTTCTTTAAGTGCAAAAATCACACTCAAGTGAATCAGTTTATGTATAAATGTAAACAACCTTAGAATAAAGGAAATCTAAATTAACCAGTCTTGTATTAGCTTTAATACGAACATCTCACACGTATATTTGAGGCTGCAACATTCCTACTACAACCTAACAACTAAAAATAACTACCTGTGTGCTTGAGGGTAAGTTATGACTGTCATGAGAACCATAATTCCGAATCTGATATTTGTGGGCATAAATCTGAGCTGTGATTCTGCCTAAGCCTTTAACTTAGGCAAAATGTTTTGGAGGCATGTTTGCATGTTGTAATAATAGCATTTGGCCTGACTCTGAGCTATTGAAATTGCCATCTAATTTTTTTTCCAGATATAGCTGTGTAAGAAGATGTTTCCTGGCATAGCACACCAACTTGGCATCACCACCGATCAGCATGAGTATGGCTTGAATTGCAGTATCAATAGAGAGAGAAAGAAAGACTGAGTGGTCTTTGATGCTTTGAACTCTTCTAGGTGAAAGAAATGAAGAAAGAAGAGAAATAACGTCTTGGAGGTCTTTATATACTATTTGCTTAAAGATAGTATTTATTTTAGGAACAGCTCTGAGCATAATTAGAAGTGTCTTTCTGTTGTGTTTTGAGAATTTAGAGGATCTAGCTGTGGCCCTAGAAAAAAGGTTCCAACACCAGCAGTGTCCTGACCTTTGAGATGAGGTAATAATACTCACCTTTCAGAGTTTTGGTAAAGATTAGACATGATAATCTGGGTAAGGTGCTTAGCACACAGTCTATGCCTGCCACACGTAGGTACTTCACACAGAGTGGTTAGTATTGTTGAAGAAACTGAACCAAAGCAAGAGAATAATGGTTACCAAAGGAGACATGAGCCAAGTTTGGGTCAATCCCATGTGTGAATTATGACGAACAAAGCTTTAAAGATTGTCTGCAGGCAAAATCACATTGAAAAATAAGCATGATTGAGGGTGGAGAAAAACATTAGTATTTATTTGAGCCATCACTTTTTGTTGAGCACTGTCTAGGTATATTAGCTATCCAGTGCTGCAAAACAAAGTAGCACAAAACTTAGCATCTTAAAACAACACCGTCTTAGTCCATTTTCTACTGTTACAAACAGAATACCACAGACTGGGTGATTTGTAAAGAAAAGAAATCTATTTCTCACAGTTTTGGAGGCTGGGAAGTCTCAGAGCGAGATGCCAGCATCTGGCAGGGGTCATCCCATGGCGGAAGGTGGAAGTGAGCACATAAGACAAACACACCAGGGGCTGGACTCATTTAAAACAACCCACTCTTGTGACAGAGAACCTGCACCTGGAATAATGGCATTAATCCATTTGTAATGGCTCTGCCCTCGTGACCAGTCACCTTATTAGACTCCATCTTCCAGCACTGTTGCATTGGGGATTAAGTTCTAACACGTGAACTTTTGGGGGAACATTCAAACCACTGCAAACACACATTAATGAAACCACAGTTTTTGTGACTCAGGTGTCTGGGCACGGCTTCAGTTGGTCCTATGCTTCAGGGTCTCTCCTGGGCTGCAATTGAGATGAAGGCCGGAGATGAGGTCTCAGCCAGGGGAGAATTCACATCCAAGCTCATGGGATTATTGGCAGAATTCAATCTCTTAAGGGTTGTTGGACGGGGACTTCAGTGCCCAATTGGTTGTTGGAGGGAGTTGCCCTCCATGTCTTGCCACGTGGGCCTCTTCAGTGCGGAAACTCGCTTCATCAAAGTGTGCAAGCTGAGAAGGCAACAGAGAGAGTCTGAGACAGAGGACTCAGTTTTGTTTAACCTGATCATGCCAGTGACCTCCCAGCACCTTGCCTGTATTCTACCGGTTAGGGGCAACTCACAAATCTCATCCACATTCGAAGGGAAATGGTCACACAAGGGTATGAACACCAGGAAGTGGGCATCATTGGAGAACATCTTAGAGTCAGTGCACCACAGTCACTAACATGGAAATAATAGAAATTATAATTATAGCAAAAATTAACATAGCGCTGATTATGTGCAAAGTACTTCTCTATTTACATTTATAAATTCGTTTAATCCTCCCAACAACCTGATGTTATCATTATCTCCACTTTGATAATGAGGAAACTGAAACAGAGAGCTTGAGTGATTTGCCTGGTCACCAGTTAACAAGTGGTAGAGCTGGGGTTTGGACCTTGACATTCTAATTTCAGAGTTCTGACTCTAAACACTATGTTATACTGCATATACTTTATAGCTGTATTCTATAAAAATAAGAAACAGCAATTTATTGAAAAATATTGTATATTTGAGTCTATTATTTTCTACACTTAAAGAGGTATCTGACTGTTAGTAGTTTTATGTGAAATGAAAATGTTCTGGGTAGGGAGGATAATGTGTGTGCTCTTCCATGGTGCCTGCTCAGTCAGTGTTAGTTTCCTTCCCTCTTAGCGGCAGCCAGATGGGCCCAGCAGAGTTGGGGTAGCATTCCCCAGGCGACCTTTGAATGGCTCAAGGTTTGACAATATTTCCATATTACTAGCTCTTTGAGGACCCAAAGTGCTCAGAAGTGTTTTCTGGCAGCAGAAAAATATGCCTAAGCTCCTGAGATATTATTAGGATTTTTGCTTTCAGGGTAGAACCCAAACAGTATTTGAATAACGAGTCATTGGTTTTGGGTGAATGGATTTCAGGGACAGAGCTGAGCAGTGTTTATTTAAAGGGGAATTCTTTCAGTCCCCGTTAAACTCAGTGACAATCCTCTGAACGGTATAATAAATATGATGTATTTAATTTGACTTCTGCATACCATAAAGAGTTCCCTTAGCTTTTCTACCATGTCTACTCAGTTCTGCTGCTTTGAGACCCAGTTTCATGCTCTTGTGCTCTGCAGCCCTCTCTACCTCTAAATAAATAGGATGGAGATATCTACATTACTCCAATAGAGCGTCTTTTCCTACTCAATTAGAAGTTTGTATGTTTACATATAAAGATATGAAAGTTATGTCCTGAGTCATCTGAATTATACTGCTTTTTCCTATCGGACACTTGATAGCTAGATTAGAACAGTTGCAAAGTATTTGTAATTCCCAGGTAATCTGAATATCCACTCTACAGCTTCATTAGTGTGGATAATTGAAAATTAACTGTATATGACCATGCATACTACATATACAGGTAGGTGTGTGTGTGAGAGAGACAGAGAATATTTGTCACAAAGAAGAAAAACTGATTCATGAATTATCTTTAAATCTTTAACAATTCCAGAACATTTGTGACCATTAATATAAAACAATGTGCATTAGACTTGGAAATTAAATTCAGACATCATTTTATATGGTATTGTGGATCTTTTTGCGGATGCTGCTATGGGGACGGTCCCCCTAGCCCTGCAAATTCATATGTTGAAGCTCTAACTTCCAATGTGACTAAATTTGAGATAGGAAGGGCCGGGTGCGGTGGCTCATGCCTGTAATCCTAGCACTCTGGGAGGCTGAGGCGGGTGGATCACTCGAGGTCAGGAGTTCGAGACCAGCCTGAGCAAGAGCGAGACCCCATCTCTACTAAAATTAGAAAGAAATTATCTGTCCAACTAAAATATATATAGAAAAATTAGCCGGGCATGGTGGTGCATGCCTGTAGTCCCAGCTACTCCGGGAGGCTGAGGCAGTAGGATCACTTAAGCCCAGGAGTTTGAGGTTGCTGTGAGCGAGGCTGACGCCACGGCACTCACTCTAGCCAGGGCAACAAAGCGACACTCTGTCTCAAAAAAAAAAAAAAAAAAAAATTTGAGATAGGAGATTTAGAGAAGTAATTAAGGTTAAATGAGGCCATAAAGGTGGGGCCCTAAGCTGATAAGACTGTCCTTATAGGAAGAGGAAGGGACATCAGAACTCTCTTGCACAGTGCACACAGAGGAAAGGCCACCTGAGGACACAGAGGGCAGGCAGCCATCTAGGAGCCAGGAAGAGAGTGCTCTCATCAGAAACCAACCCTGCTGCCACCTCGATCTTGGACTTTGAGTCCCCAGAATAGTAAGAGAATAAATTTCAGTTGTTTGAACTATTGCGCTTATCCAGGGGTGATATGGAGCATTTCCCAAACTTCTTTGACTGCAAAAATAAACCATCAGGAAATATTTTGCAGCTTATGGAACAGTAAATTCTTCACACATAGTTTAGGAAATATAGACCTAGACTATACTCTCCTGTGATAGGGTAATTATGAAGACAGGAAAACCGTCTGATCTAATTTTCATGTCTCCTGGTACAATGTCCCATGCATCCTCTGTTTTGTAATTGTTTACTGAAGGAATAAACATAGGTGGAAAACTGGAGGAAAGAAACAAGTTAGAAGAATAGTGAGAGCAACAAGGCAGGGGAAAGATCCCTGCTTGCCCAACCTCTTGTCCACACACACTGGCTCTCCCCACCTGCATTTTATGCCATATCTTTCATCCTTCCCAACTTAAGACCCAAACTCCTCTCATCCCAACACAGGCTCACAAAAGCACTTTGAATTTCGTCATTGCCCTCCACAATTTCCTATCTTTTGTTGGTCCCTAAACCCAAATCCAGCTGAGCTTGAATTTCCCATCTGGCCCTCAGCAGGATCCGATGGGCGGATGTCCCAGCTCACCTTTCCAGGACTTCAGTCCCAGCCCTGGAATGTAACTCCGGAGATGCCTGCTTTCCCCACTTCTCCCCTCTGGGTAGTGCATCAGACCAGAAGGAATTACTGTGATCGGGTCACAGCAACTGAAGGCAAACCTGTCTCAGCTAAATTTGAATAGATATTTCAAAGGAGGTTCCCTTGGTTATTATCCCGATGTAGATGACATCTCTTTCAAACACCTGTACTATCCAGTCTGTGACTCACCTCCACTCTCTACCCCTTTCTCGTTTCCCACTCTACTGTGCAGAGAGAGAGACTTTGTTTTAGAATATTTGGTGTGGGTGGTGTGAGAATCCGAGATGGAAGAGATCCAGGCTGGGCGAGGGCACCCTGACCTAGCCCTGGAAACCACACGATGTTACCTGTTGAAGACTCCACCTAAGTATTGTCACTGACAAGCAGAGAGGCTGAGGGTTAAAAGAATGCAGTGAAGAGAAGAAGTTAAGAAACTAATACTAAAAAAGAAAAAAATAAAGGCATTGAAAGTGCAACAGTTGTGATGCAAATTAATCTTATGTAAATGTAGAAGCTTACCAGGCGTTCTTTAGAGCTCTCTGATAAATGTGCATTTAAACAACAATAGTCAATTTCCCAGGAAACATCTTTATAGCATATTTTGATGTGGACCTTTTGAATAAAGCAATCAGAAATGTTTGTTATGACAATGGATAATAAGCCTGCAACTCGAAGGAAACTAGCAGTTGAGAGGGAACAGCTTGACCAAATATGAAGAAGGTAAGAAAAAAATTCCAGCAGCCTGCTGGTATTGCCAGGGTATCCGAAACGCTCTAAAAGCACCGTCAGGAGAGCCACTCCTGCCATTTAATTCCCATTCCCGGCATGTGCCTGTCTCTCGGTATACTGGGGGCAACAGAAGGCTCAGATAGTCTCTGGAGTAAGGTCACTGTGGAGGATTGAAAAGGGGTCCCTGGACGACAGATGGGGCAGGCAGTCCCTTCTCCCATCAATCAGTGTTGGCTGGTGGCTGTCGTTTGTCCTTCTGAAAAACAGGACAAAACGGATAAACTTCAGGAGTTGAAAACATACACATCATAGAAAAATAAAGCACGCTGAGCGTCTCAGCAGTCAGGGAAAACGGAAGGTGCTGAAAGCTGCCATGGCCACAGTCACAGCACAGGGAGAGGGCAGAGGGCAAGACCCGGGCATGCAGGAAAGCGTGCGCCATGTCTGGGGAAGCAATGCTACCAGTGTCCATCATGTCTGAGTTTAAGACCATAACTGAGTTGCTGAACCTGTCTCCTTATATCTGCGTAGGATTTTGAGTTTTAAAGGCTTATATTTGATCGTCATACAGCTATTAAATTTAAAATATTTACATTTCTTTTTCTAACACAAATGAAACCCACAAAATTTACACATTTGATGGGATTAAGACCACTAGGACAGCAAGGGAAGACTCTGAAACGCAGTTTAGTGGTCTGGATATTAATTAAAGATTTAAAATTTCAGTATCAGCACATAAGAAAGGGAGGGAAGGACACAGAGGAGGGTAGAAGTCCAGCTGTCATGCAGACCTGACCACAGCCTCAACCAACCCCTCAGGGAACTTTGGAACTAGACTGGGCCTTCAGCGTTGTCCTGACTTGGGTCAAAGTGGCCGGAGCTTTATACCCTCTAATTGGAGAGTCCTTGGATGGAGCTTGCTGGGCAGGGGTACAACCTCGGGCAGGGCTCCCCTCCCAGCTGAGGCAACCCCCGAAGGGGCCTTGCCTGCAGCCATGGGGCACCTCTGGTGGCTGAGGGAAGGAGTCCTTGCCGCTCGCAGAGGGTCTGGCCAGTACCTCAGTGTCCCTCAACCTCCCTTAAACTCAGTCCCTCCTGTACCTTGTTCTGGAAACAACTCTATACAGTGCTCCTTTTTGAAGATTCTATTTTTTATTTTCTTCTGGCTAAACTTCCATGTATTTTCTGTTCCTAAGCCCCCTACCACCCTTTATTCTCTTCTTGCATACTTAAAATGTCCGCAGAAGTGTCTTTAATCTTGCTTGATTTCTCGTCTTCCTTCATCTGTCTTGACTCTGCTGACAGAATTGTCTCTTGGATGTTGTCTTTTGATATTTTCCTCCAGTTTTTACCTTTGTTTTTTTCCAGCATGTGCTTGATGAATTTACTAGCAGTTGGGAATACTTTGCTCTCTAAAATCTTTGGCTGTGTGCTTTCCATGGAGAGTTTTCTATACATCATATTTTAACATGTTCCCTGTTTTCTGACATGTTGCAAGGACAGATCCTCACTCCCCTACATCATTTCTCTTACGTTTTCAATTTCTTTCAGTTCTGACAGCAGTTTTCTTGTTTTTATTGCCCAAACTCCCATCTCAGGAAGCTTAATAAATAAATGGAATAGAAAAGTCCCTATTTGAGTGTATGCTGGGACTGGACAAGTCTGAACTCACAGGTGGAGCGATAAGAAACTGATTTGCACAAAGCCAGGTGAAGGCAGAGCTGAGATTTGGGCATGTTTTGTTTGGCCCTGCCAAGTCCCACGTGCAACTTGATCACTGATATTGGAGGTGGGGCCCGCGGGAGGTGTTAGGGTCACGGGGGCCAGATCCCTCATGAACGGCTTGGTGGCCTCCCACGGCGGTGGGTTCTCACTCTCAGTTCCCACTAGACCTGGTTGCTGAGAGGAGCTGACACCTCCTGGCTTGCTTTCTCTTTGCGAGTGCGGCTCTCTCGCTGTCCGCCCCGAGTGGGAGTGCTCTGAGGCCCTGGCCAGAAGCAGGTGCTGGAGCCAAACAAACCTCTTTCCTTGTGAATTAGCCTCGGGAATTCCTCTACAGGAATATAAATGGACTAAGGGGCATTTCGCCCGTACCCTGGGGAAAGGGACAAGGGAATAGAGGGGACGGCATGATTTGTGTCTTTCATGCAGGTCACAACCGTGGATGAGTCTCAGAGGAGAGAGAGCCGCACAGGGACGCTGAGAGAGCTGCAGTCACAGGAGGGCCACTGCGATGCAAGGACACACGTGGCCTTCCTCTGGTGCCAATGTGACAGACGTGACCTAGCGTGGGTTGGGCAGAGCCGCTCTCCTTTTGTTCGGAGAGCTCACTCTGGTTCAGGGAGCACTGCAGGAAACACGGGTTGACCCGGCAGCGCAAAGCTTTGCTTGCAAACTCGCCGGGCATCGGGAGGCAGCAACCTGGGGTGGCGGTCTGGTGGCAAACGCGCCTGAAGGACTCTTAATAACAGGCAGGTTTAAGTTGCTCACTGTGTGCTACCCACGCAGCCCTCCTCACCCCCTTCTCGCCTTAAATGGCCCTTGTACCTTGAGCAGCATCCATCACAAAGGCTCAGTATGACGGGACCCTATTTATTGTTTGTTGGTTTTGTGAATGTCAAGGAAGTGAGGGGCATATTGTACTCCTGGGTCACTGCGGTGCAGGACGGAGAGCACTGGGGAGCAGGAGCCAGAACCCAAGTTGGTCTTGATATAAAAGCCCCAGGGAAGCCGCTGAAGCACTGGGAGGGGCCTGAGCATCTACCGGGAATGGATGGGGTCCAGTATGATCGTATTAAAATTCAAGCATCAGGAGATCTCAGATAACATCTGGGTTATACAAAAATCCCTCTGCTGGCAACACTGTTGCCCACTGTTTTGAACTGAATTATAACCTTCTAAAATTCACATGTCGAAGTCCTGACCCCCAGGACCTTAGAATGTGACCTTATCTGGAAATAGGGTCATTGCTGGTGAAGTTGGTTAAATTAGTATGAGGTCATCCCGGAACAGCGTGGTCCTCTAATCCTATACGACAGGTGTCCGTATGAGAAGGGGAAATTTGGACACAGACACACCGAAGGAGAATGCCATGTGCAAAGGGACAAGGAGAAAACATCCATCTGTGGCCAAGGAGAGAGGCTGGAACACACCTTCTGTCAACAGCCCCATCCGTGCTGACGTCGAGGGCTTCTGCCTCTCAGCTTGTGGTAGTGTGTTGTGACAGCCCCAGCAAACCAACAGTGCCACTGAGAGGAGCCCTGATGCCATTCACTTCACATTGTATCTTTCCATCGTCCGTCTACAATTTTAAAAAATTAGTTAAAAATGCATATTGGGCTTTGTAATCTTCTCCCACCACGTGTCTACAGGGATGTGCTGTTTATTTCCTTTCCCTACTAAAGGTTGTGCTTTCTCCGTGATTGTCTGACAGTGTCACAACTTCTAGGCTCCCTTCTCTTTCTCACTTTGACTCCCGTGTTCTACCTCTCAGTCCTTTCTCATATTCTAATTTCCGTTCTGTAACGCACACCCTTTGGCGTTGCTTTCTCCTCGAGGTGTGTTCCATTGCCTGCAGACCTGGGATTCTTCTCTTCTTTGTTTTTTTCTCTGCAACTCCTCTGAATGTTCTCACCTGGTGTCTTTCCTCTTCTAGCAGTTGCAAAGCTATTTTGCTCGAAGCAAATATGCCTTGATTACTTTTCTTTGGTAAATATGGTGCTTGTTTCTTTTCACTCTATTACACCCTGATGTCCATTTAAAAAACTCGTAAATACAGTTGACCCTAGAGCAACATGGGTTTGATTTGCACGGGTCCACTTACACGTGGATTTTCCTCTGCCTCTGCCACCTCGGACAGCAAGACCAAGCGCATCTCTCCCTCCTTCTCAGCCTGTTTGACGTGAAGACAACGGGGATGAAGACCTTTACGGTGATCCACTTCCATTTACTGAACAGTAAATACATTTTCTCTTCCTTATGATTTTCTTAATAATATTTCCTTTTTTCTTTTCTACTTTATTATAAGAATATAATATATAATACCTATAACACACAAAATATGTGTTAATGGGCTATTTATGATATTGGTAAGACTTCTGGTCAACAGTCGCTGACTGTTGGTAGTTAAGTTTTGGGGTAGTCAAGAGTTATATGTGGATTTTTGACTATGCAGTAACCCCTGCATTGGTCAAAGCCAGCAGTAATGTACATCTCTTCTGGAAGTCTCTCCTTAGGGCCCTCTTTTCTGTGGACCCTTTTTTTCCCCCATTCTCACCCTTGAAGTTAACATTGCTGTAGCTGATTTCCTCTTGGCCTTTTTAGTGGTAAATTCTTCGGCATTTTGCACAGGGATGTCCTCTTTGTGACCAAAGTTTCCCATGAATATTTTCTTGCATTCTCTTCCCCACTGAACCTCATGAAAATTAATAGGCAAAACCCAGTAAAAATGCATGTCTTTTGGGAGCAATCTCACAGATGTTTCCGTTTTTCATTTTTCATCAATTAGTACTGGTTTAACGCCAATACAGACGGTCAAGAAAGTCATACTTATGAGCCATAAATGCCCCATAGTAAAAACAAAAGGTAGAGAGTTTATTCTTTCTCAGTATGATTCAATAACATTTTAAAATTATTACTAAGTTCATTATCTCCCTTAATATTCACCTCATGAGAAGCTCATGATGGCCTTCTGCTGTCGTTAGTTTCTTCTTTATCTTGAAGAATATTGAAACCACAGTAGGAAGAATAGTTTTAAAACTTTTCTATTTTGGGCCTACATTTTATTTTCATGTTCTTAAACTTTTATGAAAGCACTGAGCACATCACAGTAAAAATGAAAAGTTTTGGGATGCTATTAATAATTTAGTGTCTCAAGTTCATGTGGGAATGTTAATCCCACTTACCAGAGAAGAGTTCATTATGACTCATCATGATTAAGACCTTGTAACTGTGGAGATGTAGAAGTGTGAAAGCATGCTATTATAGAAATATTGAGCATAAAATCCAAATATACCAGCTGAATAGATTGTGACTGTAAGTCCCTGATGAATATTCCTTGAAGCTCTTACTTTAAAAGTGAAACTCAGATTTAGACTTTTCTAAAATGTGGAATGTTATCCTAATGTGCTTCCTGGGCTGTATGGTAGGCCTATAATAGCAGCTCTAAGTGTCTTAGAGTGGAGCTACTTAAACCAAAAATGTAATTTTTCAAACACTAAGAAATGTTTATATTTTTAAAAAAAAAATGATTGTATTACTTCAGAAGCTTTCAACAGAGAAAAATGATAGATTTAGAAGAGTGAGGGCAGAGGGTTTGGAGAGGTAGAAACTGATACTTTGAGGTTTCTGGGGTAGTGCTCTCTGGGGGTGGGGGGCGGAGGGTGCTCATCTTTTCATACCCCGTGTGCCTCTGGGGTAAGAGAGAGAGTTAGTGTCCTCCTTGCACTTCAAGGCTGTTTCTGGGTAACTTCCACAGTCTTGCTGAAAGTGATGCTTCGTCGAGACATGTGCCTTCTGCACTCTGCCTTCCGATGGTTGTGGCCTCCCTAGTACGCCCGCTCGTTTACTACTGAGCATGATGCTGGTCTACTAGAAAGTCTATCACGCCGATTCTTCCATCATACATAAATACATGGCCCGTTCCACACCCACTCTGGCCCCATTTTCCTGACCTCCTTTCTCCAGTTAACTTTCCGCTTCACTTCATTTCAGCTACTCACTGCATGAGTCACGTTCTGGAGCTGAAAACACCCAAAACTTCTCTACTTCTAAATCACAAATCTAACATCCCACTCTCTGATTGCAGCCCTCCATCTTTCCAGATTTCCTATTGAATTGCTTGCACTAGGATCATAATTCAAACACACCTGGGCGCTGACTCTGTTAACAGCTCTGGCTTCTCTGTGCTCATTAGCCTATTTCATCTTTACTTTCTTCTCTATCTAACTTAGAGTCTCCGATCCGTGGTCCCATCATTCCTCTTTTTAAGACTCCAGAGTTCCTCACACTTGTCTTTGGTCATTTTCGTCAGCGTAAACTTCAACCCTGGCTGTCCATATTTTCCATATCTGTTCACAGGTAGTTGAAGAACGGCTGGAGAAAATCTTGCTGTGGGGCAGATATTAACCACCACAAATTCATGATTGGGCAACTTCCATTGGACTTTCAACATTATCTGAAGTTCCATCAATGTTATTAACACTTTGATTAGTTTGTTTACCCATTATTTGCAATGATTCTTTCAAACCACTACTCTTCTTAAACTGTCAGTTCAATTCCACCATCTCTTTCTCTCTTAGATAAACTTGAGCTTACTTTACAAAGAAAATAAAAGCCATCAGAAGGAATGTTCTCAACCTCCTTCTTTCTTTCCTCCTCTTTCCCCCAGTCCTTATACATGTGATCAGGATCTCATCTTCTGCTGCTTTGGGAAAGTTAAGTTTCCAATAATCCGTACTCTCCTTTCGTATGTTCAATCTTTCCTTCTTTAATGGACCTCTGCATTCAAAACAGAAGCATGTTCAAGTCTCATCTGTTAACACTTTTATGGACCTAGTCCCATCCCACTTTTCTCTCCTGTACCCCTCCTTGCTGTCCTCCTCCCTTTACAGCCACCTTCTTGAAAGATTTGTTGTCTGCAATTATGCTATTTATCCCCACGCCCCACTCTTCATCAACATACTCAGAACTGGTTTCTGTTCTTTGGTGGAGATGACTTTTTATGGTGAGACCTCTGCCTCTGTAAAACCACTCTTCTGATCTTCCTTTTACCTCTTTATCTTTTCCTTTGCCTATCTATTAATATCTTCCTCCCACATTCTCTCCCAGATAATCTCATCCATCCTATGTCTTTACCACCAATATTCCAACTTAATATCATTATCCCATATCTCTCACCTAGGGGATAAACATGCAACTTCCTTAGCAACATACACACACCTGGAGATCCCCACAGTACCTCACATTTCACATTTCTAAACTGAACACATCATCTCTCCCACAATCTCCACCACCCAAGCCTGTTGGTGTTAATACTAGGATTTTCCCTCTCTTGTAGAGAATGCCATCACTACCCACCCATTTATACAAAGAAGCTCAAAACTAAGAACTCACCGTTGACACCTCCATCTCCTTTATCACCTACAGTCCAGTTTATAATGTATCCCCTAAGTCTAAACTATCGTCTCCCTCTTGAGCTATTGCTGTAGTATCTCATCATTTCTCTGTATCTATTTTTGCTCCTCTCTAATCTCTTCTCCAAGTTGCAGAAAATGTAGTCCTTTAAAAACACACATTTGTTGTTGTTACTTTCTGCTAAATGTTTTTTCCATAGATCTCGCTTGTTTTAAGGGAAAAGATCAAAATCATCTTTTAGGCCTATCAGGCCCTGTAATATCTGGCAACTCTTTAGTCTCTGCCTATGCCTGAATCTCTTCCTCTCTGTTTGTTCACTTGCTTCAGTTCCTCATGTGCACCCTGATGCCCAGGGCCTTCGCAAATATATTGCCTAATCCTTGGACAGTCTTCCTCATTCCTCATGTTAGCCTCCTTCACCAATAGCTCATTTCTATGGAAAATCTCCCAGAATATCCCTTTTATAGATATGAAGGCCTTCATCTTCTGGTATCAAAAATTTTCTTCTTTCATAAGCTTAAATTTATGGAAAATGGATGAAATTCAGAGATCGTGTCCATTGTCTATTGCTCTTAAGCAAGTTATAGCAAGACCTGTGATTCCCTTCCCCAGAGAAGAAAATGTAATAGCTGCAAAGCATTTTTTGCTTAGAGATTGTACTTACTTGCCTTTTTATATAAGTAGAAAAATGAAGGCAATTTCTTTCTTGGCGTTCTGGATGAGTTAAGAGAATAAAGATTGATAATCATCGAAGGCCAGTAATTTTAGCCCTTAGGGAAGGTAATAAAAAAGATCAAAACACCTGTCCCATCCTCTCTTTGTATAACAGCCCCCCAGCAATGCCCCAATGCAGGCATTTGCAGTGACATCCAGAATCACAAAGAAACTGGAAGAACCTCACCTTCAGACAGAAAGCTGAAAGTAGTTAAGGTAGCATCATTTTTATTGGAGAGGGTATAAAATGGATAATAAAACTCTTTGGGCTGGTCTCTCTCTTGGTGCCTTGATAATTTTATCACATTATACATATTGTTAAAAATCAAAATAAGGCCTCTATCCTAGAGATGGGAGTCATGCCTAATCTGGCAGGTCCTAAAAACACTTCTACTCACCCTTTGGAGCTTGTGTAAAATGTTGTAATTTTCCCAAGAAAACCTTTCCTGTGTCTGCAGGCTAGATCAAATCCTTCACGGTATGTTCCCATGGCACCCAGTGGTCTTATGTCATAGTAGTTTCCCACATTTAGTTAGAAGAATCATGAGATCGTTCGATGGATATCTGACTGCTGCATCAGAACGTAGACTCCGAGAGGGCGGGGCCGTGAGGCTCAGCACCGTACGGCTGGAGGTCTACACAGTGCTGACTTATGCTGGGGGACTGATAAGTATTGGTTGAATGAATAAATAAATGAGTGAGTGAATGAAAGAGAGAGTATCTGTCTGGTTAGTAGTCTTAGAAATATAGAAGCATAATCTGAAAATCCTATTCTAATTTCTTAATAATGGTTAATTTATACTTAAAATTTTTTTCCCCAGCTTTTGGAGAAAATCGAGGAGAAAACCCAAAGAGAGAAAATGGCATTAAAATGGAGACAATTTCTTTGACAACGGGGCTACAAAGCATCATTATTAAAAGTGCCTTTTCTCTTTGATTCTCTTTCTGTTTGTGAGACCTGTTAGAAGTGCTTATGGTGACAGCTTTAAACTGTGTGTGTGTGTGTGCGTGTGTGTGTGCATGTGTGTGTGTGTGCGTGTGTGTGTGTGTGATGCAGTCCCTCTCAGAGTCCATCTGTAATATGACCTGGGCTTGGTGGCTGCCACTCTGTGTCTTTTTTTCCCTCTTTTTGTGACACACGTTCCCTCCCCCATTCGCAGTGACTCACTCTGTCCCAGGTGCTGCCACGGTTTCGCAGCAGGGCCTGGTTATTGCCACTTGGCCTGATTTGTGCTCTCACCTTCCTTCTCCGGGCGTCCTTCTGTCTCCACTCTGCGCGACAGATGCCTGCTCAGCTGGCCACCCCTGAGAACGTGGCTGCCTGCGGCATGACAGCAGGACTTCCAGGGCTGAGGATCTTGGCCTTCCATCTGCTTTAGGGAAGAAAAGTGCAAATTTAAACCTGACCTTGAATTCCTAAGTGGCATTTCGGGAGTAAACACGACTAGGTGTTTTTTGCAGCACATTAGCTCGCTCACTCATGCCACCCAGCACCTGCGAACAGTGTATTTAATGGGTTTTTACATCATCCCGTCCCGCCTTGTGCCCTCACCCCGTAGATCCAGCACCCAGCACCGCACCTACCTGGTGGAAAATCCACCCTGGCTAGCTGTAAATTGTGCTTTACCGCCTGCTTCTGCCCATAATTCCTGGCTCCACTCCATTTTTAAAAAATCTCACTTTCAGCCCTTGAATTTGACACAACTCTCCTTTGTCCCAATGTATCCATTTAGCAGATCCAAACGGCAACACTGAGAAAGGAGCCATAAACAGAGGCCACAGAGCAGCATCTTAAGGAGTGAAACTGCAGTCTCGTCTGTAAAATCTCCACTCTCTGACAACGTCATCGTGCTGTCTATAGTTCTAGATCTTATCCGCCGGATCGTGTCTACAGTTGTAGATCTTCTCGGCTGGATCGTCCTTTCTCAAACACTAATAGAATTGCCAGGAGAAAAATGAGCACAGGAGACATCTGGAGACACTCAGGCACCGGAAGGTGAGAGACTGCCTGTTACACCTCCTCCTACACCATGTGTTCTAGACTGAAGGTTTAAAGTGTCTCTTACAGCAAACGCGTTAGTTAATCACAATTTCCCCTTCAAAGATTCGGCTTTAAAATAACTGAATATTTAATTAATTCTCCAGAGAGACCTAAAATATGTAGTCTTTGAACTGATTGAGTAAAAAATTTAGTTTTTCTATAGTTCTAACCTAATTGAACTGGAACTAAATGCCCCAAAATGGGTATGGTTACAAAATCCAAAGGATATTTGAAGGTTAGACTTAAATATGTTAATTACATCTATGGGACCATGGACTTCTAGACAGCATCCATGCTGTTTTCACAACTAAGTTATCCCTGAATTTAAAGAAGAGTGGACTAATCATAATCTGTAATTTTATAAAAAATACATAATTACACATTTGTAAATGGTAGCTCACAGTCAATTAAAAAAAAAAACCCAACTACTGGGTAGGTATTTTTAATGAATATGCTATGGTTTGAATGTCCCTTCAAAGCTCATGTTGAAACTTATCCCCAGTTGTGGCAGTATTGAAAGCTGGGGACTTTAAGTGATTGGGTCGTGGGGGCTTTTGCCTTCTTTTACTGTAGCCAGAAGTAACACTGAGTGGAGGGTTGCTATGATTCCATACATGTAGAACCTCCAAGGACATATGTTCCTCAGAAATAAATCTTTGGGTGTCCTTACCAGAAAAAGAACTCTGAGCAGCAAATGGGCTATGGAGGAGGAAATAAAATTTTAGCCATGGCCTATTGACCAAGTATAGGTATAATGACCATGAATTTCCTTCCTACCTGTATTTCCTTCTTTGCTGTCAAATGGACACATAATATCTTGGGCTATCTGACTTCTTACTCTGTGAATTCAGAGCCTGATCAATTTGGGTTAGACGGATACTTGCATGTTTGCTATTTTTCTCTTTCTTTCCTCTCCCTTTCCAACACTGCAGGGATAGAATTATTCATGTTGCAATTTGGTTCTCTGGTTAACAAATACCGAGATGAGAATGTTAGAGAACTTAGAGGAGTTGACAGTATTCAGGGAGTCTAGATTCGAGTTGGTGCAAGAACCGATGTCTTGTTTTCCTTTTGAGAGAGGGTTTGTGAATTTTTCACTATAGAAAGGTAGTTGTCTTTTGTTAGTTGGGAAATTTCTGGGAAGTTTGATTAGGGGAAGAAGAGTGTAGGCAAAGTTGGGGAGACAAAAGGGTGAACTGGAGTAAGGATTTGTCCTTGTTCTGGCTGCCCAATAGTCAGCCCTTTTTCTTGCGGGGAGCTTTGTGAGTCTCCGTGGAAGGCTGAGCCCTGCCTTCCCCTGAAGCTAAGGAAGAGACCGGCTCCTCCCTCCCCGTTTCCGCTGTCAGCTGTGCTACACGGGCACGTGGCCTAGGCTTGGCCGACCAGGTGCTCCCTGCAGGGAATTAGAATCTTCAGTGAGAGAAACAGATGCAGAGATCTTTCAGACTTCGCCTCACCATGCCGATGCACAGAGGGGTGGAGACTGTGTCCCGTGGCAGCAGGGTCCCGCAGTGTACAGCCCAACAGTGGTGGTGGCAGCAATTCGTGCAGTGACACTCTCCTGTGGCGTAAGCTTGCCCACGGCTCAGTGAGATTCACCTCCTCATTTCCCACCCGTTTTCTCACCTGGTTTCAGTGTCGATTTCCTGAGCTCTCTAGTATCCCTCCAATAAATTCCAGCGTAATTCTTGCAGCTGAGAACACTGACTGCTAAAGATATATATTAATATTATGATCCCGTTTCAGCTGAGAATTTGGGTTACTGAAAGGTTATATTCACGGGCCAAGAGTCCCACAGTAAATATTAGGGCTCAAATTTGAACCTAGGTCTGCTTGACGCCAGGCTTGTGCTCTGAGCTGCTACTCTGTTAAGTATTATTAGCTAAAAGCAGAAAATATTGCAAAGACTAGCTTACTATGGTTTTTAGAGAATTAGTTCTTAGTTTAAGGACACAAAGAATTCATGTGGTAGGTTGCCACGATTATTGAGGTTGCTGCTAGGAACAAGCAAGTCATGTTTTCGAGCAAAGGCCGCCTGTACCGCCACCGCCAACACAGAACGGCTGCAGAAGTTCGCTGCTGGTTAGAGGCCCGTCCTCGTTTTTCCGACGAGTCTAGACAGGGTGGTTCTCCTGCCACTTCCCTGCTTGCCAGTGACCTGCTCTTCTCCAAGGCTTCCTGCCTTCTTCCCTACTTCCTCTAAAACCAGCTTCCTGTGTTGACTCTTACCAGAGACTTTTCCTTCTCTGGGAAGAATTTGTATCTTGTTAGGTGGGAATTTTGCACCTCTCTTCAAAAAAATATAAACTTGCTTTTTTAGGAGGGAGTTTTCCAACCCAAAGGACTGGAAAAACGCTCACTCGGTTCATGGTGAAGCTTGACCTTTAAAAGCCTCCCAAGAAGACAACTCATGGTTTCCCCCGAGGACACGTTTCACTCTCTGGCAGCTTCTTCTCATCTTAATTTCACCTCCATGTACTCCTTTCAGCTCGGAGATGACTCTGACTGTTGTTTACTCTGCGGACGTTTTCCAATGACAGTCACGTCTCCTCTTGGTTGCAGCTCAGCAGCACTGGGCATTTCAGAATCTTTTAATCATTTCCTTTCGTATGTCAGTCCCTTTGCCCTCTCAGTCACATTTGTGCTCTTCTCTGAACTTCCTTCATTTTGAGCCCAGCTGGAAATATGATTAGCATACAGATTTCTCCTGCTTCTGGCAAGGATTTTTACAATTTGTTGAGAAAACGGGCTGTAACTTTTTTAGAAGACCCAAGATCTAAGTCACCAAACTCCACTAATGCTTTTCTATAAACCAATATCTTTCTTCAAAATTCCTTTCACACAAAGTTTGTTTCTGATAATGGGAAGTTAATCGCAAGGCTTTGGGACAACATTCGAGTGGGGCTGGTGTTCTGTTACCGTGTTGTACTTCCTTCAGGTGATGCTACTCATCTTAAAACTGATTGTAGAATGCCGTAAACGTATCTGCAGTGGCTTGTTGTATTTAATCACCATCACTCTCCTGTAATGGGTATCTCTCTAGCCACCATAGCTTCCGTGATCCTGAAACTCCACTCTCCTCCGGGATCGCATGTTAATTTTTGCAGCTGCCTTGTTATCGGCAGTGTTCTTTGTTTTGCTTTAATGCAGCCACCCAGGAGTGTTTATCAAGCACCGCAGAGTTTAACTGCCTGTAAAGATGAGGCCCAGGCTATTTACTTACTGGATTGGTTAAAATTGGCACCTGGGGTAATAGTCTTCCCTTTCCACTGGCTGGTGCGGCTGGCACACTTCCTGCGAGGTTGAAAAATATCAGCGAGCTGTCTGGTATGTCTCTTTTAAGAGAAATTTGAAAGCAATGAATGAAAAATGGAAGCCTGTTCAGTGTTGGTAGAGGAACTGTCTCCTAGTTAGTGAACGTTTGATAGTTAAGAGTGGGAGTGCGGCTTTCTGAAAAGCGGGTGCCTGGGTAGGCGGGATTTTATTCTTCGTTTGTGTGTGGTCGACAGGTGCCCAGGTCATCCCGCAGTCGGAACCGGAGTTGTCCTCAGTTCTCAGGACTGATGGCGACTGTCACCCCTTCGCATGCCACCAAGACAGCATACCAGAGTACAAAGGAGGGAAACTGACATTATTTTAAGTTCCTTCAAGTCTATTAAAAATGCGGACACTGCGGAGCTTTCGTCGCTATGAATAAATTGTGACACACCTAAGCACCTACCGCAACCCCCAGGTAGGCCCAGCCCAGAGCGGAGCCGCGGCCCATCCTGCGCCCCTGTCGGGATCCCGCGGGTGCAGCGGCCTCTTCCCCTAGCAGGCCGGGAGGGGACATTTAGGGAAAGGAAGGACAGAAGGCGTCTTCTGCTTCCAAGGAACTTGTATTCCTAGTTTCCTTCCTGTAGTGAAGATGATCGGATATTTTTATTTTATAAAAGTTAAAGAGTTCAAAAGTACTCAATATTTTCTTGCCTTTTCTTATCTTATTCTGTCAGTAATCTTCAGTCACCTATTAAAAACCATAGTGAAGAAGAGTAAGGTTACTGTGAAGAATGGCTTTCCCTTAAACATTACATCTGGCTGTGGTTTTGTAATCTGGGAAGCAGATTTTCAGTCCACTGGCAAAATATTTACAGAGTGTGTAAATATTAATACATATGGCTAGTTATCTGTGAACTTGATTACGTAAACAGCTTCAGAGGAGAACGCTTTGCCAGGAAGCTTTGTTGCTTTTTGTGATCTTGTACGATTAGTGCCTAGCATTCAGTCACTCAATAAATGTAGGATGATGGATGAATCAATCAATAGCTTATAGAATTAATAGATTGCCAGCATCTCATTTTTTATGGTGTGTAGATAGCATTACTTTTTAAAAAAAAATTTACTTTTAATTATTATAGGTACACAATAGTTGTATATATTTATAGGATGCGTGTGATGTTTTGATACAGGCATACAATGTGTACTGATAAAATCAAGGTAATTGGGATGTCCATCACCTCAGGCATTTATCGTTTCTTTGTGTCAGGAATGTTCCATTTCCACTCCTTTATTAATAGTTATTTTAAAGTATACCATAATTTATTGTTGACTATTGTCACTTTGTTGTGCTATCAAATACTGTTTATTCTATCTGTCTAACTATATATTTGCACCCATTAACCATCCCAACTTTATCCCTCCCACTACTCTCTCCTGCCTCTATCATTCTACTCTCTGTTTCTGTTAGATCAATTGTTTTAATATTTAACTCCCACATATGAGAGAGAACATATGAAATCTGTCTTTCTGTGCTTGTCTTATTTTACTTAACATAATGTCCCCCAGTTCCATCCATGTTGTTACAAATAACAGGATTTCATTCTTTTTACGGCTGAATAATATTCCATTGTGTATGTGTCCCACAATTTCTTTATCCGTGCATCCCTTGATGGACACTTGATTCCAATTCTTGTATTGTGAATAGTAGTGCCATAAAACAGGAGTGTAGATATATTTTTGATATACTGATTTCCTTTCTTTTGGATATATACCTAGCAGTGGAATTGCTGAGTCATATGGTGGTTCTAGTTTTAGTTTTTGTAGGAACCTCATACTGTTCCCCACAGAGTTTGCACTAATTTACTTTCTCACCAACAGTGTATGAGGGTTTGTTTTCTCCACATCCTCACCAGCATTCGTTATTGCCTGTCTTTTTGATAAAAGCCATTTTAAGTGCAGTGAGATGATATCTCATTGTAGCTTTGATTTGTATTTCTCTGATGACTAATGATGTTCAGCATTTTTTCATATACCTATGGATCATCTGTATGTCTTATTTTGAGAAGTGTCTATTCAGATCCCTTGCCCATTTTTTAATTGGATAATTTGTTGTTTTTCTCTATTGAGTTGTTGGAGCTCTTTATATATTCTAGTTATTAATGCCTTGTCAGATAGGTAGTTTACAAATATTTTCTGCCGTTCTGTGGGTTGTCTCTTCACTTTGTTGATGGTTGTCTTTGCTGTACAGAAGCTTTTTAGCTTGATGTGGTCCCATTTGTCCAATTTTGCTTTGGGTGCCTGTGCTTTGGGATATTACTCAAGAAATCCTTGCCCAGACCAATGTTCTGAGCATTTCCCCAATGTTTTCTTTTAGTAGTTTCATAGTTTCAGGTCTTAGATTTAAATCCTTAATCCACTTTGATTTGAATTTTGTATATGGTGAGAGATAAAGATATAGTTTCATTCTTCTGCATGTGGATATCCAGTTTTCCCAGCACCATTTATTGAAGAGACTGTCCTTTTTCCACTGTATGTTCTTGGCACCTTTGTCAAAGATAAGTTCACTATAGGTGTGTGGATTTATTTCTGGGTTCTCTATTCTGTTCCGTTGGTCTATGTGTCTCTTTTTATGTCAGTACCATGCTGTTTTGGTTACTGAAGCTTTGTAGTATAATTTGAAGTTAGGTCATGTGATTCCTCCAGTTTTGTTCCTTCTGCTCAGGATGGCTTTGGCTATTCTGGGTCTTTTGTGGTTCCATGGAAATTTTAGGATTATTTTTTCTATTTCTGTGAAGAACAGCATCGATATTTTCACCAATGACAATGATGGGTAGGTAGTGGTACTGTGTTCAGTCTGAGATTGCCAGTGATTACTCTTATCCTGGCCCTCAAAATGAAGAAAATGTGTTCCATGTTCTCCAGTTTAAATTCTTATAGCTTAACATATACACCATCTTTGACTGTATTATTGTCATAAAATCACAGAATTTTCCATTTGTAAGGGATATTAAAGTGCAGTACAATTTAGGAATGAATATTGTAAATTACAGAAATTAGGCCATTTACCCATGCTTATATAGCTAATTAAAGAAAAGCTTAACTTCTATAAAATTAGAGTTGGTGACCTTAGGAATTAGAAACAAAAACAAAGGACAGCTTTGCTAGATGTATGGTAAGGCTCGCTCCTCTTGTGGTGATTTAGAATAAACACCGTGGGTCAAATGCAATGTGCCTTGAAGAAGTTTGAGAATATTAATTCCCATCAGGTCAAAACAGTCACTATTTGGAAAGTAATTACAACCACCATTGCTTTTGCTTATTTTCCATTTTTGTGATTCAGCAGTATAAGCAAAATGAAGTGCAGTTTATAGGTCAAGAACAGTCAGGAAGCCTTCTTCAGTTACTTCTGAAGCCTTTACGACTGTGTTGTGGCCCCGTGTTTGCCTTAGACTTGCCTCCTTTCGCAGTTTCACGCATTTCTTGTTGCTTAATTAGTTTTAGAAATCAGTGTCACTACCCTGGAAGGCTTTCGAATCACAGATCTCTGCTTACAAGTGGAAAAATGTGAGTACACTGGATAAACACACTGAAGTGATTTCCACTGTTTCTCCTTCCCCCTAAGCTCTGGTCCCCCACGGCTCATTCCATTAACAGTGAAGTGTCCTGAAACTGTGACACAGTGGGGCCCTCTGCCTTGGCTTGCCTGCGGTCTAAGCCATTAAGATGAGTATCTGCCTCCGCAACGTGTCTGTACTTGCCACGTCCGTCAATGAATGGAAACTCCATATGTAATTTGTGTTCTTCTCAGCTTGTTTGGGTCTTTTTTCCCTTTCTCAGATTCTCTTTCGTAACTCTTCATAATCTCTAGTGAATAGTATGACTATATACATTTAGATTGGGGTAAAAACGTCAATATGAGTTGGGAAAGAGGAGGGTAGTTTTTATATGTGTTTCTGCTGATAGGGGAACTATATGAGAGTTCAAGTAACTCTGAGTCATGAGACATTCAGTACAGACAAGATTTGTGCTCCCTTATGGAGATTTTTTTTTCTCCTGTCTGCTGCCTGGTGGGGTATATGCATATTTTGCTCGTGCCTCCATATTTTTCTTGGGCCAGCAATCATGAAACAATGCACCTCATCAATCAAAATACCCAGTGAAGGCATAAGCACTTCTTATGCTTTAAAGTGTGGATTTTCCTGTATTGTATGTTACTTTCTCCCTCTCGCATTCTGTTGCTCTCCTATTGTCTCCATCTCTTTTTCTCTCTCTCTGCTTTTCATTTTCAAGGCTGAATTATAGGCAATACTGAAAATAGTTTAGGGAAGTGGGCATTATTCCTGCCATCCATCCATTCACCCAAAAATTTTAAGCATCTAATAGACACATATTTTAGGTTAACTGATTTCTATCTTTACAGGTCCATTGCTGCGGTAGCATTTAAGAGCCTTATATTTTATTTTTTTTGTTGTTTGCTTGTTTTTGTTTCAGTTTGGTTGTTTTGTTTGGTTATATACCAGATGATTCATCGTCTCCTTACTTGGCTGGAGATGTAATATAGCTTGTCAGGAACAAACTCTGTAGAAAATAGCTTCATTTCATAGCAGCCTTTTTCCAATTTCATTTGTGTCAAGATGCAGTAAAATTGCACAAACACAGCTCATCCCACATTCTGGAGATGGAGCACATTTATCAGGTAGGTCTATCAAGCATTATTACCATCCTTTGATGGAGGAATTACCCCTGGTGCATTACAAAGCCAAGGAAGTAAATTAGCAATAAAAAGCTAATATCTTCTTTAATGTTTTGTTTTATTGCTAAATTTCCTGACAGCTGCCTCCTTCCAAAATCCTCATTCATCAAGTGAAACACAATTTTATTGGCAGTATACATAAAACAAATTATGAAATAACAGTCTTAATATTGTGGAAGGTATTTAATAATTCAATTGTTTTATAAGTTCTACATTCATTTTTCTTTACTTTTTAATTAAGTATATATAATTGCATATCAAAAATAGTAGAAAACATCTTTATAAGTTTTTTATTTGTATACCCTCAATTAAGCTGGTTAACATGATATTATTTTGATATCCTAGTTTGATGAGTGACGGTTGTAGGGATATTGTCAAGCAGTGAATGGCCTAGATACTATAATCTGGCCATAATAGCACATGAACAATTTTACTTTAGATAAAGCTTCGTGATCAAACTTAAAAATAGCAAAAGAGAACCACACAGTCTACATGATTTCAAAGGACTTCGCAATAAGAAAATCCAAGTACACAAACCCAAATCCACTTTGTGCACCCCGACATGTTGCCTATGTGGATTCTATTTTAATATTTCATCTATGAATCTTTTGTTTAATGTCTCTAAGAAGAGGATAAAACCAGTCCTGATTTTCGTCTGTGTTTCCTCCATATATTAATAACACCTCATTTCACTCTCAAAACTTATCTAGCTTGCAAGGTAAATGTATGGTCACCCTCAGAATCACTTTGCTAGATTGTAAGCCACTGGAGGACAGGGTTTCATTAAACACTAACCTCTTTCATTTACATTTTGTGTTGCAAGTTACAAAGCAGTTTCATGTTCATTATCATATTTCTTCATTACCACAATTCTGAGAGGAAGGCTTAGAGCAGTTAAATGTTTGTCCAATTTCAAATGGAAGAGAAGGGCTGTAGCAGTTGTTTTCTGGCAACTAAGCAGGCATTTTTTCCTAGCTGCTAATGTGATACTTTTTGGTGTAATGCAAAGCCTCACTCTTGTTGGTACTCAATAAACATCTACTGAATTAAATTTAGAGAGACTATTGCATCCTCAGAGCAAAAGCCCCAGCTGCTGACATTGCCTGCAACAGTTTATCCTAGTTTGGGAGAAGGGACACACCAAGTGTGATATGAGGGAAGATGGAGGATTTTATCCTTCTAACATTTCTCTTCACCCCAGCGAGGAAGATCCTCTGACTTTCTTGGGTCGCCAAAGGGATTTCACTCACCTGATGTTTTAACCTCCTTGGAGGAAGTTTACTGAGGGTTGATAGAAATAGGGAAGAATTTTTTTTTAAATGAAAAGAAAACAATAATTTCTCAAACAGCTTTGCCTCTCGGCCAGCGGCTCAGCTCTGGTAGCACACAGTGCAAAGTGTGCTGCTGTGCTCTGTGGCTGACATATTCATCATCATCTCTAACAGCTGCCACCAAAGTTGCAGCTCACTTCTTCCCGTGGCCTTCCTCCCTGGCCATTTTAAACCGTCACCGCCTCGACCCCACGGGCGGTTTTCTGGCAGCCCATTGATGTCTGAGCAATGTAGAAACAGGGTCATTAGTGCTCCTCCAGTTAAGTCCTTCCTGTCGTTCACAATGAAAGAACCTCAACTCCGTGTCCTTTCTCAAGCAGGGGCATTTATTATCCAGATGAATTGCCCCAGAGATTGATTTATTTTAAACATTTCGGTGACTGACTCTGCATAGTTATTTCATACTTGTTTGAGCTCCTATTCTTTATAAATCCTGTCTTCCGACTGAAAGCGGTTCGGGAGGGTGTGTGCCTGACCCTCCCCGTTTGCTGCTGGGGAGACGTGAATGAAAGGTGGCTCCTTGCTCCCAGGGCAGCTTTGCTTTTGTGAGATGATTTCTTTGACATCTCAGTTATTTGGACTCTTCCTGGCTGCTTCCTCTAGGACATTAAAAAAATTGTCTTAAGCAGCAAAGGATGGCTGTTGCCTTCTTTCTTTCTCTCCCCCAACCACACCCCTGGACACTTCCCTGCCTCCTTTAATCCCCCCTTTATGAGGATGAAGAGGGTTGGATGGGACCTCCATGTTTTTGGTTCTTCAATCTTTAATAAGAATTCAGAGTCCTGATCATAGAAGTTTATCCTTTTGATTCAAGACGCACTGTCTCTAGATTTTGACCCTAAAAGGATTTGTTTTCCATCTGCTGCATTTTTTTTTCACCATTAAAATCTGAACATGTGGCTTGGATTATTGACACATAACCACGCTATAAATGCCATAACAAATAATTTGCTGGGTGATAGAGATTTGAATAGCAAACATCAGTAAAGTGAAGTGCCTTTTTCCATACGTTCTCTTTCATGCATCCTTAGTATACCCAAAAAGCAGAAAAAAATTGAAAAAAAACAACGTAGAGGATTTACTCTGAGTGCTGTCAGAGGCTGAAGCTTAAACTAAAAAGAAAAAGAAGGAAAAAAAAGTTTTCAATTAACCTTTATTTTTAAAGACAGAGGATGAAGTAGAAATAACCTTTAAAAAAGATCTGAGTATTTATTTTCAAGGAAGAGAAGGGTACAAGTCTGAAAGAACCACAGTTCCAGCACAGCAGAAGTTCTAAGCTTTTCTCTACTTTCTGCAACTATTTCTGATGAAGTTACTGAACTGAGTTGAACACGGTGAGATATTGTTACACTTAGAAGACTTTTCATTAATCTTGCAGCATTTGTCAAAGATGGGAGCAGCCTTAGCTCAGTCCTATTGATATCTACACAGTGTATTTGAAATGAGCTTGGCCAGGCATTTGCCACCAGAAATTAACGTTTCTTTTCCCGAGACAGAACTTGAAAAAAAGTATGGTTTATGGCAGAAGGACTGATATACCGAAAAGAAGTTGTTAAGTATAATAAATTAAGTATGCTATGCTTTTTTTTAATTTTCAATACTATGCCATAATAGTATGATTCACTAACAGTTCTAAGGAAGGGACAATGATAATTAAATTATTAATGTGATGCTCACTGCCAGGCACTTAAGGTGAGGGGCTTGACCTATTTATTATGCTTTAATTGAGAAATTTAAGTGATTAAAAACATATTTACTATGATATCATAATATTGCCTGTACTTGGTCTTCCACTTCTGTGATCTTGCTTTAAAAAGTTTTATGGGAGGAACTTTCCTCTGACTATAAATATTTATTGGGTAGAGCTATGCTTGTTTGAATTTTGAGTGGGTTGGGGTTTTGTCATTTCCAATAGATGCCCTGTAAATATAATAAATGGCTTCTAAACACATTCAACATTAATGAAATTATCTTTAGATAATTGGATATCTTTAGATAAAAAGATATATTTTAAATGGTGAAACTATTGGTCTAAGCTGGTGGCTTTCAAAGAGTGGACCCCAGATGGTTGGATCAGCATCGCCTAGGAACTTGCTGGAAATGTAATTCTGGGGCCCCATTTCAATCACTCTGGGCGGGTGGCCCAGCAATCTTTGTTTTAACAATTCCCCCAGGTGCTTAAATGGTAAGGTTTAATAACCACTGACATAATAAAAGCTAGAGGATTTTTGAAATAAAATGTTCTTGGACATGTTTCTCTCAATGTAGATTTAGCTTTGGATCTCAACTGACTGTTCTTCCAGACACCTGCCGTCTCTGTATGAGACCAAGGCAGCCATGTCAGAAAATTAACTTAGATTTGCAAGTGGTAGGAAATTAAGAATTGGGGAACAAAGCAACTCATTCTCTCTTTGATTGTAGAGTTATCTGTATCTCGTGGTCTTATGTAGAAATTATGATTTAGTAGATTTGGGGTAAGACCTAGTGCTATAGTCTGTTTGTGTTTCCTCTCCCCTAAATTCATATGTTGAAATCCTAACGCCCAAGCTAAGGTATTAGGAGGTAGTGGGCCCTTTGGGAAGTGATTGGGTCATGAGGGAATTGGGATTAGTTACTTTATAAAAGAGGCCCTCAAGGGCTCCCCTGACCCTGTGGCCATGGTGAAGACACATTGAGAAGTTGCTGTGTATAAACCAGAATGGGGCCCTTGCCAGACACCAACTCTCTGCTCCTTCATCTTGGACTTCTGAGCCTCCAGCATTGTGAGAAACATATTTCTATTGTCTGTCAGCTACCCAGTTTGTGGCATTTCGTTATAGTATCCTGAACAGACTAAGACATGTTGTCATCTGTATGTCCCCCAGAAGAACTCACATAGAGAGAACTCACATCAGTGCGTATGAGTCTCAGGTGGCTAAGAGATGTACCTGACAGAACTTTTCAGAAATAAGAATATTGAAAGAAGTTCAGTTTGAAGCCTAACTGCAAAGTATGTGAAAATTCTTTGCTTAGCGGTGATTTTTTTCCTCCTGAGGACTGAACCCATTTATAATCACAAACTACGCAGTATTTGCTTTAGAATTTATCATCCAGCGCTACGCAAATAGCTTTAGTTGATCACTCCTTTTCTTAAAAGTACCCTGGAAATCTCATTAACAGGGACTAATCCCGGATTCAGTTTGGTGCTCTTACTTTAATAAGCTTGTGGGGAAATCATGCTATTTGGAAGTAGCTCAACACACCTCATATTTGGTTTTGCTGGGGATGAGTCACCCTATGCAGTGAAGTATGAATTGTCACGGAGAAAGGAGGGGCCTAAGTCCCAAAGCCCTGAATTCTATCTAGTCCTGGCTCCGCTGTTAACTTGCTATATGACCTTGACCTTGCAAGCCGCTTGATTTTAAATGCTTCTAATTTTTTCATAAGGACAATACTATTATCTACTACAGAGGCAGTTATAAGGATGAAATGAGATAATAAATATAAAATTGCATTGAAAAACAAAAGCAATAATGCACATAAAATGTATATATCTCTATATATACCCCTTACCATAATATTAAGAATTAATAATGTGGCTCATTGTCAATTTGGGGATCTACTGTTTTTAGCTTGGAAAAGTATAAAATCACTCAGTTGACTTCAAATAAATCTTTTAAATTATGGAAAAAAACCCATTTAAATTAGAGTTGTCTTAATTCAGCAAATAGATTTAGGAGGATATAGGAGCTCTCGATTAAAAAGCTTCTATTAAGCAACTTGCCGAACCGCGTGAACGCAATGGGCAGGCTTCAGCAGGCCGGTTTTCTCTGGTCCTGTGTGATGGGAAGGGGTAAGTCTAACTGATTTCTTGGAGACTAGGGGCATCAATAAGCAAAAGACATTTTAGCTTCCCCAGAGGAATCGTAAACAGCCAGATGGATTATAAACAGGGCAACAGTATAATTCACCATCCAAACTAGGACACTTGTAAGAGTAAAAGGGGGCACGGTTCACGACCACACGGGACAACACAGAGCGTGCAGCAGGGCGGGTGAACCGTGCTGCTCAGCTGGAACAGCCCCTCAAGGTGAGTAACGTCGGAATAAACCGCCGACAAGACTCTGAAACGCAACCAGCCTTCCGCCCGAGGCAGGCGGGGTCTCTGCGGGAGGAGCAGCGGTGGAGACGGGACTGCAGCGGCTGGGAAGCCGCTGTGCAGCCAGCCAAGGGGGCAGCGCCAGGCAGGAGGCCCGCAAGAGAGGCTTCCAGGCTTCTCTGAAGCGGGGAATCAAACGTGCCCGAGCCGCTGTCTGCGAGAGGCTGCAGGACCAGACACGCCAGTCTGCGTGTCAAGCGTGGAGATGAGTGGCCGCAAATAAAGGCTTCAGGCCAGTGGCGAGTCTCCCAAATACAGTCGCAAACAGCTCCCAGTTCTGCAAGCAGAGGCTGCAGACATAAGTCAAAGAGCAATCTTCCAGTGTCAGCCGTGTGTGGAAGGACTGGCCAGTTGTCACGCCTGGTGTCCTCAGCCGGTTTCACACCGGGAGAGTAATTACAGCTAGTGGTGTCATCTGAGAGTGATGGTGGCCAGGGGAGAACTTGCTGGTGAGGTGAGCGGAGAGGAATGTGTGCACCCCGTATCTAGAGATACGATTTACCTCTCGCCACTTATATGCACTCCCAGAATCGTTGGAACTCACTTAAAAATATTTTCCCTTTGAGGCACTCCTTCTCATGATTTATGCAAAATGCCCTGTTTCCAGCAAATCTGTAGCACCTGTTTTTGGAAGTGTGTCATTGCCTTATTATAATATATTCCTGCCAGGGGAAGAGGCCTAAAGAGATTTTACTAAATGGGTCTTTAGGGATAAATCGATGTTTACAATGTCACATTATTAGATAGTTCTAAATTCTGAAAAAATATAACCTAGTACTCCCCCGCTCCCAGGGGAGGATCAGGGGAACTTGCTACCCCTGGGAAAGATTTTGCAACGAGACAGGAGGTCATGGTCAGAGCTGTTACGGCCTTATCATCACCTCTCTGCTGAGTCCTCAGGTGTGTGAAGTCCTGGCCAGGAGTGTCACACAGGAGGGCAGGTGCGGCCCTCCCTGACCCCTAAACAGCTGGCTTTGTAATCAAAGTGTCATTGGCTCCTTGATGGGTCTGCCATAAACTTTATAGTGACAATCTTTCCAAGAAAATGTTCCTTTTTGCTGTTTCCTTATAGAGATAGTTATAAAGAGATTGAAATAGAAGTTTTTCATGTGAGAGCAAACTAGATATTTACTTTTTATTTGCCTGCTATCTTCTTTTAAAACATCTAATTGCCCTAAAAGGAAACCGTGTCAAGTGTTGGCCTCGGTTTCGAGTTTTGCAGGAAACATGAAAAGAATGGGCCCCACACCCCTCTCACTACCTGTAGCTCCATGTGCATTACGTGTTATTCACTTACAGTGTAAAGTTCTGCGTTATCAATTCATAAAATAATTCTAGAACTTGTGTTACTCACTGAGGCTTCTGATATAGTGAATATATTTTAAGACAGACATGTGATGATATTAATATTTTTAAATGGCAGTAGACATAGAAGCCAGTTATTGCCAGGGTATTGATCCGGCCTTGGGAAAAGTGTAAATCCTGCATGTAGTTCACAATTGTTTGATAGAACAGTTTCTTCTCTGTGCTATATTCTTTCTCTGTATAAAAAGAATTTTAAAAATTAGGTTTATTCTAACTTGTGGCAAAACCATTTCTTATTATGAAGAAGCAGCAATTTCTGAGGCTATATTAACTTTGTGATTTTTCCTCGCATTCTGATAAAAGGGTAGGTCAGTCCTCTACTGTCCAATTCTCAAATCCTGCTATTTCCAGGAAAAAGGATCTTTCTGAGTACTGTTCAGTCTCCTTTGGCATTTAAAAATACAAACATATTAATACATAGTTTGATCCCGTTCAGGACGATGGTGGTGGGACTTCAAGTAAGCAGAGGCTCAACCCTCAGAGGTGCAGGAAACGCCTCCTTAAAGGCACTATTGGCAGCGTTCCGCCCTTTGGCTTAGCGGGAGCTTCTCTAGGCTTCATTTTATCCTATTAATTCCCATTTGCACACATTTAATGATTGCTTGACAGTTTGAAGTTTTAATTTTGGCTTTAATGTCGCCATCTTCCCTTAATTTTTTTTAAATTTTAATTTCTTATATTACACTCTTTTACTCGGAGATCAGGAGGCCAATCTAGGCTGATCCCTGTGCGTCACACTACACTGATGCAGCGTATTCAGGCCTTCTCCAAGGATGATGCCAGTCTGCTACGGCCAGCTCCCCAGGATTATGGCATCCTAAGAGGTCACTGCAAATCTGGGCTTTCCAGGGTACAGAACCCAGGGTTGTCTCTTAGGTAGCATTGTAAATAGCAGTCAACTGTTTAATGACATAGTGTGAATTTTTATAGGCTCATCTAGTTCTACAACCAGATTGCTCTCTGAACACTTGAGATAAATCTTCACCCACTCTCTGGAGTTGTTTAACACACAGGTTAATTTCTCACTATTGATTTTCTCCACTATGCATCTCAAATGCTTCATGATCTCTTGACCTATGTGAAACATCTCTGTGACAGTTGTTTTTTTTTTTTTAAAAGCTCTTCAAAAGAATGCTTGAAAAATCAGTAAAGATAATGAAATAACTCTTCCCCAGCTATTAGCAGTGTAGTTTAACTGGACGTTTTGATTAGGTTTCAAGGAGAGAACAAAATCATGAACATTTACAAGAAGAGGTTTCATATACTGTATTAAAGTTTCCAAACATGAATTCTACTTTTGCGGGCAGTCCCAGGGAGGCATAGCATTTTCATTTAGTGACTGAAATTTTCAAGTTAAATCAGAGTCATATCCAGAACCCGCTTGAGTAACAGAGAGAGGCAACACAGCACAGGAGAAAAAAACGCAGGACCAGGTGTCAGGGGACACATTGGCCCTGCCAGGAATTGGCCTCTCTGGGCTTTTATTTATCTGAAAAAACAAAGAGACTGGATCCTGGGAGTCCTCCCAGGTCTAAGATTCAATGCTCTATGTCCAAGATGTTATATAAATTTTTATTAACAGGAAAACCAAGTTAAAAGAAAAACAACAAAAGCAAAGTAAAAATATTTTTCTACCTGAAAGACCTCGAGAAATATATAATGAACACAACCCTTCCTTCTAAAGACCCATCTTGATACCTGTATATTCTTCCTCCAACCCATAATTCTTGAAAAGTAAAAAACTGTACTAAGGATTAAATGTTCCATTTAGTTTCTGAATCATTCCTGTCTTCACTCTTGACATATTGTCCCACTAACAGAAAATGGTGGCAAAAGCTCTTTATTAGTGGTAATTCCTTTTATGAGCTTCCAAATAAAATGACATCATTAATATCAATAATACAAAAGAACAAAAATAAAAAACAAAAACCAAAACTCAAACAAACAGATAAATAAATATAACCACTTCTAAGTTCCCAGCGCTGACCGAGCAGAGTTGAAGTGAACCAAGCCATTTTCTCACGTCACTTGGAGTGTCGATTTATTTGGGTTTAAGAATCTCCTAAACAAATTACATCAACCTCACTCCATTTCCTTCTTTAATAAAAATTATGACTGGACAAACATCAGACTTTTAAAATTCTAAAAATAATAGAAAAGTAAAAATTGATTTCCTAGGGAAATCTCTCTCCTAAATCTTAGATGGTTTTGCTGCTTCTGTGAAATCTTTCTTTGGAGTCACTTGGTAGCATAGTTTTTTGTTTTTGTTTCTAACTGGATTCATAGAAGGGCACTGCATTAGAAATTCAGTTGATTTATGGAGCATAGAGGTTCATGAATGGTAGGTAACCTTTGCTCTAAAAGGAAAATGGCAAATGTCAATGAAAGAATGGGAACACTGGAAGTCCATTTCATTATGTAATTTAAGTCTTAACATTAGATATTGCACCTTCATTTAAAAAGAAAACAAAGGAAAACGAAAAGGTATGAGAACTCTGAAATCATCTGCAGCACTTTTAAGGGTTAAACCTGCTTAACCCACCCTCAGTCAGAGAACGGCAGTGCAGCTCACCCCTCAGTCGTGGCTGGTGCTAAACCTGTGATGTCCTCAGCTTGTCGGAGCAGTCATGCGCTCTGTCTCCACCCCCCTCCCCACCCGATTAGTAGGATCCATTCATAGCTACTCACTACTGCAGGATTTGACCTGAGAAATGCTAGGATTTATTAACTCAGCAGTTGTTTTGAAAAGTCCCTAAATAATCTTTGCCCTTGGCCAGCAAGGGAACTGCTAGTCTCGAGTTCTCAGAAGCAGCTGGTGAGGTTCTCAGCCAAGTTCTTCAGATGCAGGAAGTTCTTCAAGACAACCTACTTTGACACGGCATTTACAATTCTTTAAACCAGCCTTCCTGGATCTAGGAAATGTTATTCCTGACTCCTTCGACCCAGATACTGGCTAAAATTTAGTTTAGAATCTGTAGGTAATCACTCTTTCTTTCTTCCTTCTTTCTTTCTAGGAGCTGGCATGGTGATTAAATTTTTCTAAAACAGTCATATTAATGTGTTCAAAAACCCACTGCTGAGTCTCAGATAGAGGGTCACATCTGGCCATGAAAATCTTCTTCTCTGCGGGGTTGCAATCCATGCAGCTGTTGCTCACGGGATGAAATAATGTTCTGTCCTGGAGGAATCAGAAAGAAAAGAAAAGACTGATGTAATACATGGTGAATGATTAGAACCCAAAATACACAGCAGTGAAATATTTCTGTGTATATTTCAGTATATGCCCATTGTATAAATAGACCCACTCCCAAGTCAAACAGTAGCAGGTAGCCTTGCCAACGGGAAACACGATTTTCTAGGAGCCACTGGCATGACGTGGGGCCTCTCAGCAGGTTCAACCAGAGACAAAAATTCGTTCATTCATTCAATCACTCATTCATTTTTTTAGAAAAGGAATCCATTCATGTCCTGCTCTGTGGTGAGCCTTTTGCACTATGCGTGGATTTTGAAGACAGTAAGTATATGGGGTTGCTTGTCCAGTGGCTAATAATGTAGCTATTCGAGGAGAAACGTGGACACAAAACACTACGAGTCCACAGTGAACAATACCCACACAGACACACGACTAGAAAGGTCATAATTTCCTCACATTGAGCCTCAAATGGGAAAGGGAAATACAGAAGAAATTGGAAGGAAAAGTACTGGGTGCTCAGCTGCCCTCTTCAGAAGAAGACTGTGGGGATGGGGACAAGTGACACATAGGCAATAGCTGAAGGTACAAACTCAAATTTGCTGGTTGTGCAGCGTCAGTCTCTTTTCAGCCCCTTTCTTGCTGTCACAGGTGTTCCAGGGGTGCAGTTCTCATTGCTTTCTGCACAATGGAGGCGGCAACGTTCATTTAAAAGAATAGCCCCAGCTGCATGATTAGATCACAGCTCAGTGAATGGAAGGTGCGACCGACCGGGGCACAGAGTTTGAGCAGTGAGCAAGTTCGGTATCTGGACAGGCCCCATCAACACACACCCCTTTTTATTGTGCAAGTGGGGAAAGGGAGGTAATGGTCTAGAAAAAGATCTTCCCTTAACTAGTAATACATTTTCTCTCGTGTGTTATGTATGCTTTAAAAAAGTGCCAGTAACATGAGAAAATATCCCCAAATCACTGCTTAAATCTTAGGATCAAGTAATGTTTTATTATTTAGCTTAGGAAATGTTTAGAGGTTCTGGTTCTCTTTCTAACTGAGAAATACCATACTTGCAATGCTTTTAGAATTAAGAGTTTCTCAGGCATGCTTTGCAAACATTTCTGGGTTGCTCCCGGATTGTAAGACTCCATCAACCAATATTTAATGTTCTTTTAGGATCCGGATGTTTGCACAGGTAAGCACTGCACCAAGGAAGAAAAAATAAGGAAGGAGGAAGGCAACCTGCAGGCAGTTTAGTTTGCCTGTTTCTATTTTCAGTGTAAACAATGAGCTATGCTAAGACAAAGGGTCCCTATTCTCTTTTGCTCTCTTTAAAGGCGAAGTGTCCTCAGCTCACCGTGGATTTTCCTTTCCTTGCACACAGAGGGCTCCCGAGGTCTGCTTACCGCTTTCTTCCCCCAGCTGCTTCATTGACTCCACTCGTGTCTGACCCGGGGGGGGGGGGGGGTGGGCTCTGAGAAACTCTGTCCTACTCTGGGTGGAGGACGCAGGTTCCCGGAGGAAGGAGACTGTGCCCACAGCTCACTGCATGTGTGCCCTTCTTCCTTGGGGTCCTGCATGCTCGCTGTCACGGGTCCCTTCTCACCGCCGCGGGGCTCCCAAGGCAGCAGCCTCCTTGGCGTCCGCCCCCTTCCTTCCAGCATCTCCCACACGCAGCCCCCACCCCCCAACCACCAGTTATGCTACACGGACCTAATATATTTAGGTCGGTTTTTCAAAGAGCATTCTTCTTCTTCTTCTTTTTTAATTTGTATACATTTAAGGGGTACAGTGCAGTTTTGTTACACGGACACATTGTGTAGCAGTGAAGTCTGGGATTTTAGGTAACCTGATGGTTACCCCAGATAGTTGTCCCCATTAAGCAATTTCTTATCCCTCACCCCCATCCCACCCTCCCACTCTTCTGAGTCTCCAGAGACGATTATTCCACACTCTACGTCCCTGTGTACATGATGTTTAGCTCCTACTTGTAAGTGAGAACATGTGGGGTTTGACTTTCTGTGTCTGAGTTGTTTCACTTAGGACAGTCAGTGGTCTTCAGGTTCATCCGTGTTGCTGCAGAAGACACGGTTTTATTCTTTTTTATGGCCGAGTAGTATTCCACTATATATCTCTCTATATCTACATATATATCACATTTTCTTTATCTGCTTATCACTGATGGACACTTAGATTGATTCCATGTCTTTACTACTGTGAATAGTAAACATATGCAATAAACATGAGTGCAGGTATCGTTTTTATATAAGAATTTCTTTTCCCTTGAGTAGATAACCAGTACTGGGATTGTTGGATCCAACAGCAGTTCAAAGAGCATTCTTATATCCATGAGAGCTGTTGTGTTCATGAAAATCCTTGGTGACCTGCTAAATTCTACCATCCAAGTACTAACCAAGCCCGACCCTGCTTAGCTTCCAAGATCAGACGAGATCAGGCACGTTCAGGGTGGTATGGTACAGACATAGACATGACCTGCTAAACTCTAATTCGCTGTGTTTCATGTACATGCACCCCTTCTCCCTCATCACTATCTGTATTTCTTCCTGTTTTTTTACTTTTATCAAGAGCTCAAGTTGGACTTCCTGATGCTCACAGTTTCTTCCTCAAAACAGATATTTCCTTAAAAGCTAAACTATGAGAAAAGGAGTAGAACAAATTTCTACTCTCTTTCTTCCCCAGGTCTATAAGCATGCAAAAGCCAAACCAGATTTTGTGAACATTTTTAATTTTCTGAACATTATTTTCTGAGCCATAAGGTGATCATATTTTTCCAGATCCCATCTTGGAACACAGGCTCTGGCAAACACAGGTGCACTCGTGGGGCAACCAGGCAAGGTATGAAGATTCAGCACTGCCCTGAACAGGCCAGAATACATTTTCTGCACTTGGACTTCACATTCTCATAAAAGCTGAAAAATTGCATTCCCTACAATCTGTCTATGCCTGAGAAGCTGCATCAGTAAAATGAGGGGGTGGATTAGACACATCTCTAAAGCCTCTCCCAGCCATAAAATTGAATGAACATTTTATTCTGAGGTTACTGGCGACAGAAACAAATGACAGGGTGTCAAACTGGAGACCATCCACGGCACTCAGCCATCTACAGATTGACTGTTCCTGGGTTACAGGCTGAGCTCTGCTCACCCTTGTCTTTGGGGTGTCCAGCAAGTCCTGGAGGTGAAGCTTCTGGGAGCTTCCTCTGCCTCCACCAGAGCACACATTTTCACTGTTGACCTTGGGGCTACAGAATTGCCATCTTTATGTTTCTGCTCAGCCAAGCTTTTGAATTACTAAGTGTCTTTCCTGATGCCTTTCCTGGCTGGAATTAAGTCAGTGGATCGAGTAATTGGTCCTTGAATGTGGTCTCCTGTTCTACACCAGCCCTTCACCCTGCTGCCCTTTGTCTCAGCGGTCAGGACAGCGAGGGGTCCAACAGAACCGAATACAGTTTTGTCTGTGGAATAGACTTCCAAGTGCTTTGGCAAGTTTGCTGTTCCATAACAATCCTCCTTAAAGGACGACAGAAGCTGTTCTGTCTTTGCTTTTAACTAGATTGTTCTTTGTGCAGTCCTGAGAGAAGGCAGAGCTGTGGTCTGGCCATTCACACTGGGAGGCCACATTGCATTTTGCGTCGCCCCTCCCAGCTTCCCTGGATGTCTGCTCCTTGTTTTTGTTTTGTTTTGTTTTGTTTTGTTTTGCCTAAGAAAATTAGAAATCCTTGAGCAGAAAATGCCAAAGTTTCCATCCAGGATGACTGAACTGCCCTCCTTAATCAATGCCTGGTGCCGGGTCCTCCATCCATGCTGAACGTCAGGGGTGGCACTTCTCAGCGACCTCATTGAAAGGGACTCATCTTCAAAGTGGTCCCATGGACTTGGTTGTAACCCATGAGATACTTTCTGGTATTTACAAGTCTGCACTAAATGTGTTAGGTTTCATACTTACATAGGGCCTGAACTTTGAAAGAACAAGTGAGTTACAGAAAACATTCCACACTGTGCTAGGGGCTGGAGAAGAACCAAACACCAAAGACACAAAGACAGTAAAATGGGTGGGTGAGTTCAGGACGGGTAGGAAGTGGATTCTGAGAATACAACTCCCATGCGGTGGGAGGGAGGGCGGGGGGGGGGGGGGGCGGCTGGGGAGACCGCTTGGGATTTGTGGCTATTGGCGATTTGTCAAGTTCCAGTCCTGCGACTCACTTGCTATGACCTTGGACAAGTTACTTAATTCTCCAAACCTCGGCTTACTTATTTATAAAACAGGGATGATAACACGCCTCACAGGTTTGTTGTGAGGGTAAAATGAGTGAATATAGGTGAGATCGTTGGCACATTGTTCTGCATGTAAGCCAGTACCCAAGCGATACCCTTCCCTTCCCCTGCTGTTTTGTTAGTCAAGGCGTATCCTCAGTTCTAAAAACCATAATATATCAACCATCTGGTCTGAGACCAGCTATTCAACACCAAATTGTGTTTTGTAAAATCCTAGCAAAATAGAACTTGCAGAAACTGGCCTCTGCCTCTACTGGTTATCCGGATTGATGCAATAGTACCTCCTATTTTACGCAAAAGGACTTACAGAACCAAGATAAACTATGGCTCAGAAATGAGCTCTTCTAGGATACATTATTCAGGTCGGTTGAGTTCAACAGAGACTTATTAAGTGCCTTTATTTTCTGGTATGTACTGGGAGAGAGGCACAAGAAGGTAGCTTACGATGCATCCTTCGACCCAAGAAGTAGGGGAGACCAACAGGTAACCAAGAAATGTTAGAAGTAAAAAAGCGTCAATGAGATTGTAGATGAGGGTGAATAGGATGAATTAGGTTATTTCAGACACAGGGGAGAAGACTTGAGAAACAAATGTGAAATAACATGTAGGTTTATGCATTCTAGTTATTCAACAAAAAGCGTACTGGGCACCTACTATTTGCCAGGCGCTGTTTTAGGTGCTGGGAAGGTATCCATGAAGTTGGTGAGACACCTCCCTGCTCTCCCGGAGCTTCCGAGCTGGCGGTAGGGGTGGGGGTGGGCGTGGGGCGCAGACAACGCACGACGGATGTGACAGGTAAAGGCGCAGCCTGCTCAAAGGGGACATGAAAACAACTGAGGAAGTCGGGAGGACCTGGAGTGCCAAGTGTGGGGCCAGTGTGCAGATTTAAATAGAGTGGCCAGGGTGGGCCTCACTGAGGGGGTGACATTTGGGTAGTCGTGAGGAAGGGAAGGGGATTAGCCCTGCGAATGTCTGGGTGAACGGGGTTCCAGACACAGGGACCGCCCCCGCACCCCGGTGGCCCTAGGCACAGTGAGGAGGCCGGGAGCGGGGAGCAGTAGGAGATGAGCCAGTGGCGACAAAGCCGTGTCGTGTGCAGGACACCAGCGTGTCATCTGGCACAGCTGGAGCCTGAGGAGCGGAGCGTTCCGGACAGGGGCAGCCGCGAGGCGGGCAGGACCACATCATGTCGGCCCCGGGGTGCGGTGCGGGCCGGACTTCTGGTGCAATGCGGGGAGCGGTCGCAATGGGGCCGCGGGCTTCGTAGCTAGAGTGTCCGGGAGGGGCAGGGGTGGAGGAAGGCGGGCGCTGGGCTGCAGCGAGAGAGGACAGTCGCAGGTGACGCAAAAACGGCCCGGGGGGATGGCTGGGGTTGAGCCAGGGCGTGATCTCTCCGAGGGATATTGGGGGAGCTGAGTGCGTGGGGCGTTCTGATGAGGGGGATGTGGCGGTTGAGGTGGAGGGAAGGGGTGGGCGACTGGAGGGAAGGCGGAATTGAGGCAAGAAATGCAGAAAGAGGGACAGGATTGGGGCGGGAATGAGGTGGCTTCTGTTCCGGGTGTGGTGAGCTAGAGATGCTCACGGGATGTCGAGCTTGCTGATCCCAGTACGCAGCTGGATATAGACGATCTCAGGATCGCTCCTCTATGTACAGTGGGGAGAAGCCAGTTACTCTCTCCCGTTTATTTCCACGTAAGTAGAAAGTTAATTATAAGGGAAATAGATTGAAAGAGGATGCTTTTGTAAGGGAGAACTCCTTCATATTGGCTGGGCTCTGTGGCTCACGCCTGTAGTCCTGCACTCTGGGAGGCCAAGGTGGGAGGATCCCTTGAGGTCAGGAGTTTGAGACCAGCCTAAGCAAGAGTGAGACCCCGTCTCTACTGAAAATACAAAAAACAGTGGGGTGTGGTGGCGTGTGCCTGTAGTCCTAGCTACTGGGGAGGCTGAGGCAGGAGGATTGCTTGAACCCAGAAGTTTGAGGTTGCTGTGAGCTATCATGACGCCACTGCACTCTAACCCAGGGTAACAGAGCAAGACTCTGTCTCAAAAACAAACAAACAAATGAAAACCCCACAAAAACCCTCCTTCATGTTCAATACCATTTGTGTCTAATATGGATACCAGAGAATGAAGGCTTGGAATTAGGAGACTAGTTTTACTCCCGGCTTCATCTCCGACAATGATCTTTGATGGTCACTCTGTCTGTCAGTGACTCAGGTTTGCCGTCTGCACAGCGCGTGGATGGGGAGGAGGAGAGTGGGAAGAGCCAAGTATTAAAAGATCTGCTTTCCCACCTCTTAGGGCTGCGGAGAAGGAGGAGGTTGATATATGACTATTCTTCGAGCTGTCTGGAAGGCAGACAACTTAGGTGGGCTTTTGCTGCCTATTTTTACTGTTGGCATCTGGGAGAGTGCAAATAACACCTTGACAGGCATAAAAGGGACAAAGCAGCCTTCTGTGACAGCTAGAATTCCTCGCAGGAGGAGAAAATTGGTCTCCTCGCATGAGTGGTTAATTTAGCCAGTCAGAAAGAACGCGGCTTCGTGCCCTGGCGGAGTCCCGGGTGCGTGCTGAGACGGCGCTGGCTACGGCAAACTGCAAGTCCTGCTGCTCTTTTGGGCTACAGGCAAGTAAGTGACGTGCACGACCTATCCTCAAGTCTCCGCAGAGCAGCCAGGATCATTAAAAAATCTGTTCTGTTGTGTTAGATCCCTGCTCTTCAAGCCATTCGAAGACTTCCCACTCTCTAAGCTGAATTCTTAGCATGGTCCCCGAGGTCTTGTGCAGACCTGCCCCAGCCCGACGGCTGGCCTTACTGTATAGCTCACCATTTTCCTTCGCACTCGTGCCTGTCCACCGGCTTCTCTCTGTTCTTCAGAGAAAATCAAGATCTTGCCTGCCTCGGGGCCTTTGCACAAGCTGATCTGTATGCCTGGGGTCTTTTTCTCCATCACTTTCTTCTCCTAATTCCAACTCATCTTTTAGGTTTCCATCTAAAAGTTAGTTTGTCAGAGAAGCCTTCCCTGCCCTTCAGGGCTGGCCAGTGCTCAATGTTTCATGTTCTCCTGGTATCCCAGACACTTAATTTATTTAAGTAGTTATTTGTCTGCCTCCCCTAGCCTGAAAGCTGCCTAAGCAGAGAAAACCCATTATGTTTCATATCTTGTTTCCATTTGTCCATATCTCTTTATCTCCCCTCAGTAAACCTGTGGGGAGTCATGTGAACATAAGAGCTACTGTTTATCCGGTGTGTGTCTGTGTGGCAGGCAGTGCTAAGTATTCTACCCAGATTTTCTCATTTTTTCCTACCTAAACCACCTAAGCAACCAGAAGACATAGTGCATGTGGAGAAGCAGGAAGCCAGATTCAGTTACTCATTCACTCAACAAAACTAAGCCCCTATCATACAGTGTTTTAGGTGCTGGCGTATGAATGAAAGATAGCAGAGAAAAATCCCTGCTCTCATGAAATTTTAATGCTAATATTCAGCTATAGCTAAATGAAATAGTAAAGAAATGAATAATATAGAAATTGCTAGTTAGTCCATCTTTTCCTGTATGTAAATATACATGGAGAGTTAAAATCAAATCAGAAGATATCTTGTGGAACACATGGGATAGTAATAGTTAACATTAATTGAACTCTTTTTATGTCCCATCCTCTAGGTGCATTTAAATTTTATTTAGTATCACATATATATATGTATGTATATGTATACATAAAATGTCTTTTTTCCTTTGAGTAAATGCCCAGTAGTGAGATTGCTGGATCAAACGGTAGGTCCAACACTTGCACTTGAGTGTTTACAGCAGCACAATTCACAATCACAAAGATGTGGACACAACCCAAGTGCGCATTGATACATGAGTGGATTTATAAAATGTGGTATATGTATACCGTGGAGTTCTACTCAGTCATAAAAAAATGGTGAACTAATACCTTTTGTAACAACCTAGACGGAACTGGAGACCATCCTCCTAAGTGAAATATCGCAAAAATGGAAAAACAAACACCACATGTACTCACTATTAAATTAGAACTAAATGATCAACACTCATGTGTACATTTGATAGTAAAATTCAACAGAAATCAAGCAGGTGGGGGGGAGGGAATGGATAAGTTCACACCTAATGGGTACAATGCACACTATTTGGGTGATGAACACACTTATAACTTTGACCCAAACTGTACCAAAGCAATTCATGTAACCAAAACATTTGTACCTCTATAATATTCTGAAATAAAAATAAATAAATTTTATTTAGTCATCAGAATAACTTGCTAAACTAGATATTATTATTATACTATTATCCCCATTTTATAAATGAGGAAACAGAAATTCATAGTAAGGAAGTTTCTCAAGGTGTCAGAGCCACGCCCCAGAGTGGAGCCAAAGATCATGGCGGGACCCAGAGCCTGTGCTTTCGTCCTCCGAGTTACATTGTATCCTGCTTCTCAGCGAGCCGGCTAGCACCCCTCCCTGCTCCAGCCCCACACAGGGAAAAATTGCCCTCATCAGCAAACATTCATTTAAATTTTTCATAGTTCCTATCACTGAGATTTTTTTTTTTTGGTGTGACAGTCTAGATCTTGGCAGGCATTCAATTCAGGAAGACTTTATCCTTATGCAAGAAAAACCTAAGGTAGTCCTGACAGAGCCTTTCTACTTCTGAGTGACCAGAGAAGGGCAGTTAGGTATGTCAGGTATGATGGCAGCAGTAGGAAGACTGTGGAGTTAAAATGGCAAACGTTAGAAAGTTGCGACAACTAAGTGACTGCATCTGGGTTAGACGCACAGATGAAAACAGTGGGCAGAGAGCCCATTTATTGAAAAGGCAGCTTCTTCCCTGGGGTGCACATACAGCCCTTCTGGGAGTTAACTGCACTCTTCTTTGACAAGGCAGCTCAATTGTCAATTTGAACTGAAATATTCTGCAGAAGGAGCATAATTTCTTAGGTAAAGTGACTTAGGTCTTCTGCTACAAATAGTGGGACACTGAAGACATTGTGCATATGGTTTGCAGCAAGATGTTTAAAATGTCCATTCTTTATTTCTTACGGGCAAGCTGGGAAAGGATGGCCTGGAAGATACTGGGTGAATTTGTGTCTGCTTGAGTAACTGCCTCCAGATAAGGCTCATCAATGCACCTCTGTCACCTCTGTCACCTCTGTCATGTGACAGAGGGCTCAGTTCTTTGTGCGCTGAGATCACCCACCCAGATGAGGGCATGAATGGCTGCTGTGGATGGAACAAAACTGGTTCAATCGCTAGTAGGTCGCATGGAAGAGTCAGAATCCAGGTTGGGGCAAATATGGTAGAATTTAATAGAAACAGATGGGTAGCCACAAGGATATACAAGATGAACTACACAGGTGTAAAACGGTGTCTGTGTAGCAGAACAAGAGACAGAGACTGTTTGTTATTTTTATTTTTTTAAACACCGAATGCTCATTAAGAAGCCAAGCATGTGAAGTTCAGGCAGAAAATCAATGAACTCCTGCTAAATTAAGAGAAATGTGGCTCCTAACAAAGGGCGCCGGAAGCTCCTCTGACTCTCCTTGGCTGCAGCGTAGCGCGAACACCGAGTTCCAGGTGAGGCGTCACGCTGCGCTAGGACTGACCCGTGTGCGTCAGGAACGAGCGTCCAGGAAATTGAGGTAGATGCCAATGAAGGCATATGACGAATAGTGGCAGCAAGTCCGGCCACTTAATTGGAAGTAAAGATTAAAGTCCAGGCAAGCATTGGTAAATATTTGAGATCCGTCTTAGGTGAAACAGATTAGACTTAATCTGCGTGGTACCAAAGGCCAGGGAAGAACTTTCTAACAGTTGGGACTGTCCAGAAATGAATGAGCTGACCTGGGAGAGTACGACTGCCCACGCCTGACTGCCAGGCTGGGATTCTGTAGTGATTTCATACACCAGAACCAAAGTTTAATCACATGCCTTTTTAGTTGAACATGTATATACTTTCCTCACTTTTGGCCCTCCTAAATCAATACCTAACTAGAATGATTTAAAATAACAGCCTTGTGGCCTTCCATCTGGAATCTCTGTGGGACAACACCCCCCCACTTTGTGAGTTGAGGGGTGACAGCCCTGGCATATATCACAGGTTACAATAAACATTCACATGCCAAGGATTCCACCCACTCACTTTTTAAACTAATGGGCCTGCTGCATTGTTATCAAATTAGCCTGGCAGGTGCTTTCTTACCTGTACTTCCTGTTTGATGCTATTTTCAAGTCCTTTCTTGTGGAAGTTAAACTATAAAAACACCCCAGAGAGCAACTAAGAAAAGTATTTTAAAGTCTTTTACTTTTTATCTTTGGGGAGGTTGTGTATGTGGTTTTGAGACAAAGGATGTGTTGAGTTTTATGCAGCACAGGTTGGGGTTCATGAAGGAGGAGTCGTGTCAGTAATTGTCCCCAGTGGCTCCTTGAGCCAGTCAGTGGATGCTTATTTAGGAACCTCACATAGCAGTTATTGGGCAGGCCATAGAGAAATGTTTCGAAAAGTTCCTGCCCTCAGGTAGTTACCCCGAGACAAGTAACTCTGCATAATACAATGTACAAAGTAGGAAACAGAATGGTATAGACATACAGGTGGGGGCAAATTCCACCTGGAGCAGAAGGGAGGGGTGGGTTAAAGAAAGTAGGTAAAAATTGGAGCTAGAAAAGTGGTTCTCCATCTGACTGCCCCTTAGACCCTCATGGAAGCTTCCAAAAAATATCAATACCCAGCCCTTGCTTTCTAGAGAGCCTCAGTCAGTCTACCCTATTGAGCACATTGGTATAATTACGCACCTTAATAATGTGCCTTCATGATGTTTCCATACCTGGTGCTTGTATAATGTTTAATATTTGGTATTTTTTCCTTCTTTAAGATTTTCTGGGCTATTCTTGGCCCTTTCTCTTTCATATAAATTTTAGGATCATTTTATCAATTTCCACCAATAAACCTCCTAGGATTTGATTGGATTGGCATTAAATGTGTAGGTCAATTTGAAAACTGACATCTTCAAACTATTGAGTCTTATAATCCTTGAACATGATAGATGCCTTTATATTTGTAAAAATTCCTTAGTGATGTTTTGTAGTTCTCTGCATAAAGGTCTTTTGTGAAATAGATAAGTCCACTAGTTATTTGATGCTTTTCACGGTGACCAAATGAAATAATTTATAAATTTCATTTCATATTTTTTGGTGCTAGTATACAGGCAATTGATTTTCATTTGGGGGCTATGCTAAGTGCATCTATTAATTTTTTAATAGTTTAGGTGCATAGTCTTTTGAATTTTCCAAATACCCAAACATGTCATCTGTGAATACTGCTTTATTTCTTCCTTCGTAATTCTTATACCTTTAAATTTCTTATCTTGCCTGATTACACTGACTAGGATATCCTGTACAAGGCTGAACAGAAATGACTGTAGCTAACATTCTATTTTATTCCAGGACTCTGTAGGAAAGCTGTAACATTTCACCACTGAGTGTGGTCGTGGCTGTGGGGTTTTGTTTATACCCCTTACTAGGTTTAAGTTAGTTTATTTCTATTAGCTTACTTTCTGTATGGCTAAGACTATTTAGTCAGATGGTAAAAACTTGAGAATTCAACAACAGACCAGTGTATATGAGTTCTCGTGCCTTGCAACAAAAGTGGCCCTTCAGTACAGTGGGGAAAAATGTTCTTTTCAATGATGGTGATTGATCGATTGCATCTTCTATTTCTCTCTCTCTCTATATATACACAAATCAACCCCTATCTTACATTACACACATAGCAATCTTTCAGGGAATTATAAACCAAAATGTAGAATATTAAACAACAAAGTTTCCGAAGATGACTTAGAAGACTATCTTCATGAGTTTTGAGTAGGCCAGGATTTCCTAAACAGAACACAAAAACACTAATCACAAAGAATAGCTTTTCATTCAGACACTACACTAGAAAGAAAAAAGGCAAGACACTGACCAGAATAAGATGTCTCAATACATACACAACAAAGCACTTGTACCTACATATACTTAAAAAGAATCCCTAAAAATCTGCGAGAAAAAGCCAGACAACCCATGTTTAAAAATGGTCAGAAGACTTGAGCAGGTCCCTCACAGAGACATCCAAAATGGTGGACAGACATAATATCACTTCACAATCACAGAATAAAAAAAGAAACAGAAACCGACAGTGCCAAGTATTGGTGAGGCTGTGGAGCCACTGGACTGTCACGTGGCGTCTGTGTCCTGCCCACAGCCCTCAGGCCCTCCCGTGTCAGTGCGTGCTGGCCCGGCCTCCAGCTACTTGGCCCCTGCCTCTCTCTGCTAAGGACTCCTCTGGCCTCAGGAATAGTTGTGTCTGTTTAAGAGCAGCAGGTTAGAGGCGTCAAAGAATAAACTTCCTGCAGGAGCTAATCCTAACCACAGAGTCATACCCACCGTTGGTGTATAAATACCCCAACTCTTGCTCACTGATGTGTGTTCTACAAGCGGCCCCCAACCTTTTTGGCATCAGGGACCAGTTTCATGGGTTTTTCCTAACAGGCTATGGATGGTACTGGGCTGCAGGCTGGGGGTTGGGGACTGCAGTTCTACACCATTTCCAAAGCTCTTCAGTAGGACTGAGCTCCAGTTGCTTGCAATGGTACCTGCTTGATAATGCAAGCTTTGTGGGCTCCCACCCCTTCCCCATTTCACTTCCTCATTCTCTACCAAGATTTGGGGGGGGTCATCTCCCAAATAAACCACTTGCACTCAAATTCTTACTTTAGGTTATATATCTGGGCAAACCCAAATTAAGACATGTGTTATACATCAATGAAATGAAATGTTTACTTTAAAAAGAGCATGGGAGACAGCTCTTAATTTTGCGGGGGATAACAACAGTTAACATTGGGTAGGAGAGATTGCGTTAGTCATCTGGTACATCGGGATATACCTCCACCACCATTATCAATGTAAAAAGTGCATTGTCACCTGCACAGATGGAAATTCGATCATAGGGTCAGAAACTGTGTTAGAGTTTTACGTAGTTTATCTCACTTAATTATTGTCCCTATTGCATTGATGAAGAAGTGGAAAGTAGTCATAGATGTAAAATAACTTATTTAAGACTAATCATCATCATTTCATGATGCACTAGGGTGTGTTACGCCTGACTAACGTTAAGGCCTAACAGGCAACGCTGGTCTGCGTGGACCAGTCTGGAAAGATCCGCATGAGAACTGAGGGGGAAGGTACTTCATCTTCTACCCGGTGAGAAACCAGGTGAAGCTACAAAACAGAGGAATGCAATGACGGGATTCCGCGCACGCCGTCTCTGACGTCGGGGTGGAACAGGGTTGGCGGGGGCAGGACAGGGGGCCGGGCCACCCTTTCGGAAGCCACTGCAATGTCCCGGGGTCCGACGCACAGGCTGCACCAGACAGGGCTGCAGAAACAGCGAAGAGGGGACGGATTTTGGAGATGGCTGGGGGAGGAGGCGACACGTCTTAGTGACCAGTTAGATGTGGGGGTTGAAGAAGAGGAAAGACAGTTTCTTGTTTTGGATGTTAGGTGATAACTTAAATGTTTTTACTGCGGTTGCTGCCACAATTCGCTGTCCTTGTAACAGGGCTCCCCCTGGCGGTGAAAGAACGCCAAGGCCGGGATTCCCCGTCCCGGGCACCTGCTGTTGCGGGTCCGGCCGCGCAACTGAGCACAGTTGCGACATCGCAGACGAGGGGTGCTCGTCCCCTTTCCCAGTGGCAGAGGGACACATCTGAAAGTAGCTGAAGGTCGACAGCTGCCGAGACCAGACAGCGGGGCCTGAGCACACCTTCACCCGCTGAAGCGCAGCGGCGCTGGCCACCGTCTCCCGCCAGATCTCCCTGCAGCGGGGAGAGCAGGTGGCTCGTACCAGCGGCTCTGACTCCAACAAGAGTTGGGGAACTCTCCTAGGGAATACCGGTCTTATTTCTTAAGAGCACGACAGAGGAAAGAGTAGAGACTTTAAACTCAGATTCATCTGCGTTTGAATGTTGGCTCTGCCACAAGTCTGCTAGTGTCAGTTTCCTCCTGTGTAGATTGTACACAGTAGTACCTAGGTGGTTCTGAGGTTTGACGTAATGTGTGCAAAGCACTAGCTCAGTGCCTGCTTACTGGTCAGGTGACGACGATGACCTTAGGAGCTTAGGAGATGGCCCACACAGCCCTGTAGGCAATTGGTACAGTCTTAGGGATCCGGGTTGACTCGTGAATATGAGGTCTTTATTAAAAAAGGGTGCTCCAAAGCTGACTCAAAAAGATTGCTAAGCTGCTGGAAGCTCCCAGGGACATAGACAAGTAGCTCCGCAGAGAGATTCTTCTCTTTGTGCTTTAGCTTTTTATGCCTTGGGCATAGCCACTGGAAAAAACAAGAGGAATTTTCTAAAGCAGGTACATTTGAATAGGCTGAGTCATCAACCAAGATGAGATATTTCAGAAACTTTCCATTCTGAGCCTTTGGCATGTTCCCGATTAAGTATAAATACCTTGCTTGTATATAAATACACATTGAGTGTAACCTTTTGCTAAGTAACGCAGGGCCACCAGCTACAAAAAGATCTGAGAAGAGAGCCACAGCACAATTGCATCTGGTGGTTTCCTTTCACAAATCCCTTAGGAGCCTGGAAAGATTTAAAATGTTAAAGCTCGTAAGAGTTGCCTCTTGAAATCACTGCAGCCTGTTGTTTTTTCCTCCCCAGGAGCTCTGTGTATTAGTCGGTCTTATCCATCTGTAAGCTTTTGTAAGCTCCCTAATGAAAACAACTGTATTTTCTTGGCTTAATTGCATATTATTGAGTGGTCTGTCTGTCATGCTATAAATATACAGTAATGAGAAGTGTTCTGTTCATTAGGGACCACCAACATGGCAAATGGCAAATCAGGTATTTTATTGATGTGCACAGAAAGTAACTCCTTTAAGGTCAGAATATAGCCATTAAAAAACCCACTACTTTATCGCACCACACACAGACTGTATCATGCTGAATAGCAAAAGAGCTTGATAAGAGTAATCATTTATGATACGTTTCTAAAGAAAACAATGAGATTCTCCTATTGCAACAATCCCCTCCCCCATATTTTATCTGACACCATCTTCTTATTGGCTCTTTTGATTTTAAGTTGTTCTGCAGAGGGCACTGCGACTGCCGTTGTGTGGTTTGCATGCACAGCCAGTCTGCCAGGGTTGGGGAGGGGACAGCACGCAGTGTAAACCTACCAACAGCTGTGCCTTGAGTGTGTGCAGCTTTAGGCACCGACCTCCAAAGCAGAACGCTTCTCAAGTGAGGGGACGAGTGTCACAACCACTGTCCCCATACCGACTCTCCACAGCTTCCTCCCTCTGGCTTTCTGGGACCTGGGGGGACGTTGACCTTGCCTCAGCCACAGGCTAGCCAAGCTCACGACCGACGTGGAGGGCGTTTCATTTTCCTCGTAGCCCATGCCAGGCTGGCTTCCGCCACAGCGTAGAAAGGCAAACAGGCGGCACCTTCCCCCTGGCTGGAGAGGCCCCAGCCCTTCTACGGGTTTGGGGACAGGATGGAGCTTAGGGGGTACTTGCTAAGTGAGAGTCAAGTCCTGCCTCAAAAAGCAGAGAAGTTGAAAAATAATTTTGTGTGGTATTCTAAAAAGTTGCTAAAAGGAAGCATAATGAAAATATTTTAAAACAGTAATTTAGTTGCTCTTCATTTTGTTAACTCAAAATGGGATTCTACATTTGTTTTTGAATGACTTTTTTCTATTATTAAGTGTTAACTTCATAAGTCTTTAAGCTTTTACATTTCCCAAATACATTCTTCTTTGCTACATTTGGGCAGAATTTGGCCATCTTATAAATGGGTCACTCTCTGTATGCAAGTTACAGCAATTATACCTGCATAGATGTACAAATATTTGTTGAAATGTAATTGTCTTAACTCAGACACGTCCCAAGCAAGTGAGTCTGAGATATGTGATAAATGAACGGACGTGTTAATGTGTGTGTTGTGAACTGGGGTCCTTAGGAATCATGCCTATGCACAGTCACTGGATACGTGGCTCCTAGTCTTGGGAGTGGGCGGGTTACGTGCAGACCCGTCCCGTGCAGGGCCAGTGTTCTGGCTCAAAGCCATTTGCAGTCGTGACTCACTGTGAGGGCCGTACACGCAGCGAGCAAAGCCAAAACGTGCGCTTCCTACACACTGTATCCTTCCCTTCATCTTTGCCGGTGGTCTCCAAATATGTGAGCCAAATGTGTGGCTGTATGTCCAGGTCACACTTTAAATCAAAACACAGTGCTTTCAAAGAAAATTTTGAGTGAGCCAGGGGAGTTTGAGAACGACCCCATGAACTGACCCTTACCTTCCGGTATCCCCAGAGCTGGTTCCCCTTCATGCCGTGACAGTCGTAGAGGGTGACCGGGCTGCTGTGCGAGATCGCATCGAAGCAGAACTTCCGCGTGTGCAGTGGCTCACCAGGTCGGATATCTTCTCTCCACCCGAAGGTAAAGAGCTGGTGGGGCAACAAGAGCAGAAAGGCTGCAGTGAGTTTGCTTTGGGGAGAAGATTCCAGAGCAGGGGGAAATAAATGTCTTTTAGTAACGTGGCCCTCCTGCTCCGTCACCTGCTGGAAAGAACTGTCTCAGCACGACCGAGGTGTTAGAAGAGGCTTGTGTGGGAAAGTGCTGCGGCAGCAACGGCTGCACCTTTCGCCCGGGCGGCCAAAAAAATGCAAATGAGGAGTTTCCATTTAGGTACCAGGAAAAATACAGAGGATGACATGGGGGGGAGGTTGAAGGAGGAAGAGGAGGAAAAGCAGGGAGGGAGGGAGGATGGGAAGGAGACGGAGGAAGAAAGTCTTTAATGAAACTCCTTACATTTTACGTTTAGATAAAATGTCACTGGATCAGATGCTACACAGTTAGCCTGAATAAGCTGATTAACTGGAAAAAAAAAAAAAAGACAGTAGAGTTAAGCTGAATTGACGCTAACACCTCGAAAAATCTAATTTAAAGGAAAGCGAACTTGGTGAAGTAAAGAATAGGGAAATTAATTTCCCAGTGTTGGTGAGAGTAATTCTGAGGGCAGTGCAGACAGTTTTAGACCACAACGCACAGTAAGAAACACAGAGTGGCACACACAGGTCTCCCCCGACTGCAACTGAAACGGAAGGTTCACGAACCGGTATTTGCTGTTACTGCACTTAACAGACTCTTACGGCCCATCCAACATTTTCCTGTCCTGGTCTAGCCTACCCCACCGTGTCCATCCCCTGTATGTCATGATAAAAATGCTGCATGTGATGCACTAAGTTGATTTTACAGTGTACTAAGTTAACAAACAAACAAACAAATAAGAAACACTCCCGGAGGGGAAGGGCATTTTCTTGACTTATTGGAGGGCCAGCGGGAGAAATCCTTCAGGAAGGGGGAAACTGGGCTAGAGGAGCCCATTTCTTCCGATTCCAAATCTCAGTGAGGTTATATAATTCTCACCGCAGGACTTCAGGCCGACGGCGCGAAGCCACTCTGCGCATTGCGGAGCACAGAAGGGCTGTCGGGGACCCTCCTGTCAGTGTGACGCGAGCGGCGCTGCGCTGCGGGTAGCCGGTGCGCTCGGCGTGCTCAGCCCTCAGCATAGTTCTGGCTTTAGGTCCTACCCAGAAAAGAAAATATAGAGAATCTGGCAACATGCCAGGGATGGCCAACAAAACCCGGAGTGGGCAATCTGAAGAAGAATGGAAAGAACGGGGCTAAGTGGTTTGAAGAACAGAAGAAAGAAATGATCTAAATCAAACATAGGAAAGTACCTGTGACTGACTACATTCTGCTTCTCTGGACTATGAGACAAAAGGGAATATTTTAAACAGAAGACAAGGGGTCTCAGGTTAGGCATTTGAAATAGAGTCATGAAGAGGAATAGTGTAGTCTCTTTTCCTAGAGTTTTTATTTTTAAATATGATTGTGGACTGAGACTTTGTTTTGAGACAGGGTCTTGCTCTGTCACCCAGGCTACAGTGCAGTGGCACAATCATAGCTCACGGCAACCTCACACTCCTGGGCTCACGCAGTCCTCATGCCTCAGCCTCCCGAGTAGCTGGGACTACAGGTGCCACCACCACGCCTGGCTAATATTTCTATTTTGAGTAGAGACGGGGTCTCGCTCTTGCTCAGGCTGGTCTTGAACTCCTGACCTCGAGCCATCCTCCCACCTCAGCCTCCCAGAGTGCTGGGATTACAGGCGTGAGCCACCATGCCCGGCCGGCTGAGACATTTTTAGATTTATTTAAATCCTGCTCAGGAGAATGACCTCTCGAGAAAGTGTCTATTCAGCTATTTCTAATTTTAATCACTCTTTTCTAATCAGAACTCAGGACTCTCCTGGCTTTCTAAACTGCGCTCCTCTGTTACCCTGCAACTCTACCTCGCCCGCCCTCCCTTGTGTCCATCTCTGCTCCAACACAGTGTCGTCTCTCGGACGCCGCGTTGCTCCTCCCCTGCGTGGTCTCAGGCACCCTCAGGTCCGCTCCCACCGATGTGCTGACAACTCATCAACCGTGTTCCGTCCGGCTGCTTGCAGGGTGTCTGTCCCAGCTGCATGTCCCACTGACACCTCGAGTTCAACACCTTCTGGACTCTGTTGATTTTCTTCCCGTCTGCCCTGTTCCTGCTCTGTTGGAAACGCCTGTTTGGTGACCATGTTCCCTCTCAAACTAAAATCCTACAGCATTTTCACAGGACCTTAGGGAACAAAGTCCAAACTCTTTGAGCAATTCTCCGCGATCTGGCCTTTGCTGTTCTTTCCAGTTGCACCCCTTCCTTTTAGTTCACATCCCAGCGGCACTGAGACATTCGTAGTCCTCGCACAAGGCAGGTGCATTTTCCCTGCTGTGACTCTGTCCGTGACAGTCCCTCTGGCTGGAAGGCCAGCAAGCACCCGCCAACCTCATTGTCGCTCCTCAGTCGTTTATGATTCATCTCAGGTGTCTGCTCATCCGAGGGCCCGTCCTCTCTGAACTGCCTACGCCTTCCCGCCCTGCCTTCTCTCATCCCGACTGTCTAGCTGTGTTCACTTGTCCCTCACTAGACAGTCAGGTCCCGATAGCAGGGGTTGGATCGTTTTTATCTTTGTGTGTCGGCACCTTGAACAATTTATGACACATAGTAGATGCTCAATACAATTTTTATTGAATAAATAAAACTTGCACTCATTATATGAACAGGAAGTGTGTTTACATAACTGTCAAGATCAATGCATTAGTCTTTTTCGTCTCTCAAATGAATCTGTGCTGTTTGTGTCTCATTATAACAATATCAACGATAATTATTATTTGAACTTTCAACTTTGATGATTCTAGATTCAGTTGCCTGTCACTGGAATAGAGATTTCCCAGCCTATAAACCTGCCATTGGCTTTGATTAAACCTTCATTTTATTTAAACATGATATTTCGCTTGTAGTATAGGTAGTCAGACCAGTGCAGGAACAACTGGTCTTGATTGGTTAATCCATTTTCCTCTTGGTCTCTGTTTCTCTCTTTCTCTTTTTGGTTTTCATATACTCTGAAGGCCAGAGCTTTTCGAAAGGGATTGTAATCACTGCTTAGCACAGTTCCTGTTAGACACTTGGGGAAAATCAGGCCGGTGGAGGTTAGACAGCTTGCAATAGCCATACCTCAAGTGCCCAGGCTTTTTTGATTGATGGTCTTTTCATACTTCTTATTAAATGGATCAGCTAAGTCCTAAAAACTACAGCAAACAGAGGTAAATCTGTCCCTCTGGACAAATTTATTCATCTGTTGTCACAATTATATGTCAGGGCACCCTTAGGTAGCTTTTGCATCTGGTTTCTGGTATTACAATGTAACGATCATTCTTACACTTGTAGACTGGTTGTTGGCCTGTTATTGCCACAGTGTTTTATATATTATTGTTATTATTCCTACCCGGCGATGACTCTCCTGCATCCCAGGTGTTGCACCTTTAGATTCCATCAATCGCTTTGTTCTTCTGCATCCTCCATTAGCTAACCTTTTTCTCTCTTATGTCTTTGAAGTGCTTTTCATTGCCATTCATCTTATCCTAATGGCCACGTCAAACCCATCAGGGCTTGAGTCTTTTATTCATTAGGCACACTCTCCCGTGCACAGTCTTGTCAAAGGAGAAACAAGCAGACATCGTGACACTATGTTCAGTGTTTTCTTTGGGTAATGTTACTGTGACATTCATAGTTTGTCTTCTCTCTTGGGTTATTCTTACTGACACAAGTATTTAGATTTTGTTCAGGTTTCCTGTACAATAACCCCTGATTTTTTTTTCAACCTCGAATTTCTCAGTTTGGATGTTAATTTCTCATCTTTTTCCTTTTAAGTGATACTTTTAAGTACAGACTTACAATGATAACTCATATTTCATTGTAGTGTTTTGTCTGGGTCTGTGTTGTATTAAATGAATAAGCTCACTAGATTTGATACTACACACACACTTACTATCTTAATCTTGCTACCTGACTTGAGACAATTGAAAATATTTTTTCTCTCTGTGGGTAGTTATATTTTATTTCGTTGTTAAGTGTTTTGCAGAAATCTGAGATCTGGCATGTTTCTCCTTGCAGTTTGTACCCATCCTTATGTTCTGACCTCCCGGTGAGACCGTTTTTCCCAAAGGAAAGGAATCTGTCCTTTCTCCACTGCACGCACTGACTGGGTTCAATCTCTGCATATCTCCCCCCAGGTCTTGCAAAGGGAGCGTCTGCTGCTTCCTCAGCGGATGCGAGCCCTGCCGGCCATGCCTCCTTCCCTGCAGGACAGAGTTCAGCCATTGCACCTGCAGAGTGGGAACAGCCAAACGAGGCCAAGGAGGGCTCCGCCCCTCTCCTCTCCCCTGGACTCACAACAGGAGTTGAGAGTATTCTTTCCAGACCTTACAGTCTTATTAGGATCTATTTTTATGTTTTTGTCTTGGTCCCTAGAGGAAACTGAGCGCCAGTACATAATGCTACAGTCATATCAAACAACTACACAGATTGCCCCGGAAAAATGAATCATGCATTTGCTTCCTTCACAGAAGCCGGATTAGTCATCTCTGGTGTTCTGCAACAAAGGGCGTTTTCTTACATAGGGGCTTCCAGGGACTCTTCTTTATTTCCCATGTAGCAATTTTATTTATTTGTGTTTTATTTTTGCCACTTGATTTTTTTTTTTTTGGAGAGAAAAGGGATCATTTCAACTCTAATAAGCATCTTGCTGGTGTTCTTTGAATGCTTTTGAATTAAAAAGAATACGTGTCTATTGCTAGACCACCCTGAATGTGCCCGATCCCGTCTGAATTAAAAAGAATGCTCACAATGTGCATGTTCTGACATACTTCTTTTCTCATCTGGGAATTTCAATCTAAACGTGGAAGAATGAGTCCTGAGTCTTATAAGTCACTGAGTGGTGTATTGAATAAAAGCTGACAGTTAATTACTGCAGAAGGAAGCAGCTTGTAATGTTTTGACCTCTCAGTCGATATGCGGTGGTACATATTTCAAATATGATGCATTTTCTACCTCCTGTCAACCTTGTTTAATCTTCCTGTATAGCTGCTCCGTTTTTAGGATCTCTGGAAATCAGAAATCTCCTTTTCAGAGAGCTGCGTTCCCTGGTCTTTCTGGTCCGCCTATGTGGCGTTTTTCGCTTGTCTAGTGCTGCCCTCTGGTGACCATTTATTGCATTACAGGCCATAGACCTGCAGTTTAGCTTGAGGGGAAAAAAATGAGCCAATCATTTTTAAAGTGTATGCAATATAGTCGGTTTTGTTTATATTCATTTTCAGCTGTCAAGTAAAATCCTCAGGTCAGAGCAGATTTCATTCTAGAGCATTACTGGAGAGAAATGTTAACCCGATTCAGGCACTCAGACCCCTGTCCGGTCCCCCAGCTGGCGAGGTGTGTTTCCTGGTTGGGGTGAACGGAGGTGGCAGAGGGGAACTGAGCCCGAGAGAGCAGCTTCTCCTTATGGCTTGCTCCTTTTTCTTTTTTAAAAATATGCTTTTCTACTCTAGTTGCCCGTCTTACTGATAGCCTCTTAAGCATTCTCTCTCGCCCCCAATCTGAAGTGGAAATTGCTTGCTAGAGGCCATAGTCCAGCACTGTCACTCGGGTCCCTGGTAACATCCCGTGGTGCTGAGAGACACAGACACAGGAGGGAGGGGCCGAGTCAGTTCCCACTGATGTTTTATCCCGTCAGCATATCCCGGAGCCACGGAGGGATAGGTTTGAGTGAACTAGCATTTGGTAACTAGCATTTGGTGACTATTCTGGGAATAACTCAATGAGGCCAAAGTCATAGCTAGCTGCCTTGGACCTGGGAGAGATTTCGAATTGGTATTAGCATGAAGGGATTTCGTGGGTGTGTGTGAGAAGGCAGAAAGGAGACTACATTACTCTGCACCTGCTACACGTGCAAGGTGCTGGGATATCATAGATACTGCTTATTCTCAGAACAACCCTGTCCAGGAGGTGGGCATTTTTGTCTCTGTTTAAAGATAGAGGAACTACAGCCTAGGAAGATTTGACAATTTCACAAGGCCACGTGGTTTAAATTGAAATTTTAGGTTGGCCTGACTGCAAGGCCCACAGTCCTTCTGGAACACCGCGAGGCTGTGGGGTGAGGGTACAAACACAGATCAGTGGTTGCAGGAGAGGCAGTGTTGGTTGAGCGAGTGAATTCTGGGCTGTGCTGCAGACGGCCTCTTGCTGTCCCCCTGACACCACTCTGCTCTGCAGTGTGACGCAGGGCGCAGGTGGAGCAGGCAGGGACAATAGGTGGGGTGAGGGAGGTGCTCACATGCTGAATCTCAGTGCACCTAACAATTCTGTCATGTCCTAAGCTGGGCGTGGTGGGCTTTTCTAGCTTCATACACGTGCTGCACACTGGAGGACTCTAGCCATGGGAGAGCAGTGATGCCTTACTGGGAAGTGCTTGCTGACTTTCTCGGTCGAGGCACTATGGACAACTGTGGGAAACTGAAAGCACAGGCGGGGCAGACGGTCCTGAACTTGGGGATCTAGCCTCCTGCAGAGGGGCGAGGAAATAGGGCGGGGGAGGGGGCTTTCACTGTATCTAAATTTTTATTATTTAAAATATGGCAATAGATGTTGATACTTGTTAATCCTGTGTGATGAATGTATAAAAATGTCTGCTGTGATATTTTCTATAGTTTCCTTTGAAATATTTCCTGATTTACAATTAAACCACCAAAAAGAGGCAGACATAATTCTACCCACTCTTTTCTCTTTCACAGGTGACATAGGGCAAGGAAAGCCGCTTACAAGGACTTTCAAGTTTCCGAGTGGGTTAGAAATCACACCTCACTTAAACTGAGTTGCACTGAGATGGTTTTTGATCAAGAGTAATACATGGTCTTAAAGTATCTCATGAAGTCCACGCGGGGGTGGTGTTGCTTCAAAGTTACCCTTTATGCTTCCGCTTAAAAACCACTACAACAACAAGGAGTCTATCTAAAGAGTTTGTGTCACTACACAGAACAACAGTCTTGCATTGAAACCTTGGCATTTAGTTGGAAGAGTTCAATAAGCACTCAGGCTTTTTGTGTTGTGAAAACTACCATTCTGGGAAAGGAAGTAAGACGAGGGTCACCATCAACACCTCCACCAGCATTTCTACTATTGCAGGTACAGTTGTGCACATTATTCTAGTTGGGTATCACGACTACTTTGAGAAGAAACAGAAATAGAGAAGTGAAGTGACTCAGTTAACTACAGGGCTGGTTAGTGACAGACGACCCCTCTCTGGGTCCCACGGGCACCATCTAGAGATGTGTTCCTGCCCTGTCCACCCGCTGACATACCTGTTCGTGAGACCACGTCCTTTCGGAACCATCCTTGACGCAGATGTCCAGCCTCAGCTCCGTTCCCGTGGCGCCGTGCTTGCTGTCCACACAGAGATTTGCTGCCACGTTTCGAATCTGTGGAAAGAAGATAGAACGTTGAACGTGAGGCTGCGTTGTATTGTTGTATCGTTGTATCGTTGTATCGCTAGCTCTCGAAAGTGACTGTTGAATGAGGCCTTGAATTTGTACGTAGTTTATGCAGAAAATGCAAGGAGTTTATAAAACATGGTCTACTCCACGTGTGAAAGACCTGAGACGGTTAAGTAGCCAGACTGCTGCTGGTTGCTGCAAAGTTATGTGTTGATAACGCAACGCGGGGAGTGGCCTGGAGTTCACGATGGCTGTGAAACGGGAGACTTTTCTTTTGCAGGTGGTGCTTAACTTGGAATTCGTTATCTTCCTGCTTCAGAGCACCCTCCACCGTCACGTCCCAGCTGCTGGAGAGACCCCGCGCGAGGCAGGTAGCGCAGCTGCGGCGTGGGAGGGAGGAGAGGGAATCACGCAGCCCCGCAGCTCCCGCAGGAGACCGCGGTGATCTTCGGCTCCCTTTGGCTGCGAATGGAACCAAAGCTCACCTTGGTCTACACCTGTTGTCATCGTTCAGCATTTCTCCTGGATAATCAATAAAATGTCACCCTGGACTATTAGCAAAATAGGAAAGACAGGACTATTGCTGTGGTACTATACGGCATGACGGCTCTCTACAGAAAGCCTGAACTCTGAGACGTTGCAGAGTGGGGAAAAAAAAGGACAAGTCTTTACAGCTATTATGTTAATATTGATGTAAGGAACTGAATAGTTGGGGGTAGGGAGAGGGCGGACAACAGCAGCAGGAGCAGAGTGTGGTCAGAGCTCCGGCCTCCTGTCCCATCTTCCCGCCTGCGAGTTTCACATCAGACCCGCCGCTGCAGCACAGTGGGCACCGTTGGTGGTTTGCTGCCGAGGTGTGTGTGCTGAGACAGACTCAATCGTCTCAGTTCTTTTTATGCTTTTATGTAGTCCTGGATTATGATAATCTCTGTCAGTGCTTTTTAGAAGGGAAACAAGAACAGGATGGACCCAGTTTTAGTCCAGGCTCTTTTCCCTGGAGTGAGCAGCTATGGCAGGGAGTCTCTCCGCAGCAGCAGAACACCCGAACCGGGCCTGTCCCTACCCGGTGGGCGGGCAGAGAGAAGGCTGTTAGGAAATGTTCCGGATATAGAGAAAGGAATGGGGCGCTGGGGTGGAGACAGTGGTGGTGGAGAGAGCTGGTCCCTATGTCATTTATCCAGGAGTAGAGGCTGGGGTGATGCCATTCAGGAGGGAAGCAAGGTGGGTGCTAGTCTCCTTATTCAGGGAATTAGGCAACAGGTTCGGTTCATTCTTCCACTATCAGACCTCTGCTTCCAGGGTCTCTGTTCCTGATGACAGGGGACTGTGAAATGATGCGGGATACAGGGCCATGCAGTTCTTAACCCGGTTGATCTACAGACCCCTTTGAATCCAAGGAAAGTGATGGACATTTTTACAAAAACTAGCAAAGCTGTAAGTGGATATATACCAGCACTTTTGTATCCATTTTCCTGGAACTCATGGACTTCAGACTTGAATCCTGAATTAGGGAAAGGGGTCTCCTCCCACCTGCAAACGCGTGGCAGTGGGCTGGGAGATCCAGACAGCAGGGCCTGGCTGGGGGTGGGAAGGCTTCTAGTCACTCTCATTTCTTTTACTTTTTCTCCATCTTCCCTAAATCAAGTGCCAGGGAGGAACTTCCCTCTGGAACTTGAGGAGCCAAGTTTAAAATATGCCTTTTATAAAATCAATTTCTTGATGTGTGATGGCATTTCTGAAGTGAAATGGAAACACCCAGAAGGTGGAAGTTGGATTTTGCTATCCCTGTCTTGAGCCTGGCACGCTCTGGAAAGCGCCTGTTTGATCTCATCATCTGAGCCCGGCGAGCTGGTTTTCTAAAGCGGCCTCTAACCCGGGAGCTGCCTGCAAGGACTCGGGCAGGCCTCACTTTTCATTCTTGGGCCATTTCACTCACAGACGCACTCTTGTTAGAGAACCAGTGTCAGTTTATACTGAACGCAACTTCAGGACACCGTTATTCCCTTCACCTGCGTCGCGGAGCTCCGAACCACATTTGCGAGGAAAGGCAGCTGCCTGCAGGTTCAGGGCCACCTGGCCCCAGGGAGACGCCTCGTCCCGTGTCGCTGGAACTCACCCACCGAGGGCTGCTCTAGGCAGGGAGGGCGGGGAAGGAGGAGCAGGCGCAGGCCGACCGCAAACCTGCCAGGCCCGCCAGCCGCGCTGTGTTTGCACATGTTCCGAGCTCGGAAGGGCCCTGGCACGGAGGGAGGATGCCATTTTCTAAACTCTTGAATTTCCCAAATTCTCACTCGAGCGGCATCTGTGTAGACAAATGGGATAAACTGCTTGGGAAGCCAAATTTCGCGTTTCAAAGGCATAATCGTCTACATCTGTGTAAATTCCATCAGCAAGTCGAGCCAGGGAGGAAACGCGGGAGTCCGACGCGGGGTGAGGCAGGCAGCCGAGTGCGGGATGCGGTCCGGCCTCCGCCTCCCCGTCTCTTCTGCCGGGCCCCCAGCTCCGCGCTGGGGTCCCCTCCGCTGCTCACGGACTCCGCTCCCTCCAGGCAAACAGGTGCATCAAATTCTAATAGATTCTCGTACTTGCTGACTCATGCTAATAACGTTTTTTAAAAATGCAGCCAAGAGCACTTACAGATGCTCGATACTTTGTTCAGCGCAGGCTCCGCACCCGTGCGGGAAGGGAAAGCAGTTCACACACGCACACCCCAAATCTGGGACACGCAATATTGAACACATCTATGACAGAATCGATACTTTTTCAGGCTTTATTCCTTTGATGTCCAGCTTCAGGGTTTGACGTCGTTAAAACCGTGTCAAAGAATCCTGAGAGACGCCGAACAGGATTAGAAAAGTGAGGGGCACCTGGCTAGGAATGGGGGGAAGAAAAAGAAAAATGAGGGGAAGGGAATCATTATGTAGGACAGGATTATAGAGATAAGCTCCTTTTGGGCAAGGATTAGGAAAAGGTCTGGCAGACAGTAGAAGATTTTTTAGGTATACGAGAGAAGGCAGGCCTAGCTTTAACACTGTTTTGTTTTGTTTTTCTCCCCAGCACAGGAGGCTCTTATCAGAGAGGCACAAGCAAAGGTGAGTGTGGTATCAATAGACGTGGGAGAGGTAATGTAATTGCCTCTGAGAGAGAGACTAGCCTTAGCTCAACAAATGAGAGAGCATGGTTTGCTCATTCCTCTTGAGAGCTTGGGGTCTTCTAAGTAAGAAGTAGTGGGTTCATTGCTCATTCAACAAATATTTATTAAGAACCTGCTGGGTCCCAGGCACTGTGCCTGAAATTAGGTATACAGCGAAAAATTAAAAAGAACCAATTCCCTCCTTTATGCATCATGTGGCCTAGTAGGGACATGAGAAAGCAAATGACTGGAAGAAAGCCTTGAGACTTGCAATATTTCCAGCCGTAAATATTTAATTGGCACAAGGAACCCAGATGCACCCCTGTATGGACTGTATGGTTTTAGAATGCACATTGCTATGCAGAGCTGGAAAGACAGAAGCCCCTAGTGTTGTATGGAGACCCAGCGGGTCTGAGTTCTGTTCCTGAGGTACAAATGAGGTTCCCTACAACCTGTGTTCTTCCTTTTTAAAGCTCAGTTTATCCAGCATTCAAAGAGTGCTTCTGCAGGAAAGGCACTTTGAGAGGTGTGGATGGACACCCAGAGACTAAGGAGTGTACAACCTTACCGGGGAGACATCACTCTGAAGGCTTCTTCTTAGGAGACGAAATGCTAAGTGGGGTCGGGGAGGACAGGATCCTGCTGAGCAAGAGGCAGCTTGCAGCACTCGGTGCTGGTGGCCTTGGAAGGGGCTCTGGGGGACGCGTAGAAGTGAATCTGGACAGGGAGGTGACAGAAGGGCACTGTAGCCTTAGGGATCAGAAATGGACACAAGTATTGGGGTTTGGCAGTTCAGGGCATTTTTAGGAAATAGCAGATGACTTGGTGTGACTCAGCATGAGGTTTGTAAGAGGAGGGCAGTCATGCCTGCCCAGGCACTGAGAGGATTAAACTCATGCAGGCAACGTGCTCAGCACAGTTTCTGGCACACTGTGCATGGCCAGTAAATGTTAGCTACTATTGAGTTATTTGTCTATGTTTTCAGCCGAATCATCTATGATGGTAAATGGGGTGATGTCACTGATGTCACCAACAGATCTCATTGTTATTAGACTATGAGATCCCACAGACACCTTGAATACAAAGGGACTATGACTGAATAGGCCTGGCCCGGCACGCCAGCCCTGAACTCCAGTCTGTGTCATCGGTTAGTCTTGACAATGTCATACGGAGTCACTCACGATCTCAACAGCAGACACGCCCATCCCCCCACAATTTCTGTGGCTTCTAGTCCTAGATACTGAATGTCCCCCTCCTTTCCTCTGCATTACAGCCTCACAGGCCTTGACATCTTCTCATGTGCTTTTCAAAAAAGTTATATTAAAATACACATTACATGAAGTTTACTATTTTAGCCACTTTTAAGTGTTCAATTCATCGGCATTAAGTACGTTCAAAATGCCGTGTAACCATCACCACTACTTATTTCCAAAACTTTTTCATCAAACAGCAACACTAATTGTGAATCCATAACTGCCTGCTTCTCACTTTCCTGCAGTCCCTGGTGACTACAGACTCCATGCATTTGCCTGGTTAGAAACCTCAGGTCAGTGGGACTCACCACCTTTGCCCTTTTGTGTCTGGCTTATTTCACTTAGCATAGTGTTTTCAAGGTTTACCCATGTAGCATGTACCAGAGCTTCATTTTTTTAAAGGCTGAATAAATTCACATATGTGTGTATTTACATGCCACATTTGTTTATCCATTCATGCATTGATGGACACATGGGTTGTATCCACCTTTTGCTACTGTGAATAATGCTTCTGTGAACATTGGCATACAAATATCTTTTCGAATTCTTGTTTTCAATTCTTTTGGGTATAGCAGTGGAATTGTTGGGTCATATGGTAATTCAATGCTTAACTTTTTGAGGAACCATCGTAAACCATTTTCCACAGTGGCTGCACTATTTTCCATTCCCACCAGCAATGGTTATTAAAGGCCCTTAGAGATCAACAGGCATTGGAAGGGGCTCTCTCTCTTTCTTCATAGAAAACCCAGACCCATCAAAAAGAACTATCAACTTTCCTTCCCCTCCCTGTTATTTCAATATATTATAGGAAAGAGGATCAAGAAAGCAGCCAGACCTGGCCCAAATCATTTCCAATATAAAACCTGTCCCTCCGGTTAATTTAAGTTCCTAAGAGAATCATTCACAAGTCAACTTGTTTCTCCCCCTCCCCTACATCCATTCTTCCTCTGAAGTATCTAGTCATCCTCCCTAGTAACCATGTATTGCCTGTAAACAGAATTACCTATATTCCTCATCACCCCTCCCTTCTAAATTGAGGGTATACAAATTCCTGGGCTCCACTGGGATACTGGGTGATCACTCCGTGGCTCTCCCTGTGCACACGGTGAACAGATCTCTTTCTCTGATTAATCTGCCTTGCTGTGAGTTGATATTTCAGTGAACCCTCTGGGGTGAAGGGAAGTTTCCTCTCACGCCCGCAGTCTGATCTAGATAGAGATGCTGCAGCAGAGTTAGAACTAAAATGACTTTAACACTCCGGGAGCTTCCAAGGGAGGGAGAAGTGACAATGAAGTCACTGAAGGGGTGCCCCTGGCTACACAGCAGTGGCCTGACTCTGTAGCTTGAAGCTGCGGTGGTAGAAGAGAAGGCATCATGGAGGACTTTGCTTGAGACTCTCGACTTTGAATCTGGATTTAAAAAAAAATCCATTTTCTGAAAGGAAAAGTTAGAAAATGGCAGAATAGTGTTGAGTCTATCCTGACCCCTGTGGCTCACTGGACAGGATTAACATCTTCTCTGTGTTCAACGGTCAGGGATAGCCCACGCTGCTCGGATCTGCGCGCGTGGAAGTTTGTCCCCACCCTTTCCTATTGGCGTTGAAGACTCAGAGCTTTGCCACCTTGGACTTGCCCCGTGTAAAGCAGAGCCTACGGAATGCTTTGTATTCTTTGAACACATGAGAATTGTAACCCTCAGAAACTATTAATTTGTTTGTTTGTTTGTTTGTTTGGTTTAAACATTTTTCCTAAGTTTTGGTGTTGTGATTTCATAAATTCCAGGAAGGAAGGATTTTATTATACGGACTCTCAAGAGTGCACTGTTGGAGCAGAGGCATGGTGTGGCGGGGAGTGGCCAATAGCTGGTTTGGCTGAACAAAGGTTTTTAAAAGCTCAGGTGACAACTATTCCTGTTGTGGTGTGAGTTATACACACATGTGTTGTGAGACAAAAGGGTATTGCGTGTTGGAGACATGAAAGCAGGCATTTGAAGAAACTTGTAAGTAGTGGTTTAGGAGATGAGCAGGTTTCCTCCAGCCCGCCTTTTCCTCCCTGCAATTTATAAAACTCAGATAAGTAAATTAAAGGTGTGCAGGAGGAGAGAAAATAAGATCTGATGGAAAATTTTACAGCGAGCCTTCAAGCCTAGCTGCAGGAAAACTCATCAAAAGGATATCTGAAAGTCGGGAAAGGCACGTTAAGTCAGGAGCCCGTGAGTTCTTGGTGTTCTGCAGAGCAAAGGAATGGATGGGCAGAGGCGTTCCCATGCCACGCTCACTGCACCTGTGTTAGGTGGTTTAGAAGCGGGAATGATGCTCTGAAGGGAAGTCGCAGGAGAGTTGGCTTCTGTGCTGTGGGGCCGTGTGGCCCCCCTACAACCCCGGGTGATGGCCGCAGCTCGGCAATGGCTGGTCATCACGTGTCCTGCACCAGTGCTCAGAAAGTGGCACGGAGCCGTGCTTTCAGACTGAGCCACGTTGTGCTGGTCACGTACCTGATCTTTTAACTAATGTCTCAACATTTTAATATTCCTGTCATTTTTTTCCTGGAGTGCTATTTTGTGAATACAAACACTTCTCCCAATGGTTGGATTCATATATCAATTGCCAATAAATCTAAGATTTGCTCCAGTTCTGGTACAATCACGAAAAGCCACTTCCAACATTATCCTCAAAGCCAAGGGCAGTAGCCGCAGGCTTTGAAGATAAAGCAGATTTTTAGTACTTGAAAAACTACTCACACAACTGGTGTCTAGATAAAATAACTCTTCCTTTGAAGTCAGGTCAAATGGTTGAAATGTGAGCAGGTTTAAAATCTGGTCTAATATGCAGTTGTTAAACTCTTGTGTAAGATTCAGGACTGTTAATGAAGATCTGTGATCAAAATCAAGGCCTGATTCTGAGGATGTGACCCTTTGACCCTGGGCAGGATGGCAGCAAAATCCTGGAGATACACGATAACCTTTGGGTTTTTAAAATTCTCTAGAGAAATAGATTCTCTTGAACTCATTCTTGAGTTTAACAGCCAGTCCTCTAAGAAAAGCCAGCACACTGCCTTCATTTTCAGATAAAATAATTCAAGGTCTGAGTTTTCTGCTGTAAATTCCATCACTGTTAAACATAGTCAACATATTCAAGGAAATGACTTGGGTCCTCAGGGGGAAAAAGGTGAAAATGTCAGATTGCATGTGGTGTATGAAACTGTAAGTTCTCGCTTGTAAAATGTTTCATGGTATAACTACTTCCTTACAGTATTTCTCTGTGGGCCTTAAATTATGAAGCCATATCTTTGGCCATTTTGTACAGCTCAAAACTGAGGAGTGGTAAAAAGCATTTCCACCCTATTTCTTACCTCCTGCTCTAAAATCAAATGGGGAAGGGAAAAAGTTGAGTTTTTAAGATCTAGCCTTACAATTCTGAGTCACACTGACCAGCATTCCATTGTTTTCTGTGGCAAGAGAAATTCATGCAACACTGATAGGGAAAACTGACTGATATTTCCTATAAAGAAGCAAATGCTCCTTCCAAACCACTGACCAGGGCGCCATCTTATGCAACAGTTAGTGCAATCATCTTAAAGCGTTGGAACACTCCACTTAGCTTAGCTTTCTGTATGACAGTCTCACATCTGCCTCCTCCTAATCTATGCATTTTATTGAATCTATCTCCTGTCAAATGTCTTAACTGCAAATGTGGTTAGTCATGCCGGACTCAATGGGTGGATGGTTCTGAGAGTGAGCTGGTTGGGGTTTGGTTGGATTGCGGTATGAATGGTGGGTGTCAAAGGCCGTGACTTTCTTTCGGAGAGGACGAGTTATTTCTTCCTCAAAACAAAGCAGAAGAGAACAAAACAATACAGAACAAGACAAAAGAGGTTTTGAGGAACGTGAGCAGTGGTCTAGTTCTAGTTGACTGAGCCAAGGTGCACGGACATCCTAAAGCCAGTCCAGGCAGCTCCAGTGAAAGCTTAGGGTCTGGTGGCCTTGGCAGGCTGAGGGCTGAGTTCTGTGTCCAGCAGTGACCCACAGTGTTACCTCAAGCTGGTGAGACTTTCCTGAGGAGAAGTTATGGCTTCATCACCTCTGTCACCCTGTCACCTGGCATAGTTTTTGGTGTATAGTGTATAGTAGGTCTGCTAGAACTGCTATCACAAAATACCACAGAATGGGTGGCTTAAACAAGAGAAGTTTATTTCTCAGTGCTGGATGCTGGCAATTCAAGATCAAAGTATCAGCAAGGTTGGTTTCCTTTGAGGATTCTCTCCTAGGTTTGCAGATGGCCACCTTCTTACCATGTCCTCACATGGCCTTTTCCTGTTTGTGTCCATCTCTGGTGTCTCTTCTCTTCTTATGAGGACACCAGTCCTGTGAGATCAGGGCTCCACCCTTCTGATCTCTTTCAATCTCAATTCCCTCCCTAAAGACCCTATCTGCAAATACAGTCAGCTGGGGATTAGGGCTTCAATTTTGGAGAGGGAGCCACAATTCAGTCTATAAGAGATAGTATTTACTCTATAATTGCCTTTTAAGTAAGGAAAAATGTTAACTATTTTCTAGCTAGTTTCTCTGCTGGTAAATGAGAGAGGTCACAATGACAAGTATCTGTCATTATCCTTGCAGGTAATCATAGAGTTTCCTAAAGAGGCCTCGCAAACATTGAATTTTTCAAATGATTTAAGAAGAATTTATCACTAGGACTTTTTGGTGGTCACATTTAACCTGCAGTTTCCATTACTACATAACCTATCCAGGAGATTGCCAAATGTCGACGCTACTTGCTGTTCACTCCTGTCTCAAATGCCGTGCCCAAATGCTGACTCATCTCTTATTGCTGGAATGGGGTCACGGGCAAAGCTCCAGCAATGACTTTTTGAGTCACAGGCGACCCCCCTCAGTGTTTCATTTTGGATCCAATTCACAGCAGGTTTTTCTTTTCCTTTTTGGTAGGGTGGAGGTGAGGGAGGATGAGTCTCTGTCTTTCCAAAAGGGAGAATTTTGGAATGTTCCTGAGATCCTTGCAAGCTAAGGCTGCATCACTATGGCCTCTTGCTGATACCCTGGTCTCTCTGCACTTGTCCCAGCTTAGAGTTTGTGAGCATGTCTTTGAACTTCACTGGCCATTTTCAGATTAATTGCTTTTGCTCCTGTCTTGTAAAGGCTCTTCTCCTTTTGGGGGTGAATACTTGTTGGTTTCTGGGTCCTCTCCTTGGAGAGGTCAGTGCTCCCCTTTGTCCTCTCTCCCCATTCCACAGCCCTGCTGGTCCCACACTGGATCTGCTGCTGTCTGGTGTTTAGGTGACACTGGCCCATGTTCTAGAGTAATTGGGAGACTCCTTGTCATCAGCTGTATCTAAGATCATATCCGTGTTGCTTGGTTCTTTCTTTTGCTATCATAAATGTTCTGTCTGGTCTTTATGATGAAGGAAAATCATGCTGTCGCCACATTTTTAGCATCAGAAATCCCAGTATATTTTAAGTCAAGAATATTGTAGAAAACATAGATTTTTATTTCTGGCATCGTTCTCATAGCTTTTCCATTATTGTCAATAGTATGACAGTACTTGAATGTTGAAATCTGAAACCAAACTACAGTACTCCCCCCTTATCCTCAGGGAGTATGTTCCAAGACCCCCGGTGGATGCATGAAACTGCAGATGGTACCGAACCCTATATACTATGGTTTTTCCTATGCATACATACCTGTGAGAGAGTTAATTTATAAATTAGGCACACTAAGAGATTAAAACTACATCATAAAGTAGAACAATTATAACAATATACCATAATTAAAGTCATGTGAATGTATTCTCTCTCAATATCCTGTAATATTATGGAACTGTGGTTAACTGAAACCATGGAAAGTGAAACTGAATAAGGGAGGACTACTGTATTTGCTAAAAATGTGCATGCAATTTTGACCAAAAAAAAAAAAAAAAGTAGGCAAAGAGTTTGAATGTGTGTGATTGGTTCTGGATGACTTGGATTGGAACAAGACTGGGAAAACCAGATTTGCCCTTCCTGTACTAGAGCTTGGTCTAGGAAGTTACGTCAGCTTCTCTCTAGGATGGGCCTGGAAAATAGGTCATCTTTCCCAGAAAGTGACCGGCGACAGGCATCCTTCAGGTTGGGCAACAAAGGCTTAACAGACAGAGCTCCGCATGTGGCTGTGAAGGGGAAAGAGCTGCAGCAGGAGCTGTGGATTAGACTAAAGCAGGATTTTGGAAATATAAGCTGCTAAAAGTTAATTTCTTTGTCTCTTAAAGTCAACAGGAGGAAATGCAATCAGATGGATCAAACAATACAAAGAGATAATTGTGAGAAAATGAAATATTTGGCTGTGGAAGGCGGGAGGGGGAGCACGGGAGTGCTTGTCTTCCCACCTCCCAAACCAAAGCTGAGGGAGCTACGTTTCAGGTTGCTCACAAAATCTGAGACTGACTGATGGCCTTCGGGTTGCTAAAAAGGTCTCTCCTGTGACCTTTCGGCAGTGTGGTCGCTGCACATCTCAGAGTTTGAAGCAGTGGCTGCCAAGGCCTGCTGCCAACACAACAGCTCAATACGTTACAAGGACAGTGAGGAGAAGACTGGCTCTTGTTTTTAACTATTGCCTTCCTACAAACGATTAAAATTAAACTTCAAGCCCAACACTGCAGACTGACATCAGCCTGGGCAACTTAGAATTAACTCCCTGTCTTTCAAGATTTTATCTGAGGACCCCAGGAACATTTCCATTTTTTTGCCGTGCTTATTGTTGTTCTCCACCAACCTGTGGATAGTTACTGGATTTTTAAGGCAGGTTGAGGGCAGTTGCCACTACAGAGACCACTCTTAGCTGTCACAGAAGCCAGCTTGGTCCCTTTGTTAAAGAACGGGTGGGGTGAGGAATTCCTATGTCCATGACTGGAAAAACTTAATATAATTTTTATTATATATAATATATAATACATATATAATATAATATAAATGCTAATTCTTTGAGGTTGTGGAAATTCTGCTATGATAATTGAGTGATCTCCAAATTCTGTTAATTTAGTGTCATTCTTGGAATTAGAAAGGTACTAATTTTCATTGAAAATTAAATGCTAAGATGAATTTATGACTAGGCTAACATACACTTAAAAATTAACTTGCTCCTGTCACATGAACTCAAAAAATATATATTTATATGTGTAAACATATGTGAAATATACATACATATATTTTAGGAAAAAATAGAATAAACAATAAAGAGAGAACATTTTGTTTGGCATATTTATATATGCCACAAAGGAGAAGAAAACAAAATTGCTAGCTCTGAAGCACCTTTCATTCTGTTATGACTTGGGTCGAATTGTCACCAGTGGGGCACCAAGACATTTGATTTGCTCATCTCAGAATACGGAACGAAAATCATGTTTATTATCAGACACTTTAAGTTTGTCTTCATAGCCCTCTCTCCGCTGTCTCATAAAACACACAGAAAAATCTGAAAGGGTCATGCAATTCTTTATGTGTTCTTATAGTTTTCTCAACCTTGTTTTTGAGCTCCAGAGAGAGGAATTAGCACAGTGCACCAGCATTGCCTCTGACTGAGAAAATAAATGACAGTTCAAGTCAAGTTTCGTACACTCAGAACCACAAATCATCTCTGATTGAGTGCTTCATTTAGAGATCTCGTTTGATGACATATAGCACTTAAATGGCAGAGATGTTCCCCTGCATAGTTGCCAGGGGAACAGCAGGACAATCTCCCTTTGCAGCTTTCCCAGTTGCAAGACCAGGGAGCAGGCGAGTGGGAAAGTACTCCCCCACCCCTCGCGGGAGAATGTCGGGGAGCCTGGCTCATTGTGTGGGGGACCCAGCCTGCCTTCACACCAGCAGCACTGGCACAGAGTTCTCTGAAAGAGACAGCATCACATCCTTAGATGGTCTTTCAGATAACGCACCTCCTAGTGTCGAACTTCCTTTCATGTAAGCTGACTGGGAGAAATTTGAAAAGCCTTGTGCACTGCGAGAACATTAGAAGAGAAAGGAAGGAGGCAGGTTAAAAGAAGTCAAGAGTGGCAGCCAGAAGCAGAGGAGGAGAACTGGAATTATTCAGGGTGCCTGTCTTCGTGAATGTTCCACAATTCAGGGTGACATTAATCTTAGAGAAGGAATTTAAATAAGCAGCTGAAGTAGTTCAGTATTGACATGAATTTTTTAAATAAAGACTTAAAAAAAGTTTTGCACAATCGCAAGATGACAAACGGATGTGCCAAGATTGGCACATTGAGGACAGTAAGCAGACACTTCTTAAAAGAATTTATGGCACTGGTTGGAAAAGACACATTCGTCTATTTTACATCTTTTATTCCTTCTTACACATGATATTTAGAATTCTGCAGAACTCTCCTTTTTAGACCATAAAGGAGTACTATAAATGACTTTAGCAAATTCATGAATTCTAAGGAGGAGAAGGGGAAAAATAATAGGAGATTCAGTTTCTTTCATTTAGCATCTTGACACAAAAAGAGACACTCCATATGTGAGTGGTTTAAGAATAGTTTTCCACTTTAAACCTGTTCTTACCCTATCCAGTGTAGCATCATGGAAAAGCACGTTGCTTCTGTCTGAATGGCACTAAGGCATGTTCAACTTATCACATGGCCCAAAACCCTGTGCATCCTCTCTGGGCCCCAGAACGTGTGTGCCAGGCAGTGGTATGGCCTCTGGAGGGCGCTTCTCCAACAGATGTGACTTTAATTTCTTCTGCCTTTTAAGGAGGAAGCTGGTAGGGAGAGCTTGGAAATTGCTGGAACGGAGGTTTTTCACTTTTGGAGTTTCTCCCCCTTCCCCTTAGGATGTCAGAAGAGAATATTTTATAGCTTGTTTGACTGTTGAATGGACCACAGACCTGACAGTTCATCAGAGTCAGTTTCCTGCCATTCATTACTCAAACCGCCTTCCTGGCTGAGCTTTCCAAAGCGGTGGACTTTGTATGGGGAAGAAGGGAGTGAGAGCTCAGGGGAGGCTTCAGATACGCAGGCGTGTGAGCAGAGCAGTGAATGGTGAGTGGGACAACAGGGGGCCAGGATCCCCCATTCATTCATTCGACAAATATTTATTGAGCGCCTACTGTATGCCAGACACTATTTCTTGCTTCCACAGAGTGGTAGTACCACAACAAGCCAACAAGATCCCTGTGTCATGAAGCATGCTTTCTAGCAGGGGAGAGAGATGAGAAACACAATCGATAACTGGATTACGTAGCTTGTTATATAGGGATGGGTGCTAAGGAGAAACATAAAGGAGGAAAGGGAGAGGGGGCATGCGTGTGTGTGTGTGTGTGTGTGTGTGTGTGCGCGTACACGTGCGTGGGGATTGTTGCAATTTTAGATAGGATGAGCAGGGAAGGCCTTACTGAGAAGATGATTTTTTTGAGTGAGGACCTGAGGGAATAGCAAAGTTATAGGAATAGCAAGTGCAAAGGCCCTGAGGTCAGATTGCACCTGGCCTCTTTGAGGAACAGTGATGAGGCCAGGGTGACTAGAGAGGAGTAAGCCAAGAGGGGAGTAGTAAGAGATGAGGTTGGAGGAGACACAACAGAGATCAAATCATTTAGGGCCTTATAGGTAAGAACTTTGACCTCTGGTGGGGAACTGGGGGCCTTAAGTCCACGTGGCCTTCTAGGTCCTTAAGTGTGTCCTTTTGACTGAATCCAAATTTTACAGAACAAATCCTTTTATTTTTATTAATACATTTTGGTTCTTTTATATTTTTATTTTATTTTTTTAATGAACATATTTAAAATACCAAAGAATAAAATAAGTTTCAATGAAATAATTCTCACAGATTGACCGGCACAGTTAGAACATTAGTAAGCCATAAGGGCTAAATTGACAGCTGCTACACTCATGATTTAGTTCTAACTTCCCCTGCCTGACTGGAGCCACTACCACACGAGGCTGTTGGTGAGAGTTTATGAGGGTTGAGTACTCCAGTCTGTTATCAGCTTTTGACAACAGTGCACTGTGTTTCTGTTTGAAGTCGAATTTGTGAGTAGGTGCACAGTTTGATAGTAGTTTTTAATTCTGTCTGCTTAACAGCCCATCATGTCAAAGAAGAGCAAGAGAATGCTAAAGGAAGATAATAGATTTGTTAATGAGGATTGGGAATTACATTATTATCTTGCTTCTTCTAGAGATAAGATGATTTGCTTGCTTTGTGATACTGCAATATCAACATTTAAGAAATTCAGTGCTCATCAGCATTATAACACTAATAAAGGACCATAAATATTTTAAATTAGAGGGAGAGGTGCAAAAGGTTGTATTGCAGAAATTAAAAGATGAAAAACAAAAGGAAAGCAATTCTTTCAAGCAGCAATAAGACCTGGAAATAATGCCACTGGAGCAACTTATAAAGTAGCTTATATAGTTGGGAAAAAAGAGAAGCCATTCAATGATGTAGAAATTGTGAAAGAGTGCATTGTCGAAGTTGTAGGATGCTTAGACACTGATGACATTTCAAAGTACAAACAACTGCCTCTTTTAAGGAGAAACATAACTGATCGGCAGCATAAATTAGCCTTCAATTTAACAGAACAACTTCATGCCATACTTCAAAAGGAAAATATATATTATTAAATCATTTTGGGTGAATCAACTGAGACTACTGACTCAGCACAGGTTTTATACTCCATTCGGGTCATAACAGAAGATTTTTTTTTTTTTTTTTTTGCTATGAAGAGTTACTCCCTTTGGGAACTCTTGCAAATAGAACACAGGGAATAGATATCTTCAACAACTTTGAAGATAAATGTCATGAAGCTGGACTGAATTTGGTAAATTTAGTGAGTATATGTACAGATGGTGCACCTTCTATGACAGGAAAACATGAAGGGTTTATTACACACATAAAAAAAAGTATGATCAGATCCAGATGCTCTCATTTCTTTTCATTGTACCTTGCATCAGCAAAATCTCTGTGCTAAAGTTACTACTTTAAGTGAAACTTTGCAACAAGTTATAAGTATTGTTAATTATATTCCTGTAAATGCAACATGGTATGGTCAATTTCGTAACATGCTAAAGTTGAATGATGAGGTATTCCTGTGGGTTTGCCATATCATTCTAAAGTGTGTTGGCTATTGTTAGCCAAAGTTTTATCTCTGTAAGAACATAGTTAAATTTTATAAAGAACAGAATCAGCAATGTGAATTATTGAAAGAAGATTTCTATAGGAATGTAGCATTTTTGTGTGATATCATGCCAAATCCAAACAACTCGAATATTTCTTTGCAAGGTAAAACTAAGTCTATATATGACACATGGCAAAAAATTCAAGCATTTTGAAAAAGCTATATTTTTCCAAAACACTTCTTCAAAAAGAAGTTTTGGATGAACATTTTCCTTGGCTAGCAAAGGTTATTGATGAGCAGAATGATACATGCAAATTCTTTGAAGAATGTGCAGCTGTTATAAATCTATAACAGCTGGAGAATACAATGAAAGGTTCATTGACTTTGAGAACCATGACATGACACTCAAGTTAGCATTTCATCTTCACCTAGTTGATATCACCAAGGCACCTAAAAGAACTACAGATGGAATTGATTGAGCTCTCTCTCCATGGATGACATGTTAAAGTCATTGTTTAATGCTAAGAAAGATCCAGTTGAAATATGGAAAAATGCAGTAGAATATCCATGCCTTCAGCAACATGCCTGAAAAATGCTTTCTTGCTTTTCAGCCACTTACTGTGGCAAATCTACATTCTCCTTTCTAACTCAAATCAAGATGCCCTTGAGATCACAAATGACTGACACCCATCTAGAGGGTCAACTGAAACTGCGGACCTCCACACTGCAACCAAATATTCGAATGCTTTTCAACAAAAAGCAGACACAACAAAGCCATTGAAAGGTTAGTTAACTTTAAAATTAACAAATAGGTTTCAGTTTTTGAAATTATTAAGTATATGATAGTTAGATTTTTATAAAATAATGTACATTTTTAAGTATATCTACTTGAAGTTTCTTGAATGCAGCCTTATTTGATGACAGCTAAATTAATGTGGCCTTTCCACATGAAAAGGTTCCCCAGCCCTGACTTTGACTTTTACCTGGAGAGGGATGGCAGCCCTCAAAAGGTTTTGGATGGAGGAGTGGCGGCCTGATCTCCCATTTTAAGAGGACTATGTTGAGGATAAACGGAGGTTGGGAAGGGCAGAAGAAGAGAGATGAGCTGGGAGATAAGTGCAGAATCCGGCTGGATTTGTCAGGGAAGTGCGTGGCCGTTTATGGGCAGTTTATGGTCTGTAACATATCTTTTACAAGTGGAGTTCCAACTACCAGAGCCAAAAATTGCCTAAGCACTTCGTTGTTTACCCAGAATCAGGCTGGCATGGAGAGGCAGGTGGAAAACCCTTCCAAGTACAAGTGCATAAAGCGGCAAGTTGCCTGCTTCTTGGCCCAGATCTCCCATAAAGGATTCTCGTGTTTACGTTGCTGGAGGTTTGTGGTTCCTTCCAATAATTGCTTTAAAAGAACCACAGAGTCCGCATTCCAATTTTCACTTTCTTACCAAAACAGTGATCGACTTATTACATTTGTTTGGGAGCTTTGCCCATTCTAACAATTAATTTGAAGGTTATAGGAGATTAAAAAGCCCTTTCAGATGCTGGATTGGATCTTGGAACAGAGAAGGGACATTAGTGAAAAAAACTGGTGAAATCTGAATAAAGTCTGTAGTTTAGTTAATAATATGTATCGATGTTAATTACTTGGCTTGATAAATATACCACAGTTAATGTGGCAAATATAAAATATTAACGTTGGAAGAAGCTGGGTGAAGGGTATATGTGAACTTTCTATACTATCTTGCAATATATCTGTAAATTTAAAATTATCCCAAAATAAAAGGTTTATCAAAAAAGTTCTCTGAAAGGGAAAAGAAATCACACAAGTGTGAAAATTTTGAAAGATTTTTTTCAGAGATTAAGTTGGCCCACAGATATATTCTGCACTTTTAGTAATTTTTTTACCTACTATTAAGAAATAAGTTGTTACTACCCAATACACAGTTAGAAAATATAGTCTTTTTCATCATTGCATTTAGATGAAGTTGCATTTCAAATCCTTCGTTTGCCTCCTGCATTAAATGCCCACGGGTCACTTACGCTGTCAAGGTTCTACTCTGCTTGGGAAACAGATGTTTTTTCAAATCTGGAATTTACCAGTCCAGACTCTTGTCTCCTACTGACTTCCTTTCTTCTTGCCTTCCTCCAGTCCGCTAGGTCTTCGTTCTTGCTCTGCACCCCATCTGCCCTGAACAAACACAGCTGAAGGCAATTGCCTTGGAAACTACCAGCTATCCCCATTTGCTTCTTTCCTGAACCTGCACTGGTTTACTGTTCTGAAGCTTTGGGGAAAGAAATTTGCCACTGTGTTAAAAAAATCTGATCTTCTCAATGTCTGGTTGTTTAAAACAGCAGTGATGACCCCAAATGTCTCCAGGGAGAAGGCAAGCGTTGTGAAAGTGTGGGGCACTCGAACGTAACGATGCAAACATGCTGGCGTAGCCCACCCGGTCTGAAGACAGTTCAGGTTTTGATGATTGCCAAGAGGTTGTATCTCTCCTAGAACCTCAGTGGAAGCTTTGAGTCTGTTTCCAGACAAGGTGCTTTATAAATATACGTTATGGTTTGGTGAGGTAATGTGGGAAAATGTGACCAATTGATGTTTGAAGTATACCGTAACCAGGTGGGAACACAAATTTATGTTTCCACATAAGGCGGAGAAAAGATGGATGAGATTTCAACCCAGCAGTGACTCACACAATGACACTGTGGGGTCTTCAAGTGTATTCTCAGTCACTAGGGAGGACTGCACCTAAATCACCACAGAAAGATGGCAAACAGAGCCTTAACCAAAAACCTCCAGGAAGGAACTCGCTGCTTTTTTGGGTAACAAATTCCTACGCCTTCCAACACATGAGGCTAAGAAAGTTCTTACTGATGTCTGCCCACTTTAAATTTCCACTGCTATAAATGAAGCCCATGGCAGATAGCTAAAACGAATATAAGCAGACTAATATTACTCATATTCCAGGGAAGTTTTAATGAAATGTTTGAGATGCAAAGATGAAATCAAATTACTAACATGATTTGACCTAGGTAGACAATGCTAGGCCCACATGCACATGCAAAAAACACGGGAGGTGGAGCGTGTAGTGATGGCCTTGACCCTCTCCTTCATGCCTGGGTGTCCCAGGTCCAGGCAGAGAACAGCATCTTCTTGGACCCTCTCAGCACAGCAAGCAGAGCACCTGTGACTTGCTGACAACTTTTTCTGCAGGAAGCTGGGACGCTTCACCCAGGAGTGCAGGGATGCTGCCAGTCCCCTGGCCTCTCCTACCACGCCCTGGGGCAACCTTTTTCAGAGCTCGGGCAGCCAAGGACATTAACTAGACAACGGCATCTTTTCCCCACATTACAAAACCAAGGACAGGGGCCAGGAAGCTCCTGCAGAATGCATGACAGTCAACTCTCGCCTTCCGAAAGGCTGGAGAACGCGGAGAGCTAGTGTCCAGCCCCGCCTGCGTTTCCCCCAGAGCCTCTGCTGAAAGCAGGTTAAAGTGCCAGGATAAAGCCGCCCTATCCAACATTGCCCGTGCTTTAGCACACTCTTTTCTCCAGGGAAAAGGCGATAGCAACAGTATTGAATGGAACCGCACCCAGCACAATAGTCCTTTTCATGCCAAAAGATAGATACGTTAAGTCTGGGACCCGGAGCTATCTGCTCTTTCCATTTTAGATCATGAAGTGAAATCAAATAGAAGCGTTCAGCGGTGGAAAGTTTGGTGCTCATTTAAAGACCTGCAGCGGCTGCTCGCCTCACAGCCCTGCGCATTATGAAAATGGGTTTCTGCGAGAGTCTGCACAGCACACCCCGGCGAGGCCAGCGGCCAGGCCCCTCCCGGCTTGTACGTGCGCATGTTATACAAATCGCAACGAGGCTGTGCACAGGGACAGGGAGGGATTTTATCAGGTGGTTATCAGGGCACCCTGTTTTACACGGTAGCATGACAGATATTTTCATTCTCTACAAGCTCCTTTGGTAATTTCACTAACGTCAAAAATATCTTCCAGGTGCATTAAAAAAACCCATTTGGGGAGACGGCAGTGGTTAAGGTTGTGGGTGGGGCTATCAACACTGAGGGCTGAACGTTCATCTCTAGTAACTTCTAAAAAGAGGCTGGACGTTCATTTATCAGAGAAGACTTGCATTCGCCTTGCCTGGCTGCAGGGGACAGAGCGGAGGTGTCAGCAGTCCCTCCCGCCCCCGGGGTCCCAGGCCGGAGCATGCTCAGGGCAGGGCAGGTTTCATGCAGTGGGTCCTCACCTCCCCCCAGGCCGCAGGCGGGGGCTCCACGGGAGGGTAGTACTTGGGCACGTCCCAGGCCACCGCAGCCATGAACCACTTGAAGTCCTTGCACTTGAGCTGTTTGCGCAGCTCCTTCTGGGCGGAGATGTCCCCGGTGGAGAGGTGCCTGTACTCCGGCCGGCGCTGGTAGATGTACTCGGCGAATTCGTCCATCCAGGTCTCGGCCACCCGCTTCAGGTTCTGTGCAGCAGAAAAAAAATGTCATGTATTGGCTCAAAATCTGGTTTTACTTGCACCAGAAATCGAAAAAGAAAAGGAAAAGACATATCAGGCAACCTCAGGCAGCTCTGGTTGGTGGCTGACTAACCACCATGAGAGCTTTCATAACTGCCAGGAGTGGGGGACCACTAGCCTGCGGCGCTGCACACAGTTCTGCTTCTGGCAGGTTCCATTGCCAATTTGGTAATTAATTTATCAGCGCCAGTAAAGACTCAGCTCACGATTATCTCAACTTTCTCATCACTCTTGTTATTCCATGATTATAAATTTTTTATTTTTCACTTGGAACTAAAGGTGTCGAAACCGGAGGGAATGAAGTTCCTCTGAGGCATCAAATTGCTTAAAGCCTTTCCAGGAACAGGGATCTTGGAAAGAATGAGGACAAACAAGCTGTTATTCTTTTCTCTGTACTATATATATAGAGAGAGAACCCGGCATTATGAAAGTCAAAACCTTGTGTTCTGATACTTTACACGTGCAACACGGATGCCGGTGAGAATTCAGTAGTTTACTACGAGCTGAAGTTGGGCTGAGGGAGGCACCAGGCCAGTCTTTCTCCAGATGTTTCCTGGGGTGAAGGGAGCGGAAGGTTGGGCGCAGGGGATAAGCAGGATCCTTAGGGGTAGGAGAGTGTGTGAGTTCAGGGTAGAAGCTCAGCCCTCTGTCAATTCTGTGATTGAGCAAGTTACTTATCCACACTGGTCTCAGATTCCTAACCTGGAATGGCAACAGTGACATATACCTGTGTCGCGGGGGTGGGTGTAGGATTAAGTAAGGCAACACCTGTAAAGTGCTTAGAAGAATACTTGGTACACAATAGGGTACTATGAACAGTAGAGCTGTTATTAGCAGTCGAGAGAGTGCAGGATTAGAAATTGGAGAGCCTGGGCGTTGGGCTCAGCCACACATTAACAGGACTGTTGCTGTGGCCCTTAGGAAAGGTGTTAGCTGAGATGAGAAGCTTCCGGACTTGCCTTCCAGCTCTGTGGTGCTAAGTAGTAGAGAGAACAACTGCATTTGTCTAGAAGGTATCAGTTTTGATGCCTCCAGTTTGTAGCAGGTTTTCGTAGGCTGGTGTCCCGTAGGCTCTGGTTCTTGTTTTCCGTTTAAGTTCTTTATTTTAAATGCTTGATTGGTGTGAGCATTGGCCTACTCTGGTTTCTTATTTGCAGATAAAATGAGCACAACGGCCAGACATAAGAGATTAGTGGATTTGGACTTGAAGTCATTGATATCTCATTCCTAATGGAACTGTACAGTTTTCTTGTTCTGTCCCCCCACCCCCACCTCCAGTGTCTCCTGTCTCTGCTCCTCACCCTCCGCGGACGCCTTGGTTACTTCTGGTGGATGGTGGGCACAGAGAAGGGCTCAGTTAATAGAGCAAAATGCAGAAGAGAGACGGAGTCACAGGGACTGCTCTGATTACCTGTGTTCCTTCCTTTCTAAGGTGCCAGTGCACAGAGAGGAGGGCAGGGGAATGCCACTGAGTGCGAGAAGTGTTCCCTGAGGGATGATTATTTGCCGCTCACATGCTACCACCACCCCTTCAGCACTCCTCCCCTCCTCCCTCCTCCCCTCCTCCCTCCTCCCTCCTCCGCTCCTCCCTCCTCCCTCTTCCCTCCTCCCCTCCTCGGACTCCAGTTTCCCTTGACAGACGATCAGAGTCAACATCGGTCTCTATTGCCATGGATTCCGAATTGCCTGGTTCATTTGGGGACAGGAAAGGAAACAGATGATGTCTTGAGGCTCCTGCTCTGGGCAGTACTGTGTACTACACACACATAAAATCTCCGTGTGGGTCTGCAGTATCATCTGGCCACTTACATTGCATTTTGACAAATGTTCTATATGAAATGTATTTTATTTTCATTTGTCCTCAGAACATTTTTTATAAGGATTGGCAAAAAGATTCAAAGATAGAATAGAAAAAATTAGTCGACAATATTAAAATGTTACTTATATTCAAATTTGATTTTAGGCTGTCGTTCCAACCTTTTTTTCCTAAACTGCAATTATTAAGTAAAGTGGAAATATTCAATTTTCACCAATTTACGCCTCTCTGATAAGTGAAAATGAACAAAGTCAGGGGAACAGCAGAAGTAGAGGCCAAGAAGCACATTACCCAGGAATAATGAGAAAGTGACTTTCTTAAGAGGAAACGTGCCTTGAAAATTCTGGTTGCTTGCCAGAAAGATTTTTCACTAAGGAATCTATTTTGACTTGGATAAATAAGCACTTTTAGACTGTAAGTATCATGAAATTAGGGATCCATTTTTTTCCTTAAAAGGTCCAGTGTCTTCTGTGGTTCCAAAAAGTTGTATCTACTCATCAGGGCATGCTAACTATTGAATTAATGAAAGACCATATCGTGAAATGAATGTGAACAAATTCATAGTGTGTGTATGTAGCTATTGATAAAGGCACTGAAGTAGGAACCGTTTAAAAAAGTGCTGTTGTTAAGGGGTAGATTTTTGTTGCTTTGGATTTTTGAAACAGAAATGGGAATTATTGCAAAAACTCAAAGAGAACTGATGAACTCAGATGCATTCAACTAGAAATGGCTCAAAGGGTCATGATTAATGTTAACCAGAATAAGCAATATCAATAAGTAAAAGGGCAGGAGTCAGCACGTTGGTAAATTGTCACCAACCTTAGGGCAGCTGTGATGTAGTTAACCAGGGGACTGGCAGGAAGCCCTGCAGTATCATGTTCTTTTCGAATTGAAAGACACTAAGCTGCAGGTTAGGTGGGCTGATTTCTCCAGCGCTCCAAAGGAAGCAGCCGGATCATGGACATATTCCAGGGATAATGTCAAGTCATTGATTCCTTTTTTGTAGTTTCCCAGGAGACAGCAAAAGAGAAACAGCCTAATAATTTCAAAGACTGCAATAGCCAGTTTCCCTCTAGCTATGAGTGTTCCATAAACATTTAAATATAAATAAAACATCCTGACCGTTCCCTAATGTCCCAGATGACTCATAGACATCTTCGATTATAGATGCTCTGTTCTCTGAATGGAATTTCCTATCAGGAGAAAACTTTCTACAGTACAAATTATTATAGTCAAGAAATAGCCCTCACTCCTAAACCACCCACATGGCTGGCCAAATAAAATCATTCCGAGGTCATTATTCTGGAAATAACAAACACTGTGCTAATTTGTCACTGGCATCATGAATCAGTATGTAGTTTTTGGGAAAACACTGGACCCACAGCTGAGAAATACTGCAAGCGGTTACAAGAAGTGTTTGGTTGGTCTTTTAGAGATTGTGGAATAAATTGATGCAGTCCAGGAAATAGTATAATCATATCCTCATTTGAGTTCATTGTGGGTATTTATACAGGAACAGATAGACACACATTCCAGTACCTGGAGGTAATGGGGCAGAGCACAGTAATATTTCTCACTTAAGCACTCATAGCTGCATAAACATGTGCAGAGTCATCAAAGAGAAGCATCCCAATAACATCTCTTCTAGAGAGGGTAAAGGCGAAAAATAATTGATCTGAGTTGTCTCATCTCTCTCTGAGATTGAATGAACGTTGGTGTGGGTGCTATAACACCCCCAAAAATAGTTATCAAGAAGAAAGGAATGGCCAGGTGCGGTGGCTCACGCCTGTAATCCTAGCACTCTGGGAGGCTGAGGCGGGTGGATCGCTCGAGGTCAGGAGTTGGAGACCAGCCTGAGCAAGAGCAAGACCCCGTCTCTACTAAAAATAGAAAGAAATTATATGGCCAACTAAAAATCTATATAGAAAAAATTAGCCGGGCATAGTGGCGCATGCCTATAGTCCCAGCTACTCGGGAGGCTGAGGCAGTAGGATTGCTTAAGCCCAGGAGTCTGAGGTTGCTGTGAGCTAGGCTGACGCCACGGCACTCACTCTAGCCTGGGCAACAAAGCGAGACTCTGTCTCAAAAAAAAAAAAAGAAGAAGAAGAAAGGAAGAGTCAAGCATGAACACTGGAAGATCTACACATGTAATTATTTCCTCCCCAACTACCAGGAGTGACATCTCTAGAGGCTGTCTTATATATACAGAGGCAGATGGTAGCTGGGATTCCTGTTTTTTGAGATTTAATAGAAGTGCTTTAACCTCAGTTCGCAGGTCCTTGTCCTCCTCAAGAGTCCTGTGGATTCCTGGGGTCTGTGCTCACACATTCAGCCTTCACTTTGACTTCCTGTTGGGGGACTTTTCTCTCCTGCACCCCGGGCTTGCTCTCTGCCCTCCGCCCTGCAGAGGCTTGTGCAGGTGCGCAGGTACTTTTCCTGTCTCTCAAACACTTCTGGTAGGTCAGCTGGGCGTAGACTTTTACTGAGTGTTTTCGGGCAGTGGCAGAGACTTAGATGACAAAACAGCACAGATGGGTGTGCAAGATGGAGTATTTGACCACTCGAGTTCGTTCAAATCCTTTGGCTGATGATAAAGGGAATTTCTCCCTGGCCAAGATTTCCTCCTTCTGTCTTTTGGCTTCCTGCCATGGTGCCACCTCCTCAGAATTCCCACGGGGCCTCCGTTGTAGGGCTGCACCCTACAGAGTTTCTTCCCCTTTCACGCCAAGCAATGCAGCTTTCTCATTGTCTGTCTCTGCTCAACTTGGCCAAACTCTGAGGACTACCTTTCTTTCCATAACCAGAATGTCCCTTCCAGGCATTTTGCTAAACCTGGGTGCCTTCTCCTCTTTCTGACCCCACCCACTCTTTGAAACTCTTTTCTTATTCCTCCTAATTAGAGTTGCCTAGACTGGCACACAGTTAGGTTTGAATTTCAGATCAACAGCAAATAATTTGTTAATATTAAAGTTAATATTTCAATTATTTAAGCACATAAAGTTTAATTTAATTAAGTTTAATATTTAAAATGAAATATTTGTAATACTTGTATTAGTAATATTTATTATATGGGACATACTTACATTAAAACGTTTTTGTTGCTGACCTGAAATTCTAATTTAGCTGGGCATCCTATGTTTTTACTTGCTGAACCTGGCAACCCTACTCCTGATAAACATAACTTGCGTATAATCTGGGCCCCATGAATGTTTTTTAATTCATCAGTGACTGTAGGCGCAGAATCTGGCCTATCTTGATGCTATTGCCAATGCATAGCGGATGTTTGGCTTCTGTGGAAATTATTCTAGAGCGGCTTCACCCAGCTTTCTGCAGAGAAGCCTGCGTCACACACAGCTGATGCAACACAAACACACAATCCTGCTGCTCTTTGGTTTCTAACTGGGGGACCCTGCTGGCCTCTCTCTGTGAAGCAAGCGGGGGGTGGGGGGAGCAGCCACAGACTGTGGGGAACAGCAGAGCTGACTGGGGCTGCCGGCGCGGGCTCGGCGTGGCTGCAATGGACTGTTGAGGGCTTCATGCTCCCCTCAGTCTGGGGGTAAGCAGGTGATGGCTTTCTGTCTCTGCACAGCTGAGCTGGGGGCAGCCAGGCCCCAAGTTCAGTGTGGACAAGGGAGAGGAGGAGAGAATCCAAATGCATTCAAGGTGGCTCCAAGAGGTTTTCATCTATTGGGATGTACCCAGAGCGGAAGCCATGCAGCGATTGAGAACCAGCTACTAGAGCTGACGAATACATTTATTTTTTGGTTTAGAAAGCAAAGGATTTCTCTGTTTTTAAAAGCTGCAGATTTTCCTACTTCTTGAATGATAAATGAAATAAAAACTTATTTGGAGCACACCTGCTATGTACAAGACCCTGATAGCCTTCTCTATTTTTATGTCACCCTCATGTGGTTCTTTGTGTATCACATGTTCCCCTTTTCAACCCAAACTGATATTAATTTCTCCTTTCTCTGTGTTGCCCAAATATTTATTAACACACTTAGCACATCCAGCCTTATAATAGAGGTCTTTAGAATTCAAGTCCTGTTTTCTTTGCACTATCTGACACTAAATCTTCCTTAACTCTAAGAGTCATCAGGTCTTTAAATTGATATTTTACCAGGAACATTAAATGACACTTCGAGCTCAGCTCATAAGAACAAATTTCCAGCTCTGACTGATCACTTCATTGCACGGCATCAGGAAAATAGATAGTTCCATTTTTCCTGCTAGTTTATGAAACTGCATACATCTATCCACTAATTATTTTTTTTTTGCCAAATACATTTTAGATCCTACTGTTCAATTATCCTAAAAATACAATCCCTGTTCGGTTTCTCAGTGTAGTTTCTGGGGGTTGATTGTTTCTCCGGCCGCGAGGCTGCCGGGTGCGTGCCCTCGTGTTATCTGGGCCGCCTCACCGCGCTGGGGGCAGCGTCCAGTCCTCCGTGCCGGGCGGGACTGCTGTGTGCAACCACGCGGTCCCAGCCCACAGGCTGTGCTTCTGTCAACATTAAGCTGTTATATTATGGTGGGTTGAGTAATACATTTCTCTTTCTTCAGCTATATATATATATATATTTGGTGTTTTTGCCCCAGAAACTGAGGATAACTAGCAAAGCCAATCTCATATAGAAACAGTTTCTTATTTGTCACAGTCACTCCTACAGCAAGAAATCGTATCCCTAGCCCATGATTTTAAAAATTCAGCTTTGATTCAAATGCATTTCTCGTCTCCTCTTTGATGCTTCCGAGTGGCTCAGCGGTCCCGCCCCAAGCCTTTTTATCGTTGATAACATGATAATGTCATCATGGGCACAGCTCAAAAGAGAAGCTCTCTAAGAGAGCCCCAACCTCTCTGCAATTATTCAGCCGAGCTCTACTTTCCTCTGATCTGAAGTCCTCTTTGAAGTCAGTGGGAAACCTTCGGTAGGAGGAGAGGAAGCTAATCCAGCCCTGCAAAGGGAGCTTCTCTGACAGGCAATTTCCTCTTCCTTCTTCCCCAAGGCTGAGTGAGCTGTTTGCAGGTGGTTATCTGCTTTTGGCTGTCTTGAACAAGGGTTAGATTTTTCTTTGATTTTATATCTCTGTTGTATTTTTGTCCAAATATTTTGGATATTTATGGTAGTGTTTATGATAGCATTTAATGTAGCCTTTAGATATAGGACAAACACAAAAACAGCTCCCCAAAAGATTGAACTTACTTAAAAAAATGCTTGTAGGCCTGATTTTAAAATCAGCTTCATTGAGGAATAATTTATACACAAGAAAGTGCTCATATTTAAAGCATACAACTTGGTACATTGTGACATATGCATATTTTAGTGAAACCAGCACCACAATCAAGGTAATGAACGTGTCCATGACCTGCAAAGGTTCCTTCACGCCTCTTTGAAATCCCTCTCCCCATCTCCTTTCCGTGGCAACCATCCCCAGGCAACCACTGGCCTACTTTTTGTCACTCTAGTTTAGCTTGTATTTTTTAGAATTTTGTATAAGTAGAATCATACAGTATGTATTCTCTTTGTCTGGTTCTTTTTGTCTGGTTCCTCCAGAGATGCACCACGAGCCAGAGGCTGATACTCTCGGGAGCGGTGGTGGCAGCGTGGCTGCTCCTGCAGCTTCACGGCAGGACACAGAGGCCAGTGGGAGCAGAGGCAAAAGCTGCAGGTGGGGGGTGCAGAGGGCACACTTCTGCCAATGGGCACACGCACCCCCGCGATGCAGCCTTTGGGGTCTCTGGAGTCACTTGGGGGATAATCTGAAGGGCGTTGTTTCTGGCATTGGTATCTCAGCTCATGCCCATCACAACTTGGGCATAAAAGGAAGTATGACCTTATTTTTAGGTGATTATTATTAATTCATTTGCTGCTTTTTATAAATCACAATGAGCATTATCTAGCCATCACTCACAGAGACTGTCAAGAGTTCTGGGCCCTCGCAGGAACATCCGCAGCAAGCTGTGCTCAGACCACATGGTGCCATGACATTTATTCCAGCAGACCCTGTTCGATTCTCCATATTTTCAAAACAGGCAGAAAAAAAAATCGCTGTTTCCAATTGCTCATTGCAGGTCCTTAGATTGAAAGTTATGTCTGTTCAAATTCAAGTAATCTGTGAAATTTTATGTCTATGAACTGTTTTCAGAATTAGAACACCAAAAGCATCCAGACACCACAAAGCTGTCATTTGGTTTTTGATCATTTCTCAGTTTACAAAATACCAAGTGGAATGACTTTCTCCATCTCAACTGGCACTAAAAAGCAGATACACTGGGGCTGGGATTGCAGTTGGAAATGGAACTCTCGCCATGAGCTAATAAACTATTAGAAACACGGGTGATTGGGATGGAAATGAAATAGCAGAGTCAAGCACAGTGTCATTGTGCATTCGCACATGTCGTGGTAAGAAGCTAATTCCACCAGACGAGTCCCTCCTCTCCAGGTGCTCCTGTGGCTTCATCATCGGACTGGGGACCTGGCAGCAGAGTTGTAAAACGGCCAGCCCTGCTCCCCCTCGCAAGAGTTGCATTTTTGGTTATGGCATACTAAAATATTTTAATTTGCTTAAATTTCAGCAATGTCATTTTGTAGCAGCAGGGACCTATATTGTCTGAGCCAGCGTTCTCCTTTCTGAGGCTCTGGTGGAGTTGTGAATACGGGGAAGTGTTCGGTTCTAATGGGGATAATGCTAAAAATGCAATTATAATTCCCCTAACCCACAAATACGGCTCACCACACAGTTTGCTTCTCAAGTCCTTGAAAAAAGAAAACTATAGAAATCCAATAACAGGCCGGGCGGTGACTCATGCCTGTAATCCTAGCACCTGGGAGGCCGAGGCGGATGGATCCTTGGAGCTCAGGAATTTGAGACCAGTCTGAGCAAGATCGAGACCCTGTCTCTACTAAAAAAATATAGAAAGAAATTAGCTGGACAACTAAGAATATATAGAAAAATTAGCCAGGCATGGTGGTGCATGCCTGTAGTCCCAGCTACTCGGGAGGCTCAGGCAGGTTTTCTTGAGCCCAGGAGTTTGAGGGTTTGAGGTTGCTGTGAGCTAGGCTGATGCCACGGCACTCTAGCCTGGGCAACAGAGTGAGACTCTGCTCTGTCTCAAAAAAAAAAAAAAAAGAAATGCTAAATAACAACATAAAGTGCCAAGGTGCTCTAGGTAAAAGAAAGAGAAACCAAAAAGACTGGGAAATGTATCGTAGGAAATAAAAGATAAATCCTGTTTTAATTTCATTAAGGATGACAGAGTAAAAGTAAAGATTAATCATGACAGCCAATTATCATGTAAATACTTAGGACCACCATTTAAATATGATATTTATTCTATAAAACATTCCAATAGGTGTAAACAAAAAGCAATGTAAAATGTTGGTCCTCATATGATAGCCCAAGAAATGCTGAATATTGTCCCCGTAGCGTGGGGACTACCTGACTCCATTACAAGCTTGTTTTGCACATCAGAAAGCATCAGATGATTGATCCACAAGTCAGAGCTGAGCTGAAACTTGGGAACGCACCAAGGAATACTTGAAACAACTGAATTGAGCAAAATGTCTTAATTTGGGGAAGCACATAGCATCTGTGGGAGCTTTTGAGGAAAAATAAATGTAAAGCAAATAAATAGGAAGAAACCAAACTAAAAGGTAGTTTTGCGGGAAATTGCTAAGTTTTGAAATAATGGTGTCTTCACCTCATGTTCTTTTCATGATACTTCCAACAGGCAGGAGGCTGCACCTGTCAGCAACTTGCTACACAACTTTCTTTTTCAGTGTCTGTTTGGTATGAAAATTCTGTGCTTTAACTCCATATTGTTCAAAATTTTTAAAGACGATATGTGATTCTATTGTTTATTAAACAAAATATATGGGTCCCTAAAAAAATTCTGACACCAAGGTGTTAGGAATTAAGGGAGGAGAGAAGGGCCAAGCCGTGCAGAGTGGATTTGGGTCTCCCATTTTCCCGTTTCCTCTCGGCAGGTCCTTGGCGGACACGAGAGTTTCACTTGGTCTTATCTTCCTGGCGTGCAACACGAGCAGGAAATGCCCGGTGTTGTAAAAGGTGACACAGTTAACGTGTGAGCATGAGTGCTCTGTCGGCGTTGCCCACCAGCAGCTCATCTGGGTGTAGGGGCGTGTCCTGAGGAGAGGTGACATTGCATTACTTTCAAAGCCGTGGCTTCATCTAACTGGCAAGGCCCCACGCTGTCGGTTCAGGGCACGTGGCATGCTGTATGAATTGCTGCCTGGCACACAGGAGGCACCTATTAAATATTTAGTGATAGAATCTCTCCAGCCCGAGCCTTTTGGAGGCTAGAGAGGACATTTATCTTCACAGCATGCAATAAACGCATCATAGCTCAATGATTTACTGAATCATTATTGTCACATAATAAATTTATGATTGATTTTTAGGGGGAATATCGTGGAGAATAATGAAATATTATTTAGGGCAGATGCCTGAATTTCTTAAGGAAAAAGCCCCATCTAAACAAACAGTATTATATTTTAGACTGTGGCCAAAAGGAGAGAGAAGCAAACACATGATTGACGTGTGTGAATCATCTTTAGTTCTTGTCAGAAGGATTAGACAGCCTTGTTGCCCTTTTGTGTTTTATATACATATTATTTATTTTTGAGATAGAGTCTCGCTCTGTCACCCCTGGCTAGAGTGCAGTGGCATCACCATAGCTCATAGCAACCTCAAACTCCTGGGCTCCAGCGATCCTCCTGCCTCAGCCTCCCGAGTAGCTGGGACTACAGGCATGCGCCACCATAGCTGGCTAATTTTTTCTATTTTTAGTAGAGATGGGTCTTGCTCTTGCTCAGGCTAGTCTTGAACTCCTGACCTCAAGTAACCCTCCCACTTCGGCCTCCCAGAGTGCTAGGTTTACAGGTGCGAGCCACTATGCCCGGCCTGCCCTTTGTTGTATTGTAAGGAAGAATTAGAGGTAGTTATTGTTTTCAGAGGAATCGCCTCTGCACAAAAGTCCCAGCCATTTATGCTGGCTGAGGAAGAATTGGGGAAGAATTCATCCTTTCCTGCTTTTGGGGAGGAAACCTGTGTTAGGCCACCGTGTCCCTGAACTCATTGATAGTTTCAAATAAAGCACCTGAACCCTATGGTTTTAAGAGCAGTAGAAAGAAGTGCTGACTGCTGTGGGTGTCGGAGGTTGTCATGCTACAGCTCCAATCGTGGGCAGCTTTACGAGAGTAACTGATTTACAGTCATCAGGGGAGAAAGGTCAATTTGTGGGACTGGAGATTTCCCATTCATCACCATACTTTACAGCCTTGTTGGTGATTTTATTTTCGGATCTCAAACTAGTCATTTTGGGCTTGTGAATGCTTTTCCTCGACTGATATAGTTTTCTGACATCAATAAGGGCGAGCTGTACATGTCAGACGTCGTGCTCTTCCATTTCAGCTATTTCAGAAGGGGGCAGCCGAGACCACGGTCCGCAAGGAAGAAGTGTTTGTGCATTGACTTGGGGGAGCATCTGGCTTCTGCATCGAAGCATTTCTCCTCCTCCTCCTCCTCCTTCTCCCCCCTACTCATCTCTCCAGCCCCATCAATTTGGAGAGTCTGAGATGATCAATGGAGTCAGCAGAGCTGGATGTCACCAGGGAGATGGCCCTGGAATAAAGGCATCATGGGAAGTATATTAAGAAGTCGTTTCACAGTTGACAGAGGCAACACAGCCAGACTCAGATTTAGCCCTGTGCCCATGAAATACAATAACCACAGGAAATCTTCAAAGGTCATTGCATTCGGCTAAGAAACCCTAAGTGAATATACAGAGTCAAGAACATTTGTAACTTGTATGAAGATTAGTGTAGCCTATAGGATCACTAAATATAATCTGTTAATACCACTGTGCATGTACGATAATGCTATATGCTCTTCAGCAGTCCCTAACTTTTTTGGCACCAGGAATGGGTTTCGCGGAAGACAATTTTTCCACGGACGGGAGTGTTGGAAAATGGTTTCAGGATGCTTCAAGCACATTACATTTATTGTGCAGTCAAACTTCTCTGCTAATGATAATCTGTATTTGCAGCTGCTCCCCAGCGCTAGCATCACCGCCTCGGCTCCACCTCAGATACCAGGCATTAGATTCTCCTAAGGAGAGCACAACCTAGATCCCTCGCATGCGCAGTTTACAGTAGGGTCCGCACTCCTGTGAGAATCTAATGCCGCGGCTGATCTCACAGGAGGCAAAATTTATGCGGTGATGCGAGCGATGGGGAGCAGCTGTGTATACAGGTGAAGCTTCCCTCCCTCACCTGCTGCTCACCTCCTGCTGTGTGGGCCGGCTCCTAACAGGCCACTGACTGCTACCGTGGGGTTGGGGACCGCAGCTCTATATGACATATACTCCCTCTTCAGTTAAATGCTAACCCCAATTGTGACATGATAATCTATACAAAAACAGTTTATACACAAGTAAGCTATATGAGATGCATCTCATTCCATATGAGTTTGCTTATTTTCATTTAACCTTTTCTCGCCCTCAGGACCTGCCGGCCCTGCTGTACACAGATCCCTGGGCTGCGTGTGCTCTGCCTCAGTGCCACAGCCAGGGCCATTAGCTAAGAGGGTTTAAGATTTGTGCTTGGCTTGCTCATCACCTGCACTTCCAGGGCCTCTTGCAGAGACTGGCACAGTAAGTATTTTGTTTTTTCAGAAATGAAAATTTATTGCTAAAGATAATCTGGCAAAGATTTTTGTGGGCTCTCAGAATTCTGGGTGGGAAGTCTGTGCATGTCTCCCCAGATCTGGCTCTGCCTGAGCCCACGAAAAGGCTGTTGCTTAGAATTCGCCTTCTCCAAAACCACCCTCAGCTTCCCCTTTCCTCTGGCTCACTTCCTGCTTTTGCCCTGACCCCACTTTCCCTCCGACAGCAACATGGAAACCTCCTGCTGTGGCAGCGCCGCCTCCTCGCACAGGGTACAGATCAATAAAAATAATTTATGAAGTTCTCTTTACAAATGCTTCTTGCATTCAGAACGTTACTGCCTTTAGTCTTTTCCCCTTTAATGTTTACTTACTGGCTGGTCTTTCCATTTTACCTTTTCTGTTGTTACCCTGCACTTCGTGTTCCCAACCCCACAGTCTCCGAGAACAAGGTCCAGCCGTGGCCCTCAGCCAGGGGGGCCCCCAGGGCTGCCTTTGGGGTGCAGGTGGGTCTGACCCCGCAGGTGCCCGCACCCCTTGCGGCTCCCTGTGCCCGCGCATCCCGCTTGGCCTTTGCTCGCGCTGGTGCCAGCTGCTCCTGTTTGTCCCGAGCCTTCTGGAAGGGGCAGAGTGGTCGGGAGAGCGGCCCTAGGGCAGACAGACCTCGGCTCATAATCCCACCTCTGCCCACTCGCCGTTTAACCTCCGGCCCTGCCCTGTGAGTTAACATTTTCAAGAGCTGGGGAACTGCCTGCGCAATTTGACTTTTATGGGATTTGACTTCTTTGGTTTCAGTTCTTATCTTGGAACTTGGAAAAGTCTAAATTCTTCCATGCTCTTGAATAGTTGGTATAAAATCCAAGACGAAATGTTAGAGTAAAAAAAATTATTGATGCTATGTCAAAGGTGAAACGCAGAAGTCCACAGTCCCCTGCTTCGCATTCTCTGGTGTCCCTTACAGACTTGGTGTGAGGGTTGGCTCTAAGCTTGTCTCCAACTGGCCCTAGGGCTTGCTGCGTGCGGGTCCGGACTGCGGGGCTGCCCTCCGCGGCCTGCGACCCTCCCGGGGAAGCGCGCCTGGCTCAAGCTGCTCCCGTGAGGACTACTGTGGGCTGCCACCGGCTGGCACGTTTGGTCATGGGCGACCGCTCTGCACCTCTGGCAGGTCCCTGCTATTAGAGCCACCTGTCTCAGGTCCAGTGGCTTTGATGGTCCCCAAACACACGGGCATTTATAGAGGAGTCTGAATCTTTTCCCCAATGCGCCAGTAGTGACTGCTCCGTTGGAAGAGTTCTGGGCTCCGAATAAAGGATCTTTGAGACCTTCCACCCATTTGCCACTCAGCCACCCTGGCTGTGCGAAGCGCCACTCAGTGGGCCTTCACTGAGGAGCTACCCACTCTTCTGTGATGACGGACAATCAGTGCTGTCCCGAGGAAGGGATAATTGTCACCACGGCCCTGGTGTCTTTCTGGTCTCCCTACAGCTCTAGAGATGGGCATCCAGACCCTCAGGGCCCTGCTGTGCCCCAGAGTGCCGACATTAGGCCCCCAGCCGACTCAGTAAAAATATCTAGGTTTATCAATGACAAGTGAATACTCGATTCCTAGATGAAGCTGGATCGTAAGTCACTGTGTCCCAGAGCTTTGCATTTTGCGGGAAATGATACAGTGATGCTAATTGTTGTTTTTGCCAAATAAGGGCATTAGCAAAAATTTACTATTATGTCTCTCGTCATATGAAAAGAAGAAAAGCCTATAATTGCTATGCAAAGAGATGTATTAAATTGAACAGATTTAGCCTTGTGATTATTATTTTTCCCAGTGCACTGAGGCTGGTGAAGACTTGGCCAGAAATTGGCTCTAGTCACTTGTCCTGGGTTTGGGAAGAAACTTGTAATTTAATTTAGGTGTCCTTGTGGGTCCTCTTTGAAGTCGTTTAATTTGAGAGGACCAAAGAAGGTCACAGCTGTGGTACCAACTCCCCCTCCTCTTCTTTTTGATGCATTTGAACAATTACTCCTTGTGTTGTATTGTCCTCTAATGGTTTCATATGGGGCTATCTCGTCTCTTCCAACCAGATGGGAATGCTAGGTAAATATATATCATAGAAGGTACTGGATAATTATTTGAATTTATTTCTATAATATACACTGGTTTGCTGTTCAGTGCACTGCAGGCTGTTCACACACATGTGTGTGTGTGTGTGTGTGTGTGTGTGTATTTTGGAAGTTTGTTGGAATTATCAATTTACATAGGTACATAAATGAAAGGTGCACACTTTTGAAGAAGTAGACAAGTTTTGTAGAGTAAGAAAACAAGCCTTTGGGGTCAAGGTTCCACCTTCATCTCCATTTCCTGATAAGGCTGAAAGATTAAAATACCACGTGAGTAGATGTGGCCCTGCAGTTGAAGCATCTTTGAAGTCTCTCATCATTTTGGATGATTTAGTAATAATGTAGGGTGTAGCAAAGTAGTTGAGCTGCTCCCACAAAATATCAGAATTGTTTTTCATTTTAATATACTTTTTTTACTTAAAAATTCATAAAACAGTCCTCAGAGTGACAGTTGAGCTTCAATATTTATGACTTTCTGATTGCTCTAGCAGTTGAGGAAAAAGAAATAAATAAAAATGAGCCCTCAAGTAAGATCTGAGTGGAAAAGATTAAAATTCAGAATTATGGAGTTTTTTCATTTGAATGAATGCTCACTTTTCCCTGGAAGTTTTATGTGCCAGGCCTAGTTTCCCTATATTTGACAGTCCTTGAAAAAGTACTTAATTTCTTTCTTGAAAATACATGAGCAGTTTTATTTTTTGGGAACAAACCCTTTTAGATCAGCACAACTTTTCCCACCAGCTTTTATACCCTACGCTGACTATAAACCAAGCACAGGCACCTCTTGCAAGTCAAAGGCTCATTTCAGAGCACAAAGGGGAGGCGTGTGAGTGAGGGGAAGTGGAGAAATGACAGAGCATCATTATCTTTAGGATATTTAAACTGTTAAACTGCTACGATTTATGGTTTCTACCTGGCTGATTTGTGATATGTGGCAAAATTGTTCAATCATTTACCTTCCTGTGAATTCTTGTTCTTTTCTGATTCATTTGTATTAAGTCTTACCACTAAATTAAACCATATCTCCTTACCCAAGATGTAGCTCTTTAATTACTTTATGATTTTGTGATTGGTTTCTTTTCTTCAAATAGTGTATTTCTACAGCAATTTAGAGGAGTACATTATTAATGATTAATTAATTTTGGGGGGAGGGAGGAATAATATGACTACAGGTTGAGCATCTCTAATCTGAAAATCCAAAATCTGAAATGCTCCAAAAGCCAAAACTTTCTGAGCACTTGACAGGATGCCACAAGTGGAAAATTCCACATGTAAGTATTTAAGACAAACTTTGTTTCATGCACAAAATTTTCAAAAATGTATTAAAAATCACATCCAGGATATGTGTATAAAGTGTATATGATGTTTGGACTTGGGTCCCATCCCAAATATATCTCATTATATATGTGCATAGATTCCAAAATCTGAAAAAAATCAGAAATCCGAAACACTTCTAGTCCCAAGCATTCTGGATAAGGGATATTCAGCCTGTATTTCCCTTCAAGGTGTTTGTGATGTCACAACATTACTGTAAACTCTAACTGCTGTTCAAGATTGTGAATGTGACTTGAGAAAAATGGACACTGTTGACAACTAATCTCAGAAAGGGCATGAGGAAGAATGACCTCTCCCAGAGAAGAGTCAGTATTAATGAAAATTTTACTATACTTCATTAAAGTGTTTACGTTTTAGTAACAACTTAAACCCATAGTGCTTTCTGTTCTTATTTTTCCTGATTAATTAAGATTTCAACAGATATCTGAGTGTCACCGGGCCCTGTTTTAGGTGCTGGGAGGACAGCAGCAAATGACACAGAGAGCTGTGCCCTTGTGTTACTGATACTCTACTGGATCCTGATGGATTAGTTTATTCATTGTTTTACAAAAGCTTGTTACGTGAGCTTACTGAGCTTTATATGAAAGACTCAGATAGTTATATATTGCAGCCCTCCTCCTAAAAGGACCAAAATGAAGAGTTCAGGATTAGATTCCCAGGAGAGCACTGTGCAAGGAGATATGGTCAAAATACCCTTTTTCTAGATTTGGCGTCTGAGCTGCAGCAGGTGCATACTGGGGAAAAGGAAACTGACTCGGCCGTGAAGCAAGTAACAGAACATGGAAAACAGAGAAGCTGTCAGGACTGTTAGGAGAAGGTATTGTGACTATGTCCTCCTGGACATGTACGAAAACATTCTAAAAGGCAGAAAAGAAAAGCATCCTGGCACTTGGTCTGTGAGAAAGGTTTTATTCAAAAGAATATGGTGAAAAAATATTAGACTTGGCCAACTTTAGAATTTTGAGGATGAGTAAAATTTTAGGCAGAGCTGGCCCCGGTTACAAATGACCAGAGTTTGGTCACCCATCTCTCCCATCCCCCCCTCACCCCTTTCTGCGTCTGACTTATCACATATCCTGTTGAAACAATTCCTAACAAGAATGGCCATAATAGTTAATACTTCCTTAAGCAATGGAAATCAAACTGAGAAACACAGGAGCTCTCTGTACATCAAAGGGTGTTTGTGAGACTGTGCCTTGGATCACACCGTGCGTGAGGCTGGCTATTCTGCCTGCACAAAGCCACACCGAGCCCAAGCTGGTCTGATCCCGAGTTACTCACTCTTGCCAGGCTGGTCCCGGATGGAACTTTGTACGGGACATACTTTCTGTAGATATGACCAACTCTCGAACACGGAACGTCAAACATTTCTCCTCCACACATCCAAACCTGAAGGGGGAAAGTATAAAAAGAGAACAGTGAATTTCACACAATAAAGCAAGTAGAGCCCCTCAGAAGGCAGGAGGATTGCTTGAGTCCAGGAGTTTGAGTCCAGCCTGGGCCAACATGGTGAGAATTTGTCTCTAAAAAATAAAATTAAATATAAAAAAGAGGAATTATTAGCAGGATTTATAAAGTGTCTCCAAATCTCAAAGTCTCTAAATCAATAATTTCTATTTATTATAAATAGTTGATCAAGGAAAACCACATTTTTTAAAAACTTAGATTCATAAATGTATGGAATCAAAACACCAGTTTATTAAAATCTTATTCCCATAGATAATATGTTGACTTTTAAAAAATTTTAGTAGAATTTTATAACAAATATTCTATTGAGCTGGTATTTAATGCTTAGACATCTTATTTATATAGATATTTGCTTTGATAATTTTGTGGAATCAGTTGAAGAAATAACATTGGAATTCAAAATGTTAATTTAAATGTTTAAAATGTAAAAAGTGGAATTCGCTTTGGACCTCTGTTGGAAAGGACCAAGTGTCCCTCCTCAGGGCTTCCTGCCATCAAGCTGTCTCTTAAAGAAATTCTCCCACCCTATCCTTTCCCCTTTTTCCTGTTCCTTGCGTCTATCGTATTTATTATCCAGATTTCAGCTTAACCATTAAAACAACCCCCAGATTTGGTTAGAACTCCCTATTTTTATGCTCTCATTCCATTCTGTTTCTCTTTCACATAATTAACAGCCAACAACTGTGTCCTGAGCACTTACTATATACGCCAAGCATCACTCCCCAGGCCGGACCTGTAATATGTGACCAATTCAAAGTTCTGAGCACATGGACCTTTCTTTCAAGTGGAGCCAGTACTTAGGACAACTGTAATTAATTGCTTTATATTGTGTGCTCCTGTACGATTTGTGTAGCGCTGGCTTCTCCTCACTGGACTGTAAGTTCCATGATTGTTTCGTTCGCTATTCTCTCTTCAGCTCCTAGTGAAGGGTTTAGCACATAACAGGTACTCAGTAAATATTTGTGGAGGCGTTGAGTGTGATCACTTCTTTCAATTATATTTATGCTCTTAGGCTCTCAGGGTCTTTCCAATTTAGTGTTGCTTCATACAACCTCAGGGCCACCTTGCCTTTTACCATAAGCACACGTCATAGTTGTCCTTAATCTTTGAGTTGTTTTAGTTTCTAGCCCATGAATATCACTATGCACTTCTTTATTTTTTTCAGTCTTCCAGTAACTATTTCTAGTTTAGTAGAAGCAACCACATCCTGACAGAGTAGAGAGATGTGTTTAGGTAACAGCGTAGGAACATGGTTCATTAGGAAAGCACGTTGTTGTGACATTTATCAAATGCTGTCTATATTTGTTCTGAAAGATGTGGTTTATGTTTTTAAAAGTCATTTTCTGGTAGTATGAGGTGTTGATTGTCTAAAAAAAATCTATGGCATGCCATTCTTAGGTATCTAATTCTTGGAGAAATGTTTTACATTTACAAATAATGTGCCTTCTTTTGAAAACATGGATATTTTAAAGAAATGTTATTTTACTCATGAATGAACAGAAGGCATTTTCTTTATCATAGTGTAGTTCAAACTGACTGAATAATTAAATGTTTGTCTTATTTTTTAAATCACATTCCCATATCAGCCACAAACTGGAATTTAGACATAGAGAATGTTAAATTGAATGGAATCATACAATTGTAACTGGTCACATAAAGTATGAAATTAGTTTCAGTAAGAAATTGTCAGGAGGACACTAAGATAACACTATTATCAGGCTTAAAGTGAAGCATGATATGCTGTATGGAAATGGTGATCTAAATTCTCAAAAAAGTTTTTATCAAACCATTCAGTTCCCACACTGGCCACCTCTCTAATATTACCTCCTGCTCTTCTCGCCCTCCTTCTGCACAAGTTTCCTGGCTTCTTTTCTGTTCCCGCAAGCCAGATATCCTCCTGCTTGGGGAATTTGTATTGGCTGTTGCCTCTGCCTGGAATTCTCTTCTTCCAGAATTTCACATGGCTGATTCTTTCATCTCCTTCAAGTCTTAGCTCCAAATCCTTGCCCCAAATACCCTCTCATCCTACACTTTCAGGACTCATCACCCTTCTCTGCCTGTATTCCCATAGCACGTATCACCTTCTAACTCAGTAGATATCTCACTTATTTATTGTGTTCAGTGTTTGCCCACCTAACCCCACAGCAAAAGCAAGGATCTGCATGTGTTCCGTTGAGTGATGTACCCTACGCCCCCAGAATAGTGCCTGACACATAGTTGGCCCTTTGTAAGTATTGGTTGGATGAATGAATGAATGAATTATTGGCTCATTAGCATAAAGTAAGGTTAATTCCAAACAACTGAGTTACTTAATAATAAGCCATTCTGTAACTGTCATTAAAAATAATAGCTGTAATCTCTAGTACATTCAAATGCAAATTTCAAAGTAATAAGCTATCTTGAGCTTATTTTCATTCATAAGTGGTTTATTATAAAATAAAGAAATGGCTGATGTTAAAAATACAGCACACTATCTGTAAATAAGTAATTACATTTATGGGACAGGAAAATAACTTTCTAATTGCATGGTATGAGTTGGGCAGGTTAAAGTTGAAAAACTTCTTAAGACTAGTCAACCATTTTACCATCCATCTAGAAATTATAATATTGTTAACCTGAAAAGGTTTGGTGTATAGATATTGAAAAGGCCCAAGTCTATCATTAAACTACTTTTCTGGGTTAGATGTAATAAAAACTACACCTTTTGGCCTGACTTGATCTAGAAAGGGCATCTGTGGGAAGCTACACCCCCACGCACCATTGCTTTTCTTTATTCTTGGAAACCTGGGTTTTGAGGTTCTTCTTTGAGATAGAGAGAATAAAAGAACAGCTTATTTTGACCTGTCCTTGTTAGGTAGATATCGAGGGGTTCTGGGTCTCCTAGGGATGGAAGTGGGTGCTGTTGCCTTGGTGCAATTGCCCCACCTGGGAAGAAGGACGAGGGTGGGCCCTAGACTCCCATCTTGGTCCTGCCCCACTTTGATCCTGCCCTGAGCTACTGCCATACCCGGGGTAGGAGCAAACACCTTATGAATCAGCCAATCATAACTTAGCACACTAGCTGCAAAAGAATGCAGAGGACCCTCTCTCTAGCCCCTGGGCCAAGCAGCATAGGTACCATAGAGTACAGAAGTGACCTAGAACAACCCTCATGCATAGTAAGAATCAGGTCATGCAACTCCCAACTGTCCAGTCAAGTAGTTCCATGCTGACCTCTGAGGCCCCAATAATGCTGTCATGGGGATTTGGGTGAAGGGCGTGAGAATGGTATGGAAAGTTTTCTGTAACTTTCTATACAAATACCTTTTGAACTGAGGGGCGGGCTTGCTTGCTTTTTATAGATCTATACGTTAGATGCATTAGAGTGTTTAGATTATATTTCATTTTTTTTTTGTTAGGGAAAAGTGACAACCAGAAAATATAAAAGTTTGAAAAAAACTTCAATATTAAAAAAATATTTCAATAGGAAGTCCAACTGACCTTAACACAAGTACTAAATTTGTGTGTAAATTGTTTTCTTTTTGCTCACTTTACAGCTATCTGTAAAAGCTAAAATAAAATTAAACAAGGAATTAGGAAAATGCCGTCAGACATAAAGAAAGTAACAACTGGAAGGAATTCAGGCTTGCCCCTAGGCTTATATCTAATAGACATAAAATTTAACTTGAAAATGCTCTGTTCCACCTGAGGTACCTTTTGTGGGGTAATTGAAATGAATCTCAGACGGGCATGTGAGACATTTAGCAGCTGTTTCTGTTTATCTTTGAGTTTCTGAATGAGTTTAGAGTCATTTTAATATTTTCTTTGGAATATCAATTCTGGGCATGTTGAATTAAAATGGATATTTTTATGTCACCTAGGCTAAATATTGTAGGGGAAAAAACCCATAGGAACAACTCTAGATATTTTCTGGTGAATCTGGAGGTATATTATGTGCCATAAAAAGGCTTCTGTCACATTTTAGACACAAAATGCAAACTATACTTTGAGGTACTTTGCAGGCTCAGAAGAAAGGAGCAGCCTCTAATATAGCTGTGTCATAAAAGCAATGAGAAGGTATATAAAATATCTCAGAATCATCCTTGGCATAAAAAGGATTTCTAATGAGCACATTTTATAAGGCTGAATTTATTTCTCACAAAACCATCTGCACAAAGCATTACCATGATAGTTGGTACGGAGATGGCTTAAGGGAACAAAAAGGGTACATACACTCTTAAAAATGAGATTGGGTTGTACCCTTCCAGGGAGGCAAATGAACTATTTTAAGAGCATAAATTAAACACTCTAGGAGGTTTTTGTATTTTCAGACACCTGTGGGGAAAGTGGAAAATGCTTATTAATTAAAGCTGTAGGTTATTTGCCAGCATCCTGGAAGCCCGTCTTGGGCACCGGGAGTGAGAGAAGTTTGTGAGTGTGGGGGCTGAGGGGCAGAGGGAGTGGCTTGGGGACAACCTCCTTTCTTTGGGATGCTTGCCTGTCATTATTTTCTAGTTTCTCCTACAAGTCTGCGGGTGGGTAACACATGGAACATTTGAACCAACAGTGCTGTGGTGACGCCAGGATGAGAGAGGTTCGGGATTGGAGGTGAAAGAGGGTGCGGAAAAGAAGCCCCCTGGGTCCCGACGCAGGGAAGGGGCCATTCCCCAGGACACCATTGCACAAATCGCCCGTCCTCTTTGCTCACGGGTCTCCAGGTGGACCCAAGTCCTTCCTTCAGTTCAGAAGTTGTGGCCTCATCTGTACCTTGGATTTGTTTCTAGTGTTTGTATTTACACAATCCTGAGGTCCAAGTAAATATATGTTAACTCAGCACTGCAGATTAGGAGGTGTTTGAAAAGGCCTTTCTGACCATCCATTCTAAAGCCTCTCTCCATGAAGATCTTAAAGTCAGGGCCTACAGAGACCACCTGTGTGTATGCAGGCAGGTGTTGGCTTTCATATGGGGCCAGCAAACAGTGCAGCCCGTTCCACCTCCTTCTGCCTTGGCAGGTAGGTGCAAATATTTAAGAAACATTATGCCAGACAAATATAACTGTTTTCTATTCTGGAGATCTTGCTTTGTAATATTGGCTGGTTTATTTCCTTTAGCACTTACCAAGGTCAGAAATTATCTTGTTTATGGATTTATTCACTTATTTATGAATAACCTGTCTTTCCTCACACTGAATTCCAAGAGGTAGAGACCTTGTCATTCCTGTTGACTAGAATATTATATAATTCTCAATAATAATATAATTTTCACATAATAGGCTTTCAATCAATATTTGCTGGATACATGAGAACATCTGTGAATATTGTCTTCATGTGAAGCTATAATTGTAATTTTATTTTATAAAACATATATACTATAGTACATATGTTTTATATATCAATTATTAAATATAAATAAAAATGTTTACCTCCATTTTTATTTTGGATATATGTCCTTTCCTTTCTTTCACGTACCAGTAGGTTTAGATATTATCCCATGTTAGTAGAAAATAAAATTGTTGCTTTCTTTTTAAAGGCCATACTATAGTCTATAGCATAGATGGCAGATAATTAGTCTCCTAGTGATGGATATTTAAGTTTTTCCACCAATATTAAGATAAATATCCTGTATATGTATCATTTCATACATATGTGAGTTTACCTTTGGGTTATGTAAATAGAAATGAAATTGTTGAACCAACACATACACATTTTAAATTTTGAAGGATATTTTCTAATTGTTCCTTATAAAGGTTGTACTACTTTTAACTACTGAAACTGACGATGTTTTCTGAGAATGTTGTTTCTCTAAACCCCAACATGTTGTTATCAAAGTTCTTGATTGTTGCCAGTCTAACAGGTGAAAGATCTATCATCACAATTTTAATTTGCATTTTTCTTATCATAATTGAGGATGAATAACTTTCAATGATTAAGAGTTATTTCTATTTATTTTCCTGTGAACTGTCTGTTCCAATATTTTGCCTTTTTACAAAACTGTTTTATTGATTTGTAGAAAATCTTTAGGTATGAAGGGTATTAGTTCCAAATAATTTTTTCCAGATTACCATTTGAGTTTTGTCTTTTTTATTCTACATAGAATTTTTTTATGTGGATGAATTAATCTTTTTAAAGTTACTTCTAGTTTTTTTATTTATCACACTTAGGAGACTACCCACATTTTAATTTTTCCATGATTCTTATAGTTATTGTATTTTTCATTTTTTTTTTTTTTTTTGAGACAGGGTCTCATCTGTCACCGAGGCCAGAGTGCAGTGGTGTCATCATAGCTCACTGCAACCTCAAACTTCTGGGCTTAATCGATCCTTCTGCCTCAGTGTCCCAAGTAGCTGGAACTACAGGTTTGCACCATCACACTCAGCTAAATTTTTTTATTTTTGTAGTGATGGGGTCTTGCTTTTGTTTAGGCTGGTCTCAAATTCCTGGCCTCAAGAGATCCTCCCACCTTGGCCTCACAAAGTGCTAGGATTACAGGCATGAACCACCACACCCAGCCAGTATTTTTCATTTTTATGCATAAAATGACTTATCTTCTTCGGATCTATTTTTGCATGAGGTATAGATTCAATTTTATTTTTTTCTCTGAAATGGGTGTGTTGTTTTCCCATACTATTTACTGAGGAAACCACTATCCCTTTCTTGATCTAAAATGTTAACTGTATTTTCTGCTAAATTCACATATTTATCTGGGTATCTTATGCTTAATTCATATATTTAAATTTTGTTCCATAGATATTTGTGTTTATTAAAGGAAATTTTATTATATATTTTGTTATTGGCTTTGGTTAATCCCCTAACATTTCCCCCCAAATTTTCTTATTATTCTATTTATCTGTTTCCCGTTATAAACTAGAAGCACTTTGCTTAGCTAAAAAAAAAATTCCTGTTACCATTTTTAGTGTGATTGCATTAAATTTATAAGTGTGCTCAGGGAGAATTATCTTCTTCATGAATTTTTACTTATTCAAGTATTTTTTGTGTCCCTCAGTAGATTATAACATTTCTTGATAGAGGTTTGCACATTTCTTAAGTTTATTTCTAGTTGTTTCCTTTTCTACTATTGTAAATGGTATTTTGTCTTTATTCTTTGGGTGGTCATTGTTTGCATGTATAAAGGCTATTGTTTTCTGTATATTTATACACACGTATACATGCACACATATTTGTCCACACACATTTTGTCCAGGCAACTTACTGAATTTCTTTTTGTTTACAGCAGTTTTTCAGTTGGTTCAACTTACATTGTTCAGGTGGGTCATATTACTGGCAATGAACAAAAAATTTCCCTCATGCTTTCCAATTTTCATTTATCTTATTTTTATCTCTTGTCTGGCTATATTGCTTACTATTTTCAGAATAACATAAAATAACATTCAATAATAATTTAATGAGAAAATTCCTAGAGTTTTCTCATTAGGCAAGCTTATGGCTTTTGAGTTGAGATATATTCATTACACAGATATATTTATATTTTAATCATGCTAAGTGTAGTATTCCCTCCATATCCATGGTTTAGCTTTCTGAGGTTTCAGTTACTCGCTGTCAACCACAGTCAGAAAATATTAAATAGAAAATTCCAGAAGTAAATAATTCATAAGTTTTAAATTGCATGCTGTTCTGAGTAGTATGATGAAATATCACATCCTCCCATTCCATTCTCCCCAGGACACGGATCATGCCTTTGTCCCACATCTCTGTGCTGCCTACTCCATGGCCCGTGAGTCACCTAGTAGCAGCCTCAGTTATCAGCTCCACAGCCGCTGTAAGTGACCGTTATTTTGCTTAATAACAGCCCCAAAGTGCGAGAGTAGTGATGCTGACGATTCAGATATGCCAAAGAAAGATCGTAAAGTATTTCCTTTAAATGAATAGGTGAAAATTCTTGACCTAATTAGGAAAGTAAAAAAAAATCATATGCTGAGGTTGCTAAGATCTACCCTAAAAACGAATATTCTACCTGTGAAATTGTGAAGAAAAAAAAAAAGAAACTCATGCTAATTTTGCTATTGCACCTGAAACTGCAGAAATTTTGGCTACAGTGTGTGATAAGTGCTTAGCTAAGATGGGAAATGAATTAAATTTGTGGGTGGAAGACATGAACAGAAACGTGTCCCTGTTGACGGCAGTTGGGTTGGTACTACCTGCAGTCTCAGCATTCACTGGAGGTCTTGGAATGTGTCCCCCATGGGGGACACATTAAGTATTAAGTATTTTGCTCAAGAGTAGATTGCAAATTTTGTCAAATGCCTTTATATTACCTATAGGGATGACTGTAACCTTTAAAATGTACTATTTCAGGTGAATTCATTAATACATAACCCAATATTGAAACATGTCTGTGAAAGCTTCACTTAATTTAGTGTATTAGAATTTTGAGCTGGCCCCCAAATTTCCCCTGTAGGGGTGCACACTTTTGTATAATCTCTTCCCTTTGATTGGGGGAGAGACTGAATCACACTTGTGATTAGGCGACATAATATGAAGAAGGTGAAAGGATTTTGCAGACATAATTATGGCCCTAATTTATTTAGGTCATTAAATAGGAAATGTCGAATCAAAAGTTTAGTTTATTATATCTCAAACAAGAAGCAGTACAATTAATCAGAGTGTGTGCCTGAACTATCGAAGCCTCTGAGTTAAGGGGAATTTTCCTGGGTAGGTCTGACCTAGCAGGTGAGTCTTGAAAGGGAACTTGCTTCTTCCTGAAGGAAGATATTTGATGATTTTGAAATGTGAGAGGAGTTCTATTGCTGGCCTAGAAGAAGTAAGTTGATTAATATTGATAGAGAGAATAAGCAAATTTCTCAGGAACAGAACCAAATCTCACTAGTTAGTTAAAATCCCTGCGATAACTAGGGAAAGAAATGGAAGCCTGAGTTTCCATGTTTTCCAGGAAGGAGAAGAAAACACTATTGAAGCTGGTGTGCAGGGCAGATTGAGGCAGTCGGGTGGGCAGATAATCGATGGAAAATTTCATGGTTTATGACTCAGTCTGTTCATTTGGTTTGTGTGGTGATTGGGAGGCACTGTGAACTTTTAAGAGGAAAATAAAGCAACTCAGGGAAAGAATTAATAAAATGTTGGATAGATTAAAAGAGGAGAAAGATGAGAGGTGGAGAGGCTATGGGAGAGGTTGTTTGTGTCTTGAATTATTACTGTGAATGTGGGAATCAAATGTATTTTAAATAATACTGAGGATGAAGAATTGTGATAAACTAAGTCTCCAGGCTGTTATTGGTTGGAAGAGTCAGCTCCTCCAAAGACAGAAACTTCTCACATTTATCTTTGAATCTCAAGAGCTTTGACCAGGGCTGGCACATGCAATCAATAAGTAAATATCTGTTGAATGAATTGATGACCTGTGAGGGCTGAACGACTGTGAGGGGTAAGTTAACGTTTCCTTAAATGTCTGGACCGCAAGCCCACAGCATAGGAAGGATGAGGGCACACAACCACTGTGGCTGCAGTCCACTGAGAGTGGTTTTGAACAGGCTGTGGGGCTCCTAGGTTTGCTAGAGTCCTCCCAGGGCAGATGGTGTCACACTCCTCTCCCCTGGGCCCCTGAATGCTTCCGCACAGCCGAGGCTGTTGATCACCAGCCCTTCTGGCACTATAACTGGCCCGGGGACTGTGGGATTCACGTGGGGCCATGCTGCGAGCTCCTGCCTGGATCCAGACTTCATGCCTTTTGCCAGAGGATTCTGCGCACAGAGTCGGGCCTTCCTCCTACATCTCATGTGGGTGCCTAATTACTGCTCGTCATCACTGGTCACTTTTAGTTTGAGAAATGTTTTCTTCAACTGAAGGACTGGTCTTTTGAAAATGCCAACATTGGAACTTTTATCTTTGGGGAATAGATGTAAAGATGCGCTTTGGAAAATTAGAGAGTCATGGTAATTTTAATATGATTTCAGTAATGTAAACAGTAGACAGCATTTAAGATGGGGGCTGTCTCTTCCACCCCACACTGAGCAGTCTGCCTTGCACGAGGTCCTCTTTGTGTCCAGGTGCAACTCCAGGCCGAGTGCCTGGAGCCATGCCTGCCGTGCATTAAAGGCTCAATGGAGGCCGGCTGAATTATTGACTAAATGCTTCCCCCCACCCTGCAGCTGCTAACCTAGCAGCGCTGGAAAGACAGCTGGATGGTTCTGGGCCACACGGGAGCCAGGTTCCCATTAAAAGAGACTGAAGGCTGGGCACAGTGTGGAGAGACCATTTCTCTGGAGAGGTTTTTTTTTTTTTTCCTCAGGTGACTCCTGAAAATTATACTAGATTGGCTGTTATGTTACAGCATGAAATTTACTCATCTAGTCAGATTTCTAGAAAAATAAGAGAAAGATATTTACAGAAAGAGGGAATTGAGGAGCACTCTTAGCCAAATACTACAGGACTAAAAACTCAGTCTTTTCTATAAAGCAGAGTTTTCTGGAAATATGTTCATTCAGTGCTGGAATCTTGAGGTATACTTTAATGAAATGATTCTTTGTTTGGGGAGTAAACAGCAAGAAAAGATGCCTGCTAATGACCATTCATAAAAGTCTGGATTTAGAACATTTACGTTCTGTACTTACAACAATTTCTATATTATGGTGTAAAATAGACTAGCAAGCTCTCATGATCCAGGCATGTTTCCCAAACCTTAAGTGCTAACTGACGAGTGCATATCTTTCAGTGCTTTACACTGTAAAATTAAATGCAATTTATGGGACAAGTCCCCAAATGCAGGCATTTGATTTTTCTCTTTCAGTTTTATTACCAATTAACAGAGCTATTCATAAACGCTTTTGATTCCTTTCACACAGAGAAAATTCGTGCTTCGCTGCAAATTCTACCACAGCCTGTTTAAGTTTGTCCTCTTCATGTTACAAATACTAATAGGGAGGGACAGGAACCCCAAGGTCAGCAGACAATAGCCAGAAGAATGAAGGGATATGTCTGAAATGGGACCCTGTTAAGACATAGCTGTCACCAAAGAATCTGTCATTCCAACCAAACAACCTGGGGCAATTTAGTCCTGAACTTCCAGTGCTGTTGCCATGGTTTCTAGACAAAGAAGGCAGGGCTGCATTCCAATTATATCCCTTCAGAATGACAGATAACTGAAAAATAGGAAATGGAGTAATAAAATCTCAGGTCACCCAGAAGAGATGTGATGGATACAAGTGACAGAGGAGTGAGAGACCTAAGTATATGTTTGCCAAAAACACCTTTGTGATTTAGAATGCAAATGTATATTCTGCAAACTCTCCAGGTTTTCAACAGCAATTTTACCCATCCTCCAGTTTATCATTTAAAGCCAGGTATCTCTTGCTTAATAGAACTTTTCTTAATAACATTTTAAACTTAAGGAATTCATGAATTAATAGAATTTAAGAAAAAAATTTCTTGAACTGCAAAAACTAAAAAGTATCCCTTGAATTCTGATGATATTGCCAATACAGCAATGCCATTTTTTTTTTTCTTTAAAGCTGGGATGAAATGGGATATTCTTTTCTCCCAGTTGAAGGTCCTATTGTAAACTTAGTACCCAGCTAATTTTGGGCAATATCTGATAATCAATAGTACTTTGCCAGGATCAGTAGAAAGTTTGCTGCCGTGCTACTAGGCTATAATGAAAAGACGATAGCTTCTGTTCAATGAGATGAACCATTAAGTAGGGATCAATCAAACGGTTAACAGTTAACTTGAGAATGGCGTTGGTGGATATGATTTGAGTGTCAGAAAATTTCATGTTTCTGTAGTCTCTGTAATTAAACAGAAGTGGAGCATTTTAATCCCTAACTGACACTGAGTAATTTCTTTAACCTTTAAAACTTAAAAAAAAAAATTGGTCTAAAAAATCTTTAAAACTTGAAGTCTCAGTTTCTTCATCTGTAAAGTAGAATGATAAAATCCACCGTTTAGAGTTACGATTTTAAATTAGATAATGACATAAAGCACTCAACTCAGCATCTGGCATATACTCCTAAGTAAATGTAGAGAATGCTATTTCTATAATTACTACTACTATTATTATTACCTGCTGTCACATACACTGTAATAAGGTGTACAACTATTGCTATAACAGAGGAACCCAAAAGACATTGGCAAATTCAAAGATTTAAAACAATGCATTTACCAAAAGGTTAAAAAAAAGGCTTAGATGTGAAATTAGATGTATTTGAATAATGGACAAAAAAAGCACTAATTTAACAAATGGTATTTCCAGTATTACTGCCAGCATAGTGGGAGGGAAAATTCTAGATGTTCTGAAGCCTGCAATTATGCCTCCTGAATTTCTCTTTGGGGATACTTATTTTATGACACTTTGAGGACAACATAACATTGCTGTTAACATGTTGAATATAGCTGTTACAGTTTAATAAAAATCAGTGTTATAATTTGAATTTTATGTATAAATTGGAAAAGTTAATTGGATTCTTACGTTTGACTTGCACTATGTTCAGGATGCATTTTTTTCATCAGCAAGAACTGACTTGATTTTATAATGGAAGTAATTAGCAAATATTGATTTATTTAGAGATTTCTGTATGATAAATGTTGCAAGAATCAACCTATACATCTATGTAAATAATGACTGTGATAAAAGAAAAAGAGCTTTTTTTTTTTTTATGAGACTGCTTTTTCCAAAAGAAAAAGCCCATCTTGGCAGTTGGATTATAACCTTAGGCACTTTATTTTGCTTTGCTTAGCTTCTTCATATGTTATGATAATTTTTTTTAGTTCATAAATTCTGAAATTTGATACTTCTTCATAAATATGCATACATATCTGTGTGTATATACGTGCAATAAAGTATATACTTTTACTGAGCATTTATGGTGAGAGCAAGTACAGCTTGTCCAATTTTACATAAAGATAATTCAAAAACTTGTTCATTTGGGACTTATATGAAGAAGAGTTTTAATTTGTCATTTATATTTTTAGGCTCACTCTTCTGTTATTAGAATTGTGAAATAACTGGTTATGATCAAAATCTGAACTATTAATACTATTTCTAGAAAAAATACAAAGAGCAAAAGCTGCAATAACTTAACTCCTTTCATCTTAATTTGTCTCAATTCTTCCCTCTATGTGCTTTCCGTGCTTTAAAAGGAATGCACTTGTCAGTGGAGCAGATCTGTCGGCACATCAAGTCTCCAACCTGCACGTGGAAGTTTGAATTATTTCTTTTGTATATGGCATGGCTACTGAAAGATCAGAAGTAGGTAGTTTTTCTTATCCAAAAGCTCCCTTGAGAAGGTAACCTGCACATATCCCCCACAGCAAGAAGAATTCTGCACTCATCCATAGTCAGAGTCTCTCTGCAGGAGCCCCAGCATTCAGGCAGGAGTTTGTGAAACCTTGGTGGAGCCCAAGATCTAGAGGGGGTTGTTTTAAGAGTGCAGACTGACACAAAGGTGGCTGTTCTGCCCTATCCAGCTTGCTTTTGGGGTCAAGCTCAGAAACAGCCCAGTCCCCCAAGGGGCTTGGCTGCAATATCGTTTGCAATCAAAACTTTTGCAACCAAAACTATCTGTCAAGGGGTCCAGAAGGGATCTCCTGCATTAGTGCCCTGGTGGAAAGGTTCATCTGCCCACTGAAATTGGTCTTTTCAGTGACCCTGAAAATTGCCCTGTGGTATTACTCCAGCCCTCCTCATCCGAGGCCCCAGCTCAGAGCTGCTTGTATAAGGACCCGGAGGGAGACTCACCCGTATCTCATATCCTGGGAGCCTGAGCTTCCCTGATGGCCTCTCCAATTTCTATCCACAGCAGATCCCAAGGGGACCGAAGGTGACTGGTGCCTTTCGCTGCAGTCAGGGAACTATCCTGTCCGTGCAGGGAGCTCCTGGAATGTGCATATCCTCTGAGCCAATGAAACTGGGCTGTCCAGCCTCTGCCTCACAGTAGGCCCCAAGAGGGCCCAATCTCAGTTCCAGCCCCTCCCACTCCAGTTGAGGAACTATCCCATATGGGCTGAGACACGCTGGGAGGCATGTGCCTGTCAGAGTCAAGGAGATGCGCTCTCCAGTCTCTGTCCTATAGCAGATCTCAAAGAGGCCCAGTCAGCTCCAGCCCCTCTTGCTGCAGTCAGAGAACTATCCCATCTGCACAGGTCCTCCTGAGCCAAAGAGACCAGGATCTCCAGCTTTCATTCCATAGCAGATCTTGAGGAAGTCCAGTAGTCTTAGCTCCAGCTTTTCCTGCTGCAGTTGGGGAACAATCCTATCTGTGCAGGAGCTTGCTGGGTGATGCACACCTCTCTAAGCCTAGACCAGGTTTGCCAGCCTCTATCCCACCACAGATAGCAAGAGGAGCCAGCTTGGCTCTGGCCTCCCTTGTTGCAGCTGAGGAACTATCCTGTCTGTGCAGGGACCGGCCAGAAGATATGCACCTGTTTGAGCCAGTGTGACAACCATGCTAGCCTCCAAACCATGACAGATCCTGAGGATGCCCAGTCTCAACTCCAACCCCCCTTGCTGCAGTTGGGAACCTATCCTGCCTGTGCAGAGACCTGCTGTGAGCCATGCCCATCCAGGCCCCCAGGACAGTCTTCTGGACTCAGGTCCCTGAACAGAGTTCCCACATAGCCCTAGTACCTTCTGTGGGTCTTCCCCAGAACCATATAAAGTAAATATTATTAGATCTAGCAGGACAGATAAGCTACAATATAATAATAATAGGAAATTTCAACACCCTACTGTCAATAATGGACAAATCATCCAGACAGAAAATTAACAAAGAAACATTGGAGTTTAATTATACAATAGACCAAATATATCTAACCGGTATTTAAGAACATTTCATTAACTTCTGCAGAATACACATTTTTCTCATCAGCACATGGAACAGTCTCCTGAATAGACTGTATGTGAGGACATAAAACAAATATCAAGTTCAAAAAAGTTAAAATCATATCAAGTATCTTTTCTGGCCACAGCAAAATAAAATTAAAAATGAATAATGAGAGGAACTTTGGAAACTGTACAAACATATGGAAATTAAACAACATATTCCTGAATTACCTCAATGACTCAATGAAGAAATTAAGAAAAAAATTTAAAAATTTCTTGAAACAAATGAAAATGTGCATACAATATACCAGAACCTATGGTATATAGCAAAAGTATGAGGGAAGTTTATACCACTAAATGCCTACATTAAAAAGATAGAAAGATCACAAATTAACAACCTAATGTCACACCTCAAGAAACTAGAAAAAAAAGAACAAAAAAGCCCAAAGCTAGCAGAAGAAAAGAAATAACAAAGATCAGAGCAGAATTAAATGAAATGGAGACCAAAAAATCAACACAAATAATCAATGAAATGAAAAGTTGGTTCTTTGAAAAGAAAAACAAAATTGACAAACTTCTAGATAGACTGACTAAGAATAAAAGAGAGAAGACCAAAATAAATAAAATCAGAGATGAAGAAAAGAACTACATTACAACTGTTACCACAGAAATAGAAAAGATCATTAGAGACTATTATGAACAACTATATGCCAACAAATCGGAAAACCTAGAAGAAATCGATAAATTCCTGGACGCACACAACCTACCAAGACTGAACCATGAAGAAGTAGACAACCTGAACATACCAATAATGAGTAATGAAATCAAAGCAGTAATGAAAAGTCTCCCATCTAAGAAAAGCCCAGGAGTCACCAATAAATTCTATCAAACTTTTAAAGAAGAGTTAATACCAATTCTACTAAAATTATTTCAAAAACTTGGAGAGGAGAGGATATTTCCAAACTCATTCTACAAGGCCAGCATTACACTGATACCAAAACCAGACAAAACACAACAAAAAAAAAAAAAGAGAAAGAAAACTTCAGGCCAATATCCCTCATAAACTTAGATATAAAAATCTTCAATGAAATAATAGCAGATTGAATTCAACAGCACATTATAAAGATCATTCACCATGTTCAAATGGGACTCATCCCAGGGATGCAAAAATGGTCCAACATAAATGCAAATCAATAAATGTGGTGTATTATATCAACAGAATCAAGGACAAAAGGCATATAATCACTTTAACAGATGCTAAAAAAGTATTTGATAAAATTCAACATCCAATCATGAGAAAAACTCTCAACAAATTGGGTATAGAAGAAAAATAACTCAACACAATACAGCCCATATATGACAAACCCACAGTAATAGCATACTGAAAGGGGAAAAATTGAAATATTGTCCATGAAGATCTGGGAAAAAGGCAAGGGTGCCCACTTTCATCACTTTTGTTTAACATAGTTCTGCAAGTGCTAGCCTAAGGAATTGGGCAAATGAAAAAGTGAAAAAAATAAAGGGCATCAAAATTGGAAAGGAAGAGTCAATTCATCCTTATTTGCAGAAGATATAATCTTATATTTAGAAAAACCTGAAGAATCCACCAAAATCTTTTAGAAATTATAAAAAAATTCAGTAAAGTTGCAGGATACAAAATCAACATACAAAAATCACTAGTTTCTATATACTAACAGTGATCAATCTGAAAAAGAAATCAAGAAAGCAATCCTATTTATAATAGCTCAAAAAAAACCCCTAAGAATAAATTTAACCAAAGAAGTGAAAGATCAAGTAAAACTATAAAACACTGCTGAAAAAATTGATCAGGACACACAAAAAAGGAAAAGACATCCCATCCTCATGGATTAGAAGAATTAATATTATTAGAATGTCTACACTACTCAAAGTGATCAAGAGATTTAATGCAATCCCTATAAAATACCAAAGACATTCTTCATAGATATAGATGAAACAATGCTAAAATTCTTATGGAACGAGAAATATAAAACTTATCTCATAAGAATAGTTAAAAGTAATTCTGAACAAAATGAACAAACCTGGAGGCATCAGATTACTTGATTTCAAATTTTATACTACAATGCTATAGTAACCAAAATAGCATGGTACCAGTATAAAAACAGACACATAGACTGACAAATCAGAATAGAGAACCCAGAAATAAATCCACACACAGCCAACACATTTTTGACAAAGGTGTCAAGAACATACAATGGGGGAAAGGGCAATCTCTTCAATAAATGGTGCTAAGAAAACTGGATATCCATATGCAGAAGAATGAAAACTAGATCCCCATCTTTCACCATAAACAAAATTCAGCTCAAAATAGATTAAAGACTTAAATGTAGGACCAGAAACTATGAATCTACTAGAAGAAAATATTGGGGAAACAGTACAGGACATTGGTGTTGGCAAAGATTTTTTTGGTAAGACCTCATAAGCACAGGTAACAAAAACAAAAATAGACAAATGGGATTATGTCAAGCTCAAAAGTTTTTGCACAACCAAGGAAACAATCAACAAAATGAAGAGACAACCCTTATGGAATGGGAGAAAATATTTGCAAAATATCCATCTGATGGGATTAATAACTAGGATATATAAGGAACTCAAAAAACTCAACAGCAAAAAAACAAATCATGTGATTAAAAAATGGGCAAAAGACCCCAGTAGACATCTCATGTACCTCCAAAATATGTACAGTGATCATATATCAATAAAAAAACCCCAAAATTACAAAAGCTCGCTTGGGAAGGTGACATGGCCATTGTCATTATTAAGTCATCTCACAATATAAGGTCACAAAGCAACACGATGATATTCTATCAGAACTGTCAAAATTGCACAGACATATTGTGAAGAGGGTCTTGGGGGCTTACCTTAAAAGAGATTTCATACTGTTCTCCTCCCCAGATTTCTAAACCTGGATCATAGCCACCCAATTCCCAAAACCATTTTCGATCCACAGCAAAGAGACCTCCAGCCATAACAGGAGACCTGTGAAATGAACAAAATAATCTTTAAAGGACTATGAACATTAGAGACAATGGAATTATGTTTCGAAATAAAAACAAACTTCAAGCTATGTTTTAGTGATCTACTGCATGGAGCTATGCAACACTGGTTTTCTGTAAGTGGATATGGGATTCTCACTGGGCCTCTTACTGAAGTGGACCTGGAGTGGGGAGGAGGGAAGCATCCTTGTGACCATTAAACTTTGCAGTTCAGGTTCTAATTCAACCAGTGCCCTGCAGAGCCACATTTGCTTCATCTGTTCATCATTAGACAGAAATACATGAGTAGTAGTAACTGATATTTTGAGAAATATCACTCAATTTTATGGCTTTTCCTCAAATTGAAAGGGATCTTCTACTATCAGACAGCTAAAAGTATCAAAGCCCTGTCATAGACAATATCTTTGATTTAATCTCTCAGTATGCATTCACCAAACATCTACTATGTACAGGTCATGTTTAATTGATAGACTATAAGTTGGTTGGCTAGAATAAAATAACCAACCAGAATTGGTTATTTAATTAACATGACATAGTTGGAATTTAAATTAGTTTTTTTCCCATTTTATATTATTATTTTTAGAGCTTCTCCTTTCTAAGAAATATTCATTTTGGTTAAACAATCATTTTCAAGTGTTTCATTCCTGCTAGGATGTATTGTAGTTATGTTGCTATGTAATAAGATAATCACTGAGTGGACCTTGTCCTAAATATTTTTGCGATTCAAAGGTAGTTCTTATTTCTTTGAGTGCTCACTATGTGCTAGGCTTTATCTTTACCTAAATACCTTGATTAATACTCACAGCAACCCTATGAATACCATTCCTATGTGTGGTTTAAAGCAGCAGACAGAAGTTAGGGATGTTGAACAAGGCAGAGGCTAGTGTGTGGTGGGCCTGGGCTAGACCCAGGTCTTTTGATTTCGAAGCGTTTGTGCTCTACCACCACATTGTTTCTGTTTCGATGTTTAGGGTTGAAGAGAGATAATTACATACACATGGACATAAAACAGAGACTACCTTAATGCAGACCAAGAAAATCTGTAAAAACAACATTGTCAACATAATTTATGTGACAGTTTTGAAAATCTTTTGAAACATAAGATATTTATAAATAACAGTACAAGGGATTAAATGTTGATATACATTTAAAAATGTGTGTATATAATAGACACCAATTTACAGACCAATTGAGGATTTATTCTTGGTAATATTTTATGAGGCACTTGGACAACCTAAACCTGAATTTGTTTAAGCTGTGTCATATATTTCAAAGACTTAGCATGTTAAGATGGTCCTTGGTCTAATTACTTCAGTTTAGGAATATATTTTTTGCAAGTGTAGACTCTATGTAGATGGAAAGATTAAAAGGCTGGAAGAGGAATTTATTTTTCCCCCTAGGAAAGTGGGCAGGATTCAGAAAATAATATAAAGAATCTCATGTAATTTTTTATTTTGTTTGAAATAAAAATCCTGTAATCAAATGTACCTTACTTCATCCCTCTCTCCAGAAAACTGATCTTTTTCAATTTTTCGCTCACGGAATTTCAGAGTGGAATTATAGCCATAGCTGGAACAAAGTAAGATTGAAACATTTATTGGATGCAGCTACCCAGCGAACACTACCACAGTGTAATCATTACTTCTGCAGGACTTGGTTCTGAGTAATCAGAAATTCTCAGTCCTATTCAAGCTGAACCACAAATAGAAAGATCCTGCCATACAAATATATTCTCATTTGATTGTGTTAAAATGGGAACAAAGTGCATCAAAATTTACACTGTGCATAATGAATCTCAAAACTAGAACTATAAATATAATATTAAAGATATTGGGCAAAAGAAAGTACTAAATTAATTTTTTATTATAAATAATTTGTTGGAAACAATAATCTTGTTTTATTAATGAATTTATTAAAAATGTAGTGTATTTTAGGTTAATTTTATATGCATAGTAACATAAATTCAGATGGGTCCTCCTTACTTTCATTGGTATTTCTACCAAACCCAAATAAATCAGTGTTTCCTATATTGATTGGTGTGAATGACTGGCAAGAAGCAAACTTTTTATTTACTGTATTTATGTATTTGTTCATATTTGTCCATGAATTTTTAAAACAGCTTAATTGAGGTATAACTGATATACCATGAATTTCACGTATTTTAAGTGTCAAAACTTGGCAAGTTTTGACTCGTGTGTGACCCTGTGCAGCCATCACTGAAAATGAACCTACTCGTAGTCCCCTAAAGTTTCCTCATGCTTCTTTGTGGTATCTCCCACATTCCCTTCCAACAGGCAACCGCTGATCTGATTTCTGTTGCTATAGATTAGTTTGCATTTTCTAGAATTTTATATATATGAAATAATACAGTATGTACTTTTAGAAAGGTCTGGCTTCTTTTGTTCAATATAATTATTTCGAGATTCATCTATGTTGTAGCATGTATCAATAGTTCATTCTTTTTTAAATTGTTGAATAGATTTCTATTTGCTTGAATATATCACAGTTGATTATCCATTCACCTACTGATGGACATTTGGGTTGTTTCCAGTTTGGGGCTACTCCAAATGAGGTTGCCGTGGACTTTGAGTACAAATGTGTGTAAATGTGTGCTTTCACTTCTCTTGGGGAAATTCCTAGGAATGGAACAACTAGATCATGTAGTAGGCATAGGTTTAATCTTTGAAGAAACTGCCAAACTGTTTCCCAGGTGGCTGTACCACTTTAGATTCCCAGCGGCAGTGTTTGAGGTCCAGTTGCTCCATGTCCTCACCATGCTTGGTCAGTCTTTTGAGGTTTAGTCATTATGATAGGTGTATAATGGTATCTTCTTGTGTTTTTATATTGCATTTCCATAATGGTTGATGATGTTAATGTGTTTGTATCATTTTTCTTTTTATCCTGGTAAGTTTGGCTATAGGTTTATGAATTTTATTGATCTGCTAAAAGAACTAACTTTTGATTTCGTTGATTTTTCTCTATTGTTTTTCTGTTTCATATTTCATTGATTTCCATTTAGTTTTTGTTATTTTGATTCTTCTGCTACTCTGTATTTAATTTGTTCTTCTTTTTCTAGTTACTTAAGGTAGAAACTGAGATCATTGGATTGAAATTGTTTTTTCCTAATGTAGGTATTTAGTAATATAAATCTCCCCTTAACTACTGCTTTAGCAGAATCTCACAAATAATATGTCATGTACATGTTCTCATTTTCATTATGTTCAAAATATTTTTAAATTTCCCTTTTGTTTTATTTTTTGGCCTATAGATTATGTAGAAGTGTGTAGTTCCCAAATATTTGGGGATTGTATGGAAGATTTTTCTGTTATTGATTTTCAGTTTAATTCTATTGTGGTCAGAGAATTTAATTTATATGACTTAAATCCTTATAAATTTATTGTGACTTTTTAATGGCTTATAATATGGCCTATCTTGGATAAATGTTCCATGTGTATTTGGAAAGGATGTGCACTTTGTTGCTATTGGGTGGAGTGTTCTATAAATATTTGGTCAGGTTGGTTGATAGTGTTGTTCAAATCTTCTATGTTCCTATTGATTTTCTGTTTCCCTGATCTATCAATTAGTGAAGGTGGGTATCGAAATCTATGACTATGATTCTGGGTTTGTTTATTTCTTTTTGCTGTTCTATCAGGTTTTTGCTTCATGTTTTTGTAGCTCTGTTAATAAGGGCATATATGTTCAGGGATTTTTTTGTGTGCTGGATGAATTGACCTCATTATCACTATGAAATGACTTTATCATCCCTGGTAATATTTTTGCTCTGCCATCTATTTTGTCTTGATATTAATATAGTCACTCCAGCTTTCTTTGGATTTGTATTATCTAAACACTAGTATTTATAACTTTTTCTGTCTTTTTACTTTTAAACTATTTGTGTCTTTATACTTAAAGTGGTTTTCTTATAGGCAACATATACTTGCATCTTGGGTTATATAGACCCCTCTTCTAATATGGTTATTCATGTGTTCAGGTTTAATTAAATCTATCATCTTCCTCTTTGTTTTCTCTTTGTGTTACCTGTTGTTCCCTTTTCTCCCTTTTTCTGCCTTTTTGAGTAAATGAATATTTTCATGATTTCATTTAGTATCCTTTTTTGACTTAACAAAAATTCTTTGTTTTCTTATTTTAATGTTTTTTCTTGCTTTTTTAATGGTTTGTAGCATACATCTTTATTTTATCACAGTTTATGTTCCAGTGACATTGTGCCACTGCGCATATAAGAAGCCTTGGATAGTATGCTTCCATTTCTCTTCCCCTAAGCTTTGTACTGTATTATTATACATTTTACTTTTACATATGTTATAAATCCCACGTTGTATTGTTATTATTTTTGTTTCAGTGGTCAATTATCTTTTTAAAAGATTTAAATAGCAAAATTTTATTATGAACACAATTTTATATATATGAAATTATATTATGGGCACCATTTCTGTATTCTGTTGGATTCAAGTGGCTCTGAAGAAAATTTAATATTGTGATATATTACACACAACTGAGTTTGTGGATTGAAATTCATACTCCACCACACAAGGAGGAGTGAATTATTGTGCAATGTTGTACTGAAGTTAGTAAAAATGACTATTCCTCATGTATTAAGGATGAAAGATTTTAATGTGTAACATTGTTTTTTCATCAGAGGAAATGAAGAAGGGTAGTTTATTATTTTCAGCATGTTCTTCTGCTCTCTGTTTTCCATTTAATTTTTCATAATAATTGCTTGAAATTTTCCCCATGGGTTCCATTGCCTACAGTATTCCTTGATTTCTTCCAAAATATTCTTGCTAATTTTGTTCCCCTGGGAATGTTAACACACTGTAGATGTGTTTTAATGCTGCTCTGTCTGCATCCATGTAACTTTTAACATAGTAATGTGATTTATGAGTATTGCTGACAATATTACAAATCAGGCTTTGAGTTTTGCTATTAAAAAACACTTGTTATCCTTGGGATACTTTTTAAAATTGATGTGACCATGAAGCAACATGTTCTTATTGAAGATTCTTTATTCTTCAGACCCTAGAAATATGACTTTTCTGAATACTAAATGGAAATCACTTTTCCATTTTATGTTAAGTCTATTGAACTAGGTAATAAATATGCTTTCCTTCTTACTTAAGGTAGACTAGTTACTTTTCTATAGCAATTTTTATGTTCCAAACTTAGGTAAATTTTAAATTAATGAGGCTATTAATGTAAAAGTATACTAAAAACGTTCTTTATTTGGTACCAGGGAAAATTCTTTATGTTCAAATTAGCAAATGCATTTGTCAAAGTATGTCTTTGGTTGTCTTCGCTAAGCCAAGATATAGGACCTAATGCTTGAAGCCTGGTCCTGTGACCCCCACAGCATTCTAAGGAGTTGCTGCTCTCCCCAATACCCTCTATTAGAGATAAAGATAAGCATACACAAAAGAAATCAGTTTTAAAAATTTACTGACTATTCAAACTTAGGCCCAGTAATCTAAAGGAAACCCTCAATTTGGCCTCTTAGAAAATAAATTGGCTCTTAGTCTCCATTCATTTCAATAGCCACAGTGAGAGCTCTGGACATGTGGGCTGCGATGTGAGTTTGATCAGAGATGAAATGGCAAAGCTGCCCCTCAGGACTCAGTCAAGCCAAGACAATCAACATAAAGACGAACCACATCATTTTCAATTATGTGATCAGAACTTTTTAGTTGGCCCATAAGTCAGAGCACTTGCAGCTAAAATATAATTATTTTCAACTAGAATTCAATTGTTGAGTAACATGGTATTTCAGATTAAAACACAAGTTTTAAACAGTTTTATTCTTTTAAGTATTAAAGCATTGCTTAAATTAGAATTTTGAAAAGAGTTACAAAATCCCTATTGACAAATTTATTTGTATAATTTATCTTTAAAAATTATCTTTTTTTTTGTATAATTTCCTTATTTTTTACAGTGTCATGAGGGAGTCCATATAAGGATGGGAGAGAAACACGGTGGTGTTATGCCAGGAGGTCATCACTCTAGGGGCAAAGAATGAGGTGGGCCCTGGGCCGGGAGGAAGGGTCCTCTTTGGAAGGTCAGGATGCAGAAGTGGAGGGAAAACTGGTTCCAATCACAGAAAGCTGTGCTTTCTCCTGCCTTATCCACCTTGGGACTATGGATATGTAATGGGAAAAATGGCTCTGCTAATGTAGAAACTGAATGAATTACGTAGGTGAAGAGGTTGAACACTGAGACCCAGGCCTGTGCCTGGAGCCAGCAGTGCTGAGTAACCTGATGTCACTCTCTGGTCAAAGGATGCTGAGGAGTCCTTAGACAAGTGACTGATCTACGCCTTAGCTTCACGGCACTTCCTACTTCTTCCACTAGACTGCACCAGGCTGCCAGGTTTTTTTTTTTTTAAATAGGAACAAGCAGCAGCCCCAGCAAAAATAGCAACAGAGATTTTCTGCTTTTCTTTCTGAGAAGCAATAGTTAACTTGGACCTCATCCTAGGAATCAGGGATTCTTTGACTTACCAAGTAGAGGATAAACTCCAAACGTAACGGCATTAATTAGATGAGGACATCAGATTTGTTAAATTTGCACATTAAATGGATTGTGACCTTGTGTGAGACAGTAACAGTACTGGTCCCAGTGAATCATGGCTTCCTGTGTCCATGCCCTGTTTGGTCCACTCACCCCCACACTGACTTGCTTGGCCAGGTGGCTTGGTTTAGCCAACATCAACGAATGTGGCACAAGCAGAGGTCTGTGCACTGGGGCTCATGCTCCCTCTTGCTGCTTCGGGAAACCTGTTTCCCTGTGGAGAAGCTTGGGCTCGCCTGTTGGAGACACATGGCCCAGCTGACATCAACTTGAGCTACCAGGCATGGAAATGAGACCGTCTTGGATCATCCAGCCCTAGTTGAGCCATCAGATGGCTACTGCCACACGGGTGACCCCAGGCATAGGGTGACCAACTGTCCTGGTTTGCTGCAGACTGATAAATTTCCCACAATGCTGAACTTTCAGTGCTAAAACTGGGAAATTCCCAGGAAAACCAAGTTGAGTTGTTTACCCTACTTAAGAGACCAGCAGAACCACCATTTAGTCAAGCTTTGTATGAATTTCTCAGAATTGTGAACCAGCAAAACGGTTGCTGTTTTAAGCCACTGAGTTCTGGGATGGTTTGTTACATGCCCATAGATAGCAGGTAACAGACCTCACTCTGAGATTCAAGCTCTTAAAGGAGGAAGTATTGGCAATTCCATTATGCTCCCAATAAATGATAATAATCCTTGATAGACGCAGACAGGATTTTGGTTAGTTTCTTATTTCTAAAGTCTGTCTGACATAGACATATTTCTTTTTTATCATCCATTTCAGAAGTTATCTCCACTTATGCCCTAGGGTATACTGCAACGCATAACTGGATTTCAGAGCTCCTCAAAATGAGAGTGAAAGTATCTCCTTAAAAATAGAAAAGCAGCTCTCTGCTTTTCTAGATTACAAATGCAAATGTTAGTGTTTAGAAAAGAGTTAGTAGAAAAGGAATAGGGCCAACTAGTTATCCAAAAGCAGGTGGCAGAATTATGACTTTTCAGCTTTTGGGATAAGATGAGGAGGAAAACAAAATTATAAATCATAGTAAAAATTTTGTACTATTTTGTACTGTGATTTATAGTTTTTATCAGACACATAAATACATGCAGTACTATGTTATGGTTTGAAAGGTTTTATAAAATTGAATATGCTTTTTGCTGCTCACTTCATATTTAGAGTAGTAGATTCCTCTGTGAAAGAATATAAAGAGTTTATGGAAGGAGAAATCTTGTGTATGTCAGTACAAATTATATAGGACATTAAACCAAAGTATAGCCATAAATATAGTGTGATGGCCTGGGTTGATGTTTCAATTAAGTTACTGGTTCTGAAGTTGCACAGAATACTGCTGCCTCCTTATCTTCAGTGGTTGGCACCGATCTTAATGTGACATGAAATAGAAAACTCTGGATGTCAAAAGGCTACATCAACAATGTCCTGTGGGTACAGGAGATGAATGGATAAAATATGCTAAATATTTATGTGACCAAGCCGCTGTTTCCCTCAGCTACTCTTCTGTGGCCAAAAAAATGGTGTGTGTGTGTGTGTGTGTGTGTGTGTGTGTGTGTGTGTGTGTGTGTGTGTATGTACAAGTGGAAGACCTAACAAGAATGGAGACCAATTTTGGTTCCAAAATCCTTTTCCTCATTCCCAGAGTGAGTGGATGGATGGACTCACCTGTCTGGGTGGGGCTGATATTTCCTCGTAATCTTGCTGTTTAAATGAGTGCATGTTAAGCAATGCGCCCACACTTCACTCCTAAAACTGGCAGATCATACCTGCTCTCCTTTGATGAAATCTCCCCAAAGGTGTCTGGGGACATCTAAAGTGTAAACGGGATGGCTTATTTTCTCAAGGCACTTCCTGTCCATTTTTCTTGGAGAAATGCGGGGGATTGGAGCCTTGGCTCAAAGTACAGTTTTGGATTTCTTTTACTATTCCAAAATTATGCCCTCAGCCTAATTATCCTTTCATTCTTATTGGATTCATTAATTTCTGAGAGGCCACAGATTGTACTCATGGTCTCCTGTTACATGTCAGGATAATGACCATGGTGACCATTTCGTATGCAATCTAAACAGTGCAAACTCTCCCTTGCCTGAGGGGACAGATGAGGTCATCACATTGAGGCTGATAACCAGATGACAGCGGTCTTTGATGACAGTCTTCACTCTCCCGTCCACTGGATTTCCCCGGTTCTCTGGGGGTGTCCAGGGATGTGACCGGGTGCTCGGGAACAAGTTGGCCCGCGCTTTTCTACTCCAGCCCATAAAGTCACCTTGCTCTTGCGCCTGTTGCCAGCCCGCGCCCTGCGAAGGCTGCTCTGCCAGCTGTGGTCACGCTCTGCGGTGGCCCCGTGAGGGTGCTCGGGGACCCAGGCCTAGCGCCACCGCCGCACTGTGCGTGCTCAGTTTCCCAACCCCTTTCCCAAAGCGACCTTCTGCTTCCCCAGCCAACCCTTCTCTCCTCCGGGCATGCGGGGGCGATACAGAGCCATCACCTTGAGAGTCACCTTCTTGCCTTTTGCTCCTCCCCCAGTTTCCCAAACTCTTCCTTACTTCTTTGGCATAAAAAAAAAATATCTGCCAACCCCACTCTTTCTGACACAGGCAAATAGATGCCCAGAATGTGTCACCAGCTGCTTCTCTTACACAAAACACAGATCAGATTTCATAATATTATCAAGGTGAGGACTCCAAAGCCCTCCTCATTTGGTAGGAGGCATCCACCTCATTGGTCTTCCATGACCTTCATCCCTTCCTAAAATCCACATCTTGGCGTGGCGGGATCCCTCGGATCCCCACACAGTGTAGACGAGTGTGCCCTGCTTGGCTTTGGCTCCTGCCTCCTGTCTCTGCTCGGGTCTAGCAGGTGCAAACTCCCTTCCACCCCCACCCACCCCCGAAGGCTCCTTGCTCCTCCCTTCCCCATCCCTGTCCAGGCTCTTGTCGCTCCTGTCAACAGCGACTTCAAAAGGAATACGGTTACCTCTTGGGCCTATGAAGGAAAAACAAAACAGACAAACAAACAAAAAACCACTGTAATAATGTGAAATGGCAGAGAGCAAATCACTGACTTCATCAGCAACAGAGACTGTTCAGAAGCTAAAAATCCCCAGTGCAGAGCGACGGGCCTTTCTTCTTGGATATAATTTTCATTCATGGGGTAAATGCTAGTTATTAAAATCCAAGCATGGATGAAACTGCAGGAAAGCTTGTTTTATGCTTCATTTATCTAATAAACATCTGACAGTTTCTTCTTACAAAAACATTACCCCTTCATCTTAGTAAGGACTGAAAAATATGCTTTTTCTCTTCAGCACTGATTGCAATTCAAAGGCAATTTTGGCCTCATTTCCTGGCATTTTATCTCAAGCTAGAATTTACCGTACATGGCATGGATTTTTAATACGTCTTATCAACCCATTATCTTTTAATAAATTCACATTGTACATTTTACACCCAGCTTAAAGACCTTAATTTCTTAAAAATCGAACAGAACAAAAGAGAACAGGGCCTGAGGAAAGGAGATGTTAAGCAAAAAGCCTATAACTGTAACTCATCAAAAATCTGGAAAACAGCATCGTTTTATTTGCCCCTCTAGGTCAAGCCTATGCACAAAGAAGTTTCATCTAACTGTCTATGGCAGGAAGAAAAAGAGCACCCTTGTTATGTTATCTGTTTTTATCTCTGTGGCAGCTTTGAAACATGTTCAAAAATTCTTAAACCCTCTTCCTATTGAATCTGGGTGGGATTGTGGCTGCTCTGACCTACTGAGTGTGGCAGAATTGACGCCCTGTGACTTCCAAGGTGCTTATGAAAGACCACACAGCTCCTGCATTTGTCTGTTGGAACATTTGATCTTGCAGCTCTGGGCTGTCTTCAGAGAATTCAGCCCACTGAAGCCACCAGGCTAGGAGGAAGCACACCGTGTTGAAAGACTTTGTAAATATTTAGGAGCACGACTTTGGGAACTTTCAGTTCTTATTCTTTTCTAGAGCATGGAGACTGAGGGGAAGCGGTAGAGTCTTTCCCTGCATGAATGCACATGAAAAATTCTGCACATAGATTCAAGGGAATGATAGGTGCTTCTGGAAGGCCAAACCGAGAAGGTTAATGAATCTCGGGTTAATAATCTCAGACAGTATGTGACTGTACCACTGAGGAATTTTAATCGGAGGCATAATACATTCAGATTCCTGTTTTTGGTAGAGTACTCTGATGGCAGTATAGAGGGCGGGTTTGAGGGTGACAACACGAGAGCAGAGAGCCCAGCCGGGAGGAGACGGCAGAGAGAGACCACGCACTTGTGCCAGGGCTGTGGAAACAGACGGATGGGATGGGCCTGCAGCTAGTTAAGTTAAAAGAAGAGGAGCGGGGGTAGTAGAGACGTAAATGATCAGGCTACTGTTACAGTTTTGCATCGGAAAGTAAGATCTGGCTACAGTGAAGTGAGACTTCTTTTCCGGTTTGATTCTTAAGCACACTCTAAAAGCAACCTGGGAAAATGAATTCTGAAATTGTATCTTGTAGTTACTTACTATCTGGAATAATCTCCTGAGGCTAAACAATGTGCTATTTTTTTTCCTAGTCTGTTTTTTATTTTAGGATTTCTGTGGATACAGTATGTTTACAAGGACTTTTGTTTTTGTTTTTGCTTTTTATTTCAAAATATTAAGGGGGTACAATGTTTTAGGTTACATGGATCTATTTTGTAATGCTTGAGTTCTGGCTATAGGTGTGCCCGTCACCCAAATAGCGCTCATTGTGCCCATTTATGTGCCCTTGTCCCCACGGCCCCCTGGTTGCTTTCCACTGAGTTTTACTTCCCTCTGTGCACAATTGCAAAGGTGTGGAATCAACCCAAGTGCCCTTCAATTCATGAGTCAATTAATAAAATGCGGTATATGTATACCATGGAGTTCTATTCACCCATAAAAAAGAGGAATTAATATTTTGTGCTACTCTTTTTTTAAAGGACGACATATTTGTTTTTTTTTTTAATTTCAAAATATTAAGGGGAGCCAATGTTTTTGTTACGTGGACATGCTGTATAATGCTGAAGTCAGGGCTGTTGGTGTGCCCACCACTGGGACAGTGTTCATTGTACACTGGTAAGTTTTTAACCTTTCCCCTCTTCCCTCCCCGCTTCCTAGTTTCCAATGTCCTTTGCGTCTCTTTGTGCCCAGGTGTACCCACAGATGACTTATTTGGATGGACATTTCTGCATTTTTCTTTATTTAGAATCTCACTACAATGTAGTCAATCTTGCATTTTTTGAGGAAGATATTTACATTAAGATTCAAGCATGCTAACTTAGAAATCAGGCTTAAAATGGATAATACTTAAAATAATTGAGATGAACAGAAGGTAATTAGAATAAACGTTCACTAATTTGTACTAATTGAGGGAAAGGACAGTCAAAATTCATCAAGATCAGAAGTATGGGTTGCAATTTTCATTCATATTCTTATTCTAAAAATAATCTGAGGAAAAAAATTAATTATTCCCCCACAATCACATAATTGCTTCCTATTTCTGCTCTGCAAATTAGCGTGGAGGATACATGTGATAAAACCTCTCCTCAACTTCCTATGACCCCGATGGACAAAAATCAGCATTGCTATGGCAGAAATAAATCCCAGAGTACCTCTGCATCCTTTTGTTTAGAAAACATTGAACTTTACCAGTCGCTCTTAACTCACCATTGAGAAACAATTGTCTCATTTGCTTTGAGGGTCAATTTTGAATGCCGTTTCCCAAGTTCTACATACATAACACATGCGTGCACACATGCACACATAAGCACACACACAGACATACACACACATTGAGACATCGAAGTCAGAGACGATAGATCCTACTGTCTCCTCTGTTGGGCTAGACAGTGTGACTGTGAGGGCTGGAATGTACATGCCTAAAGCCTGTGACAGTTCCCTTGCTGATAAAATATGGACAAAATGCAGGAAAAGTGAAGGAGTATGACCATGTCTAGAGCCGCTTTGTCGTCCCCATTTCCTGGCTGGGAAGCTGCGATACTGGAGGCCGCGTAACCCTGTTCCTGTCAGTGCACGTCCGTCACTCACAGAGGAGTTTCTGAGACCAGGTAAGTACGTGTTCAACTTGTGGGAACACGTACTTTGAATGTTCAGGAACCTCGGGGAAGCCAGACAAAGGCCGCTATCTCCAGAGGCAAGGACAAAAGCTGGCAGTCAGAAGGAGTTGTTTGCGAAGGCCTGGCTGTGGGCAGGGCTTGGTACCAGAATTAGGGTACGTGGTGGAAGCTCCCCGAAAAGAGGCAAAGTCTCCCCCGACAACACCCCGGTATTTGTGTTTGCAGCCTCCCAGCTCTGTGAGCCAGCAGATGAAACGCCCTGGGCCTGCATAGAACATGTTTGGAAATTATCTGTAAGAATATCCAAATCTGATGCCAATGTGGTAATGTCCTGCCCGTTGTGCTTGTGTCTTTTGCAAATTGTTTTTAACGGGCCCAGAGAATAACAAACGTGTTTACGAGGAATTTATTCCATGATATTTCCCCAGTGTTTTCTTGTTTTAATCTTGGTCACATTTCTCTAATAACCCCAAGATGAATTTATCACATACCTGTAACCAGGTAAAAGATGTATCATCAGTAAACCAGATACCTCTGCCACAGGCTTGTCTGAGCCGTTTAATTATCTCCGAAACCAGAGCAGGGTCTGCTTCGCTCTATGGCTCCCACTTTCCTAGAACCTGTTCTGTTGCAGCTAAAATTTTTGAGGAACAAAGTTTTCATTTTGTACCAAACCTATAAAACTATTCCTCATAAAAGGGACCAAAGAGGGAAATGCACACAGGCCCAGGGCCAAAGCGAAAGGATATTACCTGACATAGTCTGGTGCTGTAAACTACAGAGAAATGGATTCTTTGCCCTGACATAATAAAAAAAAAATACTATAAAATTTAAAATGTGCCTGTAACAAATGTGTACAATTACAGCAGTAAAAAAACAATATAGAAATTTGTTCAAATTGTAGGGACTGTCTTTGATTGCTAGAGTTCATGTGCTGCTTAAATTTCCTCCTGGTTCACGGGGGAGAAGGGTAGGGACACACTGGGCTTTCTGTCTTTTTTTACATACCCGATGATGGTTATGATGGGAACTATCACCTGGACCTGTGGACTTCCAAGCAAATACCCGGTATATGGACTGAGAGGAAAGAAGGGACTTAGGAAGAGAAAGAAGATAGGAACAATCCTCTGTGCTTTGTGGGTGGTCTCCTGTTGGTCTGATTGGCTGAGTCTAAGGGGGTGACTGACCTGCCGTGAATGTGCTGATCAGTTCATGCCTGGGTCAGTCGCTCCATTTACGTAGAGTCAGCTTTGTGGGAACCATTGAATGAGAATGGAATGGGGAGATGTTCCCAGAGAGAAACCAGGGCGTAGGTATTAGAAGATGATACGTGGATGGTGGCTGGCACATAGACAGACATATATTACAGAGTCATTGCTCACGAATAATTGCAACTTAGATAATACTGGAGATGAGTTTATACCGTGTTGAGAGTGAATGGTACGGTTTGAGCATAGAGTAACAGTTAACAGCACAGACTGGGAACCAGACCGACGGGGGGGGGGGGGGGGGGGGGGGGATGGAAAAGCCCCGCCCCCTTTCTTGGGAAGGGTCAGCTGTGCCTGTGGTTTATGCTCCCAACTCGTCTGGATCAGGTCATACCCTTCTTGGCTCCTTTCCCTCTACTCTCCTCCTCCCCTGCTTCCTTCTAGGTCTTTCCTGATGCACACAGTCTCAAGAAATCAAATGTACCCGAATCTGTTTCTCAAGTTCTGCTTCCAGAAAACTCAACCTACAGTGAATTTATTTTAGAGATTTACATTAGGAGGCATCAATTTATATTCATCATTGGAAACTTGACTTCTTAAAGATTTCTGTATTTTAAACTTCCTAGTGGCCAGAAACTATTTGTGCTAGAATTCTCCTCTCCCTTTGACTGAAGACAATTTTCTTATCCATGTCTTCTGCTATTTAAGGACAGCTCTATGCCTTCCAGAATAGAATACCATCAGATACACGAAAGAAATCAATGATTGCTGTTTGGAATTAGGTCTAGTATTTAATGTCTGCACAGTTAGTGGAATGGATTATTAATAACAGGTGGTCATGTAGCATGTGCACTGGATAGATTATGGTGTGCTGAGCAGCAGCGGCCAGTACAAGTTTTAGAAGGAAGAGTTGTGTTCCTTAGTTCACTTGTTCAGTGCCATCTGATGCCAGGATTAAAAAAAGGAAAGAAAAGAGAAAAAAGTACTTAGCATTTTAGATTTGTGTAGTATTCCATGAATGGCCAAGCCTTCTATATATGATTTCATCTTTTACTTAGACCAGTGATGAAATACAAAGTGTTGTTTTCATATGGAAACTGTGTTAAGTCCCGTCAGTGCCCAGGATGGGTTCTTAAGCTAGAAGTTTCAGAGATGGGCCCTCCCAGCTTGGTGCTTCTTTTATATTCCACCAAAGCAACGGTGAGATAAATTTGCATTTCTATTTGCCCTAGTAATTCTTGGAATTTAAAGAGCTCCCAAAGACCCACCGATGCATTGTTCCGAAGTAGAAGTAGAATGCATCTTAAAAGCAGGTTTTCTCTGTTATGAAAAGGCAGAACATTAACATTTTGACTACCTAGATTCTTTCTCCTTAGGAGATTTTTGTATCATATATGCATATCCCTTTTCATCTCCCCAAATATTGTAATCTTTTCCTCTTCCCAGCGCACAGAGATGTGGAGAAGATGAAGTGTGGAAAGGATCTTACAAGTGTTTTGACCTGCTTGGAGGCAGGTTCTCCGTTTAAGCTGGGTGGTATTAGCTCTAAGAGCCTGTGATTATTGTGCAGCGTTGCTATGCACTTTGCTGGATTTGAATCATTTATCTATTTATACATCCCTTCAGGCATTGTAAATTGCAGTCACCAGGTCACCACTGGCTTCTAAATATTCAGTTTTGGCTATAAATAGAACAGAACTCTGCCTGTAGGTCAGTCTATACACTACTCTATTCTGATAACACAAAAAAGAGCCTGAAGGACCCTTTTTTGGCCTGTGCAATATGACATTTGTCAGCACTCCTTTGGGGGACAAAATATACAGAGGATGTGTGGAAGGAGGACTCTCCTCCTAATTTTGTACGTGCGCCAATTTCTGTCAAGTACTAGTTAGACTTCACTGTGTGTTTCAGATGTTCTTACTCTGCTGCTCCTCGACTGTGTGGCTCAGATAAGCATATTCTGAGAATGTCCTTTCCTCTCTGTGTCCTCATAATGTTCTCTGCTGCCTGCAGCTGAAAAAGAGACAACTATTCATTATGGGGAGTGTCACGGGTCACAGGTATATCTGCCCATGCTGCAAAGACAGGGACGTCTGGCCATGTGACGAAGCTGATACTGTCTGGAGAGTTAAAGCTTTGCTCCTGCCCTCGGTCAGGCAGAAAATGAGGTGCTCGGAAGACGGTGAATGCCCTCCTCTCCTTTGCCCTCACCACGTCGAGCGGGTGATGTGGGCCCAGAATTATACGGAGGAATCAACACAACTGCAAGAGGAAGATTTCCCTCTGCTGCCGTGAGAAAGCTCATTGCTCTCTCCTCTGCTTCCACCTCAGTCCTCCCGACAGCCCGGCACAGTGAGAGGGGGCTTGTTCTGGACACTTGCCGGCCCTCTGCGGTTTTCTGACTGTCTTTGGGGGTATACCAACCGTGACCCTAACACCCAGGCACTCCGGGCATTCCACAAACACCTGCTTAGCATCTGCCCAGCTGGGTCAGGGACTGTGCCCGATGCCAGAGGTGGGTCCTTTAATCCATAGCACCAGAGGCAGCCACATTCACCGTGATACAGCTGTGAGCAAGGGGGTGTCATTCCCTGTTTGTCCTGAACAGTCCTGATTTATGCCTATCGCCTGGGGTAGTGATTAATAGGACCTTTTCTTATTTTTAAGAGTGTGTCCTTTTGGACAATGAATTAATGAACATCCAATTTGGTATACTCAGAAGTTTCTAAAAATCCTATTTCTTCCAGATAATTTATCTTAGACCCTTAAAGGCAGAAGGAGGAAACCCTTCTAAATATTCCCACGAAGCCTGGACACACATCTGTCACGGCATTTGCTACCCCACTATAATCTATAGGCACTTTGAGGACAAGATCTGCATTGCCAGACATCAATTTATTCTCATTTGGCATAGGACTGACACATAGAATGCACTTAATTTTTAATTAAAGTAATTATTAAGTTCAAGGCACAGGTTCACAATCCAGATGGGGTGTGTATCAGGGAGAGTGGTCCAGAGAAAGAAATGCCTGTTAGAGCACTGAAGAGTGGGTAGGAGATGGCCAGGAAGAGAAGACACAGACAGGGTATTTGAGGTGGGTGGCAGTATCGTCACAGCAGGAGGTAAAAGAGCCCACAGGGTGTGTTACAGACACCAAGGGAGGAGAGAGGAGGAGGAGGAGGAGGTGATGATGAATGGAGACAAAAGACAGAGAAGTCAACATAGTCTATCCTCTACAAATGGAAAAAAAAATCTGGTACTGATAAATGGGCTAGTGTATGTTTTACAAAACAAACAGTGCTTTACATGAGTATATCTGGAAAAATTACAAAGCCAAATTGGTACCTAAAGGTGTCAGAATTATCGTTGTTGTCCAGTTCATTGATGGAAAGTCAATAGTGTCTGACTATGAACATGTACCTTAGTTTAAACCCAGTAATTCCCTTTGATTGAAAGTTTTTGCCTTTGGGAGACAGAAAGACTTTGGCCAAAAATTCTGCAAATGTCATCCAAACCAGATGTCACTTTTACTCTCCTGAGTGAGATTCTGACTATTACTAGAATGCAGCCTTGCAGGGCTGTGCATGGGGCTTTCTGAACAAATAGCCTTTACCTTGGTGCCATAACCCCAGTGCGTCTGGATCAGAGAGTGCAGTGCTGGCATTTTTATGGAGTGGGTCAGTAGACCCAGATGAAGAAAAATTGATGTTGTTGTGCCCTAGTGTACTGGCCCTTTCTCTATGACAACAGTTTTGTCCTTGTCCTTGATACAGATATTTGAAACACTCAAGTCTAATGAATTTTCTGCTCTGTTTCAGAATGTTCCCTTGGTGGCACATGGCAAACTTGAAAAAATATTGTAAAGGTTATCAAAGGTTAATAGTTTCTCAACTTTCTTTTTCTCTAGGAAGATAACAAAACCCAAATCCATTCAGGCAAGGATATCCAATAATGCAACTGTAATTATAACAGTGACAATATATGGGTATTGTTCCACTGATAATTTGCCTCTATCTAAGTTTTATTTATGGTAATGCACGTCTCCTTCCAAAATTATTTGAGATATGTTTAATAAGGGGCATATACACAAATACAGTTCACATAGAAATAGAACATGAAAGACCTTGTAAAGGAAAAAAAAATATTTAGTAAACTCCATCTAATATATGCAATGTACCTTAACATTACATGTAGCTTTCAGATTTCTGATAGATTAAAATAACGTTTCATTTAGGGATCTGAAATTATTATCAACACACATTTTCCTATTATGTCTTAAGCATCTCTGTAAAATAAATAGATGACTGTCTATCCTAGATGAAGAAAATAGAGAAACTACGGCTTTTCTAAGGGAAACATCATACTGTGATGTTTCATCATACTGTGATGTTGCATCATACTGTGATAGAAGCAGATGATTTATTCCTACATCCATCCCATTATCCCACGTCTTTCTCCTGACACATGCAAAAGTTACTTATGCCACCTTCTAAACAGGGATGCAGCATTCCTCTTTAATTTCACAAATTATTCTAGTGCTTCTCAAATGGTTCTGTTCCTTACTTCTTCCTTTGTGAGCCATTCCTCAGCTTACCCGGTGAGCTCCATTCTACTTATTTATGATTCTGGCTAAGACGGGGCAGAGAGCGTCCACACAATGCTATGTTGGTTACTGTGTGTTCATAGGAAGGGGCTGAGGAGCAGATAATGCGAGAAAGGGTTTGAGAAGGAAGCACGGAGGAGGCTTTCTAAGCCAGGAAGCCAGAGCCTGTTGGTAGGACTGAACAAAAGTCCGAAATCCACAGCAGGCATGCTGCCAGGCTCACTCGAACATGGCGTCTCCAGCTCCCATGGTCTTCCTATGTAATTTGAGCAAGACCTTGGTCTCATCATGGTAACCACAGTTGTCTTACCCAAGTGCTTTTGATTGTACCTGAATTCATTTGGGAAGTGAAAGTCTCTGCTGGGTAGACACTTTGAAATGCGCTCACGTGACACAAGATACACACACACACACACACACACACACACACACACATGCACACACGCCAAGCCAGGCAGGGTCCTCACACAGAGAAGCTTGTCAGAGTGCAGAAATTGGCAAGTTCAGGCACCTCCTACAGGTGAAACAGGAACTATATTTCTCACCAGTTTCTTCTCACGTCTCACCTAACCCAGTGGATTCTAGAATATTTTCTCTGCTAAATGAAGTCTGTAAATATTATTTCATATGCTCTATCAGTCATTCAGAAGAACATAGTCTCCATTTTTCTTGACAAAAAAAAAGTAGTCTCCAAGTTTCTCTTCTGTAAGCTAGACACGATGCCTCCCACTCTAGATTGTTTTTCCTGAGGTATCGATGTTGCTGACAGACAGAGTGACGTGTGTATGAAGATGCCATATGGGATTCTGAATCCAGTTAAGAACAGCATTTTTTAAGCAAGGACAGTCAAAATTATTAGGGAAAGATTATTTCCAAGTTAGTAAGTAACTAGTGCTAATTTACAGTATAAAAATCATCTGTAAAATGTCCTAATGACTGAGCACAGTGCTAGTGATTCAAGCCTCATTAAAGAATGTGATTTAGTTGTAACTGCTATATTTTAATACCTATTTCAGGCATTATTTATGTATCTCCTTTCCTGGTAAATATTATTTAGGAAAACCTTCTCTTACTTTGTTTGTAAACACTTTAGTAACAGAGAGTTCATTTTCCATGCAGTCTCTGTTAGTTTTCCTGGTTTCCACAGCACCTCTCTGTAGAATATCTGGTTGTTCAATACGCACATTCTGACATATCTCCACATGACATTTTCTTTTGAAACAAAGAACAGGTGTTCTGAGTCGCAGAGGCTATTTTTTTCAGTAATTGGCTGGAAAAATTTAACTTCAATAAATGGGATTTTTCATTGTGAACTCAAGATCAACAAAGTTCAGTTGTAGTCTATCACCAAGAAGATTGATCATCATGTATTTGGAAATAATCAGGTGCTAGTTTTTGTCATTATTTTTTTACTAGATTTTCTTAAAAACAATAAGTGCCTGATTTTCAGTTCTTGAATGAAACTAAAAAATACTCATCCTATATTATTTAGTGTAATATGCTGAAGTTCATGAGCATTTGAGTAAGAAGCAGTTGCTGTCCTTAAATTGGTTACATCTTATAGTGAACAGTATATTACAGCACAGAAACACGCGCAGAGCCTGTAAGTTGTGAAGCACCATGTCTGTACCCTAGGGGACAGAGTGAGCTGTGTACGGGAACCTGGTCTATTTCCAAGTATTAATAGCGTGCCTTTCAAAATGATCACGAATTGTCATGGTCTTTGTTACACCTTACTGTCCACAGGGCAGCGAGAGGACCTCCTGGAATAGCAGCCAGGTCCCGTCACTTTTCTGCCTCAGTCCTCCAGTGGCTTCTCATCTCACTCGGAGCCCACAGCCCTCACCACGGTCCGCAGGTGCTTTACGTCCTGGCTCCCAGGTTTCTCAGTGATCCCAGCTGGTACCCGCCTCCCCTTTCTCCTTCCTCGTTCTGCCCGGCCACGCTGGCCTCCGTGGTGTTGCTGGAACAGGCAAAGATGTTCCAGCTAAAGCTTTCCTTGGACCTGCTCTACCTTCTGCTAGTTGCATGGCTTGCTCCGTCACCTCAGGTTTGTGCTCGAATTAATCATACGAGAGAAGACTCTCTGACCACCCCATTGAAAAATAACTCCCCCGCCCCCTCTACCTTCACTTTCTACCCCCTCACCTGGCTTCGTGTTTACCCACAGCACCCACACTGCTGGCAGGTTACGTTTGTTTTTCTGCATGGCTGTCCACTGGAGCATAAGCTTGACGAGGACAGACACTGCCTATTTTGTTTATTCCTGTGTCCCCGGTGCTGAGCACAAGGCCTAAGTTGGCAGGCAGTGGAAGTAGCACTTTAAAATTGAGAATAGCTGTTCCTTTTATCAGAGGAATCGCCTGGTTAAAGGAAATGTCACCCCGTTTTCATCACGCTTCCTGCAATGCCATTGAAAGATGCATTTTGGGAGATAATATCTAAATCGAGTACTGTGAAATAATTCCTATAAAGTGCAGCTCAAAAGATACTTCTCAAAGACACAGACTCTCGTCCCAGCTTAGAACTCTTCAGGAGGGAAGTAGAAATTAAGTGAACTCCATTTTTGCAGAAATACTTTCAAAGGCTTGTCTGCGGAGTTGTCGGGAACAACAGGTCACCGAGGATTAGTCTCCAGCTACACTCAACCCCCCCCACCAAGGTGAACGAAACACAGTGAAGAGCCTTTTCCTTCCTCAAAGTCAAGACTTGCTTTATGAGGGATTATTTTTACACCTCTTAAGGCTCATGAGTAGAATTTAAATCAGAGAATCGCTTTTATCCCATTCATTAAAGAACCGTTGGATTTTAAAGCCCTTTCTAAAAGCCTAGAAAACTATAGCCTCTCATTCATGCAATGTCTCAATAATTCAGGTCACTCTTAGGTATCTTGATTAAATGACCTCAATACAGTTGTGTCAAAAAGACAATGAACTTTTATATTTTGGGGGGAGAGTCTGAAAATGCTTGTCCTCTCTTTAAGCTTTCTGTTCACCTGTCCCTTCCCTTCAGACAAGTCCTTGCAAATTCCGACACCCCACACGCATATCCACGCAATAGGCCTTTCCTCCAGGATCTCCGGAGAAGTCTGGGTGATCCTGAGCGAACAGACGGGCCTTACACTTTGCTAAGGGAGTGAGACATGGAGCTTCAATGACGGCGCCGTGTTTGGTCACAAAGCTGGGGAGGAGATGACTGTTCCCCTTTGATCGGACCGTCGGTGATACGCTAAGAGCCAGCCCCCTCATCTCCCCTTTGGATGCAAACTGCCCCCGTGCTGGCTTCAGGGGCAAGGGAATAAAAGGTAATTATAATATTTCATTTACTTCCCGCCTACGGGGGATTAGCACGGAAGTCCAATGCAATTACATGGTGACAGCGGTGAAGGCGGGAGCCGCTGGAGCTGCCTGTCTCTGCTACATGAGGCAGGTCATCCAGCCACTGCCGGACAGCAATTTCCAGAAAATCCTGTAATTAGGTTGTGAAATGGTGGCAAATCGGATGAACTGAGGAGGCAGATGTGTGGCCCAAAGTAATTTGGTTTCAGCTAAAATGTGCTGCAGCCCACATCCTTCCTATTTATTAAAGCCCGATAATGTACCATGTCACGCCATTATGGAGGGTAATGGGGAGTCAGGCACTTAACTATAATGAAATTAGATTCCCCCATGCCTGCACCAGAGGCACAGTGACATTTCCTTATAAAAGCTGTGAAAGTGGTTTCTTAAAAATAGGCTTGACAAAAAAACAAAAAACAAAAAGCCCAAAAAACACTGAAATCCACTTCACCATAAAGAATATAAGAGCTAAAAGCTGATGAGGTTGGACACTTTATTGTCCCCTTGTCTTGCTTGCTTTTCATTTGAAGCTGTTGTAAAGCCAGACAGGTCTCAAGTAGAAACTATGGCCAATGAAAATATGTCCATGTTTTATCAGTGGACTAAGAGGAGATTGTTTTCCTTTTTCTAGGAAGTGAACAGTGGCAAACAGTAATGGACCTGCCTTGTAATTACGCTCCTGACTTTCGATGTTTTCGTGAACTTGCAATGTCTTTTCTTATGTCCTTTCAAAGCAAGAACAGGGAAGGCGGAAAAAAAAAAAAAAAGAAAGAAAAAAAAGTGAAAATATAATGTGATATTATAAAATAATTCAAAAGTTTGTGAGGAAGTGTGCTGTTTGTGGAAGGTTGTACTAAAAAATGTTTCCCTGTTTCTCATCATTGTTATTACCCATTTTGTCACATTCTGATTTGACTTGTGCTTTGGGGCTGAATCTGATTTCAGAGGTGCGGTGGGGTTCAATCGCTCACTGCACAAAGATGATGTCAGCAGCCATCCAGCTGTCAGAAGGATAATACGCAATCATTCATGTCAGAATCAGCAGGAAGGACCAAATACGTTGATCAGAAATTGACAGTAAGTGAGGACAGCAATGCAACTGATGAAGCCGTTTTCAATAAATGGAGCAAAGAATAGTGTTGTGTTAGAAACCACAGCCCTTGGAGAGAGATGTCAACTGTCCCTGGCAAGTGGCGCAGCGCCGAGCTCCCTGCTGGGCCGCTGGGACCGAAATGCTTGTCTGTTCCTGGCCCGTCAGAGAGGAGACTGGAAACAAGCTGACGCATCATAATTGCACCACAGACAGTGGGAATTTTGCTGCAAATCAACAGTCAGGCCTCTCTGAGGAAGAAGAGGCACTTTAGCAAGAACACAGAAGCTTAATCACTCAGGTGCCAGACGCGGCGGGAGCCCTGGGCCTTGGGAGAGCAGAGCTGCGCGAAAACAAAGCATTGAGTGCTGAGGAGATTCAGGGATGTTGGTAGAAACTGTATCAGTGTGACCAATGACATAGTCTATTCTTTTCAAAAGCAAATACCCAAGCGCTGAAAATCCTTCAGAGAAATCTATGATTTACATTCAGAGACCCTTAGAGAGTGGCCTGAGATCAGACGGTAGAACTGAGAAATCAGGAGTCCCAGTGAGACCCCGTGGCTTTGACTGACTGCAGTTAGGACGAAGGGTCGGTCACTGTTTCTCAAGATGCAGTCATTTGTGGAGTTTGCTCATAACTGTTCCTACATTCCTGTTATTTGAACTATTATTATTTAATTAATTTTTTTCCTTAAAGTTAAATGAATTGATCTATATCCTGAGCAAAACGATCCCTGAAATTACTATACATATATTTTTCTATTACAAATTAAAGCAAACACAAAATATTAAAAATAAAAACTGCGTATCTCTACCACTTAGACAAACTGAAGCACCACAGCGGTCTGTGAATCCTATTTTAGGAAAACTATTGGTAAAACTATTCTCTGTGTGCCTGCCTTCCCGCCCCCCCCCACCGAAAGTTCTCAGAATCCTAGCTGACTTTTCACCTGCATAATTATGCCCTCTTCAGATTGACTCTGTGGCTTTTTGTTTGTTTTTGTTTTAAACAAAATACAGCTTTGCTGCATTTAGAGCACGGCTTCCTTGAGTTCAATCTGCAGAAGACAGCTGAGGAAGGCGTCAGTCCCCTTCAGCGGGGCATCTTTTCCAAGTTAATTGAACCAATATTATTTTACTGCCTACTATTGCAGGGTCTGTCCTGGTATTCTGAAAGATATAAAAGAACAACATGATAGAGGTAGCTCCTATTCTTAAGGAATTTAGAATCAATTATGGTGACTCAGAAAGACAACTAAGTAGCTATAATACAATACCATAAGAGGCATTTACGCTCAGATCTGAAAAGCTTCAGTCAAGTGGTGTCTTTATTTTGGAACCCGAGCAGTGCAAGAGGACCAGGTGGTCAGGGTCGTGTACACCAGACGCAGCTCATGAGTTCTGAGATGACTTAAAGATAGCCCTAGTCAAGAAGCCAAGAGGGCAGTAGGATATACCAATCTAATCCAAAGAAATCTAGTTCCAAAAATAAATGTGGACTAAGATATACTTGTAGGTTTCACCTTATACACATGATGATTAAGTCACTAGACAGGCATAATAAAATTGCCTAGGGGGACGGTGGGGTGTTGGGAGACAGAGGGTTTCCCACACTTAATGACTAGTAGAGAAAGAAAGTTGGAGAATATGAAAACTCAATCTTAAGATCCCCATTCGTGTGTTCTCCCTGGAAGGTTAGGGATCCTCCATGTTGTATAAGTTTGGGAAATGGTTTATGTAGATGCTCCTATATCCTTAAAAATGGTGAGGAGATACAAAAAGATACTTAAAGAACAGGAAGGGAATATGAAAAGATTAAATTAATGTCAATCTTCTTCATTAGACTGAAAACTCAGTGAAGGCAGAGAATGTCTCATTTGCTTACTCAATTTCCAATACTTGGGATAGCACCTGGCCTATACAGGAACTCAGTGAATATTTGCTGAAATAAATTCATCGATCACAACCTCTGGGAATAATACAGCAACTTAAACAGTTGCAGTAGGATTCAGTGTCTCAGCAAGGGAATTACTTAGAATAAAATAATAATAAATATATAGATACATATACATATATACAGAAAATTCATCTTCTATTTACAAAAAATTGATCCGTACAAACATTCTCATTTGTGCACATCTCTTAGCTGTGTCTACCTGGGCTGGGATATAAATTTTTTAAAGATAGCTCTATAATGGAACAAAATGTATTGCTAGATTTGAAGAGGAGTAAGGAAGGGAAAACACATATTTGAGGCCAAGATAGTTGGAAGGAACTCAAATAAGCTTGATAGATTTATCTCAAATAAATTCCTCAAGGGAGAGGCAGCACCGTGTTCACCCTTGAAATTACAAACCTCTGAAATAAAGTTTGGCTTCTGGTCAAGTGGCTGCTTTAAAGCTTTAGGCAAAAGAAAATGTAAACCGTTTGTTGCTGCCCTTCCATGCCAATCAATAAAAAGGTGATTGTGACTTATATAGTGACTGTACATATAAAACAGAGAGAGAGAAAGAGAGAGAGAGAGAAAGGAACAAGCAAAAAATTTAATATAAGACAGAAAAAAATTACTGTCACATAATGGTTATATAAACAACATCAACCCCTAAAAATTAGTGTAGTCAGAATTATATTTGGGATTGGATTTATTAGAAATATTAAGATTCAGAATTTCCTTTTCATCAATAGCACCCACAGTGTGCAGGGTACTAATATAGGCAAATACGTTAAATGACTTTGACCTGTAAATTAACAATAATAATAGTAATAATTTTAACTCCTCCCTCATACATGAAAGGTTAGTTGCTGCAGTCCACTCATGCTACTAGACTAGCAATTCCATGTGGTAATTAAAACAACAAAATGAAATCCTCTACACGGGATGGTCTCACTTTTCTTTTACACACTGCAGAAAGCTCCATTGCTGATATTGTTGAATAATACTATTTGGGAGTTAAATTGACAATTATCCTAATTATTTTGTGGGTTTCAGATATTGAGCATGTATCCTAGAAATTATTCAAAAGGCATACGGTTATGTTCTGTGTACGTACACAGAAGGCAGGTAATAAGATCTTCATGCTAATGTCAGTTTATAAGTCAGTTGTTTATGATTTAAGATGTACTTCTTCATATCATGATTGTAATATTTTTGGATTTGATGCTGTTGAAATGGCACTATTATTAAATTTTCTAAGGTTCATGTTCCTCCTAAAATTTTAAGGTTATAAGGTTTATGTTAAATAGGCTTCCAGTAGTTGGCCTGGGAACACATTGATTCAATTATAATTAAGAAAAATGATGGTTTTTTTTTTTTGCTTTAGGAAAATGCATTCCAAATTCCAGCTGGAGATAACAGGAGCATATTCTCTTCCTCCCTGGGTAGCTGTCCTTCCAGCATTGGAACCAGGGGCCGGGGCTCGGTTGGGAGGACGCTAGATAAATCTGAGCATTTATAACTTGACAAGCTTAATGGAAACATATCGCAATTTACTTGTCTACTTCCTACTGCAGACATTTAGATGTTGCAAAAATGTCACTATTGTAAACATATTTGTGGATAAATATTTGTGCACATTTTCATTAGGATAGAACTTGTATTTCGGAGCCAAAAACTATGACCATTTTGAAAGCCTTTAATGCAAATTTCTGGATTACTTTCTAGAATGATGTAAACATTACGCACATTTACATTCCTACAGGTAATACATGAACTTGCCAGCCTTACTTGTACTAAGAATTAACTTTAAAAAATATTCTTTGCTGATTTGATGGTTAAAAAATATCTCATTGTTTCCACAAATCTTATTTTTAAATAGTTTATAGAGTTTCACTTCAGCCCATTACAGGTCTCTATTAATGAGGTTTTAGTGTAGCTACCAATAGTAAGACGCAATGAAGAGACATCAAACTAAAAGCTAGTCAAATTATTATCCACTAAATTATTATCAGTCTCAGTGATTTTTGAAGGCAGGACGTAATTATATAGTACTGCTAACAATGCTCCCATTCAAAGCCAGCGTCAGGGAGTGTAACGCTGTCTTCTCTTGCAAGTTGCAAATTGCAGCTCTTTTCTGGAAGCCCACTTCTTCTCCAAGCCCCCACCTTCGGTACAATGTACTCCTGAGTGTGGCTGGGAGCCATTTACATGAGAACAGTGCACAGAATGGGATGTTCCTGGAATTTACTTGAGATCCACTTGATTAACGTCTCCAAGATTCAGGAAATCTGATTTATTTTTAAACAATTGATTCTTATGCGTGTGCGAATAAGGTGAATCTTATTCTCATTTTATCTTTGCTTCAAATCTTACTTTCGATGAGTGAGAACATTATTTTTTTATTTTGCTTTTATGCAAAACTTATTACTTTACTCAGAGGTTAAAAAGTCTCTGGTGCATCTAATTAGAAATGGGCAGTAACAAGCCGCCCGACTGACCCGTGGCAGTGACAGTGAGAACACTGCCACATCCGGCATCTTTTTAACTTAAATAGTGTTTGGAAAATCGGCTTCTCGGTGAAAAGAAGGTTGATTCTAATACGCCGACATCCACGTGGTTACCCTTTTGCCTGCCGAAGGAAAGAGATCTTCTTATTTCAGACATTTTAAGGAAGCAGATTTAGGATATCTAAGGAGAGATTAATTTGAACTTGAAACCCTCACAGAATCTGACATGCCACTAAAATCCAGTTCAAGGAGGGAAAAACACATCTGCTTTGGAAGAAAGAGCTTGGAGTCTGAGACACAGCCCTGCCACTCTCTAGCTGGGGGGCCCCTGCTGTCACTGAGTGTCTCTGAGTGTTTTCACTCTGTGACACGGAGATGTGAACAGTCACACGGCCTCACGAGCTGGTTGTGAGAATCAAGAAAGGTAGTGTTGGTCAACACGACTTTGAGATTTTGAGGATCAGCTCTGGCAACGCCCAGTTGAACCACTACCTTTCTTGGTGGTACTGTCATGGGAACTGTGACTCTCTCTGGCAGAAAGCGTGTCACATATGGGCTCAGTATGCCAGGTGTGAACCCAGACCTTACTCTGGAGGGTTTAAGCCATCTCTTCTCCATCATATGTCCCTTCCAAATTTAGGCTGCCCACCATTATTTTTCAATAGCCATTGAATTGGGTCATAAGGGCTCATTTCAAGGAGATTTGTCATTTCTTTTGTGATGGTTTTTATTCTTTTAGAGGTTTTGAAAAGCAAAGGTCCTGTCATTGTGGTTTCTTTGTTTTTCCTCTCCTGAGACAGCCAAATGACTACAGTTTTCACAGCGGCAGATCACGGAAGAGAGTGTTGGACGTGCACACCTGACTGTCAGAAGGAAGGAAAAGTAAAGTAAACTGTTTGTGGCTCTTATAAGTCACAGCCTTTCTTCCCCTCAGGGCAGGAGGCTGTCAGCTGCCGTGTTGAGAGTAGAGTAAGTGGACGAGGGAGCAACAGCCCCCACGGTTTGCACGTGTGCATTGGGGGCTGTCGCCGTGCGGTGCTACAGCGGGCGTTACTCAAGCCACTTTCAGATGCCAAGCCATGGGCTGGGACTCTGCAATTGCAGAAGAGGAGAAGGCTGGAGAAAGGCAGAGAGGAGGTGAAGGGCGTGGGAGGTGAGGCAGGGCAGAGATGTTAGCCTGTAATCGAGAACCTCCACTTATAATGGCATTTTCCCCTGGACCTTAATCTACCCTTGGAGGGAAAAAGTAATAAAGTGAAAATGAAGTGCCCTGGAGGGCAGGGGGTGGAGGGGCTGTGTCGGCTACTGCGGACCTCTGACCAGGCTCCCGGTCACTTACATTTGCGCTCACTCCCGGGGGCGAGCGTGACTTTCACTGCTGGGAGCAATTGCCAGGCAGCGAATAACAGAGACAAAAAGAGACACGTTCCGCTCCAGGAGCCGCCTCGCGGAGTCGTTGCTCTCTGTCCCCTCGTTCCTGTTACCAAAAGCCAGATCACGCACCGCGCGTTAGAGCCGCTCTTCCCACACGCTCACTTTGGTTACAGGAAAACCATTCAGGGGTCCTTTTGGTCAGGAGGAATTTATAACCCTGTATTTCCCAAGGTGACAAGTGCGTGTAATTTCACCACCATAAAAAAATGACATGAGAGAAACCTCTTACTGCTCCCCGCCCCCTCCAACTCCCCAGTCCATTACTTGAGCCCCAGGAATGACTTCTGCTTGCTGAATTCAATGAATTATTCAGGGGCCAAAGGGCTCAGTGGGCTTTTTGAAATTAAATTTATCTTTAAAGAGCTGATTATGACATCATGTCATTACACATTGTGAACTGGGATTTCCTAGAATTTGCATCAATGCCCCAAAAGTATAATTAAACATACAACGTGGTGTATTCGTAGCATTTGGGCTTACACTGAAGAACATGATTCCTCCTTGTCTGAGTGGAATCTCTAGTACACCCTCGGGGAGGCCCCACAAGAACACATGGAGAATGATCCTGTTCAAGTGCCAGAACATAGCGATGGCTGTGTTAGTGGACAGAGGGGTCAGATGATATTTTCCCCATTTCTGGAATGTTGGGAGGGTGTCTAAGGTGGCACAGCTAAAAATGATGGATCCTAAAGGTGGTGACTTCTTTAGGTTAAGTAGAGGTCATAGTTCACAGGTTAAGCACAGAAAAATCTAAATAGCTTAACTTTGAGATATTAATACTTTTTTTTAGAGAAAGAAATACTAGATTTGAGAACATACTGCTACTTGCAAAATCTAACTCTGGGTATGTCACATGATCCTTATGATTCTATTTTCTTACTAGTAAAGCAAGCATAACAAGCCTGGCCTAACCCACAGGAATGATGTGACAGTCAGTTGAAGCTACAGGGGACTCACAACAGCACTAGCCTGTGGTAGGGGCTCAGTGAGTGGCAGCTGTTTTCGTCCAAAAGAGCTTCTGAAATGTGTGATTGCTGTGATGGCTGGTGATGCTGTGAAATTTGTTGAGACTCCAGAGAATTAGAGAAATGGTTACGGCAGTGGTTAAGAGACCGCACTTCAGAGCTGTTTGGGAGCCATTTAGTAGCTGCATGACCTTGAGCGAGATATCTGTCTTGCCATTCCCCTTACTTATCAGTTGAAAGGGACTAATAACAGTATCTATTTGTAGAATTGCTGCAAGGATCAGATGAGCTGTTATGCATGAAACCCTTGAAACAGCGCTGAGCACAAGGTAAATCCTCGATGGATCTTTGCTATTACTATTAGTATTCTTATTATCACCATTGCTATTCTATTTAATGCAGCCACCTCCAGTAGCATATTCCTGAGGGTTTCATTCTAATGCAAGAAAGCTAAGGATATAGTTTGTTTAAAACATTTATCCAAGAAAGTTTGCCAGTTGGGCTCCCCAGGAAGCAGATGTGGCAGCGTGTTTTTCGGGAAGTGTCTTAGGAGCCTACACCTGTGGACGTGGCGTGGCGGAGGAGGCAGGCTGGAGCAGGGAGAGAACTGAGGTGCGTGCACACCTGGAGGATGGCTGACACCACGGGTGGCATTGTGCTGGGCATAAGTGGTCGCGCCGTTAACTAACCTTTGGATGTGCGTTGCCCTGGACAGGGTACGTCTTGAGCAAGGGTGTTGGGGCAATCCCTGAAGGGCGGGGATCCAGTTACATCCTCCCCGCAGCTGGGGCAACAAGTCCGGCTTGAAGGGGAATGAATCTCCGCAGCTCGTATCTTTGTGTCTCACAGGAGCATTTATTTGCCAGTTATGTTTGTGCCATTTCAAGACATCTGTGTGTTCTGTGTCGCTGGCAGTTCTGCATGCATGGTGCTTCCGCGCCACGGACTCTAAGCGCTAGAGGGCAGGTACTGTGTTTTCATTCCTCTTTGCCTCCCAAGTACCTAAAACAGTGCCCAGCACATGTTAGCTGTTCAATAGATGTAGCCGTATGAATAGATGTAGCCGTATGAATAAGCAAATGAATGCACGAACGGTGAGCAGGACGGGGGACGTAGATATTCAGAGAAGGGAGTTGCAACCGCAGAAGGGAGTGATCCGGCTTTGCTCCCCTCGTGTGGGAACTGCTGCTTGGTGCAGAGCCGTCGGGGGAGGGAGGAGATAAATGCTCAAGACTTGAGCCCAAACTAAGTGTTTAAAACCAAATGGAACCGATTCAAGTGATGGATTTAGAACTGAGCTTGAAGCAGAATTTGAACGTAGTGTTTAGAGACTTTCCATATGATGACCATCTGATCAGGAATTGAGAGAGGCCTTAAGATTATCTTTAACAATTCTAGTCACTAAAAATTTTGAGATAAGATATATCATTAAATAGTTCTTTCATACCTTCAGAGTAGGGCACTGCAGAAAAACAAATAGGAATGCTGGTTCTGATGCTTTTAGATTTATTTTACATTTTTTTGTGTGTGTGCAGCTCGGTTATTGAGGATGTGCTTATTTTTAGTGCTAGAATATCAAAAACTTTAAAAATATTTTGAAGAATTTGCTTCTGCTTTTGGAACTTGAGTTAGGTTCCTATCTCTAAAGGGTGAATTAGGTTCCTATCTGTAAAGGGTAGGACAACTAGTCTTTAGAAATTTGACTACCAATATTGTATGTTTTCATTTAAAGTCTTGAAAAATTGCAAATGCTCACATAGAATCTTTGTCTTTCAGGTTTCATTCAAAAGAATCTTGTGCTACCCCTTAAGAAAGCATCGTTTCTGTTTTCAAAAAAGGAAAAGATAATTTTTTCTCTGGTTAGAAGTGGCAACTTTTCTGATGTTTAGAACAAACTTTCCTTGCCTCAAAGGTAAAACGGTATTTTGAAACAGGTATTGTATGGTCAGGACTAGCTAAGCATGCTAAAAGTTTTAGTTAACTCATCTCCTATAAGGATCAAAGATATATCAATTCTGTACTTTAGAAAGACCTTTAATAAGGATGAAAATCTATCAGACCAAGGCATCTTAAAAAATTGGACGTGAGTAGGATTTCAGGAAAAAAAAAACCTTAGATATCACACACACACACACACACACACACACACACACACACACACACACACTTCACTGTCTCCATAGCTTTATGTTGCCATGACTCTGCAGAGGCTCACAGTTTAATCAAGACTCTCAAGAACATAAGAGAATTTTTATTTAAATTATAATCATCGGGTTCCTATGAGAAGGTCATAGTGATATTCAGACACTACAGGCATATTATCTGAGGGGGATTTGCTACTGTCACTGGCTTTACATAAATTTCATATTGTCTAAGAATGAGACAGCAACCTCAGCTGGTCTCCAGTGGTTTAATATTGATGTCGTCTGTGAAATATCAGGCAAAATCTCTCTGGCAGCCTTCAGTGACCGTGCTACGGCCATATTGGGTTGTGGCTCAGACCTGCGACCTCGGATCCTCCCCCACAGAGTGTGTGTCGCAGACTTGCACCCCTGCACTGTCTCACCTTTTTACTGAAGCAAAACATAAACTTGTATCTGTAATAGTCCCTTTATAATGAACTTGCTGGCTGTTATGACAACCTGCAATAACGACCTCTAAATTAAAAGGCCAGTTGATCCTTTTATAGCACACACTTAATATAATAAAACAGACTCTAAATTAGTTCAGTTTTCCTCCATTTATTGACGGATTCTGTAGTTGGATAATCTAATTTGGCATTCTCCCCACCTCCCCTTCATTGATTTATTCTCTCTGTCAATGGGTTAACCTGATTATGTGTAAATTTCTCTAAATGCCAAATTTAATGACTACATTTTATTATAGTTAGGCAAAAAGTGTTTTTCAAAGGGTAAACAGGCTGTCTAGTGGAGTCTTTGGTGACGATCTGCGTCATTTCTATCCATCAGAGGAAATTATCCTAAGGATCGGGGAGTGAGATGTGGGAAAAAGCAAGTCATTTCGAAACTAGCGACTCTAATTTTTGTATTTGCGCCTGCCTCATTTACCAGAAAATTACGCTTTTAAAAACTGTATTCTATTCTCCTTACACACCAGGGACTTTTGTTCCAAAACAAAAGAAACCCACTCTGTGTAAATTAAACAGAGAAAACATTTGTAAGAAGGACCTCAGGTGGCTCACAGAATTGTCCATGTGCAGTAAACAGGTGTGAAAAAAGGGATTGCAGCTGTGGCCAAGACTCTCTCCCCGCCGGAGGCACAGTGTGCACAGGACAGGTGACCCTGTCACAGTCCCCTGGACGTGCCACTGCATTGCAGGACTCTGCCCACTCGGCTCTTGCTGTCTCCTTGCTGGGCTCTGGACTCCAGTCCGTGGCTGCTGCCACAGTGAACAGTCTTTGTGTCAGTGCCCATGACCTGTTCTTTCAAGATTCAAACTCCCCGATCACCTTCACAATCGCCGGGTCACAAGTGCAGCGTGGGAGGTGGGAGGTGGGAGGAAAGGAGGCGGAACTCAGGGCTCGTAACCCCATCCCTCACCTGGAGATTCCTAAACATAGAAATCGCATTTCCGTGCTGTGCAAGCAAACACTGACATATGTCCACGAGACTGATTCCTATCTTGGAGGCATTCCTTTCCGTAGTAGATGCACAAATAATAATAAAAACACAGATGCACTGAGATACAATTCCCTAGTGCTCAATTCTGGTGTCAATATTGGCCCTTAAGATCCATCTGAAACTCCCCATCAAGAAGAGTGTTGATAATGATAATAATTACAGAGCACAGATATACTTGGTGTTATTATGAGTTAGTAAACCCCATGAAGGTAGTTTTTTTAGCTATTCAGGATTGATTATTCAATCAGTAAATTGTCTTTTCCTCATTTATGTTTCTCCGGCTGTCACTAATCCAGTGATTTTCTGCTTAGAAAAGTTAAATTTCACGTTGAGTAAATACTGCTCCTTTTTATTGGCAGCAGGGGTAAAAACTCTGGTCCTGAGTTGAAAACGTAGGCTTCCCCCCCCTTATTCTCTTCTAATTTTTTGATTTACCACCCAACAGATATTTATGGAATGCCTTCCCTATGTACATAAGGAAATATACTTTGAGGTTATCTTATCTTATTTTTATCTTTTCCATTGTAGACCCTTATTTTTGTATTTTCATTGAGTTTTCCTCTCTTTCATAGTCATTTTTTCATTTGGGTATTTTTACGTAAAATAGTATAAATACAACAATAATAGAGATTAGCAAAGTTGCAGATGACCTATGAAAAGGAGTATCAATTGATGATCTGCTATATTTTCAAGGCATCATTTAGCATCATGGGATATGAAGATAATAAAATATAATCCTGGACAACAAATATTTTGATGTTTAATGAAAATTAAAACAATTGTTTACAATGACCTAATGGCAAAGCCAGAATCACAACCTCATAAGCTGTAGCCCTTGTAACCATGTTGCATGTAGCCTTTGACATGTAGATAGCTAGGGCTATGGTAAAATTTTATATTCTTTTCATGAAAATCAAAGTATAGGTTAGGGTTTTCTTTTTTCCCTGCGTTTGGGTGATTGGTAAAAGTCTTTTTCACAAGGGTAACTTTCCCTAAGTAAAGCAATGAAGGCCCATGATTTGATAATTGATGCACAGGGAGGTGCTGTAATGAATTATTGAAGCAGTTGGCTCAGGTGTGCGTCTCCCAGGGACAGAATACAGAATTACCACTCAGCAATTAGACCGTCAATGTTCCTTACCCAGCTGACCATAATTAAAATAATTTTATTCTTGGTTTGATATTGGGAATTAAAACTCACACCTCCATTACCTGGTAAAAGGTTTTGAGGCTAATGGCATGAGACGTGAGTGTTTTCAGATGCCAACCTGTGTTCTTCTTCTAAAGATAGGATTCCTCGATCATTCATGTCTGATTAAAGTTTTATTTGGCTAATTGATAATGACTTTTCAATTAGGTAGAAGCATATTTTATTTAGAAATTACATTTATTTACATTGATTTTTCTCCTCTGCAGGATGTCTGGGCTCCTGTATCCCATCTGACCTAACGGCCACCACTCACGGGAAGCCTTCGCGAGGGTAACTGACAGCCCGTCCCCAGACGCGGGCTGAGACGGTCCTGCCTTGGGGAAAGGATTCGTTTTGAAGAATACAGAGGAAACTTCCCCAGTGTACATGAAAACATCCACGAAGGAGTTTAACCGGCGTGAACAGGAGAAATGGAGGTGCCAGTTGGTGAGGTCGTGCTTTTCCTGGCTGTGGTGGTCGTAAGAGTTTCTACAGGAGGAAAAACTGATCACAGTAACACACATTCTGACTCTACCTCTTTTCCGCCCACTATTTTGCAATAGGAAAGGGCCGTGCTGAGTGACGGGGCAGGGCATACTCTGCGGCAGCGCTCTGCGGTCTCCCCGTGAGGACTGAAATAGAGATGTAGACATTGTCCCTGTTTTCCTGGGGGCTTGGGGATGGAGGCAGAGCCTTTTCTGCCAGTGGCCCCGCCAGGCAGCAGAGGTGACCCGCTGCCCACGGCCTCACCCTCAGGTAGGGGTTGACCTTCGTCAGCCCAGCTGAGCTCTGGGGCGCCTGCAGGGCACAGCTGGCCCCGGGGGTCTCTAGGTTTCCCCGGGAAATGAGGGGATTCCGTGAAAGTCCCATCGAACCGCAGTCCTGTCTTCAGGGAGACGAGGCTGTGCCCTGCCTACCTCGCCTCCAACTCACCTCCTCGCTCGGCCCACCTCTCCCATTTCTGGAGCCACCGTCACGATTTTGTCTCTGGGTGTTTGCAGCACACGCACGTCCTGAGCAAGCTAAGTGCGTTCGGTTTCTTTCTGCTCTGACTATTCTGGGCAGTATACCCTGTCACCAGAGTTATTTTCCTACAACACAAACAGGCTTGTACAGTCTGCCACCTAAAAGCCTCCTATGGTTTTATTTAGAGAATAAAATCCAAATTTTAAACATGCGATTTAAGCATGCCATATGTGGGCTCCACACGGTATTTTTGGTTCTCACACTGACAGCAGCTCCCCATGGCACCGGGACTCTGCTCAGACGAGGCCACCGCCTGGACCTGCCTGCACGCTGCCTCTCCGTGCTGTGCGTGTCTGCAGTGGCTTTATCTGTCCCCGCCACCGTTTCGAAATCTCCTCTTCTTTCCAGGTCGAAACCGGTGTCAGCAATTCTCAGCCGGAGTTTCCAGCAGCAGCTCACGGGAAGTGGTTGTTGCCCATGTTACTCTGTGAGCAGCCTGTGCTGCTGTCCTCGGTCAAACGCTTCCCGTCCCCAACAAGGGAAGAGCCTTTCGCCACATGGTGAGGGATGGAAACGCAGCCCGGTGGCCTATTGACCAGCGTGGCCTCAGCAGGGCGTGAGCAGAGAACCGCTTTGTGTCTGTCCCGTCACTGCTTTCAAACCCTTTCTGTCCGGTTGTCCTTACCTGCGCCTTGGTGACACGGTGAGCAGGTTCCAGACCCTCAGCTAGAGAGGAATTTAGCCAGAAGAATAGTTTCTTCTTCAGGTATTACAAAAATCTCAGTCGATCAAAATAAAAATTTTAATTTTCACCCACCCTAGGAGGAGGGCTGCCCCAAGTGACGGTGCTGTCACGAAGCAGGTTCCGTCTTCCCCAGTTGCTTCCTGCTACGGCGACTAGAACACTGCTGGGGGGAGGAGAACAGATGCCCTCCTGGTTTCCCTTCAGCCTCTGGGCTCTCTGGTATCCACCGACTACAGTATTTTCAGAATGACAAATGGCTATAATTTCTCTCTTAAATTACAGTTTTCCTACAAAATGTCAACACAAGGTTTCAAGAATTATTGAGAAGAGAAAATACTGGGCACTTTAATTGAAAATTTTGACTTAGTAAAGAACTTGTATAAGCTGGATGCTATGTATCCAGCGTGGGGGCTGGTCCTGTGTCCAGGTGCAAAGGACATTTATTATTTGTGTCAGCCCAGAAGAACACTCCTGTCCTTGCAGGTAACACTTTCTCTACACACATGTGCACACACACGCACACGCTCGCCACGTGGTCCTGTGGGGCTGCCAGTCACAGATCCTCTCCCTGTGGCCAGAGCGACTGTGGCAGGAGCAGCCAGGGTGCAGGTGGGGGGAAGGGACGTCTGTCCTCGCTGGAGCTAGTGGGGACCGCCATCTCTTCTCTCTGACCAAGAGCTGTAAGGTGACGAGACAAGCACCACCTGTGGCCAGGGTTCTCCCCTGTCCAGAGAAAACCCACCCATGGCCTGGGAGGATGAAGCCACCAGACGACAGAAGCAGATGAGAGACAGAAGCGAGTTGGATGCTGTTCTAGACCCTGAAGCAGCTGCCCCAAAGTTGAGGCTGCTGCCCTTTCTGCAGCTGGGCTGAGGGATGCACCGAGCCCCCTTTCTCCTTAGGGGGCCTAGTCCCGGCTGTGAGCTACACACCCACGGAGGAAGCAGCCTCCCCGGGACTAGCCCGAGGTTAGTTCTGCTCTCCAAATGGAAACTCGTTGGAGAGGAATTTTTGAGCCTGCAGCCACGCATCTTTGCAGCTTAGAAAGGGAACAGTGGTAATTTAAGCTTTATCACAGACACTGACCATTAAATCAGGGTCTGTTCCTGGCAGAGATAATAAAAAGTGTTAAACTAGGAAAACCTTTAGAGTTTCCAAAAGCATTAGGATGGTCCAATTTAAAATATTTCAGCATGCCGGTAATACAACAAACGTGAGTTGGTGAACTACAAACATTCCATCTCTGTTTGAAATCCTCGCTCAGCTTTGTTGAAGATCTTGGGGTAAGTAATCAGCTCCCCACAATCCCCACACAGTGTTCTCTGAAACAGGCAGATCTTAGCGTTATCGATTTCGTATTATAGAGAAATAATTATACATCTGAGAGCCACCACGCTGTGGAGGAGAGCGGAGTCCGACAGATTAAAAGGCACGTCTCGGTTCTGCAAATTAATTGCGTTTTACTGAGGAGCCCAAGGTCCAGTGCAGGGAGGTGATTTCCCCAAGACTACAAGTCCCGCCAGCGGCCAGGCTGGGCCGCGATCGTGCCAAAGCCCGTGCTGTTGGCCTGGCCTCCGGGCAGCAGAAAGCCCCAGCCCGTCTGAGCCGGCTCGCGCTGCTCTATCAAGGCACCGTGGACTGGCTGGCTGGTTACCGACCGTAGAACCGTATGGCGCACAGTCTGGAGGCTGCACGTCCGGGATCAGGGCACCAGCAGGGCCGGGCCCTGGGGACAGCCCTCTGCCAGGTTGCAGACGGTGGATTTCTCCTGTCCTCACACGGGGAGAGAAGCCTGAGCCCTGGCCTCTGCGCGTCCTCGGGAAGGGTGCGAGTCCCATGCACGAGAGCTCCGCCCTCACGACTTCATTACCTCCCCAACCCCCCCTGCAAATACCTTCACGTTGGGGATTTAGGCTTTAACCCACAAATTTTGAACTTCACAGGGTGGGGGGCGGGGGGAGGGACGCAAACACGCCGCCCAGAGCGAGGCCCTGCAGGCCCAGCCAGAGCCCGCAGCCTGCCTGCTCCGTCCGCTGCCAACACGGCCTCGTCCCCTAGTGCCTTTGCACAGTGTCCCATCCCCGGAAGTCGTCTGTTCTCTCTCCCCGTCTCCACCACCTTTCTGTACCTGTGCTGATCTTTAAGGTGTGGTCCAGGTCTCACCCGGCGGGGGCTTCCCCTGATTCCTGCCCCTCTTTCCAGTTTTCTCTGCCCCAGGCCCTGGGGGCGGATCAACTCGGCAGTGTGCGGGACCGTCCCCTACACACTCCGATGACCCACGTGTGCTGTGGTTGGTTGCGCGTCTGCGTCACCAGAGCAGAGGCGAGGCTGTGTCCGCCCGTGCCGGCGCCGGGTCCCAGGCCACAGCGGGCACCGCGATCCGCACGGCGATCCGTGACCCACGGCTTCTGATCTGAGTCCCGTTTTCTGTCCCCATCTGCTTCACGCACAGGCCGCTTATTCCCACGGACTTCCCTAAACTTCCCTCTAGATTTGTCTTCCTCTAGTTCCCGACAGCTTACACGACGGAGAGCAACACTGCACTCCCTGCAGGGAGCGCTGTTAGAGGCGACACCAAAAAGATTTTGTCAACACGCGCACTCATTTATGAACAATGCTACAGTGGGGCCGCTTCAAGATTTTACAGTCAGGGTTTTATTTCATCCTTCCTCAACTCAGGGTGCTTTGGGCACTGGATGTTGCTCATCTTGATTCACTGTGTGCATCACCTTTAATTTGAGAATCAAAACCTCGTTTGCAAAAACAAGGCTTTTGACCTTTTGTCAATGCTGTCTTTTAAAACGATTTATGTTTTCTCCAGCAGGTGGCAGCATAACACAAACAAAAGTTGGCGCGAACCGCCGTTGTGAGCGTTTCAGCCTCACTGCAGCATCCTAGTCAAGGAAGAGGAGTCCCACTCTGGGTTAGATTTCTGCAATAATTCTAAATTTAAAAATAGCTATTGGTCATCTTTTCACTACCAGCCATTCTCATATACTTTTCGAGTATGCAAGTTGGCCCTGATTAAATTTAAGAATTCCTTTATCTCTGGCATGTCCAAGGAATAAAATAAAAGAGTTTTCAGGACAAATTTTCTTTAGCTATTTTACCATTTTCATTAGTTTTAATGAATTTTTAGTTTCCATTTTTTAATTCGCTATATTATGGTAGTTAAGATAAAATTATTTGGGCTATGATCTGACCTCATGTAAGAAAATGGTCTTTCTGTGGAACGCGTTTGAATGTATGTCCTAGACATATGCATATTTATGGGAGCATTGTCTTTCAAAGAGTTATTTTAGCCTTCCAGAATTATAGTTTAGTTTTTAGATTCGGCATTCTTTGCAGAATTAGATTTCTTTGATTTAGTTTCTCAAATTTTGTTTAATTATCCATAATTTCTAGGGAATTTCTCAAATAAAACTGGAAGAAAGTATTCATCAGACCAAGATAAATTATATGTCTGGGGAGACAATAAGTAGTTTGCAGGATGTGCTTAGTTAAAATTTTAGATGCCAAGAAGCAAAGATTAGAAACACATTAGCACATCAATGAGTCAGAAATCTATTACTTAAAGGATATATCAACTACATTTTATTTTCTGAGAAGACAACGGGAAGCAAATTGCTCAATTATGATTAATAAATTGTTCCAATTTGTGTCATTCCAATTCAGTTGTGTACAGATACTCATTTGAAATTCTTTGGTGTATTTTCTCATTCTAGAGGCAAAAGGAACCTTCCTTCTGTGGATCCCAGCCCCTGTATCTCCATTTAACTTCTAGTAAATATTTTATCTTCTTTTTCTATTGTGTTGGTTAAAAGTGGATAACAGATTCCAGAAATTGGGAAGCAATGAGGTGCCAAGGGAGGGCCAGAAAGAAAGTTCTAGCATAGGGTATCCTGCAAATACTGACTCCAAACTGATTTCTTCATCCAATAAGCATTTGGTACCTCCTCTCAGTAGTCGCTATGTGCAGTGGCAAAGTTCCAGCCGGGGACAGGCACGCATGCTCCCCCTGCTGATATTCTTGGGGGCTTGAGCCCTGGTTCTCGTCCTCTTCTATTTCTGTTTTCTGCTTCTAAGAGCGCATTTGGGTGGATGGTGAATGTCTTGCATTCATTTCCCTCGTCTTGTAGCTTTTCTCTGTTAGCTTTCATCTCTCGCACATACAGAGGGAAGGTAGCGTGAAGACACGTGGGAGAATCCCGTGTGGAACCCTAGAGGGACACGTCTGCAAGCCAAGGGACACACGTGGCTATGAGAGGCTTGAGGTAGATCCTTCAAGAAGCTAAGAGAGAGTCCCCAGCACTTCAGAGGGAGCGTGGCCCTGCAGAAAGCTTGACGCTGGATGTCTTGGTCTCCAGGACTGTGGGACAGTGTGTTCTCTTGCTTTAAGCCACCCAGTTTGGGGACCTTTGTTATGGCAGCCCTAAGAAACTAATGCAGGCTTTGGTTCCATCCTTTTCTTTGCAGTGTCAGCAGTTGCCTTGACTTTCTCCCCCAGCTTGGCAGCTTTGGGCTCGAGCCCTGTTCCTTCTGTTACTCAGCCCATCTATTGAATTCTTTCTTTTAGGAATCACATTTCAAATATCCACAAGAATTGCATTGGTTCCCTTCCCACAGAAACTGCTCTAGATTTTGGATGAGGAAAGTTAGCTTTTAAAATAAGTATCTTTGCTTTTTCTAGGGTCAGTCGTTCTGTTGGTTTATTTGGTTTCTTTTCTTTTTTACATTGATTTAATGCATTATGGTGATCAGATCATACTTTCGAAGGAAGACATTGGTAGGTCTATAAGAACCTGTATCTGGGTAGCAGGTGTGGGATGTTTGTGGGATATTTATGGAAAGGATGGAGGGTTGGTCTGGGTAGCAGGCGTGGGATATTTGTGGGAAGGATGGAGGGTTGGTCTGGTAGCAGGTGTGGGATATTTGTGGGAAGGATGGAGGGTTGGTCTGGTAGCAGGTGTGGGATGTTTGTGGGATGTTTGTGGGAAGGATGGAGGGTTGGTCTGGTAGCAGGTGTGGGATGTTTGTGGGAAGGATGGAGGGTTGGTCTGGTAGCAGGTGTGGGATGTTTGTGGGAAGGATGGAGGGTTGGTCTGGTAGCAGGTGTGGGATATTTGTGGGGTATCTTTGGAAAGGATGGAGGGTTGACGGCAGCCGCTGAGCGAGGAGGACGTACGGAGGCGCACAGGTAGGCCTCCCTCCCCGTGGGTGCGAGGTGCAGGGAAGGTGACCACCAAAACAAACAGGGCTAACCCGGGGCTGGAGAGCTTTAGTGTATTTTACCCTTAAGCAAAATTGCCTTTCCTTTCTTTCCTCAATGTCTATATGCAAATGGAAGTTTATTTAAGTTGCGTTGCTTGCTCTACCACTTAAAGAAGACAGTGAAAAAACTTGTGTAGTGGGATAATTTTTTGAAAGAAATTATTATTGATAAAACTTTTTCTTCTCTGTAATAAGGAGTGAATGTAGAAGGAGTCAAGTCACGTCTTGAGGCTGGGCCTGGGACGGAGCAAGCAGCCGTCACAGGACACAGGGGGATGCCAGTCTGGGAAGCAGAACAGAATGGGTAATGGTTGAAATAACGGGTCAATTGACAACAAAAACGGTCATCAGTCCAAGTTTGTAAATTCCATAGTTCTTCAGTACATGGGGAGCCACTGCTGTGTCTTAAGGGGCTTTATCCATAGCTAGCGGGTGGTACTGGAGGTCGGCAGGGGATGGTGGCTTCTGCCCAGGGCTGCGTGGGAGGAGGATCGCAGGCTCTAGCCTGGCAGCAGTGCAGCAAGGCCAGGAATGAGAGTCTGAAGTCCAAGGTTCAGCAGATGTTACCAAAGAAACAAAGATGGAGGGTAGTTAGAACAAGAGTCACAGCAAGGTGTGAGCAGGGGAGAGCAGGGTGTTCCGAGTTCTCCTGAGACCATGGTCTCGAGTGACTGGTACTCAGGGGTGGACGTCTCTCTCAGGATGGAGGAGCAAGTCTCCCTTCCTTCCAAAATGGCGTGTGTAACATACCAGGCCTCCTAGGACCTAATGGCTCTTAAAGGAAGTGGTGGCAGAGAAAAGAAATTCTAAAGTCCAAACACAGTCAGACACCAGAGAGGGGGGCAAGGCGATGCCAGGAACCCAGAGATTTCAAGAGACCAGGACAAACTAATAAAGAGCTGGGAGGCACCAGTAGAATAGTTGCAGTGATTGCTATTAATAATTTAGGAATTAAATTTGTTATATTATTCTGGGTGCCAAGGGAAGGAGAGAGTACCAGGGAGTGTCCTGTTGAGGAAAAGGTCACATCTGCTATGAGAGGAAGGAAAGAAATGGCATTTCTGACCCTGACAAGGGAAAGAGACTGCTGCAGCCCCGTACTGAGCGTCCCCACAGCAGAGCCATTCCGGGCCTCGAGGCCCAGGACAGGGAAGGGCCCCTGGGGCCACGCACCGGTGGGGGTCTTCAGAAGGGAGTCGGGAAACCGAACAACTGTGTTTGGAGCATCTCTGCCCCTGTTCTGGCATTTTACTTTCTATTAAAAAAGTCTTCGGTGGGGGTTCATGCTGGGCTTTCAAGGGAGGTTGATTTTAGTCAATGTTTTAATCTGTTTTTTAGACACTTGAGCCATTTCTGCTCCCCGATTCTCAGCCTCTGTAGACCAGGACACCAGTTAGAAGTTTGACAGTATTTTTCCCTAAACATTCTGTCCTTTTGCGGTCGTCAAATATTGCATTAGATCTTGTTATAAACAGAGCAGAAGCTGGCATTGTTGACATTTCCCTTCATTAGCAAGTAACCGAAAGCTGGCATTTTCAACCTACCTGCTCCAGCGAGGTCTAAGGGTGGGAACGCGGCACGGGAACGAGGCCATCTGTTTTCCTCCCTGCTCTCATTACCAACTCGCTATGAAACATTAATTGACGCGGCTACACCTAATGGGAGCCTAAGTTTCTCTGGAAAGGATTTAAAGCCTGAATGAATGAAAGAAGGCATTGATTTGAGTCCGATGAGATTATTGATTAAACCTGAGATTTGAAATCTAAATGAATGAATGAAGACATTGATTTGAGTCCTGACTTTGCCTCTCGTTATTGTGGTAGTCACTTAATTTCTTTGGTTCTTATACTCTCATTTGTAAAATTAGAAAAATAACAATAGTGACTTTATCAACCCTCATTATCACAGGGGGTCTGTTAGATAATACAGTAAGTGCTTTACACACTATTAAATACCAAACAAATGCTAATTTTTATATTGGATACAACATAGGCTTAATGAAGTAGTTATTAATTGAGGGTCAGGTTAACTGAGGGTCCTATGGAATAACATGCAGTTCAGGCCAGATCTGTGGTTGAGGTTGGGGAGAGCTGCAGTCCTATTTCACTCTCCCAGAACTCATTTCTCGACTAACTTGATGAACACATGTTCGAACCTAATCCCCTCAGAAGTTTGGGACTACAGTTTCAGAACCTCAGTCGCAAAGAATGAGGAGGTTGGAGGCTGAGGCTGAGGAGCACATACAATTGGTAGTTTGTATGCACCAATTTGAGTTTTGAGGAAAAAGGGGGCAATATTTGGAAACAACTGCATGAAGATCATGCAAAATTTGTGAGAATATTGAAGTGGTTTGAGAAGTGGCGTATGAGTGAGATTCTCCCACTCCACCAAACTGATAGCCCAGGCTTTTGGACAGAAAAAGGGGAAGGTAAACAGTATCTGATTCGATTTAGAGATGAAAACAAAGGAGACGCCCAAAGTTATCCTCTTACTTAATATTCTATGTTAAATTCATAGTTTGACCAGTTTCTTTTTCCAGGGGAAGTCAATTTCATGCCTTAACGATTTTGATTAAATTTAGAATTACTACTATTGGGTCAAAAATGACATGGCAAGAGTTTTGTGTCAAAGAGTATCTTTCCTTTCACGTTCTGAGTAAGCTAAGGTACCCCCAGTTCTCACTGGGATTTACGCAGGTGGGATGTTACACTTTTAAAGGTCAATTAATGCAACCAATAAGGTGCCGATGAAGGCTGGTGGTTCATTCTAGGCATCAAGTAAGTTGGTCCCCAATCTGTTGTCATCCTCTGCATTAATGAAGGGAAGCCTCTCTCCTCAATGAGAAAGAGCACTATTCCTCCAGGCTCGTCAACCCAAGCCTGGGTCCGAGGCTCTGCTGAGCAGAGGGCTGACTGGGTCTCGGCCCCTCACAGCCTCCACTGGGCACCCTGCACAGGCACCGTCTGTCTGCACAGGGCAAACCTGGGGCGATTTTGTCTGAAGCAATGTCCTGAACTTGTTTTGAAACAAGAATTGCTGCAAGGATTGGTCAAGGGCGGTGATGCTTTTGGCTTTGTGGTATCCACTTCCCAGCTGCGCTGCTGTGTTTGGGGAAGAAGTTATTGTATTCCCTGAAAATTTATTTTTATATTTGAACATGAGTTTTCCTTAAGCACTAGAGGATGCATCTTCTTTAACTGGAAAGGGAGGTGGAAGTTTCCATGGAATAGTGCGAATACTTAGTTCTGATATTCCAATTTGCTGTGTAAACTTGGGAAAACTGCTTAACCTCTATGAGCCTAAATCACCTCATTTGTAAAAATGTGGGTAGTATTACTTATTTTATAGGCTTGAAATAAGGATCAAATACATTAAAAATTTATATAAATTTCAGCCCAGGGCCATAGCAGTAGACATTTAACAACTGTTAATTTTTCCCGAGCACCATGGTGTGAAAGAAAGAATAATGGGGAACAGTGAGTCAACAACCCCAGATTCTAGTAGTAGCTACATTTATTAGTTGTGGTGTTGGACTTTTTAGCCTTGGGCTCCTCTTCAACAAAAATGAGAGGTTGAATTGTCTCTTAGGTTTCTTCTAATTTGATGAATTTATAATTATTCATATATTTCTTGGATTCTATTCCAACCCTAAATTTAGAAAAAGTTATATTTGTTACCCAAGAAGCACTGATTTCCACACAGCGCTGGCATTGATACTCTCAGGCTCTTACAAGAAAGAGAGTCGGCAAGTTCTGCACTCAGTTCCCTGGAAGAACAAAGGAAGATGCTGTGTGCAAATCTGTAGAGGGCATTCCACCTCCATGCAACAGTGATGCGAGTCCCTGAAATGCATTTTGTCATGGGCTGTGCTTAACACTTTGGACTTCAGAGCCAGCTCGCAAGCATTCCACATTCGGCCCGTAGGCCCTCTGAGCACCTTCTGTATTTGAACTGCCTGCCTTGAGGTGCTTGGCAACAGGTGAGGGCCTTTGCTCTCCAAGCTCAGGGACATTTGTGGGCCAGGTCCCGGCCCTAGATGAGGAGTCGCTGAATTCAAACTGACAGACGTAGGGGTTCCTGAGAGAATAAATCGGCGTTTGTAGCCTGTGAGTTTTTTCCCCTTATTGTAGATACCCTTACTTTTAAAATTTTGGAAATTGGTGGTATAAATAGGTAGAAAATAGAGAATGTCAGTTCTCACTCATGGTTGTGCACAAGAATTCCATCCATGATGATCGAATCTTTAAGTTAGAAGTTTTTGAGGACTCGTGGACATCTAGCTGAGGAGGACTGGCCTTGTCAAAATAATTTCTCCACGATTCCAAAGACAGGATAAAGGTGGGTTCTGAGAAACAGAATGGACTTGCAAAGTTGGATGGACTGCTGAACAGATTCTTTGTACTTAGCAAAAGAAAGCATGATCTCTAGGAACTGGGGATCCTAGAAATTAAGTTTATTTTTATGGCTAATAGAGTCATATGTTAGGGCCTGAGTACCTCATATATTGGTTGGAATATTTCATGTTATCCTTGTGGATAAGTTGAAGAAGTGTGGGTGAGACTGCAATAGTCAAATGAACTTATGTGTATTGAATAGTGACATCAACAAGCACTAACTTTTACAAGATGCTGGAGGACCTGGAAAACATGGTGACAGAATTAGAAATATTTAGTCTGGAAAAGAAAAGGGTTTCTTATTTTTCCCCCCTGGAAGGGATAGGCATAGCAGCTATCCCTTCTGAGCTTTGTGTCAAATATTTTTAACAGCTCTATCATCCAAGAGGAATTAGACATTCCTTACAACTCGAGTAGGACAATTAGGGACCAGGGAGGCAGAATTTTCTTAACAGAAGGAAAAATGTTTCTGTCAATGAGTTTAATGGAAGGGCTGTCTTTTGAGGTAGCAAATACACTTTCCTGCCAAGTTCCCGCAGAGGCCGGTCACCTGTCTTGGACGTTGCCTATCGGTTGCTTCCGTTGACAAGGAAATTGGGCAAGATAATGTCTTCTGGTCCTTTATAAACCTTTAGATGCTGAGATAAGGTTAAAGAGACTAAGTTAATGGTCAGAAAGCAAAGGAACATCTTCCTCTCTGTCACCATGACTAAAAGAGCATATTCTGTTTTGTCACACACAAAAGGTTTCTACTCCCAGGTGCCCTGCATTCCAGATGAACCAGGAATGAGCAAATCTTCTCAAAGCCACGAATAACAAGTATTTCCTAAAAGCATTACAGCAAGATAAAAGCCACTAGAAAAGAGCAACGTTTTTTCTTTACTCAAAAGACAAAAATGTTTCTCAAATATATCCAGTCCAATCCAATCAGAATTTTGACCGCCATGTAATAATTTGAACCACAAATATTGAATTTTCTCTCATATTCTAGTAGCAGTTTGTCTCAAAACTAGATACCTTTGCAAATATAAGTAAATATTTTCTTAATGTCCAAAGTCATCCATGAGTTTTCCTTTTCTTTCATAGTCAGATTGTTCAAGGTCATGATTCTTAGAAGTTGGTGGATTTTGAACTCTTTTGACTGCATGGCCTACATTAAGAAATACAGTTTATACCACTCCCCAGGATCACATATGCATTATAACTGAAATTGAATATTTGAGAAATAACACTTATACCTACCCACTAGTATAATACTCTGACATTTTCAATTCAATTCATTAATAGTTACATACTGTTCGTGCCCCACTAATTGCACAGAATTTTCAGGTTGAAAAGCACCGCTCTAATCAATACTCTCTGAAAACTCAAATAATGGCAGAATAAATGAGAGAATTTAGGTCTTGTCACACAGGACATTTGGTAAACTTGCTACAGAAAGAGAATTTTTTGCATACATATTGTATGGAAAGTCCTGGGATTTGCAATATATTCACACAGTCTTCTTTCATTCCTCTTCCTATCTTTTCTGCCCTTTTCCCCTCTTCCCACAGAAAACCACACACTTTGGCAGCAGCCTCTTGAAATGCGAAAGACTAAAAGGGAGATGTACAGATAGACCGCGTTCATTCTGTGCATCTTATAGCTTGACATCCAGAGAAGCAAATTTTAGCCCAGAGCATGCCTGTTTACAAGCACTTTCAGGTGACTGCCGCGGTAATGGGATTGCGGACGCGCTGCTCAGAGCTGTCTGGGTAGCCATTCTTTTACTAGCAGGAAGGCAAATGCAGTTTTTAAGATCAAAGTGGACACCTCTAGGAAGTTACACTTATTACAGAAAGCTAAAATGTCCCCATTCCCGGGAATCAAAGGGCCTTGAAGCAGAAAGATGGTAATATGCAATAGACGAACGCAATCTTTGACAGGACAGCACCACCTGAGCAGGTGACAGGAACACCAGGTAATCTAGTTCTGACAGTTACCAGTTCTGCCAGGCCTGGGGTTAAGCGAGGTGCCTGATATTGTGACAGCCACAGCCAAGGTCTGCCTGACAAGCATTCCCAGGGACAGTGCCGGCACTGAGACTACTTTTACAGTTTTTTATACTTTTATAATTTTCACCACTGGAGATTCCTTTGGTGGCATTTTGATCCCACTGTTTCAGAAAGCCCCCCTCTGCTGTCGCAGCATAAGTAACGTAAACGGTCATTATGATTGCAGCATTTGGAAAGCCATCAGGGATGAATTCTAGCCCCTAAAACATGGTAACCTCAGACAGTAGCAGCTAAACTGTGGGAGGTACCTAACAACAGCTATATTTGTCATTTAGGGCTCTTTTGTACTCCCCACCACCCACACATTCTTTATTTTTAGCATCTGAAACAGTTTTTTGTTTTATTTTCTTTGTCTTATCTATCTTTTAAATTGACAAATAAAAATTGATTGTATATATTATATTTATGGTGCACAACATGACACTTTGAAATATGTGTACATCATGGAATGGCTAAATGAACCTAGCTAGTTACCAGATGTGTCATCTCACGCACTCATTATTTGTCCCAGCTTAAGCCCTTTTGTCACGATGTGCAGATGGTTACCTTTGGGGAAGTCTGAAGAGCGTCTCTCATCTGGGCCCACTTCAAATGCCTCTTAGAAACTCCTTTGCTGAGATCCCTAAAAATCTTTCCTGGAAGTTTTGAATATCTATGAAATTTTGGCCAAAGCATTTGGGGAAGTAATAAAGGTCCCTCATTTTATTTTATTTTTTAAAACTCTCCTATAAGTTGAGGGTCTGAAGAGGCCTAGCTCCAGAAAAGTTCTGGGTGTGTAATGAAGATGCTTCATTTTACAAAATAAATGACTTCTCTCCCATTTTATCAGGCCGATGTCTACCCAAAGCCTCTTTGCTTCCCCAAGAGTTCAGCTTTCCAGAGACTAGAATTTGAAGAAACATTTTCCTGATCGTTATGAAATGTTTACTGTAACTTAAGGTGTTACTGTCACGAAAGTGGTTCTGGTACTCAGTAGCTTCTTTATGGCAAACTTTTATGGCCCATATTTTTGATGAAAAGGCAATATTATTTTAATGTATTTTAAATGGACTCTTACAGAGTGTGCAAAGCCTTGATCACAGACATTTTTCTTGTACTAAGAAAAAAATATAAATATATACAACAGTCTCAAAACTATAAAGGTTTTAATGAGATCAAAGGGTGCAATACGAGGAATAGATGACAGTATGCCCTGGGCAATCTCTGGGCTAACTGTTGGAAAGAGTTTGCCATTCACCGTTAGTGGTCTTGATAGTTTATCAACATGAACCATATTTCTTTCCCCTTTTTTTTCTATTTCTTAAAATGCACAATTCTCATGTCCATACTGAAAGAAAAAGATTTAGTTTCATGGAAATTAATCAAGAAATTATTGTTATGTATTCCTCTCTATATAGTATGTGGTTAAGTTAGGGGCAGAGTTATCAAAGATTATTTACTCTGATGTATCGTTTTGATTGAATTCCCCAAGTTGAAGCTATGAGAACACCTGCTCAGGAGCACTGCCCTCCACCGTAAATAGTTCCCAACAGGGTGCAGAAGATAGGTACTGGCTCATAGTCTATATCAATGTCCAGTAAAAGAAAAATAAAAGAGTGAATTTCAATAATCCTTTACGGAAAATAAAAAGAACAGAAAGCACTGAGAATAAGAACAAAGCATCTGAAAGGAAACATGCCTTCCTCCTCCGTGTACTTTCTGTTAATGGTGCATTTTCCCGACCCTTTCATCTGCTCACTTTCTCTCCTGCGTAGCAAAGTTGGAGAAGGGCTGATCCAGGTATTCAGTGTACCTCGCAATTTTCTACAGCTTGTAGGCCTGACCTTTCTCTGGTGATTTGCATGTTGTTGCCACCTGTTTTATCCCATTTTATTAGAGGTAACCTTTCTCGTGGGACCCAGGTTTGACACACCTCAAAGGAGTTACCTGCCCTCTCTCCCTCGGCCCCTCCCTCGGCTGCTACTCACTCAAAAGGGTCGCTGGGATCTGCCCTCTGCAGCTCTGGAGGGATGGGGATTCTTTTGTAGTACATTTCCCAGTCGAAGGCTCCTCGCATGGCATCCCCAGCTTGGGCCTCATACCCAAAGTGATTGTGGTCAATGACATCGATCATGGGACACACGATGGTTTTGTGGTTTAGTGCAATTTGGTCTGAAAAATGAAAGCACAAAATAGGAAATGACATGCCTGCCTAGGTCATCTATCATCCTGCAGCAGAGAGAAGCCTGCAGTCCCCTGCTAATGCATCAGGCTCGCAGCCTCGCTCCCTGTCGTTCTTTCAGCACTTTGTGGGAATCTCTGTTCGCGTGCTGGACTTAACATGATGGGACAGTGGTTAGGTACAATTAGAGTTGCCGTACTTTCCTTTAAGAAAGTTACATCCCAGAGAGACTTACACAAGTCCATTTAGCTCTCCCTCTGTCACATTTTTGCTTTGACCTGTCCTCAATCTGTCATTTTATCGTGCATCCAACATGCGCAGAGTATAAACAGTATTTGTGTTCCTTCGAGCATATAGCCACAGCCTGCTGAGGAAATGCCGGCCTGCTTTCCGAGGGTTCCAAGATGTAAATATTTAACCTCATGGTTTTTGTGGCGTCTAATCTCGTAACAGTCATGATGGCTGTTCCCCCCAAATGCTGACAGACCATGCATAGAATTCTTTGCTTTGGGGTTTGCCAGAGATTTTGCCAAGTCTTATTTTGCCATTGATCTTTGAGATAGACTCTGTTTGTCAAAGCTATACATTTTTATCCTCCTTCATGATACCCAAAAAGTGTTAGGTGGTATGATACTACTGCTACTACTCCTTCTACTGTTAAATTCTTGAGCAGCTACTAAGTAATTTATACTCATGCTATTTCTAATACTCTGAGCAACCCTGTAGGATGCCTATTATTGACAGCCCCGATTTGTGTGTGAAGCAGCTGAGCTCAGAGAAGTTAAATAACTTGTCAAGGTTTACTCAGCTTTTGAGAGCAATAACCAAGATGCAACCCTGCTCAGCAGTCCAGTCCCCAAACCCAACCTTTCCATGGTGCTTCTCATGGTAGCAGAGGGGTGACTTCTTTTCAGTTTCAGCACCTTCTTTTCCCAAGCAGGAAGTGCTATTGCGATAGCATCAGCAGCCAGTGCAGGGAACTGGCATTCGCGTACTTTGGTTCACCTAGAATAGCTATCTGGGAAGTATCTCTCTTTCGCAGAATGTGCATGCAAGCAATATTTATTATAAAAAGCCAATACTGTCTAGCAGGCAGAACTTTGAAGTATGAACATCTGCTCTCGTCATCTGGAAGACCTTTGAATGCCACATGCAACACTAAACCAAGAAACAATAGAGGTCATTTAGATTCTGAAGTTTGGTTTTTTCCGTATCACATTTTCTCCAGGGGTCCTGGAGTAAACATCATCTGTATTGGGATGAAGTTCTTACAATAAGGAAACTGTCCATTTGCTCCAAAAGTTTCTCCTAATCACAGGGCAGGAAGCACAAGGTTTTATTGGCTGGAATAACAAGTGGCTTTAGTCTGATAAAACAGGGTGTGGAGACCAAAGGATCCTGTGGAATATTTCACCTCTAGCTCTATATCACTTTTTATTCATGCATTCATCCTTTGCATATTTCAACAATTGTATTTTTTATTGATTAGAAACTCTGTGCCAGTCACTTTTTCTAGGTTCTGGGGACACAGCAGTGAATAACAACACACACACAAAAAATCCCTGTCTTCAGGAATGAAGCAAGGACAATTAATAAACATAATAAATAACTCAATTATATAGTGTTTTAGAAGGTGATAAATGAAATGGAAAAAATAAAACAGGGCAAGGGGGATGCAGGGTGCTGGGGCATGGGAAGGGGTGCAGCTTTAGATGGCTCAGCCCCAGTGAACCTCCAAGGTCCCAAGGTGGCCTTTCCCTTACCCCAGCTAGTTAGTGGACAGGGAGACCCCCCCTCACCATTTCCAGTTAATCTCCACCAAGGACTCTGAGCAACCCTTTTCACCTGGGAAAGTCTTATAATGGGTTTTAATCTTTATCCAAATGGTGTTTTTCCAGAGATGTCTTTGACATGTGAGACCATTGCTGCTGTGTCCAAAATATTTCTGCTGTCGCCCCTGCAGGTCTTTTAGAATTAAGGTTTCAGTGACTTTCTTCAATCAAATTTAGAATCAGGTTTGATTTACAAGTTCCTTGACCAGCAAAGAGTCCCAAGGTGACCCAAAGAGAATGCGTCTGTTAAATTAACTGTGAACTTTCCCTTCGGATTTCCTTTCAGCTCTCATCCCGCTGCACTAGCTTGGGGTGAGAGCAGGATGACTAATTTTTCATCCAAGGCTTGTGCCTACATTTCAATTTCCAGGGATCAAACAAACAGACTCTTAATGGGAAATTGAAATTCAGGTATAATCCCAAGGTGAAAAATGAACCAAGAGACTGTGTGGCTCCACCTGTTTTTTTCATTTTGGATGATGTATCAAGACACTGATAGAGGAAAATAAGAAAAGATAGTGATCCCGCGCTTGGATCACTTCTTACCCATCAGGCCTACAGGAAATGAAATGCTTTAATGAGAAAAAGTGGGTTGTGGGTTTCTCTTATTCTCTTTTTCTTTTTTCCTGTTTTTCTTCTCGTGTTTTTTTAGACACATGGTGAACAATCAGAGACTCAATAATTGGCATTTAGGGATTGCTTTGGTTCATAAATAAATTACACCTTTTGCTGACTTCCTTGAGTGTTCAGCAGCACATAGGTCAAATTCAGTTTGAGGGAATCCCACCGTTGCTGATGAAGCTCTAAATTGCTATGTCCTTGGACAAGGTACTTTTAATTAAAGGCTCAGAGGAGTCTGACTGTAGGAGCATGGAAACAGCCGTTGATTAGGACGGCTGGGCAGTCCTCCATGCAGGGGTCTGTGGATTGGTGATGTGGTGGGGGGTCTGAGACTCTGGTTGTTTCCTTTTTTAAATCCTATACAGTTTCAATTGATTCCCCCCTCCCTGTCTTTTACTAATGGAGCTTTGCTGAAATCCCACACAGTCGTCAATAGCAAATCGTTCTTTCCAAGGCAGCTACTGTGAAGGCTGTTAGTGGCTTTACTTCCAAGGCCAGGGATATATTTACAATAAAAGTTGATTTATTGAAATCTGGAAGAATAGGAAGGAGTACAATATGTGTACACCAAGAACTTCTTAGAAAGAGATTTTTTTTCAGGCTCACAATTTATTTCTTATCCCCAGCTGGACTTTATATCTGACTTCATTGTAAAATAAAACGCAAAAATAGTGAAGCTTGAACTGAGTCACACACATACCTTCTAGCTTAAATTACTTTCAGTTTTGTGTTTCTAACAGTTCAAGTGCAGTCTGACATAGCCTTCTTCTTTCTCTCTTCATCTCATTGTGAACATTTAAGATATATCACCTGGGTAGCAGCTCCGAGTGTTTGAGAGGGTCTATGGATAATAAATACAGTGTTTGTGTGTGTGAGGGGGTTGAATATTTAGAGACAGTCTGGTGCCAGAAGTAGAAAGAATAACAGAAAAAGAAATGGCATTACAAATCCTAGAAAATGTCAAGGTGTTTACATTTTAACTGTATTCTGGGGCTGAATAATTTTCCTTCCTCATATCTTAACCACCGTGTAATACTTGTTAAATGTGTGTGTGTACTGTAGTATTACTGTAGTTACGGAACGACGATAAAAAAGAATTTGGAGGTCCTTTTTTCTTTTAGTTTACCCAGTGAATAAGACTACAATAAAGGAAGACGCCTACGATAAATGAAACCTTTTTACACCTTAAGTTAGACCGCAGTTGACATTATCTAAAATGTCAATTTTAATATAGTTTTCTAGTTACTGCTGTCCTCAGCAGTGGTTAAGATATTCTACTTCTAATAACTCTAATACTAATTCGAGGCTTCCGCTGGAAACATTGTGGGAGGGGCCTCTCGTCTTTGCGGATTGCAAACTCCAGGGACACCAGGTCGCCCCTCCGGGGACCTCGGACCCCAGGCCCGCGGGACGGACTCACCGAGGAGCGGCGGCAGCCAGTTCACGTTGACCTCGCAGTGGGAGTCCAGGAACGTCAGGACCTCGCCTCTGGCCATCGACGCCCCCAGGAGCCGGGTCCGGATGAGCCCTTCCCTTTTCTTGGTGCGAACGATCCTCACCTTGGAAAATCGGGCCATGTATTCTTCTAACTTATCCTTCAGGTGATCTAGGAAGCAAGTGAGGGGGTGACAGAGGGAACGCAAAGCGTTAGTGTGCGCGCAGCGACAGTGCCAGGGATGCATCCCAGCCGAGCGCCTTGGAAGGCCGTGTTGCTCCCTTCTTCGTCTAGAGGGGAGATGCTAGCAAGCTTGTGTGCCTGGAGGTTTTCAGACTTTATGCTTCCAAAATGCTTCGTAGACGGCAAATATGCCCCTAGTGTGAACACAGCCGAAGCCACCGACGCCCAGGGCCCCAGCGAGCAGGGTGGCCCCGCCGCCGCCCGCAGGTCGGGCTCTCTCCAAAAACTGGCCTCTCGGACAGCCAGGCCTCGCCTCGGATTCGGTGTGCTGAGATAACGCACGTCAAACAACAGGGAAGAAAAATACCTGTCAAATCAGCAAGACCCAAACAGATTTCCACCCCCCAACAAGGTAACAGCAAACCGGGGAGGAAGTTCAGCGTCTGGCTTCTCACTGGAAGCGGAAAGGTGACTGGGCGTTAAAGCAGATACGGTCATTTTGAACTTGGATATTTAAGATTTGGAAATACTTCCTAGCTATTTAAATTTGGAAATGTTTCCTTCCCTAATTAAAAACAAACAGTGGGGGGAAAAAAGTCAGATAACTTATTCAAAGAGTAAAACATTTCCCGCAGGCTGTGATAAAATGCATCCATCTCTCAGTTCTTTTCATGCCAAGTAAGAGCATTTGGTGGCTTTCTGCGGGATACGTACTTAGACATTTTACCTCTTCTGCTTTCACTCTCCCACATCTAAGACATTGCCAGGGCTTTACTGCAATTTCTGACAAGTGTAGCCCAATATTCATTGAAACGGAATCTTAATATGCAGTAAGCTCTGTATTTTTTGCTTTTCAAACTTTCTCTGCATGACTGTCATCAAAGGCAATATTATTATTAAGTCTCTTCTCATGATCTCTAGCAACAGAGATTCATGTAGGCTTTATGATTCCTTCCTGCTATCCAATTTAACAGATGTCAGATTACTTTGCATTGGAGTTTCTCTGTACCTAAGGGTTTATTCTCATTCTTAGTTCTTAGTATCAGTGTAGTTTCAAAAAAATCTTAATTTCATTTTTTTCTTGACATCTCTATGTGTTTTATAAAGGTGTTAATTAAAACAATATTTAGCTTTCTGATTTTCACTGTAAAAGAATATAGGTGGGATTTTCACAAGAGTGTTTTAGCTCAAAATATGTTTTCCTCTATTTTGTTCTTCCTGTTCTTCCATAGACATCAAAATATGGAAAGCAAAGATTCCAGGATTCGGAATCGGTATAGACCTGGGAGAGAGATCTGTAGCAGTGATACCTATATATGTAGATAGGTGGTGCAAACTGTCTAAGCCTGAATTTCCTCACCTATAAATATAAAGGCCTTGGGGGATTGGTTTGTCCTCTTAGAGTGTGGTAGACTCTCGAGCTTCGATAGGCTTTGGTTAGAGATGTGCCAGTGTTCATTCAACAAACATTTACATATTTAGAAAATAATTGGAGACTCCAGTAAGTCACTTGTACTTATAAAGAGAAACTGCATATTTTTATCTGAAGAAATGCCTTTGAATGTTAGGCCTGAAAGACAAAAAAATGTAGAATTTTCTATTTCTTGGTGAGATGTTGATAACTAATCTGGTATCTATTGCAAATATAAAGAAAAAGTTTTGGCAAACAATAAACTAACACATATGCACATATAAGGAGTATCACAGTATCTCAACAGATCGGCTAGTTCTACCGCGTCTCTGTGTCCTGAAACAGGTCTGCCGTGCACAGAGCCTGCTTCCTGTTCACCCCGCTTCGCTCCCTGCTCCCGGCCTCGATGGCCTCGAGATTCTAATGGACTGTACAAGACAGCGTCACCTGTGAATAAAACTAAAGCTTTACTATCTTGTCAGGGAAATGAAACAAACAGTGGACACAGTCGCACAATCAATGGCGATGACTGATAACTGATCCGTCTGAGAATGCTGTTACGTGTCAGAGTCTTGAAAGGGCCCTGTTCTGTAACGATTTCTCACAGTAATAAACAGTTAAGAAAACTTCACGATCTCATTACTGTAATTCATTCACGCTTGAAATCTTTCTGCATCTCTAGTTTACAACCAAGTGGCATTCTGTAAGTTTATTTCTAAATTGGATGTTTGGACCACAGAAGGTGTTGTCTCATGGAAGTAGTGTTTTAACAGTCATTGGGACTACAAGTAGATCACAAATATTTGTTAAGTCCACCAAAATCGTGTTTTCCCCCCAATAAATGAACTTTATTGTTCGTTTGTCAAATGCACCACTACGGGTACCATCTCGGCAGTCCAGGTGCATTGACTTCCCTCCTTGACCCCTGAGGACTAACGGGGCCTCTCCTGAGAGAGAGGAGAAGTAATTTTCTATAGCTGCCTTAGAGGAAGTAATTGTAGAATAGTCTCACTTCCCAGGTGTTTCAAAGTGAGAATCAAAGAGTGATCAGTCACCTGGGAGTGGTTGTCCCAACTTCAGATTTGGACTTCCATATTCTTTGGTTTATAGGAAACTCTCTGGAACCCAGCAAGGGCTGCCTCTACATGTTTTCTTTTCCTCTGTGCACACATTCTGATGCTGTGTCTATTTCTTATATCAAAGCCCATTTTAAGGTACTAAAATGAGTGTATGGTGTGAATTCACTAAGCACAAGGGGTTTGACCCCCAATAGAGTCCACTAGGTGGATGTTCAGATCAAATCCTCTAGTTTGAACTTTATGGTGATAATTAGCTTGCTTTGCCTCAGATAATGATCTGGTTGACTGCGCTTTGTGGGGTCTATTCTCTCTTAGTAGTTCTGTTGTAACATCTAATTACCCCTAACTCACCATGAAGGCAGGTATCATCAGTCTAATTAGCAAATTAAACTCTCAAACAAGAGAGTTACTGGAGATGGCTTTAAATTAAAAACATTTTGCCTTTCTTTTGTATGAACAATTTTTAGATTCATCTACAAATATTATTAACATGATTTTAAACATGACTTTATATTTTTAATTCAAGCATAGAATCTTTGAAGACCACTTTTGAACTCATTTAATTCTAAATAACACCAAGAGAATTTATGGTATTTTTATAAAACAGGCAGATTTCCCTAGTGACTATGGGATATTTGTAGAACTGTGTTTTTGGTCAGTGGTCCTGGACAACTAGTGCATATATTACTGCTTAAATGCCCTGAGTAGTGTTTCCATGACCCGGAAGAGTGAACACAATTTCAAAAATACCAGTTTGCGCCAGGGTTTATTGTAGCACTGGGAGGAGATAATGAAATGAAAACTTGCACACAAATGAAATGTTGGTATACTGTGAGTGATAAATTTAGCAGTTTTCTGGTATGTATTTTTCTTTTACTCAGAAATTTCATTCATGCTTCATGAATTTATATGGAGAATATACCATTCATTAGTGAATTTAGTGTTTAGGGTAGCAACTAAATACTTAAAAAAATTGCCTTCAGTGATTTGCATAGTCAAGAGTCAAGATTTGGGTTCTAATTCTGTTCCAGCCTGTCCCTGTGGCTTTGGATAAGTCACTTCATACCATTCGACCTCATTTGCCTCAGCTATAAGGTGAAGGGCATAGGACAGGATGGTCTGAAATATTCCTTCTAGTTTTATGATTCTACAACTTCCCTTGTAAAGTTTTACTTACCAAGTAGATATAGTCTCATCAAAAACTTAGTTTTTCCTAAAGGCACCATTAATGGTTGTTATTTTGGTGTTTTCTTTTGGCTGTGTCTCATTTTTGAAAGTTAGAGTCAAATCAAAATAAAGTTAATACATATCAGAGGTCTAGTGAAAACACAAACTCCAGGATGTTTTCTTTGGTCAATACAGCACCTGTCTGATCTCCTGCGGTTCGCTGTCTATAAGGCTGTCACTGATGTCAAAATAATTACTTTGGAGCACTGCAAATTCATCAAAGATTTAAGTCTGTTCAATAAGTTATGCTTAATATGTCAGAAGTACACAGTAGCAGAGTTTAGAAAGCTTTCTGGTCTACCTATGAGAAACTGTTCTCAAGGGGGCAGGCAAGCTAGTGGCCATCGGTATTTAGAGCCTGGCTGGGACATCCCGAGGGAAGGACTCACCACAGGCCGGGCACTCAGCTGCCCCCGGCTCGGCAGCTGATGGTCAGGCCTGGCAACTTGTCACCACGTTTTTTCCATCTCCTTTGAATTCCCTAATTAGTATCTCAAGGGGAGACCAGGAGGGGCCAGGAGATAGGATTGATCTGGAGATGTGGATTTCTATATTTAAGCACACACCTATGAAGATGAAATTCCTTTGATGTTTATACTCTGGTGTTCCCAGTTTGCCTTACTTGAGATCATACAGACTGTGTGTCGATTGTTAAGAATGATGTTTAGTTATGAGTTATGAAATGTAGTGGATGATAAATACACAGAAACTGCATATCTTAAACTTTTCCAGTAAATCCTAGTAGTAAATCCTCATACAACAAGAATTTACTATTAAGTGTGACTCTAAGCATTCTAAGTAATTTGAGGTTTTACCACAGTGACAAGAGTACTTCACAATTAGAGAACATAAGATATTCTTCCATTTATTAATCTACTTGGCATATGTGATGTGTATATTTTGACCTAACGTAGAAATGTTAAAGGTAACTGTCTACTTAACAAGGTCTGTGGAGATTTTTTTCTTTATTCTTTACACAGAGAAATACACAGCTTTTAAGACTCTAGTTGAATTCCAGAAAATTGTCAATTTCTTTGTGTCCTGGTTGACTACACTGAATCTGTCCCTTTTGATGGCATCCAAATACAGACACTTCATATTTATCTCTGGAGCACAAAAAACCCATCCAAGAAAGTAATAGTATTGATGAAATCATGTTCAATTGCTTCTGTTATGATTTCAGCTTGTTCTATCTCTGGATGTCCTATTTTCTATTATTTTAATACATAAGGCATCTTAGGTTATTTGAAAAAGAGCTGGGGACACCAAACTTAAATAAATAGATAAAATATATTTTTGCTAGTATTAAAAAAAAAAGATAGAGTTAGAATATCAACCATTTTGCAACCCATAATGAATTTATGGATCAAACCATTATAGGCTGCTAATATCACAAAAAGAACGATAATCACATATTATGAGGCTCCTGATGGAAAAACACATCACAACCTATGAATATTATCGTCAAAAGCATTAAATCTGAATTTGATCATTCCTTTAGATCTTACTACTGATTTACAGAAAGTAAAGGCATTGAAGAACATATTAAATGACACAGCAGAAATACGGTCAGCAAAATCCAAACAATGGCAAATTCCTCAGGACAAATGGATTGATTCCTCGGTAACTAAATTATAAGAGGTGAAAAAAAAGGAAGGAGAAGCCTAAAAAGTAACAGACACTTAAGAAACATGGCAACCACTCCAATTAGGGCTAATATGAATCCTGATTCAAATAAACAGCTGAAAAAGAAAAAAAGTAGTCCTGATGTGTTCAAAAAGGTCTGATATTCACAGCTAGGTCATGCTGTTCTCCTGTTGTATGTAATAGTCTCACAGAACATAAATATTGGGCAAGGACACTATGAAACCATGGTAAAGCGAGAGAAAAGCAAGATCACGGTGACACTCACAATATGCCAAATATGTCCCTCTCTCAGATACAAGGAGTGCCTGCTACTTTTTACTGATTATATCTTTATCCTGTCGTGGACAGGACTCTATATTTTTTTCCCCCCACAAGACTCCTTGACTTCAGGCAGTGACGGGAGGGGAGAATTGGATACCATTCTTCATGGGCCTTTTGCATTTCTGTGTATCTTATGAGTGAGGCAATGACTACTCTTTATTTCAGATTATACTTTTAGGGACATTTCTGTAGCAAACACAGGTGGAAGAGAGAGAGAGTGTCTCTCTCAGAAACAAACAGCAGATTTGTTTATAGCTTTAGAAAGTAAAGGTAGTGTCTCCCCTCTGGAGCAAGGGGCAGGCATACTTTCTGCCCCTTAAAAAAGATTTGAGTCCTTTAAGTTCAATATTCTTTCACTGTGACACAACCTACTGCTTGTGTAGGGATCCATTTGTGCATAGCCACATCACCCTGTGTGACTTGGGGACCAGGGAACTGAGACGAACTTTCTGATTTTCGTGCTGCTGCTGTGAGTAATAAAGTCCATTGTCTCAGACCTAGGAAGCTCATGTCTCCTGTCTGCATTCATGAAACAACAGCAAGTTAACTTCTTAACTTGCAAGTAGAGTAAAATCTCAGATTCTTTACAGTTCCTTAAAGAGAGGCGGGAAGACCACTGATGAAGGACCTCTAAACACTCCATGGCAGTTTAGGAGTTCTTCTACCAAGAGAGAAATACGGGTATGTAATTCCACATACCAGACTATTCGATTCCCACCCCTGGGGCACCCTAGCTCCGGCTCAACTGAGCTACTTCATCACTCATTTCTTGTTATTCTCGCCTCCAGTTAAATCCCTTTAGAATCTGAGAATATCATTATCTTCAGGTACAAATTTCATAGTGAATAATAGTAAGCTATGTTTACCTGAAGAAATCTGACACTTTTCATGATCAGCTCCTAGAACCCTACATTTTCATGTAGAAAATACGGATGGGACACATTTCAGGGTCAGGTCTTCTCCTGGCAAGTCAGCCGAGCCAGGGCACCGGGCAGATTTCTTGAGCCCGCCCTCCCTCTCTCTCTCTCTCTCTCTCTCTCTCTCTCTCTCTCATTATTTGCTGAAAAAGCGATTGAATTACAGTTGAACCTTGAACAACATAGGTTAGGGGCTCCAGCCCCATGCACAGTTGAAAATTCTTATGTAACTTTGGACTCTTCCGAAACTTAACCACCACTATTCTTACTGATAACGTAAATGGTTGTTGACCGGAAGACTGACCAATAGCATAAATGGTTGACTAACACATATTTTGTATGTCATATGTATTGCATACTGTATTCTTAAAATAAAATAAGCCAGAGAATATAAAATGTTATTAAGAAAATCATAAGAGAAAATATATTTACTATCCATTAAGTTGAAGTGGATCATCATAAAGGTTTTCACTGTCATCTTCACATTGAGCAGGCTGAGGAGGAGGAGGAAGGGGAGGAGTTGGTCTTACTGTCTTAGGAGTGGCAGAGGCAGAAAAAAAACCACGTGCAAGCAGACCCATGTAATTCAAACCCCTGTTGTTCAAGTGTCAACTGTATATAATTTTCAGAATAGCTTTCAATGTATAGTATTTTCAGAGTACCACAGAGAAGCAAAACCTTAAGTCCTGATCTAGAACACAGCACCTATTTGTTCACCCAGGGCGTGACACCTTATGGAGTCGTAAACAGCCGTAGGCCTGGTACCCTGCACACATCATGGAAAGTTCTTTTCTATGTTTAGGATTGAACATGGGTATAAAGTCTTCTCTCTTTGAAATGCTCATATTTCAAAGATTATTTGTATATTACCTTATGAATAAATGCCCCCAAAGTGAAAAAAATATTAATATTATTGGTGACATCATGCATAAAGGGATTAAGAACTTTTTCAGGAAAAGGAAATGTGTAAGAGGTGGGGAGAGAGAGCAAGAAAGCTCTGTAGATAAAATATTTATTTTCTTTGTAGTCTTTTGTATTTATAGAATATGTACTCTTAGAATGGATTTTGCAGAAAGCAATAATAGTTATTTGACACAAAATCGTTTAGTATTTTGGTAATAGCTTAAAACCTGCCTATACAAAAAATGTAGCATATCTGTAATGCAGTTTTATTTCAGCTCATTTATTACAAATTTGATTTGCACATTCATTGCTTATTTCAATTTTGAGATGGCAATGTGTACTCAGTTATAAAAGAAATATTTGAATTCTATTTTTTTCTTTCTCACAGTATTTTCTTAAGAACAATTTAAAATCTGTTTTTGTCTGATGTTTCAATTATATGACTTTTTCTAAGCATTTTATATTTTTCAAAAGTAGTTGTAATTAAAGGTCCTCTGTGAGTGAATAAAAATGAAATAATCTGAGTATAATTTATAACTTGCAATTGTTCTGTTTACATGAACCTAGAATGAGAACTTTGTATTTTCTCCAAGTCAGGCAATGTAAAATTAACTGTAATTCCAAATTATTTTATTTATGTAATTTCTTCTGATGCTGTAACTTTTGCCTCAAGAAAGAAGAAAAATGTTAATAGAAAATGGGTAAAATGCAGAGGTCTTTTCCATGAAACACTGTTGCTAAGTATTTTGAACTCACCATAATTGTTCCATTTTCATACAATTAAAATATCTCTGATTTTTCATAATTTAGTACTTTTATTAGATTTTAAACATTTTGTGTATTGCAAAAGAATAGGCCAGATGGCTTATAAATTTTGTTTGTGCTAGGTATGTGATGGTCCAGTTCAGATTCCCATTGGTTAGTTACAATTTATTAGAGAATACATGTGGTGTTTATTTTTCCATTCTTGAGATACTTCACTTAGGATAATGGTCTCCAAGTCCTGCCAAATAGCTGCAAAAGTTATTAATTCATCCTTTTTTATGGCTGAGTACTATTTCATGGTATACATATACCACATTTTGTTAATCTGCTCATGAATTGATTGGCACTTAGATTGATTCCACATCTTTGCAATTGTGAATTGTTCTGCAATAAACGTTTGAGTGTGGATATCTTTTTGATAAAATGAATTCTTTACCTTTGGATAGATACCCAGTAGTGGGATTGCTGGATTGAATGGTAGGTCTGCTTTTAGTTCTTTGAGAAATCTCCATACTGTTTTCCATAGGGGTTGTACTAATGCAGTCCCACCAACAGTGTGTAAGCATTCCTTCCTCTTTGTATCCATGACAGCATCTATTGTTTTTGGACCTTTTAATAAAAGCTATTCCAACAGGAGTAAGATGGTATCTCATTGTGGTTTTACTTTGCATTTGCCTGATGATTAGTGATGTTGAGCATTTTTTTCATATGTTTTCTGGCCATTTGTCTATGTTCTTTGGAAAAACTTCTGTTCATGACTTTTGCCCACTTTTTAATGAGGTTGATAGTTTTTCTCTTGATGATTTCTTTGTAAATTCTGGATATTAGCTCTTTGTTGGATGTATAGATTACAAATATTTTCTCTCATCACAAATATTTTCTGTCATTCCAAAGGTTGTTTGTTTGCTCTGTTGATTATTTCCTCAGCTGTGCAGAAGCATTTTAATTTAATCAAGTCCCATTTATTTATTTTTGTGGCTGCTGTAATTGCCATTGGGGTCTTAGTCATAAATTCTTTGCCTAGACTGATATCTAGAAGGGTTTTATACATTTTCTTCTAGAATTCTTATGGTTTCAGGCCTTACATTTAAGTCTTTTATCCATTTTGAATTAATTTTGTGAGTGGCAAGAGATAGGGGTCTTGATTCATTCTGTATGTGGCTATCCAATTTTCCCACCACGATTTATTGAATAGGGCTTCTTTTCCCCAGTGTGCATTGTTGTCTGCTTTGTCAAAGATCAGTTGGCTGTGTAGGTTGATGGTTTTATATCTGGGTTCTCTATTCTGTCTCATTGGTCTATATCTCTATTTTTGTACCAGTACCATGCTGTTTTGCTTACTATAGCCTTGCAGTATAGTTTTAAGTCTGGTAATGTGATGCCTCCAGCTTTGTTCTTGGTTAGGATTGCTTTGGCTATTCGTGCTCTTTACTGGTTCCAAACAAAGTGTAGGAATAATTTTTCTAGATCTGGGAAATATGACATTGTTATTTTGATGGGTATTTTGTTGAATTTATGAATTACTTTGGTGTTGATTCTACCGATCCATGAGCATGATGTGTTACTCCATTTGTGTCATCTGAAATTTCTTTCCTCAGTGTTTTGTAGTTCTCCTGTAGAGATCTTTCACCACCTTCATTATTAAGTATATCCTAGGTATTTTATTTTCTTTGTAGCTATTGTGAATGATATTGAGTCTTTGATTTGACTCTCAGCTTGATTTTTATTGGTGTATATATAAATGCTACTGATTTATGTGCATTGATTTTATATCCTTAGACTTTGCTTAATGTATTTATCAATTTAAGAAGTCTCTTGGTGGTATCTTTGGGGTTTTCTAGATACAAGATCATATTGTCAGCAACAAGCGACACTTTGACCTTCTCTTCAGCAATTTGAATACCATTTATTTCTTTCTCTTGTCTGATTCCTCCGGCTAGGACTGCCGATACCATGTTGAAAAGAAATGGTAACAGTGGGCACCCTTGTCTTGTTCTAATTCTTAGTGGAAATGCTTTCAATTTTTCCCCATTCAGTACGATGTTGGCTGTGGGTCTGTCAACCATGGCTTTTATAATTTTGAGATATATTCCTTCTATGCCTAGTTTGTTGATGGTTTTTATCAAGAAAGGGTGCTGGATTTTCTTGAATGCGTTTTCTGCATCTATTGAGATGATCATATGGTCTTTGTTTTTGCTTCTAACATTTATTGATTTACATATGTTGAACCCTCCTTGCATCCCTGGGATAAAGCTCACTTGGACAAGGTGGATGATTTTTTTGATGTGTTATTGAATTTGGTGTGTTAGTATGTTATTGAATATTTCTGTATGTATATTCATAAGGGATATTGGTCTGTAGTTTTCTTTGTTTTTTGTGTCTTTTCCTGGCTTTGGTATCAAGGTGATACTAGTTTCATAGACTGAATTTGGGAGGATTCCCTCCTTCTCAATGTGATGGAGTAATTTAATTTCTGCAATGTGGGTACCAGATCTTTTTTGTAGGTCTGGTAGAATTGGCTGTGAATCCATCTGGTCTGAGGCTTTTTGTTGTTGTTGTCATTGGAAGACTTGTTATTACTGCTTCAATCTCATTGCTCATTATTGGTCTGTTCAGGAGTTTTATTTCTTCCTGATTGAATCTTGGGAGGTTGTGTGTTTTCAGGAATTTGTCCATTTCCTCTTCGTTTTCTAGTTTATGTGCACAGAGATTTTCATGTTAGTCATGTATTATATTTGTATTTCTGTGCTATCAGTTGTAATATCTCATTTTTCATTTCTGATTGAGCTTATTTGTGTCCTTTCTCTTCTATTCCTGGTTAATCTACCAAGAGGTCTATCAATTTTGTTTATTGTTTCAAAGAACCTACTTTTTGTTTCGCTGACCTTTTGTATTATTTTTTTTGTTTTCCATTTCATTTAGTTCTGCTCTGACTTTTGGTATTTGCTTTCCTCTGCTGGCTTTGGGTCTGATTTGCTCTTCCTTTTCTAGTTCCTTGAGATCTGATATTAAGTTGTTAATTTGTGATCTTTCTGACTTTCAGATGTGGGCATTTAAAGATATGAATTTTCCCCTTAGGTATGCTTTTGCTTAGTCCCATCAGTTCTGATAGCTTGTGTCCTCTTTGTCATTCAGTTCAAGGAATCTTTTGATTTCCATGTTACTTTCATTTTTGTCCCAATAATTGTTCAATAGCAGGTTGTTTAATTTCGACAACTCTGTGTATAATTGAGAGTTACTCTGGGAATTGATTTCTAGTTTTATTTCACTGTGGTCTGAGAAGATACGTGGTATGATTTTAAGTTTTTTATATTTGTTGAGACATGTTTCATGGCCTAAAATATGATCAATCTTGGAGAACGTCCCTTGTGCTGCTGAGAAGAATGCATATTCATTAGTTTTTTTGGTAGAATGTTCTGTAAATATCTGTTAGTTACATTTGTTCTAGGGTCCCATTTAGGGGTCCCATCTGGGGGTGATGTGAAGGCAGCCACCGCAAAGCTGAGTCCCATGCCAACCAGGCACCATGTGTCCAAGAGCTCAGGATGGCTTTAGCTGTTGTCCAATCCCCACCATGCCTATTGTCTGGTGCAATGACTCCACACAGACTCCAGGCAGGTCGCTGGCCTGTCCGGGTAGAGGTCTGTGGTGGTGGAGGGAGCCCCCTCTCAACGCAGCCACAGTGCCAGCAAGATGAGCACGGCACTCCAGCACTCTATCCTCCTATTTTTCCTGGTGAGTATTTGATCTTGTCAAATATATCTCCCCTTCACTTATTTTTTTCCCCTACTATATGTCCCACGTTGCTTCTCTGTGATTTCACAAAGTTCCTTCCGAGAAGAGCAATCCATATGTAGGAAGCTGCTGGCAATTTTTACTTTTTTCCTTGACAGCAGTGCGTGCACAGGCTGCTTCTAGTCTGCCATTTTCTCTCAATCTTTTAATTTTCTTTATTGGTCAGGGTACTTATTTTATCAAATCATATTTTTTTAATATTTATTCTTTTGGGTGCCTTGAGAGGCTAATTACACACTAAAAAATTTGAAGTAATGTATTTGCTTTGATAAGTTGATTTTTAAATTATTTCAACCTGACCTGAGATGTACCTGGCACTGGCTGGGGAGCAGTTCAGTTCCCTTAATCTTTAAGGCTGTCAGAAATAGACATTTTTACAAGATTATTTGTCTTCAGATATGAGGCAACTATTTTAAAAAATAAGTTTAAAAAAGAAAAAATCATCAAAAGAACCAGCATATTTATGCTTTTATTATATAAAGTCCTTAGAAGTTAAATCCTGTTAAGAAATTTCACAATTCTCCAGCTACTTCACAGCCTTCTTATTGTATTATTATTTTGCCAAACACCAGGTTATGTGGTTTTAAAACTAATTATTTTTGTTTTATAGCATTAAGGGTAGTTACTGTTAATTGTTGATTTATTGGTACCTCTACACACACACATTTACAGATTGGATAAGCAGCCTTTCTGAGCTGATTTGACTTAATGACCATCACTAAAAATTGGGACTAATTTTTTTCCATAAAGATAATTAATGATTTTCTGTTTCTTGTTTTCCTAAAACAAAATCAGGATGAGGAATGAAAACTATGGACCTAAACAATTACAGGGTAGTATGAACCACATCAGTGAGGCTATAATGAGACGAAGTCACAGCGTACCAGTAAAACCAAACACTGCATGTACAAATCAGCAAGCTACATAGAATCTACCTCTGAACCTAAGGGACTTACAAATTCATTTAGAGCTATTTTTAGAAAATTCAAAGTGATAAAAAAAAAAAAAAAAAACCCAAAGCCAAGATGCCTTAGAAAGGGAAAAATTAAAAAAATTTTTTTAAGTTAATGGTCTTTATTGAAAAAAAATAAAACTAGCATTTACAACTTGGAATGGACATAAATTGTAATTTCTTGAACAGCAGCGTTGATGGTTGTGCTGAAGTCCACAGCCCCAGCCTACTCTGCCAACTCCAAGTCCTGGTTCAGAAGATTTAAAATCAGAGTCCAAAGATGCTCCCTTGGTAAAGGTTTCTTATTAAAAATTTGTGTGAACAGTGACAGCCTAACATCCATTTCACTCCAGGACCATGCAGACAACGCTAAACCAACATACTCGGGCATGCCACCAGGGTGTGTCACCATCACCATGGGTCGGAGCACGCGGAAGTACAGGAGGACCATCCTACCAGTGCGGCTACGTCTCAACAGTTTATCCTTCACTCATTTTTCTGCACATCATCCTGAGGTAAACCAATTTTCAATGTGTCTGTTTTCAGTAAACCAACTATGACAATTTATACTAAACAAATTGAGCTAGAACCCATTTGAATAGGTTTTGAATTTGTTTTTTTCATTTTTAATACAAATACCTGACTGTGCTCAGTCATCAAGCTGTGTGCATGAAAAACTGGCCAGTCCAAACAGTGTATTAATCGTTAGCAAATGGAACTTTAAGCAGTCCTTATCATTAAGGTAGTACAAGTAAGTATTTATATTGTAAAACTGATGTGTAGCTTGATCTTTAGGGGACAGGACCACCAACCAATACATGCAGATTTTGTGTGTGTGGACAGAAGGTACTTTTGGCATTCAGTTTTGCTATACAGCAACAGAATGAATAAATGAACTTTTTTCTTTTTTTTTGCAAGAGGTAAGTAAAAGATTCAATTTGATTCTTCTAGGGGGGGAAAAAGGAGTTGAAAGTAGGTCTTCATTTTGCAGTCATCATCTGTACAAATTCTTCATAGTTGACTTGTCCGTCTCCATCAATATCTACTTCTCTGATCATTTCATCTACTTGTTCAGCTGCTAGTTTTTCTCCAGAGTTTGTCATAACGTGATGTAGTTCTGCTGTGCTGATGTAACCATTGCCATCCTTGTCAAAGACTCAGAATGCCTCACGGATTTCTTCTTCGCTATCTGTATCTTTCATTTTTCTAGCCATCAGTGGTGCCATTACCATCAGCGTCCACTTCGTTGATCATATCCTGCAATTCCACTTCTGTTGGGTTACCTAGTTCCAAGCCTTGAGAATTTTGAGGTTTTTTTTATCCATTACTAACCTTTAATTTAATCAATCATGTACTTTAGTTTAATGTATAAAGATCCTCTGGAAAATGATGTGTAGTAAGACATTCCTTAATTAGGACAAAATGGCTGCTGTATATTTACAATATGGAGTTCTGAGTTAAATACCATCCTTAATACTGGGAACAGAATACAACCCATATTCAATTAGATGCAGGTGGTATTCACATCACCAGAGTGATCAATATAAATTTTCTTGGTGTATCCTCTTCCTTTCAGCACAGTGCAGATAGAGTCAAATATTGATATCATACATTTAGACTGCTGTTCTGACTGTATTTATCTTTTTCCTACATCATTTAGAACTTTTATTTCTCTGATTCAATTTTTGCTGCTGTGAAACAGCTCTGATGAACACTAAATATTAATTTCAATTAGCTGGATTGTACATACTTGCAGATTTAACAAAATTTTAGGGAAATTGAAAAAGACATATAGAATTTCATTCAGTCTTCTGCCAAGCATGAATAGTTAAAATATCTGCTTACATCAATTTTTTAAACACATTCAGTCAAGATTTAGAATTTCAGTCATTGGCAGGTATCTGTGCATCATAGAACTTCTAAAGGTCCCAGGATCACTTTTAAGGGATTTTTATTAGTTTAAAGATAAATAAAGTCAGCTGAATCTAAAAAAAAAAATAGTAAAAAAATATAAAATTCAGGTGGGACAAAAAACAAAAATGAAAACAAAATTCTAAAATGCCATATAACAGCACACATAGCATATGGGAGCAATAAAATCTCTCCCCTTCCTGAAAGAACTTTCAATTCTGCATTGCTTTCCAGTTGAAAAATATCTGATTCATGCATACTAATGGCCGTTTTATTTTTCTTCAGTTTCTCCAGAAGAATCTATTTAAATTATGAGTGGGAATGCTCCATGGGTAGAGTCACAGGGACTATAATCTCAAATTAACATGTGTGAGTGATTGAATAATGTCACCAGTGACTGCCAAAACAGCCCCAAGACCTCTGGGGTTTGGCTTGACTTCACAATAAATAAAGATAAATTGGAAAGAATTACTCTAAACAGTTAGTGTGAGAAAAATGCTGTGTCAAAGTTTCAATTTAGATGAGACCAGAACTAAATTAAATATCTGGGAATTGGTCCTGTTCCCAAGGCTGCTGACGCTCCCAGTCCTTCACGAGATCCTGGCAGTGCAATATGGAAGGAAGCTTGCAGGAAATGCATTGTCTGCTCTTGTTGAAGAAAATCGATCTGTTAAAAATATGTCCTCTCAAGGAATGACTCCATTTCTTGATAATGCTATTAAAGAAGGAAAAGGAAAAGGACCATGTAAGATATTTTCTTGGTTTAAAATTAACAAAGGAGAATACTAAGAGGACCAAAAATGTGTTTTGGATTCTTGAATGAAAAGAGCCAAATGCATAATATGACTAAGTAATCTATGGACGTAATGAATGTGTCTATGCTTATTAAATGCTGATGACACTGCTAGACACTATTCCGGGATATATCCATGTATTAACTTATTTAATTCTCATTTTATAGATGAACAAAATAATCCTTATTTACAAATGAGGGAAATGAGGATCGGAAAGTTTAAGAAATTTGCCTAAGTTCATACAGCAAAACAGTGCCTGAAATACTGTAAGTACTCAATAAATGCCAGTGATTATGTGTCAGGAGACAAAAACCCCAACAAACTGGAACCCAAATGTATACATCATGGATCTTTTAAGTAGAAAGGGATTAACACATGGAATTAGGTGCTTATAGCAATAATATATAAGTATTATAGAAGACCTGGAAAATAAAGCACAGTGGAAAAAAGGGGGAAACATCACTGAATTTTACTATCAAAAGTCAATATGTTTAAATTCACAATCTACCTGTTCTTTTGAACCTAACATTGAAATTTTCCATGTTATTATATCTTAAATATATTATTTTAAATGTGCCATCATTTTTCCTTATTGTTGGAGATTTAAATTGTTTACATGAGCACCGCATTATTAAGTAAGATGCAATGAATATTTTTGTGAATAATGTTTTCTGAATCCTTAGAAGACATTTCAAGAGCTGAAACTGGTATGAACCTATATAGATTAATCTAATTAGAAGAGACTTAAAAAACTCTGTCTTCATTTGCCACAGAAGTCAAAGAACTTGGAGTGGCCAAGAGGACTTTAACGGCCACAGAAGCCATTCCATTCTGTACTGAAAGAGAACTGAGGCCCCCGTCACACCATGAAATTGCCAAGCCATCTGCACCTCTCTCCCTGTGCTTGCCTCCTGTTTGAATGAACGATCTGTCCATGCACCCGTGTAAGGCACCCTCTCCATTTGTGCACTGGATCCTATCCTTTCTCATCTGCTAGGAGCATGGCTCCTATAAGGTGTCCCATCTCTTCCCTGCATCCTCATTTTTGGTCTTTCTACTGAGGCATTCCATCTTCAAGCAAACATGTTGCAATATCCCTCCCTTAGAAAGCAAATCTTCTTTGACCCACACTGTCCCCTGGCTTTGGTCCCATTCCTCTACTCCATCGTGCAGCAAGATTTTGTGAAGTTGTCTAGATTTGTAGTCTCCACTTCATCTCCTCCCATTCTCTCTTGAACCTACCCCTTTTATTCATTTATTCAAGACGTTCTTGGCGATCTGTATGAATAGCATTGCCCTGGATATGGCGAGCATTTGCCTTTCAAACAGGCAGGAATTTTATTTCCGAGGGATTCTTCTGCCAAGAAATAGCTCTCGTTTAGACTCAGAGTAAAAGGGATGTGATGAGAACACGGAATATAGAGGTAGAGTAGGAAAGGACAAAGGAAGCTATCACCAAGAAAATGATTTTGAAGTTCATTGAAAGAGAAGAGAAAATGAGTTCTGAGGCATACAGCTCTAATTGTGAACACAAAGTACTTTTGGGCTCACCTGCAGGGTTAATTCTGACCAAGATTCATACTTTGCCAATATATCCAGGAAGGCTGGGGTCATGAAGAACGATAAAGGTCCTAGAAAAAGTCTCAAGTGGTGAAAGCCCCTTGCTTGAGTAACTGAAAGCTACGCTGGACAAAGCACTATGAAATATAATTTGGCCCTTTTCTCCAGGGGATGGAGAAAATGATCTAATAGGTTGTTTCCATCGCTGCTTTTTTGGTGACCTCTGGCTGTTAACATCACTCTTCCTCATTATGTCAAAATAAATTGCCTATTTACTACTGAACTCTAGCAAGCGATTTTCCTCCCTAGGTAGGACAACAACCGAGCATTGGCTACGTGCACTTCATTTCAACTTAATCAATGTCCAAGGAGTCATTTTTAAATGGGTAATACTATTTCCAGGACATTTTGCTTATTGACTGGGTAATGGTTTCCTTTTACTGTCAAGCCAGAGCTCCCCCAAACTTTAGAAGAAATCACCCAAAGAGGGTAAAATGTGTTTGCAAAATGGGAAGCAAAATGAAATGATACAGCCTTTAAATTGCTAATAGCCTCCATAGTAGGGCCGTTTATTAGCACTAGAATCTGCTCAGGCTGTTATTTTCCATGACAATAAACACTGAAAAACACTGATGCAGGATGACTGCATTTATATTCTATGGTGTTGCATAAATTTTCTTTTCTTGGGCAGCTAGAAGAAATACAAGTCATTATTTAAATTTCTTACAAAGCAATAAATAAATGGTGTTCTTTGGAGAGCGTATGTACACACACATATACACACATGCATACATATGTGCATATATCACTTCTCTCACTAAGAATAAGTGAAAGATGCCTAATTTGTAATTTACAGAAAAAAATAGATCATTGTTTCCTGCACAGTCTTGATTAAATGAGGCAATAAATCTTATGTCTAAAACATGCCAAGCATCTGCCAAGGCAAAAGTTGGCCCAGAAAGTGACGAGTGCAGAATTGTGGAGCAGTAGGAGTTTTATAGTCTGTCACTGGCATGACAAGTATGATAAAGGGCAGCATTATGTCTCCTCTACTGATAGTCCGGCAACAAATTTTCCATTGTAATTCTTTTGTTTGCCCCGTTTATCTTCATTTAAATGGGCTGCATCTCCTTGAGCTGCAGCAAAGATATATATTTTCCCTACTAATGATGTTTCTCCCATGGTCCCAGGATTATTTTCACTCTTGATAAAGTTCACCTACGGAGAGGCTGGCAATCAGTCAGCACGCTGCAAATGGGGACAGACACGACGTGGATTTTTCCCACTCTCTGCGGACAGACAAGCCCTGCATCACAGGTGGGTTTTTTGTTTTAAAACCGAGGCTTCTCTCCCAGGAGAGATTTGTTTTTCCCAAGAACTTTATAAAGATCAGCCTATGAATTCTGCCCAACTCTAAAATGTGTGTTAGACCAAATCCCTGTTTTTGAGTCCCTTGCTACTTACTTAACATGAGAATAAACAAATACAAATTAAAAGCTATTAAAAACTAGTTAATAAAACTAAAAATTAACCAGCATTAAGGTCAATACTAGAAATGCAATGCCTCTCTTTGAATAAGCCACGAGGAAATAAACTGCAATACAACTGTGGTGCAAAGCAGAAACAGAGTGAATGTCGGGAAATACAGGGTATAGCCCTCAGAGTTGTGCAGCTTGCTGTCTAAGCAGGGATATAGCAAATTTTCACATGGGGAGATGATACTTCCACATAAGGTTTATTTACTCCAGATGATTGGTACAGGTGATATACAAAGTCTAAAAGGGAGGATCCTGGAACTTGAATTAGAGGAATAATTATTTATATAGATAAAAAGGGAGGAAGGGAAGTGGTAGTCTTGAGAATGAGGAATTGAGTAGGCAAGGAAAGAGCAGTCCTGAGGTGACCCTTTATTATAAAAACAAAGTGAAAGACTAAACAACTGACCAAACAACCAACCAAACAACAATCCCAGCTTAGGCAGCCTCTTACCAAAAAAAAAAAAAGAAAAGAAAAAAAAAAGCTAAACTGTGCAGTTATGCGAATTCAAAGGACACTAAAAAAGCTAAAGTAAGCTGTGGATCTCTCATATCCTTTTTTCTCTTAGTGACTATAATTTTTCAAATGTTTTCATTTTCATATGGATATTTTGGGAGCTAAGTAAAACGTGCAGCCAAAATATTTAATACAAAATTGTATATTGCAAAATAAACCCCATCTCATATTTCTGGTACTCCATTTTCCCACCAGGAACAACCCCTTTTCTCATTTCTTATCTATATTTCTAAAATATTTTTGGCATATGGAATTATTTATATGTACATGTAAATAAATACACACATATCTGTGTATTTTTTATATATAGAATTTTTGCCATATTATTTAAACTCTAAGAGGATTTAAAAAAAAATTTAGCAATACATTATGCTATTGGTCGTAGAACCACCATTTATTTATGCTCATTTGTACTAAGAAATGGTTTTGGATTTCATTTTATGGTTCTGGAGAATTCTTATGAAATATAACTAAAAATCATCACTAGAAGAGTCATGAAATGTCACAAATGGTTCTGATATTGTCAAGTTGTCCGGGGAGAGGTGACAACATGACGAAGCCAAACCGGTCCATAGCATCTGTACCTTAGGCCTTCTAGGACTAATGTCACATGGACAGGAGCTTGTGGTTCCCCAAAAAATGAACTCTTAGTAAAATGGTAAGAATAGGACCAATATAGCAGAAACCAAAGTGCCTTTTTGCTTCTTTAAGTCCCAAGCTAAATCTGAATGGGGACAAAAAAAGGTGAATTGCGAAGTGTTGGATTCTAACTCTCATGGCCATGTCACATATGAAGTGACATGATCAGACAGATGCCTAGAAGTTCTGTTGCACAGTTGTCTCTGCCAATGAGTTTCAAATAATTTTTAGTTCCTCAGTTATAAATTAACTTTTTTTTAAACAAGGAACAGAGACTGACATAAACCAGTTGAAGCAAAAGAGGGTATTTCATGCCCCAAGCAGGAAGCACAGCTGGGTTGCCCTACACTTTATCTTCATTTTGCATATTAGGAAACCAGGGGTTATTCAAGTTGAACAACTGGCCCTTCTCAATCCCTGTTCTTCCCTCCCCTTCGGAGGACACAACTCACAACCACCCTGGCTGCTTTCTCTAAGGAAACCACTCAGATCCTCCCACATTCCACATCTTTGGGGGCCAGTAGGGGCGGATCATTTTGCTGCTTTCAGGGGATTGTTCTTCCAGTCACAAACCGAACTAAATCAGACCACACCGCTCCACCCCACTCATTGCCTCCGACACTCATGCACCAGCTCTGCTGTCTCCATCTACCTCCACGACGGCTGCTTATTAATTTACCGGTTGCACCCTCTTCTCATTGAGGATATTGACACCTGAGTGATTTCAAAATCTCCTTGGGTAATTCATCTTGAAAGTTTGCTTCCTTGACTTCAGTAACAGTTACTTTCATCCCACTGCAGTCGCCTATTCTCAGGACCACGTCTGTGTCTCGCCCTCACCCTGAGCTCCGTATCACAGACATAAGAACTCGCTCCAGTGTCTGAATCTCAGACCACAGTTTTCTTTCCTCTGCTTCCTTCTGCTCCTTAGCTTTCTGCTCTCATTCCACTGTCTTCTCCATTTTCTTCTAATCCAGCAGTTTTCTGCTGATACCTATTCCTTGCCTACCCAACATGAATCCCACGGGTTGATGGCTGAACCAGCATTGCTGATTCCCCTGACCCCACCTTCCCCCTGCACACTCTTGGCCAGACCTCACCTCTGCTGTCATTCCTGAACCCAGGTGGAAGAACTGATGCTTGCAGTAGTCTGCTCAGGCTACCATGATAAAATCCCGCAGACTGGGCAGCTTAAACAACAGATTATTTCTTATAGTTCTGTCAACTAGGAGTCTAAGATCAAAGTGCTAGCAGGATTGTTTGTGAGGAGGTCCCTCTTTCTGGCTTGCAGACAGCCAGAGCCCTTTCACTGGGTCCTCAAACATTCTTGAATCTGCACGTGTGCATGAGCAGTGAGAAATCTCTGGGACACACCAGTCCTACGGGATTAGAACCCCACCCTTCTGACCACATTTAACCTTAATTATCATTTTGAAAATTCTATCTCCAAATACAGTCACACTGGGGTTAGGGCGTAAGCATATGAAGTTTGGGGGAGCACAGTTCAGGCCGTAAGAATGCTGAGGGAAATGTGTCTGTGAATATGGGGGCACAACAAATGGATACCCTTCAGCCTCAGCTGTGCCCTCAAAACCAAAAGCCGGTCCTCGCACTTGTCCTTGGTGAGCTTCTTCCCCTGTTCCCCTGGATGAGTAACCTTCACCTGTCTCCTCAAGCTTCTACTTGTCACTGCTCCGCACTCTGCCCATCACAGCTTTGACTTGTAGTTTTCAGTGAAGGTTAAAATCTGTTTTAGCTTCTCGCCAGACTGTGAGCTCCTTGAGGTCAGGGACCATGTCTTGTTTATTTTTTTATCTTTAGCATGGTGCTTGGCACATCTTAGACACTTATAAATAATGAAGGAATAAATTTATCTTTTCCATATCCACAAAATAGTCATCATCTACAGTCAAACTTTTCTAGTCTCAGAAGATATATGTGTATATATATAGCCTTACAGGACCAACTCGTCCATCTGTACCCTGAATCCCATCTCTTATTGACTTCTCTGGAATCTTGTTCCATTAGTTATTGCCTCTTACATATTCAAATTCTTCCTCAGCTCCTTCTCTTTAGCTATAAACATTTTCAAATCTCTAATACCAGATAAACTAATAAAAATTCCCCTTTAAAACATGAACTTTTCTGTAGCTAATACTAAAATATTATACTTTACATCACCTCTAAAATTATGGAAAAGGTGATCTTTATTCCTTAAGGCATTGTGGTCTGGTTTCCACTTTTGCCTCCGTTTTGAAATTGGTTTCGTGGGGCCCTCCGTTATTGGAGTGCACACACACTCGGGTCTGCTCACTGCGCTGCACTGCCTCTTCTGCAATCCATCCTTGGCCTCTATGACTCTGTGATAGGCGCATCTCGTGCTCCTCAGCTGTACACGCCAGTGTCCCCAGAGACCGTCCTCGGGGTCTTCCTCCTTTCACTCATTGCCCCGGTGACCTCAGCTTACCCCGCGGATGACTCCCCAAGACTTTCGCTAGTATCTTGGGGCTACACACTACACTGCAGTGCCTCTGTGAAGCGGAGGCACACATGGTGGGAAGCTTTGCTTTAAGGCACAAGACCAAGTAGCCACTAGTTTGGGACGATCTGTTCCGGCCAGGGCTTCTCAATACTTTCGGTGTTTTGGGCCTGTCAAGTGTTTATTACAGGGCTGTTGTGAGTGTTCGGCAACCTCACTGGGCTTTATTCACTAGATGTCAGACTCTCCAGACATTGCCAAATGTCCGCTGCCAGGCAAAATTTCCCCTGGTTAAGAACCCCTGGTCTATCTGAAAGTAGCATTATAAAAACAACAAGAAAGAGAGGAACAATTAGTTAATTGTGGTATTGTTAGGCTCCAGAAATGAGCCCAAATTTCTAAATAATGTGATCTTGTTTTGAATGAGATCATTATGTCTTGAAATCTGCACTTTTCCCCGCCCCCACCCCCACCCCCGTCCCTGACTTTGCGACTTAGCAGGGCAATTTGGCAACATTTCCCAGAATTTAATTCTTTTCTTCTCTTTGTTCTGTTATTTACTTTCCCTGAAAAATAGGTTGAACAGCAGTAGCCACAGTGGGCAACCTTAACAGCAGCCAGGAATAGAAGGTCCTTGCGGAGGAGGAGGTGGGGATGGATGACTGACAGCTGACTGATCCTGAAACAAGGAAAACAGAACTTTTCAGGGGAACAGTTCAAACTGTATTCACTTTTTGATACGTTACTGAAACCTGGAGTGGCTTTGTCCTTTATGTACATAAATTTATCAATAGTTAATATGAATACAGAAATGACTTCAGTAAAATTTTAGACCTTCATGACTTTTCAGTTATACTCTTTAGATTAAACACGAACGCTTAAGTCTTCCCCCGTACTAACAGACTACGCACATGTCATAGGAACGTTCCCCTACTGAATGCCCTTGGTAAAAAGACCTCTCTCCACCTGCTTTGAGGTCTGTGTCTTGGTGAACCAGTCATTGATAGTAGGCGCTTGGCTGTGACAGTTTTGGAATGAATTGGTGTCTTTAGAGTGAAAACCTGAGCATGTGTAGGCAGAAGAGGTTGCTAGTTTAGTCTGAGTAGACCAAAACAAACAAACAAACAAAACAAAATGCAAAATAAGAACAAAATAATCTCAGCCAAATACTTGTTATATTAAAGCATCTTATAATTAGATGCAAGAAAATTCTTTCCCTTCTATAACATGATACATAAGTAGATTAATCAAGTCCCTAAAATACAAAGGAAGAAAATTACTGCATCCGCTGGACCACATGCTGAACCATGACTTGAAATTTGACCAACACTTATATTTTGCAAATCTCCTTGTAGAATGACATAGGCACAGTCAAGGGAGAAATGTTCACTTTTGAGCAATACTTTGAGCTTCCCATTTGTAAAAGATTTATGTTTTCTGAAGCTTCTTAAAGCAGCTCTGTTGTTATGGCTGGCAGACAGCCAGCTGATTAGAGAGGCTTGGAATTCAGGTATCTTTTTTTTTTATTAGTGTCTCTAGTTGCCCTATTTTGAAGTCATTGGTTTTTTCTTCCTAGAAAATTCAAGGCACGCAATTCCCCCTTTCCATTTGTCTATGAAACCGTTAACCTGGCAATCGTGGAACTGAGGTTTCCCTTAAATGATTCTGACATTCTTCAGAGCAAGACCATTGATCACCTTTAATCTTAATGGAATGGAACTAATTTCTGAAGACCTACAGTTTCCTCAACTGGAAAGGAAATAAATTATGAGATACACCAACAAAACCCACATACAGAAAACATAAGCTCCAGAGAGTAAAAGTCATGTCTTAACCAAACAGATGATCAGTGATCATTAATGTCTTCTGCATAAGACTTTGCAATAAATTTTCCTCTGGAAAACCACTCAAAAATTCTTTTTAAGTAGCATTGCATGAATTCAACCTTAAAAATGCACCCCTTCCCCCATCACTCTGTTCCCTAACCTTACTTTATTTTTCTTAACTCTGATGACAATTTGATATATTACACAGTTTTTCATGTGTGGTTATTCTCTCTCTCTGCTGGGATCCAAGTGTCATGAGAGCAGGGACTTTGTTTTTCTTTACTGCTATATTCTGAGCACCTGGAGTAGTGCCTGCCACTTTATAGATGTTCAATAAATAGCTATAAAATGAATAGCATCCCTAATTAGCAGGTTTATGTTCATATTTTAAAAATTTAATTTCACTTTCTCTTGTGTTTGCTACTGGATCACTTAATACTCAGCCTGATATTATTATATTACTGCCCTTGACAATCATAGATTAATTTACTATCTTTAAAATTACAGACGGTAGAATCTATATTTCTGTACTCAAACTACAACATTAAGGTAGTTGTTTACTCACAAGAACTATCTCAATATCTTGTTTGGCTGTTTGTTTAATTATCAACGCTAAACTCAAATAAGCATCCAGAGTTTCCAACTTCATCTCTTTTTGAAATGTTCTTTTTCTCTTTCATATTGATGATTTTTTTACATCTAATAGAAAATCATTATCTTCCTTTTTGCCTTCTCTTTTTTAGGCTGAATAAACCTAGTTTAAATAAGATAATAAATACTGAGATACTTCGAAAAGTATAAAGTATTCTGAAGTGATAGGTCTTTTTGCAGAACTACTTCTGACCTTGCTGGTTTTTGCACATTTTTTCAAGCAAATAAATTATTATGACCTTATCATATCTTTCCACTTACCACTACCTCATTCACTAATTTCCAGAGGTTTTCTTGTATTTTATTTAATCTAGGTCCTTCGTGTAGGAAAAGACTAAAAAGGACATAACTTTGAGAACAAACTGGGGATAAGAGCCTCTTTATGTACCCTATTTGTTTCTTTTTGTGCCGTTGACTTGACAATGAAGGCCCAATAGAAATGCCCTTATGGAGACGTACGGCCGTCTGCAAGGAAAGCGTGGATCTGCCAGGTAAGTGCTCACCTCAGCTTCTCAGGATTTCTTTTTTTTCCCTGCATTTGCTGTGGGTTCAGAAGGAAAGTGATAGCCACAGGCATGTGCTGGGCAGGGGTAGCACCGAGCCTTCACAATCCCACAATCACGTTTGTGGAAGCTTTCCACTGACAAGATCACTTTTATTTTTACAAGTAGCAAACAAACACTTCATCTAAATTGTGAATCAATAAATCATAGGCATACTTTCCATTTTAATGATTTCCCATGGGGAGAGGTAGGGAAAAGGTGGCAAATTTTAGAATTCCTCGGGGAAATTTTTCCAACTACTCCACCCCTTCATCCGGTCTCAGATGACTCCATTGGGTGGTTGTGGCAGAAAGAACAGGCTGAAAAGTGGAGGAAACAGATTCTCTCCTAGATCCTTCAGAAGGAATATAGCCCTGCCTGCTCTTTTTGGATTTTTGACCCCAGAACTGTAAGATAACGAATTTGTGCCATTTTAAGCCTTTAAGTTTATGGCAATTTGTTACAGAAGCGATAGAAAACTAACATAATGGTGTTCACTGGCACGTGTGGTTTAGAAAAAAAAATTTCTGATACTACTACTGCTCTTCTGAGAATCACTGCTTTGATATTTTCCTAAGAGCAATTCAAAATAATGTGCTTTCTAATATTAAATAAGGGGAAATGTCAGACTGAGGGTTTTGTTTGGAATGAAGTCTTAACTATTAACAAACTCTAGAATATGCACCCATGTTGTAATGTACTGAAACTTTACTTCTGTCTCATGTACCACTATAAGAATGATGGAATTATATTTACAGCTTAAAATTAGTCTGTTATTTTATTTTTATTTATTTTTATTTCAAAGTATTATGGGGGATACAAATCATTTTGTTTACATGGATCGCTTTTATAATGCCTGAGTCATGGTTCTAAGTGTGCCTGTCACCCAAGTAGTGTTCATTGTACCCGGTAGGTAGGTTTTCACCCATTAGTCTATGTTATTGATAGACCCATAAATAAAAAATTTTTGTATAATTTTATATTGCTTAAAAGAAAGTACTAAAACATTCCTGAAGCTGGATTTATATAGGAATTTAAAAATCTTTGATTTGATAAGGAAATGCTAGACCACTTACAAGGTGATCCCATTTACCAAAATTTTGCCAACTTCCAACTTTTCAGAAGTACATCCATAACCAAGGGCAAGGTTGTCTCAACATGTCAGAAGATTTGAAAGACTTGATAAGACAATACTTAGGGGCATTAAAATATAATTCTTCATAATAACCCATTTCTCAGTGATCACAAAACAAATATTCTCTGACATGCTAAACAGGGCTTATAACTGCTAAATAAACAGTAACATTGCTAAACAAGAATTTTCAGATGATTCCAACATTTTTGGTGGGCATCTGATGTTGGGATGTGGTGAATGCAGTGAACCAGGACTCTGCAAAGAGAGGACTTGGTCTGTATGGAGCAGTTGCAAGGGGAGTATTTCCATATATCACTGTAAAATAAAAGGGAGCAGAAACTGCATCAGGGAGGGAAAATCTTATGTTTTTCTTTACTTAGATGACCAAAGATTTACAAGTCCAGCAAGTATAGCTGTACAACTGTGATTGTTTCCAAACTTTGCATGTTTCTTTGAAACACTCCATCAAACATTTTAATGGTGATGAGACAACTGGTATCCAGGACCGACCTTGATGTTGTTTTAATTTGGCTTGATGGAATCGTGGCTTTTTTGACAATTAAGGGGGTGACAATTTGAGTTCACATACCTAAGAAGTTATACTACTGTGTTTTCAAAAATATAACTGCACCATGTTGAAGGCCAGGTTCCTCTGTTACTACTGATACCTTGCTGAGTGCAGACATGGTACTCGTTCCACTGTGCAGTATCGCACGAGACAGGTGTTGTCCATGCCTTTGCGTGATGCCTGTATCTGCACGGCACTAGTCCACCCAGAGAATATCCACCCAGGAACCACAGGCTCCTTTTTCTCTAAATCTAAAATTTTTTTGGTCTGAAACCAGCACTTCAGGATGGACATACCTGAAGTGATAGTCTGTTATCAGCTTTTGACAATGGTGCACTGTGTTTCTATTTGAAGTGGAATTTGTGAATAGTTGCACCATTTGACGGTATTTTTTAATTCTGTGTGCTTAACAGCCCATCATTTCAAAGAAGATCAAGAGAACGCTGAAGGAAGAAAGCAGATTTTTTAATGAGGATTGGGAATTTCAATATTATCTTGTTTCTGCTAAAGATAAGATGATTGCTTGCTTTGTGATAATGAAATATCAACATTAAAGCACATTATAAGACTCATAAGGGCCACAGATATTTTAAATTAGAAGGAGAGGCGCAAAAGGTTGTATTGCAGAAATTAAAAGATGAAAAGCAAGAGCAAAGACAATTCTTTAAAGCAGCAAATACAATCTGGAATTAATGCCACTGAAGCAATTTATAAAGGAGCTTAAATAGTTGGGAAAAAAGGGAAACCATTCAGTGATGTAGAAATTGTGAAAGAATGCATTGTTTAAGTTGTAGGATGCCTAGGCCCCCATCACATTTCAAAGTACAAACAGCTGCCTCTTTTAAGGAGAACTATAACTGATTGGCAGCATGAATTAGCCTTCAATTTAACAGAACAATTTCATGCAATACTTCAAAAGAAAAATATTTACTATTCAATCACTTTGGATGAATCAACCGATACTACTGACTCGTAACAGAAGATTTTTCTTTGCTATGAAGAGTCACTTGCTTTGGGCACTCTTATAAACAGAACACCGGAATAGTATCTTCAAAAACTTTCAAGATAAATGTGGTGAAATTGGACTGAACTTGGTAAATTTAGTGAGTGTATGTACAGACGGTACACCTTCTATGGCAGGAAAACATGAAGGATTTATCACACAAATAAAAAACTATTAACAGATCCAGATGCTCTCATTTCTTTTCAGTGTGTCTTGCACCAGCCAAATCTCTGTGCTAAAGCTATTATTTTAAGTGACACTTTGCAACAAGTTATAAGTATTGTTAACTATGTTGTGCAAATGCAACACGGCATCCTCAGTTTCATAACATGCTGAAATTGAACAATGAGGTATTCAGTGTGGATTTGCTGTATGATTCTAAAGTGCATTGACTATCACAGGAACAGATGTGAGGTAAAATTTTCTCTCTGTGAGAACAGATAGTTAAATTTTATGAAGAACAGATTCAGCAATGTGAATTATTGAAAGAAGATTTCTATAGGAATGCAGCATTTCTGTGTAATATCATGTCAAATCAAAACAACATGAATATTTCTCTGCAAGGTAAAACTAAGTCTATATATGTTACATGGCAAAAAAAAAAAAAAAAAAAAAATCCGAGCATTTCGAAAAAGGCTATCTTTTTTGAAAACACCACTTCTTCAAAAGGAAATTTCGAATGAACATTTTCCCCAGTTATCAAAGGTCACTGATGAGCAGGATGATATATGCAAATCATTTCAATTCTCAGCTGTTATAGACCTTTTAATTGGGGAATACAATGAAAGGTTCACTGACTTTGAGAACCATGACATCACACTCAAATTAGCATTTCAGCCTCCCCTAGTTGATATCACCAAGGCACCTAAAGGACTACAGATGGAGTTGATTGAGCTCTCAGTGGATGACATTTTAAAGTCATTGTTTGATGCTAAGAAAGATCCCACTGAAATATCATGCAGCAGAATACCCCCTCATTAGGCAACATGCCTGAAAATTGCTTTCTTGCTTTTCAATCACTTATTGCTATGAATCTACATTCTCCTACCTAACCCAAATCAAGAGGATGTTAAGGTCACAAATGACTGACACCCATCTAGAGGATCAACTGAAACTGCAGCCCCTCCATGCTGCAGCCAAATATTCAAATGCTTTCCAACACAAAGCAGACACAATAAAGTCATTACAAGGTTAGTTAACTTTAAAATTAACAAATAGTTTTCATTTTTTGAAATTAAGTACATTGTAATTAGAGTTTTATAACATAAGGTACATTTTTAAGTATTTCTAGTTGAAGTTTCTTGAATGGGGCCTTATTTGATGACAGCTAAATTAATGCAGCCTTCCAACAGGAAAAGGTTCCCCACCCCTGCCCTAGGATGATCCCTGATAATTCTCAGTTCCTGGTGTTCATGCCTTTGGGTTTCAGCCTCCCTTTGAATGTAAGCACAGCCTGCAATGTGCTTCAAACCAACAGACTGTGGCAAAGGTGATGGACTGTCACCTTCTTGATTAGTCTAGTTTATGTGAGACCTCAGCTTGATAGACCGGAGAGAATTCTCCTTAAGTGCTTGATGAATTAAATGGCCACGTTGGGGAAGCCCACATGGCCAGGGACTTTTGCCTCCAGCTGATGGCCCGCAGGACATGGGCCCTAAGTCCTACCGCTGGAACAAAAAGGACTCTGCCAAGGACCTGAGTGAGCTAAGGGGCAGGTTCATCCCCCGTCAACCCTCCAGGTGATAATGGCGCCCAGCTGGTTGCTTGATCACAGCCACTTGAGACCCCAATCGTAGGACCCAGCTGACCTGCCTGGCCCAGGGAAACTGTGAGACAATGAACGTGTGCTGTTTCAAACTGCTAAATTCATGGTGATTTCTTATGAAGCAATAAAAAAACTAATACAAAGACTTTTAAAATATCAAGTCAAAGAATGAATGTTTTTTAATGTTATAGTTTTGGGAATATCTTGGTTTTTATACACCTCTGCTCCTGCTATGTAGAGAGGAAAGAGACACTCTGTACTGTGAAATAACCCCAGAGATTGGCCAATGTATACCAAACATAGGGACATCAGAGGCTGCTGCCAGAGGCCTGGCATTTTTTCTAATACTGGTAGCTTAAAAGACAAGTGTCCCACGTTGTGCTGCATTGACTAGCTAAATAGGGTGAAACAGAACTTTCTAGTTAGAGCTCAGTTAGCATTCATTATTCAGACATTTTTTTTTTTAGAACATCTGCTTTCAGCAGTCTGACTCTATATTGTTATAGGAATTTGACAGATTAATTTGAGAAAAACATTATGTTCAATCAAGAGATATTTTTAAGATGTCAGGGAGTTGAGTGGACAGAAAAAAATAAACATACAACAGATGAATACAGAAGAAATATAAGGTAAGAAGAATTTCATAGATTGCTTATTGCTAAGGTGCCTGCAAATTTATCTGTGCTCTGTCGTGCTTATTTCTGATTATTTTCTTTGTTGCTGTTAACTTTTACTAGCTGAGGGCTCTAAAATGTAGACCACTACTGGCAGTCTGAAAGATTTAGGTTTATTTCCTTGTTGTCCTATCCATCTTCCTTTGAGTCTCTGTTTCTTCAATTATACATTGTATATGTTTATACTGTGCATTTCTATTGTAGTGTATTGGGGTATAAGTGGAAGAGAAAATGAAGAAATTCCAATTAAGAGGAGTAAAGATACAAATGTCTCCTTTAGATAATTAACCTATTCATTACCTCAGATATTTGACATTTTTTGGTGATGAGAACATTTGAGATTTACTCTTTTGGTTAATTAGCTTGATTTAATCATTCCACATTGTATTAAAAAAATCATAACCTCACCCTGTACCCTATAAATATATACAACTATAATCTGTCAATATACAATTAAAAATGTCCTCCCCAAATATCTGGGGATATAGTGTCTAGTCTTTACAGGCATGAGAAATTGTGTGCAAATAATATGGGATTCATTATATTTGTTTATCTTTCTGTCTTAATCACTCAAAGATTAGAAAAACAAAGAATGATTTGGGGAGTTTATAACAGCAGCTAAAAATAAAATCATTTACACTTTATTGCAAACATGGCCATTTTATTTTTTTTCTCCCATACCTGTCTGACCTTAGATATGTCGTTTGATTTGTCCAGGTCTCAATTTCCTAATGTGTGAACTGAGGATTTGGAAACTCACTGAGTACAGTTGAACTCCGCTTCCACTGTGATCATAATGTGTAACTCAGAGAGCTGTTTGAAGGCTGAAATAAGACAACATGCTGTATATTGTGTCTGATTCATGGTAGGTGCTCCATAAATGCACATGGTAATTCCTTTCTGTTTCCTTTCCCTTGATTTCTAGTTTAACTTTTTATCTATGATTTGATACAGAGGCAGCAAAAACTAGATACTGTTTGAAAATAAGTAGGGACTTCCTAATAAGGAAGTGAATTTTTTTTTCTCACAATGGAGTAGTTACATTTAACATATCTATTTATAAATGGGTCTGCCTTCCCGGCCATTATAACCCATAATTACAACATTCAGGCAATGAGACCCTCACAGGTAATTCCTGGGACTGTATATTGTATCTCAGTGAATTCAGCTGGGGCTTTGAATACACACCTGTGCCCTGGTGAATTCTCTTTATTTCCTAGGTTGTGGCAATGACAGGATGGTTTATTGCTTTCCATTGTCCTGTTATTTATTGTCACAACAATACTAAGCACAAAGCGACTTTGTAATTATGTTGTAGAAGAGCTCAGAAAAAGGCATTCCATAAATACAAATTAGAATTCTCATGTAAATTGTTTCCAACAGTAAGTGGCATTGGCTATTGATATATTCACTTTACTGCATTCTGAGTGGAGGATTGATTGTTAGTATCCAGACATCACTTATTTAATAGAGACATCCTTTCTGCATTGTGAGCCATTTACACAGTTTTAACAAATTGCCAAGCACATTTAAATCTGTACCAAGGATAGGTGGCTCAATGACATATACCACACAACACAGAATTATTCATCCCACCTGCCATAAGTGTTATGGGAAGGCAGAATAATAAACTGTAATTCTTGTAAATAGGGATGTATGATTTAAGTTTGGAGTTGGAATAAGCCACATGTAGTAGGCACAGTGTGTTCATGTTACATAAAGGCCGGGGCTATAAATTCTGTTTGCATTTAGAAGAGGTAAAGTAATGATTAAATAGAGCCAGAGTAACAGTGTCTCGCTGAGAAGCAGACTCCTCAAAGAATTTTATCTTGTAGGCAGAATGAAGTGCCAATGTGCGAAATCTTTCTGAATGTGACTTTCCACACTGCCATGGAATGTTTCAATTGGTGGCAATTTGTAGCAGTATCTAGCAGGAATCTTGCAGCAATATAAAAATCTAGGGGGAAGGCAACGGTCACTACTAAATTGGACTTGGGTGTATGGCAGGAGAGCAAAACAGAGCTGTTCCCAAGTCTGCTGCTAACCACAGGGACTGCAGGAGCCAGACACGCCCCCTCCTCTAACCCCATCCTCCAACTTCCTCCAGGTTAGTTCAAATGTCCAGAGACTATCTTTCAGAGACTAACCTTGTCAAATCCAACATGCCTTTCCTGCCCCACCATCTGACCTAGCCGCTTGCCCTAAAACTTCTTGTTCATCTTGCACTGCTTTGTTTTTCTCCAAAACCCTTATTACCATCACCATCCGCCCCAACCCCCGCCACCCCCTTCTAATTATCTGTTCCCCCTACTGGAATAGGAGCTCCATAAGGACACACATTTTTATTTTGTCCACTGCTGTATATTCCCAGAGCCTAGAAGAGCACTCGGGACGTAGTAAGTGCTCCAGAGCATTTGTTTAATTGATGAATACAGTATGAAATTAGGAATCACTACATCAAATTGCCCTATATTTTAAAGGCTGGTAAGGTGAGGCGGAGATGTCACGTGCAAGAGCATGGCACGTGTATATTTGTGTATATTGGCAAAAACATGCCTCATCTTGTAACATCTGGGAGCCTGCACTTCCTTCCCTAAGTGGCAGGCACGCAGGGCACTGTCTGGGCGTCCAGCGGGCTCATCAACAGGGGCGGGGCCTGCGGGTCTGGCGGTGGAGACGCGATCACATCATGTTTCCGGCTTCCAGCAACGTCAGGGGAGAATTTGGCAGGTTGTATGTGTCTGAAGTGAGATCTCTGGACCCACTATTATTACATTCAAATATCTCTTTCTCATTAATACGAAACTAGACCACGAATCAAGGAAAAACCCACACTTCTCGGTTGCCAGTGCTGTGAAAAAGCAAGTGTCTTTTTTGGGGGGCGGGAAATGGTTACAATAGTCAGACTTGTGGTTGGTAATGGGTTAAAGCTGCTGAAAGCCCATCTGTAAAAAGCTACAATTACTAACATTTACTGACAGCAATTGTGACAATGGAGAACGATTTTCTGAACGCTAATTCAAACAATCTTTGGAGTGGTCATTTGTAGCAGTAAATAGTTTGCTGCTGCAGTAGAGGCTTTAGAGAGATTTTTTTCCTCCTATCTGAGCTAAGCCAAGCACATGTTGAAGCTCACTTGGGAAAGGAGGAGAGGAAATGTGGGAGACGTATCTCCTATTAAAAAGCAGTCGTTCCTCTGTTCTCTAACGTGCCGTGCCATGGCTTCACTGCACAGTGAGTGAAACATTGGTGCATAATTGGCCGTCCCCTCATGACAGCAGGAGCCATTAATCAAACGATAATTTTAAGGGTTGTCATGGAAAGAAGGTTCAGGTTTATTCTTGGCTTTTTTAAAAAGTAGTACAAACTGCTAGGTAGTGAAGCTCTAAAAAAAAAGAAGCATCAAATCTTAAACATCGAATCTTTTCTTTTTAACTAAAATAATATACCTATATTCATTCTTAGAGGTTGTCATTTCTATTCAGAATTGCCTTCAGGATTTTCTTTTGGGTTTCTCATCACTGAAAGTATTTTAGTCTACTGAAAAGAAGAGATAAATTAAATTAGGAACTTTAAGTTTTGGTTAAATCTAGGTAAAAATTTGGGCAAGTAAATTTTGCCACTTTATGTTTTTCTCATCCCTGTAATAACCTACATGAGGATTAAATACACTGAAGTTGTTTTTATAGAGTATTAAAATAATGATGTGAAGGTTTAAAATATTTAAACTACCACCAGTTAATTCAGCTCAAAATCAAAATAAATGGAATTCGGCTGATTTATTAATAATTGCCTTGCAACTTAATTTTAATTTTAAACTGGTTTGAAATTACTAAAAATACTGTTGCCTTGACAGTTTTCCTTGGCCTTCTAGACTCTAAAAATTTCATTCATTATGTCAATGTGGATGATAGCAGTAACTATTTCCCTCATGCTGACAAAGTGCCCCTGCCATAAGTCTCAGAACCTATTTTTTCAGTTCTCTGTCTCATTGCCTTTAAGAAGGGAACACCATTGTTCAACTGGGTTTTGAAATCCTCCTGTGTTTGGAAGAGGCCCAGCTGGTCTGCTTGACCCGGCCAGCGAGCCGTCTGGGTGCAGCCGCGCGGGCTCCCGGGCTGCGCATCAGAGCTGCAGCGGTGATCTCTCTGCAGTAGCAACTGTACTCCCCCGGGACGGCTCGTGATCGATAGTTACATCTTCAAAGAATTTGCCATTTGTCAGTCAGAAGACGGGTAAGAGGAGACTTGGCAACACTAAATGGAGAAAAATAAGTTTTATTTCCGTCCCTGATGAGATCGGTAGGCAGTTCAGCAAACGAAACAAGAAAGGCTGAACCCCAAGTCCGCAAGGCAGGGGAGCAGCCTGCAGGCTTCGCAGCAGCGGGGCCCAGACAGGCGCCCCTCGGAGAACCTGGAAGGCGACCTGGACGTGGGCCGCAGTCTGCTAGCGGATCACGGAACAACACGATGAGGACCACCATCAGGATACTTTAAATGACAGCGAATCTATCAAGTGGGGCTTCTGAAGGCGAAAATGTGAATTTCCAGCCAGGTGTGGAGCTTAGCCACTTAATTCAGACTATTAAAATTTAAGCTAAATTAAGCTAAATGAAAAATTAAAACAATATCCTATCCGAATTGTAGCTGAGAATAAAGTGACACAAGTGTGACGTCCAGATCGGTGCATTTTTTTCAAAACATTTCCCAGCTAATGACTTGACATACTGTCCGCGGGTGGCTCTCAGGTACACTAGGCGCAGCCGTCGCTCTTACCAGGAAGCTTTGGCGACCAGCTTAGCGAACAGAAAATGCCCTGAAATGTGAATCTCACACATTCCACGTGGCTGCAAATAGACAATTTGAAATATTTAGAATTCTTGAGTAATTTATCTTTCTAAAGGCTTTTTAATCTTTGAAAGACGGAAGAACCTAACAACAGTGATTGACTTCAGGGAGGGTAACTGAGGGGCTGGGAGACTTAAGAGGAAAGGAAACTTATTTTCACTATGTAAACTTTGGTAACCTTTTGAAATTTGGTTCATGGGCATGTATTAGTTATTCGTATGTATGTTTTAAAATATATATTGTACTTTCAAATTCATATTCAAATATTTAAATTATATATTTAAGATATATAATTTAACACTTTCTCAATACTTAATACCATTAATGTTTACCATCTCAGACCTGGGGCTTTGGGATGTGTTTGCTTCTCTGGTTCCTAATAAATCCCAGTGCCTGACAGAAAGGTGAGATAATAACCCCCTAAAGGCTCACTCAGTGGACCATAAACTTCTCTTCATCTGACCCTCGTTTTTTGACCCACCTTCCCTTAATAAATGGAAAAATTTAAAGGTTTCTTTTCCTTCTGTAATCTCTCATGAGAAATATTGACAGGGGCAAAGTCTCATATGCACACACATATATGCCTAAACACTGACAGATATTTACAAGTGTGTATTAAATATTGATCTTTCCTTTGAGAAAAGGAAGATTTAGCCTCCTGAAGAAAGTCAGATAAGGACTAAAAGTGGAACTGTGAATAATTCAGGCGAAAGTTTGACGGGAAACCGATTCTATTGGTCTATTGCTCCCTCTCACCTCTAGAACTCTGCTGGATAACCTTTTATGACTTCTGAGCTGTGCACTTATGAAGTTATCAGGGAATTAAGTAGTCAAAAGCCTCTACTGTCTTTTTCATAGGACAGATGTTATCAGTTCAACAGGTGTGTATAAAAGAGGAGAGAAAGTCTTTATGGTATAAGCATAGATGCTTAAGATTGGGGCTGTATTATCTGTAGGATCTATCTCCCCCCTCCTGCCACTTTCTTTTACCCTCTTAGCATCCTAAAAGAAAAAGGGATAAATAAAAATTACTCTCAGAGGGCTTCTTTAAAATCTGGGAGTAGGTACACTTGCCTCAATTTTCCTGGGTTAAAATTAGGCTTCACACTGGTTCATTCATTAAATTGTCACCAGAAAGAGTACAATACAGATGGAAGAAAAAAGCAATCTCCCAACTGTGGAAATTGAGGGAAAGCGTGTGCTTAATGAGGAAGGAGAGCTGCACTTACCACTATTGTGACTTTAGAGAAAAAAGTACAGAGATGAGGCACGACTTTTTGAAGAGCTTGTTATGCACGGACTGGAAAAAAGGTCACAAGCTTTCTTAGGACAAAGCTCCAAATACAAGGTAATTGGCAGTTAGAACTTAGTGGTGATCAGCTGAAGTGTGCCTTATTTCTGAGAAACCATCTCATCTCAAATCACTTGGATGGATGGCTCTTGAAACATAATCACCAAGGCTTTTCTGAATTGGACCTGCCATAGCAGCTTTAGAGCAGCTCTTGTAGTAAGAACTAATGATATGCTCTTCATCTTCTGTCTCAATAGACCTGGATCAGAAACCGACATAAGAGATTTCAGATGGGAGGGTTTAAAGAAATGATCAAATAAATGTAGAATTTTTAAGGAACTAAAGTTATTTGTAAATTTCTAGTTACACAGGGGAGGAGATTCTTTGTAGTCTTTTAATCTTTTATTTTCTGTCTTCATTGAGTTTCATTAAAAGAGATGATTGGGATTTCAGTATACAAACTCAATATTAAAAAGCAGTTGTATTCATATATATTAACAAAATAAAATCATTGGAAAAATATGATAATGAAATTCTACTTACAATAGCCTCAAAATATCAAATACGTAGGAATAAATTTAGTGAAAGTATGCATGACCTATATGTTGAAAACTATGAAACCTTGCTCAGAAAAACTAAGAGTATACTATGTTCATGGATTGGAAGAATTACTATTGTCAAGAGTCAGTTATCCCCCAATTGATCTATAGATTCAACACAATCTCAATCAAAACCCCAATAAAGCTTTAAAAAATAGAATGTATATTAATTTTCTATTGTTGCTGTAACAAATTACCATAAACTTAGGAGTTTAAAACAACATGTTTAAGCCACTAAGCTTATGGTAAGAAACACAAGTTTCTTGTCTTACAGTTCTGGAGTACAGAAGTTGGAAATGAGTCTGATGGGCTAAAATCCAGGTGCTCGTAGGGCTTGTCACTTCTGGAGATGCTAGGGGAGAATCTGGTTCTTGCCTTAATTTCTGGTGGCTCCCTGCATCCTTTGGCTTGTGGCCACATCACTCCAATCTCTGCTCCCATCGTCACATTGCCTTTCCCTCTTCTGTAGTCAAATCTCCCACTGCCTCCTTCTTATAAGGACATTTGGGATTATATTTAGAGCCCACTTGGATAATCTAAGATAATCTTTCCATTAAAGATCCTTAACTTAACCACATCTGCAAAGTTGCATTTGCCATATAAATAACATTCCCAGGCTCCAGGAATCAGGACCTAAATATCACGGGGGGCCATTATTTGGTCTACCATGGGAAGTGTGCACTCATTCTAGAATTATATAGAAATGCAAAAGAAATCTAAAACAGATAAGACAATCTGGAAGGAGAAGAACCAAGTTGAAGGATTTATGCTACCTGGTTTCAAGACCATACTATAAAGCTGCAGTAATCACACAGGTGATTTTGGTAAAAGAATAGATAAATAGACCAATGAAACCGTGAGAAAATAACACTCTCTTGAATTTCTCAGTGTTCCTATAAAAAATTCTACCCTCTGAGCCATGAAAATGTATATACCCCATTATGTTAGAGAACGTTTGCTTTCCTTTCTCTTAGAAGCACTCTCACATACTATAAGAATTAGATCTGTAGCTGTTTTTTTAAACTTATCTTATCACTCTAAAAGCCAAGCAGTCACATCCTTGGATAGGCACCTAGGTTAGCTTTAGCTCTGAAAGTACTGGGGAAGCTGGAATGTTATCTTCCTAGGTTTCTACATTTGAAGTAATCCAACTTTCTGCACAAGCGGTGTTGAATTTTCTGATCCCACTTAAGTAAGAAGTGATTCTTCCTACCAGGAGAGGTTGAAATCCCTCTTCCCATCTCTCAGCCAATAGAACATTGATGATCAAACTTGAATGTGTTTAAGATTCACTCGAGAATTTCTAAACTCAACCTGTAGAAATTTATATATGGTATATCTGGGAAGGGCCCAGAAATCTGCTTTTTAACAGATATGCCAAGAGTTTCTGAAGCAGGTAGTCCAAGGACTACTCTTTGATGAATGTGGCTATAGAAAAATATTGATTCTCCAGAGAAAGTGATGATTTAAAGTACTTGGTTAAAGAGACAGGCAGAAATTTACAAGCTATCATAGAGGAAAACAAAGTCTTCCGTAGAAGTCAATTAATAATGTGAGAGAAATAAAATAGGACACCCAGAAGGATCCAGAATGGATTACGGTATTGTAATATCAGTCCTGCTGATTAAGGCCCCCGTGAGGAGGACCCAGGGGTGATGGCTCATCAGCTTAGGAAAGTAATAATAAACTCAGATATTAGTAGGGGATACTGCAATTCTTGGAGGCTTAGAGAACTCTAGTCCCAGTGGCCTTTGTAAGAGCTTTTTCACTTCAGTTTCAAATTACTGAACTTCTCAATTAGGAAAACTACTGCTACTTCTTGTTTTCACTAGATTATTTCAGGCAAGTTTTTCACTTGAGGAAACAGAGTTCATGCCAGGTGATTACGTCATGGTTTTGAAGAAATTTAATATGTTTGGAAATAAATTGTGTGCAGTTGCTCAATTCAACTCGCCTTTCAGGCCATTTTGGTTTCTTTTGAAAATGTGTGTGTTTGAGATTTCAAAACTTCCTTTTCCTATGAATATACGGGGTTTCCCCTTTGGTCTTACATGACAGTTAAATTTTGCAGAATTTTATTAAAAATACAACACAGTCAGCAAAATCGTGTCCCATCTCTCCTGTCAATGCCAGTATTGTATACACACTTAGAGTCATTTTAGCCTCAGAACAATGAGGTTTAACATTAGATAATTGTTTGTGACAGGCTAAAAATCTTAGCCCTGTTAGTACGATGATAAAATTTAATGTCAAAAAAGTCTTGTATGTTAGTAATTGAACAAGATCAATAGTTTTACTTAGCATATTTGGAAACGCCAGGGATTTTATTCATGGAAGTTGTTCACTACATCTTTATGATGCCAGAACAAATGCATATTCAGTATAATAGGCAATTAAGTACACAATAAATATATACACTTTTTATTTGTTGATTACAAAGTAACCTTTAAAAAAGATTATTAAAATTTATTTGCAATTATATAAGTAACAAATTTTGCTGATTTTCCCACTTTTTCTACTTTTCTACCAATTGTTTTGTCCATGTGTGCCCTTAACTTTTCTTGGTAGGATTAAATAATATCTCAATTAAGTACAGTATATCAAATATAAGTAGTTCTTTACCTGATATAGCAGTCTGAACATTTAAGTACATTTAGATTTTTTTCTTCACTATTGTTGATATTTAAAACAACAAGAGTGAAAGACCTCAACATGAAAAGAATAAGAGCAAAAGCTATCATTTATTGAGCACTTAATATGTGGCAGGTACTATGCTAAATCTTTTATCTATAAAAGCTCGTTTATTCCTCATTATAATCTTATGAGTATATATTGTTGTAGGTAAGAAAACCAAGAGGTTAAATAGTTGGGTAAGAAGTCATATCGTCTGTAACAGAAAAGTTGAGATTTGAATCGGAATTGATCTCATCCCAAAGATCGAGATGGTTCCTCTTCACCTGGACAGCTGCATGGAAAGTAGCAGCCATGCTATTTTATTATATGAAATACAAGCAGAGACTGTGATGCAAACCTTCTTTCTTTCTTTGTGAGATGAGTGATCATCATGTCCAGGATAAGGGGGACATAACAAAATGACAGAAAGAAGTGGCCCTTTAGCTCTCTCTTCTTTAAGCAGGTAACTCTTAAAGGTTACTCTTAACACAGTAAAAATCTTGATGTTGTGGGCACGAGTTTTCATTTCTACAAGGCTTGCATTTTATACTCTTTCAATTGTGTACCTTGGCATACCCAAAGGGGGGTGTTCTGTGAAAACATCTGCCTAATGATATATTTCACTTATTTTTCTATCAAGTTATATTGAGTATTTTGGTAAGTGTTAGGCCTACTGCATTCTTACTCCAACAGATAAATTGTCTCATTTTGGTTGTTTCTGATCTGACACAAATAGTAAGTTGAAAGACAGCCCAGTTTAGTCTCTTGTGGACAGATTTGACCGGCTTCCATACTTATTCAAGATTCTTCAGCTCTGATTTATCAACTGTATTTCAAGAGCATAGTGAGTTGCACAGTGTCGGAAAAGCAATGTCTAGGAACACAGTTCCGGATTCTCCTAGCCTCCTAGTCAGTATGTAAATCATCAGGTGGGATACAAACGCCCCACCAGCAGAACAGTCAGAATGACATTCCCACCACTGCATACGGATGAAGCCATGGCCGATAAATTCCTTCTGCAAATATGCTCTCTTGTTGCATTATTTATGGACTTAGAAAATGCAGGTTGACTCCTGCAGTAATTTGTTGGCACTATTCTCTTCCTACTGGGGTCTGTGAGCTGTAACCTGATCCTTGGATGGAAGGCATTTATCCTTTCCTTGACAGCAAAATCATCACCTAGACTAGCAACAATTGCATGAACATATATATATTTTTTAAGCCTTTACAGCCTTAGAATTTGGAAGGACAGGCAAAGGTTTCTCTGCTTTGGCTGCTTTTATGTATCTAGAAAAGTATTTGACATGCTGCTCCATGGTCCTTTTTAATTAAAATTGGAGCTCAGGATCTTTAAGGCATGTTGCATTATCTGGACGTTTAAATAACTATTCTCTGTGCTATTTAGTACAGGTTCTTCTTCCCACAAGTCTCCTTTTCTTTTTTCACTCTGTTAGAGCTATTGAAAACATCCACAGAGACAACCAAGCTTGTTAAGCAAATTTAAAGTACAGACTTTTTCAGGGATCACAAAAGGAAAGAGTGCTTTCTGCAACATAGACACGGAATGCATACAACTCTTCAAGTAAATTAAATATGGTTTTTAGGGAGGAAGGATTGTCTATAAATATCCAAAAAATTCACCTGGGAATGAGTGCTTTTCTTTTTGCCTAAAACTTAAAAATTCCCTTACAATATTGTACATATTAAAATAAGCTTAGGGACTAAAAGAATATGCTCAAGTTGAAAAAAAAAATGTTTAATAAGCTGTGTGAGGAACAGAGGTGTGGAGAGGAGAGCAACAGGGGAAAATTTCTACCAACCATTTCATCTGCCCCAACTTTTTAATGAGCTTCTCTCTGTCTTCGTTCTGTACATGCCTATCTGCCATCATGTTAGGTATGAACGCTGCTTGTTGGAGATCCGGTCTTAGGTTTATCTCCTTGAATGGTTTTACTTTTATCTTTCTCTGATGTCATCACTGGAACACACCTTGGCTCTGAAATATGTGCTTGAAACGTGATGCCTTTTCTCTCTTTCACACAGTTATTTTGTATTCTTTTCTTTTCTTTTTTATTTTTTAGTGAGCACGTATTTGTTGGGATAGTCTGAGTATATTCTGAAAACCACCCTCCTTCTCTTTGCCTGATGCACGGAGGGATGAGTATGGTGGGCCATCTACAAACATCCTGTTCTCTGCTGAGTAGTGTGGGAAAAGCTGAGCAGAAAAGTCGGGCACAGCTCTTTGGTCAGCAGGTAAGTGTTAAGGCAAAGCTGTCAACGCTGGAATCGCCCAAAGGCTGTATTAGAAATACCTAAAGTTTTATCACCCACCTATTTTTCTGGGGCTACTGGTATTTCATACTGTGATCAGATTTCATAATCCTGAGCTAGTTCTTTGACAAGTGATGAAAATATGACTAGACTCCTTCAGAGTGTGGGCAATTACTTAGCAATGAGATTAGGCAGAACACCCAGCACCCTGCGCTCCCTAGTGTTTGCTTACTCAGATGGACACGCAGTCAATTCCACGAGAGCTATTTGCTAAACAGGGACTCAGATAGGTTATAGGGGGGTTTGGATTCATATAACAATTTTCCTCCAAGAAATTCCATCCATTCAGATGCAAAAGGACAATATAAACATGGAACTGAATTTTTATTTTCTAATATGCCACTTTTTAAAAGAGGTCAAGTTTTGGAAATATTTGAACTTCTCATTGTATATTTTGGGAACATTAATTTTCTATCAGTCACTATCATTTATCTTTCTGCATTCTGCATGTGATAGAAATGTATTTCTCTCTGTCTGTGTTGCTGGTTTCATCTCCTTAATTGCCCCGTTAATACACACTCCTGACTTGGCATTGACCACCCTGTGATGCACAGTTGGAAACCCAGACGTTGTTCCCACAAATCAGTACTCAAAGGAACCCTGGGGTAACTCAATCCTGGATTGCTGCTATGCCACTGTTCCAGAGAGCTGCAACTTGTCCCCTAAGGGTCATCTTTTTCTGGAATATATGTTCTTTATTGAATGGAAAACTGAAAACAGTCTTCACAAAGTCCTTCCTAAAAATTCCCAGTAACTCTTCTTCAGAAAGTAAGTTTATTGCAAGATAACTATGCAGGTCTTGTTGAATAAAGCTTCAGTGGTCCATATAGGGCAAACTATCTCTAAGTTTACTTTTTATATGATTTTATTATTATAAAGGGGATAGACATAATAGTTCATTAAATAGACAAATAGCAGAAGAAAATCACATGATTCTATTTTCCAGAAAGAACCAATATTTACATTTTGATTTATTTTCCTTTAGGTACACACACAGTATACACATTATGCTTTTTGACTCAAGAATTGACCATTTATCTATTTCAATAGTGATGCTTCAAAAGGATCGTTTTAAGAGTTTTTTTAGTATGTATTATAAGGTTATATCATGCTTATTTCATCATTCTTATATTTAATTTTTAAAGCACGTTTCTGTTATTAAAAACAACTGCACAGTGAATATTTTATTAAATAACTGGTTTTAGCTGATTATTCTCTTAAGATAGATTCCTAGTGTGAAAATTATTAGTCAAGGCAAAAGCATAAAAACAAATCTCCAAATTTGATATATATTTCCCTATGGTTTTTCAAAAAAGTTTTAGTGATGAACTTTTTCACTAAATTATTTTCTCTCAATTTCTTAGGAAAAAAATACCATCTTGCTTGAAATTGCCCTTCTTTGATTATTCATAATATTGAATGTTCTTGATTTATTAGTAATTTCTATTTCTTTGATTTTCTGGTAGTGTAGCTTATATTTTTAAAATGCTGAAATACTGGTCACAATTCTCAGGTTTTCATTTTTATTCTAGGGCTACACAAAAGAGTTCACAAACACGGGCTTTGTAGAAAAACTAAACTGCTTGTTTAAACACCGCTATTTCTCTGATCCTAGGAGTCTGGTGAGATCACCATTCTCATTAAAGGCATTTGTCAAATATCAGTGCTCAGTGTTAAATAAGCTCGATAGAGGCAATGCCTTCACTGTAGGCATCTGAGATGATAAACAAGAAAGTGCTTGAAAGATGTTTGCAAGGTGATTATTTGTCTACTTGCTCCAATATAATTGTCTCTTTTGAGAAACCTTAACAGAAAAACTTAAATTTGTAAAATAATTTACAGTGCAATGATTTTCAAATTAAGTTTCGTCCTTCCAGTCTTATTGTATGACTCAAGGCATCTAAATGTTTAAAAGAGGTAGAAAATTAAACAGTTCAGGTATTATTTTGATTGCAGTGAAAAAATAAATCTAAACCAGGGATGTTCTAATAAAAGAAGATGCCAGGTATAGCTGAATATTTCAGATCCTAGCTTTCTATTTCCTTGATTACTTCACATTCCCTGATTACTTATAAATGTGGATTTCACCAGGGCATTTGCTTTGATTCTCTAGTTGTTTAATTCATGGCATGTGTACATCTTTATGTCTTTAGAGTGTGAGACACTTAGCTATGATAACCTTTGTCTTCTTCCCTTGTATCCTGCCCGTCTCCCTGGATATAGAGACCACGGTGCTCTGTGTTAGTAAATGGCGACTGATGAATGAGCTACCCAGGGAAACACGGGACTAATTCATTTTTTGCCAGCAATTATGTCACTGGCAGCTCGTCAAATGGCAGACTTAATTTTTTTAAGCAAAAAGGAAACATTAAACTGCGAAACTCTTCTAATGTGTTTTACTAAATATTTATCTTTTTTCCCTGGGAAAACTTGTTTTTCTGATCTTTGATTCCTCCAAATATTTGGAGGAAAGCATGAATCGATACTACCTTCATTGAGGTTTTTTTTTTTTGGAGTAACTCTGCTTTTTGAAGGGACAATTTTTATCCAACCTGGCTTTTCTTCTTCTTCAAGAGCTAATTGTGGTATTATCAGAAGTATCTGTTCTAATGCAGCAGTGCTTCTATATAACTGTTTCACTGTGATTAACGTTACAAGATATGAAATCAGAATATCATGTTGAGGAAACTTCCATAATTTGAGTCAACCTGAAAGAGAGCTGATAATGGGATTTGCAGGAAGGGAGAAGGAAAAGGTAGACACACGGGCTGGGAATACTCCAGGGGCAACCCCATGTAGTTTCTATGTCACCATTATGATTTTTTTTAAGTTCAACACAACCATTTTTCTTTGGCATGATTTTTTTTTTTTTTTGGTCTTTCGCTGGCAATTAGTTAACAGCTTTTTAAATAAAGTCTAAATGAAATGGCTTCAAGCCAGTTTCATCAATGGAAGAACATTTATACAACTCAGCCCCCCATGAAGTGAGTGTTTGAATCTGTTGACCCCTTGTATTTGACTTTTCCCTTTTGTATCTGGGCAGTTGAATGACGTTCAAATAACCTTTTTCAGGCTATCATAATGTAGATCTACAAAATAAGAATGCTCCAATTTTGTCCTTCAGCATGGTTAAGTAGATTTTTAAAAAAATTTAGGTAAGTTACTTGAGTGCAGGGAGAAATTTTTGAGTAGGAACAGAAGATAAAAAGACCAGTGAATATTTACCCCTCATTGATCTGGCATAGTTTACAGTCCCTGGTGTCATGGTCTGGCACTTAGAGAGATGTCACTTTGCACTTGATACTGGCTAGCCTGATCAGGTTGAAGATCCCAACGTGTCTTCTGAGAGATGGGGGCAGTGGAAGAGCATAGCGACATCAAATAATCCTTGAAAAAAGCAATGTCTTCTCTCACTAGTTTATCCTAAATAATACGCAGTCTACAATATTCTGGATTCTGATTCTGGATTTTGAACATAATACTGATTATATTCAACTGAAGGGTGGCCCCCCAAAAGTGTTTTATAATAAATATCTTCTCTCACTTGTGAAAGTGAAGCATACACAGTCCTGCATTCCACCATGAAGCTTTCTGTAATTCATAATCAAGGCTGATAGAATAATTTCCCAGATTTAATAAGAGGTCTAGGCATAAACTCTCCCACTTGTGCCACTTAAATTTTCCTTTCTGAAAGGCAGGTATTTATGGGGACAGGCTGTAGGGAGGACAACGTTATTCTGTGCTCTGGCCTAGTCTTCACTTCCCGAGCCCGGCCCCATATGTTCTTCCTCTAGATTTTTACTTGTTCAGAATTTGTTTGCTCTTGAAGATACCAACCAGAGATCCTCTCCCTGTTTCTATTCCCTCTTGGTTTACACCTTCCATTAGCCTCTTTTTCTTACTCTCATCTTTTCTGTCCTTGAAATCCATTGACTCGTTATGTTGGTCATTGCATTTTAGGAACTGTTTGGATTATTTTGCTATTTTCTTACTTCTGTGGGCTCCTTTGACACTGCTGACCATTAGGGGCTACCGGTGAACATTGCTGATTTTTAACCCAGCTTCCCTGTTACCTGCACAGATGAAATTTCTAAATGATTCTAGGCTGGGGGTTTCGTAAGTGGAGAAGTTCTGGACAGTCTGCTTTTACACTCTGCTCCTTTCCTCTTCTCATGGTTGTGAGGCAAGGTGGGCGATAGGGAGGCAGATGAAGGCTGATAGCTACATCACGGACACTTAATTTTACTGCAATGAGTTGAGTGTCCCTGATTAACTAATTCTACATATAGCCAGAGAAAAATCAGGAAAAGCCTAAATATCTATCAGTGAGGAAATAGGTTAATACAACGTATTGCAGTACTCAGCACAGTAGTCCCCCTGATACACGGGGGATATGTTTCAAGACTCCCTGTGGGTACCTGGAACCGTGGTAAGTACCATACTCCATACATACTAAGTTTTCTTTGATCTGACAGCTGATTCAGCTACTAAGTGACCAGTGGGCGGGTGGTGACCACAAGGCAGATATGCTGGACAAGGAGGTGGTTCACTTCGTGGGTGGGATAAAGTGAAGTTCCATCATTCTGCTCAGAACAGTGCACAATTTAAAACTTATGAATTATATCTGGAAATATTTCCCATTTAATGTTTTTGAAGCACAGAAAGTGAAACAGAAGCTAGGGAGGGACTGCTGAAGTTATACAGCAACAAATTTTGTCGTAAACAGGGATAGATCTCAATTTTGATGTTGAATGAAAAAAATTCCAAATTGTGTAAGTTCAGTGTAACGTCATTTATGTAAAATTAAAACATGCATACAACACTCAACTTTTACACTTTTCATGGATATATAGATATTTATGTGCGCATATGTGCGTGTGGCTATAAAGATGGACCAGAAGTACACACCATATTTATGATATTAGTTAATTATTGAGAAAGAGGAAAAGAAATAGCTGCTAGGGTTTGGGTAAGATGGAACCAAACAATGCTTCAACTTTGTGTGTAATGTTTATTTATTTGTTAATCCAAAAAACCTCTACATCAGTGTGGCAGAATGTTTACACTAGTTAATTTAGTATGATGGGGATGTGTGCTTTTCTTCTAATTATTCTCTATAGCTTTTTCTATTCTTACCCTTTATCAAAAATAATCATAAGATTATAAATGATGCCATAATTATAAAAAATAATCACAATTACAAGTTAAACAGAAAAAAATACATGGGAAGTAATATCTCAACACTTAGTTTCAATTTGATAAGGCAAGTCACATATGTGTTCAGTTGTTTGTGTAGGAAATATCACCAGGATTAATATTTATGGCGTGTTTTGCATATGCTGTGTGTCAGGCTACCTGGCATTTCCTAATTAGTTCACGATGTTCTGATTTGCATGGAGTTTGCATAATTTTGAAAGATGATGTTGCATTCAATTGATATTTCTACTTTGTGGGTGAATAAAGCTTAGAGGTTGAGTCAGAAGAGTTAAGTTCTGATTTTAATGTTTCTTTGTTGCGTGACTTTAGGTAAGTCTCAAAAATCTCTTTAAGCCTCAGTTTCCTCACTGGTAAAATGGGGAAAATATCATCTGTCTTAACTCCCAGGGCTGTTGCTAAATCCCATGTTCAGCATGTACATTTTTTTTCTTCACAACTTACAAGTTTAATTGAAGTGAGCAATTTTGTTAACGTATATATATCTATTATTTATCTATCTCTTATTGTATCATTTCTTAGTGGCCCCTAATAATCCTCTGTAACATTTTTGAATGATGCAGTAGAATCTGAATGACTTAAAGTTAATCCAAAGGAATAAAAATAACATTAGTAGGTAAGTTAGGCAATTGGATTCTAGTGCTCAGCCATCACAAGCATGACTTTTTATAAAATGTTGGTGGACAATTGGAAGTTTTTGATTCCACATGGGTTACACAGAGGAGCTTAGGGACCACAAAAGATCGTTCTCTTTCTCTTAAATCCCCCTCTTTCCCTATCCAAAGAGCTTTTATCTGTTGTCATATTTTTTGGTGGGTGTGAAGCTCCTTGAGTTTTTGTTGCGGATGCTACTGTGAAATCCACGATTTTATTCTAAATTGTGGAACAGTAGGGCTAACGTTTCAGGTCAGCTAAAGAACTGCTAAAGAATTCTAAATATAACAATCTTCAAGATCATTCATTCTAGAAAAAACATGTTTTGTATTTTGTAGTTTAGATAGGAGACACTTTTGATAACCTCTATGGTGTATTCATTTTGGTACCAAGATCAATATTCATATTAATATTAAAAGAAAAGGAAGATTTATAGTTATTTATGATGACTCTCAGTTAAAATATCTACAGTGTGAAAGGAGTTTCACTGATAAGAAGACCTAGAAAATGTTCCAAAATATTTTCTCCAACCACTGACTGATTTCTCAAGTTTTGATGTCAGCGTTCTATACCTTAAACTTAAATCCTTACCTAAAGCATGTAATTATTTTCCTTTCTTTAGTACAAAATTCTAATGCACTGACATAATAAGAAGCCTAAGTTAAATCCAAATCTCCTCTTCTCCCCTCTCCACTGTCTCTGTCTCTCTTCTCATTAGCACTGAAGAACTGCTCATTGGAATCTTCACAGTTAAGAGCCTTTACAAAATCCTCTACAAATCTTTTTTCTGATCCAAACAAACATAGTTCTTTTTAAAACAATTATGGTTCAAATTAAATCTTGCAATATTTCTGCTTACCTTCTCTAGACACTAAACTGCCTAGCAAACTGATCCACAGACTGTATTTTGATTAAAAGTTATATGATTGTGATTTATTCTATGATAGATCCAATGTATTTCCAAAGAGTGATTATCAAGCCTTTAAGAAGTCCAAATAGTAGCGCACTTTTTTGTGTGTTTCAAATTAAGTGTTGCAACCTCAAAAGCAAACAGTTTGAAACAATAAACTGGTAAACATGGCAACAGTCTTAGAATGTTAACACTCCAGTTTAAGAACCCTAGGATCTTTTCCTCAAGTGATATTGTCAAAGATTTATGTGAGACAATGCTCATCATGTTGTATTTAATACTTTAAAAACACTTCACTATAATCTGTTTTGGTAACTATAGCCTTGTAGTATAGCTTGAAGTCTGGTAAACTGATGCCTTCTAATTTGTTCTTTTTGTGTGAGGTTGCTTTGGCTAAGGTTGCTATGGAGTTTTTTCTGATTCTGTATGAAGCGCAGAATTATTTTTTCTAGATCTGCAAAAAATGGCATTAGTATTTTAATGGGGATTGCATTGAATCTGTAGATCACTTTGGGTAGTACAGACATTTTAACAATGTTGACAATATAATCTGGATATCCAATGGGAAGAGAGTGATTAAATATACTGTATTGGTATGTAGAATCAGTAATTAAATTTTATTTTCTAAAACCTTTTTGGTTATGTTGGCAATATTCATCATAATTAAAAGTATACAATGTAGATGACTAAATTGAGTATATTTTATTATCCTAATTCTGGGAAAAAAACATATCTACACAGGAAAAAATTGGAATATATGTATCAAAATATTACAATTGTTTCATTTGTGGGCTAGGATATTGCAAGTATTTTTTTATTGTAATAGTTCATGGATTTTCAAAATTTTAAAAAATGGAAAGAATGCACAGTGTTATAATCAGAAAAATAATTAAAAATAAATTTTGCAAAACTTTCAAATTATTTTTAAAAATCTTCATCATATTGAACATAGTAATTCCACTTCTGGGACTATTTCTGAAGCAAGTCATTCAACATATGGAAGAAATTATAGTCATGAAGTACTACATTAAACATTTTAAAAATATTATTATAAAAATGTAAACAATTTAAACCCAACATTAAAGAAGAGTTAAGCAAATTATGTTATATTCACCAAATGGACATCATAGCCATTAAAAATAATGGTTATAGGATCATGTATATATGTGGGAAATATATACTTTTTAATGTCAAGCAAATTTGCAGTGCAAAATTGAATGTATAATGCTTCAAGGAAGAAATGAAGGAAGTATGCCAAAATGCTAACTGTATTGCTTTAGCATGATGAATATTTTTACCACTTATTTTTATTTATTTTTGTTATATTACTCTTATAATAACATTCACAAACGTCCAGTCTTCTTGTATGTCCTGTTCTCCCAACAAGACAGAAAATGATTAATATATATTAGTTTTTTTTAATAAACAGCTATTAAACAAGCTTACCAAAAATTGATGTATTATTTGCATCATTCACAGTAGAGTTTTTGGCAAGATCTCACTTGTGGGGTTTTGGCAAGTTCCCACGTGTGGTCTTCTTTTATTTTAAAAAAGGTTAAGTTGATATGGCTTACTTAACATAATTACCTATTCCTCTTAGGGCCACTGTGCAGTCCATTAATCTAATAATGCTGGTTTTCCACCTTGATTTTTTAATGAAAGAGTTCTTGCAGGGTCATGAGAAGTACAAGCACATATGACTTTGTACCTTCTCAGTGAAACTCAGACAGAATAATTTAACGAGCCGAAGAGACAGTTGTTAGTAAAGTTGGGAGACATAGCTGCCAGGACTAGAGGTGCTGCTGTTTACTTGTTCTAGCTGCTTTTTGCAGTCATTCAAAAGCACCAGAAATCATAGACAGTGCATCAAACAGAGCGCTGGCTTTTGTATATTATGGATGTGCCCAATGGCTGTCAACTGGGTATATGACGTGCTGTGAAGTCTGAAAATGATTGTCTATTCTACACTGTTTTTATGACTTCAAAGGGCTCGGGAACATCACCCCAGCTTGTGGCATCCTTTCCTAAAATTGTCACTGCCTTTTTTTTCGGTTCAGGCAGGATGCAGGGATTCTAAGGAACGCCCAGCTCTCAATTCACTTTGTCCTTTTCAGGGTCTCACACAATGATGGAGAAAAATTAGTGAAATCATCAGAGATATTTTTAAGGCAATGTTTTGTTCCTTTGTCCTTTTCAGGGTCTCACACAATGATGGAGAAAAATTAGTGAAATCATCAGAGATATTTTTAAGGCAATGTTTTGTTCTGTTAAGATGATATTTTTTTTTCCCTAGCACTACTCAAGGCCACAACTACCCACCACCTTAATGTAAACACTTAACTTTGAGCCTCAACTCCATTTGGTCTTTGACCTAAACACCTACACTGAAAAATCACAATTCATTTTGGTTTATAATTTCAACAGTACTTTAAAGACTGAAGTCTCAACAGCCTTTGAAAAATAACTTAGTAATGTTTTCTCACCCTCCAACACAACACTTCATTCTTAGTGAAGGGTTGTGCTAATTATATATCACTTATACATGCTTAAAAGGTAAACTCCTAGTATAAAATCAGGTACTAAAACCCAGTAAGTGACAGTGTGTGCCTTATAACCTGTAGTCCATGCGCCACATTATTCCTCAACCAGAGCCCGTGATGATGTAGGATGGCTCTAGAGAATGGGGAAGTTTGAGTCCTGGCGTCACAAGCCACCACTTCGGATAGCACCACTTAAAATTCCCTTTATCACCACCCACATGAAAGATTTGTAGTTGAAATAGGACTCCTTTTTTGAAGTACATTCTTAGAGTCTGGACTACTTAGATAAAATTGAAGCTTTAGAGTCAACTAAGAGAATTTGTCACAGCAGACTCACCCTCAGAGAATGGCTAAAGGAAGTTCTCTGAACAGAAAGGGAAAGAAAAAAGAAGGAATCTTGGAACATGATGAAAGGGAAGAAGGAACAAAGGAAAGAGCGAAAATACGGGTAAATATAGTAGACCTACCTTCCTGTCTTGAGTTTGCTAAGAGATGTTTGACCTTGAAGCAAAATTATAACAATGTCTATATTGTGGTTCTCAATGTATTTAAAGAAAATACTTGAGCAGATTCGCCATAAACGGGAAAAGGTGAAGGAGCATAAAGGGAGGGGAGTCGAAGATTTGCAAGAGTGAAGCCAGCGGCAGAGGAAAGCGTCCCTGTGTGGGAGCACTTCCCGAGAGGGGTTCAGTCCCGACGAAGGTGTCAGTGCAGAAACTGGCTCCCAGGAGGGACACGATGTCTCCTGTGGGGTCATGCCGGCCGCTCTGGACAGTAACGCTGGCATTATTTGTGGCGACAGGCAGGATGCCTGCCTCTGATTCATTTCAGTTGTGGCTGAGCAAAGGGGAGGTTGGATGATTTAAAGAGAAATAAGGGGTTCTTCATTAGCCTGAAGACTTCCTTAGTAAGTAATATCTTAGATGTAGATCAATTATTGTTTTCCTCAAAAAGTATGTATCTTTTGCAGCAAAATCTTGCCAGGGTTATGTTATTGAAGAGGAAACGGAGATGACTATGTGGAAGTATTATTTAATGGCATACTGTACCAGAAATCTGAAGACTTACCGCAGGTTTAAAATTCCAATTCTTATTATAACTTTTTAAAAGATCGTGGAAGTATCAAAATGCCTATGAATCTGGGAATGCTACCCGAATCATTTAGTAATGATTTCAGTAGCTTGATCTGTAAGAACATTAGAAACAATTCTTTTTTAAGGCTGGTAATAATTATTTAAGGGTATAGTTGAAAATAAAAAGATCTTATTCACAAAATAGCGAAAATATAGTAAGGAATGACCTTAACTAAAAGATTGGGTCTATAGGAAGTAAACCTCAGAAATACTGTGAGATTCATAGACTACATGAAAAATATAACTTTCCTGGATAGAATGATTGAATAATATCAAGGTGCTAATTCTTCTCAAGTTAAAAGCCACAAAGCCACCCTATACGAAATTGGGAATTAGATATTATCCTGGTACTTAGTAAAATAATTGAAAATTTAATTTAAAAATAAATACATCCAAGACTATCTAAAGAAAGTTTTTAAAAGAAGGATTTTGGGAGGCTTAGGGATGTGGGATTTAACCTCCAGACACTTAAAATGTAGTAAGTTTAAAAATAATGTGGCATTTGTATAATTTTCAAATCCAAGTTGAATGCTTGGAAACATATCCTAGTATAAAATCTTAGTGACTGATAAAAGATGTTTCACAAATAAATGGGGAAAAGAATGGATGTCTTAAAAACACATGGTGGCTGATACAATGCCTCACACCTATAATCCCTGTACTTTGTAAGGATCGCCTGAGGCTATGAGTTCGAGACCAGCCTGGGCAACACAGCGCGACCTCATCACTATAAAAAACAAAAAAATTAGATGGGCATAGTGGTCCATGCCTGTAGTTTCAGCTGCTCAGGAGGCTGAGGTAGGAGGATTGCTTGAGCCCAGGAGTTTGATGTCACAGTGAGCTGTGATTATGCCACTGCACTTCAGCCTTGGCAACAGAGTAAGATACCCTATCTCTAATAAAAAAATTAAAATGATATTGAGAAAATTGGTTAGCTGAAAAAAATTAAGCAAAAAAATCTCACCTCACATGACACAACAAACTAAATTTCATGTGGTTTAAATATTATGGCTAATAATTAAATTATAAGTGCTATTAATGCAAAAATTAGGACCACATGAGAATACTGAATGTTGGTATGGGGAATGCTCTAAGCATAAACATAATAGAAGATCATAAAGTAAAACGGTGGTAGATATGATTAAATTTTGTAGTTCTTTTTTATTTTTGATTGATAATAATTGTATATATTTATGGGGTACAATGTGATGTTTTGATACATATACACATTGTAGAATGATCAAATTGGGCTAATTAGCATATCTAGCACCTAAATATTTATCATCTCTTTGTGGTGAGAACATTTAAAATCCTCTCTTTTAGCTATTTTGAAACATACGACACATTTGCCCTGTTAGTTCCCCAAGGCAAGTCTGTTAGGAACCAGTTTGTTGAGCAGTCCCTGGAAGTGTGTGCCATAAGCCCTTTCCAGAGAGAAATGGGAGCTGCACGTTCCTGTCCCTTTTCTATACTGTTTGCGTGCCTGACGATTCAATATTTAAAAAAACCACCCCGTGTCCAGAAAAAACTATCTTAAAGAAAATTAAAAGGCCCAAAAGTAGATGAGAACTGCAAAATATTAACTGTGATAGACAAACATTAATATAGAGAAAATTTTTACAAATTACTAAAAAACTAGCACCCTTAGAAACATTAAGAAAAAGACTATTTACTTCCTACACGCTATAAAGAGTGACTATATCCAATTAAAATACAAAAATGTTCAGTGAATTTAACAAATAACATTTTAATGTTTATTTTCACTTTTATACTTTAGTAACCAATGAGTTTGAACATATTACAATAGTAATCATGGAGACAAATAGTGCAAACAAATTGCTAGCATTAGCATAAAAACTACTATGGACCAGGCATTGGATTATGCAATGTCTTGTTTAATGTTGTGAGATTTTATTATTCTCATTTTATAAAAAAACGGAGGCTTATAGAAATTAATTAACCTGCCTAGCAACACATAGCAAACAATAATAATAATGATGAATAATATTAGTGTCTTTCAATTACAGAGCAGGTTTACTAGGCACTTACCCCTCACGTAACACTATAAAGCAGGTATCATTACCATTACAGTTTTATGATCTGGATTTTACTATGGGAAACTGAAGCTGGCGGAAATATTTGGCCCACAGTTTTTGTAACACGATTGGCAAGAGGTGGGAGTAAATTTTGAACCCAGAATGTCTTAGTCCAAAGCCCACGAACTTCTGACTCTGCCATACTCTCCATAGCTCACATCGACTGCCGGTGATCTTGACATTGAAATCTCCCTGACATCTGAAGCTCACATGCCTAAAATTGTGTTTTTCATCTTGTACCTGAAGGAGCTGGTGAGAGGTATGGTTATTCAGCCAGGTGCTCAAGTCCCAAACCTCTCCTTCCCCTCTCTCATTTCCCCTCCAATTCCCTGCCACTACTCCAGTCTGTCATCTTTGATTTTGATTCTACCTCCTAAATATTCATTCCCTTCTTCCCATTGTGACCCCTTCTGCCTTGGCTTAGGTCAAAATAACAGCTCACCCCATAATTTTTTATTCAAGCTGGTACCATTTCCCTTAACTAGCTTCTGTAACTCTTCATTTGCCTTGGAGCCTTTCTTTGTCCCTACAATTTTATGGCTTATTTTTCTGATTATAATATATATGTATGTATATTTATGTTTTGGAAAAATAATAATCACCTTTAATCTCTACAATCTCAATTCATTATAATAACCACTAACACAGCATAATATAAGTCCTTCCCCAGATAGGTTTGTGGCCATGTATTATGATGACTATGCACTGAAGAAAGGGAATTTACCAGACCTTTTAATGATATCCGGTCACTGGCTCTGACTGAAGTCACTGTAATTTCTGGGGACCCAAAATTCCACTCTAGCCATCAATCAAAGTGGGTCCTTGTAGAGGTCAGAGGATACATGGAATTTTAATCTATGTCTAACGGTCAGTTCACCGGGGCTGCAGACCCAAGCTTCTGAATGTGTAACTGGAATACGCAACCGGTGGAATCACTTCACTGACTCTCGGACCTGTGAGATCAAGGTCATGATCATAGGAAGGGCAAAGTAGAAGCTCCTGGGGGTTTCCCTCCATGCTAGGGCAGTAATCCAAAAGCAATACTGTGTCCCTCTGGAACTGCAAAGAGGAATGCCACTCAACAGATTTGAAAGATGAAGGGTGATAAATATTAGCACATTCTCATTTAACTTATGTTTTGCCTGTGCCAAAGATAGATGGATTTTGGAGAATGACCATAAATTATCATAAATTTAATCATATCAATATAATCTTTGATACCAGATATACAGTTATTTATCTGACAAATACTTTTTCCTTCATATAAATTTGCAAGGACATCCAGAAGCAGTTTTTTTCTCATAATAAGGGTGATAGCACAACTTCACAGTCTTGCCATCTGTTATATTTTATTTCAGACAAATCTTGATCATCTTGCTATCACATTGAATATCACGCTGGTCCACTACATTGATGCCATCCTGATATTTTTTTTTTTCTGATGAGCCAGAACCTGGAAATTACTTTGTATATCTTAGCAAAACACATTTAGGCAAGAGAGTGAGAAATAAAGTCCACAAAATTTCAAGGGGCATCCTCTTGGTAAAGTTTCTAGGGGAAATCCAGTGATGGGTGGTATGTCAGAATATCTTCTCCATGGTGGAAAACAAGTAAAAGCATCTTAAATATCAACCACCAAACACAAGGCACAATGCTTGGAGAACCTCCTTGGATTTTTGAGGCAGCACATGCTATATTAGAATATGATGTTCTGACCCATTTTCTTTGGAGTAACTGATACAGTTGCCAGTTTTGAGTGGAACCAGAAGGGTGGAGGTGGAGGTGAGGGGATTAAAGTCTCTGTGAGTCTAGGCTGCAGGGTGAGCTGCTTTTTCACTTTGGTCTTACGATCAAACAGATCCAGCAATATGCAAAGTGCCTAAGGCAAACAAGGATGCTCTATTAAACCTCTGGCAAGCCTCCGCAGGAGAATTATAGCACCCCAGGGAGGAAAGCCCACCCTCCTCTGCACTGTTCTCCTGTAGAGACACATGTCCTGGCTTGCTACTGGGTCCTGTTAAAAATTGAATGCAGAACAATGGGCCATCAAATGACCATGTGGCCTGAGCTGACTGTTATTAACGAGGAGTTATTTGACTCATCACTCCATCAGTTTAGCATGCGTAAGAGCTATCAGTCATCAAGTAAAAGCAGTAAGTTGTGCAAGGAGGTGACCTAGAGCTCTTACTAGATCTTACCAAGACTCAGGTCTGCAGATGGTTCTACTTAGTCTACTAGCACCAGGGAGGAGGGGGCTGCTATAGCATAAAAGCCTGAAAAAAAAATGGTGTCCCAGAAAAATGGTGGTGAAGGGAAATCCTCTCAGTTAGTAGACGTTGAGCAGTATGTTTTGCTGTTCACTTTATCTGGACTGAAAGATGCCCAAAGGTGTGGGTGTACACTAATTCACAGGCAGTAACTCATGGTTTGGCTGCATAATCAGGGACTTGGGAGAATAGGAGCAGAAGACTGTTAGCCAGTTCCATGGTAAAGATATGTGGATGGACCAATTAGAATGGGCATAGAATTTAAAACTATTATTCAATTTGAAAGTTCACCAAAGGAAGCCCTTGGTAATTCAGTAAATGGGGTGATACGTTGATAACATTGGGCTTTCCTGTTACGAGGCAGACAGTGATTTTTTCCTTACTGAAATCTACATGTATCTGGATTTCTCTTTCCTTCCTACGATGCTTCTGCCAGCTCCCCATCTTCCTTGTACTTTTAGAATGCCTTAATCGTTATCATGGAATCCTACAAATAATGTTTTGAAACAAAGAATTTCTTTTATAGCAAAATAAGTGTAGCACTGGTAAGGTGGCCAACCATCCCAGGTTGCCTGAGACTAAGTGGTGATGTAAGACTTTTTAGTGTTAAAACCAGAACAGGTCTTGGCAAACTAGGAAGGTTGGTCATCCTAGAGGGCACATGCCAGTGGAATGAACTGGTCTTAATTGTATTCCAAGGCCCAGAGGTGAAGGAACAGTAAATGTCCTGATGGAACAGGAAGAGTTATGGTGCCAGGGTGTCAGGGGGACACCAAAAATGGTTGGGGTTCTATATTACAGAACACAGTATATGTAGTGAATCACCAAAATATGTATGGTATTGGCGCTCACAAAGCCAGAATACATGGGTCCTGAAATTAAGGTATTTTAGTGGGAGTTGCTAGTCTCATTACTTGCTTGCCAATATTTTCCTTAGTTCTCCCTATAACTTTGTGCCATGTTAGTTTACGATTTTGGTTCTCAAGGGAGGACTATCTTTGCTAGAAGACACGATGATGATTCTGCTCAGTAAGAAACTGAGATCATGCATGGCCACTGTGGCCTCTCTTGCGACTGATCTAGTAGGCAAAGAGGGGGTTGCTCTACTGGCTGGGTGATCGAGCCTCATTTCCAAGGAAAATCCTTCTGCTGCCACGCACTGGGGGTAGGAAGTATTATGTTTGGAATATAGGGGGTTCTTTGTGGTGCCTCATAGTACTTTGTGTTTAATAGGAAAGAAAAACTAGAACCATAAACAAAACAAAACAGGCTAAACAAGTATCTTGCCCTTTAGGCATCAAGGTTTGAACCATCCCATTAGCGGAAGGCCCCTAACCAGCCGAACATTATGGCAAAGGGAACACGTGATGGGTGGCAGAAGAAAAAACGTTATATATGTCAATGGTTTTGTGACAAACTAGAGAATTGTGAAATGTTTTAGTCATAATTTCTTCCTTACTTGTATGTATTTACAGTATAGTATGTGTTAACTCATTTATTTTTTATTCTTTTCTATGTTCCCTTATTGTTTTACATAGGATTACTGCCAGCTAAATTTCAATTTGTTCTCTAGGTTAGAGAATATTCAGATGGGATTTTTGAGATCTGGAGGAATAACTGTCATTGCTCAGAGTGACTTCTCAAAGATGACTTAATGTCTATTCTTTAGGATAGACTGGGAGTGTCTGTACACGTTGTTGTATATAAGTTCAAATATATGCAGCAGAAAGGGTGTATGTGGATGCTGAGAGGCTGAAAGTATGGACTAGGATAATTATTAAGCTATTATCTCTCAGACCCACATACGCTCTTCTATGTAATTCTGAACTTGAACTCTGCAAACTACACTACATACACGTGTGTGTCCAGCTGGCTTTCAGACAGGTTTTGCCAGTAGAGCATATTAGTGCAAGACCGCAGAGGGGATCCTTTCTTCCCCTTTGCTGCTGTTTCTGCCAGGGCCGCCCCAGCAATGCCAGTGCCCAGCAGCAATTTGTTCTAGTAGCCAGATTCTTTCTGCACTTCTAGAAGCAGCCTTATAACATCCCTCCAGAGAGGCCAGAAGCACCCGGGAGGCATCGGCTCCGCTTAGGTCTGTGCACCAGCTGCCCAGGGCCCTCCAGGCTCCTCGGCTCAGATAACCCTGAATTATTCCCATTTTCCCTCAGCCCACGGGTGAGGAAACAACCCTACCGGCTTCTTGGCATTATCTGGGTTGCCTCAATCTTCTCTTTTTGCTTCTTAATTCTTCCAAGATTTGTGTAATTAATTTCTTATACTAAATTCCTTCTGCTGAAATTCCTAGTGTGGTTTCTGTTTCCCGAGTGGCTCCTGACCAAGATAGAGGTGAAGAAATAAATCATGTGGGGAGAGGAGGCTGTTGGTAAAACAGGACAAGTGCAAAGACCCTGCGAGAACTGCGCAGGTGGGTCTGAGGAGCGGGGAACGCGGTGTAGGATGAGGTGGGAGCTGGATCCGGTAGGGTTTTGAAGGCCCTATCAAGGCTTTGGCTTTTATCACGAGTAACATGGATGCCCCTGCAAATCAAAACGTGTAGCCATCCTTGCAAGTCTTTTTTTTAAATATCATTTCTTGAACTGCTTTGCTCTTTTTCATAGGTTTTTACTTCTTATTTCTAACTTATTTTTGTCTCCAACTTTTCCTCCACTGAGTGGGTTATTATAACAGCTACAATCTACAGCTTATGACTGCTCTGTTGTTTCTCAGCTGGATCTAAAGAAACTTCTGAGTATACAATAAAACCCTGAGAATTGAGAGATCTTCATCCTAAAGAGAGCCTTGCTGAGACAGCAGATCTAAAACGAGTTGTTCGTGGATTCTGAGTGCTATCAGTAACGTTTTTGAGAATTACGTTTTACTTCAAACTTGGTGTAAATATATTAGTTTTGGAAAAATTTACCTAGAATTGTTCTGGTTTAATGATTGGGAAAAGTTCTTACCAAATTTTCTAATTTTCAGGACTTTTCTTTGATACACTAAGAAATAAAACAAACCCACCAGTTCAACAACCAAACAAACAAAATGGGTGGTGACAATTATTTCTCTGTGTCAGATTTTCTCCCTAGCTTCTTATACATTGATGGGATCTTGAAGACAAAAGAGCCTGGAGTTCCTGTCCTGACAACTAGATGGTCCTCAGGTTTCACAGAGGATTCTAACATGTAAGAGGCTCCTGTTATGCCCTGCAAATCTGACTATAAAATGCAGTCTCTCAAGTATAATAATTAATTTGAAAATCCTTTATTGAAATTGTTTTTATAAATATTTTCCTTATAAAATTATATAAGAATTTTCCAAAATATGGAAAACGACAAAGAAAAATTGTCATTCACCATCTCACTGATTTATTTAATGTGGCTGTGTTTCCTTTCTTTCCTTTCGGTACATGTATTAAAACATATTTCATAAATAATCATGTATTCTGCATTTAAAAAACATTTATCATGGTATCCCTAACTCAGATACTTTTTGAGTGGAGTATAGGTGAAGTGGAGTATAAAAAAATACAATTATTTTTAATGTTTTTAATGGTTGACTGATATGCCATAATTTATTAATAATTCTTTTATTTTTTTGACATTTAAATCATTTATATTAATACACATAATGATGTTACAAATATCTTCATGCACATGCTTTTGTTCAAAGTTAGGATAGAGTTCAACAAATTGATTTACTGGTTCAAAAAATATGAAAAAGTTAATAATATGTGATTTGTCAGATTTATTCCTTGAAGGCCAATTAACACCGACATCAACAATATGAAATTACCAATTTAACTGCTTTCTTGACAGGATTGGGAATTATCTTTATAAAAACAAGATTTGTTTGTGCTAATTTACTAGGTAAAAAAATACCTCATTATTTTAATTTGAAATTATTTGGTTATTAGTGATTCTGAACATTTTTCATGATTATTTACTGGATTAATTTTCTAGTTTCCTCATAATTATCCTTCCTTTAGATTTGGCAGCTCTTGGAAAGATGGGACTACACAGACAGACCGTGAATGGGTGGTGTCAACTATCTGACTTTTGGGCCACGTGTTGACACAGGTGAGACTGTGGATTACCACAAGTTTCTTGGAACAGGGGCTGCCAGGGTTTTCCATGGGAGCATGAGGAGCTTGGGTCAAGAGTCATAAATTGCGTTGACACGGAATGACACCTTAGAGATAAGACTTTTACAGTTAAGGTAGATGAATAATCCTCTGATTTAAATCCCTTTAACCTCATTTTACATATGATGTGTGATTTTCTAGTTTATCAAGTTTTTAATCTGTATGCCAGTGGCATTTCTTTCTCTTTTGACAGAGTCACTAATACTTGATCACTTACTGAAGGTTGATTTCTCTTGGCAGATAGTTGCGACAAATGGATGTTAGCAGTGATGCTAAAAAACAGTCATTGATGAAGATGATATGACATTGGATCATTTCTTGACGTGGTGGTTAGGCTCACAAACGCAGGGGCTACTGCAGATTGAATAGGCTCCTTATACACCCTCTGCGTTCTCTCTTTTTGATCCCTTCTGGATCCCAAGCTTCTCAAGCTTCTAGAACAACACCTGGTATGTAATAGGCTCTCATTAAATGTGTTGAATCAGATAGATCAAGGTAAGCTTCCATTGTGTTTATTCCTGAGCATCAAGAACTTTCCTATTTTTCAATTCATCACTTATTCAATCAAATGATGATTGATCAAGTGTTCTTATGAGGGTATAATATTCTGATATGATAATAACAATTATTATCAGCATCATCACTGAACTTCTACAATAGTCCAGACAGCGATTTAAGGGGGTTTCATGCACTTTATAATTTAATCCTCACAACAACCTTATGAGGTAGGTACAGCTATCATCCCTACAAACCTCTAAGTACTATCAGAGTAAGCATTGTTATCTCCCTCATTCACTAAAGTATCTACAAGCTTAGAATATTGCATGGCATAGTAGAAGCACAGTACATAATAGCAGAATGAATTGATATTTTTTTCACTGATGAGGAAATGATTGATGCTTATTGTTCATTAACCGAATCCAGACCTCTTTAAAGAAGAGAAGATATTTGAACATTTGGCAAGAGACTCTAAGCCTGTCCTTAATCCTTTCCCACCTAATCCTGAGCTTTGCCCACATTCTCAACACAGTCTTTATCTTAAGCCAGGGATATAGTCTCTCAGAGGGCTTAGCCTGAGGAGGAAACTTTTTTTACTGTTCATAATTTTGATTATCTCTGATGTAGAGTGTCTCCAGTTATATTAAAACCTTCTTGGATCTGTTGAGGATAAGATCCCTGTTGGATTTAGACAAGCAAAGTGGACTTAGAGATAATTTTAGGAGTAGGACTATTCTTCCTGGTGTCCTGAGGGAAATTTGGATTTCTTGAGCTAGAAGATTGTGTGGACCTTGAGGTGCAGTATAAGGTGAAAATTTGGGGGCGATATGGAGGAACAAGACTTAGAACCCAGGATATTTAATATTCAGTTGGAAGTTACTTTTATTTTTTTGTAATTAAAATCTTCAGTCCCCATGTGTATTCTGGAGGGTCTGCTCTACAAGCAAATGGCTCATTAGATAGATTTTTCTGGATAACTGAGAAAGGGGGTGAGAGTTATGCCTTAATTACTGTATGGAATATGGAAATAACCCCCGACTCAAACTAACCCAGTACAAATAGAAGATTGGAGACAACAAAAAAATGCTTCAGGAAAACCCAGAAATTTTTAACTGTGGGAGGAGATTAGAACTTCCGTAGGGTGTGAAAAGTTAGTTTGAATCAATCAATATCTGGGTGTGCTAAAAGAGGGAGAGCCTGGCCACCATCTCACTCACCCCCTGGTAATGTTTCAGCTCCTCTCTTGTTCTTGTCCTGGGTGCCCAGATTCTTGGATTTCACATTTCATTCCCGAGTCCTTGCCTGAGTCTTGACCTCTTATTTCTTTTGCTCTGTCTTGAGTTTCTGATTCATTTCTGTCCTATCCCCAAACTTCTGACCTGTTGCCATATTTTGACATATAAAGAATCTCTCTGATTTTTTAGTCCCTGGCTAACGACTTCAATATTTTCTCTTCTTAATTCATGCATTAAATTAATTGATTGTTACACAAATGTATGGAGGGTTTACTATGTGTCAGGAAAAGTATAGGAAGCCTCGGTTTCGGGAATCTCAGACTATGAAGGTGGGAGACACTTAGAAAAAGCAGAAAACAACCATGCAAAGGTTATGACAGAGAGATGAGCTCAGAAGGGGAGATAGCCCAGTGAACTCTGCTGGGACTGATCCCAAAAGGCTCCGCAAAGGTGGTGTCATTCATATTGGATCTGAAAATATCAGTCGGATGTTGTCCAGAAAAACAGACAGGGAAGGCATCCTGGATAGAGGCAGAGACGCAGAAGCAGGGAAGCACATTTTATTAGGAGAACAGTAATAAGTTTAGCCTGGCTGAAATGAAGGGCGAATGAATGGGGAAGAGAAGAGATAAGTCTGGGGAAATAGATTGGAATAAAATTATGATACTGCTGTGATAATGATCTTAGCACATATGCATTGGGCAAAGAAGAGCCACAGCCCATGTTAAGTAGGTTTTGTTTCTTATGCAGATCAAGCTAATGGCAGTGGGAGGAGTTCCACAGAGTGTGTAGATCACTGGTGTCAGGTTGACGCATTAGGAATCTATAGCACAGCAGTACAACAGCGGTGGCAGGTGCTCCTAGTTCCTGGTGACATGAGCCTGATTTTGTCAGGGCAGCGATATGCCCAGGCATTAAGACCCTACTTCCCAGATTGTCATGGACATAGTTTTGACCTATGATATATAAGTGAAAATCACTAGATGAGGATCCTAACATTGCATGAAAAAGACACTGTAGAGTGGCATGTTTCTTTGGGATCTTGCCCCTTACCCCTTCTCCCTTACCCTTCCTCCTGCCTGAAGTGTGATTAAAATACCCATAGTTGTGGCTACCATCCCATAACTGTAAGGAGGAAAACAGTCCAATAAGGAGGGAGGAGCATGAAAGTTGAAGGACTCCGGATCTTTAATAATCCTTGGCTGCTCACTAGTCCTGAACTTTCTCATCTCCTGATTTTATGTTACACCAGGAAAATAAAGCTATCTGTTTCAGCCAGTATTGGTAGGATTGTTTGTTGCTTGAGTTTGAATCAATTCCAAACGATATCTTGGGTAATACAGACTCATGGCTGGAAATAAAGGAGCAATCGTGAGGGTGGGAGAAGTTGAGAGGAAGGATTCAAATCAAGAGTCATTTCTAAAGAGCGTTGACAGTGACCGATGCCACAGGGTGAGGTGGGTTTGAGCAGTGGTGTGGCGGGTGGGAGGTTGGCAAGGGGTCCATTCGCCCTCTTGGAGAGATAGCAGGCTGGCCCCACATGGTGACTTAGGGCCCTTATCAGGGCCAATCTGCCTCTTCAGTGTTTCAAATGGTTGCTTGTCCTGACATTTTGCCAGACCCAGGGCTTTGTTGAGAAAATATCTGGCCCCGTTCACAAGTACTTTTGTGGTTGAAGAACCATGATTCTTTTTCTGGAACAAAATTTGCCAGGTTACTTATTTTTTCACAAAAAGAAAATTAAACCTGCTACTTCACTCTTTGATACCTAAAGTGAATGATTTTTTTCTGCTATCAATAATACATAATACCCACCCACTGGATATGTACCAGGGAGCTGAAACTTAATTGATTGTTATTCAGCATCTGCCAAAAACTGTGGTTGAGCCAAGGAGTCAATGCGACACATCAGCCATCCATCCCTCAAGGCCCTCACAACTTCTCCCCTGCTGCCTAATTAAACAATCAGAAAGGAGGTGCACTAGGATTGCATAAGCTTAAGCCCTAGAAGGAAATTCAATTTTATCCTATTGACTTTTATAGAAAATTGATAAAGATCAACAAAAACAATAACACCTATGATTTATTGAGCTCTGTGCCAAGTACTTGACATATACATTTCACACAATAACATCTTGGCTTCCATATTATGATTTCCTATTATTACATGAAGAAACGGAGCCTCAGAAAGTTACATAAATATCCTGGGACCACATACTTAGTAATTTTGGGAGGCAGTATTTAAATCCAAGTCTGAGGTTTGAGGTCTTCTGTGTTTTCTTATTATTATACCATACTGTGGGTGGTAGAATATTGGCTCCCCGAAGATGTCCACATTCTCACTCCCTGCACCAGGGAATATGTTACTTTGTGTAATTAAAATTAAGGATGTTGAGATGGAAAGATCATCCTGGATTTTCTGTGCTGGCCCAACATAACCACACTGATCCTGAAAAGCAGATGACCTTTCCTGGCTGTGGAGAGAGGGAACCGTGCCCGTGGACAAGTGGCTAGAGAGAGGCAACTTGGTTGGATCTGAAACGGAGGATGAGGGACATGTGTCAAAGAGCGTGGGTCGCCTCTGGAAGTTAGAACAGGCAGAAAACAGATTCTCCTCTTGAGCATCCGAAAGGGACATAATCCTGCTGATACCTTGATTTTAGCCCCGTGAGACCCATGTCAGATTTCTAACCTACAGAACTGAAAGATAACAAATTTGTGTTGTGTTGAGCCTGTAAGTGTGTGATGATTTGTCACAGCAGCAAGAGAAACCTAACACACATGCTGACTCTCCAACATGTTTGCTAAATTTCTCCTTACTTTTAGTTCTGGGAAAAGTTTATATTCACTCACACATTCAAAAGAATTTATTTATTCAAATTATTTATTCATAGCACAATGATGTTTCCTTTTTGCCTTGGCTGACCAAACGACCAGACCCAATTTTAGAGTTTGATTGTAGTTACGGTACACAAAGGTAAAATTATTTTTTCTGTTTTTCTGTAGGGTTTCTGATCTTTATCTCTGACATCTGTCTCTGATACCTTTCTTTGGATCTTCCTGTGTATATTCACACATATGGTTTTTAATCAGAATGTTGCTGAGAGAGAGGAAGAGGGAGAGAGGAGATCTACCCAAGCTGTTTCATTAAAGTGGGGAGGTGCCTCACAGATGTCAAAGGACATATTTGAGTGATTGTTTTTAAAACTCAAAAAAAATAATTCTGAAGTTTTGTCCAGCTTTATCAATGTTTTGCAAATGTTTATTCTGAGAAGAGGTACTACTGTCATTGCCATTTATTTTTCATATATACCTATCAGACCTAATTATTGCTGATCATATGCAAGTTTCATTTTAGAAATGCAAACACCTGTTTAGAGGAGGTTTCTATACAATTAAACCTGGACTATGGTATTGTGATGGTACTACTTTCAATTTTAGTGTGGAAGCTGATAAAAACATAAGAGGCGAATCTATGAAAGACAAAGATTTCTAACACAAACGTGGTTTGGATTGTGCATTGCTGGGTATACAAAAGACGGGCTGATTACATTGTCAGAAAGGTGCCACATCATTAATCAGAACTCTGTTCTTGTAGGACTGAAAGTAAATGAGGGAGTCATGATTTTAGAAAAAGAAAAATAGCCTTCTGCCACCTCCATTGCAATATTTGTGTTACTAAGCAACAAAATTCTCCTATTTAGCAAAGCCCTAATGATGCTGGCAGTACAGTCTTAGAAAAATGCTTAACACAAGTTCATTATCCCTCGCACCGTAGCTGCGTTGCATACGCAGTGCCTGATTAGAGGCAAGGAGAGGGAGACTAGTGCTGTTTGCTGCACCTGCATCTAAAAGACCAAATAAAGTATTGATTTGGATAACTCTAATGACGGTCATTTAATGTGTTCATCCACTCACAGCATTCATTTGAACTGACAAAGAATGCGGGACAATCCACTGTTAAACATGTCCTAGAATTGCAAAGCCTTAATGATTCTGTCATGCCCGGTCACGTAGACACAAAAATTATGACATCGCTGTAACCAGTTCTATTGACACCTGGTATGGAGTTTCTGTGAGGAAGATTCAGAGGAAGGCTGAAGGTTGAAATCCCCTGATGGTTTCCTTCTGTCTTTTGAAACTTGAAAAACTTTCTTTATTAATGTTTCCCTTATTTCTGCAGAAACTCTAATTTTAATACGTTCGAAAGTTTGTGCCTTCTTGCCTGATTTTCATGCCAGGAGGAAACTGCTTTAAAGGATTACGAATTCCTTTGCAGATACTCTCTTCCTCTGTCATTTTCTCCCCATTCTTTTCACTCTTGTCGTTTCTTTCAAATATGTGGTTTCCGAGGGTTATCATTGCAAAGCAGATGTTAAAGAAAGATGTGTTGAAAATAAAATCCATGACTATCTGGGGTCAGAATCTTTTCAAATGTTATTATTGACTAATAAGGGATATTTATGCCATGGCATTTTAAATTTGCAAAGTAATTTAGAGGCATCCTTCCATTTTTCAAACCACTGTTATCATCCTTTTTATGCACCGCTATTACTGAATGCATTTCTATAGTGCCTCAACATAGACAAGAGAAAGAAGGAGAAATATTTAATATTTTCTTCTGCCATTTCTATCGTGATGTGCAACATTTCGAGCATAAGGTACTAGACAACTCTAATTCCATTAGCAGGAAGAATCACTTTGGTATAGCACCAAGCTGACCTCATAAAAAGTTAATTCCTGCCCCGCAATAAAAAGGATAAACAAACAAACACACAACTCCTTCAGGCAGGAGAAGTGGAATAAGTGGATGTAATATTTTAATGGAGAGTGGATAGCAGTGAGAGTAAAATACTTTTCTGATTCTTTACTATTAATAGTGAAGAGGGATGCATTGAATAGCGCCATTGAGATTCTACATGGCTGTCTACACCTTTAATCATTTTGATAAAAAATTTTGTCAGCTTTTCTTATTTTTGTTTATACTGATTTGGAAGAAGTTTTTCACTTGCAATGTTATTGCAGTGTTTCAGAGAAAACAATCTTGTTGACAGTTCTGCTTATTTGTAATAATTGTAGATTACACGAAATGTATCTTATATCTACGGACTTGGCAAACTGTTCTCATTAAGCCACACCGCCCCTCCTGAGTCAAGTATGCCATTCCAGTTTTCCACCTGCATTTAGAAGCTGTGAAATCGTCTTCATAACAATGTGCTCTAGTAGGAATAAGGAAAGGAAAAAAGAAGGCAGATGCTTTTTTAAAAAAAGTGTGTCTGTGGGGCTGTGTGCATCACGGGCATTGCTTCAGCTACGCTCCACCAGGGTTAGGAAGGTGTTCTTTTCTCCATTTTACAAACGAGAACATGGAGGCTCACAGGAATATGGTAATTGGTTCCAAGTCACCCAGCTAAATAAATGGTAGGGCAAGGAGTAAAACTCAGGTTTTGCTGACTCTAAAATCTTATTTTACTATGCCTGCATTTTGAAAATGCATGCTTGGTTCTGAGATTCAGGCATGCATTCAGGCCTGATTCATCTCCTTTTTATGAAAGCAGAAAGGGCCAATTTGGTTACTAGTTTCTCTTTTAAATTTTGCTCAACTATAACTTCAATGTATACGTTATTAAGCAATTACAAAAATTAACCCACAAGGGTAACTCCTTTTGATGCCTTTCAAAAGAGAGGATTCTGACCATTTGCCCATCATGATATTATAATTTAAACTTCATACAATTTGGAGAGTGTTTCACTGAGTTGCTAATTTTGAAACATTTTGCATATGGGATTGCCTTAATTGTGTGGAAATTCATCTTTTAAAGATTCTTATTCCTAAACTGAACTTTTAACAGTAATAGGAACTTGATGGTCCTTAACATAATCATCTGACTCCTAAATCATGAAGATTTGGGTTCTGACACACCAGCATTGTGGGACTCAGGGTACGCCTGGCATGTTGACATCAAAAACATATTTGGGAGTCCTTTGATGTGACTATTTTTCCATATTGATAGGGGAGTATTTTAAAGACTAAGGATTATTTGTTCTTGTGTATATTTGTTTCATTTTTAAATTATGGTATAACAGTATATAAACTAGTAAATGTATGTTTAGCAAAAAAAAATGCAACTTAACCTCACTTTTTTAGTCATGAATCTTTATAATGGGGGGAATCGATTCTCTTTTAAGTAGCTGCATGATAGAGTGCAGTTATTCAGTTGCTAATAGGTTAGATTCTTTCCAACCAAAACCTGGATAGATGTATATAAAAGAAGTCATTTTACCACCTGGTTAGTTTTCAGTGGATGTAACTATTCTTCTTATTACGCTGTAGCCACGTTGCTTACATTTGTAACCTTGAAACTATTGTATAAATTTAAAAGCTTTTATAACTAAGTGACTAATGACATTCACTTCTTATTATGAGTTGGCAAATCAATCATTGGAACAAAAAATCAAGAACATATATACACACACACAGACACACACTCCTAGCCTCTGACAGGACACTTTGCTATGATTTATTTGTCCTTTAAAGTCTCCTAGAGTTTTTCTGTTTTTAGGTATATTCTTGGGGTCCATTAAGACTTTTGGAAAATGCATTAATTTTTCAAGTCACCAAGATACCATTTAGTAAATGAATAGCTGCAAGGCGTTAGTTCTATTCATGGCTTAGAAACCCTTTACTTCCCAAGGACTCTTATATTCCCTTCCCATATCTGTGTGTTAGTGTCCACACTACCTTGCAGTAGCAATCTGGTACATTGTATTTCATTCAGTTTGGATTTCCAAATATATATAAACTCTTAAATAAGCATTCCTTTTATTCCCCTCTCTTAACAGCCCACCAATTGGTGCTCACCTGCCATCTTTATTGATTCTTGACAACTTTTCAGTGTTCATTTTGACCAATATGTGCTACAGCTCAAGATGGGCTTTAGCACATTGAATGCTTGGTGTCCATTCACCAAATGGCCTTTGGTCCAGTGTAATGAGGATCAAATTTGAGTTAGATGTAGTAAATAGAGCTTTCTTCACAGTGTCATGACAACTAGAATATTTAAGTGGCAAGTTCTTGCTAGTATGGTACCCTTTCCTTGGTATACATCCAGTGTTAGAGTTACTGGATTATTTCAGAAGTTGGGTTTAAAATTATAAAGTGTTTTGGATAAATAAGGCTTTATTTTGGCTACTGAAAATTAAGTAACATTGAATTTTTCATAACTTAGTGATATAGTTTCACATAATGGGTCACTGGTGTTTAATACTGTTAGGATACCATTTGTGCTGAGGCCCAGGGATTTAATTTTTAAAAGTTTTAACATTTGGAGACATCCACAAAATTTTGCATTGAGTGTCTACTTGAAACCATAATTCTGTAATCGGTTATATTGGCAGATATTTTTCAGGTACCTTTTAATCTATGAAAACACACAGCATATGAAAAATGTGGTAAACTCAAACTATTAACTCTATTCAAGTAATTTGTAGAATAATTAGGTGACTAAAAGAGAAAATAAACTGAATTTTCTTAAACTGTCTTTTTCATATTGACACTGATAAAAATGTATGCACTTGTAAAATTCAGAAGCCATGGTGGATATTTAAAAAAAATGTGCAAATCAAAGTTATTAGAAAGAGAAGTAACCATGGCAAAATGGAACTTGTGGTTTAGTAAGTCTAAGTCTATTTGAAAATCTTTGTTTTCCTAGATGTGGCATAGTAAAGAAAGTTAAGAATTGGGAAAACAGTTCTCTGTGATAGTGGAAAGTGGTTTGCTACGGGTACAGGGAATTATTTATCCCCTGAAAAATTATGGGCTAGTTTATAGGGGGAGCAGAGACCACCCAGAGGAGCTACTGGGAACTTCTGGCCTAAAGCAACGCTACTCCAAGTGCCAGTCATCCAGGCGATAACAAGCTTGCACCAAGATGTAAATCAATACGTTGTTTCCTTCATTGAGGGTCTTATCATACAAATTGTCAGCTAATCTACCCTGTGACATGGTTGATTTACATGCTAGTGCAAGCTCCTTATCTTGTCATGAACCTAGTTTTGGGGGACCAGTGGCTGGTCCATAAGCCACAGTTTGAGAAGCTACAGCCTACAGCAGGGTTTTTTACCCTAGTCACTCTTGAAAATTTGAGTGGCTGGCTCTTTGCTGTGTGGGTTGTCCTGTCCAGGATATGTGTAGAAGAGTCACCAGCATTCTCTAGCCTCTACCCATTAGATGCCGCTAGCACTTCCCTAGCGAGTTGTGACAATAAAATATATCTCCAGAAATTGCCAAATGTCCCACCCAAGGGGAGGGGCAAAATCACCCCAGTTGTGGACTGCCGGGCTGGGACATTTCTTCATTCCCACGTGATCCCTCTATTGTTAACCGTTCAGGGAACCTGAATGCCCATCTATAGATAAATTATAAATACCACCAATTATTGGGAACTATTACCTCACTTTGTCATTAAACCGTTGTTTTATGAAGTCACATATAGTTCTCTGCACTGAGTCTACAGGAGCAGGCAAAGCCTTCTAACACCAGGAGCAGAGCCAGATGTGTCACTGGAAATGGGTGTAATAGCTACAGACAGGACCATGTAGTTATCTTTTCTGTTATAAAAAGTGGCAAATGGGTCAAGCCCCAGATTTAAATAAAACTGTTAATTAAAAATGGCTTTTTATGATGTCACTAATTATGCACCAACATGTAGGAAAAATATGTGCCTGACCTACTGGTCTCTGAATACAAAAGACATATGCTTGCGTTCTTGTGGTTATTTGTAAATAATAACACAATACAACTAGTTCGTTACATTTGGAGAGTACTCTGTGCTTCTCAAAATGCTGCCATAGACCTAATATTCTTTCATTTTCAGTTTAGTCTCTCTGTCTGCTGTTTGCAGAACCTGCACTCTTTGGGCTGACATTTTCCACTCTAATAGAAACATGGAGACATAGATCATAGAAACATGTGTGCACACACATGCACACAAATCAATGTTGCTTTTCTCACTACTTTCATAAAGGACAATGTCCATAAGAGTTTTTAGTAAATTCTGCTTGATAAAAGAGTCAGTCTAAATCATAGCAGAGCCTAAAAAATTATAATTCCTGGATTTAAGTAGTAGGTCTACCAATTTTTTTTTGTTAAGATAATTATTCTGTATAAATCTGAAATGGGAAGGTCTTAATGGATTTTGCTGACCTTTTATACAGGATTTGTTTGGTTTTACCCCTTTCTTGGAGCAAATGTCAGACTTGGGGTTGTCAGGTTTACCAGTGGTGAAAAAAGATATTATGGAGAATCAGAAATCTCAATAGTGCACCCAAATGTCCAGGTCCTTCACTGGAATTTTTAGGTTCTTCAAGCGCACAAAATTTTATATTCAAATTACAATGTTTATCATGTTAAATGAATGATATGCGGAGTCTTCATCATAACATGGTCTAAGGTGGCTCCATACTAGTTCACTGCTCCCAGCAGCCTTCCCCATCCTTCCCTCCATTTATCCAGACTATTTCTTGAATGTTGAGTTTCAAACTAGTAATTTTAAAAGGCCAATGTATTGATTGAAAGTGTCTGTCTGTAATCTACTGAACTGTAACCAAGTTAATTTCATCTGAGCAGTTCCAGGGGCTGGGCAGTTTTCAGGAAAAGTTGATTCTGTCCTGACCTGAGTTTCCCAATTCTGCATCCAATTTGCTCATCCAATTTTCCATGTGAACACCTTTTCTTTTATTTCTTTGGCAAGTTAGAACAGTTATTAGGTTAGAAAAAATGGTTGAAAAGAATTTCAGAATATAGCCATTCAAAAAACAGCAGAAAATAGTGATTAATACCTTTTTGTACTTTTAGACTTTATGGACCTACATATGGTTTGACATTTGTTGGGGTCATCTTCTTTAACAAAGTCTAATTTGTTGCCAAACCTTTCATCCTGCCACGTGGCAGGGAGCAAACTGCTTGTTGTAGGTGTGTCTGGCACCCTAATGGCGACAGCCCTTCCCTCCCTGGGTTTTCCTCCTGGCTGGTCATGCCACTCCCTGGAGAAGCCGAAAGAAGACTACACCCCGAATGAGCTCTGGAGGGGCTGCAGATTCAGAACATAGGGCTAATCGATGCAGTATGGGCCCCTGCACAATTGCAAACATGCTCCTCACTTTCAACCTTCCTCCGTCATATGTCTGTTTAAAAACAAATGTCAGCACACAGTGCGGCAAAACGTGACATGAAACAGTGCTGGTGTTCAATGGGCTGGTGCTCAGCTGCTTGTGTAGCTCACTTTCTGGTTTTCCTTAATGAGTGTAATTTAACAGTGAATGTGAAAAATTCCAAGGTTTTTCTGGAAAGACTAATACACTATATATCCATCTGCTTTTAATATGCAATTTTGGATTTCTAAACTCATATTTTTTATGTGTGTTGATTAAAACCCTACATATTGTTTCTATGCAAGTGACACTATTTGTTGAAGGAAGGAGAGAGGAAAGGAACCGTGTGCGTGTGTGTGTGTGTGTGTGTGTATGTGTGTGTATATTCAGAGACTATTCTGAATAAGGCGTGACCCAAATGCATTATATTTATTCTTTCGTTGGAACAGGGCCGGCAGATTGCAGAGGGCGGGCATAGTCCCCATCATCATCCATCATGTGGATGCTCTCTCTCAAGTTGTGTGGTGCTCACCCTGCGTGGCCAAATGTGGCTGCCTTCCCTTCCCTGTCAGGTGGGTATTGTGACCATTATGGCTCTTATTTTGTAGAGGAGGCTAAGATCGTTGAAGTTACTTGCCCAAGAACCAATAGTTAAGTAATAGAACCTGAATTAGCAAACAGGTGTGTGTGTGTGTGTGTGCACATGTGTGTACATCTGGTATCAGAGTCCTGACTTATACCCCACCATTCTGTCTCCCTTCATCCCTCCAGTTAGATGAAAGGTCACTTTACACGCCTGACCCTGAGCTCGGCACTGAGGAAAATGTGTGAGAGCCCTTGACCTTTGGGAACTTGCTCTCGGTAAAATGATCACACTTATGCACGGGGTAGTTAAGTGACAAAAAGACACCTTTTATTTTTAACCAGTTGGTCTCAGACTTTTTATTTAAAAAATAAAATCATGGAGCATTTAGAAATATCATGCATTCGGCCTGGAATAAAAAGCCAAGCAGTGTTTTTTCTTCTCTGTGGGGCTGGGTGAAAGAGTTGAAGCATAGAAGCTTGGTCTACATAAAATTGCCGAGAGACAGAAGGGAAGCTGGAAAGAGGAAGGTGAAAAGAGATGGGAAGGGGGTGATGGTATCTGTCCCTTGGTTTCCCTGTGGCACAGTGTCTACATCAGACTTGAGTCTGTGGGGAAGGACCTAGAAGCCGGCCCTATTGCGCTAGGCAGGGCGAGAGCATGGCAGGGCTTCACCAAGACAGTGACGGTGGCTTGGAGGGGAGGGACGGATTTGAGATCCAGGTAGGAGGATCATGTTCTGGCCTTGGTGACTAATGTGAGGGAAGAAAGGGCCTCGGCAGAACCCCTGGTTTCTGGCTTGAGACAAATTTATGATTTGGTGAGCGTATCTTCACGTTACTTTCTGATTAAAAAAGATGCAGATGGGATGGTTAATTTTCCGTGTCAACATGGCAGGGCCACAGTGCCCAGGTATGTGGTCAAACGTTTTTCTGGATGTGTCTGAGAGAGTGCTTTTTGGGTGAGAGGAACATTCAGATCCGTGGACTTTGAACAAAGCAGATTGACCTCCCTGCTGTGGTGGCCTCATCCAGCAGGTGAGGCCTGAGTTGAACACAAGACTGACCTCCCCCAGCAAGAGGGAGTTGTGCCCGCGACAGCCTCTGGGCGTGAACTGCGGCAGCAGCCGTCTCCCAGGCCCGGCCCGGCGGCCCGGTCTGCAGACTGCGCACCTGCCGGCCTCCGCAACCGTGAGAGCCCGCTCCTTAACGTACGTCTCTCCACATGCACAGCTTGTTGGTTCTGTTTTGCTGGAGAAGCCTGACTAATAAAAGTACTAAATTTCTTATAGAGTTACCCAGGGGAAAAGAACTGTAACTGAAATGTACATATGTCATAACATTTAAGCAGTTTTCAAATATAAATTATCCTAAATAAAGGCAGGAAACATTATGTACTTCCCAAGACACAGATGCACCGCGTACTGTAAAGATTCCAACTTCCCAGTCGAATAGGGATTTTACGGTCATTTTCTAGACAGAGAAATTGAGCCAGAGGCTTTATGACCCGCTCAAGGTCTTGGAGCCAGCTGTGACAGAACTCAGTACGTCCAGCTTCAAAATCTCTGTCTTTGACTTTATACCTCAGTGGCTTCTCTTCTGAAGTTTTGCTGTTCAGAACTTTCTAACAAATAATTATGATAGGTGACCCTTAGGCAATGGTTCCAGTGTTCCAGGAACTGTTTAGAAATTATGTATGTTACTCATTTACACCCCACAACAATCCCGTTTTACGGATGGAGCAGACACAGAAGTTTGGTGACACAAATCTCACATGCTAACTTATTCTATCATTTATAGCTAAATGGGACAATTTTATGAAAGAAGGATGGAGAAAAGGAACTCATATTTCTTCAAAGACCACTAGAAACTTTACTCTTTCCATTATATTATTTTTTTCCTAAGAAAAGTTGCATTCAAGATGTGTAGTAGGGAAGGATGGTAAATCGATAATCTGACATTAATTATCCAAGCTACTTAGCTTTTTAAAACAACTTATAATACATTTGTCCATAAATTCTCTAATTATTTTGTTATGTGTGATTAAAACATGTTTTCTTACTGTACAAATGATGCATGTTCAACCACAATTAATATTTTGTTTTCTATCCTTCTAATTACACATCCACTCACACAGCCACTCACCCGCCCCACACACCGTTAAACCTAACGGTCAGTCCTAGCTCTCATGTTACTCTGCAGAGTTGATCATTCTTTCCTGAGACACTTATCTCCTGCCTTCCAGGACATCACCAGCTCTGGTTTTTCGTCTCAGCTGTTCCTGCTCATGCTCTGTGGCTTCCCCCTTGGGTCCCTGACCTCTAAAGGTTGGACTCTAAAGGACAGACAGCCCAAGGGCTCGGTCTGTCCTCCCCACTCCCCCTTCAGTGCATTCATCCAGGCTAACGGCCTTGCAGACCACGTACATATGTCAATACTGCACAGAGCTCTAGCTCAGACCTCTCCCCTGAGGTCCAGCCACGTACTTGCGTATATAACTACCTACTCAACATCCCTACTTGGAAACTAATGATCATGCCACAAGTGGACCCTGGCATGTTCATAAACAAACTCCCTTCCAAACCTGCTCCTCCTCAGGGAGGGAGATCTCTCTTACTCCTGTTGGATGAAACCCTCGGAATCATGCTGGAATCCTATCTTTTCTCTCAGCACACATCCAATTTTGTGAACTTTCATTTCATATTTGACCCAGAAGCCCGAGAGATCCCTCTAAATAAATGCCAACCCACTGTGTATGTGCCACAGCTCAGCTCAGATTCTTCTAAGGGATCCATTTCACCCAGATTCCTTTCAAAAGACTCCCCGACTCTGAAGGATCTGAATCTCTCCTCTCATTCACTGGCTCCAGCCACAGAGACCTCCGTGCTGTTGTGAAACCCACCAAAAACTCTCGCTTAAGGCATTTGTACCCGCTGTTCCAGCTGCCTGAGGTGCTTTTCTCCAGACTGCAGGGCTGAGGCCTTCACAACCACACGGCCATGAGGTTTTTGATCAAATATCACGCAAGTGATTTCTGATTACTCTTTTTAAAACTCAATCACATTCCCCCTACAACACACACCCTATTTTTCTTCCCAGATTTATTTTGCCCTATAGCACTTCCCAAAATTTGACATTCTCTTATTTTACACACTTGTTTATTAATGAGGGTCTCTCTCTCTAGGTTGCAAACTCATCGAGGGTGGATGCCTCAGTCTGTTCCATCCTCAGTTGTGTCCCGGTCCCTGTGAGAGTGCCTGGCTCAGGATTTGTCGAATGTTCAATGATTGTTGAAGATTTAACATAATTGAGATTGTACTTTTAAATATAAGCTTTTAACTTGTTTTTTTCTTTTAGTACTAGTATGGGGAAATTTGATGTTTTGAATGAATTTTGGAAAACATGATTTTACTTTATAAAAATTATCAATTTAATAATTTTATCAGAAACTATATATCAGATGGGCCCAATAATTATCCCACATTTCAAATTCAAAACATTCTTTCCCTGGAAGCAAATTACAAAAACAAAGCAAAATAACTTCCCCTACACCCAAAAACATTTGAATCAGATTTTATAAGTTTAGAATCAAAGTAGCAGGAGATAGTTGGATAACTTTAACTAGTCAAGTTAAAATAACTTGAAAATTCCTTACCCAGTCTACAAGTATTTTACTTTTCTTTGAGTGTCAAAACAACATTTCATTGTTGACACCGGGTGCTAAAACTTGATTTATAATATCTCTAAGATATTCCATTATATCTATGACATAAGTATTTTAATTTCCTCTTCTTCAACATTGGTGGTTTGTAACTTTTTACTATTACAAATGAAACTCCCATTGAAAATCTTTATACTTAGGTGTGTGTGTGTGTGTGTGTTTTTAACACATCTCTGCTTTCCTCATGATAAATGAATAGATAGGACTCAAAATAGAAGAACGTTTTTAAGACTTGTTTCATTTTGCCAAATTACTTCCCCAAAATGTTCCTTTAATTTTCACTCCCCAGCAGAGGATTAGAGTGTTTCTTTCCCGCACACCCTGCCAACAATAGAAATTATCTTAGAAATGTAATTATCACCAAATTTATAGGTTATAATGTATCTATTATAGTAATTTACACTCTTTAATTGTGGGTGAAGTTTAATGCTTTTCATATGTTTATTAGTCATTTAAAATTTTCTTTTGTGAATTGCCAGCTTTTCCTTTACCTCTTAGTGTTTCTCATTTTTTATCCAAATTCAAAAGCTCCTTCAGTAGCAGGTGTGTTAGTGCTTTGCTGATCATGTGTGGCGCTGCCAGTTTTTTCTGGTCAATTTCATTTAAATTTTTTTCCTTAAATTGTGTATATCAAATCTATCTATCTGCTCTTTTATGATTTGTTGGTTGACTTTTCCAGTTTTTTTTAGTTCTTCTTGTCTCAATTTTTAAATATTTAACTCCATAATTCATCCTGGATTTATTTTGCCATTGCACAAAATCATCACTGTGTCTTTCGGTTGTGTTAAGTATCCATCTAGGGCCCTGCTTTGCGGGAGGCAGGCGGGGAGGATGTCTGGGCTGAGGGCCCTGCCTGCTGAAACTGATGCACTTCACAGTGAACACATCAGAAACACAGCTCACCTGCCGAGAGCCTGGGAACCTTTGTTTTATCCCCAGACCAAGCTCAACATCGGCTGTTTCTTCCACAGCCCCCTTTGTTGTGTGCTTATTAAAGGAGGATCACAGGGAGTCAGGCTGGCAAGAATGCAGACCTTTCTCTGAAAGCAGTTTTCTGAACCAGAGGATGCACCATAAACTTTTTCGACTGGCTAAAAAGCATGGTGCTGTGTGACTTCTTTTGGGTTTGCTTCCATCATTCTCTGTCACCTTTTCCTTTTCAGCACTGGACCTGTCCCTGAGTATTGCATCTAGTTTTGGTTGGCCACAGGGAGGCAGAGAATCCTTGAGCCCTGGTGGGCCTGGGACTCTGACTGTGGTTGTGAGGGCAGGGGAGGGACCGGGAGGGCTGGGAGGAGAGAAGGCTGCAGGAGATCATTACCTCTTTTGAGGAGGACAGACAGCCATGCATGTGGGCATAAAGACACCCAGCATAAAACATGCAATGAAGGAGTAATGGACATAAATAATAAAAGCCAATAGAGAAAGATAGGAAAGACGGTTTTTCTAAAAAATGTCTTTCTGAAGAGCTCAGCATTTTTTTTTCCCCTCCAGAAGTAATACCTTGAAAACCCACTTAGGCTGAAAGGCAAGATGCTTAGGGCATCTCAAGTAACAAATAATGGTCATTAAATTTCTTTGCACGATAAACAAGTAAGTGATTGAAAGAAAACTGGCTTTGACAAAGGAAAAGTTGGATGAGGATTTTCCACAGGAATGTTACATGCTTTGAGTGGTTCAGCAGAAATTATAAAATTATGGTTTGCTCAGAGTTAGATGTTTTCATCAAAACCGTTGAAGAAATTGTGTTGTGTATCCAAATCAAACAAAAACTTAAAGGATAATAATGGATAAAATCACATAGGGTTCAGTGTAGCAAATGCTGTTCAGATCCTTGATGTATATTAACCCACTTACTCCCAAAATTCCGCTGTGAAGTGGTTGTTATTACTCTTCCCGTTTCGCAGACAAGGAACCTGAGAAAGAGTCAGGTTGAGTCACTTTCCAAGGTCATTCGTCAGGTAAGTGACAGAACCAAGCTATGAACCCAGGGTATCTGGTTTCAGAGTTGCTGCTGTCGGCCACAGCCTGTACAGACTCACTACTTATACACTGGTGGAGAAATGCCCAGCTGTCACCTTCCACAGTTAAGGTGTGAAGTTGTGACTGAAGCCCAGCCAATCAGAATTTCTCTCCCAGAAACCTGAAGCTGGGAAGAGTTCCCTAAGGACAGAAGGCTGTCTTGGTGGTAGGACTCCAGAGAGACTACTCACTGTTTCCCGTTAGTGAGAGAACCAGATCCGACTGGTTCCAGTCCTCTGAAGGCCTGGCTGCTGCATTCTATCTTAGATTCTGTGAGAGACTCAACAGCCTTCTAAAAACCAAGTTTTTTCCCTTAAGGTAGCCTCCATCAATTTCAATTGTTTGCCTGTTTGCTCTGAAGAATTATAGCAACGACTCTCTATATTGAATTTAATTGTCTACATGATTAATGACTCAGCTTCATAGATATGTAAATATCTGAAGTCTCAATCTAGGCTCACCAAACGCAGCTGCTGTTCTAATGACACCATCTCCCACCAAGGAAAGCTCCACAGTACTGCAAAGTCAGGAATCAATGGAGGTATCTTCAATCTTTTTAAAAATTTATCAATAAGTAAGATACGAAACGTGAGAGAAAGACATTCATGGTATCTCTAAAAAAAAAAAAATCTACTTATTTAAGCCATATTGCTAAATTTCTATTTCTTGGGCAGAGGTTTTAAGATGTGTTCCCTGAGGCCTCAGGATCCTTGAGCCCATATGTAACCGTCTTTTCCTTCTTATGGGAAGCAGATGGGATGGACAGACCGCAGCATCATCTGCTGAAGTACAGTACGGCCCCCTCTTTCCATAGAGACTGCCGGCAACAGGGGAGAAACTGTATAATGTCTCAAATTTAGATTCAAAAAAATGCTCTTTGTTTAGAAATCATCCTTATTTGCTCTGTTTGCCTTTGCGAAGCAACAGGCAGAAACCTGCTCTAAAAGGGGTGAGCGAAAGACTAGATGTCGCGGGTGCTAAGGATGTTTGCAGAGCGCAGTAATAGTGATGCAGAGGTCCTCTTGCTTTGTGCATTGCCCAGGGAAGGGGCCCCTAGAGGTCTGACTGGGAAGCAGGTGGACTGTGTTTCCCCCCTCACTGCCAGGGAAGTCACACCAGCTCCGCAGGGCCAGCGTGTCTAGACAACTGAGGGGTCCAGCCTTCAGCAGCAGGTGGTACGGCAAGTGGGTGAGGACGGTCCCTCCCCAGCCGCATCCATCCAGCTCAGCACCTTGCTCATCGGCCGCTCAACCAGCTACAATCTCCTTTCTTTTGTCGTTGCCCTTCAATATTCCTTCCTGCCATTTTTAAGACTATTATTACATGTTTATCTTGTTGAAATCTAGAGATGCCTGTCGTGTTTTTGACCAACCATGACAGCAGGCACATTTAAAGAAGAAATCAAACTACTTTGACCTAAAATAAAGTCAGTGAGGCCCTTTTGGTTACCAATTCCCTTTCAATATGATTACAAATCGTCATTTTAATGACCTGTATTAAAATCAATAAAGACCAAGTTTGGTAGCTTTTTTTTAAAGAACTGCACTTATTTATTTTAGACATCCAGAATTTCTCACATCGTTGATAAATCCTTATGGATTGTTCATCCTCTGAAGTGTCTTGATATCATTTGTAAATTTTCTCAGTAATCTACTATGCAGTTTGTTTCAAGGGATTTGGATTCATTTAGAGTGTCTTGATTCTTGCCATCTATTAAAGGCCTCAACTGCTACTTTATCAGTGTTTAGTTTGCCCTTTTAAGAAAAAAAAGTTCTTTACTGAGAAAAAGAAAACAAATGAAAAGTTCTTCTCTTTTTCTTTTTGTAATACATCAATATTTCACCACTGGCCCAAAGCACTAAGCTTATTTATTGGAACATAATTTAAAATGCCCTTTACATGTTCAGAGCAAATCTACTGCAAATCTTAACTCTTCGCAGCTGTGCCCTGTCTCATGCTTATAGTATCTGGTCAGACGCCTCCCCGGAATTAGAAAGGATTGAGGATGTGGCATTTCAGTCCTTCACATAAGAGCCTTACATGAGCTCCTTCCTTTTAGCCTCTTTTTATTGAGGATTCATTTCTAAGGGAAACTTATTGCTTTTTTCTTCCTTTTCGGCAATGCTGAGAGAAGGTTATTTATAAAATAAGCTCATTTCCATTCCTAAACCACACAGCTGTGAAAGTCACTGCGAAGGATTGAATCTTAAGTGTGTATGTGTATGTTTGTGCGATATATTGTGAACCTTATTTAATTCCGTGTTTAGTTACCACATACATATACACATACACATACAGTTATGTGAAATGCAGTTTTAGCTGAGGTATCTAACATGACCATGCAGAAGGCTGTGGTCTGAATGTTTGTGTCCCACCCCGAATTCATATGTTGAAATTCAAACTCCCAAAGCGATGGTATTAGGAGATGGGGCTCTTGGGGAGGTGATTAAGTCATGAGGGCAGAGCTCTCATTAATAGGATTAATACCCTTATTAAAGAGGCCCCAGAAAGCTTTCTTGCCCCTTGCACCGTGGGAGAGCAGAGCTAGAACACTCTGCGTACCAGAAAGCAGGCACTTTCCAGACACCTCATCTGCCCGTGCCTCGATCCTGATTTCCCAGCCTCCAGAGCTATGAGACATAAATGTCTGTTGTTTGTAAGTTACTCAGTTTATGGCATTTTCTTATACAATGACTAAGGCACAGAATTTGCAGAGTAGACATGGGAAGAAAGTGGTTAGATGACTTCATACTTCTCATCCGTATTTATGGCATAAAAAGGCCAGGCATTGGAAATGAGAGAAAGAATGTTGAATGTGGCTTTGGAGTGAGTTGTCCTATATATCTCACCTCTTTCTTTTCAGGGGAGAGGGGTGGGAGGATGCTTTTTTAGAAATTGGACTTCTGAGGGACTGCTTGGAGAATTTGATATGTGTTTCCCTCCCCACACCCCAAACACACAAACACAGTTTGGGGGGCACAGTGAATCTGTGTCTGAATCACCGTTGACAATTCCAAAGCGTGAGAGTTTGCTGTGCTGGCCCACGGCAGCAGAGCATAGGGCTGCCTTTGCGTAAGTGATGGAGCTCCCAGAGTTCGCCCAGGGAAAGGAAGAGATGTGGCCACGGGACAGGCCAAGCCCACAAGGGGAGGTCTTGGATTCTGTCTAAGCAGCCAAGTGGAGGGGAGATGGGACTTCAGCTGAAGGGAGCTGGCAGTGGCCTTTCAATGCTCAGAGGCTACAGGAGGAGCCACGACTGCTGGGACACTGACATCATCGTCCATGTCCAGGGACAGCAGGCGGGAAGTCTCCAGCCATGGAAGGTCTTCAAGGAACTCGGAACAGTGTCATGAGAGAAAGAGGGGCTCTGAACATCAAGGGCAGAAAGACACAAGATCACTGGCTGCACGCCAACCAGTCAAGACCTCCCATAGGAGTAAAACAATTCTCCATTTTCATGATGGGGGTAGCTTTTCATGTACAAGGTCCCACTTCTTCATTTGTAGGTGCTTCTGTGACAGACCCACAGTGGGGGACAAGGCATAAAAGGTCAACCTCAAATGCACTCGCGAGTTTTCATCGTCACTTAGAGGTGGACAGCTGAATTACAGAATTCAGCCTCTGTTTTGCAATTTAGTGAGACTGTACGACTTTTTAACTGCTTTTGAGTGACCAGACTGTCATGGGGGTTTTCATTCAGGTGATGGGAAAAACTAGGCCACTGAGTAAGTCTGAAAGAACAGTTGTCAAAAGAAGACAACCAAAAAACCCCACCCAATTTATGTTATGATTTCTCTGTTATCAGTCTTGTTTGTTAACCCAGGAAAACCATTAAGATAGGCTGGACCATGTGGGTCCTGTTTTAAGTCTAAATATGTGCTATTTTAAGCAAGTCTTAATAATATAGTGCATTTATGATTTTCTCATGCTTTCTCCTAATTACCCTGTGAGCATTATTTTCCATTCTTGGCTTTGTTGATTCTCTGTGTAAACAACCTAAGTGGTCCTTGAGTCCTTCACATTCTAAGAAAGCTCTTCCTCCAATGAGCAGTATTTCCTTTCCTCATCTGCTTGTCCTACTACCCATTGCTTTTCCCTGATTATCCACTTGCATTTTGAATGGTGACTTTGATTTTTCTTAGAACTTTATAATCATTACTGAAGCTTCTGCTGAACACTTAAACTGTCTCCCCTGAACACATTAGACTGCTCTCCAGTGAAACTCATACTTTTCACTTAGCATTTCTAATTTACTTGGAGGATCAACGTCTCTGCTTCCGTGATCCACCAGATTCAACAGCCTGTTTGTCTTATGTAGAAGTTAGACGTGGGTCTGGTGGGAGGAGATGCTTTAGGCAGATAAAGGCCTATATTCGGATCCCAGTTTTTTCACATCCAAACTTGCAGTTCCATTGCTGACTGTGCCTTGTGTGACCCGCTCATACCTCCCAGTGTATTATCACCTGCCAAAAGAAGATGCTATGTGTCTTGTTTATTTGTTTATTTTCGCAGGTGGCATTCGGAGAGTATTTTGAAAAGCAAAGCAGGATGCTGAGGAGCATGATCAGAAACTCATGCTTGAGTTCTGCTAATTCAGGGGTTCTCCAAGGGTCGCCAGGGGGTTTTGAGGTCAAAATAATTCTCATAACAAGAGTAAAATGTTGTTTGCTTTTGCCCCTTATTCTCTGTGAGTGTAGCGTGGTGACTGCCAAGGGCTGGATGGCATGATGAAGCCATCGTACCGAGGGCTCATGGAATGTGTGCTTGTGTTCTCATCTTAAAATGCTCATTTAAAAATTTGTATCTGGTAGATGTAACCCACATAAACAAAATCTCTTTGGAGCCTTTAAACATTTTTAAAGACGTTTGCTAATTTAGTTTGTCTTGCTCAGGATTTAGTCTAACTTGCTGCCCTTCTGGTTTCTATGTTTAGAGGATGGGAGACTGGCACGGCGCTCCCAGACTCCTTTGCAGCTACAGTACGTGTGTGTGACCTGGGTCCTCCAGCAAGAGCCCCTGCTGGGAAGTGCAGGAGGACGTGGCTGCCTCGTTTGGCCGGCCTCGTGGCAGACGGCTGCCTTGTCTGAACCAGCCCTGGAGGCCCCCAGACACCCAGCCCTAGCATCACGGGGACAGAGCCCTGAACGGTAACGGCAGCAGTGTCTGCACTAGAAGAGCCCTGTGCTATGAAGAGGCATCTTTCGTGGCGCTCCTGAAGAGTTTGACTCACCTGACATTTAAAAATAACTCCCTCTTTAGTTAGACGTGGATCTTGCCACTCTCAACAAAGACCTGATGCAATTCTTTTTCAGGGCCACGTGGGCAAATATGCCACCAGGTATCCTGGACCACTGGAGAGGACACTTGTGTCCTGCTGTAGATCATGGCGTTTCCCGGAGAGTTTCTCCTGACTCTCTCAACCTTATTCATGCCTCCTCTTTCCTACTATTCTCCCCACGCGCCCTCCGTCCAGAGGCTCACATTTTCTCACTGTTGAGCGACTGTTCCCTTTTGTGCTCTAGTCTTTGTGCCTTTGTTCATGGTGCCCCTGGCCTGGGGAGGCCCTTGCCTCCACCCTCCTTATCCACCCACCCCTCAAGGCTCAGCTGTCCTCCTGTCCTCCTCCCTGGGGACCTTGTTCTCTCCTCCAGTGCTCACTTGTGGTTATAAAATGCAACATATGAAATGCTTCAAAACGTTAAAGCATCATAAGAAGAAAGCAATTTGACATTTAAAATTTTACTTTTCAAAATGTTTTTATAGATGTTATCACATTTAAGTCACAAGATGATCCTCTGAGGTAGTTAGGAGGGCTTTATACTTTCCATTTGATTGATGTATAGACTTTTAAATGGCTTGTCCAGGTTTGCTTGGAAACAGAAATTCAAAGCATAGAGAAGTGTTTTAACTCCTTATTCAATTTTCTTTCCATTATATTACACAGTCTACCCTTTTCATATTAATAATAACTCTATTATCAATAAACATAAATAGTTCAAACTACTTTAGCCATAACCTCATACTGGCTCCAGATCACCACAGAGTAAGTGGAGTGGAGAGTTGTAGGTAGCAGGGGGAGGGATTTGTAACCTCTGGCAATGGTTTACTGGTAAATATTGAATCACTGGCTTTCTGGAAAATAGAACGCTCTGTTTTGTATTATGTGTCCATTTCCATGATGTAAATAATCCCACTGTAGCCAATTTGAAGATATCATTGTGACGCCACTGAGCGGGGAGCTGGGAAGAGATGAGATGCACACAGTCGATGCTTCTACAAAGAGAGAAGTATGTTTGCCTTTGGGGGTCCGAGCAGATACACAAGTCACAGGCACATGTCAGCAAAACATAAAAAGAGACGTCTGTTAAGAAGGGAGCAGCTCAGGGATCTCACTGGAGTCATGGGTACTCTTGGTCAGAGGAAACCTCAACACATAGATGCAAGGACTGTGCCAGCCACCCCCGGGGAGAGCCATTTACACGGTGAGGGGTCGAGAGCACACCCTGCACGCCGCCGTGGGACAGTGGTGTTAGAGGTCTGGGACACAGACTAAGGGAGAAAGAGCCTTCTTGCTAAAGTGTGTTTTCATTTAGCACAAAATCTCTACTGAAGAATTAGCTATCATATCTCTATGAACATTATGGGCAGAATATTTAAATCAGAGGGATTTCTGGGTTGCTCAGAGGGTGTACTTTCACTCCCCCAGTGGAAGCCCAAGCCACACAAATGGTGACAATTTCTTCCTCTTCTTAAGAAGAGAACCTGAGCAGTCTGTCCGGTCAGAACCACCACTGGCTACACGTGCCACCTTGCTCAGTGGAGTGAGCCAAGACCTGCCTGTCAAGGTCCCTGTGGGGACAGTGCTACACGTGAAACATTCAGCACAGCGTCCAACACAATTATGAGCTCGGGACTTCATTCATACTGAGTCTAAGAATTTCAGTAAGAAAGTCCAAGAGTCATTTCTTTCCCAAATGGTGGCAGATGTCACAAATCAATTCTTTTTTAATACTTTTAATACGATTTATTTAATACAATTTATTCCCGTAGTTTGTGGGTTATGTAAAGGAATCTATCATCAAATTTATAAGAGTAGAAACATTCCAAACTTGGGCAAAATAACAGAATCATATAGGCTACCTAGTTGTTAATAATTTACCATAAATTTAACTTATTAGTTATTCTTTAGAGAGTTTGCCATATGCATTATTTATGGGGTCTTTCCACTTTGGTGGACTACAGCTGTTATATTAATTTTTAATCAAATTGTGAAACTTTATAAGTTATTCTTAAAGCCAGGTGAATAAAAAGAAAGATATCTAGGAAACAGTATTCAAATGCCTTCTATTCCTAGGAACACATTTGCCATTCATTCTAAATATCAAAAACCAAAATGATTTTAAGGAAAATAGTTAAGACAAGTCGCATATTCAGTCTCTCTAAGTAAACCTAGAGCATGTTTATGGCTATAAAATTCCGTATTTTTTGCTTTTAAAGAAGAAGCCAGGAACTGAATATTTATGATCCTGAGCCCTGTCCCACACGTTATTGTTTTCCTCAAGGGCTTTTACCCAGCCCAAAGGAGAAAATGGAAACTGAGACTCTCTGCAATCGGCCGAGTGCTAAACACTTTCCCCAAAATTTTGCCGTGCAAAAATTATCTTAGTATTAAAATGCGTAAATTGGCGAGATCATGAAAAGAAAAGCTCAGCAGCTTTAAGAAATTAATTTGCTTTGTACATATTGTTTTATTAAAATAATCACATGAGTAACTTGCATTCTTGCCTTTTTACATCTTACGATTAAGTTACTAGAATCTCGTCTTTGTGCATGGATTCCCTTGGAGAAAAGATAGCATCGCAGAACAAATCTTCTCAGTAGACCAGAGCAAGGCTTCTCACTTAATGTGCATTTGAATCACTTGGGGACCTAGTTAAGTGAATATTCTGACTTAGTAGGTCTGGGTGTGGGAGCGCCTGAGGTTCTGCTCAGGTGCTACTGATGCTGCAGGACCATGTGGGAGTAGGGAGGGACTACAGAGGACAGGGTCCCGGAGGGTCCCCCCGTCCTCACAGGAGGGAGGGCAGCTGGTGTGGCTGCGGAAGCTGGGAGGTTGGGGGGTCTGGCAGTGGGTATGTGAAGGCACAAGACATGGTGAATGCCCCCAAGTTCCCGGCGTGAGGAGGGTTGATTCGCTCTCCAGATTTCCTCTCCTTGGCCTTATTTTTCAAAGATAGTGGTCTAATTATTTTGAATATTTAATTGAGTGCCTAACATAGACTTTGAATTAGATTTCTCTCAAGGAATCTCCTTGGTGAAGCCTAAGCAAGGATATTGTTATGTTTACTGTCTGACCCTGGCAGATGGTGTGGAGCATCTGAGTCTCAGAGGGGACGGGCTACCTGTTGACTGCCTGAACCTCTACCTGGCTTAGAGACCAGGGGAGAGAGAAAAACACGGTGCCAGAAATAGACTCCCCTGCCCCCTTCACTCCAACCTGCTATGAAACCAGCTGGGTCAGGTTTTTTTTTTTAAGTTGCCTATGTATGTAAGTTACAGAAATGATTGATTTTTTATATAATTTGAGACTCAAAAAGAGAATTTACTCTGGTCTTGTATTTAAAATATGCAGCAGCAGGTGGAGGATGAAAGTGGGACAGTTGATGAGAAAGTTCTAGAAGAATTAGTTTGAGAATGTAGATGAAAGCAGATGAGAAGAAAGATACCTGTTACTTCTTCAGGACAGTGAACCATTTTGCAAAGCACAGCTGAGACTCTTTCTGTCTTGATCACACTGGGAATCAATTCGTTGCCTTAGGATCTCATGGAAATAGATATCGCCATAAGCATGAGTGAACAGATAAATAGATAAAGAGACTGAAATGAGACTAAATTTTCTCTAGATATGTCCTGAGAGCTGTATTGGCTCAGTTTATAATTTTAGCAATTAAGACATCTATAATTGAGTAGAAATGCCCATGAAAAATGAGTGAAGAAATGCCAAGGATTAGTCAAATTTTAAACTAATGAGCAAGATTTACTACATGGCTTGCTGTGGTATTTCATTACTCAGATTTTCAAAAAATGGTACCTACATTATTCTGGTCAAATTTTTGTTTCCACTTGTGCCCTTCCATATTTCTCCCTTTTTCTGTCTATGTATGGTCAATATTTTCCCCTACACATCTGAATATTTTGAGAATTCAAGTAATGCAATGCTTCATATGAGCAAGGCACTATTTAAAATGCTGCAGGAACTCTCAGTGTAGTCAGGGAGATCTAATATGTACACAAGTAACAATCATATTAATGAAATAAGTGCCATGAGTTTGATAATTTGCTCTTTGAATAAAAATGTGTTGACTAAAAAAAACCCAAGCTTTTAAAGAATTTAAAATTAGTTTTATTTAGAAATCTTACTGAGGACTATAGCCTGGGAGCAGCTTTTAGAGAGGGTCTATAAAACTGCCTCGAACCAGTGCTTCAGCTCATAGCTTATACACAGGTAGTGGGGTGTCAGGACGTGTAAAATCACATCAAAGTTTGAGTGTACATCCGACTATAGATTGCAGAAGCATAATCACTCACCCCATCAGCTGTTATCTTGTGTGCACGAAAAGACGAGGACTAAGGATTTTTTATCTTATAATTAATATAGTGATTCAGGCAAGAGACATGGGGGGCCTTGTGTGTCGTCTTAAAAGCGTCTTTCAAGAGAGCTGCCTGTTGCACAGAGTCAGGGGTTTTATAAAATCCTGCTGGCAAGCAGAAGCCAGCAAACACGGCTTCTTACATGTGCTACTTTGTCTCACAAATGAATGAACTCCCACCTCCAGTGAGCAAGAAGTTACACAGAGTCATTGGCATGTTAATGGTAAATTAAGAAAATCTGTAGGGTTGAGAAGTATAGAGTCTAAAGAATAAGATCATCAGGTGGAGAAAGCAGCACGAGCAACCAGCATCGGAGAGAGCAGTGAAATAGACGTGTGTGTGGGACGAGAAGCAGTTCGGAGCGACTGACGCTCAGACACTCCTAAGGGAGTTCAGGCCATTCGACTGTGAGCCAGCCTCCGGAGGGACAGCTCCTCCCCATTTCCGGTCTTGGCTCCAGCTGTTCCCTTCCCAAAATGCCTCTGACATTCTCCCCAACTTAACTTCTACTACTGGCCCAGTTTCTTCTTACTTTTCCACAACCTTAATTTCTCCCCCGTTTAGACCCAGTACTTGTATGTTTTACTTATTTAGTACTTAATCATATACTTGTGTCATCTAATTGATTCTTATTAGTTAATGTGTCACACACACCTGTTTGTTTTGTTCTTTTTAAATCTAGGTGACCAAATTTGAAGGTTCTTGAGAGTAGAAACGGGTTTACAAGTGCTTGTGTGTCCCAGCGTCTAAAATTAGGCCTGCTGTCAATTCATGAATGGATTAGGAAAATGAGGTATATGTATGCTGTGGAATACTATGCAGCCGCGAAGAAGGATGAATTAAGGCCTTTTGCAATAATGTGGATGAAACTGCAGACCATTATCCTAAGTGAAGTACCTAAAGAGTAGAAAAACAAACACATGTACTCACTATTAAATTAGAACTAACCAGTGAGCACACATGTGTGAGGAGGGAAGTAAAACTCAGTGGAAATCAAACGGGGGGAGGTAGGTGGGGGGGGTTGGGCAAAAATCTACCTAATGGGTACTATGAATACTAGTTGGGTGATGGGCATATTTATAACCTTGATTCAGGCATAACAAAATCAATACGTGTAACCAAAACATTTTTACCTCTATAATATTTTGAAATTAAAATAAATAAAGTTAGGTCTGCATAGGGTAGCTGCTAAATAAGTGTTAATAGAATAACTGAATGTATAAATGGATGTTCATGCATGATGAAGGAAGGAATGAACTACATGGACGTCTGGGATCTATGCATAAAAAGCTGTTGCACCCCCTAATCTCTAATGTTTTCTATAATGAATATGAGCGATTGCTTTCTGCTTATGTAAAAAAAAATCTTAACTCAGTTTAAAAGATTCTGATCTTGTTTACTGTGGTGCTAAGCTACTAAAATAGCAAATAGCGAGGGGGACAGAGACGTATCTTCATTTCTAGCAATTTTAGTAGAGACTAAACAGCTATCTATCTGTCCTTTTTAGATTCATCTAAAGCCGGATGAGCTGAATTTTCAGTTAGGGGCCGGGTTGCATGACTGCTGTTTCTGGCAGATGAGCTAATATGTGATTTCTGAGAACGAGTGGTCCTTTCTAGGCTGCAAGAACAGCCTCTGTATAACGCCTGCAGTTTCAGCTGCTAACAAAAGAAAGCCAACCCCTGCTTCCACCTATTTGTTTTTAAAATAAGGAATAATTTTCTCAGTTCAGATATTATTTTGTGAAAAATAATCCAATCTGCTTAGTTGTGAGCAGCGTCTAACTGCTTCTGTTCAAGTTACGTGTCCCTTTCCAGGCAGTCAACTGGATTCCAGGGGAACAGAACTCAACGGCAACAATTCTTCCTTTCCATTCCTAACTGTGTAGTTATGACCAATTGACAAATAATAAGAGCTGTATCTTTTCTAGTAAAGCTGTGAGATTACTTTTTTATGGATTTCCAATGAAAATAAATATAAATTCTTTTTCAAGGGTCAGGGTAAAAGTGTTTTTAATTAAAAGAGTTAAAAGAATTATTGTGCACACTGTGGCACATCAATTTAAGAAGTAAAACAGTCATTTTGGATGCATATATTTCTAGTGACGAAGGCATTTTAATATTGACTTAAAATGACACAATGAACCATTTTTCATTATCGAATAAAGCACATGCGTGAAAGTGAATAGGTGTATCTCTGCCAGCTTCGGAGATCTGAGGCTCTATCTGGTACCATGTTCTGTGACCACTGATCATTACGATTTGGAAATTTCAGTAGCTTTCTGATGACAGGGCAGTTACCACAGCCTGTCACTTGGAGTTGTGGTTTCTTTATCTCTGAGGGTGTTTGGCTGTGAATCAGGTCTCTGTCTTTGGATGGACAAATTCCTAGATTTCTTATGGAAAACGAGCCAATAAGGGGATGAACACAGGAAGGAGGTTCATGTCCTTGTTTTGCACTTTTAGAAATAAATTTTCTCTTTGGACCTCATTTTTCTTAATTGTAGAATGGGTTAGAAATACCTATCCTAAAAGTTTGTTATAAGGATTAAACTCTATATAATAAATGTAAACCTCCTTGTGTAGTATCTGGTACATAAGGTGGCTCAGATTTTTTCTTTTCTAATTTCCTTCTCTTAGTTCATAGGGAACACATTCAGGCTAAAATTTCTTTGCAAAACTTCAAGGAACTGACAAGGTTAAAATTGTTTCAAACATTACAACCATAAAACCATCAATAACAGATTAGCCTTTCTGAGTGGGGAGAAAGTACTGCCCAGCTCACTCTTGCATAGACTGGCAGAGCTGGCTTCTGATAGCATCTCCTGGTGATACTGGGTCAGTTAGGATTGCCTGATTTAGCAAATAAATATGGAGGACACAATTTTGGAGACATAGTTATACTAAAAATTATTTGTTTACCTTAAATTCACATATAACTGGCTAACCTGTATTTTGTCTAAAAACCCTATGCTGAATTCCATTACAAAATCTTTACTACAGATACATTACTATTTTTGAACTCGTCCTTGATTTCACTCTTCCTGACAGCATCATCTTGGTTTTATGTATGTTAAAGTCCACTGGCTTGTCGTCCATGATGCCACTGTCTACTAAGGATGGGCCACACTAAAAGCATGTAGTGAGAGGCAGCTCAGTCTTCTTAAGACACACTAATGTTACCATTCCTGTAAAACTGCATTTAAATGATCTAGAAGAAGAACTCAATTTGCTTTTTAAAAATTTATCTTAAACTATAAAACGGAATACATTTGCCAGTCAGTATTCTACACACTGTTCATATTTTTATCTATCCGGGCTAGTGTCTAGCAGCTTATAGATTCTATATTTCTGTCCACCAAATTCCATCTGTTACCTTGAATCCTCACTATGTCTTCGACCTCCCCTTTGTCACACAAACTTTATTTTGTTTGTTTTTATTTTGTGAAATTGAATGGTCTGTCCCATCTTTCCCCTCCAGGACATAAATGGGAAGAATGTGCTAATTAGGAAACATATGGAAGCATGAAGGGAGACCTACTACATGGCCCTGAGTCGCCTGGTCCCCAGCTCCGGTCAGGTAAGTGGAGGGGCTTTAATCTGATAAGCACAGGGAGACCAGGAGGTCCGGGTGCTCCCGAATCAGCCTTCCTCTGAGGCAGCTGTGGCCTGTGGGAATGAAAGGTTGTCCTCCAGATGTTTGCACGCAGGTACTGGTCCTGAAACCTGATTGTTACATGCCCTGGCAACAGTGACTTAACCTCTGACTTTCATTCTTCTCAGCTCTGCTGTAGGAGCTATAATTATATAATGAAATTATATCATTTGTAAAAGAATTATAGAATTAAATTATAATTTAACTATAACACAAACAATTGTTCTAAGGAATACAATGTTCTTCATGCAAATTATTTATAAACTATGAATTATTATACCACTATAGGATATTCATTTCACTATATTAAATTACAATTTATTATTTACAGGACATTGTTCAGAACTTATAGATACATCTACTTTGATATGTACACATCTGCGTGTGTATATTATATATACTAAACATCATTTGTCTTAAGATAATGGTTTTGTATGTTTTTCAGTATTTGTTTGTATTTTATGTTGAGTAAAGTGATATGAAACATACGTTGTAGGAGTTCTTTTCTCCATCCCCTTAAATCAATAAAATCTAATTTTTAAAAGAAAGCAAAAAAAATAAAGGCAAAATACTACAAAGAATCCCAGAGACTTCAAGAACACTGTTGACTCTTTATGCAGAAAAAAGAACAAAGCTGGTGAGGTTTTATTATTTATCACGCATTAACAATTGATCCATTCTGCTTGATTGCCGGCCATTACCCTTTGTGGGCCATATTGGCGGAGCCCCCTCTCCATTCAGAGCCTGAAAAAGGGCACCCGAGGGTCTCTTCAATCAGAAGAGAGATGCTGCTGAGATAGGAGTGAGGCCGGAGTCCCTGTCAGTAACGTGGAATGTTTTTCTCTGCCTACATGCTCAGGGCCTCTTTCCTTGTTTCTGATTCTGTTGTAAAAGAGCCTAGCCACGGCTGATTATCATTCTGTGGTGCAATACACTTACTCATCTCTAGGAATCCTTGTCTCAACTGATTACTGTTTTGTAACCCTTCCATGCTACAGGGAATCGTGCATTTCAATCCACGCCAGACATAAGATATCTGTTTTGACAGTCTTTGATTTTACTTAAAGAGTGCAGATTTTAAATAATCAAAGAGGGCTTATATAATAAAGTTTGAGGTCTCAGAAGTGCTTTTCTGTCAGTAAGGGGGAGAAGAAAAGAAGACGGTTCTTTAAAAATAGGATCATAGAATTATAGAACCAGCACACATCTCATGGAGATCATCGAGCTTCAAGGATCAGTTTACAGATGGCAAGTGGAAAACGCAGAGAGGATGAAAGGAGCTAAAGTGATTTGCCTAAATTCACACAGCTGCTCAGAAACAGTCAAATCTGTAATTTAGATCTCTTAGTTTCCAATGACTTTTTCTGTTCACTACAATTTTCAAATTCCTTCCTTCCCTTCTTCCCCTCCTTGCTCCCTGCGTCCTTCTCTCCTTCCTTTCTGCCACTATAATTATTTCTGAATAGCTTAATAGTAAAACGGTAGGCTTTGGGGTCAGAGTACCTAAGTTCAAATTTTGGCTCCCACCTATTAGCTGTGCAATCTTGGGTAGATTGTGTAGTTTTTCTATGACTCAGGTTTTTTTAAATCTATGAAATGTAAGTAACACGATTCATTTCACAGGGATCTTGAAGATTAAAACATATGTAAAAATTCAGTCCTGAGCCTGCCTCAAAAGTATTGGTAATTGTTATAGTTATTAATCCATTTTTACTAGTGTTGATTTTAAGAATTAAATTAATGAAATTAAAGCACTCTACTTGATTTATCTTACATGTAAGGATAATTATGATGATGATTAGAAAGTCAATACATAGTTACAATGGAAATGTAGAATTAGGTAGAAATACCAGAATTCAGCTCCAAAGATGGTTGATAGCAGTGAAAATGAAAAAAGAAAAAGTAATCATAGATAGCTATATATGAGGGGAAAACTGAGAAAAGAATAAAATTATTAGAATATATGGAAACTATGTATATTTTTTCAAGAGAACTGGTACAATACTCAAGTAGGTTTGAATTCTAACTCTGCCACTGTGTAATCTTCGGCAAATTCTGGAGCTGTCTGTGTTGTTGTTCTTAGTCACACCACACAGAGTACACTCAAGATTAAACAAGCAGCATATGCAACTGTGCACACTAGATAATAAAGGTGATGACAATAATAGGTGTCGAGTAATAGAGGTGGAGTAATTAGTAGTAGCAACCAGGTCAGCATCTAAGGCAGAGAATGACATACTCACAGAGAGAGAGTACATAGAAAAATATACAATGCTTTAGAAGCACCTTTAGAAGCAACAGGTCCGCCTTGTCAATGTTTTAGAACAGGGAATGGCAAACTAGCCTGTGGGCCAAACTCTGTCCCTATGACTCACAAAGTTAGAATGGCTTTTACATTTTAAAAAAAAATTATTTTTAATTATTACATATATGATAGTTCACAACAAAGTAACTATAATCAACAAGAAGTTAGGATATGAGAAAGTATCCAGCCATGTAATATGAACATGTTATAATAACAATGGCTGGATACTTTCCAGACAGAACTTGTACTTTAAAATGGCTTTAACATTTTAAAATGGTTGAAAATAAAAAGATGAGTAATATTTCATGACGTGAACTTCTATAAAATTCAAATTTCAGTGTCCATAGCTAGAATTTAATCGGAATACAACCACACTCATTCATTCATATCCTTCATGGCTGTGTTCATGTTGCAGTGGAAGAATTGAGTATTTGTAAGAGAGCATTTGGTCCACAAAGCCTACAGTGTTTAAACTACCTGGCCTTTTCCTGAAAATGTTTACCAACCCCGGTTATGAACTATGAAATTATCTGTGAAAGAATGTATGTCCAGAGCCAGATTTCCCTCTTGGAAATTCACTCAATTGACTTGTAGGTCAAGAAGTAATATCATGAGGTTGACTTGTAGGTCAAGAAGTAATATCATGAGGTTGACTTGTAGGTCAAGAAGTAATATTAAGAGATGAGGAGAGAGGAGAGACTTTTCCATGTCCACATATACACTGCAGCAGATGAAGAAAAAGTTTAGGACAATTGTTTATGCCAATGCTTGCCCCCAGTGTATGGGAAAGCAGATGGTAGAATAAAAACAGTAATTATGAGAGAATGGAGATGTTGTAATAGAAAAGGCTAAAAAAGGGGCAAAAGAAGTTTCACCTCCTCTTTCCCAATTTGGATGCCTTTTATTTCTTTCTCCTGCCTGATTGCTCTGGGTAGGACTTCTAGTACTATGTTGAATAGAAGTGGTGACAGTGGGCACCGTTATCTTGTTCCAGTTATTGGGGGGAATGCTTTCAACTTTTCCCCATTCAGTCTGGTATTAGATGTGGGTTTTTCATACATGGCTTTTATTATTTTGAGGTATGTTCCTTGTATGCCTATTTTCTTGAGAGTTTTTATCATGGAGGGGCACCGGATTTTATTGTATGCCTTTTCTGCATCTATTGAAATGATCATATGGATTTTGTTTTTAATTCTATTTATGTGGTAAATCTAAATGCACTTTGAACTTTTCCTTTACAACACATTTGCTCCAGATGTTAATTCAGTCAGATTTTCATCCTCTGCTTTAGAATCTTTTCCAGCCTTCAAAGCCCTATTTCCTTCTCTTTGAGAAAATTCTCCCTGTACTACTAGTTAGAATTGTTTCCTCCCTCTTCTGTTTTTCAACAATTCTTTAGATCCACCTCTATTTCACTTTTTTCAATTCCTCATAAACCAATTGCTTATGTGCATGACTGTAACCATTTCTGGACCATAAGCCCCTTAAGGACAGGACCATGATCTGCTATTTGTTGCCCCACACCACTGAATTTAGTATTTGGAACATGGTGAAAGCACACTGAATAGCTGTTGAGTTTCTAAAAGCCTTTATTTTGCTTTCCCTTTTTACCTTACTCCAAGGTGACAATGTCTTCAAAAGAAAGTAATGTATGCTACTAAAAATCAAGTAGTGCTGAATTGGGTCAGAGGTCAACACAATCACAGATGTCCATGTATTAAAATACTGTACACTTAACCCCTCCAAATGCTTAATATGTAAAATGTAATTAACACAATAAACTAGTCATTAAATATGAATGCAGAAAATATTCTTGATATCAGATCAGTTTTTTAGAGCAGTGAATTTGGAGAATTTTTTTTTTAGTTATTTGTGAGAAAAATTGGGTGATTATAGAATTTTCAATGGTAGAACACTTAATTACCTAGAGCGGGTGATTAAGACCAAGACAATAAGAAGTTGATCTGAGCCTAACCAAAGCTTGCTCAGATTATATTTAGCATTTCAGGTCTTTAACCGAACTCTGAAGGAGAAGAACAAGAATAGGACTGGCTATAAAACGCAAGAACATTGTATTTGGCATAGTCAATAGTACTTAAAATCAGAAACTTTAGTGAGCCCCCAAATTACCTTATACATTTAAATGAAGGTCACATTTGAGAACCTACTTCTGAAGCCAGCAGATCTTTATGACTAAACTTTAAACAGTGCTCAGTTAGAAATCACTCAGGAGAAATCAGGAAGTGACTGAAGTTAGAAAAAAGAGATGTGTGAAATGAAGTAGGCAGCTACCTCATCCTGTCTGCTTTAGTCTCAGGAGTGCCCATCAGTTTTGGGGCACATAGAGAACAGTGCCTGTGAGGATAACATACGTATAACCCATATTTTTAAGAACACACTTTGTGTTTTGTATAAGAAAGCAGGAACCAAGTAGGAAATTGCTTGCTCAACTTGCCCAAGCCCCCAATACAGGAGGGCTCAATTTATGTGGGAGATGACAATGCAAGCCCGTGAGAGTAGTCCCATCCAGCTCTGCAAATGAGAGTGAAGTAGTATATATTATACTTCTATTTTCACATCCTTAGAGTACAAATATTTATTGCCATGGCCATTTTGTGTTGCTTTATAAATTTTTTTTCCTAGAGACACTGGAGAGAGAAGTCAATTTTTCCTCTCTCAAAGGGAAAAGTATATCATTTAAAATAAGATTTGATAAAAGTGTCTTCCAGCTGGAGAGGAATTAAAGTTGTCTATGTCCCTTTTAGTCTTTCTCCACATTTTATAAATGTATTCTTTTGTTAATTACTTGATTATAAAGTCTTTTCAAAAATCAAATACTTTACATGGCTAAGTAGTAAAAGTTTAATTTAAAAGCATTAGACCATGACATACTTTTAGCTTAAAATGAACCTCCTGGGCTAAGTAAATTATACATTTTTTCTGGGTCACAATCTATCATATATATTTTCTTATTTAAAAACATTACTTCAGGCAACATCTAAAAATTCTTTCATATTCTCTCCCTTTCTCATAGCTGAGTATCTAACTTTAGATTTTCGAACTTTAACTGCTATGAAGGAATCCAATTTGAGGATGCTCTTTCTCCTTTCTGGATATATGTGCCTCGTGGATTCAGAGAGGAAACAAAACACCAAAGATTGGAGAAAGGTTGGAGAAAGTTTCCCTTAGGACACAGTGACTCCTTTCATTTGTAGTTGTCTCTATTCAGTACCTAGCACAGTCCCTTGTATTAACACATAGTGAAAACTCGGTGAATATTTGTTGAATTAAAAAAAAAAGTAATTGGGGCATATGCTGTTTATTAGCTGTGCGACCTTGGGACATGTATTTAATCTCTTTGGACTTTGCTTTTGATTTTTAAAATTATGAGGTTTAAATTACATGGCCTATTAAATTTCTCTAGGTTCTAACACTTTATAATTCTATAACAACTTAGCTTGACCACAATGAGAGGAAATGCCTGCTGAAGTGGCAAAAACAACAGCTTCAAGTGACAGATTTCTTTCCTCAACTATTACATCTGTCCTCCCCAAGTAGCAACATCTACCCTTGGGGACACTGGAGCACCACCGCTCCAGACAGCCCTCTGTTCATGGGCTTAGAGGGTGCACATATAACTATATTTTGAGGCAGGTTATTTTTGGTAATTCTTGAAATGTATATTTTGAATAAGTAGGGAAAGTACTATCTTGATGGATAAAAGAATTATTGTGCAGATTAGCCTTAAATAATAGTAAAGAAACAAGTAGATCTTTTCAATATAAACTTTTATATTGCTAAACTCCACTGAGCTAAATTCAATCTAAAATCAGACAGCATGTTTCTGGCGTCTAAAATTACCCCCAGGCAACAACACAAGCATCCATAACAATTTTCGTGCCTTCTTTGTCATCAAAGGTATGAAATAAATCCTATCACTTTTTATCTTCAGATTGGATAATTTGAAATTAATTGAAATAATGACTGAAGCATAGTAAGAATAAAAATAAAAACTATCATTTGGGGGTTTTTTTTGGTTCTAACTATGTGCCAGCACCACGCTAGGCATAGGCGAGACATTACCTCTGATTCCTGCAACAATTCTGAATGACAGGATAATTTTTCTCCCCAACTGTTATGAAACTTCGGGTTTTCAAGAGCTTTGTCCGTTTACAGTCGTACAGTTGGTAAGTTCTAGAGTCACGATATGAACCAGAAATGGCTTTAGGGCTCTCAACTCAGCACACATTACAACCTCGATTAAAATTAAAACATTTGGCTTTTTAATCATTTTCAGGAACTTATTCTGGAGATGGCTGACAGAAGCTTGATTTGCTTCTGAGAACTCCCAGAACATACTTTTGTTTAGCTTTGCTGAGGGTTCAGAATTGTTGGCATTCTTCTCAGAGGCTAAAAGAAGATGCCAAAACTATAAAAAAAAATAATTGAAATCTTGATCCTTAATTATTTCACTATAGAGTGAGAGGAAAGCTAAGCTCACCGCCCTCAGCCACGTGCATAAGACAACAGAGGTCACAGGAAAGAGAGGAAACCAACGTTCACCAGCTTTTAATCGCGGTCTCATAAAACACAACTCTCACGCACGATTTCTCCACAGCTGGCTACCAACGGAGTAGCCCACATGAGATTTCCAAGTCAGCCTCTCAAATTGTTTTGACGTTCCAGTATCTACCCTACAGAAGCAAAGGTTTACAATAAAGCCGGTCTTGCCCTTCACACGCTTCAGGGTTTGACGCCGTGCCTTGGTGGGCCGCAGGGTTTTCCAGTTTCCGGCGCACGCTGCTGACGTCATCGCCACCGCGCTCCCGTCCAGGCTCTCGCGTTAGCAGCGCGGCATCTCCGCGTCGCAGCTGGGCGTCCCTTCCCGTCACGTGACGAGCCCGTGGAGTGGCGCGTGCACGAGGAAGACGCAGCCTTTGAGCGGGCGCTCCCGTCCCCGCCGCGGCCTGCCCGCACCTGAGTGCACCAGAGCCCCCTTACGATAATCAGGAAAGGACTGTGGTTTTGTTCTCAGCGTTTACATTAAGCCTTTTCACGGCCTAAATCCTCGTCGGCTGCTTGATCTTTCTCTTTCCAGGACTTCAGTTACGACACTCTCAAATTATGACGCTTTCTCTGCAGTGTTCTCGAAGACTCTTTGAGACCTCAGTGTTGTGAGAGTTCTTTATTACAGGTTCGCTAAATATGTAAGATTTACAGCACCTTTGCCACTTTAAATTCAGCTCTTGGACCCTTGTGAGCTGTCATTTTCAGTTCTTTTTTTTATACACATAGAATTCATTCAATTCCATTTCATTCAAATTCCTAGTGCAGTATGTGAAGCTCATCAATGCCAATGATACTTGACAGCAAATGTGTTTTTTTCTCAGTTTTTAAAGGTTTCCAGATAGTGAATTAAAATCACAAACTTACCTTCTCAAATGCTCCAAATCCCATTCTATTGACCAGAGACACATTAGGGCAAAATAACCTCTGAGTCTTGGTCAAGAAGGAAGGCTGTCATTAGTAGATGCCAAACTTTGAGACATTTCTGTTTCAGATGAAGCAATTGTGATTTAATGCGGGAAAAGCTGAGGGTGGTTCTCGCGACATAGTTCATTGCAGGCAAAGGAGGGTTTCCTAAGACGTAAGAGAACGTGCTTCCCATGTAACAGCCTCCAAGCGATAAGCAGAGGGAGTGGGGAGGAAGGAGGGACTGTGGGCAACTGGAAAATTAGGTCGAAATAAGGATTTGCAGATTCCTGCTAATGGCTTACGTGGTGCAGTTGTGTAAGCAGAATTCTGAAGCTGCCTCCCAAGGATTCCTGCCCCCTGGCGATTCAGTCCAACACTAACTGAGGCAATGCTGTGAAAGGACTTTGCTGACTTTGAAGCTGGAGAAGGTGCCCCCCGCAGAAAGCCGTGAGCAGCCTCTAAAAACTGAGAACAACCCACCCTCGGCTGATAACTAGCAAGGACGCAGGGACCTGAGTCCCACAGCCACACGGGATTGAATTCCGCCAACAGCCTGAATGAGCTTGGAAGTGAATTAAGCTCTCTGAGGTCTGGAAAAGAAGGCAGCTCTCTACCACCTCAGGAAACCCAGAGCAGAGAACCAGCTGCTCTGCGCTTCCGTCCTACAGGATGGGTGTTGCTCTAGCTGCCAACATTGTGATTGTGACAGTGGCAGTAGAAAACCAGTATAGCAGCTGGCACAGGGTTTATGATAGTGTGTCTCTTGGCTGTGCCTGCTTACTCAGTACAGTGGAAGATTTGCTGCGGGGAGCTCCTAACATGGGCCATGGAGCCAGCAGAAGGGTGCGGTGGCTCCTGTGGGTAGCCACACCTCTCCTCAAACACAGAAGCCCCCTGGACTCTCTCCACTACCCCACGTGGAGTGCCAGAGGAGGGGGAGGCGGGCATGATGGGGAGAGACTGGGAAGGGGCCGGTAGAGGATCTGGGGACACAGCTTGAACTCCACATTCACAGCAACTGGACTTAGCATCCTCCCACGCTCCACTTGGTGGAAATAGCTTTGGAAATGAAGTGGGGTGTTAGTGCCACAATGTCTACCAGTTGCCTGCTTTTCTCTACTGTACTGGAGATGACTCCCACCTGCTCGGACCTGCCTTCTGGACACAATGGTGTTTCGCAGGACGGCAGTCATTAAAGGGTTCTTGTGGAGTCCACAGAGCTGCAGATACTAATCAGCCTAGACCAGCGCTTCCCACAAGTACAAGTGCACTGTGCCTCTTGTCACCCTAAAGTTTAATCTCCAGCAGTCTAGTTCCAGAGTGATGGACAAGCACAGGCCTCCAGCATCACCTGCGCTAACCTGATTGACACAAGTGTTGGTACCAAGAAATGGGGGTGTTGCTATGAAACAAAATATGTAGCTTTGGCTTAGTGACAGGTAGGTGGGTAGGTGGTAGGGAAAGTGTTTGGAAGTTGGATGGTAGGGATGCTCTGCAGGGATGAAACACTTAGTAAGATGGTAGCCTAAGATAACCTGGGAGGCATTCGCTTGTACTCTGAGGGCAGGACTTGGCAAACATTTTCTGTGAAGAGCCAGGGAGTAAACATTTTAGGCTTTTCAAGCCTCATGAGTCTCTGTTGCATATTCTTTGTTTGTTTTCACAACCTTTAACTTCCAGTTTTATAAAATCAGACCGCTGCCTGGATTTGGTCTGCAGGAGTGCCAGAGTTTGCCAACCCCTGTTCTAGGGAAATGCGTGGTTTGTAAAGTGCAACATTGGCAGCTGATTTTGGTTATTGTTGGTCACATTTGTCAAGGTGCTAGTAAGACAAAAATGAGCTCAGAAAAGAATTGGCTAGTTTGTTTGTAGACAAAGAGAATCAAGAGAGTCTAAACTTTGGGGACTTGCAGGATGGGATTCCACCCTTTCAAAGATGAAGCTGAGAAAGTCTTTGAGGTGGTAACTCTTGCTACAAGTATGAATTCAAGGGTATGACAGTCGTACACACTATTGTTAATAAAATCTTTGATTTCTACATCAGGTGTGGGTGTGAATTCTCTTCATCCAGAAATCTATGAGCTAAAAAGATAATTTATTTACACGCCAAAATCCCCACAGCACAATAAACATGTGGTGCCCAAATCTTTTTAATTGGATAAAATGGCTCTCCCACCTACATACCCACTAGTCCAACATACCCCAGTCATGTCCAGAGAAAAAGAGACAGGGGCTTGGGTGCGAGAAGGCAAAAGCAACACACAGAAATATGTCTGGAAAAGAAATGTGGGTATTGAAGAAGATGACTAAGGTTTCGAGAAAATTGTATCATCCAGTGGATCACCAGCTGGGATTGAAAGAGACAGTAACTGGACTTTAAATCAAGAATAATGGGTGGGCAGACATTGAAGTGCACAATCCTCCAAGGTGCACCCCAGATTGAGGCCAACGAAAATAACACCAAAGGAAGAACATCCTAGAGGACGGGGCCAAGGATTTGGAAAAATGGGGACAAGAGAGCCCTTTTGAGACATAAGAATCACAGGCAAACGAGGGACATTCTCTGTCCCCAGAGAGTGAGCCCTCACAGTCACTGCCCTGTGGGATTCCAGAATTGTTACCAAGTGTCTGCCGTGTGTCTGACATTCTTCCCCTTGCTGAGTGTGAATCTCGTTTGAATTATCTGTCGTTATTCTGCAATTGCACCTTGGGTGTGGGTGTGTGTTGGGTGGAATTTTGGCACATAAGTAAGTTATCTTTTTAGCTCAAAGATTTCTGGAGGAAGAGAAGTTACATCCACACCTTATACAGAAACCATCACATTGTCCTCTCATACAGAGACTAAGATGCATCACCAGGAGACCAGCTAGTCCTCTGGCCGGTGGAACTTTTGCATCATCTCTCTCAGGGATAGGATGAATATATGGGATGTGGGGACAGGAGAGAGAATCAAGTACTTAGTGAACAGAAGGGTGATCATGTTGGTCATTAATGCAGTTCTCTTACTATTTCCAATTGTTCATCCTTGGAGGCCAGTGGTGTGATTGCTTTTCTCTGCCCTTTGAAGATGCCTCCGTTACACTGCCTTCTTTGAGCTCTCTAATGGGCTCTCTTTCTCCTCATTACAAGGTTCCTGCTTATGCTGTATATGGTACCCAGAGTGATCCCATTAAAATGTAGTTCAGATCACGCACTCCCATAGCACTTGGAATAAAACACAGACCTCTGAGCAGGCCTGAGTGCTCTGGGATCCAGTTTCTGGCTGCCTCTCAAGCCTCCTCTTCAATCATTCTCCACCTCTTTCATGTTCACTGCGGGGCTTCCCAGGGACTGTATTTCTGTTGCTTTCTCATGTCAAACTCACTCCTGCCTCAAGGCCGTCGTACTTCCTCTCACCTGTGCAGGCTCTTTCTCCAGATGTTCAAATGGCTGGGTCTTCCCTTGCTCCAGGTACCAGGTTGCCCGTCAGCTCCTCGGTGATGGGAGTCTGTCCCTGACCTGACCCCGCCTCTGAAGAAGTCCTGTCTTGCCCTATCCCCTCTCTGTGTTGTTTTCTCTTTTTAGCATTTATTGCTATCGGAAATTTTATTTTGTTTTAGTTTCTTATTTGCCCATCTTTCTCTAGACAAAGGATATTGAGCAGGGCACTGATTTCATCATGGAACCCCCAGGGCGTGGCTTAGTGCTAGACACCTTATGGGCACTCAATCAGTGTTAGTCGAATGAATCAATTGATGATAACACGGGACATCAGTTAGGCAGGAGCAGATCACCACCGTATCTCAGGAGCTTAGAGTGACAATGTTTGTTGCTTTGGCAAGCTCCATGTTCATTCGTGCTAAGTTAAAGTTCCTGCTCCAGGTTTCCCTAGTGACTGAGCAGTTACTAACTATGCACTGCCAGTTACCGCAGCAGAAAGAAAAGAGATGGCAGATGACACGATGGTTCTTAAAAATTGCACCTGCAGATGACACAGCTCCATCCTGATCACCTTTCACTGGCCAGAACAAGTCATTAGGCCAGGTCCAACTTCATGGGGACAGGGAAGGACAATCCCACAAAGTGCCTAGAAAGAGATCCAGAAATATTTGGTAATTGGCAGTAATGACTGCCTCGTGGAAACAGTCAGTTTCCTCTTCCTCGTGTGCTCTCTCTTCCTTTTGGATCTCAACTGATATGTTCTATCTACGGTGAAGCAGCTTCTTTATCCCTTAAACCAGTTGTTCCCACATTGAATGTGGCTACCAGTGACCTGGGGGTCCTAGTAAAGTGCAGGTCTGGGGTGGGGCCCGAGGTCCTGCACTTTGGTCCAGCTCCACGTGACGTTAATGCTGCCAGTCTGCAGACACGCGCTGTGCAGGCAGGTTTCTGACTACTCTGGATGCCTCGGTTATGTTCCCTCAAGTAACTGGGCTTTTTTCTTAGTAGTGCTTTTCTCAGTTTATGAATTTGTATGATCATTAGAACATCTACCTCTCCCCAGATTCTGACATTAGAGCCTGTTCTGTTGATCACCATTGTTGCCTCCCTTTGATGAGGGTGTTCAATAAATATCAGCTAGATTAATGAGTTGTGGATTTCCTAGATTTCTAGATATGTCCCAGAAGTCCTGGAAGTTTGCTGGAGCTTAGCAGCTAGTGGCCCTGAAATTGGTTTGTGCTCTTTGGAAGGGACACTTCCGGCTACAAGCACTCCACTGATCCCTGTATGTTGACTGTGTATTAGCATGTAGTCCAAGGATTGTTCTTTTTGGGATCTAGACACTCACATGTCCCAATGTTAGCTAACAATATTAAAATTAAAATTAAAGCAGTGATTGGTCTATCAATGTAGCTGGATTCTCACCTTCTACATTCCTGAAGTTCATCTGGTTATTTCCACTGTAGTCAGTTCATTCACTGTGGTGGTCAGAGTTCTCCAGAGAAACGGAACCAATGGGATGTGTGTGTGTGTGTGTGTGTGTGTGTGTGTATCCAGGAAAATTTAGTCCATGGAACTGGCTCACACAATTACGGAGGCCTGGTGAGTCCAAAATCCGCCAGGTTATGCCAACAGGCTGGAGACCCAGGGAAGAGTTGTGGTTTGAGTCCAGGGGCCGTCTGCGGGCAGAACTCCGTCTTGCTGGCGGGCAGGAGGGGTGGTGGTGGTCGGTCATTGTTCTATTAAGGCCTTCAGTGATGGCACGAGGCCCTCCACATTAAGGAGGGTAATCCGCTTTGCTCAAAGTCCACTTATTTAAATGTTAATTTCACTTAAAAAACACCTTCGCAGAAACATCCAGGATAATGTCTGACCAAATATCTGGGCACTGTGGCCCAGCTAGGTCGACACATAAAATTAACTATCACACTCACCTTTCGCATTCTTAAGAATGATTCAAATCTCCCTAGTAACCATTAGGACCTTAATAAACCAGTTATAAAATCTCAGCAGCGGGTCAGTTTAATATTCATTTGTGCTTTGAGTTCATTTAGCACTGTTATTAGGACTTATTTCAAACAACCAGAGTTGGCTCAGAGGGAAGAGGATAACATAATTACCTTCTCATTTTAGTAATATTCATATTTCTTCCTTCCTCTCTAGCTCCTTTTAATTTTCTGCTATGATTTATAGCATTATAATTAGGAGTTCTGATGATATACTTGAGCAAAGTGTGTGCTTATGGATAAGTGGGGCCATTAACAGAGCAGGAACTTTGGGTCCTGTCTGTTTCCTTCACATGACTTTGAAAGACGCAGATGCTTAGCTTTTAGTGCATGAGTGACAAGCAGCTGCTCGAACTCCGTCACCACTAGCCAGTGCTAAAAGGCCGGTCAGCTGGAGCAAAGCGTTGGAAAATGAAGCCAAGGGCAATGGGAACTTCCCTCAGTGAGGACAGAATTTCCCCCCAGGCTGGGCATTTTGCTTCCTTGAGGTTCACTCCTCAGGTGACAGCTGGGAAGAGAAATGCTAACGGTCGTGCACGGGCAGTAAAGTTGATGCCTTTTGCCTCTTGAGGGAAATCAAACAGATGCCTGTGTCGTCTTCTGCTTCAGTTCTCTGGTCTCACTGAAGCGACTGTCCGGTGTTAAACCTGGCGTGTGCTCCAGCAGGTCTCCCTGTGCCGCGGCGCCAAGGTGACAGAATCGTGTCAGTGCTTAGGACACTGGGGTGCAGCCGGGAGACCCGCGGCTTTTATGAGTCTGAAAAATTCCCGCTTTACTTGGTTTGGATTTATACTAACTCTGTGATTGTGGCAGAGCCGATGAAACGTGTTTTGTTTCCCTTTCTAAAAAGCAGCGCCTCCTCTGCCCGTGTGTGAATATACTGACGGGGAAGAAGGCGGAGGCCGAAGTGGCTGGAGGCAGAGCAGCCCGTGGCGAGGCACGTGAGCCTCACGTCTGTCCCATGAGGGCTCACCTGGAGAAGCAGGGCCGGGGGGAGATGTATTAAGAGGTTGTCATAGGAAGTGACTTGTGCGATTGCGGGGGTTGGTTGGCAGGAAGGCAGCCTGGAACTTTTAGGGGTGAGCTGAAGCCACGGGGCCTGGGGCAGAATTTCTTCTTCTCCAGGGAAGCCTGAGCTCCGAGACTGAGGCCTTTCGGCTGATAGAAGCAGACCCACCGGATTATCTAGGATAATCTTCTTACTTAAAGTCAATGCTTATGGAACTGAATCCCCCCTACAGAATACCTTGACTGCAACACCTTACATTACTGTTTGATTGAATAACTGCTTTGCCAGCTTGACACATCCAAAAGATATCAGAGTGTCCAAAATGCATGACTCTTCACTCTCCATGAAACATACAGGTTAATACTCCTCCATTAATTTGTAAAATAAATATAGTGTCTTCCTCTTGGGATTTTTGTGTAGATGAGATAGGATTAAATGATTTAAAACATGGATGCTGCTTACAATAGAATCTAGTACAAAGTAACACTCAAAAAGTAGTTTATACTTTCCTAAGCTTTCTTACATTAAATATTGAATTTCATTGTCACATCAAGTTTTAAAGCATGATTTTTTTTTAAAGATGAGAAACTGAAGGAGAGAGAATTGCGCTGATTCATCACCAACCTGTCTACTCTAAGTAGTGCACCCAGGGCGAGAAACCATGTTTGCCCTTTTTTTTGATGCTTTTTATAGGTAAGACGACTGTGCTACCTGTCTGTCATTGCCAACAAGATTTGCAGAACTTTAAATCATTTATATGTAAAACAAAATAAATAATTGCTAGTTACCTACATTACAAAGCTCAAGGTTTACCTGAAGTCACCCCATCTTTTTAGATTTAAATGCAATTTGCTTCAAACCCCCACAGCCTATGGTGGAGAACTTGATGTCCTTCCCCACATCACTGGGGATTCTTGGGAGGTTGTTTTCTGTTGTCATTCCTGGCTTTGACTTCCCTGTTACCGTGTCCCCTCTCTGTCCAAATTGGAATGCAGTCCCCTGTCCTTGTGCTCACCAAGGCATTTCTGAGTGTAGCTGACTTTTTTGGGTGGGAAGAAAGTCAGTTTATACACAGCCATGTTTTCGCCTAACTCCACTTCCCATATTATGTATATATATATAGATCTCATGCATGTTATTATATATATATTATTATAATTCGGCACTTTTCCTTCAAACTCTCACCTTTGACAAGTGCCTTTGACTTTCTCTGTCCTCCTCTGTTCACCTTTGTTGCTCCTAGACTATAACCCCAAATTCCAGTTGCTGATTTTGTAGGATTGTGACCACGTATTTGAGTGAGCGGAGAGTAGGGTGCTAGGGGTGAGCTCACCGCGTCCCCTCCACGCACACGCCAAATGGCCCAAGGTACTTTCTCAGCAAAAGCAGTTCTCTTCCTAAAGGAACTTTAAAAAAAATGTTCTATTCCAATTATAAAGAAACCAAGAGATTAGTTTTCAGACAACGTCTGCATTAAGGTATGAGCATCTTCACTATTCCTTTCAAGAGGGAAAAAAATGCCAAAAAACAAAAAAACCTGACAAAGATTGATCGGTATAAAATAGCTAACAGCTATGGGCTTATTTTACTTCCTGCTTCAACCCTTGACCTTTAGAGGATGAATTTCTTCTCTGCTGTGTAACTGCTGTTCTGTGGAATCGTCATTAACGACCAGGAGCCACACACAAAACCCACCAGGATGGATCACCTCCCAGCACCATTGCTGACTCCAGTCACGCCGGCCCTGGTGCAGAGGTGCTGGGTGGCAGGACGGTGAGTTTTGTGTGTGTATTTCACGAAATTATCGTAAAGCTTGAAGAGAATGGAGAAATACTGTTAGTCCCAGCAGAGATCTGTGGCTGTCAGCAGGTATTTTTGACTAATATTTAACAAGTCCCTGGTAAAATCAGCAACGGTTACAATCTTTCCTCCTCTTCCTCCTCCTCATTTTTCTCTTCTCTAAAGAAAGGCTACTGTAATTGTGCTACATAATAAACCTTTAAACCAAATTCTCTACTCAGTGCTCGTAACAGAGGAAGAAAAAAAAAATAGTGTTCTTCTCATTTAACTCCATATTATTGTGTTATGCATATATCTGCTCTTACAAGCAATTCATGTTGAACAAGCACAGTTTTTCCTCCCTTACTATAGTGTGCAAAGCACAGCTGCTCAAGTGTTGAAAAGGCAAAATACCTGTGTATGTGTTATTCGTTGGAACTAAAGTGAAAGTTTAAGGAGTGCTTAGGTCTTCGGGGATGACCTTCATCGATCTCTGGTTGAAGAACATTAATAGTTAATTCGTCACTACGGTGGCCCATCTGTACTAAGCAGTTTAATAAAGCAGTAAAATATTTGTCTTCCCTTTAGAGACACAATATCCTTTGATTGAACACACAGTTAAAGAAGGACACTTAGGAAATTAGTAGGCTGCACCTAGGAAAGGGAGGCTTGGGGTCTTGTCTGTTCTCCCAACAGCTCATCTGCCTCACCAGGGTCACTGGTGTGGATGTTGTTTACTTAGTTTCCATTCAGTAAATGACAACGAAATGGCATTAATTACATGAGCATGTCTAATAACGTGCAGCCTGTCACTTGTGATTTTGACTAATGGTTAGCACATCCATAGTAAAATCCGCACCAGTTACACGGGTCACATGCCATCCTGTCCTGCTTTCTGCTTTTTCTCTTCTTTAATAAAAGGAGGTACTTGCAATTACTCTGCCTAATAAAGTTTGAAACCCAATTCTCTACCCTACATAAGAAAAATGTAGATGATGATACATTTAACTTATCTTCTGAGGTTTTTGTTTCTCCTGGTAACAATAGAAAATGTTCAGAAAGTATATTTTAAAAAATGGGATTGCTAAAATATGTTTTGGGAATCAAAATTGTTTCCAAGGAAATATAACTCCAAAATTATAATGCAGAAGATTCAGCACACATATTTGGGATTCTACTGTTCTTTTTTTTTTGAGACAGAGGCTCATTCTGTTGCTGGGGCTGTAATGCTTCAGCGTCAGCTTAGCTCACAGCAACCTCAGACTTCTCCTGGGCTCAAGCGATCCTCCTGCCTCGGCCTCCCAGAGTGCTAGGATTACAGGCGTGGGCCACCTCGCCCGGCCTTGGGATACTACTGTTGAAGCCACCTCTTTTTATAGGTAAGAAATAAACGATATGCTTTGGGGACAGAAGACACTGGGTTTTGTAGTGCCAGCTCTGCCCTTTATGAGATGTGTAAATCTGAAGAAGTTATTCATCTTCTCTAAGCTTCATCTGTAAAATGAGGGTAATGAAAATGCTTAATCAAAAGACAGACACAAGGATTAAAAATCAGGTAGGGCTTATTGCATGTCTGGTGGATAGCAGTCTCTAAATAAACAGTCTTAATATTCTGACGGAATAGCTTAAATTAGAAAGGGCCTTTGGATTTGATAGGTGTGAGGAAGAATCATAAATTAATAAGTATAAATTAGACAGATGGCTATTGGAGGACACACCAACAGCATCAACAGCAAAACAACCGTCCTAAAAGCTGTCAGGACAGTCAGAAGTAGCTGAGGGTCGTTGAAGTTAATGGAAAGGAATTTATTTCTGACAGCGTTACATAAAAACAAATCAAGATATTTTCTTCAAATTTCTAATGTTAAATAAAATCAAATGTTATAAAAAATCTATGATCACAACTATACCCATTACAGAACTGTGTTGGTCATCAGAGCATCAGGAACATGAGCTCTTAAACTTCAGGCTGCCTGAGTGCAGGCTCTGTCCCTTCCTAGCTGTTTTACTTGGGCAAATTGCTTAACTTCTCAATGTCTCATTTTCTTCATCTTTAAAATGGGTAAAATTGTGGCACCTACTAGAATGTAATGAGAATTAAATGATTAATACTATAAAGTGTTTACATATGATGACAGTACATGTTATTATTACTATAATTCTAAGTTACGTTTGCTTCACCATCCTAGACCAAAGAAGGAAGAGAAATGTTTTGGTTTTGCTTTTCTACTCTGCTTCAAAAACAACATGATTGAAGGGTCTGCTTGTCTTCCAAGTAAGTGACAGTCCTGCCTGCCATGGCCGGCTGATGGGCTAGTGAGCCAGCGGTGAGGGCTCATTCCTGGGAGGTTCAGTGAGCCGTTTGGAATATTTTATTGCCAGATCGCCCGAGGAATTTCTAAATTCCAAAATGGATTATACTAGAGATTCTGCAAGGGAAATTTATCATATAATTCAATATTAGTAGATCATTTTTTATTACAATGATGTTTGACCTAAATAAGAAAAAAAATTCTCTAGTAAGAGTATTTCAAGGGAAAATTAAATAGAGCAGCTGGGCCCTTGGAAAGGATTAGTGAGCTAAAGTTAGGGTTGACTTCACCACAAGAATTAGAGCTCCAGGGAATTTTACTTTTTATTTTATTTTTTGGTTTGTTTTCTGCAAGGAAATAAAGGTTCCATTGAAAACAAGTGCTGATGCCTGAAAATTAATGACAGTGGTACCCGCAGTGTACCTCCACAGAGCCGCTGGGCACACCACACTGAAGGGGAGAGTGAGCCATCTGAGCCTCCCCTTTTATAATGTGTTTGTTTTTGAATCATATTGTTTTTAACTTTATCATTTATACTCAATAAAGTCCACTGATCCAAAGAAGGTTAATATTCCCTTAATTTTCCTTGGTTAATTCTGGAAATATTTTCAGTGAAAATGGTTTAATGATGATCAGAACCACTGAGGATAAAAACACCTGATGTGTGTGTGTGTGTGTGTGTGTGTGTGTGTGTGCGCGTGCGCGCACGAGAGAGAGAGAGAGAGAGAGAGAGAGAGAGAGAGAGAGAGAGAGAGAGAGAGAGAGAGAGGGAGAGAGAGAGAGGGACAGAGAGAAAGACAGGAGTGTGTGTGTGTTTTCTTAGTACACATATAAACTTATGCTGTCAAACAGCACAGATCTAACAGATCCACCACGTGCAGGGCAGTTATGCACTTTACAGTATATGCTAAGTGTCTACTCCGTGGTTGAAAACAGACGCCAAGTGCTGTAGATACAATGTGAATAATGCAGTGTAGATCCCCAAAAAGCACATAGTCTAGTGAGGAAACAAGCAGGGAGCACCTATAATTTTTACAACCTCTCTTGCCAATCACAGATCCAGATTATATTCCAGATCATGAAATTATGTAAATATTTTAGCCAGGACCCCAGAAGTGGGGTAGAAAATGATGGAAGAGCATAAGAGAAGAGCAACCTCTTTTAGTAACGTATGTGTGTGTGTGTGTGGGGGGGGGAATAGCCAAGTAATTTTTTTCTCTTTCTCTCTTATAGGAAATAGAGGGGCAGAATGTTGAAGTAAGTCCATGAAAAGGGAAGAAAAAGGAGTAAGGCCATTAAAAAAAAAAAGAGGAAGAAGAGATATAGAAAGATAACAATAGTGTGCAGTGTCTTAGCAAATGAAGGACAAAAGTAGTTGAAGACAGTAGTAGGAGCTGGTCAAGAATACACACCACGCAAGCGAGAGATAAGGAATGAGAGAAAGCCACTAGATTTGGTGGGAAAGAAGTAAATTTTGACCTCTGATAAGCAGGTGGTTTCAGAGGAGTTTGAAAGTCATCAGAAAGCTGGCAGAAAGTGAAATGAGATTGAATAAAGGATAGGACTTGGAAGAATGAGTACAGACCAAATATTTGAAAATCTTAGCAGCTAAAAGAAAGAATTCATGGACATTAAAAGGAATGGGAGCTGAATCAAGAAAAAGGCTTATGATTAGGAAACAGAAAACCACCTTTTCATGTTTGAAAGAGGAAAGGGTAATACCTGTTGAATGGAATTGGCTGAGAAGTGTTGACTAATTGTGGAGTAAAGTTCTGGACTTAAATGAAAGAAAAGTGAGTTAAAATGTAGTTAAATATCCATTTTAAAGAGTAGAAGACAGCATTTACCCAGAGATTATAAGGAAAGATGTGAGGCTTATGGAAAATAATGGAAATCAAATAAAATATCTTCTCTCATTAAAATTCCTGCCCTGGGGATGAAGTCCAGTGTTTTTAACGAAACGTGAAGAACCCCTGCGTCAGCTGGGGCATGCCTGTGTACGAGTCTGCGGACTCTTCCTGCAGAGCTATTTCTCTTGCTTTTTATTCCGTAGGCACAATGGCTCTCTTTCTACCACTCCAAAAGGCCATTCCTCGCCCACCTCAAGGCACTAGCACATGACCCTACCTTTCCCGGGAATATTTCTGTTCCTCTGGCCTTGACTAATGCAACATAGCTTCCAAGTCTCAATAAAATACCAAATTCTAAGAGACTTCCTCCCTAAGCCAGCAACCCAGCATAGGTTCCTCTATTTTAATTGTAATGTATTCCTATTCTTTTTTTTTTTTTTTTTTTTTTTGTGGAAAAGGATTGGAATTATGATTGACCTCTACACTCCTGAAAAAGTTTGGGAACTGAAATTGACTATTGTAAAATGCATGTCACTGGGTGCAAATGGACTTTGGTGACCAAGGAAAAAATAATCCTTATTCTTACCTCGAAGACTTTCCTTAAACATAACCTGGATGATTTTTCCAATTGTCTTGTGAAACATATGAAAATGTTCTAAATAACGCAGTTCCTGCATTCTAGGACTCTCATTAGTAGCTCTGCTTTATAGCTGCTCTGGGTCCGGACTGAAGCTCGGTTATTCCACAGGAGATTTGCTGTTTATTTCCTCTAATCCCAACCTGAGAGCTCTTTGAGACCACACTCATGCAGTGAATTCAGAGTTGCAAATCTATGTGAGTACATTTTGTGGTTCAAGTTCTCAGGGGAAATTTTTTTCCCCTGCCTCTTTCCAGGGACAAGATTGAGACAGGTAAATTTAATTTTGTAACTTTTTGTATGGGAGCTTTATTTCTCATAAATTTTGCACTTCAATTTTCACCTTTGTCTAGGGGGGTGGGGAGGAAATTTCCTATCAGATTGTTCAACTTTGATTTTTTTATGTATATAAAATAGTAATGTGTCACAATCCATGGCAACTTATAAATGTATGGTTTGTTATACATGATGAGTCATGAAGTCAAGCAGTCTTTTTTTTTTTGTACTCCTTGTTCATAGAAGCTACTTGTAGGAGTTTGGCTAACCATTTAGTTGGCCAGAAGAGTTCTCCTTTATGTATTTAACCAGTGGGGGAAGATTATTTTTTGAATACCTACTATATGCCAGGCACTGTTCTAGGCCCTGGGGATTGAGAAGTGAAAAAAATCAGACAAAAATCCCTGCCTTCATGGAATTTAATTTCAATTCCTATGTAATTTTATGAAACTTGAAGTTGTTTAACTGCACTGAATGCAAATATCAGTAGAAGGTGACAAGCGTGTCAGTTGGAGGTGGACAGGATTTTGGATTTTGTACACTGTGTGTACTTGGTATTCTCAGTGCCTGAAGAGGCGATGACTTCGCATGTTGCACTGATCAGCTGTTATTGACTGAATATAGACTCAGGCTTTGGATAAGTCCTGACATTGGAGTTAGAATTGTTTCGAATCCTAGTTCTACCACTTATGAGTCATGTGACTTTGGGCAAGATAAGCTTTAGTTTTCTCATGTGCAAAATGGAAATTCTAATGATTCATATTCTAAAAGGATTTGTGAAAAGTAAATTATCTAACATCCATAAACTAACTACTAACATTTACTACATAATTAGAAACTATTCCTGTGTTCCTGGGAAAAGCCTGGTTTTTGGTTATGCTAACAAGTAATCACCAGAACCAGTTTCAAACCTGTTCTCAATGATAAATGACAACCCGCTTTAGGAGCTTTAGGAACTGCATTCCTGAAACCGGGCCCATCAGTGAAGCCTTAGGTTTCTAAACATCAGCCAAGTAGCAACAACCTCACTTTGGTAACCCAGTTCCTCAAAGTCCCCAGGTCAGCCAGTCTGGCCCCAGAAAGTCTGCTCCCTGCTGATCCGCAGACACGTCCATTTCTAAAAACCCCCAATCCCGGAGCCCCCCACCGTCCTACAAACCCGATGGGTTGAGTTCTCGGTTGTTCTCAGAGACTGTTTTAAAAACACGCTTCTCCCTGGCGTGGCAAGCAATAAACTCAGCCTTTTTGGTTTGTTTCAGATACCGAGTAGTGGGAGTTTCCTTAAGTCACCGTCAGACAGAAGCATTCAACAAATTTAATAATACTATTGTTCTTGCGCTTCCGCAGCTGTCACTCATGGCATTAACGTTGGGGGGTGCACTGAAATTGCCCTGTCTCTTTCAGCAATTAGGAGAAAATTATTTAAAAAAATTACAGGCAAGTGATTCAGGGTTTTTCATTAGTTAATTTGGGAAAACTTTTTTGTGTGTGTGTGTAACCCAGCACTGTAGTGGGAGGAGGGACGCTCGGCATTCTTAGTTCCCAGGAAATACACGCAGAGTTACGTAGCTGGGAGAACTACGAAGCTCTAGACAGATTAGGATAAGGGTTCTTGAAACACTCATCTGTAAAATATGAGGAATGCTTAACTTTCAGTATGGTAGTAGAAGAGTGAGCCTCTGCCTGGGGCTTGGGATGGAAGACTCCCGCACTTTTACTCTGGGTGAAGAAAGTTTTATGTACCTCCATCCTAACCTACCCTACCCTACCAGAACCCCTCAGAAATAAAATGAAGAAGCATCTCAGAAATTCAGTGACCTTTGCTTTGCACTTTTATTCTAGGTGGTATAATAAATGAAAACTTATGAGTCCCTTTGTAATCAGAACTGGGATTTACTCTCTGAGCTGTTTCCTCTGTGCTACATTTTAGGGAGCATATTGAAAAGCCAGACAAGATTTCTAGATTTTGCTCTACGTTGTCAAGCCCCTCACTGGATCTATTTTCCCAAAGCCTGCCTGATATTTTCTATCTGGGTGAAAGCGGGTGAGATGGGCATAACTGACAATAATTAATTGACCCTGAAGGCCCAGAGTTTTCCCTGAGTGATACCTTGTGTTGTAATTAACAAAAGTTAAGTCCTCCTAATTCTGCCCTCTGTGGGAAACCTCTGCAGGGTGGGTTTATAGCTCCTACTTCAACTCTACATACAACTGTATTATTAAGACATCACCCTAAATCTTGATTTTTATTGTCATCCTTACTTCTAAAGGGACAAATTAACTTGAATTAATTTGAGTAAATGTTGATGAAAAATAATTCCTCTTTGTAATTTTCTAATGTCAAAATTTGTATTGACTAAAGAATTCTTTTTCAGGAGTCTAAAATGGTAATTTGAATTTCTAAGTATTAATGGCATGTTGTTAAACAATATGATTGATTGAAGCTATCAACATAGTATTTCACAGCTTTATCTGAAGAGAAATTTTAAGAATTTCTTTTTATTCCAAAAAATAGTTTTCCTGATACTTGGAAGTCTGTATAAAGAAAATTTATAAAACAAAATGACTTTATTACAAGGGGTTAGTGTAAGTGTAGTAAAATCAATTATAGTGTCAAATACTGTATTATATAAAACTAAGATGTTTTCTATAGAGAATATAAAAACAAGGGCTGGATACAAGTGCTATGTATAAAAGTCAATTGTATTTCCATATATTAGCAATAAACAAATAGAAAATATAAACACCACCATTCACAATATTGTTAAAATGTAAATACCTAAGAATAAATCTACAAAAGTTGTGAAGTTTTCTATATTCATAACAATAAAACATTGCTGAGAAAAAGTAAAGAAGGAATAAACAGAGAAGCATACCATGTTCATAGATTGGAAAACTCAATATTGTTAAAATGCCAGTTATCCTCAAAGCTATCTACAGATGTAATGCAATGGCCCAGTCTTTTTTTTTTTTTGGTGGAAATTGAAAAGCTGATTTTAAAACTTATGTGGTAGTATAAAATACCTAGAATGGCTCTGAAAATCTTTAGAATAAGAACAAAGTTGGAGAGGTTATTCTACAAAATAGAAAGACTTTCTATAAAGCTATAGTAATTAAGATGGCATGGTATTGGAGTGATGGGGTTCAAGACATACTACCTCAAAATATGGCACCTTGGCATTTGAGAACAGCAGAAGCAAGAAGGCCACTCTCACCTTCCCCTTGCTTTTCTCCCTTGACGCAGGTCATAAGCCTTTCTGCGAGAGGTGCCCTCTTGAAACCCTGGGAAGGAGCATCCTTATCTCTGAAGACACAGGGACACAGAGAAGATTCTGAACAAACACATCTTGCTAAGGCCTGCTCACTGTCCACCCCCCCCCAGGTTATTACCATTAGATCATGCCCTCTCAGTCTAGTCATACTTCTCCACAATTATCCATCTCTTCATCAAACCTAAGCATAAAAATACAAATTTACCTGTGTTTTGGAGTCTTCATTTTTTTAAATTAAGGATCCCATGTCATGTGAAACATATTAAATTTGTGCTTTTCTCTTGTTAATCTGTGTTTTGTTATAGGGGCCTCAACCACAAACCTCGTTATGGGAAAGAAAGATTTTTTTCTCTATAGGAGCAAAGAAATATCATTCTGATGGATACCAAAGGAACAGATTCAGGTACTTTCACATATATATAAAAGTCATTTTCTGAAATAGGTGCCACTGCAAGTCAGTAAGTAATGGAGAACTTTCTCAATACATGTGCCTGGATCAGTTAGATATCTTTAGGAAAAGAAATGAAGCTTGATTTCTACTTTATACCATACACAAAAATCATTTATGGATCATAGTCCTAAGTGCTAAAGGCAAAACAATAAAGCTTCTAAATGAATAAGATAATATCTCCATGATCTTTGGATAAATTTTTTTCTTAAAAAGAGACATTAAAATGAATTAACCTTAAAAGAAAAGATTAATAAATTGGCCTTTATTTAATTTAATAACTTCTATTGATCAAAAGACACTATTAAGAAAATGAAAAGGAAAATCACAGACTGGGAGAAAATATTTGTAATGCACACATCCAACAAAGAACTGAACTTCTATCTAGAATTTCATAAAGCGCTACTACAAACCAATAAGCTAAAAACAGATAATCCAATTAAAATGTTTAAAAGAGTAGAACAGACACATTACAGCAGGATATTGAAATATCCGATATGCATATGAAAAGTCGTTCAACATCATTAGTCATCATAAAATGCAAATAAGAATGTGATACTCCCATATGCCCACCACAGTGGCAGTTGTGATACTTGTGAAGTAACTGGAATCTCTTGCATCCCTGATGGGAGTGTAAATTGGCATCCTTTGGAAAACCCGCAGGACCTTGTAAAGCTAAACATGCGCCTACTGTATGACCTCGCAATGTCCCTCTCCCCTTTCTCCCCTTCTCCCCCCCACCGCCATACACACACATGTATCCAGAAGAAATTATTCCAAGAAATGGCATGTACAAAAATATTCATTGCAGCTTTACTCAACCTAAATATTCATCAACAGAATGGACAAGTATATTGTGATGTATTTATATATTTTGATATTACAAAGCAATAACAAGAACAAACTACTGCTCCATGCAAGACTCTCACAGACACAAAAGAGTATGATTTTATTTCTTTGAAGGTCAAGAACAAAGAAAACTATTTGCGATGAGAAAAGTCAGAATAGTTGTAACTTTTTGCAGGTTACTTGGAAAAGGGCAAGGGGGAGGTTTCTGGGGCTGAGTGAACATGTTCCATATCTTGCTCTAGATGGTGGTTACCAGGGCTGTATATGTATGTAAAAAGTCATCAAGATCAATAAAGATGTGTACACTCCATTGTGTACACGCAATTTCAAAATCACAAAAGCACATATAAATCAAACAAGCACATAGCAATCAGACCAATATGACACCACTACACATATGCCAGAATAATGAAAATGAAGAAGACAACAGATACTAGGTGTTGAAGAAGGCAAGAAACAAATGAAACTGTCATATATTGAAGGTAGAAATGTAATTTGAGCAACTAGTTTGAAAAAACATTCAGTTATATTTACCAAGACTGAAGATAAGCATATCTTATGACCAATAATACTGCTTCAAAATATACACTCAAAAGAGATATTCATCAAATAACTTATGCAAAGATGTTTATAGCATTTTCAATTGTGGTTATAAACTGGAAACAACCCAAATGTCTACCAAGAGTATAAAAATAAACTGTGATATATTCATACAATGGAATATTATAGATCAAGGAAAATGAATGAACTACAGCTATGCACAATGTCAGGAATAAGTAGCACAAAGAATGTTCAACAAAAAGTGTCAAACACTAAGAGTATACACTGTATGATTGTGTTTATAGAAAATTCAAACACAGACAAAACCCAAAACCCATCTACAAGGTTAGAAGTCAGGATAATGGTAACTGTTCGGAGTGAGTAACTACTGTCCGTGGCTAGTCACGACTTTAGGGGGACGTCTGGCATGCTGGTAATATTCTGGTTCTTGAGCTGAGTGATAGTTGTCTGACTATATTCACTTTGTGAAAATTCACCAAGTAATAAATACATGATATGTGTACTTTCCTGGATGTATGTATTCTTTAATAAAAAGTTTACTTTAAAAAATAGTAAGGTCTCCTGAGGTACCACACTCTATTTACATTCTGTTACCGATTGATTTTAGCTTGATTAATGCAACAGATGTGCCCCTATAATTAATTAAATCATAGTTGTAATCAAAGTCATTTGCTTATTGATTTATGAGATCATTTTGAAGGTATTTTATCTTCATTTGCCATTGACCTTCAACTGACAGAGACCTCAAGCACTTCAGTTTGGGTGACTAAGCCTCCCTGTTTCTGTCAAAGACTCCTAATGAATGTGTAATGCATTAGCAGTAATTTGTTTTAAAAGAATCTTTAAAAAGTATTTAAAATAACCAAACTTACCTGTTATGTTGGATTACTATATATTTATTAATTTTTTCTAAGTAAAATCTATAGAATCATTAACTAAACTTTTGGTAGTTAGATTAGAATAATGAAATTACATAATTTTACCTTTGTGTTATAGAAATGAATGATTTGAGGTTCAAAAAGATAAGTGAAATGCATAAGGCTTGTTATTAATTCATGCATATATACAAATATTTATTTATTTACTTTAAAAATAAAAATTGAATATATTTATGGTGTGGAACATGATGTTTTGAAATATGTACGCATAGTGGAATGGGTAAATTGAGTTAACATAAGCATTATCTCACATACTTTTTTTTTTTTTGTGGTGAGAACAAAATCTACTCTCTTAGCCATTTTCAAGTATATGATATATTATTATTAACTGTAGTCACCATGCTGTACAATAATAGATCTCTTGAACTTATTCCTCCTGAGATTTTGTATCCTTTGAACAACATCTCCCTAATCTGTCTTTCCCCGACTGCCCCTGGTAACCACCATTCTACTTTCTACTTCCATAAACTTGACTTTTTAAGATTCCACATGAATGAGGTGGTGGGCTGGGGTTGGCAGGGTTCAGGGAGCAGCAGTCGGTAAGATTGTCAGTGAAGGTGTCATTTGTGAGACGAGATTTAAACTAAGTCTTGAGCATGAAGGAGCAGGCTGTGCAGATATCTGAGAAGAGCCTTCCAGACGAAGGGAGTAACCAGAAAGCAGGAGCACGGCTCGTGGGTTTTAGGATGGGATGGGGCCAGTTTGGCTGAGGCACAGAGATAAAATGTGAGAGGAAGAGAAGGTCAGAGATTTATGTGATGGGGAGTGGGGCCCAGGACAGGCTGGGCCTTGTAGTCCATTGTAAGGACTGACGGTTTTACTCCCAGCAAAATGTTGAGCCATTGAAGGATTTTGAACAGAGGAGCGATGTAGTCTGACTTATGTGTGAAAAGGATCGCTTATGGCTTCTGTTCTGAGAACAGACTACAAAGGAGCAAGAAGAAGACCTCCTGGGAAGCTGTTGGAATAATCCAGGCAGAAGATGATGGTGACTGAGCTCATGGTGAGGGCACTGACAAGGATGATAAAAGGTTGGATTCTGGCTATATTTTGAAGGTGGAGCCACATGATTTCCTAGTGGATTGGACGCAGCTGTTAGATAAAGTGAAGTTCAAAGGATAATTCCATGGTTTTTGATCAGAGCAATGGAGGGATGGAGAAATGGAACAACTAAGACCCAAGACAGGGATGGCTGTGGGGAGAGTAGCTTTGTAGGAGAAAGTTCAGTTCCGGACGTGTTGATTTTGAGATGTCTATAAGGCATTTAAGTCAAGATGTTGAAGCTATTATATATATAAATGTGGATTTTGGGAGGGAGGTCTGAATTGGAGATACTGAATTTGGAATTGACATGTATCATCACCCAAAATTCATTTCATGAACTGGAGAAACTCCTAGCTCCTCAGACTATGACTTTGGAGATAGGGCATTTAAAAAGGTGATTAGACCAGTGATTAGATTAACATGAGGCCTTTAGGGTGGGCCCTAATCCAATCTGACTTGTAACCTTATAAGAAAAGGAAATTTGGACACACAGAGAGACACCAGGGATGTGCATACACAGGGAAAAGACCACGTGAGGACACAGCAAGAAGGGGGCCATCTGCAAGCCAAGGAAAGAGGCCACAGGAGAAACCAACTTGCCAACACCTTGAACTTGGACTTCCAGCCTTCAGAACTGTGAGAAATAAACTTCTGCTTTTTAATCCACCGTGTCTGTAGTATTTTGTTATGCCAGCTCTAGCAAACTAATATACCCTATAAATGGCATCTAAAGGCATGTATTGAACGAGATCATCAAAGGAATGAGTGAAACCTGGAGCATTCCAACATCCAGAGGTTTGAACAAGCAAAGAGTGTGTAGGTAGAACAACCAATTGAATAGGAGGAAAATACAGGAGCCTGTTCCCTTTGGAGCTAAATGGATGCCCTGTGACATGTGGGAGGGAATGTTCAACTGTGATAAAGGCCTCTGTTAGTTCAGATATGAAGATTACTGAGAACTAGCAGGGCATTTGCAATGCAATAGTCCTTGAGTTTTATAAGAGCAGTTTCAGTGGAGAGTAGGGGCAAAACCTGACTGGAATGGATCTGAGAGAATGGAAGGAGAGGAATTGGGGACAGTAACTACAGAACACAATTTTTGAGTTTTGCTATAAAGAGGAGCAAAGTAATGGCGTGGTAACAGGTGCAAAAAGTGGGGTCGAAGTTTTTTTTTTTTTTAAGCTCAGAGTAATAACAAAATGTGAGCTGATGACAGTGATCCAATAGAGACAAAACTCTGATGAAAAGTGAGAAAGCTGCTGGAGCAAGCATTGTGCTTGAGTAGGTGAGAGAGGATGAGCTTTTATGCACAGTATTAGAGCATTAAGAGCATTAAAAATTTACCTGGGTAACAGTGGGAAATAGCGTACTGAGTGCAGATGCAGGTGAGTAGATGTTGTAGTGCGAGTGAGTTGAAGGTGGGCCTGGATTGCTTCATATTTTTCCCCGAAAATATGAAGCCGGGTCATCAGCTGAGAGGTGGAATGAAGGAGGTTTTGGGAGCTGGAGGAGAGGGAAGGTGCAGAGAGTGGTGATAAAGCATAATGAACTAGAAAGATACAGTGCAACTGCATAATACCATTAGGGATTCTCTTGGGATAACGACATTGTTTAAAAGAGACGGGTCCAGTCGGTTTGCTTGTGCGCATGTCATCAGCATCTCTCAGGTCCAGAGGCCCAGGCAAGCAGTAGAGAAGAGCTGTGGTTTGAACAGGAAGTACAACGAGGCAAGGGAGGGTAAAGAAGTTGAGGGTAGAGGCAAGCTGGTAATTACAAAGATTGAGCATTGAGTTTAAGGTACATTTAGAGGGAAGCGAGGACACGAAAGTGCCCAGGAGAGGGTAACCATGGGAAGACCAGTGGAATGGAACTCCCAGTAGGGCCAAGAGCTTTGGATCACCATTTGGCAAATGTTACAGTAATAATTGCTACAGGGAAGAATCATCAACCAATGCTAAAATTAGTGGACAAAATATAATGAGAAACAACACAGTCCCTTTACCTGCAAGAAACTTATTAATTACAAAGAGAAAATATTAACTTTGCAGCAAAAGAACCTGTAGATAACACCTTGACCAAATGATCAAAGTCAACATCAGGAGTATAGGGACAAACCAACATCACAGAGCACCTGAGGTGATGGGTGGTGAAGAGTCACCACTGCTGTGGTGTTATTTTAAAAAATGTATAACCTGATTTTAATCATGAGGAAATACTGACAAGCCCAAATTGAAGGACATTTGACAAAATAAATGTTCAGTACTCTTTATGTCAAGTTCATAAAAGTCAAAGAAAGAATGAAGAACTGTCCCAAATTAGAGGTGACATGACAACTGACTGTATTATGGGATCCCAGATTAAATTCCAGACCAGAAAAAAAATATTAGTGAGACAACTCATGAAATTTGAATAAAGTCTACTGCATCAACATCAATCCCAATTTCCTGGCTTTGATAAGTATACTTTGGCTAAGATGTTAACATTTAAGGAAGCTGAGTGAAGAATACATGGGAACTTTTTTTTTTTTTTTTTTACTATTTTTGTGACTTTTTATAAATCTGGAATTATTGCAAAATAAAAAGCTAAAAACCAAAGAAGGATCATTGGTTTAGGTACCAAAGCATGAGCATGGTGGAAACTTAGGAGGTGGTGGTCAGCGAGTGGGAGGCATGAAGGAGCGGGTCCTCATTAAGCTAACGAAGCTTGAATTCCAGGGCCCCTCACTTCTAGGAGTTTATTTCTGGGAGGGGCTCTAGCAATATGCTCATAGTGCCATAGGCTTTTGCAATATTTGTAAAAGTAAACTGTTTTGACCATGATCAGTTAAGACCACTTAACTGTCTGCCAAGCTAACTTCCTACCGCACTTGCCCTCTTGTTGGATGGCAATGGAGTAGCCATGGGCGTTTTTGAGATCCAACCAAGTGAAGCCGAGCTGAGGATACAGTGAGTTTGATTGTAGTGATTTTACATGTGTGTGCATGTGTGCACGTGGTTTTCAGTCACTTCTGTGTATTGTCTTTGCTAAAATGGCTGTGGAAGACAAAAGAGCCACTGCAAGAAAAATGAAGAAAAGCCATGTTATGTTAAAGCAAGAAAGTGAAGAGAATATTCAGAGACTAATTTTAAAATATAGGGTGTTTTGCTGATGATGGATTATGAAGGACATGTCGGAAAGATTTCAGGAGTTGGGATGGGTGATAGAAGGGGACAAAAATAAAGTATGTAGGGGATCCCATGGGACATTAGAATGTGGGAAATTAAGGTGACATGGGAATCTTTGTGGTGATTGACACAAACAGGGATAAGGACACTATTAGATTATTTCCAGTGGATTTAAGGAGTGTTGTTAGTGACAGAGCCAGTTGTAGAATTTAAGACTTCTGACTGCCCAATAAATCATTTGTTTCTCGATTTATCATTGAGATTAGTGCTTATGCAGTCCATGGGAATATTCAATTATGTTAAATGATTTCATATTTCACCACACTTTGTAGAATTTATTGTTTTGTTTGTAATTTGACAGGCAGTCTTACTGAATACTCAGGAAAATGAATACTTATGCTTTTAATAATAAACTAGAAATTGCTTAAGGATAATCAATGTGATTAATATTTTTGACTAGTGGTACAGTTATATTTGTGTAAATGAAAGGTAAATACACATGCTCCGTCTGATTTCACAAAATCAATTTCATTTCATAAATCTTAAAACATTCTAGGGGCAGGAATCTACAGCTTATTGCTTTCTATTTCTGTCTGAAGCACTATGATCATTTAGAAATGTATTAGCTCTATAAATAACAAATAAGTTTTAGTCATAGCATTTTACACTGTTTCCAAACATTTGAATTGTGTGGTTCTGACTGGATGTTATTTTATCATTCCATATAAAATTTCAAATCCTTCATTATTACTCAAATTCACCTTTAAGTCCCAAAGTTATCATTTAGGAAGAGTTAATAATAACATAATACATATTTCTGAATTAGTATTAATTAATGAATTAGCAATTAATGGGAAGAATGAGCCTTTTTAATACCATTTCAGACTGTTCAGTTGTTTACATATTTTGGTGTCAGAAACTAACGATTGTTTGGAAATATATTTCACCAGCTCAAGTAGCCTTAACAAATCTGTAGAAAATCATACTCTTCATACCAATTTCTTCCCATTTAACACATATAAAGTGTAGTAGGATTGGAAAAAGTCAAAATATTGAAATCACTGTTAAAAAGAAGAAAAAACTTTACGTTCTTCAAGAAATATCCAAGGGAATAAATAAAAGTTGTAAATGTGTTTTATTCCGCCCCCAGGAAAGTCTATTACACGAACACATTGTTTATTAGGAGGATTTGGTTAAGAGATGTTTAGTTCCCTATTGCTGCTGTAGCAAATTTTCACATTTAGTGGCTTAAAGCAACATAAATTTATTTTCTTATACTGCTGGAGGTCAGAAATCAAAAATGGGTCAGCAGGACTGCACTTCCGAAGGCTAGAGGTGATAATTCATTTTTCATTTTCTTGTTTTTTTCCAGCTTCTTGAGGCTGCCTGCATTTCTCATCTTGGGGTCCCCCATCACTCTGACCTCTGCTTGCACTGTCACCCAGCATTCTCTGCCTCAGACCCTCCGGCCTCCCTCTGACAAGGCCTCTTGTGAGTACATTGGACCCTTCAAGTAATGTATAGTCATCTCCTCCTCTCAAGAGCCTTAACTAAATCACACCTACAAAATCCCTCTTGTCATGTAAAGTAACATTCACAGGTCCAGGGACGTGGACATGGATGTCTGTAGGGTGTGAATAATGATTCAGTCTACCACAGGTTTTACCGTATTTCTAATTTCAGTTATTTACAGGAGAAGATGGTATGCAGTTATCCACAAGATAACCATTGACATGTCATTATTTGTATTTTCCTCTCTGACATCAGCTCCCACATATGAGCAAGAATATGCGAGATTTGTCTTTCTCCACAGCTCTTGTTTTTGACCAACATTCTACAAATCAGATTTTCCTGGAAACGGCATACATACAGTGTAGTTTGTTTTTTTTTTTTTTCATTGAGAAAAGATACCCTTATCTTTCACTGTGAAAGTATCTCTTGAGCATTTTTCTTCCTTAAGGTGGTTGTGATTAGAAAAAATAACTTCATCATGAGGTTTTGGACAGTTTTTGAAAGTCACTACCTATGAGGTATACTTTTTGTGTCTTGATTTTAAAATATGGGATGTACTTCCTTCTAGTCTTGTTTGCTTTTGTCCATCTGCTCGCAGGCATGTTTGTGAGTGTGTCCCACAATAATAACAAAATGGAAAGCCCACAATGTGTATGTTCACATACCATTTTACTGTGCAATAACATAAGCATTTTCATGTCATTGAATATTTTCAAAACATGAATGTTAATGGCTATATAGTTCCATCATATCAATGCCATATATTTCCAGGTACTTAAAACATTGATTGAGACTTATGGTGGTGAGTCAGTTATGAATTATGGCTTCTAATATGTTTGGTTTCATCTCTCTGGTTCTTTTTAAAAAATGTGTTTCCTTCTCAGACTACCTATCCATTCCATATGTAGACATGTACATTGTTCGTATGGTACAATAACAAGAACAGATCCCACAGGAGTCCAAGTAGGGAATCTTGAAAGCAAATCACACTCGTTTTGCTTCACAAAAACATCATTATCCAGTTTTAAAAGAAGAGTTTTGCTGGAATTTTACTTTGAGGATTGAAACAGTTGAATAGACATGGTTTGTTCTTAGCAGGTTGGTTAGGACTATAACATTCAGAGAAGAAAAGAAAGTAGCTAAACAATGATATCAATACTTACAAAAATATAGGAACTGATCCTGTATAATGGAAAATTTGGTCTTTTCCCATATCTTGAAAACATCAAAAAATTACTGCATATTCAAAAAAGTAAAAAACTGTGTTTTATTGCAATCAGTATTTGTTAGATGTCTAAAGAATTTTATGTTTTCCTTTGGTTGATGTTTCATTTACATAATGACTCTATGCAATTGTCAATTATATCTTCATTCAGTTTATATATATATATTGCATCTCTATATATTATTGCAATCAGTACTTGTTAGTTTTCTAAAGAATTTTGTTTTCTGTTGGCCAATGATATTTTACATAATTACTTTATTCAAATACCAGTTATATTTTCTATGCAGTGTATGTATATATATATATATATATAAAATGCATTTCCATGGAACTGTCTTGTTTTTATGTAACTAGAGGAAACCTGTCTTACTGAGTTGGGGGAAGAAAGGAAGAGTGATTAAAGGGAATACTACTTTTGAAAATGAGCTATATGTAAGCATAAAAATAAACTGAATAAAAGAAAAGATTGGATGGCTGTCTTAAATACAGATTGCCATGGAGATAATGGCTGTTTCCCAGGCTCAGAGACAGAATTGTTGAGAAGCAGATTTCCCCCCCCCCCCAGCTTCTACGGCAGTGTGATTGGCGGAGACGCAGGTGCATTATCAGCTTGCTGATGCTGCCCCGGAGCGACCGATGGAGATAATTATGATTTCCAGTAGGAAAAGTGCTCTAGAGATGATCTGTTATGTAAAGATAAAATGTCTATTTATGTCCTTACACGATATGACCTTGGCTTTGAATTTGAGATTTCTTAGGTATTTTCAGTGGAAAACAGTCTCACCTGGGTTTGATTCTTTGACCTCAGGTCCCAGGCTTTCATTTTTTACTTTGGTTTGTTGAGTCTTTTTAGTTATTTAATGATTAGATTTTCTCTTTTTAGACGTGCTAAAAACCTGAAGAAGACTGACAGTAAGTAAACCGGATTGAGAAAATGTTACGCTATTTGCAGATTTTTTTTTTTTAAACAACTTCCTGTTTTGGGGGAAATTTCAGTGATGAAAGAAATTATGACTCAGGAGGATGTCCCAACACCAGTAATGTTCCTGAACACTAAATGCTCTAGTTGAGTACAGAAACTCATGTGTTATGTGAAGGTAAGATGGTCAGGGAAGGAGAAGGTCTTACAACATACTGCTAATAGCCATCCCAGAGGGAGTAATTTTAAATGATTCCCTAAGGTGACAAGTATGTTTTTAGTGATTTTCTCATTTTGAATCCATAAAACACAAGTCCTGGGGTGTCATAATAAATACAGCTGGAGCTAACATTTGATTTCCCAGGTGCACAGGTTTTATTTAATATGAAATGTTTTACATTAGCATCACAATCCCCACTGCTCAGCCTTCACTGATATCCACACCTATGGGGAACATAAACAACCTTTTAATTGACAGGATAATCTATCACAACATGGAGGATGTAGAAGCAGCAGAGGCATAAGGTTAAAATGCCCCAAGTTTAATGCTGGTAACTGTTGAATTTCAAATTTTGTACTTTTTAATCATAGACAAAAATGTAATTAGAAATTTTAATTAAATAGAAAGGTAATAAAAGTTGATTATCACATAGAGGGTAAAGTCTCAAAATACATTTTACTTTAATAGTCTTTTAAATTCAAAAGAGTATTATCTAGTCTTAAATTCAAAAGAGTATTATCTTTTGAATTTAAAAGAGTATCAATAATTAATAATTTCATAATCTTATACCTAAATTCAATTCATATGCTCACATTAGAAAGTCTGTGTTTTTAAGTGTTATAAGACTAACAAAATCTGTTCATTTTTTTAATGATATAAAATGTTTGCTCATAAATAGTAAATTTATTCTTTTAAGAATCTTCAAAAATCCATCACATTCGACTCTTGTAGAAAAGTAAATGTTATTTTCCCCCCATACCAAACAATTTGTTTCTCTTGGATCACCACTAAAAGTTACAACAGAATAAAATAAAACACACAGGAAGACACACACAGACACACAGCTGTACCAACATAACAACAAGGTTATACATGCAGCAGCGATTTTTTAGGTGGTGGGTGTGTTCGTGTGTTTGGATAGACATTTGGTAGATCAAAAAGACCACAACTCCTTGAGTGTATGTAAGAATCTTTGTGGCATATATGAGGTTAGGGGGAAAATTATCTTGTGCACTCAAGGTCAGTGATTATTAGAAAAATGGATTACAAAATAGTTTTTTTTAATTAAAGGATCTTAAAAATCCCTTAATATCCATTAAAAATTTCCAAAAAGCTGTACATTTTCTGCTCAGGAAAATATAAAAAGTTTGCCAGGCTATGGAATCTTTGTTTTTAAGAGGGTCTTATAGCACTACTATTCCAACAGCTTCACTTTAGAAGCCACTATCTACCACAAGGAATGATATTAACGGCGAGCCCTTGAAGAAACGTGTTCACAGAGAGATGCTGACTGCACACGATTTCAGAGGTACACAGTTTTCATCTTGCCAGCAGCCATGGAGATTAAATTCTCCTACAAAGAAGCACCAGTTTGGCGCAAGAAAGGGCCAGGGCAAGAAGTCAAGTTTTTGAAATGATTTCTCAAAGAGAGGAGAAACAATCCCTCAACTTACCAGAATAAATCAGAAGACAATAAATAAGCTATTTTATGGCAGAGTTAATAGTTATGTAAATATTTCTTCTGTATTATAATTGTTCCTTTCCACGTGTTTACCTGCAGCAGAATTTTAATGTTTAATAGATAATTTAGCCCAGGATTGAATATTTTGAGGAAGAAGACATCAGTGGGACTTGAAAAAATTTTTAGTAAGATTGTGATTGGTTTGCATTCATGTGTATGCTTCCTTATTCCAAAAGGTTTGAAACAATTAGCACAAATATACACTAAAAGGCAAAATGTTAGCAATAAAAGTGAATGGCAAATATACATATAAAAGAATCCTGATGTTGATTTGATTATACTAATAAACTAAAGTACAAGAAAGTGATTGAAATGTCAGGGTAGTAAAAGAAAAGAAAAGTAAAAGAAAAGAATCAAAAGATATAAGAAAAATACAGAGTTACAAGGTACATAAAAGAGTTCTTTTAGTTGTCCCTGTAATGTGGCATATCTAGTGAGCACATTTTTCTTTATTTCAGAGAGCACTGCACAATAAGAAATGCTCACAAAGAAAACAAGATGATGGTATTGACCAATGATGTCAATAATGAATCAGAGTGTACTAAAAATACTATTGTGTGATCTAATGGCATTTATTTGTGGTACAGTAGATACTTGTTGGTGTCCCCAATGTTTGTCTTCCCTTCCTGAGAAATGCCTTTTCATACTCAAAGAATAGACTTCGAGAGCCACTGCTGAACTCCATGGATTTTAGATCCAATCAGAGTTGGATGCTCTCTTCGAGGAATTTGAATTTGAGGTTCCCAGAAGTAATGAATCTCTGCAGATGACTGGTACGTAGGTTGCTCAGAGACTATGGGAGAGCACATTTTGCTGGGTGGACAGAGAAGCAGAGCAAGATAGATCTATCCAAGGAAAAGAATAAAGCAATTGTACCCTAAGAGACAGAAATGAGAACATACAGAAAAAGAAGGCATCTTTTCTTATGCTATTCATGTAAAGCTTTTCTACATTTGATTGTACATCTTACATTTTGGGTCCAAGAAAAACTCTACATTTATTTATTTATTTACTTATTTTTGCTTAAGCTAAAGAGTTTATATGTTCTTACAGACAAAGGGGTGCTGATTAACATGGTGATACATGCAAAGTCTTAAATAGAAATCACATTTTAGGTTACACTGGCTGGTTCTTGTAGTACAACAGCATGGCCCTGCTGTACCTTAGACATTTTGGAGACATTATCCTAAACTCTATAGATTCCATGATTAAATGGAAGCCATTTTGCACCAGATAAAGTAAAATACATCCAAAAATATAATTGTCAGGTAAGACATCTCATGAATAAAATTTGAGAATAATGGTACTGTAAGAATTGATGAAATGAAAACCTGCTCTAAGCTGGACCCAGGCCCAATCTGAAATAATGAAAAAAATATCTTCCAGACTCGACTCCACCTCACACACAGTGTTAGAACAAAGCAAGGTGTTATCTGAATGAACAAGCCTGGAAGACACATGGCCTTTCATATTGGCCACGGTAGAATGCCAGCCAAGAATTAAATTTATTGCAAGACAGCTGGAAAATCAGTTGTGTTTTCCATAGGAAAAAGAATAAAAGAGCTGAATGAAAACATACTGATTGGATAGATTACAAAATATGCCCTTAATTTTGTTACTTTTAGTAATTACATTATGTTATTCTGTGTCTTAGTTGATGTCTTTAGCATTAAAATTCATATCATTTTACAAAACAGAGTCTTCTAGCTTTTAGATGGTTCCTATTTCATCTCATGTTTAGCATCTTTTCCTCCTCTCCCTCTCTTGTACCTTTCTTTCCTTCCTTCTTCCATTTTTCTTTTTTCTTTTTATTAAAATATATGTATGTAGTTAAATTATATGCACATGTAATTTAAAGAACAAATAGTTCTATAAGATCTGTTAAGGAAAACGTCAGTTCAGAGAGCTTCCATTCTCTTTCCCCTGATTCAATTCTTTTTAACTTTTTTAGTTGATTCTTGGAATATTTATCTCCGCAGCTCCACAGGACCTGCTTGCATCGATACTTCATTTTTCCGTTTTGTGCGTTAATTGCTGACTGTGAAGGATGAGGATTCAGTTTTCATCCTTCTTGTTTCTCCTACACCACCCCCATACCCCACACACTTCTCATTCTACTATATCTTTTCAATTATGTTGCAGCATAGTTTCAGTCAGAATTCTGAGTGTTTATATCGTTATCATTAAGCTGTAAATTCAGTCGTGTAGTGAACTAGGATTACTTTCTCTCTCTTAATGAAACTTTACTCTCTCTCTTTTTTTTTTTGGTGTGGATGCAATGTTTGTTACTTTAGCTTTCTACATACATATTACAGTTCAACCTTAAACCCTTTGCCGATTGTCTGGGTCTCCTCACCGTCAAATGAGACTTGAAGAAACCTCCTCTCCATCTTCAGACCTGCATCCACCTGGGCTGGCTTCTGTACCTGACATGCACATAACTGTGCTCCTGGCACTTCCTTTCACTCTCATTTGGGATTTCTTTGGACTGTGGCCTTAGCAGGTTCTCCTGTTCCTGTTAGTGTCTCATGCATTCATTTTTTTCTTTTCTTCCTAGTTTCAGAGGAGCACATTATCCAATAGCATTCTGGAAAAATATTTGTGGAAGGTGAAATTTGCAGGTCTGGCAATGTCTTTATCTCATTTTTAGAATGGACAGATAATTGGTATAGAATTTTAAGTTGGGAGATAACTTTAGAATGACTTTGTAGCTTCTAATGTTGTTGAGAAATCTAAAAATATCTCTTTATCCTTTCTATGTGATCCATTTTTTCCTATGAAAGCTTACATAACTTTATTTTTTGTTCTCTGTTACTGAAATTTTAAAATGATGTCTTTAAGTGGGTCTATTTTTACCCAGTGTGTTGGGCATTGGATGGGATCTTTTAATTTGGAAATTTCAGTTGTGGCAAATTCTCTTGAATTATTTCATTTATGGTGTTTTTCTCTTTACTATTTCTTTCTTGAGTTCCTGTTACTGGGATGCTAGGAAAACCGGACTATTCTTATAATTATCTTTTTCTTTCATTTCTTCTTTTTTTTTAAAATTCTAATTTCATGGGAGATTTTATCTTTTTTTTTTAAATCTTTCACTGGCTTTGGCATTTTAGCCATCTTGTTTTTAATTTCTAGGTTATCCTGTTTGCTCTCTGCACATTTCTTTTTATGGAATCTTGTTTTTATTTCTTTTGTGCAATATGTTTTATTGTCTTTCACTTGCACATGCTAGAGATAGTTTTTAGTTTTAGTTTTTGAACTTTTATTCTCTTGATTCGTTCTCCAATTTTTAAAAATAAATATTATTTTACCCATAGTCTTCTTTTTTGTTGAGTCTTTTCCTGGCTTTGTTATCAAGGTGATATTGGCTTTATAGAATGAGTTGGGAGGACTCCCTCCTTCTCAAAGTTCTGGAATAATTTCTGCAGGCTGGGTATCAGCTCTTCTTTGTAGCAAGACAAAAAGAAGGAAATAACAGAAACATGTAGAAATTTTTCTAAGAGTGGTGGTATACAGGGTGATTTATTTAAAATAACCTTCACCCTTTTAAAATGTGCTATAGGTACCTCCAAGTTTGACCTGTTTAAATACATTTCTTCTCTGTATATTGAATAGAAACAAGTGAGCTTCATGTCAATGAATCATTCCACATGGTGAAAAATAACAAAACCAAACCCTTTTTATGCTGGGAGTTTCTCCCCCTTCCCTTCTTTAATCCTTTCTGTGTGTTGTGCATACATTATTATATTGTATAGTTAATTTTAGCAAAGTTTACATAAACCACGAACATTATGGTAACTTTTCTTTAGTAAATGTACAATAAAAACATGAAAACTGTTACAGTGCCTTTGAGAAAAAAAAAAACAGACACAAAGTAATGCATGCCATTATGAAAAGGTAGCTTTGAAGATGCCTGTGAAATGTTTGCAACTACAGTTCAGATTATGTCTCTTGAAAAATAGTAATAACTGCTTATACACAGAAGAAAGGCTTTTTTGCTGTTTCAACGACATAGACCTTTGAAGAAAAGATTTCCTTTGACATATGCATTTCATAGTCCTTACTAATAAAAAGAAAGGTGACACTCACATGGCTAGTCTCATCCAAAGTATGTCTATACACACTCCAGGATGTTGTTATGTTACCTGACAGTCATTAACTCTTGAAACTTCACTTCAGGGATCAAATAACCAAATGCTTACAAAAAACAAAGCTGACAGAAAATACCCAAAGCAACCTGAAGAAGGTTATGCCTCAATAACTAGGCTAAGTTTTTTAAGATATTATACTGTTGCATTAGACTTAGACTTGGATTTTACATATTTTAAAAGCATGTGACAATGTTCCAAATCAGTGATTTTTGCCAAAGCTATGAAGGTGTATTGCAAAAATGTAAAATCAGTTATTGTTCTAGAAAAACATGGCTAAGAGAGAGGAAATCAATATTAACATAGAAGTCATACTGACGGGGAAAACCTCCTTACTTTCGCTATTTCAGAAAGGATGAAGGGACTGACAGAATGAAAAGACATCTATTTGTGCAACTAAATGACCAGCATGAAGAGTAAAGGTTTTCTGGGGTCGCCCTGTGTGTGCACTCACACATATTTCCATCCACGACTCAGAAGTGAAGGGGTGTGACTGCCCATCCACCTGGCACCAAGGGTAGGGACATGCGGCACATGGCCGTCTTTTCCTACTGACTGGATTACTGAAGAGGAAAACTGCTGCTGTGATTATCTCAACAACATTCTGAAGAAGTCAGTCAGGACCAAATAAGAAGAAAAATAAATGAGTGTTGTAAAAATCAAAATAAAACAACTCCCATTTAGTTATAACAAAGAGGATTGAGTGTTGGGTTAAATCAAGAACATTTTCTCCACTGCCTATGGAATACACTAAGTGTCATTAAAAATATTTCAAATGTTTTAAAATGAGATCAATTATGTTCTGTTTTATGAGGCTCATTTCCAAATGTCCAAATCTTTATAAAAGGTCAGAAGTAGATGCTCTCAGTCATGGGCAGAGGATAGTAGCAGAGAGCTCTTCTTACATTTAAAGTTGGACCCATATTTAGCCAAAAATTTAGGCATTTCATATTTTTAACCTGTTTAACTCTTTTTCATAATTACATCTTTTAAGGATTCATTTGTTTAAAAAATGAAGGCAATAATCTCAGCTGTTACCTGGTGGTACCTGTATAGTTTTATTAAAGCATCAGAAATTGTCTAAATTGAGTAATTATCTTGCTTTTCAGAAACACTGATTATTTTAGATCCTTATATCTAATTAAAAGGCCTGCAAAAATGAATTTGAATGTAAGGGGTTAAATGGCTTTGCCATGGAAGTTATAAATCAGACTGAGTTGTTATATACTGTATTTTCAATTTTACTCAAGGGATTCATAACCATTGCTAGGCATGTAAGAGTTATGGACTCGATTTATAGTATACACATTCTTGCCATACATCATAAAACTAATTGTACAGAGCAGTGTCATAAATAGAATGAAGCTCATTGCTTTCACTTCGAGGAGAACTGAATAGACAGAAAGAGCATCTTTAGTTTATAAAATTAGCTTAATTTGCACAGCGTGGCAGACTCGGGAGTAAGAAGGCCAAGGTTAAAAAAAACAAACTGTGGTCTCATTTTGGCAAGTAAAGCAAATTTTTTTTTTTTGGGGGGTGTGTTTCCCCAGGCTTGTCTCATGGGGGCATTGATAAGAGAGCTCTTATAATAGGTAAAAATGCATTACTGGACACAGCAAAAGGGGTTAATTTTTAATGAAAGAGCAAAACAATAAAAGATATATAAAGTCAAAAGAGCAGGAGCATGTTTCACCTTCTTTAATGATGGAGAAGAATTTTTCTCACTGTGAGATATTAGCCTAGCATTTTTTTAAAAAAAATATCTGCTTTATTAACAGCATGCGTTTGGGGTCTTTGCAATACCTCCATTACCACAATTTCTGCAGGTGCGCTAATACCCCAGCCTCAGAGGTCATGCGCCCTGTAGCTCAAAGGCGTCCAAACAGGAAGGCTGAGAGTCTCTTCCGGGGTCATCGCGGCGAGGACACTGTGGCGCTGATTGGAACATGCCTAAGAAATGAGCCTCTCATTTGCAATTTGGAAAGCATATGTTCCTTCTGGAATACTTTTTTTTTTTTTTTAACTTTCTGCTCACGGTTGACCTCACCTTTTTTGTTTAACCAAACCCATTAATCAAACATATCCCAGAGGTGGCTAATGATCTTTTAGAATTCTAGCAGAAGCAGAAAGTCAAGGACAGTACAAATTGATTCACGTCACCCACCTTATTAGGCTCACGGCGCTGCCAGTGCTTCCTTATCTTTTAAGAATAGCAGCCGACCTGGCTAGCGGAGGGCTGTCGCCAGGGCAGGGGAAGGATTTGCTGTACCTGCCTACAGTTTCAACAATCCAAACAGTTCTGTGTTTCCTAGAAAGTAGTTTGACACAAATCTTTTCTGAATAAGTTATCATCAAATTTTCCTTTCTAATATTTGAAGACACTTGCTTATATGCATCAAACAACACAATACATGATATTTACGTCATTGTGAAAAATCCCTTTTTTTCTGTAAGACCTCAATTTTAACAAATCATGTTATTTTTTTCTGTACTAAAATTTTTATATGGCAATTATTTGTTAAGTACAGGAAAAAGAACAGAAGTATAAGTTCTTGGAAATGATCGGTGACTATCTGACCTGCTCTGATGAACTACTGGTCTAGCTCAGCTCTGCAGCTGCATATTTGAAGCTTCAGAATCTAGCTCTTCAACAGATGCCAAAAAATGAGTATATTGCAATATAGAAAGACAATTTTTTCTATAGACCCCTTTACTGACAGCCTCTGTAGTCTATATATCACTCCATTACATAGTTAAACAGAATCCCAGAGAGACTGGGGGTGCGGGAGAGAAGTAGAGACACAGAGAGAGAGAGAGAGAGAGAGAGAGAGAGAGAGAGAGAGCGCTGTGGGAGAGGACAAAGATTCAATGGTCTTACAAGAGATAGACAGTCTTGGTTTCTGCCCAATGTGGAACATCCATTTCCAGTTCAAACCTAATCAAAGGGTAGTGCTAGAGAGAAATATATTCTTTGCAACTGGAACAAAATGCCTTTAGAGAGACTCCAGCTTAGTTGAGAATAAACTTTGATAAACTTGCTGTCGAGAGAAATGGGTCTCAGGCTTGATCCTGGTTTTCCAGTAAAAGAGAGAAGCTACTATGAAAAGTAAAATAGCAGAGTGTGGTGCAGGGTGGGGAATGTGGCCAAGATGAAATTTATCTCTAGCTTGGGCTACATTATGTCATTTTCAGCATAATTTTTAAGTATTCTAAAAATATGATGCTCCCAACTCTAAGGATAGCATAATAATTATAAATTCTAAAAACACATTTTGTGAAAATATTCATCGTAGGGTTTTTCTTTTTCTATATTTCTGTGATCTTATTTAAATGTAAATTAGATCATGGCTTATGGTTCCCTTCAAAATTACCTTCTGAGGCTTTCTATGACACCTAGAATAAAATCCGAGTCTCTGCCTATGTCTTTTTACTTTTTTTTATTTTTTAATTAATTAATTTATTTTATTTCAGCATATTACAGGGGTACAAATATTTAGGTTACATATATTGCCTTTGCCCCATCTGAGTCAGAGCTTCAAGCGTGTCCATCGCCTAGACGGTACACACCACACCCATTAGGTGTGAATATACCCATCCCCTCCTCCGCCTCCCACCTCCCCAACACCCGATGAATGTTATTACTATATGTGCACATAAGTGTAGATCAGTTAATACCAATTTGATGGTGAGTACATATGGTGCTCGTTTTTCCATTCTTGTGATACTTCACTTAGTAGAATGGGTTCCAGCTCTAACCAGGATAATACAAAAGGTGCTAGATCACCATTTTTTTTTTTTGTGGCTGAGTAGTACTCCATGGTATACATATACCACATTTTATTAATCCACTCATGTATTGATGGGCACTTGGGTTGTTTCCACATCTTTGCCATTGTGAATTGTGCGGCTATAAACATTCTAGTGCAGATGTCTTTTTTATAGAATGTCTTTTTTTCCGTTGGGTAGATGCCCAGTAGTGGGATTGCTGGATCCAATGGTAGTTCTACTTGTAGATCTTTGAGGTATCTCCATATTGTTTTCCACAGAGGTTGTACTAGTTTGCAGTCCCACCAGCAGGGTATAAGTGTTCCATATCTGCCTATGGTTTTTAAAACCTTGGAGGACCTGTCTCGCAGGCACACTGCATCACCCTGCATAATTGTGACTCTTATGGTGGGCTACCTGATACCCATTTCCAGTCATCTGTCCCAGGGATGAAAAGTGAGATTATCTTTGTCCCAGGTGTCTTTGCCTTGGCAGGGGTGATCATGGAACCTAGTTCTGCCCAACGTGACTCAAGAATAGGTTTGCAGGTGGACTTCTGGAGAACTTGAGCTCTTCTCATATGACTGGTGCCAGCACTTCCACCTGGCTTTCATGTTATACTGATGCCCAGTGCCCTGGCTTCACTGTGCTCCAATCCCATCCCTGTACCTCCTACTCCTATTCTCCAAGCACGTGGGATAAATACAGTTTTTTCTTGTCACTCGTAATTATCTGCACCCTGATACAGATTTGCATTTGACATAATCTCTATTTTGACAACACTGTACATTTAATGTCATTTTTTCCTCAATTTACTGGTGAAGGAACTGAAGCCCAAAGGAGTTAAGCATTTTGGTCACCGCACCCCGAACTTTATTTATTCTTCCTGCTATGTCCCCAAACACCACCATCATTGGTGAGAGGCGATTATTGGCCAGGCATTTTACATACATTCTGGGTAAGTCATGCTTTCTCCTCCTCCCTCTTTAAAAAAAAGTAGATGATGAAACCACAACTTAGCGAGATGATGCAGTTTTACCAAATCCTGCTTTTGGTAAACCTGAAATCAAGGTTTGAATGCCTGTGGGTCTGACACCTAAACACGTACACTTCACATCTAATTTCATGTGCCTCAGAGGTCGGGAGTAAAATCATGCACACTTGGTCTGACCTATGTTTGCTTGTATGCTGTTCGGGCAGCCAGAAACTCCACCTTTCCCGCATAGGCCCTTGCAAACTTCGCAGGGAATAAAGATGGCAAAAGGCCTTCAGGAGGTAAGAATCGAGGGATAAAGGACAGATCCATGAGGGGGTTGTTCATGTCCTAACCAATTTTTTACTTTTCCCTCTTATTTATCTTTGAGTGATCAGAAATACTACTAAGGCTTCCAATATCACTTACAGCACAGCGTTTCTCAAGTCGAATCTCCAGCCTTGCTTTATCTCTTTAGTTGCCGACCCGCAGGTTCCAGGTGACCACGGCATACCTCCCCAGGGTGGACGCCGCTTCCCCAGCCCAGCACACACAGAGGAGCCCTGGGCTTAACTCTGCCCCTCCACCGACGCTTCCCAAAGGAAGACGCCGCGGCACACTCATGCTGTTGCCCAAGCGAGATCCCTCTTCCAGCTCCCAAGGATGATGAACCCTATCAAAGATACCTTCCGAAACCAGATACTCCTCTTCCGCCAAGACAGCCGGTTAGTTCGGCCCTCTGCCACCAGCCACCGTCCTTGACCTCTGCGTCTGCATCTGGGTCCTGCTCCCTCGGTTTACCCTCCGCACTCTTTCTAAAAATTGCTAAAATTATCATTTCTTAGCTTAAAAGAAATGTGTGTGCTGATTTCTCATCCTTTACGAGTTTGTTATATTACGGCTCCGAAGGCCCTTCCCAGCCTGTCTCCCCGTCTCGTCGCCTGGCGTCTGGTCCCCTCTCGCCCTGTGTTCTGGCGGTGACACTCCCCACTCTTGGCCCTTAACCCTCCCTCTCCGTTCTGCCCTGGGGCTTTGCACATGCTGTTCCCTCCGCCTGGAGAGTCCTGCACTCTTGTTTCCATCTAGACTTCCAAGAAGTCCTTAATAGGAAGTTCAAATTATTCCCTGCAGACCGTTCAGATCTCTCAAATCATTTTGCTGTTACCTGTCGTTAGGGCACCTGTTTCATTCTGTTGAGAATACGCGTCTACCTGTTCGTCTCCGCTAGTCTGACTCTCTGCAAGGTGGAGTCTCTTTCTTCTTTGTCATCGGCCCCAAATGATCATCGCCATGCACGGTACGGAGCGGACACTCGATAGGGGTTTGCTGGGTATTGGTGCGGGTTTAGGGAGACACGAGAGTGGAAAGCCTTGTGACGGGGGATGAAGTGCTGACGTTAGCAGCGCACTTCACAGCCCAGAAGTTGACAAGGTCTGGCAGCCAGAAAGACAACGGCTAACGCCTAAGCCGCAGATACCGGGGCTACTGCCAGTAGCTCTGATATATTAATAGTCCACTTCATCTATAAAATAGTTTTAGCCAATTTTCTCGAATTCACCCTTGGTACCTTCTTCCTCTTCTTCTTTTTTTTCCCCCAAATGCCAATACCTGTGTTCTTACAGTTACAGAGTGCCTGCGGTGCTTGTTCAATGTCATTGAGTTTCCTGAAGAGAATTATTTGGAGACAAAGAGATAAAAATGCTACTGCTGTGTGGTCGCAATGGGAATCCCTTAGAAAGAGCAAAAGCTTTTGCTTCTCAGAAATCGCTAGTGAAGGTTATTGTATGACGTCTGGGGTGGAAATGCTATTTCAACTTTAAAAGAGCTCAACAGCTACAGCTATTCGTTCACATGGATGCCAAAGCTTTTAAGGACTCAAAAATCCTAAAGATTTGGAAAAGATACTAAGTCGCTAAACTGGAGTGCAGAGAAGTAAGGCAAATATTACCCAGAAAACAGTTAAGGACTGTTTGTTTGGAAAATTGTTCTTATTTTCCGAGGTTAAGGTATATGCAGCTGGTATTTAATCATATCTTAATTTTGTTACCTTTAAATTTAAAATCTAGAAGTTACCATGAAATAAAAGTTTCAAAGACCTCCAAGATCAGCATTTTACACGAACATAAGTTTTCTTTATGCATCTTTGGCCAACGTCCATCATCCTTGGCTTGAATTCTTCTGAAGTTATGGTGTTTGTTCCAAACCTATTTCCTTTTTGGGCTGCTTTCTTTGGAAATTAATTTTTTAATACTCAGCCTAAATATTACTCTTTGATACTTTCCCATTTTATTTTTTTTCTAATTCATTCTTTCATATAAATATATATAATATACATATACAAATACATACATTCAAGCAACTTAAAGCTAGTCTTCTCTTTTTCCCATAGCCCTCAGAAATCTGAAAGAAATGTATCCATCTGCCAGCAATCTTCTCTTCTCCAGTTTATACCCTTTCATCCCATAGGAGCATGAAGAATGATAAAAATCATATTATGGAAATCTTTCTTGACCTAGCATAATGTTACTAATTCACCACTCAGCAGGGCAAGAGTTTTGCTTTTATTTATAGTACTAATAAAGCATTTCTCCCGACCATGTACAATGTCTGTTTATTACTGCAAAAAATGGCAAGATTCTAAGTGAGTATGGGGTGCCTTCCGTGGCTATAGAACAGAGAAAAACTCCTTGGTACAAAAGATCTGAAGACTGCATCTCACCTTCATTCATGTTCCTGGTTTGTTCTAACAGGCAATCCAAGTCCTCACTGTGTGTGCTAATTAGGAGGAGATGAATAATGAATAATGCCACTAAGACTGACCTGCCTGCCATGGAATCAAGCATTGATATATAGAAATCAGATAAACGTTAAAAATTATGCTTTCACAGTAAAATGACAAAGAAGGAAAGGTTCGATGTGGACAGTGTACAGGAAGAGAAAATCCTATATATATCATTACGTTTTATTTATTTATTTATTTTTAGTCTATGGTTTAATTAAGAATTTTTTTGTTGTTGTTCCTAAAGTGAAATTTTCCTCCTAGTATTTTTAATTTTTTTACTGTTTATTTATTTGTGATACTGCAGAGCTCAAATTCTATATGTACTTATTTTCTAAACTCAGTCCGTTTAGGAATGTACTGTGGTTGGCAGGTTCCTGTTTTCAATCTCCCCTTTCTATGCCCTTCTTCTACTTTACAAAAGAAAGACACGCTTCTTACCCCTAATCTTACTATGATACACTGTCCTGGCATAGAAAAAATTTCTGGTACAAATCCAACTTCCCCAAATCAAAAAAGAAAAAAAAAAAAAAAAGAAAAATTTGAAACATATTAATAATGTTACAGTTGACAAAGCAAGTGGTGTTAATTACTGGGTAACATTTTTCTTGCAAGATAATAAGATAAATATCAAGGCTTATAAGCATAACATTATTTTTAAGGATTGCAGAACCAAAATATAAACTGAAGGAGAAGAAATATAATATTTCTGATGGGTTAAAGAAGAATGTGCACATGTGTTTGTTTTTTAAATGGATGGTAGGTGTCAAGTTACATTTTTAAAATTATTTAAACCTATCATGACACTGTAGATCTAAACTTAGAAATGTTTGTAGAGCAAAGGAATGGAATACTGGGAGGGGCGGGAGGGAGGGAGATTACTTCTTAATCGCTCGCTTCTGTTGGTCTTACGATGGGAAATGCAGACCTGAAGCTGGGCACTGGTGTTCTGGGTATTTACGGACGTAATCGAGAGTCTGCGCACTGATGCGATTCATGACATGTTTCTAATGGCGCTTACCTCAAAGGTCCTCATTATATTTTGTTGTTGTATATGAGCCACTTGGCATTTGGAAGCAAGAAATAATTATGAGAGGTATACAGAGGTCACACGCCTTAAACTTCTAAAGAAAAAGACATGTTCTCTTAGTTGAATTTTTCAAGGAAAATATCACAGTCAATATGTTTGGTCCATATATTTTAGGACTTTCCTGTGTTTTCAGATGCTGCTACATAGCAAAGGCAGATGGCTCGTGTATGAAAAAGAAACTTTGCTGTTTTTGTTGTTGTTTAAATTATATGTTGTGCAGGCAGAGATTTTTTTTTTATGCAATTAAGCCACGGGATTTACCTGAGGTTCCTAAATACCAAAGGTGGTGATGTCATGACAGATCCAATTATTTGACAACAGAAGAAAATGCTATGGAGAGAGAACATCTGAAGCAGCAAAATTCTCTTCAACGCTCACAATTGAAATCTGACCCAAATATCTTACCTTAAAAAAAAAAAAAAAAAAGGCAGCAGCGTTAAAACTAGGACTCTTTCTGCTTTCTGCCTGGGGCTTTTTTTAGGTTTTGTGGGGGAAGGGTTCATGGAACAATCCTATGAGTAATTAGTTACTTTTGTGTGATTTAATGTCCTTGCACTTGAACAATCTTGATATTGCCAGTGTTTTCTGAATATATGCTGGAAGCCTTCTAAGTCCTCTCTAAATGCTGTAATATATTGACAACAAATTAAACTTGGCTGAATGGAGACATTTTCTCATTACGAGCTCTCTAAGGATATGGAATGTCAGTCACTGGCCTATTTAGACTATCAAATCCTACCTGACTAGAATGTCACGTCTCAGAAAATTCAAACCCCAGCATTTACTATAATTGCAACATAGCTTTCCCCAAAGCAAAATAATGTAGGCTCTTTTCTACATCTGGCAAAGCACAAATAACTATTATTTAATGGCATGAAAGATGCTGAGCCTGAATGTTTCCTAATGTACTTCTCCAGCGGTTGTAAGAAACAAGAAGAACGACTATCTATATTAACCCAAGTGTAGAGACAACAAGGATTTTAATTAGTGAGAGTATCATATCACAGGCTGCACTATAGGAATTTGATATAATGCAATTTGTAGTATCAAATGAAAAGTAATCACATTATAATGCAGACAATAGAAAGGGGTGTGCAGAGAACGGAGGGAGTGTTGCACTCAATTGACGTCTCTGGGTGGCAAATCCATTCGTTTTTGACTCCAACTCTTGAGAATGCACGCTAATGGGGCAATGCTTGAGGACATTAATTACACCTAGCAATATTTGGATAGCTAATATTCACACTTATGTTACTAAATAATAGGAGTTACTTAACCAATTAATTTTTGGGGTTTTCACATAAGGTTAAAAGAATATAATTTTGCAAATTATATATTTCCCTCAAATTGCTATATTTTACTTTTATGGTAGAGCCATTTCAGTGTTAATATGCCTGATTTAAAAATCCCTGATTCTCTGATAAATATGTAAATGTCTCCTTATATAGAATTGCTCAAGTGAATAAAAAGTTCTACATAAGTAAGTTTGAATAATGATATGTTATATACATGATCATTTGCATTTCCCCAAACCTACATATATATACATATACACACACACATATATAATGTGTATGTCTAAAAATATATATGTATGTGTGTATATATATGTGTTAGGTTTGTTTAGGGTGGGAACCCGAAAAGTATGCATAGGACGAAATGAGCTTCGTGGAAAACTTAAGACAGTGATCATAAAGCCTGTGAAGCAATAGCTGTGGAGTCTGGAGAGTCCAGAGGTTGTAAATCTAACTCTGACCACAGATGGCTGCAGCGACACCGGCATTCTGCATTCCTATCCCCCTTGACAAGGACAAAGCCACCCACTCCCATCTCTGCAGGATGAGACTGATGCAGGGGCCCCAGAATCGGGTGTTTAAAAAGAATTTATTACAATGGCTGTTCTGGCCCCATTGCTCACTCCCCCTGGAAAAACCCTCCATAAAACCTAAGGCTCCCCCCTCCCTCGGGGTGGACGCGCTTTAGGCTTCCACACGTCTGCACCCAGATGGCTCAAATAAACAGCACTTTGCTCCACCTGATGCTCCTTGTGCCTCCCTCTCAGCTCCAGACCTACCATATATAGTATTGTATAAACAAGAAAGTGAAATAATACTGTCATTAAAATAAATTATTCCAATTTTTAAACCGAAATGTTTTTAAAAACTGAAATTTAGTGTAATTAAAAAGTAACATGACACAATGTTGTTTTTCTCTTACTACACAGGATCATAGAACCTCAGATTTGGAAAAGTCTTCAAGGCTTATCCATCCCAGCCTCCAAACAAATACTTGAATCCACATATCTGCCCACGTTTCATGAATTTCAGGTGTAAACAACTCCTAGGTTGGAGAAATAAACCATCCAGTGAAATGAAGCCCCTTCTTGGTCTTGGTCACAGTCTTCTTAACACACTCTAGGATATTTACAGCTCTCTTAAAATAGCATCAGCTGCATAACAATTATATGAGCTTATTTCTCAGTGTAGGTCCTACTCATTTGATCTGCAATTGTACTTGTGATGTTGGACACTTAAAATATATTTGTCTCTCTTTATGTTTTCCTGTTTGATTTGGACAATTGTTCCAACTTGTCAGGGCTGTTTTGGATCCCTAGTATGTCATTCACTGTTAACTATTTAACCCAGGTTTAAATTATTTGTAACTTTGAGAAGCACGCTGTCTATAGACTCTGTCATATCTATGATAAAAATACCGATGAGAACAAGGTGGTATTCTATTGGGATAGAATTTGAAAAAAAATAATTTTTTATTGAAATTACTCAGCACTAAAGACATTTCCGAATTTTGCTTTGTCATCTTCCCCTCATTATTCCATTAGTTAACCTAAAAATATACCTGAAATATAACAATATATGTTTTCTCTCATTAGCAAGGTTAGGATGTTTTCCTTCTGTTGTTCTGGACTAGAGGAATGTGTAGGTGAAAGATTTTAATGTGGTCTCCCTCAACACTAGGTTGGTGCAGTGACATTTATTCACATGTCTGGATATAAATCATTATTGTGATGTTAGAGTATCCAAAGATTGCAGTTAGAAGAGTTTGGTAAGCCTAGTTTATAATGGCTCAACTCTCATAAAATTCTTACTTAAAATGTATGAAAATAGGCATTTCTAACAATATTCTATGATATTTTAAAAACACTCTCCTTGGAATATTTTTTTACCAAAAACCCCTACAAACACTCCAGTGCAATGGACCAAATGTTTGTGTTCCCCCTAAGTTCATAGGCTGAAATCCTGACTCCTCAATGTGATGATTTTAAGAGGTGGGGCCTTTGGGAGTTCATTAGCCCATGAAGATGGGATTCTCCTGAAAGGAATTAGTGCCTTTATAAAAGAGAGCTTATGGAACTCTCTAGCCCTCTTTTTGCCACGTGAGGATACGAGAAGACTGTAGTTTACAACCTGGAAGAGGGCCCTTGCCAGAACCCGACCATGGGGCCACCCTGATTTCTGATTTCAAGTCTCCGGAAATGTGAGAAACATATTTCTGTTGTTTATAAGCCACTTGCTCTATGGTTCTTTGTTATAGCAGCTGAGATAAACTAAGACATCCAATAAGGATATTTCCCCAGGGGCATGAATTGTATAGGCATACTTTGATTTGTGCTGTAAGTAAACTAGATTTAAATTTAATTTTCAAACATTGAACAATATTTATAAGAGGTGTTTTTTTTTAAATAATTATGTTTTGAGATTCTTCTTCAAATAAAAATTATTCTTTAATATGTAAGATGTACTAAATAGAGTAGGACTGTGGTAAAGACACAATGGAAATGTACAACATTCTGAAACATATGTAGAGAGTAAACATTTTTCTAAAAAATACCAAGATATCACTATCATTTAACACTTCATACTTGAAAAGCTGTAGTTTTGAGCCAAAGGAAAGGGATTACAATGTTTAATTTCTCATACCTTATGGAAGTATTACTATAAAAGTAACACAGATTTAACATATACAGATATCACATAAGAGTTTGAATAAACCTGGAGATACAGCGATGTTTATTGATAGAAATTAAAATGTCTCATTTCTAACTTTAAGCACTTAAAATTTTTCATGAAGGAAAATCTAACGTTCTATAAAATACCATTTGGTGCCATAATAGGGAGGATATTTGCTTAACTTGGAATGGTGTTTTTTCAGCTTCTCTAAAGACATCTGTCCCAAGCTGGTGAAACACAGCAAGGAGTGCTTAGTGAGTCATCAGTGTGTCTGTCTTTTGATTGAAAAGATAAGTTAATGTGCACTCACAGTCTCACAATATATTATCATTAGGCACATTAGGTAACACTGATAGTTAATTTTGGCCACCAATAGAGTGGTCAGTGAAGACATAATTTTCTCTCTCCGCATTTGTCATAGGTGGAATTTAGGCTGCCTCATTAGTGCTTCTAATATTTCTATTGCATATTCTATACATTTAGTCAGCTGGTCGGTACAGAGAGTATACTCAGTTAAAGAAACTATTGATCTAAAAGCTAACAAATGTGTATGTTCCCCGGTAAGAAGAAATTAAGCATTTAATAACAGAGAACATTCTGTGAGTGTGATGGAACTGACAAATTTGGAAAATAATACAAGAAGATGATACAATTAGGAAGAAATAAAAGAAGAACAGTGTTCTATGGCACATTACGTTTGAGGGATCTATGATTGAAGTAAGGGAGATGTCCAGCAGGCTACCATAAAGATCAAAGAGGAAAGATGAAAGAAAAACATTTTCTATTACTCTGCTTCTTAGAATACAAATACCCCGTGGGTGGGGGCATTGTCTTTTTACCAATTTAATACCACTTATCACATAACCCAGGGGCAAGCATTTAATGAGTATTATTTTAATTAGAATTGAATTAGACTCAAGATGCTCATATTTCAAGTCCCAAGAATTAAAAAGCTGGCCATAAAAATGAAATGTGCTTCTGAAGTACTTTGTCATTCATTTATTTTATGGAAGGAAATGCATAGGAAATTAGTCATACATACTTATTTTTCATCAATCATAAAGAAATATCAAAATGTCAAACTCAATAGCAAACAATACTCCTTGAGATGTTTCAAAAGCTTAAAGTTGGTGTGACGAGATCCCAGAGTTCTTTCTCTTTCTGTTTCTTTCTCTGTCCTGGTGCATTGGGAGCAACATGTTAGTTTATTTTCACTGATAGAGCATTTCTGCTACTAGTGTGCTCCTGACAGGTGCTAATATTCTCCTTTGATAGAGGATTAAACAGAAATAAATAGCAGGTGGGGTGGGTGTGAGGGACTGCCCGCAGAGACCCAGGTCTCCTTTGTACTGTGGCCCATGCCTCACGGTCCCCAGGGAGGTCTTCCAGGAGACTGAACCTTGGGCAAGAACTGAAGCCAAAGGCACAGAGACTAAGCAGGTTCAAGAGGCTGGGTGTAACAGATATTCCATGCAGAGAGAATCAACAAGTAATCAACAAGAACTGAGAGCTATTGTGCCAACAAGAAGCCTGGGATACCATCCTGAGCCCGGATGAATCCCTCAAACCGAAAGAGTGAGAACAGCTGCAGTGGCATTTCATGGAGAGCCCAAGACCTCCCTTAAAACACAAAGGAAGAGTTTATTTTGGAGAGTGAAAGCCAAGTTACAGGGACAAGAGGATAAGTCAGCAGCAAAGCTGGAGATCCAAGAAGGAAGGAATCAGAACCCACACTGGCTTTTCCCCTCCTGTCTCTCCCCTGCTCACAAACATCCACAGTTCTCCAGGGCCTTCAGAATGAAATCCTGTTCCTTGGCGTGGAAGTTGACGCCCCTGATCATCTTGTCCAAACATACCTTTCAGGATATAAATCCTACTGTCTGCTCACCAGACTCCTCACCCAGCAATAGACAAGTGCCAATCAACCTGGGTTGCTTAAAATTCCCTGAACCAGCTCTGAGTTTTTTTTATATCTCTTCCCTCTGCCTGAAATGCCCCTCCTATCTCCACCTATCAAATAACCCTTCTCCATGAACAACCTCAAATGCTTCTTTGTCCTTGAAACACCCTCCTCCAGCCTGAAATACTCCCCCCCCCATTTCTTTACAAACCGTAATATTTGTTTGTACCTTTGGTAAAGCACTCATAGAATAGGCCTTATAGTTCAGTGATCTATACCTGCCTTTATACCCATCTCTGCCCAGATTGCAATTCTCATGCCAACTGGAGACAAGTTCTCTTTGTTTTTAAATCCAAGACTCAAGCCTAAAACAGCAATTTACACATAAATAGTTATTGAATACAGGCTTCTGGTACATCATCTCAGGCTACTTTTCAATCTGCCAGATGGCAATTAGAATATTTTAATGTGTTATTTCTTCTAAAATGGCTCTCAGATTTTAGTGCTAAAATTAACAGAGGAGTTTGCCAAAATTCAGAATCCTTGGTGCTTCCCCCTAACTTTCAGATTTAGTAATCAGGCGTGGGGCCCAGGAACACGAGAGTAGGTGCTATGGTTTGGACACAGTTTGTTTGTCTCCACCAAATCGCACGCTGACATTTGGTCCCCAGTGTGGAGGTGCCTGGGTCTTGGGAGCAGATCCCTCGGGAACGGCGCTGTGCTGTCCCAGTGGTGGTGAGTGGGTTCTCTGTCTCCCCAAACCGGACTGGTTCTGCGGGGAATGGATTGGGTCCCGTGAGAGCGTGTTGTTATAAAGCCAGGAAGCCCCTGGAGTTTGGACCCTGTCTGCCTGTGCCTGCTTCCCCTGTGACCTTCGCCACCGCGTTTTGGTGCAGATTGCTGGCGCCATGCTTCTTGCACAGCCTGCAGAACCGTGCGCTGAATAAACCTCTTTTCATTATAAATCACCACCTCAGGTATTCCTTTATGGGAACACAACATCGACTAAGACTGTAGGTAAGCGTTTCAGCTGATACCCACACAGAGGAGACCACTCCTGGAGAAGCAGTGCTCTCAATCCTGTGGCCTCCAAAGACTTTTGCTCCTCCTCGTGCAGTGTGGGGTTTTTCTAGGAATCGACAGCCCAGCTAGAAACCGTATTTCCCACCCCTCCCGCACCAATACCTACACAGGGGCCATGTGACTACTCCTCAGTAAGGAAGCGCAAAGTGCCCATTTCAGTGCCAGAGAGTTTAAGAAATGACAGGTGATGAGGGTGATGGAGTCCCAGGGCGGAAGCATCGGTTCTAATGAGCTAAACACTTGCCACTGGAGAGCGAGTTTCTACCAGTCAGGAAAGTCTCTTTGGGATTTTACCATAAATGAGAAATAAACTTTTATCAGCTTAACCATTATCTTTCTTGGAATTCTAAAAATAATAGTAAATAGAATTACTATAAATAGCATATTCAGTTTTCAAGAACTAAAAGGGAATTATTTAGACAAAGAGGGTTAAATTTTGATAGCTTGCTCTAGTAAATAGTTAGAAAAATACTTAAAATCAAAATCTGTGAAATAATAGTTAAGGATTTCTGAGAAAATCTACCAATGGGAACATACACAGTTGAAATTTTAATGCTAATAAATTTTAATGATGGCATAGCAGATCGTATGAAAAATCCACCTTAACACTTTAGTTACAAGCTGAGCCATTTTTAATTTCTGTATATTGCTAAAAATTTACAAATGTTTGGTTACTGTAAGTGATCCTTTAGAAAATCAACAACTGAGGAGAACAACTGCCTGAAAGTAAAGTAAACTTTAATTTCTCAAAGTTAAAAAACAGATGAAGAATGAGGCTAAATTGCTGTAAGATGCTATTACAGCCGAGGCCCACCTCAGCCTCGGTGCTCCCCGAGTGTGGACGGAACTCTCTTTTCTGAAGTGCTGTTTAGTTTCCTAAGTCTGTCAGCTGTTCTGTAAGCCTAGGCATCTTGCAGTCAGTGTGGCTGGCTGTCTGCACAGTACTGTGCTAATCTGAATCTTCTCCCTTCCCTCAAATTTATGAAGCGTTTCACGATGCAGTCGTAACAAACAGGAGACCGTAGATTTCCCCGTGCACACATCACGCACTGTTGGATCAAACATCATTTATAGTATTATTGAATTCTACCAGAGCTGTTATTACTCCCTTTTGTCAGAAAAGTGTTGAGTTTTCCCAAGCAGAAATAAGTCTTGTAGTTCTTCATTTGTATTTCAGAAGGCTCATTTCCAGGCATTTACTCTTTGTACGTAAACAGATGGATTTTAAATATTAAAAACCCATTTGGTATGACTGAAAACTTAACCTCCTACATTCCCCCATTACAGAATCTTTGGGTGTGAAATTGAAAAGTAAATTATACTATGTTCATTCTGAACTGGGTTCACCTAGAGCTTTGTCTTTGTTAAATTGAGGGGGAGGTTTATTTATGGACAAAGATTACAAAAGGAATGGCTGGCAGGCTGGATACTGAACTCAAACTACTAAGAGGCAACTGCAGTTGATTTCAAAAGCTGTGATTTGGGTCTATCTGAGATAGCACCTTTTTTAAAATCCCTAATGAATATACCAGACACTAGTAAACAATAACAGCACCGGGAAAATATAAGTGGATTCACTTTCCTGAGGGTCCCCCAGGTTTGCATGTCCATCTACACCCCATCTGTTAACGCTGCACCCCACTGCCATTTCACCAAAAGTTTGTTCAAAAGCTTTTCATGGGAAGTCAGCCAATACCAGTGCTTTATTGTCTCTTTAGAAACAGCTCATGGACAACTGGATCATAATATTTTCCCCATAAACCAACTGTTATGTCAAAAACCAGAGGTGAGTGATTTGAGGTGGAGCAGAAAGAGCATCAGGGTTGAGGCAGATTTTGAACAAAATACCTGTTTTGTGCAAAGATGCATTAACAAGTAATAGCAAAGACAGGTGTCGCAAGCCCCTGAGTCCTCCTCCTCCACGGCTATTTGACTTAGCAGGGCAGATTTGATTGCTCTATTAGTCTGTAGACATTTCATCTAGAGTTACACAAGGTAAAAAAATCGGTCCATTATGCTCATTCTCAGAAGTAGTAAATTTTCCAAAAAAGACAGTGCAATTAGGGAGAGAGAGACAGCATGCACACACTAACACACAGAAAGTCATTTGGAGTTAATAAAACAGAACAGGAAACATAATGTTGCACTATGACATTCATTTAAAATGATTGAAAATTATTTAGAAAAATAGCAGGGAGACGTAGGAAAACATTCAGTGTTGCAAACAACCAGAATTAAGAGTGCCATGTGTTTAACCTCTAAGCCTATGGAGTTTAGACTCGAGAATAAATAGCCGCTTTTCCAGCAATATCCAGCAGTGCTCCTTCTGGGAGGTTTTTACGTCCCAGGAGCACAGACTGTACATTAGATCCATCGGAGGCTGGCTCAGCTACTTAACCTCTCTGAGCCTCAAAATCCTGGTCTTAATGCCTGCCTTCTTCTTAGGGTCCTGTGACGTATTCCAGAGATGTCAGGAATTCAAGTGATGCCCACTATATCTTTCCTAAGAAATGACTTTATACTAATAAAATATTCTCAAGTTCAGAAAGATATCTTAAACTAGAAACAAGTTCTTCAGTTTTTAAGTGTTGACAAAATTCATATACATAGGCAAATGAAAATATCTATTTCTAAGGTGGACCCACTTTCTGGAATTAAGAACTCAAATAGTGCTGGCTTGTCTAGCTTTGACAATTAGAAGGAAGTGAGTCATTTTCTTCTCAATTAGTAGAACTGTATTATTATACATTCAATGCCTAAATACAAGGCAAACGAGGTGATTTTCACCTGTTTTTCCAAACTGAAATTCCATAAAGATTTTTCTTAAAATTAGCCAAATAAAATATATAAATTTTATAAATTAGACAAATAGCAAAATGTCTAGATATAATATTTAATGTAGTTGTGAATAATACATATTTTAAGTCATGGGCATAGAATATTTCATTCACTTAGAAATAGTGCTTTTTTCCCAAATTTCAATAAACATTTTAAAACCATTTTTTCTCTGTTTATATCTTCTGCATCATTGCCTTCATTATAATTAGAGCTGTTTCTAGATTTACCCAGTAGTTTTTAGCTTTAGTTGTTTGAGATACAGCATGTTTAGGATCCTGATGGTATGATTGGGAATTATACTCCCATGTATTTGGATGGTGGTGTTTTCTAATTTATTCTGTAGCATTTATTTGTGATTTCCACATTAGAACCACTTGCTGCATTGCTTTCTAAAGTGATCAGTGCGAAGACTGTTTACAAAGACATCCAAAACCAAGACATTTGAATAGTTTTTGTTGACTCTCACGTAACCACTCTCAGGCATCCAAAACTGCCATGACTGTGAGATCTTTTGAGTATATCTTTTGCCACATGATATTTTGTTTGTAAAAATAAAATAATTGCAATAGTGTGTCACAATATGAGACCCTTGGTAAGAACCACAACACACATCGATTCCTTATTTAGGGGCAGGGTGCAAATGTTTCACATTTGGACTTATAAGGAGCTTTAAAACTTTATTCTTCCTCCCATAGCATTTTCTATGCTAGGTGGCTTCATTTGCTAGTCTATTAACTAGCAGTTCATTAGTCAGTCTGTTATTCAGTTAAGTATTTGGGAAATATTTTTTGAGGGCTTACTATTTGTGAAAAGAAAACAAGAAACCTCGAGTAGCTCATGATCTGCTGGGAAATAGAGAATTGAGTAATTATAATTTTGAAAGATAAATGCCACAGGCAGCCGTGGGCGTGGAGTGTTTGGGAGCAAAACACAGCTTGCGTGTGTGTGTGTGTGTGTGTGTGCGCGCGTGTGTGTGTGTGTGTGTGTGTGTATGCACACCCCCCACACTCTTGCACGTGCACTCGCATCACCTACACACACACTAGACTGGTGGTGAGGGTGGTGGTGCTGCACAAAGAAGCTTCTTGGAGGAGGCGTTGCTAGAGCTGAACCCGGAAAGGATAAATAAGAAATTGTGAGCTGGAGGAAAGCAGGCGTGGCAGGTGCTGATGGAAATCACAGGCTACTTGGGAAATGCAAGCAATGCCTTGTGATTGAGTGTACGGTGCATATTGGGTGCCGATGGGAGATTAAATTGAAAAAGTTGGTGGGAGACACACTGTAGAAAGCCTTGCTTACGGATCTAAGGAGTTTTGATTACATTCTGAAGGGAAGGTGAGCCGTCACTTTATGTGATAGGACAGGGAGTGACATGATCAGATTTATGTAGAGTGAAGATCCCTCCAGCAGTATTACAAAGGAAGCATCAGAAAGGAAAGAAATTGGAGACAGGCAGATCAACTAATGGATGGGGAATGTATGTGGCGTCCAGTAATAGTGATCTAGCCCAGTTTGCTGTTCTTTGTAGACATGTCAAAGGCGGGGTCTTTTAACAACCTTCATTTCCTATCTGGAGTCTGTATATCTCAGAACAAGGTCCGGAAGTCTGAGGGGTCCTTCATATCTTCATATCTCATCTTTCTTATGAGAACAGTGGACTGTGCGGTTTTTCTACACAATTTTCTTAGAACACAGATATTTCCACATGTGTACACACATATATATTCTTCTTTCTCCTAACCTCTAAACCTCCAGACGCTACAACAATTTTTATACATGTAAGCAATAACCCTGTATTTTGTCAAAATCAATACATTTCTCTGCTATACCCTACTTTGTAAAACGACTTCATTAATTTCCATACAAAATGTTGTGAAGTCTATTTTCCAAATTAGAAGGTCAAGTTTGGAGCAAGGAATCAGAAGACATTTTTAGGCCAACACTTGCTCTACTTCCCACAGTGGAAGTCTATTTATATACTAGGAGGACAAATTAGCTTTCATGTTCAAGTACTGTCTGTTATTAGCATCGTAAATCATAAAACATTCTGCAGAATAGCAAATACTATAAATGTTCTTTCAAAGCAATCATTAAAACTTAATAATGCATTGTTTTTTGTAAGCCAAGAATTTAGAATGAATTAAGTCCAAAATTTGAAGACTGTCATGTGCTAATCTCACTGGTTTACTCACCATTCCCTGAACCCAGATGTGGTCTTCCACAGCCTAAATCCTGTTCATATCTCACTCCCCACCACTCTGAATATCTTCCTTGAAACTCTGAGAAGTGTGCCCTAATGACATCATTCTGGAATGCCCTATTTTTTCTGAACCCCCAGAGCAGCAATTGTTACTAAATATTTATTTGGCGATAAATCATAAACTGTCTGGGAAATCTTTTGTACTTTAGTCTTGAATTGTCAGGATGTAGAATTAATAGCAACAGTTATTACTTCTGCAGGTTTTACAATTTATAACTGTTGCATATAATCATGACCCTAAAAATATCCAGTGAGATAAGAAAAGGAGATGGTATTCTCTCTCCTTTATACATAAAGAAATTAACTTTCATTTATTAATTAATTCATTCAATAAGTGACACTTGGGATATAAAGAATAAGAAGACACCTTTCATTTTCTCAGGGAGTTTAAAGTCCAGTTGGAGAGACAGACAACGAAGAGTTTAAATTCCTCAAAGAAAATAGAACAGATCATAAACAAGAAAACCAAGCTTTAAAAAAAAACCCTCTTTACCAAATTTCATCAGAATCATTTTTTGTCTAGTTCATGAATTATTTCCATATTGGTCAATTTCAACAGGAGCTTTAAGTAATAACCTTGCTGACTTCTTGGCAATCTGGAAACAGTGTATTTTTAAGTCATCACATTCTTTAGCATAAGCGCCTCCATTTTAATTCAGTACTGCTCAGGCTGTTCCGTAGCATTTTCCTTTTTACCTAACTGTTAAATGTTGGAGTTCCTCAACACGCAATCTGTAGCCCCCTTCTCCTGTCACTCCACATACTTCACCTGAACAGTCTCATTCACTTGCATGACTTGATTCACATCTCAGGGAGAATAACTCCCAAACCTCTATTCACAGCCACAATATGCCTTCTGACTCCCGAAATATGTATCTAACTACAGACTGCACTTGGGTATTTCTCTGTTCCTTAATCTTAATTAGCTAAAAACTGAATTTGTCATTCCTCCTCCCAAATCAGCTCCACTCCAGTATTCTTAATTTTAATAAATAGTTCCACATCAACCTACCACTTAAAACTGGAATCTTGAAAGTCATTTGTGACAGCCACATCCATTTAACCGAAAGTTTAATTTTTTTGATATTTCTTAAATCTATCCCATTCTCTTCAAATGTAGCCTCTAGCCTTTATGTCCTTAAAGTCCTTACCCATCCCAATCGCTGTAACGTGATGTGACATGACTTTCCCAGCTCTCTGAGATCTACCAGGTGCCAACTCTGCAGCAATATCTCTATTCTTTTTGTTTTGCTTTGTTTTCTTTTTAAATTCTGTGCTCTAGCCTAATACATTTCTTTCTTAAACATTCTTTCTCTCATATGCAACTTTGCTCAGACACTACCACCTCCCTGGAAATGTGCTTTTTAACCTCATTACCTGGCTAGCTGCCAAAACTCCTCTGCTTCCTTTGGATATATTGTCTAATGCCCTAAACAAGCCGAAATTTCTTGGTTGTGTTTCCATAGAGCCTTCACATTTTATTGCAATTATTTACTTGTCTATGTTTTCCATTGGCTCTGTCTATAGTTTGTATCAGTAGTGTCTTGTTTTCTCCTATATCATAGTGCCTAACACAAACTAGATTTTCAACAAATATTTGTTAAATTAAAGAGTGAGTGAATGAATGAATTTTGAATCAGCAGCTTTCATAGTCTGTACTCTTTAAAGTGCACCAGACTCCTCAGCACCTGATATTTTTAGAGTTCACACTGCTCTGCTCAGGAGTTAGCATTACACAGGGGTTAAAACATAAGCTTTGGAAAAAGTTATGGTTTTAAATTTCTGTTTCCAAATTTGCTAGCTCAGTAACTTTAGATAAGTTACTTAAATTTGAAATGTGAACAATAATATCTATTTCATAGAGTTGTAAAAATTAAACAAGATAACAAATGCTTTTTAAATTTTTCACTCATCAATGTCTCGCACAAAGCCTGATGTACAAAGTGTTCAATCAATGTTTTTTAAAAAATAAATACCTCTGTTAACAAAGGGACAATATGCAACATTATTAAGTATGAGGATGTGTATTATTAGAGGTGAACATATTACAAGCAGCATTGGGGTTCTCTTTTAATTTGGGTTCCACTTGAAGTTGGGTACCTCTTCAACCTTGATACCTAGTATTTTCACACGTTTTGTTTGGAGGAAGTGAGAGTGTGTGTGTGAGTGTGTGAATGTGTGTGTGTGAGAGTGTGTGTATGTGTGTGAGTGTGAATGTGTATGTGAGCATGTGAGTGTATCAGTGTGTGAGTGTGTGTGTGTGAATGTGAATGTGTATGTGAGCATGTGAGTGTGTCAGTGTGTGTGTGTGAGTGTGAGTATGTGTGTGAGTGTGTATGTGTGAAAGTGTGTGTGTGAGTGTGAACGTGTGTGTATGTGTGCGAGTGAGAGTGTGTGTTGGGGCAGAGGAGGCTTTGTTAGGAAGTCCTTATGGATGAATTGATTTTATAGAGCACAGGCCCAGGGATAAGTTTTACCCAGTGTGGAAAGATGTTAAAATAAATAGTTCCTCCATGGCACTAACATGGTCACTGTCAGTGACCTTAATAGCTACTGAAGGCCTAATTATTTGGATGAGAAGATTTCTTCTTAGAGAATAGCATCAACATAATCTAGAAAACCTAAAAAAATTGAAGGAAGTAGATTTTGCTTTGTTAACACTACATTCAGAGTAAGAGTGAAGCAGAGTATTCAGTCATAATCACAATCTTAATTATGCAGGCAGGAAGCAGAAATGAAGGAAACTGAGTGGGAAACTTTAGGTTTTTTTTTTTTTTTTAATATTCATGATTTCCCCATGAGTACTAGGATTCTCTGAGAAGAGCTTTACAACCTCAGTGATTCCTTTTCATTTCGCCATATTTAACAACAACAAATTGATAGTAAACATTTACATAGTGCTTACCATGTAACAAGCAATGCTTTTAGTGCTTTACACATATTAAGTCTTCTAATTCCCATTAAAAAACTGTGGAATAATTACAGCCACACTCATATTCGTGGATTCTGTATCCGCAGTTGGTTGAATCCACCCATGCAGAGCCCATGGGCACAGATGCAGAGGGCAGACTGCAAGGGACTTGGGAATCCCTGGCTTTGGGCATCCCTGAGGGTCCTGGAACCAACCCCTGTGGACACCAAGGGACAACCACTATATTAATGATCCCAGTTTACAGATGGAGAAAGTAAGGCACAGAAACTTACGTAACCTGCCCAAAGCTGCGTAGCTAGTACATGAGCACAGCTGGAGTTGAGCACTCAGGCTCCAGGGTCCCTATCCCTAGCAGGGGTGCATGTGCCTCCACAGTCCCCCGAGGCTCACCATGTTTCATCTTCCTGCCACACAAAGGTCCTTGTGTTCACTTCGGAGTCAGATTTTCACTGTAAATCAAGAACTAGTGCTCTAGCTGCTTGCTGGCAGCCAGTTCTAAGGAAAATGTCACCAAACTATTCTACACCCCAAAATTCAGGAGCTCTAAGACCTGCGGATTGCTCTCAGCAGGGTGTTTTAAGTGGAGATATCCAAGAACAAAACCATGATATTATCATGGGATGGCAGTCACAAAGAAGTCAAGGAGAAAAAAGGTACGACTTCCAAGCTCCCAATCTATCCAGACGGTGGTCTGAGGCTCAGCCACTTTTACCCAGTTAAAGGAGCCTGTATTTCCCCAGGCTGCAGGTGTGTTGGGGGGTGGATTCCAAAGCTTGTGTCAACTGTTGAAAGAGTCTCCTAGGCTGTCTCCCAAGTGGGTCAGAGAGCAGGCAGGCAGGATGAGGCTCAGAGGATGCACAGGTAATACATGGAGAAGGGTGTGACACCTGCCATGGGTAGAAAACTACTGAAGGGTGTACAAAAAGAATAGGAAGGACTTGGGTGACATGTGGTTGGGTCCAGAAAGGAGATAAAAATCTGAAAAGGGAAGCATATTGGGACAGAGGGAAAGAGCAGAACAGGGGGACTGAGGAAAGGCAGAGGAGGAAGAGAGCTGATGGATGGAGAGGGGCTTCTGTGTACATGGCGGGCAGAGCCGCAGGCCAAAGACCAGGCTTCCGAGAAAACACGGGTCAGAGGACTTTTGGAGGAGATTGTGAAGAGGAGGGTTTTTAAGTGAAGGCACCAAGGATTCAGATTCCCAGGTGGGCACCACGATGACGCTGTCCAGGCAGAACGGACACCGTATACGTGCACACTCTTAGCATGAAGGAAAACGTGAGAATGGAAAAGATGGTCTTGCATCGTTGTGTTGCACTTGCTTTGTGACACAGATTTCTCTTGACTTCATTTATGTCCTTGGCTTTTTCTGTATGTTTTCTCAACTCATGTCAGCTTCTGTTATCTTGTCATGTTTTATGTGTCTTCGTTAATCTTATCAAGTCCTTCTGAAACAATGTTGTACACAAATCAAAAACACCCTACGGTTAAAAAGTTTAGTGTTTTCTCCTTCTCCCTAATGATAAGGCATAAAACTCTTGAAATAAAAGGGCTGGTCGGTCCTAAATTACCTTTGGGCACTATGAGCTAGGGGAAATATGAGATTACGTAACTCTTCCATGAGAATTCCTGGGAAAAGAGAAGAAGGTGACGCACTTAACAGAATTAAAAACCAGATGAACACTGGACACCCGCAACAGACAAGGAAAGAATATATATTTTTTCTTTGAGTTTGAGTCCCTGGCCTGCATTCTGGGCAATTTCTTCAGCTCTACTGAGTCGTGTCCAATCTGATATTTACTTGTTCATTGGGTTTTTAATTTCAATCCTTTGATTTTATAAAGTAAGTTATTTTGTTTCTTTTAAAAATATATTTGGTCAATTTTGATAGTTTCCTATTTCTTTTTTAGGCTCCCAAGTCCCAATTATATTTCTTTAAACGTATCATATGTTTGTTTTATGTGCTGCATCTGTTAAGTCTAATATTTGTAGTCTTTGCGAGCGTGATTTGCACTTTGCTGTTTCCACTGATTAGCTCATGTTGGCATGTTTTCTGAGCATGTTGAATAATATGATATTGTGAGACCAAGCTCTTTAGAAATGTATCTGTCAGATTTCTGTGAGGCATTTGCTTAAATAGCATTCATTTAAGATATAATTATCTTAGATAATTCTGCCAAGTGTTTGGGTGTCCTGTCATTCTAGTGCTATTTTAATCTTAATTTTTTGACTTGGGATTTTTCAGGCCATATATGCCTCTGAATTGGAGTTCGGAATTCTCAGACGTGACTGTTTATTTTCTTTACTTCTGTCACAGCCAAAGTAAAGACATTAGAATCTACTTTTATGGGACTAGTGGTCTCCTTCCTTCTTTCCCTCCTTGGTTCATTCGTTCGTTCGTTCGTTCCTTCCTTCCTCCCTCCCTCCCTCCCTCCCTCCTTCCTTCCTTCATTCTTTCTTTCCTACTTTAATCTCTGAAGTTATTGCCAGTAGAAAGTCTTGGAATTCTATTGAAATCTCTTGAACTTTGTAAACTGCTAGGATCCTCGTTTTAAACAATTGCTCCTGGTCTTTCTATGAGTACTTAAAACCCAGGTTGTAGGTTGATGTTTCCCAAGTAAGGGTGGTGTTTCCACGTTTGGAGTATTTGAAATCATGTGAGGTCATTTGTGGTTGTTTAATGACCAAGAAGTGCTATTGGTCCCGAAGAAACGACTCCCTTTGAGAAACATGGCTCTCTAGTCATCTAGAGTCTGACCCGACCACCAAAACTGGCAAATGCCCTTGAGGCAAACTCTGTCTCCAGAACAATCTTCCTATGTGGAAGTCTACTTTACTATCAGCCACACTATAAGAAAAGACATATGCATATTTTCCCACTGTTTTAGGTATTCTATACCAGCAGAGGTTTTTCTGAAAGTTCAGTCTGCCATATCACAGAAATGGAGGAAAAAATACTCATTAAATGGAAAAAATTTTGAATACACACTAAGGCTACATTATGTAAAATGACCTGGTGCAAAGTAAGCACTTGAAATGTGTTAGTTTCCCCTAAACAGGAAATATCAGCAAAAATTCTTGATACCAGTGGACAAACGTAGAATTCTGTCTTCACTGCATAGTACCTAACCTGATTATGTTAAAATATTCTGAACTGAGAAGTTCTATTTTCTAATCAATGTTTCTGGGAAGATGCCAGTTGTTAGTTTTTACAAAATCAGATTTTCACCACTCAAGTCAGCTGATTGTCTAAAGTTGGATGTAAATCAAGTCGTCAGCAGCCTCCCTGGAGAACGTTAATGTGGGTCTGTGTAAGATTCCCTATTATTCAGGGAGATAGCTTTAGTCACGTTATTTCCAAACCTCATTCATCATTAGCCTTAACGAAGACAACAGGCTCACGTAGATTTGAATTTCTTTGTCATTAATATAATAGCCGTATCCATAGGGAGAAACAGTGTCTCACACAATATATTATATACACCGGCTAAGTGAGGACATAGAAACAGACTGGCTTATATTAAATTACAATATAATTTAACACATCAAGCTAAAAATTTGATTCTTGAGGGAGTTTGTGAAGCCATGGAGTGTCAGAGGAAAATTGACCATCAAATTGGTTAATAAATCAGCTCTTGTTCAGAATAAATGAATAAATCACATAGCAAGCAATATTTCTTATATAAACACCCAAATGACCACTGCTGCTGCAAAACTGCTGAGGGGATGGATTTGAGGCAATATCTGGAGACGATTTTCTTCCTTGAAAATGTGTTCATTCAATAATTAACAAAGAGCAAAATAAATAGCATATCAGCATTTAAACTTACATTGGCTATTCTAATACCATGTCATAAGCTGATTTTGAAGACAAGAAACCTTGGCTGAAGAACATGTGCTCTGTGGGCTTTTTCTCACATTATTTAATAGAAAGATTGTGTGCCTAAATCAGCCTGGCAAATTTGAAATAAAATGTGGTGAAAAGACCTGAATGATTTAAGGAGCTGATAATTTAGTAATAGCATGAAAATACTTTCATAAATGAACAGGTACTAGCAATAAAATCTTTAGCTTTTGTGAGAAATTGTTCTTTTTTTTTTTTTTCCTTCTAAAAGACAAAATAAGCCATTCTATGACACCATGTCACAGTGATTACTATGTAGGAAATTGACTAAGGGCGGCAACTTTCCTACACTAGTATTACCCGCCTCAGTTTTAGCATTGGTCCCTTGTGGAAGGATGTGTTGGAAGGGGAGTTATACGTGCGGGTACTTTTGGAAAGCACACAGCCCATCCCAGTGCAAGGCAGTGTTACTGCAGCTCATTATCTCTAGTCTGCTTTCTCTCTTCTCTCTCCAGCCCCACAGAAAACACTGCACAGGTTCCCGTCCTCTCCCGCTCTGAGCGCTGCACCCTGTGACAGGCGTGGCCGAGGCCACTAGAATCAGCAGTGCCCACGGAATCCAACTGGGGGCTCCATCAGCACAGTGAAAGATTTAGCCACCTACTATTTTCCAGAAAGAATTTGAGGCAGCCTCAAATAAAACATAAAAGTAGAAATAGAAAATAAAGGCCTTCAGAAAAGGAAATAATGTGTTAATCATGAGGGATGATATAGTTCTTGTGAGAACATGAAATTGACCTGAGCTTCCTTTAACATAGAGGATGTGGATAGTCTGACACGCTGAGTGAAGGGAATCATTTGTTCTGACCATCTCAACACATTTAAAAGCAACCAGGATAGAGAACATCTGTTTTAATGAAAAGCTTTTGCTTTGAAGAGCTTGTTTGTGGTGGGTATGGATTATTTAGATCGACTGTATACACTGATCAAATTCAGTGAGACATAGCTCTACCTTCCTCTTTGCGGCAGTACCTGATCCATCAAAAATGTATTGTGTCCAGGGAACCCTTTGCCTAAAAGCATTTATACAAAGACTCTAACAGCTTTAACATAATAGATAATGCCCTGGAGGTCAACACAAATGGTACAGAAAAAACTTTGTAAGGGGTGAGCCAGACCTAAGGTATAAATCCTTGACAAAGGAACACTCAGCAGGTAACGTGAGAATCTACCGTAAACATCACTCTTCAGGCTTAGCAGTCGCAACACAAAGGAAAGGGTTTATTCAACTTGTCAGGTGGTGGTAGAAGAGATAGCAATAAACTGATGCTAAAGAAAATGTGCTGTTGGAAAGTTTCTACGAAAAAGTAGAAGGATAACTGAAGTGACTAGAACGCCCACACTCCACCCTGTGCCACTTAGGAGCAAACAGTGAAACCAGGCTTTAAACTATAAAAGTGAGCAAATAAAATAGTGGTCAACAGCAGAGAAAGTTCTATAATAATGTCCTATTTTAGTTTTCATGTTCATTTAGCTGGTTGATTTCTTTTTGGTTTTTAAACTATTCATGGAGAATATACTTTAAGAGTTGCTAATTCAGCGAGGTGACAGTTATGCTTGAAAAAAATACAGCCACAGATGACCGAAACCATGTACGACTGGAATCACACGACTGCATACTGCAATTTTAAAAACCTAACAACTGCATATCTGAAAGGTCTCAATTCTAAGTATCAAATATTTATTTTAATCTAGATATAAGATCAGAAGATCATAGAGCCCCCATGATAAAAGGGAGAACAATGCACAAGACAACTGACCACTACTTGTTTCTGGTCTCCTAAAACAAGAGCACTCACTTAAATACTTAATTAAAAATTTTAGCCTTGGATAGAACTACTGTAAGGGAAACTGTACTTCCTAACTCGTGTGTGCGTGTGTGTGTGTGTGTGTGTGCGCGCGCGTGCGCGCGCATGTGTATGTGTGTTTCAGTTTAACTGTTTAGACCAGGGAGCCTAGCTGACCTGTAATACTATAGAGTGATTGAAGAACACTGAGAAAAATAGACAAGCATTATTTAACAGAGTTTACAGACCTGGAAAGCTTCATGTTTTCTTATATTTAGGTGGTTAAGTGATTGATAAGGACATATACTTGCTAAAGGACCACATGAGTTGTTATGAACCATGTTAAAAAATAGGCCAATCTACAAAAGCATACCTCATCCTTTACCCAAGCAGACACGTGTCCTTGGTTAATTTGAGGTAACATGCTCCTGGCCCCCAAAAGTTCTTTTCTAATGGTTACACTTTATGCCGGAATTTTATGAATCTAGACACGTATTAGAAAAGAAAACTGCTTCTCTGAATTAATGAAATAAAATAGAATGCAGTGCTGAAAGTGAGACCACAAATCCGGTAACTTTTGTGAAAACTCCAGCCACTATCACTGCATTGCCTTAAGGCACCTTTCTATAACAAAAAATGGTGAAATAATTAATTGACATCAAAAATATAACAAGTCACAAGAATATAAATCTACAAAATCTGAAGTGCTGAGTAGTCAATGTCTGAAGCCATTTTAAACCAAACCCTCTCTCTGAGGTAGGCTGGCAGGACACACTAACGCTTAAAACACTGTAACAGAGAAACACACAGCTGGAAATCCACTTTAGAAAACTATCGAATTAAAATAACAAATCAACACTTGACAAGAGTGGCAATGCTGCAGCCAAAATATTAGAAAGTAGAACAACAAGCTGAGGCTTTTACAAATGACTTTAAAACAGACCCAGATTTCATGGCAGGATGGGACTCTCTCATAGCACCAGGAGGCAGCAAGAACTTGTGGAAAGCTCACTGGTTTGGAGTCAGATAGATCTGTTTTCAAATAATAACTCTATCTCCTGCTATTTAAATGGTGAAGGACAGTGTTCTTAACTTCTCTGACCTGGTGTCCCTATCTATACAAACAGAGCTGTGTTGTATAACCAGAGAGGATTGCTGTTGGTGAATGTGAGTTGTCTACGTAGAATGTATGCACTGGTCAAATTCCCTAACTAATAGTTGGACTTTTCATTATGATTATGAAATACCTGACATGTAATAAAACAATAAAGGCTGGGTATTACTACTAGAACAATGTTTGCAATAAGGAAAATTCTTTACATTGGAAAACGTAAATGCAAAGTAGTAGAAACAGAAATACAAGAAGCTCTACAGATTTAGATAAAATGCAAAAGAAGTATGTATATCTAAGCACTATTATCCCTGTTATGCAGCTATCGTTTATATCTATTGGATCTAACCCCAAGAATGAAACTTGAGCATGTGTACTTTAAGCTAATTTTTTTCTTTTCGTCAAAGCCCTTAAAGTTTTGTTGTTGTTTTTTATCTTTTTTCTCCTTTACAGTCATAGTTCTCCTCGATCTTATTCTATTCTTTTTTTATTTTTTAATTTGTTTTAGAGACAGGATCTTGCTATATAATCCAGGCTGGTCTTGAACTCCTGGCCTCAAGCACTCCTCCTGCCTCAGCCTCTGGAGTAGTTGGGACTAATGGGCACGAGCCACCATGCCCAGCCCCAGTCTTATTTTTGTGTATTCGGTTTGCTTATTAAAAGATCTTCCATTTCTCTTCTATAAATTTGCTAACAAATAGAAAGTGATGGTTATCTAATCTATGACTCAAGCTTCATTTTTAAAGGGAGGGGAGAGGGAGAAAGAAAGAGATTGATTTACAGTCAGATAATCACACTAGAGCATAACCTCTTTATGACATTTTCCAATCATACCCTGCTAACCAATTTTTCAGGCTTAGAAGCTAGGACTACATTTACAAAATGTATTTAAAATTAATTTAAGCACTATAAGATTGATGCATTAGTTGCTTTTGTATTTTTCTTTGGCAATTGCTTCACAGATTCTCACCCACAAACCTGCTCCTCAGTTAACCTATTTCAGTTACAATCTGAGATCAACAGAACACAAAATCTAAATCAAATTAAAACAAGGATCAATTATAATATTTAAGAAAGAAACTTTTTTTCACTGTTGATTCTTGTTAGGGATGTAAAATTCTGCACAATGATGTGAGAGGTGGTGTTAACGATGGGAAAGTATGTTCTATCCACAAATTTCAGTGAACAAGAGGCTGCGTATTACTGCTCTGATCACCTACACAAGTTCAGAAATGTTAACTGGAATGTTAGTATCATCTAAACCAATCATGTTGGTTCACCCACATAAGGTGTTATTGGCAAAGGTCCTGAAATGGAGGTTGTTCAACAGCACCGAATCATAGAAATCATCTCAATAGAAGATTTACCTTTATGGAAATGTCGTGCATATAGACATAGCCCCGGGCCCTTCTTGAGGACTGTAGGTTGGCCATTTAAGGGTATCTGTCCTGAACTCTCTCCACATACCCCTATTATCTGAGGAACCTAAAGCAGGCCTGTGCTCTGGAGAAGGATAGATCAAGATGAAGCGTAATGGGAAAATGAGCTAATGTTTCTTGCAGGTTACCATAGCACTTAATTTTTTTTATTATAATGGATTACTGGAATGATCTCTTTAAATCACACACAACTGCTCCAGATCCCTTGGGAGTGAGAAATTTAGAGATATTTCTACCTGTAGTTGATAGAAATATGAATATGTTTCTTCAAAAACCTGATTGAATGTTTACGAGAATTAGTTTCTTTACAGTTTTTGCTAAGTAGGGAATTCAAACTTTCATTAAGCTCTAATGATCTTTATGAAATTTCTTGGGGAAAAATGAATCTTGACCTTGGCAACTAGCAACACAATTAGAACATGGTGGTTTCTCAGTTACTTCAGTAGTACATTGTCAAGAATAAGGCATAGTAGTTTGATGGTGTGCATTCATGCAGAATAGGGAAAAGGCCACATTTGCATTGAAATTCAATTTATAATTGTTTTTATTTTTTTATTGATGCTTAGTGAATTGGATCTAAAAGGAGCCATTTTTTAAAGGGGAATCAAACTTGACAAATAATGTAGCTGGGTAAACACTTCCAGTAATTGTAAAAGTAATTATACTCTGTTCTATATAGTGATATTATGGGGTAAAAAGAAAACATCATGGACCAACTTCGGTAATCACAGGATATTTACTAAAGAGGCTCCTTAACCAGGGTTAGCATGAAACCCACTTAGAAAGATCAAATTTAAGAAACCCAATTCTTAATAATCAAAGAAAATGTGACAGGTACAACATACCTTGGCTTTAGCAAGGTTTTTGATAATATACTTAAATTCATTCCCATTAGTAAAATATGATAGCATCTAAAATAGTACATAGGAGTTTTTCAAATGGAGTGTTAGGAAATAACTGAAACAACAACATGTACAAGCAAGCAGGAGCCCAGAAATGAATAGGTCATTTGGAACACAGCACTTGGTTTGAGACGGTTGGAACTTAGATTACACAGAGACCAGAGAATTCTAGAGGACGTTGGGAAGGGTTTGAGAGTCATGTGGGAAGGGCTTTATCAGAACTGCTTACCAAGAAAACCAATGGCGATTTTCAGCAGTAAGTGGGAGAGTATGTAGCAGAGGTTCAGTCTGCAGGCTTTGGGATCAGATCTGAGTGTCTGACACAGTAATCTGCTTACTGTGTGTCCCTGGGTAAGTTATGTAACCACTCTGAATCTTAGCTGCTTATCTGTGAAATGAGATTAATAATCATTCTTTCCTGAGTGAGTTTCAGAGTTGATTACATAGTAATCTGTGCGAAGTTCTTAGCACAGATCTGCCCATGTAGTGGACTAGTTTCTGTTGTTATTATCATCATTATTATTATTGCTACCTTTCAGAAATGTCATTTGGAAGGGACAGTGGGAAAGAGATTCCACAGAGGCCACACCGCAGACAGAACTGCAACTGCAGAGTTCACGTCAGAGATTGTGCAGAGAGCTCAGACGCAGCAGGGAGATGAATGTGCAGAGAGCAGGTGTCACGGATGTGACAGCACTAGGTGATTTAATGACTCCTTGGCAGGTCACAGTCCATAATTGTAATGATCATCATTTCAATCTGGGGGATATGGGTGCCTGCCAATTGAAAGATATGGCCAATATTTTGTAAAACAGGATTAGAGTACACAGAAAATTTGACAATATGGGAGAAAAGCGAATTCAAGGAGAATCAGGAAGGATCCTGCAGGGTGAGTTATGTCAGACAGAGGCACAAGGAGAAAACGAGGGATTGCAAACATATGGGTGAGAAAACTGAGAGTGGAAAAAACGCCTGGTGCCCAGCTTTGAAGAAACAGACGAGGACAATGTTTTATTAGAAATCATAGAGAACTGCCACATAATTTTTCCATATTATTCTAAATTATTTAAAGTAGGGCTGCATAATTTGTCAAGGATAAAGAAGGATGTGCTTTTTTTTTGTTTGTTTTCAACCCAGCAATAACGATGGTTTCACCTTTCTCCCCAACTATGTTGAATTTTTTGAACTCAATGTAAGCCTTTTAAGGCAAAGAAATTGGAATACTGAGAAAATAGTGCTCCTCCTGGCTTATTCTCTGACCTGCTCAATAGTGTCCCTGCCTTCCGTTAAGGGGTGTTCTTTTAGGCAGTCTTGGGTCACAACATGTGTCCCTTTGGAAACCTTTCAGTTGCACTCGCAGATCATCCAGAGAGACAGCTCTTCTGTCTTTTGTACGCTTGGGTGCAGCGCGCTGTCTTCCTAAGGGCCTTATCTCTCTCAGATCTCCGCCGGGTCCCTTTGTCAGCTCACCTAGCAAGTCTGGTCACACAGAAAGATAAAAACACTGATACGCTAATCATATTCTAATGGAATAGTCTGGCTTTCTTGTTTCTTTCTACTTCCAAATAATAAGGCTCTTGCTCTATTCTTGTTCTGTATCCATTTGCTAGGGCTGCCATAGCAAAGTACCACAGACTAGGTGGCTCACACAACAGAAATTTATTTTCTTATATTTCTGGAGGCTGGAAGTCTGGGGTCAAGGTGCCGTCGGCAGGGCTGGTTTCTCTGAGGCCTCTCTCCTTGCTCACGGATGGCTGTCCTTTTATGGTATCTTCACCTGGCCTTCCCTCTGTGCACATCTGTGTCCTTGTCTCCACCTCTTGTAAGAACAGCAGGCTTATTGGATAGGGACCACCCTAATAAACTGATTTTAACTTAACTGCTTCTTTAAAGACCCTACCTCCAAACACCATCCCAGTTTGAGGTACTGGGCATTTAGGACTTCAGTGTATGAATTTTGGGGACACAGTTCAATGTGTTACAGTAACCAACAGTTGTGCTAGTTAATCAAACCACTCTTCATGTGCTCTGGAGCGAGCCCTGTTGATTATCTCGCTCCTGCACATTTCCGATCTCCTTTCCTGCCCTTCACCATCTCCCTGTCCTCAGCAGAAAAACATGCTCAGAACTCGACACCTGAAGAAGCACCTTCACACCTGGCTGCCGGAGCTCCTCTGGCTGCTGCCGTTTCTCCCTCTGTACTTTCTCACCCAGTCTTGTGAACATGAAGCTTGTCCAAGAGTCAATTTCCTTCGCTCCCATTTACTCCTCAACCTCCCACAATTGGGCATCTTTCCCAAACACTTAGCTGAAATACATCTGACAAAGATCACCAGTGAACTCAAAATTATCAAATCTAGTGAAGACTTCTTAGAGAAATAAACACCGCTGGTCCCTCCTTCCTCCTGGAAACACCTTATTCACACCTTGGTGTTGATCGTATTATATCCTCTTGCAGTTGCCTATGCAGGATGGATTCACGATTGAAACCCGTGGGTGGATTCTCCTTCCTCAGCCAAACTCATAATCCCTCATATCTCCCAGGCTTCAGTCTACGTGCCGAGGGTCATCGCATTTAAATCCCTAACGCTAATCCTTCCTCAGAACTTTGCTGCTGAACCTGCATTCCTGGATGTCTCAGAAGCAGCTCTAATCTAACCTACCAACACTGAACTGTTTTTGTTCCCCCTTTATGAACTTTACCTTTTCCTTTGGTGTTAGTTCTTTAAGAGGTTGAGGTTGGGTTGAGAATAAAAAGTAGCTGAGGGCTAGGTAAAGGAGTTATGAATACCAATATAAGCAAACTCCGAGGAGTAGGAGAGAAAGACACAACAATGTTAGTGCCAAAGGTTTGCCGAAGCATCAATGTATGTCCAATCCTTCTCCATGTCACAATCATGCATTGAGGGTCATCTCTTCCTAAAGCTGGGCTCTGAGGGGGCCTGCTATAGACTGATGGTATCATCTCAAAATTCATATGTTGAAATCCTAAGCCCCAATGTAATGGTATTAGGAGGTGGGACTTTCAGCGGAGATGAGATCATGAAGGGGGAAGCCTCACGAATGGGATTAGGGCCTGTATAACAGACACCTTGGAGAGCTCCCTTGCCTTTTCCAACAGGTGAGGACACAGCAAGAGTATGGCTGTCTATGAACCAGGAAGCAGGCCCTGCTCAATCACCAAATCTGCCACACCTTGATCTTGGATTTTCGAACTCCAGAACTGTAAGAAATAAATTCTGTTCTTTCTAAGCCGCCCAGTCTAAACTGTTCAGTTATGGACCATGGACTAACACGAGTGGACTACCACACCGCCCAGTGAATAGCATCTCTTTTCTCCTCCTGGGTTCTGTAGGTACAGAGGCAAGGTGAGATAGATGCTCATCTTCGTTACTTTAAAAACTAGTTTGAAAGAGAACTTAGAGTAAGGGATGATGGGTTTTCTTACTGACTCCAAGAATTAGGTCTCCAACTCACTTCAGGCTTAGCGATATGTCTCACCCTACTAGAGTCTGTATTGCTAAGGGAACAGCCTGGGATAGAAGAGTAGGGAACCTGGGCTCGGGGCAGACAAATCAGCTTCCAAGCCTATTCCCAAAGGAATTCTATATGAGTTTATTTGCCCACAATTTAGATAAATCGTTAGGAAAGAAGCATTAACCTCCCCAGCCCTGCCTTCCTCTCCAAATTTCCACTGTGGAAGCTCATTTCAAAATTTTTGGTTTGTAGAAAATTAACCAGAAAAGACACATTAAATTTTAAGCAAAAATGTAAAAAAGAATTGGGATTTTTATATTTGACGTTAACTATTTTTTAATTATTCATGAAGGACTTGAATATGAGTCTTCTGGGTATGAATTAAGGATTTCTGAATTCATAGTTTGAGTTATCAATATCAACTGGGGAGCTGTTCAGGTAATTGTATAATGAGGCGTCTGGTCCATGTGCCTCACCCCACTTGTCACGGTTCCAAGTCGGCAGTAACGGGTGTTGGTGTCTCCTGGGTGGGTGACGCTGGGTATGAGAAACCATCCAAAGGAACAATGAAGGTATCTGTGGAAATCAAAAACCCTTTGGGCGCCTGCTGCAGCTGAGCAACCTAATTCAGGTAGGGTCTCGGAGAGCTCAGATCCTTTAAAGGTTTGGGTCACCCCCAAAGACAAGAACCCCGATCAGCTGGAGGCACGCTGTGGGAACACAGAATGGATTGCAAAAGAATGAAGTAGTAAACCTTAGCTGTAGCATCATGAACGGTTAGAGAAACAAGGGTAGGAACAGCCATATGTATCTTTTTCTCAATTTCCTCTTTTTATTCCCTTCCTTTCTTTCCATATCTATTCCATGTAAACTAGGATAGTGGTAGCAAACACTGTGATTTACTCCAAATTTCAAAGTATATCAAAATGTGTTTGTGGCTGAGGTTGGAGAGGAATGAGGATCCCACTGAGATGGAGGCGGTGAATGATCAGTGATTACAAATCACTGTGCATTGTTTGCAGAGCAGCAGGAGTGACTTGCAGGCAAGACTGATACCTTATGTCAGAGGAGAGACTGGGATGGGGGTTGGAGTGAGCTTAGTGCAGTCCCTCACAGGGCATTAGGGGCCCTTGACAAATACGTTCTGATATTTTGAGGACAACACCACAACTCTGCACTGAAAAATCCATCCTAATGATATGGGCTAAGCTGGCCTTTGTGCGTGAGGCTAATGGAGAACTGGAAAGGGGGCCTGGTAAGGAACCCACCAGCCAGCACGGGGCCTGCGAGCTCTGAGCCTGATAACGTCTAACAGCAATTGTAAGTCACTCTGTCATTTTGGAACCTTCCATAGATTCCTGTTGAATAGCATAGCCTTTCTCTGTGGTGCTGTTATGAATTAAGAAGGAAGGCTTGTCTCACATCTGAGCTGGAGGTCAAGTTAGAGGTGATAGCACAGATTGCCAGCAGAAGAAAACCATTTTCTAAATCAGTGATGACACTATTAATTGGCTTCAGGGGCTGCCACTGGGAGTCCAGGGGAGCGGGTAGGAAGGGAAATGTGCAAGGGAACTCTCACCAGCACCCTGAAAACTCAGAGAGAGAGAAGAGGTATTTTGGTAGGTGCTAAGGTAATGGGCCCCTGAATAATTAATGGCAATAAGAGCTTATTCTGTAGTCACAGGCCAGAAGAAAGGCAGAACATTGTGGATTCACGTTACTCTTCGTCTTTAATTATTATGAAGATTCAGTGTGGTTCATAATTATTACAGCCACTCTGCAGATAAGGAAACTGAGGTTCATAAAAAGGTGATTTTCCAAAAATTGCAGAGTCCTGCAGTGGCAGAGTCCACATTTAAATCACAGTTTTCTTGACCTTAATGTTAGAGAATCTTACCGACTCAGATAATTTAACACCTATACATCTACTTATTATTCAAGATGGTAATTGGGCACTTGAGACTATTTTAGACAGTTTGCTAATTTAAAAAATTAAAATTAGATTAAAATACATTAACACATTGGTTCTCAAAGTTTGCTGGACATTGACTCTCTTGGAGAGCTATAAAAAATAGCAATGCCTGGGTCTTGGCCCAAGAGATTTTGATTTAATTGGTATGAGGTGCAGCCTGGACACAGGAATCTTGAGAGGCTTCCTAGGTGATTCTAAAGTGCAGCAAGTTTTGAGAACCAGTGAGGTGATATATTGGTGGAGGGAATAGTAATAGCATTTCTCGTACAGAAACTTTTTTGGACCTAGCATCATGGCCGTGCTACCGGGAGAGGTGGTCCAAACTGGCTGGAAAACTGAGGGTGGTATTATTGGCATGGTTTTTTAATAATATAATTATTAAGTGATCAAAACAAATAGTGCTTAAAACATGATAGGTATTGCATAAGAAATGTCAGTTGAGCAAATTAATCATTGGTGTAGACTCTTTAACATGTATGCTTTAATAGAGAAGTAAAAATGAATCCAGGGTAAGGACTAGGAGCTCTGATTTAGAAACCAGATTGCCTAGGTTCAGATATGGCTTCTTCCACTTATTAGATGTGTGAAGTCGGGCAATATTTTTCACCTTGCATGCTTAAATTCTCCTATCTGTAAAATGGAGAAAACAGTAGTATGTATCTCATAAGATTTTTGTGAGACCATAAGAGGCAAGGGCTTAGAAGACAGTAAGGAGCATATGAAATCCCATATAGGTGCTTAGTTCATTTCAATTATTTACATTTCTTTTAACAGCTTTGTTTCCATAGTGATTTAAAGATTCCCTATTTTATTTTTATTAGTCATTTTATTATCATTTGGTTCTATCACGTGTAGAATCGCATACATTAAAAATCTTGCTGAGTACATACAGATAGTAAAGTTCTTGCCTATATTACCCACTTTGAAATGTCGGCATTTGAAATTTGAGTGACAAATTTTATTACCATGAAACATGAACTGATAAGCTTCTGAACAAGATTCTTTTTCCACCTTCTGGTCTGAATTATAATCTCTTTTGCTTTGGAGTATACTAAGTAGTAAAATATTCTTCCCATTGATGAAGTCTCAAGAAATGTTTTTGCATTTATTCAATCAAAAAGTATAAAACATTGCAAAGCTACTCATAGAGGCAAACATATAAAATATTCTGTAAAGAAAAGGATAGCAAAGCTGAAGTTATGAACATTTTATTTCCTTCCAATAATTTTAATGGAGAAAAAACAAAACAGAAAACCTAACTTAGACTCCAGTTATTAAGGAATGCCAGTCATAGGACGATCCCATGAATGAATTTTCTACACACAGGGTGGCTAACTGGGACTTTAACTTTCATTTGCTCCAGCTATCCCATGCAACCCACAGCCTTCTGTAAATGTTGCTGATCAACACTTCTGCTTCCTTTAAACCAAGGGTTTCAGGGTTTGGGAGAATTATCTCTAAGAATGTAACAGACCTACTGAACTGAACCTCAACTTTTGATAACTATAATTCCACGTTTTTTATCCTAATAAACACAAAACTTTGCTAATATCAGGATGCAAGTTGAACATTAATTACAAATTGGAAAACACAGATTTGTTGATTGTGGATGAGCTTGAAATTTATTATCTTATATTTTGTCATGTTTGAATAGCAAAATTTATTTTTACATGAAGCAAAACGTATTTCTAGGAAATGACCTGTTAACAGCCACAGATCCTGAGGCCATCTGAGGAGTGGGTAAAAAACAAAGAAAGAAATTGCTGCCACTGCCTTTATGACATGTTTATTAAAATTCAACGTGATTAAGTTTGGGTAGAATTTTTAAAATTAAATCACTTGTAGTAATTATTTTTAGCCACTTTTTTTTTCATCCTAATGTTACGATACCTCAGTGCATTTTTAATGAATAGGAACCACCGGATTCAACAAGAATAAAGACCTCAAACTTCCTAGAAAACTCAGAGTTGTTTGTTACTATATTTTAATACTAGGCTGCAAAGTAAAGATTCAAAGGAATGGCATGCGTGACCACCAGTAGACTATGCAGCATGATGGTAATAGCACAGAAATGACAGTCCACACCACGCTGTACCCAGAGGATAGTGGCAGCGTTTCAGCATGGTAACCCCTGAGCAATTCAGGTCTTGGTATAGCAAGAGAAATTATCTGCCTACTTATCCATTTGGAAATTTATCACTGCCGATCACCTCAAAGAGGTATCCCTAGAATTCTGTGACTTAATCACTAAGTGTTCTCAAACTGCTTTTGAGTCATCATCATCGTCACTACTACTATTCTTATAATCTCAGGGAATTTTATGTAAATTGTTTAGCTCTAGAATTTCCCGCAATTTGTTTGTGATTACTCCATCATAAAGCATTGAACAGACAAATGGCACAAGAGGGTGGGATTTGGAAGTATCCCTGATCCATCCTTCCCCCAAATCTACACCTTATTTTAGGGAACCCAAATATGTGAAATAGTTTTTATCATGTTATATATTTTGGTATATATATTTAAAACATGACATTATAATCACTATTTTCTATTTCTTTTTATATCAAAATATAATTTACATATAATGAAATCCACCAATCTTACGCATAGAGCTTGGTAAATTTTGACAAATGCATACAGCCTGTATTAGACTGCTGGGGTGGCCATATAAAATACCACATACTGGGTGGCTTAAGTAACAGAAATTTGTTTCCTCACAGTTCCAGAGGCTAAAAGTCCAAGCTCAAGTTGCCTACAGTGTTGGTTTCTCGTGAGGTCACCCTCCCTGGCTTAGCGACGGCCGCCTTCTCTCTGTCTTCACGCCCTCTTTTCTCTGTGTGCATACGTTCCTGCTGTCTCCTCTTCTTATAGGGACACTAGTCCTATTGGATTAGGGTCTACTTTTGTGACCTCATTCAACCTTAATTCCCTTTTAAAGGCCTTGTCTCCAAATATAGTTACATTGGGGGTTAGAGCTTCAATATATGAATTTTGTGGGGATACCATTCAAGTGATAACACCCTCATTTAACTCACACCTATTTCAAAATATAGAATATTTTCTTTACTCTGGAAAGTTTGTTGATGCTGTTTTCTCGTCATTTCTTACACTTGCCCCACAAGATAGCAACAGTTGTTCTGTTTTCCTTCATCGTAGTTTACTTCTTGCCTGTAGTGGAACTTAACCTAAATGGATTTTTGCTTAGCATAATATTTGCATGAGTCATCCATGTTGCTGGAAGTATCAGCAGTCTATTCTTTTATATTAGCTAGTAGTAGTGCATTATATGAACCTACCATGATTTCTTTACCTATTCATCTGTTGATGAACATTTGGGTTGTTTCCAGTTTGGAGTTTTTATTATTAAAGCTGCTATAAACATTCCTGTACGAATTTTGGGGGGGCATATGTTTTTATTTCTCTTGATATGTACCTGGAAATTGATTTTCTGTATAATAGGTAGATATATGCTTAACATCTTTTAAAAAGCTGCCAGATTCCTTTCTGTAATGTGGTTATGCCATCTTATACTCCAACCAGCAATGTGTGAAGTTGCTAGATGCTTCATACCATTGTCAACAATTAATGTTGATAAGTCTTTTTAAATTTTGGCCATTCTAGAATTTATGTAGTAGTATCTCATTATGGTTTTAATTTGCCACTTAATGATGATTAATAGTGTTGAGGAATTTTTCATGTGTGTATTGACCATTTGTGTATCTTCCTTATGAATTTTCTATTCAAGCCTTTTGTACATTTTTTTATTTTGTTGAAGTCTTTTCTCTTTTTATTATTTAGTTGAAAGCATTCTTTATATATTCAGGATAAAAGTCTTCAGTCAGATATAAGAAGTATTGTGAATGTTTGCTCCCAGCTTGTGTCTTGCATATTTATTTTCTTAATGGTACCTCCTGATAAACAGGCATTTTGAATTTTGATGAAGCCCATCTGAACAATTTTATCTCTCCTGCTTATTTTTTTCTGTGCCATTTCTAAGGTATATTTGCCAAGCCCAAGGTCTCCAATGCTTTCTTCTAAAAGATTTAATGTTTTGGTTTATGAGAAAACTAGTATAATTGCTTTTACTGGACAAATAAAGAAACAGAGGCACATAGCGGTTAAACAACTTGCCTGAAGTCTCACAGTATTGACCAGAACTTGAACTCATGCAGTTTTTACTCATCACTGCTGTGCTAAGCTCCCATTGATTATGCTACAGCAGGGAAAATGTAACCAGGGGATTACATAATTTTTTGACTTTCAAATACTTTTTTCAAGGAGCATCCATTAATACCTTATTGAACATTCATGTTCTATGGAGGACAGTTTGGGAAATGCATGCCCAATAAATATTCATTGACTGAATTAAATCTCTATAATAGGAAAAGACATTCGACATTCTACTTCCTAATAGTCTTGTCCAATGGCCTGGTATTTTGGAAGCATGCCAGGGTGCTCCACAGAGCTTATACGGTTCTGTGCGTTCCGAGGTCCAAGGGTTTATTGTCTCTTTATTGCTCAGATTCTCCCCTTAAATCATCTTTATGTCTAGTTATCAGGAAGGTGTTTTTTTTTTCTTTCTTTTTTTTTTCTGGATCTGGAAGGCATAGCTGATCCTAAATGGTGGTGTTTATTTATTGCTGAGACTATAATACAGAAAATATTTTAGGAGAGTTTTAGCAGTAGCTGACTTCATGTGCTCTTCTCATTATCTCTTTTGGAGTGTAAAGTTACCAGATAAAATACTGAGAGGCCAGTTACATCTTGAATTTAAGAAAAACAAGTAATTTTTAATAGAAGTATATTTCATGCAATATTTGGAAGATATACTTAAAAATGTCATTTATATGAAATTCACATTTAACTAGGTATCTTGTATATTGATTTGCTAAATCATGCAACCCTAGTTAGAAGTATAGGTGTATGCCTGTTACATGGAGAGAACCTTCTCTTATTAATTTAAGACCCTCAGATCTTTAGTATGGATATTTTCTGGCAATGAGATTCTCCCTCTGCTGGGGGCGGGGAGGTGATTGTAATGGGTGTATATTCTATAACACATAAAAACAAAGATCTCCTACCTAGGAGAAAAAAGTGCACTCACAAAAATGTTTAAAGATGTTCTAAGAATATTTTTCACTGAAATCTACTAGGACGAGTAAAATGCCCTATTCCACTATATTATTATTATAACTACTGGGAATAAGGAATGTAATGGAAGATGAAAATAACAAAATCTTCCACATTAAGGCACATTTAACTTTAAAATCATGGGATGGAAACTAATTAAATGCCAGAAGGTATCCTAACATAATGTTGAGTTTGCAAATTTAAATACACAAAAGCAAAGCAATCTAGACACTAAAAGTTCCCTAGCAACATTAACTTACCCACATTGTACGTTGTGCATAATAAAGTTAGCATTTAGCAACCAGACATGTTGTTCATAAGGCAAAATATATGCAGCTCAACAGCATTAGCATTTTCCATATTTTTTTACTCATTTTAAAGGTTTAATATTCTCATTACACTAATGTTGAAAGACTTGCTCTTCAAGCCAAAAATTCTTTTAAAATGTATTTGTTTATCACATAGTCTTTCACTAAAGTGATAATCAACTTGGGTTGTATTTTGCTTCAGCAACACAGAAAAAACATTATTTTTCCATTTAGAGAATGTTAAATGTAGTATAAATCTTCAATATGATTTCAAACTTGCTCAGTTTGTAATTATTATTCTCAAAGATACAACAATATTTATTAATCTGCTATACTTTCGGATATTTTAGATAAAATATGGTGAGGCCTCATGGCGTGGGGAAGCTGGGTGTATCTTTTATTTAATGTGTGAGCACAGCAAGTGTGTCATCCTTCTGTACCTCGGTTTCCTCATTGGTAGGATTGAGATAGCAAAGGTACTTGACTCACAGGGGTGCCATGAAAATGAAATCAGTTAATATCTGTAAAGTTCCTAGAGTAATCCATGGCCCACAGTAAGGAGTAAGCTAAAAATTCTGTTTGCAAATGGCAATACTATAGAGGTATAATTACAAGGAGATTTTATATTGTCCTTATACTTCTACAGATAGAATATTAGAACACCCAAGACAATTTTAATGAGTGTAGGATATTTCATTATATAAGGGCATTAAGTTTCTAGATTTTTTAAAAATTATCTTATAAGTTTCTGTTTTGGCCAATAAAAAGTGAAAAACATTGTTCAAATGTATTAGTAATCAATGAAATAAAATCACTGTAAAAACTATATACTATTGTACACCTGCAAAGATAACTAAATTGAATAAGCTTGGTGATACCAAGTGCTGGTGAGAGTCTGGAGCACATGGAATCATTAAACATCATCAATGTGAATGCAAATTGTTATAACCATTCTGAACACATTTTTGGTAGCTATTATCTGTTAAATTGATACACATATGTTCTAAAACTTAGCAATTACAGAAATGCATGTTCTCGTGCACCAAAAGAAATTACATGGTGATCATAGAAGAATTATTTATAAAAGCCAAGAACTGGAAACTCCCCAGATTTCCATTAGTAGTGGAGATGACAAATTGTGGGAAGTCCTACAACGCGTTCGTGTGAGGGCAGTGGAATGGAGGTGCACGGCTACACTCAACCACGCTGATGACTCTCACAAACATAATGTTGAGCAAGAGACCTAATAATACACAGTGTGATTCCAGTTACATACAGCTGAACCTCAGAAATCTGATCTATGGTGTTAGAAATGAAGGTACTTTATTCTGGGGAGAAGGAAGTAGGGCTTCTTGGGAGCTGCCAGTGTTCTCTTTCCTGGTTGCTGGTGACCACATGACAATGCATTGAGGTGAATCCTTATGACTGGCCACTCTTCTGTATATGTTATTCTTTAATTAAGATAGTAAAAAAATACTTCAAAAAGGGATGTTAGTATGAGAAGCCACAAAAAAGTTCTATGATTTGTATCTGCCAATCTTTCTAGTTGCCTGTAGGATTCTTTAGAAACCAATGTCCACCTAGAAAGGTAAAAGGCAAACCTAAGCCACACCCTTCCCACACCAATTCACCAAATTAATTCACTAGAATTGGGGAAATATGCAGGGCTTTGATGAGAAAGATACCAGTGAGGTCAATGGAATCTTAAATAATTTCCAGTATTGAACTAATCTGTGGGTGAGTTGGAACAAAGAGTTGAGAACTAGGATTGGAGAGTGATGAACTCAGGAATGTGCTTGTTGGAGGGGGTGGCAAGTGGAACAAAGCCTAGGCAGAGGTCAGACTCCGAGCTCAAGTGGGTACTTTGGAAATAAGGATAGGAGATGTGTTGCAAAGTCTTCCATACTAAGTATATTGTAATATATTGTTATTTGCAGGAAAATATTATTAATATAAGCATCTAATTTGTGTTAATTATGAATCATCCTTATTGTATTTTTGTGGTTTAGAAAACAACTAGGAAATACACAAACATGATAGTAATGGTGGAAGTTCAGATTTTAAGGCAAAATTTAACCCCTCATTTTAAGGAAGAAAATTTTTTCCTTAGGAAAATATACGGTTAGCCTAATAAATGAAGAATTTACATATTTTAAGATCCCAAGAGACTTTTGTGAATGATTAGTAGGTGAATTAAACTAAAATGAGTCAGAATCAGTTAAGAGTTTTCATCTCAGTCACTTGAAACAGTTCACCATTTCTGAGGGATCCCAAGACTGATTTTGCCTGAAAAGATCCAGAAAGCAAGGTCTTCATTTCAAGTGAGGTTGCTCAAACCAATCTGAAGAAGCTAAACATAGTCCCATGGCCCAGGGTCAAATGTCTTGAGGTAAATTATTAATTCACACCCCAAACAAAAATATATTAGTTTGAACCACATGAAATTTCTATTCTTATAGGTCAAATAACCATATATTAGCAATTTCATTTGATTTATATATGCAAACATGTAACAATTGTTAACAAATATAAAAGGACCAGAGAACACATACTGAATATAGTTAACAGCAGTCCACTCTTTGAGGACTACTCTGAAAACCAACAACATGTGAGTATGTAAAATATAGTTTGGCCACATACATTGGCAATGTTGTGTTTTTAATCTAACCAAAGATAAGAAAACTTTAGAGAGGAAAGGTCCTTAGTAATTTAAGAGCATCCAAAAAATGATAATGATGTTTTCCTTACTACGCTTATCATAGGTAACCTTGTGGGAAAAAACAATATAGATATTTTTTAACTTTTAAAGTTGTCTTTTAAGATTAACTCTAACACATAGGTTTTTAAGAAAGCGCGTTACTTGACACATTTAGAAAAACAACCCATGCATGACCTAATAAATAGAGCAGGTGAACATGTTTTAATCTTGTAAATTTATTTTGTCTTCTGATTTTTGTTATTAAGCAAACAAGCAAAACAATCATGAAATATTGACTTTATGATTTCCAGTAATAGAAACATCAGTGTCTTATGGAATAAAGGTTATATAATTGAATATCTTCAGCACTTTTATTTTTCTTGACTGTTTAAAGAATGATATTTCTAGCTTAGCAGAAAAAAAATATATATTTGCTTTGTCAATTCCAAAGCCATTGTTCTTTTAATAATAGGAACTTTCTTGTTTAGCTACCAAACCTTGGAAGAATATAATTTTAGATGCAAAAAGGGATTCTTTGAATCTCTAGCTTAAGAAATCATATTTTATTAAAAATCCATGAAAGATGTAACTGGGCATTGGTGACCAATTTCATTAAATGAGGTGTGACTTCACTAAGGAAAAGATATGCGTCTATTGAGTTCCCAAGGGCTGGATTATTCAACAGAAATTTATTTCTACTAGAATATCATAATGGAATATAGCTAGGCTAAATTAGTAAAATTCATTCTGGGGTACAACTCATTTATTCAATAATCATTTATCTCTTTAGAAAAAGTATTTACATAGTGAAATAATTTAATGCAGGTTATAAGACTTTCTTTTTTCAGTTTTCATTTCTTTTTATACTCCTGACTTATCAGCTCAAGTTATTTAAACTCTTGCATACTTGAATTTCTCCTTACATTCCTGCATGAATTGACTACTTTAAATTCTCCATGCACAAAGCAGCCCCACTGTTTTACCTTGTAGATATCCACATCATCAACATCATAGTATAATTATTTCAAAATCCTCAGTTCTGCAGCTTTTTGTTTGTTACATGATAATATGTATAAGGAATTAGAAGAAATAGCTTCTACCCTGAGCTCCACAGGAGCTGGGTTCTGTTGGTACTCTATTCACACAAACAATGTCACGCCTACTACCACATTACTCTTACAGAGTGAGACTGTTGCTGTATCCCAGGGAGTTATCACAAACATTGATAGAACTGGGAATCCACACATAATGATGACATCCTCCATGCTAGTTTTTCTTGAATTTGGTATTTAATTTTAAGTCATATTTACATTGTGAGAATAAACATATTTGAAATTTAAAGATCAAATGGACAGAAAGAATTTCATGATTTTAAAATTTTAGTTCACTTCAGAATATAATTTTTTCTCTAAAACAAAATATATTTTAAACTCTATTTATATTATTTAACAATCAAAGATTCTGCTTTTATCAACATATGAATTTTCTGGAGAGTTGCGGTGGGGAGAAAACAAAATAACCTACACCTCTGCATAAACTCTTAGAGCCTCCTTTTAAAATGAGGCTCATAGATTTAAATACTTTTAAGTTTTAGATAGCATATGGTAATTGATTTCATATTAGATAATAAGAATGAACAAAGAAAGTTTAAATGACATGCCTAAGGTAACACAAGTGAAATTAGGTCACAAGAAATATGCTAGGCAGTAGGCAGTCTCCCATAGAGACTAAGACATTCAAATTGCATTACAGCAGGATGTGGTAAGAGTGTTGGAAAAATCTAGGATACAAACATCATTTATGTCATCTCCTGTATGCTACGTGCAAGCCCTGCAATCTACTGACCACAACACCCACTTCAATAATAGCACAAAAATAAAAATAGCATCAGTTATTGCCAGAGACCAGGGCTGAGAAAGAGAATTAACTACAAAGAGGCACAAAAAAACTTTTTGGCATGATGAAAATATCCCATATCTTAATGTTGATAATGGTTACACGACTGTGTGCGTTTGTCAAAATTCATAGAACTATATACCTGCAAGGGAAAATTAGACTTCAATAAACTTGGCTTCAAAAATAAAATATAACACCAATAACAAACAAAAGAAAATAGTTACCTAGTAGTTCAATATCTACTTAGAAAGTGAGTTGAAATAATCTACAAGGATACAGTATTTAAAAGCAGCCTGCAAAAATCCTTATAATCTTTAAAATGTATTGGAAAAATATTTATATGCAAGAAGATGCAGAGATCTTCAGATTTTTTTGTTGTTAACAAATGCACCATTCTCTGATACTACTTCCTGGAAATGCTCAGAAAACTAAGTCTAAATATAAACAGGAATATGAATAATATATAATTAGTTGATTTTTAAATTTGTTCCTCTGTGTTGTCTTAGCTGGGCAGTATGAACATAGGAAACGATGCTATAAATAGTAAGCCAGTCATTGGACTTCGATTTTTGTTCATAGTTATAGAAGCTAAAATTGCCTTTTCCTGGATAATGGAGTCTCAAGTATAACTAAAATGTAATTTAAACTTTAGATTACTCGAATGTTTATCTAACTAAAATTAAACCATATACCATGTACCAGGGGCTTTAGCTTAAAACCATTTGTTAACATTGACAATGTGCATTCCAATGAATATCTTGTTAATATAATTGTCCTGCCTTTCATTCTCTTAAATAAACAAGCGACTCTTCCCCTAATAGCCTCATTTCATTATGTAAATGTGCAGTGACTTCCCCGGATAGCCACATGTCACCTGGAGTGGTGAAGGTCTTGGGGAATGTTATGTTTATCTTTTACAAAATTTATTGCTAAAATCAAATAGTTTTATAAAAATAAAAAGAAAATACTTCCCCAGGGAAGCTGTAAGCTAGAGACATAATTCTTTTGCCCCTTCATTGACATTGACACATTAAAAACCAAAGCCAGGAAGAAAAATCAAACCATTAACTTATAGAGCTTCCTTATTACTCTGTAGGATTAATATTATTTGGGACTCTCACCTCCTCAACGGATTAACACACCAGCCATTTTTCTCTCTGGTCTCCAGGGCACACCTACAAAGTCATTGTTTCCAAGGCAGTAGGACAAGCCCCACCCCGAGTGGTTGTTAAACCCATGTAGCCTGCACTACACAGGAGCTCTTTACTGCTGGAGCATCAAACCAATTTCAGAAGCAAGGCCACTTGAGAATGACAGATTAGCTTCTGGGAAGGTTGACTTAGCACAGCAGGGAGCTGGCTTAAACACTGAGAGGCAGAGCAGAAATATAGATTCCCTGAATGAGAAGTTATATTTCTGTTGGCGTGGCAAAGGAGAGAAAAATCTACAGGGTCATAGCCATTAACACTTAAAATTTTTATAGCTAAATTTAATAAAAAATGTCATATAGAGATCAGGTCACGTCATTAGTTCTAGACAAAAGACAAGAGAAAGTAAGTGAGATTGTCTTCAGGAGAAAATAAGAAATGATATAAAGATTGCTGAGTTACTCCCAAACTTTTCATGTGGTGTTGCAGGCATAAAGAAAAAATCAACAAGTCAATGCACAAATATGCTTCTGATTGACTGCGTAAGCGAAATGTGCTCCCCTTCCCCAGCTATTTTTTCCTTTGGGGATGTACCTACGGCCTCCAAAGAGTGGCAGCAGAGCCAGCCTTTTGAAGAACAAACTGTATTTGTTCAGGAAAAATCTGCTCAAAATAGATGAGCACCCAAAACAGAGACATCTTTGTAGTGGCATAATGAAGAGAGTACTGGCTCAAGTCAGTGTCTGATGGGTCCGAATTTGAATCTTGGTTCTATCAATACTGGTATTGTGGCAGAGCTCGGGTTTTGGTGCTTTGATGACGGCGTCATAGACAGGCTTGCATCCTCACTGCTGCTCACACCTCCTGCCCATTTGAGGCAACTCAATCCAAACGGGAAACATCTTAAAAATTTTACAAGAGCTAAATAGACCACCAATGTTCACGAATGGGTGGCTTTCCTATGATGGTGGAGGTGACACCTAGAGCAGTCAAATTCACAGAGACAGACAGTAGAATGGTGGTTGCCAGGAGCTGGGGGTGGAGTGTTGGGGATTTAGTGTCTAATGGACAGAGTTTCAGTTTGACAACATGAAAAGACCTCTGGAGACAAGGGGGTGATGGCTGCACAGCAGTGTGAATGGACTTGATGCCACTGAACTGTCCACTTACAGATGGTTAAGATGGTAAATTTTAGGTTATATGTATTTCATCACAATTAAAAAAACAACTAAAAAAAGCTGAGTTGAAAGGTCTATAAGGCATTCTGTACTAAATGAAGCCACCTACTTATAACATACTTGAATCTAAGGGACTCAGTGTTGCAAAACACACATCTCATTAAACTTAGTAAAGTGGTGTGCGGGTGAAGGAAATGGAAAAGAAAGAGAGATCTGGATGGAATCTGTTCACAGGAGGCCATCCTTGTCCTGGTCCACTTACAACTTGGGGGTTGGAAGGCAACAAGAAGAAACAGTCATGGACACTCTAAGTCCCAGTAATCCTCAGGGGGTAAAAATCTTACCGTTATTGTGTTAACATCATAGCCCTCCAACTAGCACAGTTGCTGGAATGTTGTAGCACCTCAGTACAAAGTTGTTACATAAAAAAATAAGTAAGTAAATAAATAAATAAATAAGCAAATCTGTCCTGTAGTAAAACCAGCTCTGATAATAGCCTGTGATCTTATTAATTTTACCACATTAAAAATTTCTTCTCTCCTAGGTGGAGATGGGGGAGTAAGTTATTTAACTTCTGGGAGACTCAGGTTCATGACCCATAAAAGACCCTCCCTCAGTATCATGCCATTATGTAGCCATGTGAGTGTATGTGTTTGTGTGCACAGGCATATCTATATATACACATGTATTTAAAACATATTTAAAATAGTGCCTTAGCACATTGAATGCACTTAACAAATAGTAAGCACTATTATTTTTTCATTATTGTGATTATAAGATTATTTTATTTTTTAATTTTTAAATTTTTTACTCATTTTATTTTTTAGGTATTTTAAATTTAAAAATATTTATTAAGGGGGTACAGTGTTTTGTTACATGGATACCTTGTATAATGCTTAGGTCTGGGCTCTTGGTGTGCCAATCACCAGAGTGGTGCTCCTTTTACCCAATAGGTAAGTTTTTACCCCACACTCCCCTTCCATCCCCCCTTCCTGGTTTCTCATGTCCTTTATAGTGCTTTGTGCCCATGGGTACCCATCTGTTAGCTCCCACTCATTAGTGAGAACGTATGATGTTCGGTTTATAAGTTTATTTCTGTACGAGTAAGTTGTATATCTTGTCTCATTCTTTTGCTTTGCTTGTTATGAAAAAGGTTGGCCCTTCTGTCACTCAATAAATTGACCACAGATAGCTCCTTAAAGTATAAACAATTTAGAGACAAAGCTTTAATTATAACCTCAGAGTTAATAAAAGTCAGTGTGTACACTGATTCATTGATTTGTCCGTTCATCCATCCACCATGCTTTTAGCGAAGGCTTGTGATGTGGCGGCACAGTGCTAGGATCTGAGCAGGCCCTGCTTTCTGGGTATTTAAATTGAGGAAATAAACACAAAGGCAAATGGTTACAGTGAGAGGACAAAGCTTTGGAAGGCTTGCCGTTCCATACTGGTTAGGACTTCATTGCACAGACTGTAGAAATCCACATGTTTTCTGGGATGCAACAGGACCATAGTGGTTAATCAGGAATATAATTTTGGTAATGAGTAGAAGATAGATTGGTGGGAAGAGAGGTTGGGGAATTTTAATTTCTGGCTCTGCAAGTAGTAACACTGAGGTTCACATACATTCTTTTACCCACATATCTCCACCTTCTTCCTTCACAGCTCTTGTGAATAGTGAGATAAATTACAAAATGGGGAAATAGGGCAATTTGCTACCTTTGGGCATTCTGAACTATTGCAGCTATGTCCTATTACCTATTTGTGTCTTCGTTACTCCCCTATTATACATTCAGTAATGGCTGTGTTGTTCATTAAAGACTTATTTCTTAGAACTAACACTCTTATAAATCATGTTACCAGTATGCAAGAATTTTAAAAATTATGCACTGGAGAAGTAAAGTATTGAAGGTTAAGATATCACGTCTACCTTAATAGTTGAACACACACACATGCATAAATCTCTGGTCTCCCTCTGTGACTATACATTTACTGATATAAGCATTGGGGAAAATCTGGGGTACTTTTGCACAAGTATAATTCATGATTCAGTAAGCATAAATCAAAATCTTAGGGATGCAAAAAATCTAGAATCTCTCGAGTAGTATGAAACAGATGGCTACTTAGATTTCACAGGTCTCTGTGTGTATGTGATTGACATTTTATTTCTTCACACATACAATTCCACAGTAATGTCTTACCTCCACACTGTATATATGGTAAAGCTGAAATGTTTAAAGAGTCATTAGATCTAATTCGTGTTAGGAAAGCAAAAGTATCCCCATTTGGTTTAAAATACCAGACCTTTTTTGAAATAACAAAAGGATCCTATGGGAGAGAAAAAATATTTGTGTTTTCCAAAAGCCATCCTGTCCTTAGAAGAAGAAGAAGACAAATAATATATATGTATGAGAAGAGAAGGAAAGAAAGTTGCTCCTTTAACAGTGACCCTTCTCAGCTATTTTGTTGGTTTTTTCCCCAGGCATAGCTGCCATTGTGCAGGTTAACAAGTGAGTTTGAGGACTGTAGCCAATGGCAGATGGCATAGGTGGTATATTTATAATGGGTGGAAAGTTTGGGTTGGGAGAGTCAAAGAAGATGAGGAGAACTCTTGAAAACCACAACCCATACCACAGATATGGAGCTCAGAAGCCGAAGGTGTGTAGAATCACAGCATGCAGCTAGTATATTGTGTTAGAGTTGAGTTCTAACCAGGAAAACCAGGCCTCAGAAAGGGCAGGGGCAAGGAGACATGGAAATTGATGTAAACCTGGTTTCAGCAAACTGCCCATATTCGTCCTATAGAAGAAGAGACCTATACCAGGATCTGATCATTGTGAGCCAAGGGACAAAGCATTCTCCCACGGCTGCCAGAGAAGACAGCAACTGTGGGGGCAGCTCCTTGGAACTAGGAAAACTATCTCCTTCAGTTGAACCCCTGGCTCACCTCTTGGGCATGTCTTTACTTTTCTGAGTCTGTTGATGCATAATAATTGGGAAAATAACATCAAAGAGAAGGCAGTTTTACGTGTTTCTCAGTGTTCTTGTGAGGATCCAATACATTTATATACACAGCACTTTGGAACCTAGATTATACTCTATAAAGCAAAGTAGTTGTATTGTCCAGACAATGCATCGTCCTCATCTGCCACATCCTCATTAAGATCGTTCTGACAGGAAGACAAAGCAGGTAGTACGCACCCATATAACGTCTGCATTTCCAGTATTGATAGCATAGATTGTATAAGGGCAAATGCAAAATAGGCCACTTAATTGTCCCTGTTGAAAATAAGGGAGGGGACCCCCCTGACAACTACTCTTACCCTGCCTAACTCCCTTTTCTTTGAACATTCACTTTAGAAAACTTGTTATTCTAAGTTCTTTCTCTGTTTCTTTGAAATATATCTAAATCTTGTTAAAAGCTAAATAAGTCTCTTGTACCTCTAAGACCCAGGAAACTTTAAACCCGTGGATGTGGATGTCTTTATTATGGACCTGAGAGTCAGCTCTTTGAAACAGAATCACCAAGGAAGACCGTGCCCCCATCTTCCAGTTTCCGCAAGAGTGCAAGAGCCTAAATTTTGATACCTCACTCCAAAACACCTCCTGTGATAAAGACATGAAAAGTTCACTTAGCCTTTGGATAAAGCCAATTAACTAACACCGCAATGACCAAGTAAACTTAGGGTGAACTATGTGTGACAGTGTGGTTAAGCCTTCTTAAGGACTAGTTATTTTTTATCCTCAGAACATGCATGTAATCGATTTTGGGGGGGGGCTATAGGAAAGCGTGGGGTTTCTCTCTGCCTTTGCAAACTCTTTGAGACATAAAGAGTCAAAGAGGTCAAAAACGGGCAGCGGTATTGTTCCATGAGCAGGGATGCATATTACATTCTGGTTTGATGACTATTCAATAACAAAACAGTTTCTTTCAATTCTACCTTCGTGGAAAAGGTTTCTGGGTTGGAGAAATTTTTTTTTTTAAATCATCTTTCCCCAGTGATAGCACAGTGTTCATATCCTGGACTAGTGCTTGGTTGAGTAGGTTCATATGAAAGTTCTGCCACTGCTAGATGTATGATCTTTGACAAGTCACCTAACATCTCTACGGCCAAGTTTGCTCATTTCTGAAATGAGGCACTGATAACCTGGCTCATAGGGATATTGTGAGAATGAGAAAATACATACAAAGCACATTAAACAGTGTCCAGAGCGTTGCTTGCATGATGTGGCTTAGTTATCAATATCATTCCAGTCACTCCTCATAATTTATATGGTTCTGCCTGTGATAAGCCTGTTTAATTAGCTCCAAACAATTTAGGAATTAGAAAGAACTGTAGCAATGGTCAGGTCTAATTTCCTAACTTTCTGAGAAGTGAAGTGATTTGATAAAGGTCATGCAGTTTGGCAGAACTGGGCCTAATATCACGGTCTTTTGACTCTCGGTCCAGTCCTTCCTCAGCTACGCACTTCTTTCCCCCTGCAGTTTAATTACTATAAATTGACGTGTGGTTACAAAGGCTGAAGTAGAAAAAGAGATTTATCTCTCCCTCCCTTTGAGGGAAGCATATTTCCAAGATTGGCAGGAAGAATTGTACTGACTGATGAGGAAAAAGAATGTTGAAATGTAAAAAGTCGTTCAGCTCCACCTTGCCGTATTGCCTAGCAACAGTAGCTTATGCAAAGTTAGTGAGAGGACGACAGAAACAAATGTACTGATAATGACGATGACGACCACAGTGGCTTCTGAGTGATCATGATGATGATGATCATATGCATTGATGGACGACGACGGTAGAGTTGCGGTGATAAAAAGTACTCTTAGGAGGAAACACGAAAAATCATTTGTGTACATTTGCCCTAGTCTGTCAATCTCCGACTGGGAAAAGCAAATCTCATATTTGTTCTTTTGACAGATTACTTTACTGATTCTGATGGCAAACTCCCAATTAATATACAGAGCTCTGCATACAACTGTTTAGCTAATGTTTTCCCTTCTCTTTTGAGCCCTTTCTGTTTGTCAATTCCTTCTTGGATTACATATTTAATTCTACTCCATCTTGTGCTGCTTTTGAAAAGGCTTTCATTGGTCCCTGCTCAGGGAACAATACCGCTGGTTGTTTTTGACTTCTATGACTCTTTATGCCATGTATGCAAATATCCTGCATTGTGTGGTCTCCCCAAAACCTCAGAGTTCAGCCAGCTTGTGACATGACTTTATTTTGACTCCCATTCTTAGAAGTAAAATGTAATACTTTTATTTATGTTTAGAGTCCTGGACCTTCCTCTTATGTACTTGAAGTTTTATCATCTAATATCTTTGAGGAACTTTGACCAGAAACCAAGGGTATTTGGTATTAAATACCTATTCTTTAAACTATTCCACTGATATTTCTAAATTGTCTTAAAGAGTTGATTTGCCCGACTCCTCTCCCCTTGCTTTACGTTGCTCTCCCTCAGGCAGGCGGCTTCTTCTACTCACCATGGCTTGAAATCTTGAGGTTCACTTTACCCCTTCTCTGATGTCTAAATGTAGCCCACGATGAAATGTTAATCGTTTCTCCTTCAAGGTCTAAGTCTTTCATGTCTGTTCTTCTCTCTTCATCTCTCCTGCCACCACCCTGAGCCTGGGCTTAACACTTTGTACCCCTGCAATGGGCTTACTTTTTGCCTTGACTTTATTCTCCTACTTTGTATAGTATTTCCTCATCAATTATTTTACAGAGGTGTTCTATAAAATATTTTCTAAAATGCTCAATGACACTTCATTGCTACATCTGGCCACTTCGGCAACTTGTCAAGGACTTCTACTATCCTGGTTCCACTTGCTTTATATGCTCTGATTTCCGTTATTCTCTAAGACACAGCAGCCTGTATTCAGACTGTTTTCATTCTTTCTTCTTTCTTAGAACTCTCCTTTGCATATTGCTTATTACCAATCTCAAATCTTTTATGGCAGCCATGATAACAGCAAAGCACTAGACAAACACATGATCTATCACTAGTATACTTAACTGTAACTTCACTGATTAGCCAAAATCTAACAATTTTATAGGGTTCAGCCTGAGTGCTACCTCACCATAAGCTTTCCATGAATATTCCATGAATGTTGCAGCCTTCCAAGAATATTCAATAAATTTCTTCCTAAACGAATCCTTTCCTAAACCTACCCTGAGTTTGGTCTATGGTGATCTGTTCTAGACAACAACAACATTTTTTAAATGTATGTACTGAAACATATGCCTCATTATGTGTATTATCTTCTCGAAAATAGTTACTTCAAGAAACTGTATACTTAATCTAATGATGTGGCTATTGTTCAAAGGCTTATTCTGTTTCATACTGTCAGTGATGAAAAGTCATCTTTTAAAATGGATTCAATTTCGGGCCACAAATAAAAGTAATTCATACTTAAGCCAGTGGAAAATAGATGATCAACCCGGGTAATGCAATTTCTCGGTGAAAAACAAGGTGTGACTCTGAAGCAATGAGTTTATCTGTGTTTTTTTTTTTTTTTTGCAAAAATTGTAGGCCAGTTCCAAAGATGAATTCTGAGTGGCAGAATCACTGGAATGAATAAACCGTTTTCCTATTACTAATTTGAAGATGATTCTTCACCATAATGCATCCATTATTACATTTATTAAGACATAAATGTATAAATATAAGACCATGTATTCCTCCATCATATGGTCTTATATTTATTACCATTGTTTCAGGTCTGTTAACCTTAGTGTGAAAAGGTTATTAATGTAGGAAATAAGATTGAAATAGTTAATTTATTGAAATGTGAGCCTAAATTTGGAGCAGAGTTTCTTCTCAGATATGAATTGGCCTTGAAAATCCTGTTTTGCTCTAGTCCTTTACAACTTGGGCTTTAAACCCAGGAATCTCACAAACTACGTAGATGATCTTGTACAAGCCACTTCACTGTTGACCTGTATTTCCTATACCTATTAAGTAAAAGTAATAGACTGGATTTCCCTAACTCTTTTTAGGTTTGTAAATCTTCAACTCTGTCATTTCGGTAATTTGATAATTCTGTATTTCCAGTGCTAAAATAAAGATATAGATTCATTATAGGAAAAAAGACATACTGCCTATTCTAAACAGAGTCAATTCCTTTGAGTAGCATGTTTCTATTCAGCTTTCAGATTTGCTTCTTTCAGACAGAAAATGAAATTTCAGTAGGAGGCAGATTCTGTCAGTGCTTACACATATCCCTGGGATCTAAAATCACGATTCTTCCTATGGACTTTCAACTGTGAGTATCTGTATGACCATGTATAAGGAATTTTCTAGAAATGTAGAAAACCACTCTCTCCACAAACAGGACAGGTCTGAAGTGCCAAGAAATGAACACTCTCTCCCCCAGCAGTCTCCAGTAATCCTTGCCGGGAGTAGGTGTTTAACAGTCCAAGCTTTCTCACTCCTGGGGCGAGGAGGATTCTGAGCTCTGTTTTTGCAGTTCCCCACAGGGAAAGTTCCAGTTATTTCCCTGCGGTAGCTGGCTTACAAACATGCCCTTTATTCGTAGCCTACCTTCTTGGAATCACTTTTCCCACAGCCCTACTAGTATTTTCTGCAACTCCTATGTAATCTAACCACACTTAAATTCTCATCTCAGGATCTATTTCTGAGGGAATTCAAATTAAGTCCTAGATCACAGCACGACTGCAGCAGTTCAAATCCACAAAACAAAGGTAGAACGAATCTCAGAGGATTCTCACTGTGGTAGAATACGGCACTTTGCATCATTACATTTGGACTCATACTAGAGGTCATGTTAAATACATTTCGGTATCTTAGAATTTTTCCAGTCACATCATTTCCATGATGGAATAGCAAGAGCTTCCACCAGGCAGCTGAAGACCTAACTTGTAGTCCAGTCTGGGACTCAGACCTAATGCTTCAACTCTCTGAGCCTTAATTTTCTTCACATTTAAGATTAAGCTCATCTCTTTGATTCTGGTAGAAGAATGATGTGCAGATTAAATGGAATGACATTTAAAGCAATTTACTACATTAAAAATCTCTACCTCTAAGGGTGATCTTTTTTTCTGGTAACATTCAATTCATTTTAATTTTTTTCTTTCATTCTTGCTTTCAGGGTTTTATTTATTTATTTATTTTTGGCTTGAATAACTTAATATCATGCAAACTTTTGGCCTTTTCCTTTTGAGTAGTCTATGATTTGAGTATGCCTGTTAAAAAAAAAAGGGTCAAGTTTATCTAGTACAATTAACCACTCTGCTACTTATAATGTCAATAAAATGCCAAACCACAAAAACAAAGCCATGGAAATATAATGCATATATTTGCCATTCCTTATGTTTATAAACATAAATCTACTTCCTAACACTCAAAAAAGTAATGATAAATAATTAAGTTCATACATTAAGCATCTGCTGGAAGCTTCAAATTTGCCTTTAAAGATTAACTCAAAGAGAAGCTAATGGAAATTAAAAGCAAAAATGCATGAATATTTGTGGAAAAGAATGATTGAGAGAGAAAATATCACTTGTACTAGTTTCTTATGTCTGCAGTAACAAATTACCAAAAACTGGATGGCTTAAAATAGGATTTTAAGTGTGGTCAAATTATATAGGAGGTACAGAAATTTATTCTCTCACAATTCTGGAGACTAGAAGTCCAAAATCAAGGTCAAAGTGTCAAAGCCATGCTCTTTTTGAAGTCTCTAGGGGAAAATCTATTCCATGCCTTTCTCTTTGTTTCTGTTGCCAGCAATCCTTGGCATTCCTTGGCTTGTGTCACTTCATCTTCAATTATCACATGGAGTTTTCTCTGTCTGTTTCCCTGTCTCTTATCATTCCCATTGGATTAGGGTCCATCCTAATGACCTCTTCTTGCCTTGATCACATCTGCAAAGACTCTATTTCCAAAGGATACATCTGCAGGTACTGGGGGTTAGGACTTCAATATATCTTTTTGAGGACACAATTCAACCCATGACATAACCTGCTGATCATTTGCTGATGAAAATGACCTCTTGTGGTCATGGCTGCCTTCATGAGTAGGCAACCAGTTCAGTTGGAGTTTAATGCTCTGTGGCTGCTGTCTAGAGATTCTTAATAATTTAATCTTTGGATTGGTGTTTTATAAATGGATCCTGCTGGGATGCTGAAGCCTGTGTCAAGACTTTGGTGCCTTGGCTCAGGAGCACCTCCTGCTGTCTCCCCTGTATAGGTTTTCAGCAGTTGGCTCTCCACCCTCTAGAGCCCTGGACCCTACCTGGCCTCCCCCTGCACAGCAACCACTGCTGTTATCTACCCTTGATGGAGGTCCTAGGCATGGAAAGGGGTGAAGTAGGGTGTGTACACCCCATGGCATCTCAGGATGAGCAGCGGCTACCTCCTCCCCTGGGGCTGCAGCACCAGCGTACACTTTGTTGGTGACTCGGCAGGTCAGGTATTGAGTGCATCCTGGAGCAGAGGTTGTGATCCTTGGGGATTGTCCATTCACAGCAAGTTCCGATGGTGAGCAGCCGTGGGAAGGGGAGAAGACCCCACTGGCTGGTCACAGTGAGTGGACCCAGCAACTGACAACTGGCGGGTAAGTGGGGTGGGGGGAAATTTCTACCAAGGCACCAAAAGAACTACAGATGGAAATTGATTGAGCTCTCAGCAGATGGCATTTTAAAGTCATTGTTTGATGCTAAGAAAGATCCAACTGAAATATGGAAAAATGCAGTAGAACATCCAAGCCTTTGGCAACATTCCTGAAAAATGCTTTCTTGCTTTTCAGTTACTTATTGCCGTGAATCTACATTCTCCTACATAACCAAATCAAGACGCCCTTAAGGTTACAAATGACTGACACCCATCTAGGGGATCAACTGAAACTGCAGCCCCTCTATGCTGCAGCCAAATATTCAAATGTTTTCCAACAAAAAGCAGACACAATAAAGCCATTAAAAGGTTAGTTAACTTTAAAATTAATGAATAGTTTTCATTTTTGAAATTATTAAGTACATAGTAGTTAGGTTTTTATAAAATAATGTACCTTTTTAAGTATATCTCATTAAAGTTTCTTGAATGTGGCCTTATTTGATTACAGCTAAATTAATTCGGTCTTCCAACATGAAAAGGTTCCTCACCACTGTTCTATCATATCTCGACACACACACACATCATTTATTTAAAAACTAACTAGTAAGCATCATATAAAATAGAAACAAAAACTATGATGTTATCGATAAGTTTTATATTACTGATTGTTATTTAGAAGTTTCATGATCTAAAGTAACATAAAGAATAACTTAATATTTACCATTTGATTAACACACAAAAAAGGGTGTTAATAAATACCTAAACTAAACCAGTAATGGTAGTATGACATTAATGTATTACCAAGTATGTTTAAAGTCATTTAATTTAGAAATGTTGTTGCCTTTGATTACTGATATTCCCACCTGGAATACAATTTTATTTTTCTACTTTTTCACTTAGTCTTTGACACACAGTTGGCACTTCAGAAATGCTTGTATAGTTGATGACCAGTTATCTACATTAGTATCCAAATGTAATATAGTTGAAAGCCCACAGGACTTAAAATTTAAAATATGGGTTCAAATCCTGCTTCTGCTGTTGTTTGCTATATATGTGCTTTTAGGCAAACACTTGAATCTCTGAGACACAGTTTTTTCTTCTGCAAATAGGAATAAAAGAACACCTATAGGAAGGATTCTTGGGATGACTAAATAATACAACATATGTGAAAGTGCCTAGCACAGTACATTAAACCTAATAGGATTCCTATAAATCCTTGTGAAGAAGAACACAATAATCTTGTGAAACAAAAATATTGTTTGATTAAGAGCAAAAAACAGTCTTAAATTTCAAAACTGTTTTCAGTTCTGGAAACACGTCAGCTTCCAAAAGATGACTGTTAATTGCTTAACAAATTCTTAATATAAAAAAATATGAAGTGGTTACCTTTTATTTCTAGCAGACCCAATATATTTTTATATTGTGTCATCTTTTATACTTTCCCACACATCAAATCAGCAACTAAGAGCCGAATCCTGGAAATTATAGCAAGTTCAAATTCAATTTTCTCAAAGTGTTGGTCTAGGAATCAAAGATCAGAAAGTGTTTTTATCCTTTTTGAACTGTGAAATTAAAGATTTCTAGTAAAGATGGATCAGACCTCTTAATATTGTAGCTCATTGGATACTTTGCACTTTCAGAATCAGATACTATCTGTAAATTGTTTGAATAATATGCACACTTTTGATTTTAAACTAACATTAATAAAATCACATTTAATTATAGTAAAGTTATAAATAACTGATATTTTGAATTTATTAACTTGAAATCTGTGAACATTGAGTTCCAAGCTAAACTATTGAAGATGGAAGTATCATTCCATATAATGGATCCACACACATAATTTATGGAACATAACAAAACCATAACGTTTCAACCGCATTAGAAAAATCTGAGACTCATTCAAATGCACTAAAAAGGTTTAAATGATATAGAAGAGAAGCAGTAAATTCTGCTTTGAGTTTGCCTCAGAATCGTAACTTATTAAATCACACTTATAAGTGCATTGATCTTACGTGCCCAAGACCAAAGCATTGCAGTAGGCTCTTAAGGGCAAAAGGGCTCTTAAAAGCAACATGAAACCTTTCTATGTGCAAAGCGGTGTAATGCGTTATCAAGAAAACATGGCATAGGCAACTTATCCTATGGGAAGGAATACAGGCTACTTCCCAGAGGACTCCCAGAGTTGCCACGGAGCTATCGCCATGCACTTGGCACATCTATGTATCTTTTATGGTCTTTTACATTTTACCAGGCCAATTATATGGTTGTGGTTTACAAGAATTTTAAGCAGACTGGTCAATGTGCTGGCGGCACTCAACAATTCTGCCTTTTCCCCTGTAACCCAGGGTCCGTGTCCACAGTCAGCCATTCTGTCAGATGACGCAAAAGGCTCTCAGTAGGATGGAAATTTGAAATGAGCTGTGTCACCAGCAAAATGTACTTCAGACGCAAAAAGTATCTCTGTTAACATCTTACTGCGATGCTTCCCTTTACCTTGTATACAAAGAAATTACTTTAAAATTACCTAACTTACTTTGCATGTCATTCTTATAATGCTGTAATCCAGATTTGTGGCTCTTTTTTATGTCATTACACAACAGCAAAAAGAAGGGTTAGGTGTCCACTGAAACTCCTGTGGAATAACTAAAATATAATAAGGAACTCTCCCTCCAGTGACTGAGTCTGTCCAGCAGCCGTCACTATCAACATAATGCAGCCCTGGCCCTGCTCGCGGGTGACATTTCACTCTAGCATGGAGCCAGGCCGGCTTGTGAAAGCCACGGATGGTGCACATGGATAGGGTCAGGGTGCGGGTGATTTCTGCTGGGTGGAAGAATAGGCATTAGAATGAAAAAATCAAGAGGTGGCGAGGAAATGAGTTTCCACGGATACGATAAAATGCAGGTAAATAAAGAGCAAAGGGTCTAATAAGTAGGATTCTGAATAAAACCATTCCATTAAATTCTGCTCCACTTTCATACTGTGAAAGCTCTCATCTCACCATATGATGGCATGCAGTTTGGTTAAGAATTTCTCTTGAAAGCCAGAAGGAAATATATATTTCAAAAAAGCTAAAGCAATGCCTGGTAACAGGTTTACATAGTTAATTTTATGTGAATATACAGATGCAATATTTAAACGTGAAGTGGGGGAATCAAAGAGATCAGAATGGTTAAGAAGGAGTTGACTGCCGGGCCTTGACTCCAGCTCAACCACTTACATCTGGGACCTTGAGGATACTTTTAAGTTTATCTAAGTCTCAATTTCCTCAACTGAGCTTCAGTTGTACAATGGGACTACTAAAAATCCTTACCTCATAGACTTACAGTGAGGATGGAGAAGAAGCCCCAATAATGGGTGATATTGAAACTGTCAATGATTTTGCTGAGTTCATCCCGGATTTTATTTAGAAACAAAAGTAAAAAAGTAAAAAAAGTAAATACAGTATTTCTTACACCTCAAACATTGTAGAACAACTAGTACAACCTCTGTGGAAAGCAATATGGAGATACCTCAAAGAGCTACAAGTAGATCTACCATTTGATCCAGCAATCCCATTACTGGGCATCTATCCAAAGGAACAAAAGACATTCTATAAAAAAGACATCTGCACTAGAATGTTTGTAGCAGCACAATTCACAATTGCAAAGATGTGGAAACAACCCAAGTGCCCATCAATACATGAGTGGATTAATGAAATATGGTAATATATATACTATGCAGTTCTATTCAGCCACAAAAAAACGATGGTGATCTAGCACCTCTTGTGTTATCCTGGATAGAGCTGGAGCCCACTGTACTAAGGGAAGTATCCCAAGAATGGAAAAACAAGCACCACATGTACTCACCATCAAATTGGTATTAACTGATCAACACTTAAGTGCACGTATAGTAATAATATTCACTGGGTGTCAGGCAGATGGGAGGGGGGAGGAGGAGGTAGGTTATACACACCTAATGGGTGCAGTGTGCACCACATGGGGGGTGGACACACTTGAAGCTCTGACTTGGGTGGGGCAAAGGCAATATACATAACCTAAACATTTGTACCCCTACAATATGCTGAAATTAAAAAAAAATTAAAAAAGGTAAAAACACCACAAAAATTATAGGACAATTCATACCTCTTATATAAATAAATAGAAAGCTACAAATGGACATTTGCTATTTATTTAAGATCAAACTACAGCTTATCATTAAAAATAATGAGTTGCTAAACATATAGTTTTGTCAGGCAGAGAATCCTCACTAATTCACATATGACAGACCATCAAGGTCATACTTCTGTTCACCATTGTAGTAGAGATCACGGGTATGTGAATAAGTATAAGAAAAATAAGTGAAATGCATAAGAACTTGAAAGGAACAACTAACACTTTTATTTTCATTATTCATAGGTCACATGTTCATGTAACCAGAAAATCTCAGACAATCCATAACTTATTAGAATCATTAGAAGTAATATGCCAGATAAAGCTCATATAAAAACCAAGTGCTTGTTTGTATTCTACAGACAAATAATTAAGAGATAAAAAAATGTTAGAACCCACACTATTTACATACAATCAAATCTAGCAAAAGAAGTGCAAGAACTCTATGCACAAAATTTAAAAAGATATTGTTGAGAAAAAGAAGATATAATCATAGAGGAATAGCGTGTTTACTGACCTGGAAGATTCAGTATTATAATGATGTCAATTCTCCCCAAACAGGTTTTGTGAAACTTGACAAGCTGATTCTAAAACATTTGTATGGAAATGCAAATTATCCATTTATAGCTAAGATACTCTCAAAGGATAAAATAAAATGAGAGGATTTTATCAACCAAACAACAATACTTATTATAAAGCTATGATAATTGAAAGTGTGCTATCACTACAAAAAAAGACAAAGGTAACAATGAAAGAGAATAAACAATTTAGAAATAGTTGATTCATGTGACTGGAAAGCAATAGGAAAAAATAGCCTTTTAAGTAACGGTTCCAGAAAAATTATATATCCATACTAAAAAGAAAAAAAATAATACTTGGCCAGGTGCTGTGGCTCATGCCTGTGTGTAATCTTTGCATTCTGGGAGGCCAAGGCATGAGGATCGCTTAAGATCAGGAGTTTCAGACCAGCCTGAGCAAGTGTGAGACCCCATCGCTACTAAAAATAGAAAAATTAGCCAGGCGTGGTGGTGCATACTTGTAGTTCCAGCTACTCGAGAGGCCGAGGCAGGAGGATCACTTGAGCCCAGGAGTTTGAGGTTGCTGTGAGCTAGGCTGACACCATGTTACTCTAGCCCAGGTGACAGAGCAAAACTTTGTCTCCAAAAAAAGAAAAAAAAGAAAGAAAAAACAAAACAAAACAAAAAAACCACTTGTCTCCTACCTCAAGCCATATTAAAAAGTCCATTACAGATGGATTGTGGATATAAATGTGAAAGGCAAAACAAGAAAGCTTATAAAGCATAACATAGAAAATAGTTTTCTTGAGATGCAGGTAGAAAAAGATTACTAAAAAGGTCAAATAAAACTATGCTAACCAGAGAGGAAAAGATAGTAATATGACCACATCGACTACATTGCAATTTAGGCTTTTTTTTTTTTTTTTTTACCAGAAAATGCCATTAAAAGAATATCAAGAAGAGACAAAACCAGGAGAAGACATTTGTACCATATGCAATTAACAAAGGCTTATATCGAGAATACATAATAAATTTTTACAAAGAAAAGTGTGCAACAAGAGACCTGTGCAACTATGTTCATGGCAGCATTATTCATAGTGTTCCCAAACTGGGAAATATTCAAATATCTAACAACAGAAGGAAGGACAAATAAATTGTAGTATATTCTGTGCAGTGGAATGCTATTCAGGTATGAGAATGAATGAAATACAGCTACTCACAAAAAAACAAAGATAAATCTCACAAACACATGCTGAGCAAAAGTCTTCCCGGAATAGAATATTTACTGTGTAATTTCACTTATATGAAGTTTTAAAAGAGGAAAAACTAAATGACAGATTATAGGCATGTGTGCTTAAATGCTAAAACTATACATGTATTTAAGAATATGATTACTATAGAACTCAGATTAATGGTTGCTTTTTAGCGGTGTAAGAGTTAATGGTTTGGAACAGTCATGTGAGGGCTTTCAAAGTGCTGGCATTATCTCCTTTCTTGACCTGGGTAATGTTTAGAAGAGAGTTCTTTTTATGATGAGTCATTGAACAACATATCTTTTTGTGTATGTGTACATTGTTCTGTATGTATGTTACATATTGCAATAACAAAAATTAAAAAAAACAACAAAAAGATGGAAAGGTAAGGACCCCATTAATAGAGTGCAAAGAGAAGAAATGGAACATGAAGATAATTGTGACACTTGGAATTTACAGAAGTCTTGAATCCAGAATATGCAAAGAGTTTCTACAAATCAATAAGAAAAATAATGCAATAAAACAATGGGAACTAGAGTATAAAAGCACTTTGAAAGAGAATATATTGATGGTCAGTGAACATGTAAAATAGCTCATTGTTAATCATAGTCATGTAAATTAAAACTACAAGGGCATAGCACAGTACACCTATCATAACGGCTAAAATTAAAAAAGTATTGGCAAGGATGGAGAAAATAGATCCACTAAGAAACTACTCCTGGACATGTACATTGGTTCAAATAAATTTTAAATTGATTTGACATTATATTCCTATCTTATTTTTTGTCTTATGACCAAGCAATTCCAGACTCCGATATATATTCCACAAACATACATGTACATGTGAAGCAAGAGACATGTAAAAGATGTTTTGAAAGATATTATTTATTCGTAATAGTCCCAGATTGGAAACAACCAAAATACCCACTACCACTAATAGTCTCATAACATTTAGGTGGCTTGGGGCAACATATACTACATGTCTAAAACATTGAAAGATAAAAATTTTTAAAGCTAAAATCAAAATAACAAACTGTATTATTTTTCCCATTTTTGTAGAAAAAACTTAACTATAAAATTAGTGGCTTAAAATAGCACAATTCACAGTTATGTAGGTCAGACGTCTGGCAGGACATGGCTGCAGTAGGGGCTGAACTAAAGACGTTGGCTGGCACTGTGTTTATTTTCCTGGGGTCAGCGTCTTGCAAGCTCACTGGATGTGGGCAGAATTCGTGTCCGTGTAGTTACGTGACTGAGGTCATGTTTCCTTCTTGGATCAGCTGGGCTGTTCTCGGCTCCTTGCGGCTACTCACGTTTCTTATCACGTAGCCCTCTCCATTTCTGAGCCAGCAAGGGTGTTTCAAATTCTTTTTGTGCTTTGAATCTTTGACTCTTTCTTCTGTCACCAGCCAGAGAAAAACTCCCCTTTTAAAGGGCTCATGTGATTAGACCAAGCCCACTTGGATAATCTCTATTTCTTAAGGTCGACTGTGCTGTATAACATAAAATAATCACCAGAGTAAATTCCACAGTCACAGTCCCAGGGTTATTTAAGATGTATACACCAGAGGGAAGGCAAATATTATGGGCATCTTAAAATTCTGCCTACTACAGTCTACCCTCTGGCTCCCAAAGATTCATGTACCTTCTAAATACAAAATACATTGGCTATCTCTCAAAATTCCCAAGTTTTCATCTGACTTCAGTCTCAACCCAAGTCAAAAATCTAATTTAAATCCCACAGCTCAAAAGTCTAAAATCTCATCATCTAAATTATCTGCACTAGGTGTGGATGAGGGGCCTGGGTTTAAGCTGTTAACTGTAACTCCTGGGACACAACTGCTCTCTGTCTTGGAACCCATAACTCTAAAGGGACAAGTTATATTATATTTCCCCTGCACTCTCCCAACATGCAGGGGTGGGATGGATACAGCTGAAAAGGCTGGGAATGAAAGTTAAAAGGTAAAAAGAATTCACTGGTTCAAAGCAGTTTTTAAATCCAGCATGGCAACTCCAGCCAGAGTCGCTCAGTTGGATTTCGAGACCTGGAAATAATTCTCTGTGGCTCAGCATTGACATCTGAACTCTTGCTCCCATTCTCCGAGTCTTCCATTTTCATGAAAGGCAGCACACGTTTGTGGCTGAGTAATTCTATTAGTCTGCTTCCTGCCAGCACTCTTTTTAACATTTTTTAGTGCAAGTTTGTCAGTGTTTCTTCTCATGTAATTTTCTCAAAAATTTGGTGAGCCTTGCATGAATTTCACTGGTTTCACCCCACTAAGCAAAAGCCACAGCCAGAGAGATTTTACAGGTAATTCCTCCAACTTCGGGTTCTGCTGAGACGGCCGAGTGGCACTGCCCTTAGGCTTCCTCGAGCCTCTCCAGTTTGGTGGAGACTTGTGAGCACCACGCTTAATGTCTTGAAAGAGTGGTTTGTGTGATTTCATGTTCTGATCTTTCGATGTTTCTGAGGTTTTTAGTAAAAGATCATACAGCCATACTTCCAGCTTTTTCTCTATGTCCTGCTTTCCGAATCAGTCTCAGAGTTTTTGTGATGTTTCCTATCTGAATAGGCCACAAATTTTTGATATCACCGAGTCTTCCTCTCTGTGGTCCACTGTGCTATACCATATAACCTAAGTATGGGAATAAAATCCAAACTTTCCACAGTCCTGAGGATTGAGTTGGACATGTACACCAGGGGGAGGTAGGGAGTATTGGAGGTCATTTGAGAATTCAGATTGCCAAATACAGCGTTAAAAATATATATTCTGTCTTTTTACTTTGGTCCTCCAGATTTTGTGTAGCTTGGGGAAAGCCAGAGTGGTGTCGTTTAAAACATATAGACAGGTCTAAGTTTCTGCTCAGGTCTAAGGATGCTGCTGAACGGTAGAATGTATCAGTGCATCGTGACCTACTCATATTCATATAATGGAATATTATACAATGAAAATTAATGAAATAAAGTATATCATGCGTCTCTCAACATAATGTTGAACCAAAGTAATATATAATTTTACTTATATAAATCCAACAGAGACAAAGTGTTTAGAGATGTGTGCGTAGCTGTTGAAATTATAAATAAAAGCAAAACTTTATTATCATAAACATCAGAATAGTGGCTATCTTACGATGGGAGAGAGGGAATGGTTACTAGGAGCAGTCAAGAGAGCTATTCAGGGTGACTGTATCTTCATTTTCATGACTGATCTAGGGGTTACATGAACATCGGGTTTGTAATAAATTACTTAGTTATACACAGAATGAAATGTCTATGCTTTTATGTACATGTATTATATATCAAAATAACAAATAATAAATAATATAATGAATTAAGAAAATAGCTTTTAAATGACAAATGATTTGGTCATAAATCAACATTGAATTAAAACCCTCATCTTCCTATTTAGACTGATTATAGTAAAACACACATTTTAATCTATGATAACCAAGGAATGGAATGAAAGAGATAAATCTCTGAAAATGATCATACACTAAGAGAATGCAAGTATGAAAGTATCCTGTTAAAAATACATTTGTGGCTTTTAATAATTACTTTTATTATGGAAAGTAATTCTGATATAATTCACTTAGCGTTCCTTTAAATACTTTTCTTTCAACAAACATATTAGATATGGTTTTTATCTTTGTTAATACATTTAATCAAAATTTCAATTGTGACACAAAGACTTGAAATTTTTTTTTTCCTGAAAAGTCTGTTTAATTTTAAAAGGAATCATTCTCTATATCGAGTCCAACTGCATATATAAATTATCTGAATTAGAGTAACATTTACAAATGAGTCTCTGGGACACTTCATTTGCACCCTATCGGGGGAGGCGTTAATGAAATGAAGTGCCGGCTTTCAAACCAAGTTACACAGCACACAATATAATCGTCCGCCTATAAAATGCTAATGAATAAGAGCAGATAAAAAGAATTTCAGAGGAACCTTTTATCTTCTATTACATTTGACTGTTTCATATAATTTAATTTCACTTTATTTCAATCCAACATAAAATGAAGAATTCCATTGTCTGCTTAGCTGTCATTTCTCTGGATATCTGAAATATATTTAATTATGCGAGGTCACATCTGAAGAGATAAAACTCTCTGGGGAGAATATAAATGAACTTTCCCCTATCTGATCACTTATGAATTCTTTATTACCCTAAAATTACATGATATTATCCCGAAATGACATGAAACATCTTACTTCTTGTCTTGCCCATTCCTGGAATGAAAATGGAATATTAAAGAAAACTAATGCTTCTGAGAATTGGCTGCTCCAAAAGGTACATTCTTTCATTACTCATGCTTTGTAATTGGCAGTTCATGGCAGCAAAGGCCATAAGAATATGCTACTTACATTTAGAGATTGGAGTTTTGGCTTTGCCTGTATGATGAGGTTCTAAAAATTATGGCAAATTGTAACAGTTGTTTGCAATGTGTTAGAGATGCCAAGGTTCTGTTTATGGAAAATGTTTTATAACCACTGTTAGAGGAATTTTTCTATCAGTCAAGTGCTGAAAGGCTATTTGCAAATTGTCTCTAAGGAAGGCAAAAATGTCACTGTAAGACAAAACAGATTTCTCAAAGTTTAGTATTTCCATTTTAAATATTGAATGACTAATGGAATGTACAACCTATGTATGCTCTAGTGTGTGCCATTTTTAGACAATCATTTCAGATATTGTAATCTATGTTTCTATGTTCTTAGCAAATATCTGTCTTGAAGTTATATGGATTCTGAGAAAATGTACATTCTTAACAGATGAAGAAATATCTTTTCAGCTTTTCTTCTAGACTCCAACAACTTTTAATTTTTTATACCTGTTTGGGGAAACAAATCTATTTTCAGCTAAAAAGTTCTTGAGGCAACTTTCACTCAATGTGACATTTTGAAAATTGCAACTTTGCTGCTTTGCTGTGTATGTGTTTGTGTTTTTGTGAATATAGGTAAATAGAACATCTACAAAATATAGGCATTCAACAGTAAGTTTGGCTACTTAACAATAAAGGAAATATTAACTGGATCTGTAAATGACCAAATCTGAGAATATCTTAGTTGAGTTTCCAGATGAGAAGCCCAAATATTTATCCACCAAAATACTTCTTTATAAGATAAAAGTTTAGTTTTGAAATCAGTGTTAATATGAAACTCTAATTATGCATCTAAATTCTTCAAAGAGAAAAATAAAAATGCTTTCTATGGCAATAACTTTCTAAGATATTCAAATATTTTTAATCCAGCCAAAAAAACCCCAAATAATTTGCCACAAAATCCTATAGCCAAGGGAGTAATAAACAAGGGAATAAACAAACAAAAACCAACCTGTTCACAAAATATAATCAGAGTATTTGATATGAAATGGATTTGAGCAATGATTCAAAGGTTCTTGGTACACAGTGTAATTTCCATGAACAACAGTCTGGAGAAGACTGTGCATAAAAAGAAAAAAAGGAGAAAACATTATCCTTTATGCATTATGGTTATTTCAGAAATGTGAGACACAATGCAACTAAGACTGCGGCATGGGCCTGTCATGAGCATTAGTGTGCATATCAAGAGATGTGACTGACACCAACATTAACCTCCTATAGTATTGGGTTCCTAAAAATAGGAATAATAAAACTTACCACATTGGGTTGTTGTACAGTTTAAATGAGATAATGTTTTTGAAGTTGCTTTAGATTTATAACACCCCGTACATGTATAAAATATCACTATTAATAATAGATCACTTTAAAAATGAAATATTCATAAAAATGAAAAGTGTTATAAGTCTTTTATGAGTTCACTCTGTGATCATCAGCTAATCCTTTCATTGAAAAGTTTTCCCAAGGAGAAGTCTTGCCCTTGAATTTTTTTTCTTTTTTTATGATAGCATCATAATTTAGGAGGATTATTAGAGTTAAGTTTCTATTTTCAAGGTGTGACATTTTCTAAAGCTATTAGATTTATTAGTTTGTTTGACAGGTCTTCAAGAACTGAACCATATAAAATTCACTTGACCAGGCAGGGAAAAAAGCAGAGGCAAAGCATAGAAGAGATATCTGAATATTCAAGATGGCCAAAGAACCCAAATCAATTCAGTTTAATCTATTTTGCTCAGTGCTTATGTAAAATTGCATTAAATATAGCTATCCTTTTTCAATTAAATGAAAGGTAGAGCAAGACAAAGATCCAAAGTATCTGTATCGGTGGGAAAACCATACAATTCATAGGCTACTGTGGATCACTCCTCTTCCTACCCCCAGAAAAATTAAAAAAGAAGGAAGAAAAGAGAAAAAGAAAACATTCATTTCAATTTTTATGTGAGATGGCACAGGCAATCCTGTGGCAATAAATTGCCCACACTGATGGTCAGGAGAGTTTGTCAGTTACTAAGTAAGGCAAGTTAGTTATGTGGGACTTTGCTTTGAGCTCTGTGGCTTTTTTGCTTTATTAGAACTTATATTAATCATTCTTATTTATCACTGCTAAATGGCCATTACTTTTTGAAAATATATTTTTTGCAAGAGTTGGTAAAGTGTGTGTGTGTGTGTGTGTGTGTGTGTGTGTGTGTGTCCGTGTCTGTGTGTATGCTGAGAACTAAAAATAAAGTCCCAAGGCCCCCAACCAACTGAACAGACAACCCCTTGGCCAAGGGGACCCCAGAGAAGCCTTTAAAACTGAGTTCCTGGCCATGTGTAGATGGGAGGGTAGACACACCTCATCATGCCCCCTCCCTTTTGTGGTTTAGACAGAACTGACCAGCATCAATGTTGAAACAGAAATCACAAACTGACAGAACCAACTTTTTGTGGCAATAAGATACCATATTATAAATGAGACGTAAGGCCATGCCAGGCAGATGTTAAGTCACGCACTCCTACAACTAAAGAATCAACTATGTTCTAACAGCCACAGGTTTTCTTTTTCTCTAGCAGCGAAATAAGCACTGACCTCGGGATAAGCAATATTGAAACAACTGCAGCTCATTTACCACCAGACGCTCACTGGCCCCCGTTCCATAAACCATAACTACCGCCTTGATGGGACAAGAGATTGATTTCAGTAATTTTCTCCTGATAAGAGACCTCTGACCACGGACTGGTTCTGACTGATTTTACAGAGCCCTGCACTGAGTGCCTTCGTGTCTTCGCTTTGCCTTTTGACACACAGGGCCTAACTGTAACATCTAAGTGTTAAGTTTCCATCTCAAAGTGAACATGGAGCATGTAACATGCATGTTTACTTAACACACATGTGTGTGATCCTCTTTCATGAATATATTCATAGATCCTCCTCTAATCTGTTGAATATGTACACTCCGCCAACCCTTTCAGTGTAAACCCCTGTTCCATCCCTCCCCTCCCTGGCAGTTCCTGCCTTGGGGACTCTGCTGGAGGCTGCGCTTCCAAACTTGTCAGCATTGGAAAGGCCGTTACCCTTTATAAAAAATAAACTTCTCCTTTCTAAAGTTACAAGTTTGTGATTTTTAAGTTGACTAAATGTGTGTGTGTGTGGTGTGTGTGTCTTAAATACATTCTTGAAAACATGAAATTGAAGTTGTGAATTGCCCTGAGACCTGCTTTTAGACACTATAGTCAGTGCTAGGTTTTCATTGCAATTATAGGCTCTTCTCTAAGTATTATAAATGCTTTCCAATAACCTTTCCTGCACAGCATCATCAGTTTGAAGACAGAAAAAGAGTTTAGAGAATGGAGACTAAGTGCTTTTGTTTTATTTTCCTACTTTCAAACTCAATTCTAAGGTGATGCAGTAACATTTTTGAAACACCATAATCATATCAGAATAAATATGCTTTAACTACTTTATCTCCTATTATATTCTCCTATGGAACAAGAATTGCATTTATTTATTCATACATGCATATTTAGGTCACTTTCTAAAGATTTCAAAAGTTGTTTAGGTAATTACTTCGAAATTTTATCTATTGAGAGGTTATAATGAATTACAAATTAAAAAATTTATTTTCATGGCTAAATCTCTGATCTGAAATTCCTGAGACTAAAGAATCAAAAACATGTTCTGAGGATAAATCAAATCATTGTGGTTTAAAATATGAGAATGTTTTAGACTTTGCATAAATGGCATAGAATTCCATCATCATCATCTTCACCGTTGTCCAGATTTAAAAAGATATGGAAAAGTTCGCCTTATGTGTGGAAACAGTTCTAGTACAGATTAGATCTACAGATTCAATCTACAATATATGCTGCTGCTGCTTTCCTTAAAAACACAAAGATGTTTAAGAATTAATTAAATCAGGACCACACATCTCATTCTCATTTCAGGCTAAATTATTTGTCCAGGAATGTTTCTTTCAACTTCTTCATTTTGGCTTGTTAATTTTTACACATTTCTCAAATATTTCCCCCCAAATTACAAAGAAAATAGATTAAAATATTATCAAGTTTTCCTACTTATCATCAATTCTCCAAGATTTTATGTTTCTGTGGGCCAGAAGCTATTTAATAAATATTCAGGATCCCTTTGGTGACCTTGGCTTTATAATTTTAAAAATGCAAGATTTGTAGTCACCTTTATGAGCATACTGAGGCAGAATATTTGATATTGAAGCTGTTCTGGTAAATTCAATAACTGTGGTTGCCTTTGCAAATCACCCCCAAATCATAGAACCTATGCCTGTGCATGTATACACACACACACACAAATAATCAACTAGAACTTGATATATTTTTAGGTCAATAGAAAGACTGAAATGGTTGTCAAAAGTAGGGTTTTGGATAAGTTGTAGATTTAATTTTTTCATTCTCTCTGTACTCCAATTTAGCCTAGAAAATCAATAGTATTGTTAATAATAATTTCTAGAAGGAAACTTTGCTAATCTATTTGCTCCCTTAGAAATTTTAAATCCCGGCAGCACATGTTAAAAAACAAGCTGTTTTACTACTGTAGTCACTTCAGCTAGAACAGTTGAGATGACTCATTTATTCCCTTATCCACAAAATTGTCAATGTTCTGACTATAGAAACGATATATTCTATAAACTAAAAAGTAGAGGATTTTTCTTTTTAAATTCCAGGTTGAGCTGGTGGTAAAAAACACCTATTGACAATACAAACTATTGATAGAGAATAAATGTGGCACCCCGTGAAGTCATTTTACAACTTCTTTCCCAGCTACTCCACTTTTTAATAGGTTTGATGAACAGTGTAAAACCTCCCTCTGCTTCCACACACAGCCTCTGTGTGAGTCTATTTACAGATGACCAGTGATTCCTATGAGGTCAAAATCTTAGCTAAAATCTTAGTATTTGAAGAAATATTGAACCCTAACTGCTTTTTGTGATGTCGCTAGTTTGAACTCATGGCTTAAACTCTATTTCCTATAAGCCACTGTATGACCATCAGAAATGGGTTTGAGCCCCAGAAACTAAAATATAGGTTGTATACTCTTTATGTAATTAAAAACAATTCTGGTAAATATATATACCATAAAATATACCATCTTAACCATTTTGAAGTAGACAGTTTAGTAATGTTAGTATATTCACATTGTTGTGCAAACAATTTAGAGAACTTTTTCATCTTGCAAAACTTGAAACTCTGTACCCATTAAATTTCATCCTCCCTGTTTCCCCTTCCTCCAAGACCCTACCAACCACCATTCTGCTTTCTGTTTATATGAATTTGACTGCCCTGGATACCTCAGGGAAGTGGAATCATGCAGTATTTATTTTTTTGTCTGGTTTGTTTCACTTAACATAATGTCCTCAAGGTTTATCCTTGTTGTGGCATATGTAAATGTTTCCTTCCTTTTTAAGAACAGATAATATTACTTTGTATGTATATAGCACATTTTTTTAGTTATCTGTTGATGGATATGGATACATGGGTTGGTTCCACATCTTGGTTACTGTGACTAATGATGCTATTAACATAGGTGCACAAATCTCTTTGAGACCCTGCTTTCAATTATTTTGGATATATACTTAGAAGTGAAATTGTTAGATCACACAGTAATTTTTTCCAGCTTTATTGAGGTATAATTAAAAAAATAAAATTATACATATTTAAGAAACTGCCCTACTGTTTTACTTATGTAATTTTTTTCTTTTTTTTTTTTTTATCTTTTGCATTGGAACACAGAAGAGAAAAATCACATAAGGGAACTAAGAAAATGATTACTTTGCTTGGAGGAGGACGGCATCATATAAAATGGGACTTTGGTGATAATTTTCAATATGTGAGGAGTCAGGAAAGTTAAAACCCAAAGGAAATTTCTTGGGTGAACACTGCACTGTAGCTTAAATGGGTAGCTTGTTATAAATACAGCTGTATGTCCAGGGCTACCTACCCCTGGAAATTCTAATTCAGCAGGCCTAGCTCGAGATTCAGGAATGTATGTTTTTCACAAATGTACCAGGTAATTTGGATGCTGCCTAACCACAGACCAGCATTTACATGGATAAGATTTAGAAAATGGTTTCCACTTTAATTGATTAAGTATTTAGTAAACTATATAAAGGTGCTTGGTACTTGGAAGTGATTAAAACAGATGTTATATTTGTCCTCGTGCATTTGCAGATTTAGTGGACAAGACTTACTGTAACACATACATGTATGTGTGCATGTATAATTACGAATTCCTCAGAGCTAGAGCTCCTTTGCCCCAGGGTGGGGGGTGAGGCTAGTGAGGAGGGGGCACAGTTCTGATATCCTGAGTCTGACTGCAGCGGATGCTGTGCTGTGCTGTCCTGAATCCCTGCAGAACTGAGGCCCTATCTCCCTAGCTTCTGGGAGCACTGGTCTTTAAGGTCCCTTTTTACCAAGTGTCTCTCTGGAATTGCCCAGAGCCCAGTTCTATTTCAGTGATCAGCCAATAGGAGATGCTAGTCATAAAGGCCTGTCACCTTTGCCCTAAAGCGGGTCAACTCTTAGGGCAGCTGCAGAGCCCACTGAGGCCTCGGTTGATATCACTTCCCTCTGTTCAGTCCTATTTCCTTTACTAGTTCCAGAAGGTGTGGGTCCTCAGGGAATTCCCTCATGAGCTGAATGCAAGTGGATCTGAGTCTGTTTCCAGGCAACCTGGCCCAAGACACCATAAGTCCCCACAAAGAGGATGGGAGTTGGAGAGAATCCAAACTGTGCAGATCTCAAGACCCTAGGTCATCCACAGACGTGACACGGAAGGCCAGGGGAGGGGAGCACAGCTTTGCCCAGCAGGCCCTGGGGCCCTTCACCCCGTGTCAGCAAGACACGACTGTCCATCACCCCTGGGAAGCGTGAAACCTTTAACTGGTTAAATCCTAAATTGATCACTTTTAGAACCAGAATTAACTGAGTTACTTTGCACTGACAAAATGAACTTTTCTTCATCAGTAGGAACAAAGGCTTACCAACAAAAGGGCGTTCAGCTGTAAAGAAATGAAGACAATTACAACGTGTACATCCGCCTCTCCTAACTGTTTAAAAGTCATCTCTGCTCCTCCCGCGGTATTTCAGGGAAACACTGCTCTGTGGCTATTTCATCACTAAACCTCTTCACAAAGGAGTTTTCTACACTTGCTGCTTCCATTTCGTTTTTCCTAGACATTTCTCCACCAATAGAAACCGTGCTTGTGGCCAGGGGTGATTTTTAAAATATACAGGTAAGGACCCCAGCCCAGGTCATGGGTATTAATTACATGTCAGCCCTAATTATTCTTCCAGTCTGTCGGAAATATAGTCTCTGACACCAAAAATGATCACCTAGTTATTTACTGAGCACAAACACTGCTTTATCATTTTCCTGGATTCTTCAGTACCATGTGGCTCCTATACTGTTCTAACACTCTAAATAAGGCGTCTTCAAGCCCACAAAAAACGTTTTCCATGTACCGTTGCTCCTACAAAAAAACCCCACTCACACCTGTCCACTCCATTTCTGTTCTAATTCTAGGTCAAACTTTCATTACTGCTCCCAGGACTATGTCAGTAATTGTATAATTGTATCTTTAGGGATTTTTTTTTTTTTTTAACTCTTCACAAAAGGCTATTATTTGGTCACTCATTCAAGAAACATTTATTAAGCACCTATTATGGCTGAGCACTTTTCTGGTGCTGGAGAAACAGTGGTGAACCAGACAGACCATGACCTCGCTCTTGTGAAGCTTACTTTTAGTCAAAAGACTTAGAATTTAACAAAGAAACTAAAAATATAATTACAACTAGGAGATGGAAAGTGATTTAGTGTCTCCTTTAGTGAGTGAGTAGAAAGGGCCCCTTTGGGGATATGACAGGTAATCTGAGATGAGCACGAACCAGCCCAGCCATACCTTGCAGAGAAGAACGTTCCTGCCAGAGGGGACAGCTCATGCAAAGTCCCCAGGGAGGGAACAAGCGTGGCACGTGTGAGCAACGAGACTCATGGGGGGTGGTGAGGAGGAGGAAGGAGGAAGGCGAGGTTACTGCAGAATGAGGAGCTCATGACACAGGGGCTCGGAGGCCAGGATGTGAGCTTGCGGTCTAAACGCAGAGGGAAGTTACTGGATTGCCTCACTCGGGGAAATGCACAGTCTGATTTATTTATCAAAGGATGATTCTGGCTGCCGTGTGGAGAACTGATTGCAGGATGGCAGTGGGAGCAGAGATTGGCCAGAAATCTGTCAGTCACTCAGGATAGAGACGTGGCTTGGCCCAGGGACAATGGTAGGGACAAGCCACCGTGCCATCTGATAGTGGTGGGGAAACGGAGAGAGAGTTAAGGGTTTTCTCGATGTAGACTCAACAAGAGTTGCTGATAAAGTCATTTTAGAGCGTAGCTCTGAATGTGTCTCTCCCTGCTAAAGTTTCCTTGTGTTTCCAAGGCTGTCTGGTCCAGACTTAGGTTTGAAAGTTAACCTGAGCGCTCACCCTCTCTGCCTCGCCAGGAGGTCAGAGTGCACCTGCCTGGTCCTCTACTGGCTTGTTGTTCCTAGAATCCAAGCTCTTAGAGTCCAGACCACAGCTTTGTCCTTGTAGTTGAAATTATAGTGAAATGTCTTCAGTAAGGAGACAGATTCTAATTCTGGATTAGAGGAAGACAGTAAAGGAAAAGTAAAGCTGACTTAGTGGCAGAGTGCTTTGAAGATTGCATGGCCTGTTCCGGGAATAATTTCATTATCAGAGGAAAATAAGTCTAGGAGAATGTTAAATGTGGAATAATTATAAAGTTAAGGAAGGTTGTTGTTTTGATAGGCCAAAAGGAATGTGCTCAACACTAATGCATTAAAACTGAAATCTCTGGAAATATTTCTGAATAATGTACTCTTTTTTCCAAACTCCCACTCTGTGGGAGTGGCATTGGTTGAAAACATCCCTGGTTTTGGTAGAGATGAGTTTTCTTGTCTTTTCTTTCTCTCTTTCTTTCCTTCCTTCCTTCCTTTCCTTCTTTTCCTTCCTTCCCTTTCTTTCCTTTCTTTTACAGGGTCTCACTCTGCTCCCCGGGCTAGAGTGCTGTGGCGTCAGCCTAGCTCACAGCAACCTCAAACTCCTGGGCTCAAGCGATCCTTCTGCCTCAGCCTCCCGAGTAGCTGGGCCTATAGGTGCACACCACCATGCCTGGTTAATTTTTCTATGTTTTGAGATACTGGAAATAAATAATTAATGTAATCCAAAATGCACAGTTTGAAAATGACTTTACAATCATTTAGGAAAAAATTTCATTTTTCTTATCGTTCACAGAACCTTCATTCTCAGCACACTCCCCAAATGATAATTTATGCCAGTTCTCATTTAGCAAGACCCTTCAGTTAAAAAAAAAAGAGAGAAAGTGAACATAAAGAAACATAAATGCAATCACTAAACCTACACAGATGCATTTACAAAATCTCTGTATTCTCTGTGTGAATACAGATGTTTACAAGGCACCGACGATGCGATCACATCTTACTTTAGGGGGTGTTATTTGAATTGGTCTGTGATGCTTTGAGCCTGCGCTGTGCGGTAAAGACTGCAAGGGCAAAGGCAGGGGAAGAGCAGGAGGCCTCATCCCCCTGTGGAAATAAGAGACTCCAAACCCACCACACTTCCTTTTCCTAGAGCATTTACTTCAGAAAACTTTAAGTCCTTTGTCTGTCTCTTTGAAGTGTGGGTCAAACTTTTACAAAGGTAAATATGCCTCTTCTCGGCTTTATGACTCAGGAATGTCTTCCTCAGGGACCTGGGAATCATTTCTGTGAAATGTAATCCTCAGGGAAGATAGTGCCCCACCTGCCAGGGTCCCTGGGATGGCGGGAGCCAACTGGTGAGTACTTTGCTCTAACACTACCTTCTATAGACTCAGTTACCCAGACTCACGGCTTTGCAGGTAGGAGGTGTGTGCCGCTCTCCCAAGGGAATGTGCTATTAAGACTAAACTGTGTAGAATTTGGAATTAGTTGAACAATGAATTAATGAATAGGATATGTTACAACAAGAGAAATTAATCAACTTGAAACTTAGTGTACATGTTACCTATCTCCTGGAGTTAGGACCAGTCCCACCATGTAATGAGCGAGTTTTATAATTATGATGCTTTTCCTTTCCTTAGTTCATTTCACCTTAATAATAACTTTGTATGTTTCTTTTATTTAATGTCAACTTTATTGTGCTACTTTCTACTTTATTTTTTCTTTTGAGTTTTGTACAATGTAAGTTTAAGACTCAGATTGGTAGCATCATATATTTCAAACAGAATAAAAATAGGTGAAGCTTTGAAAGATGTGTATCTGAACTTGGACTCTGTCCTTACGCCCATTTCTGCTTTAACAATAGAATTTCCTTGGGCATTACTCGCTCATTCTGATGTTATCTTTGTTGCCTCTAGCACTTAATTTAAACTGCCTCTTGCAGCTGGTGTTTTCTGTTCACAATACTATTTTTTGTTAAAGCTACTCCTGTGTATATACTGTTGAATTCACTCCTGTGACATTTTTGTAAATTCAGAGTACTGCACATCTTTTAAGTGTTTGTATTAATTTCATACATTAAAAATTAGATGACGTGCCAAGAAGAACAGGTGTTTTCATGCAAAACTAACTGTATATGTGTATGTGTGTGTGTATAAATGGCTTGAGCATGTATGCAGAGCAGTTTGAAATCTTGGGCTTACCAAACCTAATCAGAAATCTTGAGTCCTTCTGCCATAAAGTTTATTCACCTGTTAATGATGCCAAATAATATTCCATGGCCTTATATACGCATACCATGTTCCTGAGGTATATCTTGTTTTTTTCTGTGAACATTTCAATAAAATTCTAAGTCCCGTATATGAACTGTAAATGTAGAAAAGGTGTAGTTCCCACATCAAATTGGGACACTCTGAGATAAACTCCTTAGGCTTCATTACCACCGCCCCCCCATCCCCACTGCTTCAGCTGCTTGTCTGACTCAACGCAGGGAGGCTTGCTGCAGAGGCACAGCTGCCTCTGTTCTCACCTTTTCCTTCTCTGTGCTGACGTGTTTTGTAGCATACTAGAATGGTGTCTTCTTTATTGTTTATCAGTTCTTATGCACTCATAGTCCTGTACTGTTAATAGTACCGGAAAATTGTTTTCAGCAGAAATATTTATGGTAAAATAATTGCTCAGGAAATATGAAACAGGAACCACAGTCAGGATGAACTAAATTCAGGTAAATAACTTCAGGTATTATGACGAGCTAAGTGGATTAGCTTGCCATAATTAGATAATCTAAATGAACCAATATGTGTACCATGTCCCTGTTAAATATTTAATAGGACACTTTGCTTCCATGGATTTTACTTTAAGGCTAATGGTCAATTAATTTTTCCTGTGGTTAACCTAGTAAATAAATAAGAACTTTAATAAGTAGCCATTCTTGGGACAATTTTATCCGCTTCTGACTAATTCTTCCCACACACGTTACTTTAATGCTGACTCATGACAGTGTATTCGGGAGTTTTTGGCTCCTTCAACTTGTAATTGCACAAAGTCCCATCTCTGGATTCTGTGTAGGGTCTTGGTTCCATTTGCGTACATGGCCCTTTTTGTGCATTTAAAGGTTAGGTAGAATTTCTGTAATATTTAGTTTGCTATTATTAATACTTCATGAATATTTATAAGATTTCCCCATTAAATCCATTCCTCTAAGAGGGTGAATGTTGGGTCTGGACTGGAAGGGAAAGGAGACCATGATGCTTCTGCCCGAGACGGAACTCCTGCTGCCGTCTGGAGCAGGCGACTTCACCTCTGCCTGAGTTTCAGCTGTGACATACGATGCTAACACTTAACTGACCCCAAGTCACATTGAGTTCTTCTGGAATACTGCCTAAGTGCTTAATAGTTCTTTGTGTCTTCACTAAAGCTAGTTTTTCCTCATTAAACTAACGTGATTTCTGGAAAGTCACAGTGCTTAAAGCACAAGGCCTTTCCACTCTTTAATATACATACCTTGGCCCATACTAACGGTGCTTCAGCATACAGAGTTGGTTTTGATCCAAAGCTCAGCCTATTAAAGGCATAATCTCAATCTGTTTCATCACCCCTTTAATGAAGAGTCAACTACATGAACTGGAGTGTTCCCATCTATTATGTGAATATTGGGATTGGAGAAGTGACTACTTTTTAATCAATGTTCACGTAGTTATAACTTTAAGTTGGGGTAAACCATAATTCAAACAGTAAAGACATAGTTCATGAAAACTAGTCAGAACTCTGGAATAAATTACCTGTAGCTCCTGAATCTATAAGAACATAAAATAGTATTGAGTTTTTGAAAGGCACATCTGAATGAAATAAGTTTAGTAAGAATTCCATCACAAAGATCCCTGATATAGCAATCTACTGGTATTGACATTTTACCAGTTTGAATGAAGTATAGATAACTTACTTCCATTTAGGTTCCTTTAACCTCTCTACTTTAAAAATATAATTATCTTAAATATTTCCTCTACATACATTAAATACTATCATAGATGACTTTATAATCTTTGCCTCAACCATCAAATATGATTTAAGAAACTTATGATTTAAGGCTATTCTATTTACTCCCCTTTTTGCCCCATTTGGATGTGTTTCCTTCCTTTCTGAAGTTCCAAGCCTTCTTCAGTTATCGTTTCCTTTCTGTTTTGAGGATTTCCTTTTGCCATTCTTTAACAGTAGATTTTCTAGGAAAAAAAAAATTCTGAGAATGTCTTTTCTTCCCTTTGTTTTTGAAGGTTATTTTTGCTGGATATAGAATTTACAGCTGACAGCTGTTTTCTTTGTTTTCAGTACTTAAAAAATACTGTGCCACTTCCTTCTGGCGTCCGTGGTTTCAGGTGAGAAACTTGAATTGCTGCTCATCTGAAAGGGATGTGTCATTTCTCACTTGCTGCTTTCAAGATGTTTCTTTGCCTTTAGTTTCTAGAAGCTTAATGGTGATGTGTCTTGGCATAGATTCCTTTGGATCTAGCTAGAAGGTTAATTTCATGAGTGAATAGACCATCTCTGTATTTCTTCATTGTTACAACCCTAGAGCTTAGTGCAACACCTGGCGTGTTAGAACCACTCAATGGATATGTGTGGAATAAATTAACAAATGAAATTTCAGCCTCCCATCATAAAATAAATCCTGCTTCTTCAAGTTTGAGTGAGAAAACTCTAACATTCAAATGCTTACTCTAGTCTATAGATATTCATCTTTCATTTTTGCATATCCTTTCAGGGGAACACCAATGCCATCACCATCTTGGCTCTGTAACCACTTTTGATACTGGTACAAGTGTTGACATAAAACTTTTTCCTTGATGCTTTTAAGGCATTTGAAATAAAAATGGAATTTTTGAAAAGGTCCTTAGAGAATATCAAAAGTAAAGTAAATTCAGTGCTTACAAGACAAGTCTTATTTTTGCAGCTCATGTTATCTCTTAGTCTACAGAAACTGTCTTTGTCCCCACGGGTTACACGTTTATGGCTAGAGATCAACTGTCCTGATAATGCTCAAGACAGTAGGCAGAAGTGCTTCCCTTGTAGTCCAGAGCTGCTACTTCTAGTCTGAGAAAACTTTGTTACTCAAATTGTTAATACCAGACAGAAGTTGGATGGGCAATGCTACATAGTCCATATTATTCCAAATGATTTATCTTTTAGAAAGTACAACTGGTCATCAAAATGTAATTATTTTCATTTTTCTATGTTAGTATTTACTTCCCTCCTTTTTGTTTTTAGCCTATCAAATAAATCAAAAAAAAATAAGTGAGGAAAAATGGAAGGTCAGACTATGGATAAGTCATGAAATTTATTTATATAGCCTAAATTGAAGGCAATCGGGCTTTTAGTTATTTAATTAATTATAATTAAATTATAATTTTTATTACATAATAATAATTTGATTATTACTGGAAGAGCACCAGACTACTCTAGGAATTAGGAGATATGGGTTAGATTTCATCCATGCTAATGTTAATTTTATTCCTTTTGTTTTTTCACATGGAAAATGCAATAACAGCAGTTGAGTTAATTTCACAAAGGAGTTTTTTTTCTTTCTTTCTTTCTTTCTTTTTTTTTTTTTTTACAACATAAGGTTCTAGCTACATGGGGCTGAGGACTAGCCCTGTGTTGTTCACTGATGTGTCCCTACCCTGCATCTCACTCATCTCAGAGAAACATGTGCTCCATCAATATTTATGAAAGAATAAATGAATGGATGAGCCACTGAAGTTCTTTGAAGGCACTCTTCAAGCATCTTACTAACTTAGCTGTACAATCTGCCTCTTTCAGAAAACATGCATGGGTAAATTTTGTAAGTTTCACCAAAGACATTGAACTGTCAGGACTGGTACAGATTCTGAGGTTTGCTTCTCTAAATTTCAGTTTTCTTACTATTAAAATGACTAATAATGGTATAACACAGAGTATTCTTATTGTAATTAAGTGAGATGATCTATCTGAATATCTCATTGTAACCTAGAAGATGTTGTTATTTTTGTGGTTATTATATAACAGGTGATCTCAGAAGTGAGATAAAGTACAGTGAATAGAATAAATGCCTGAATCTGGTGCCACATCGGTTAATAATTGTTATGGGCAATTCATTAATCTCTTCAGGTCTCCAAAAACTAATATGTAATAGGAAGAGTTTAAAATAGACACTCTACAGGATACTCTGAAATACTTTAAGACTTAAAAATGCAGCAAATTTCTTCCATTAATTTAATACCACATTAGATAAAGAATATTACATATTCTTTCATAAACCATTTTTCAAGTATAAATTCTCCTTTCTCATTATTTTGCTTTTTCCAGACTTAGGCAAACGCAAGAGCTTATAATGTTTTTTCCTGTTCATTATGCCCCTGCACTGCAACCTTACAACCAACTACATATGTAAACACAAAAGACTTTAGTTCAAATTTCAAATTATTTCATTTTTAGTTCAACTCAAATAGGCTCTTTCTGATGCTGCTTCAGTCTCTCTCAGTGGGAAACCATGGAGTTTATATATTATTCATCCACTTAAAAAACCCTGAGGCAAGACCCCTGCAGAGAGTGTTCAGTAATTGGTCTCTAGATGCTGCTGACATGAAGTACTCCAAAAGTCCTTAAACATCCCAAGAATACAATTCCATCTGTTTTAACTAGTTGCATATGTTGGAAGCAATAGCAGCCTGCTTACGCACGTTTTTACTCCTTTCCTCCAGTATCTAATTATTTTGTATCTAATATGCAACATGGTAAAATATATGTAAATGAATAGAATATCATCTTGCAAAAATGGTAATTACTATATTATTTAATGAAAGTACAGTATAACCAAATGTTCCAACCACAAAATCAGCGGGTGGTAGCAATAAAATGGCCAGTGATTTTAATTCTCTCCAAAACATATTCCTGGCTGACTAGCAAGTGCTTGGAGTATGTAAGTGCAACTCTGCATTGAAATAGACATTCATGAGGTTTACTCCTGTATTATACATTTAGGGAAATAATGCCGGGAATTCTACTACAATGAATAAGCAAACAAGTGCAAATTAATAGATAATGAAATTAGTATTAATTTCTCTTTAATTTTGCATGGTCATATGTATTGCTTTGTATGTATATACACACACATAATATACATTTATAACTATGCAGGTATATGTATCTCTATCATCTGTGTGTCCATTGTGTATATACTATACATAACATGCATATTTATTTATATGCGTGCATAAGTCAATTTCCAATAAATTTAAATTTCCTCCTCTGAAATTCTGAAGTCTATGTTTTCTTTAAAAATTTATTTATATTTACCCTCTGTTTAGGTGTATGCTGATGTTTTTTGTTTTTATGCACACGTGTATGCGTGTGTGTGTGTGTGTGTGTTTATGACGCAGTGGTAATTTCAGTTGTTTTGGGAGCTGTACTATGAAGGTGGGACAACTGATGATGTCTTGCTCTGAATGAATTTCCAGGTCTCTACAACACTGCCATTAAGATTATTAATTAGAGCAGAATAGAAAGTATCCTAGAGAGTTGACAGATGAAGAAAGTACTGCATGTAAGAAGTTATGCCTGAGCATAAATATGAAATTGAAAAGTTACATATATCACTTCACATCTTATTTTCAAGCTCTTCAGAAGCACTTGCATTGCTGTTGTCTTGAGTAGAGGGACGGAATGGATAGAGCATTATTGATATTCAGAGGTACCAATCTTGCCGGATTGTCTTAAGCTTACAGTCTTGAGAACAGAATGCTGCCTCTTCCTCTCCATCCACAGAGCTATACCCACCTCCCCCAGGACTGCCTTCACAATTCCCTGTGGTGGTGGTTCTAAAAGCTGTCTGTAAATTCTTTGACATTTCTCCTATCAAATAGTGGGGGTCTATGTCCCTTCTTCTTGAATTGAATTCAGGTCAGCTTGTGACTGCTCCAAGCAATAGAGTACAATAAAGTAATGCTACTTAACTTCAGTGGCTAATAAAATGAAAGCCATCCAGCTTCTTCCTCGTCTCCTTGGGTCACTTGCCTCTGGATTCCTGAGCTTCCAGGTGAGATCTCTGATTGCCCTGAGCTTGCCATGCCACGAAGTGAGGTCACAGGGATAAGCCACACTTATACACTCCGGCTAACAGCCAGCAATTCCCCGCAGATGTAGGAGGTAAAGGTGCCTGCAGATGAATTAATCATCACCCAGTTATCTACTCACCCCTACGCACCAGCTTCCCAGACAAGACCCCAAACATCCTGTAGCAGAGAAAAGCCCTGGCTACATTCCTGACCCACAAAATCCACAAGCATAACAAAATAAGTTTTTAGGAGGCTTGCTCTGCAGCAGTAGTAGTCAGGCCACACACTAGTCTTCGTTTTAATGGAGGTTATCTTTTCTAAGTCTGTGACAAGGTACAAGGAGTTCATTTGATAAGACAATTCCTGAAATGTGCTATGAGGAAGGAACATTGAGGACACTCCTAGGGCCTCCGTGATTTTACTCTATGGCTCCCCTTTTAGTCTTAGGTTTCCAATGTGCATTTTCATGACAACTTGAGGATATAATAATAGGTTGCATCATTATTCAAAATAATAACAATTAGAATTTTGGAATAAACAAAGGGAAAATGCCTATAAATGGCAGCCTTAGTCTATTTGTTCTCTATTGTATTTTTTGAATAATTCTATGGTAGTTGCATCTAATTCTCCTAAACCTTAGGATGAGGAAATTATAATCATGTAGAACTGAGATATGAACACCTTCCAGGTAACCATAGCCTTACAGATATTTATTTGCACATGCAGTTCTCTGTTTCAATTTCATAATATATATCTAACATTAAATTGATTCCTTACGCATTGGGAAATGAATTGTCACAAAGTGGGTCATGAAATTTAAAAAATCACTAGTGAAGATCCTTACTTTTATCTTATAATACCTTCTTTTGTATTTATTCTCTCTTTTTTCTATTATACTTTAATCATTCAATCTACTTCTAAACTCTTATTTGAAAATTTATCACTTACCCCAGATTTAGCTTCTTAGGTTTGTAATTAGACTTTGCTCCTCAACATGGGATGCCAGCCTTGCATTCAGTTAGAACTATGTAGATAGCATTATACAAATTTTATAATTAACTATTTACAAAAATGGATGATTTGTGCAGTTTGTCAATCTCAAGAAAAACTTGTATTTGAGCATATTGATTTTGACAGCTTGAAACAAATCTTTCTCCCTGTATTGGGATATTCTACTTATTCATGAGCATCTTGAATTTACTTAAAGAAATTTAGGTCTACTCTGCTAAATGTAAAAATGGTTTTGAGAGGAAAATTTAGGGCATATGTGTTTCATGCATAAGAGCATTTCAGCAGGTCCTACACAGGAAAGCAGAAGGCTACTATTAAAAGACAGATTGTGCATGACAGAGGGAATATGGGTAGAATACTTAAGCTGTTTTAAGTACAAAATCAGTTTAGCAGGCAGCAAAAGATATGTAGGTTTGTCTATAAGGTCATCATAATAGTGATCTAGGCTGAAACTGAAGGCAATCCAATAGTGTCTGTAGAGTGACAGGGTCTAAGGAGACTGGCATTTATGAACATTTCTAATGCTCAGTCCTATCCTTCCACTCAAGACAACAAAATTGGAAGTGGTTTTTAAAGAACTTGAAAATATTATATTAGATCATTAAATAGCAAATGTCTGATTTCAAATCAAAAGTGTAGTTTACTGTATCTTAAACAAAAAGCCATACAATTAATCAAAGTATATGCCTAAACTATTGACACAGTTCTGCCATCTTAATGGTAGCTTGTTTATGCCAGCAGCAAAGAAGCCTGGAGAGCCAGTGGCAATGAAATCACAAAAGGTGTTTTCCACAACCTGTTGAGAATTGGATATTTTTCCTTGTAAGAAGTGGTCCAAAGCCTGGAAGAAGTGGTAGTCAGTTGGTGCAAGGTCTAGTGAATATGGTGGATGACAGAGAGTTTCCGAGTCCAGCTTCTGTCATTTGAGCAGCATTGTTTGTGCAACATGTGGTCAAGAGTTGTCTTGGAAGAAGATTGGCCTTCCTCTGTTGACCAATCTCAGCTGCTTAATTGCAAGCAACTTCATCATTTCATCCAGTTGGTTGCAGTAGACATCCACTGTAATCGACTGACCAGGTTTCATGAAGCTGTAGTGGATAATAAGCACTGGACCACCAAACAGACACCATTAGCTGTTTTGATGAATATTTGGGTTTGGACTATGTTTAGCTGCTTCATTTTTTATCCAACCATTGTGCCAAATGCTTGCTATTGTCAAAAAAAATCCATTTTTCATCACATGTAACAATATGGTGTAGAAATGATTTGCCTTTATGTCATAACGGCAAAGAAAGGTGAGCTTTGAGACGATTTCTCTTCTGACGTTCGTTTAATTCATGCAGAATCCATCTATCCAGCTTCTTTACCTTGTTGATTTTTTCAAATGGTCCAACATTGTTGGAATAGTAACATCAAACCTTACTGCTAACTCACGCGTAGATTGAGATGGATTCGCTTCCACCATAGCTTTCAGCTCATCATTATTCACATTGTTCTCAGGTTGCCCACGTGGCTCATTTTCAAGATTAAAATCACCAAAATGAAACTTCTTAAACCCATGACGTATTGTGTATTCATTAGCCACACCCTTCCCAAATACTTCATTGATATTTCGAGCTGTCTGCACTGCATTTGTTCTACCTCAGAACTCATGTTCGAAAATCACACGAAGTTTTGACTTATGCATGGTTTCACAAAAATTGCTCTAAAAATGTTTTGAAAGATAATCACAAGGCAAACTGTGTGCATTTGAAATCAATGTACCTTCACAATAAAAATAAAACAAGACGTGTCAAAGTGAAATATCAGAGATATCAACTGCCAAACTTAGTACTTAAGGAAATCGGACATTTCATACTTAATAATCTAATACAATGTGGAGTGATATATGTAATTTTTACATTTAATATTTATACTCAAGCACATCTTATCCAATAGTTTCCACATATATCATCTCTCTAGGAAGATTAATGAATCTTTATTCCCTATAAAACAAAGTGAAATATATAGATTAAAAAAATTAAAATATTTCAGTTCCACTACTGGATCGAAATCTCCAGAGTGCATATTACCTCTTCACGATTGTACCCTGAGTAGCTAAGATGCTTCCCACCACTTAGTAATTGATGCAAAGCATTTGCTTAAAAACTGAAATAAATGTTAACCAATGGTAAATATACGATAGAGGCATTGCTGACCCATCCGTAGTGGGTTTCCATGCTGTTCAGATAGGAATATCCTGTTGCAAAGCAGACCTGCCGAAACAGAGCTTCAGTGACCACTCCTTTACTGTTTAAATACATTCCTTTAACAATATAAAAACATACAGAAACAATTGTGACATGAATGTAAATTGTAATATATACGGTTTCAAGATGTAAAAGAAACTAAATGCTAATATTGAATAGTGGCCCTGAACATATTCACTTTTCCAGTTCTCTTTTTTATTTGTAACATATCTTACTCTGAATGTCAATCCATTTATAGTAGGAGGAAACATATTTTTTTTGTGGCTCATTTTCACAGACATAGCAGTCAGTAAATATTTGATTAATTAAAAATTAATTTGTGATTGAGTAATAATTTACATTGTAAATCTCTGAATAGATCAGTAGCTACCTAACTTTCTTTATCAAGAATACATGTTATCTTCTGACCCAGCACATATATATATATACACACACACACACACACACACACATAAATATATATTTGTAAAACACACAGAAAATGGAGTTTTTATAAAACAATACTTAGTAACATTATGTGAGATAGTCTCTGGTATTTTTTTATTCTATCCCATTTTATCCTTTTATGTCATTTTCAAAATGCTGCTCACAGATCACAAAATTGAACTATCTTTCATTTGTCTCTTTCAAGACTTATGATTTGAAAAATACTGTTCTAGATCCTATAAAAATACCAACTGTAGAATAGAGCGAACATGAAGTATAGGTTACCTTAAAAAAAGGAGGGTGGTAGGTGGTAGGGACAGTGTAACAACCTGAAGCCACCTTCATTGTTTTAAGTAGAACAAATTAAAATGCCTGTTTCCTATTTGCGTGTGCTCTATAATGTCTTTGTTACTACTAGGAAAATCAGTTGACACACTCCTATTTGTCTTTTTAAATTAAAATGCCAATGAAATAAAATCAATTCCATATTTCTTTCCCAATTATACCATTTTCATATTAAAAATGTGGATCATTTTTAAAATACCACTAATTTTAAAGATAAATTTATTAATAAAATAAGGCCTTTAAAACTATGTATATGTATATCTTGCAATTTTTTATATGATACAAGTTGTAAAAGCAATACTTTTCCTCCCAAACCAGATTATGTTAAGTTCCATTTTTAATTCTGTTGCTAACCAAAAATGTCTTAAGAGGAAAACTTTGTGTCTCTCTTTCTTTCTAAACTGAGAATAACAATTCCTACTATTTTTATAAGGAAATAATATATTTAATCACTAATAACTATTTAGAGAAAGCTTTACTAGAGATATTTGCTTTTTTATATGGTATACTTAATAAGGTGCTATTGCTATTGATGTTTCAACTACCCACTGCAAGCGAGGTAAAATCAATTCTGAGTCACCTTGTCATCAGTGTCAATTATTCAGCAATCTGGGGAAAAAGCATTAAATAATAATCAACAGCACCACCAATGTTTCCAGCCAGCACCTTTAGTCAATAGCACATCATTGATTATTCCCTAAATATGCTTCCTGTTACACTGACACCTTTACTATAATTCCAAACAGGTGCTGTTTATCTCAGGAAAGAGATCACAACCAAAAAAAAAAAAAAAAAGAAAGAAAGAAAATTAAGGCATTTTCCTAAAATTTAGTCACATTATTTTTATCATAATAAATGGCCAATATTTGTAGATCTAAGGCACAAGGTATTACGAGGATTTCTAATCTTGTGCAAGGTTATCTAAGATCTTCCACACAGTATATTGCAAATCAGCCACAGCTGTTTGTTAGGCTAAGCAGTATGAAAAAGGAATTTGTTATGAAACAAAGAGCATGTTCTCCCTATTCCATACTCCAGATGAGTATATCCTCTCAGAGCTATCCTTGAAATAATGTTCACGTGTCTCATTTTTCCTCAGAGACAACCTCCATACCCAGGGATTACTCTTTTCCTTCTGTGAAGACACATACTAAATGTATTATCTTTGCTAAGTTCTAAACTCATATTCCCTGTTGTCCCTTAAAGATGTCCATTTGGAGATTCTGCTGCCCCTCACATTATTTATACATTCATGTCCAATCTATTTCCACACATTTTCCTAGTCTCTAAAGATTCTTTTTTTCTAACTCTCAATTTCACTCAGTGTCTCTCAATGTCTTCCAGTCGGGCAGTGTAGGTTGTAGTCACCTCACTTCTTTGTGACTTGTTCCCTATTTCTTCATATGACAAATATTTCTCACATCTTTCCTTTCCATTTCAGCCAGTGCACTCATCCGACTCAAGACCTCAACAAACTTCAATAATTACACTCTTCTCCCAGCCCTTCTCTCAACCTTCTATCATTTTCCAGTTGTATCAGTCTGGATGCTGCTGCTGACTGGATCTTTCTGTGGAGGAAGTGCAAACCGTTGCTGCTGAAAAGATTGTGAGTGGTTATTCGTGGTCTGCTGAATCACAAAGGCTGCACGAAAGCCCATTTGTGGGGGCCTCACTATATACCTGCCCGGCTTCCTTCCCGTTATTCTTGCAATATATTCCTGTCAGACAACTCACCAGTCTCCTATTGCCAACCTTTCGCCCCTCCTGACTTTTTTCATAACGTTCTCTTTTCTTGACAATCCTACCCCATTCCCAAAATTCTACTCCTTCAAAGATTCATCTCAGATGCCGTCTTTCTGTGAAGCCTCTCCTCATCCCTTTCCCTGACTTCTGCCTCTTTCTAACCCTTTATACTGGTTTGGGGGTATATACTTGAGGGAGTGCTCTGAGAAGTTCACAACCCCCAATTTCTAAAACAATATTTAGCAAGTAATCTTACACATAAAATTTAAAATTAAACATTAGAAAAGTGATTTGTGTGCATTACACACGCATATGTAATATTTACAGTTTTCCAATTACCCTCTGTTTTAAATGTTTTAGATCTGTTAACTCATTGAATCCTCATAACTATCCTATAAGATAGCACTGACATTATCCTGATTTTACAAAGGAGAAATGTTTTTAATAGAAATCATAAATAAAAATGTAAATTATGTCCTCAAACCTTTTGTAACAAAACTAATTTATTTGGTAAGTATTTACTGAGCACTTACTTTGTGCTGAGTATTTTGCAGACACTAGGGACACAGTAATGAGGAAGGTCAATAACATCCCTCACGGAGCTTACGCAGTGGGGAAGATGAATAATAACAGCACTGTCAAATGAAGAAGTATTTCCCGACACAATGTCAAACTGTCACATGATTTGGGATATTCACATGATCTAAAACCAAAAACATTTGAATCTTAATTGTCAAGGGTCTAGTATATGTACTTCGTGGTATTTTTATTTCCCTAGCAGTATAATTGTTTTTACTTGCCTTACTCTCCTGGCGGTAGATTGAGTACATTCATGACCTTAAGGAACACCCTTTCTTTATCACTGCCCTTTGCAGTGTGACGTTGCAACTCCCACCATCAGTGCAGCCGATTTCCCCATTCTTAGATCTGCCCTGAACTTTTGACTCACTTTGACCAATAGAAAGTGGTAAAAATGCCAGTGTGCCAGTTCTGAGGTCCAGGCCCAAGAGGCATTGCCTGCTTTAATCCTTTTTCATGCACCCTTCCTAGGCCCGCCTTCTGGAGAACAACAGATCACATGGAGGAAAGCCTAGATACTGAGCCAAGGCCAACCTAGACTCAGCGAGCCACTCTCCCAAAACAGGTGACAGAGGCAGCCAACTCAGCAAACTGCCTGCCGGACCCACTGCTGACCACACATATGAGTGAGCCCAGGAGAGACTAGAAATACTGTCCAGCTGACGAAAAGACTCCTGAATAGCAATTCACCAATAACACATGCTTATTGTCTCAAACCACTGGGTTTTGGCAGGATTTATTACACAGCAGCTGCGAACCAATGCTTCCTGCAAAATCACTGATGACTTTAGGAGAGAGTTCCTATTTCAGCCATCCCGATTTATCTGTGTAATTCCCAGCACATTGTCTTTTACATCATAGTTGCTTAATAAATAATAGCTCCATTGATTTCAGCTATTAAAGGATTTGTGCATAGGTCTAGTAAGAAAAGAACAGTTTTTAGAAGAGCAATAGCTTTAAGTCTAATGAAATCAGAGTTTACATTAGTGAAAGGCCACTGAGGAGGCCACGAGTGATGATTAAGTGAGAACACGAGCAGTCCTCGGCTAGCGTGGTCAGCAGGTTGCGGAAACAAGTGTGCTGCGGAGATCTCCTGTCTCCACCACGCATCTCTGGTAGGAGGGGGAAGTAACCAACATTTGCTGGGTAAACGGTTTTATCTAACTCTGTGAAGTTTATTGTCTATCATAAAATCATGTGCTGTTTATAAAAAGCATACAAATACTTCATAACCCTCTAATAAGACTCAAAAATTTTTAGCTGTGTTTTGTTAAAGGGGGTCATTCAGATAAACAGGTGTAGAAGTGAGAAAAGCGGAGTCTAAGAGCATCGGCCTCTTGCCTGCTGGACTCGGCAGGTGAGCACTCCCTGGCGCACGACCCGTGCACTGCCCACAGGTGGCCGCTCACCTCCAGGCCATTGTCTCCTGGGCTAATACCTGAAGCCACAATAATTCAAAGAAAACAAGGACAGAAGTTTGTTTTCACTAAGCCCATGCATTTCTTCCTTTACTGCATATTCTATTTCTACAATGTATAATTTTGGCAGAAAAAATCAGCCCTGATTTGCTTCCACTGGTGAAGAGTCAAATGTGTCCCTGCCTCTAAATACATTTGACTTTTTAGAGAGAATCAGTTTGTAACAAGTGTTCAAATTTACATTAATAAAGGAACTATAATGGTCCCCTTTCTTGTCATATGAATAGAAATCCAAGTGTGGCATGTGGCCTTCCCTGAGATCTGCTGCCATCTAAACTTTGATTTTCACTAATGGCTGACCGTGTTCTAAATGTATGGAGGATCTGAAATTCTAAATCTAAATCTTTGTTGGTAATATGAAATCCAACAAATTCCCATGCATTAGCAAGTTACTAAGAAGACCGTATAAATACATTTCTGTATCTGACTTCAAAATACAGAAAAAAAAAATTTTACATCCCATAGTTTATAACCACCTGAAAAAATACCTGTCTGAGTGCCTTTTTGGATGCCTAAGACTGCACCTGTCAACTGAAGTCTGAATGCTGTTTGCGCTGCCACACTTGTCCCTGACTGAATTGCTCTACCTGAGAAAGGAAAGCCCGTGAGAACAAAAACTGGGGCAATCATGAGATACTTCCAATTATCTGATCATACCTTAACTACTTTACCATGAGTCACAATATATAAAGTCAATGACACTTTTCTCACTGACAGATTCAAAAGAGAAAAAATATTATTGAAAAGTGGCCTGGTGGTCATTCTGGTTTCCCAAATAAAAACACTGTCTGAAAATGCGTTAAGGACAAATAAGCCATTCTGGAGGTGTGCAGGGAGATGTGACACATTTTCTCTATTAATAAATCACGACATTTCAACATTTTGATTTAACTGTTCCTCTTATTGCCCTTCACCAACTCTAGAATGAAGGAAATCAATAAATAAAATTACACTCAGCACCTCATACAATCTTTTACCAGTTGGGGGCACAGCTATCCAATTATGATTTGAGATTTGCTGAACATTTATTACTATTTTTCCAATTTATTCAGAGAAATCTTTTGGAGGCTCATTTGGTAGAAGCAATAAGTAGTGCATTAATGTAAATCAGTATTGATTGTGCTATGAGCGCGGCCAGGAATCCAGTGCACAAAACGGAATAGCAGCCTTTTCATTTCTTACTTAGTAAGAGACAGGTGACCTCAGAGAAAAACTTTCATTCATTTCAAGAGAATCAAGAGAACAATATAAACCAAGAACTATTTATGAAAAATTCCACAATTGTTATATTTCTTTTTCAATAATTATTTTCATTTAAGTGCTGTTTTTAAAAGTAGGCAGGCATAAACTTATGGAAATGCCAATATTGCTTAAAGGGTTCTTTTCTCTTTTATATGAACCAAAAAAAAAAAAAAAGATGTCTTAATAACAGTACTAATGTCCTGGGGAAGACAGCCCTGCAGAATGGACATCGTAATAGTTCCGAGACCACAGGGCTAGTGTGAAAATCAAACTAGAAAATCCATATAGAACATTGAGAGACCCATGTGACATTAGTCCTGTGTCTAGCACATAGCAATGACTCAATAAATATAAGAATTATTATGATGAGACTTTAGACTTCTCCCTACCATTCAGAAACATCTATGGATTTGCAATAGCATATATAACATAGAGATGGTGCATGACAGTGGACTAAAAGTAAGCAGGTAGTTTGGTGGACCCACCGTGAATTTCTTCATCTCTACCTGGCTATTTCCTAAGAAGTATGACTTACACTGTTGGGTATTAGGGAGAAGGAAAAAGGAGAACTGAGGTAGGCTGACTGGGTAAATGAGTGATGTGGAAATTAAGTAAGCCATCTGAAATTTAGTCAACTCTCCTCATTTTTGGAAATTGCATATGGATTCACTTAAAGATTTGTCATAATAAATATTGATAATGAGGTCTTACAAATGCTTTCTAAGTACTGTACACAAAACTTTGTCATTATATATCAGGTTAATTCTTGATTCACTATCACTTACATTTTCAGAGTTTCAATAAATATTTGAAATAATATGCAGGAAAGGGAATATGGTTTAGGCATGTAAGTCATTCAACTGTGACTACAAGGTATAGTTTGCTGATCATCACATGGTTGTTAGGTAAATATCTGTCATAAACGAAAGAAGAAAGAGCAACAGCTAAAAAGAAATGGATAAATACAAAAGGGGGAGAGAAAACATTGAAAGAGAAAACTAATGTGAAACAGAAGAGCACTGGATTTACAGCAGCATCAATAATGCCTCAAAATGTGCAGAGAAAATGTCCCAACATAAACAAAGTGAAAAGGGATTAGGTTGCTATGGGAAAGGGAAAGATTACCTTTAAATACTGCAGACTAGTATTTTGCAGTACAGGTGAAGAACGTGATTTCCACTGCAATGAAATACTAACACTTAAGAAAGGTAGGCGGGTCAGCAAGACAGGACTCTGGATTTGGGACTGAAGCCCTGGAATCAAGTCAGGCCTTAGTTAGGACTGGCGTTAAAAATCTTGATCAACACCTGTGCAGGGGCATTTAGGAGGCGTCCTGCTGCCCCAGGGGTTCACTTTGTAGTTGCTGGATGCAGACGCAACCCCAGGTGTCTCGGGGTAGGAGCAAGGGCAACTCGGTTGCAGAGGTGGAGTTGAAGTCCCCAAGGAGACTAGCAGCAGTGCCTATGGTCATTTAGCAGCTGCTCTAAATGATTTTATCAACTAGTATGTCCAAAATGATCTATACCATCTAAATATCAGCCTGGAGCTATGAACTAGCTGGGTGAAACATGCAAACCTGCTGAAGATGAACTAGAGAACCCCAGGGAACTTCTCAGTTCCAACACTACGGGTCTGTGTGTTTGTCTGTGTGTGTGTGTGCAGGCACATGCAGGTGAACATGTGTATGATGGTGGGATCCCATGTGTAGACATGTTTCTATTTTTAGGTTACCTTAATTGTGAAAACAATAATCCTAATTAAGGGGAAGAATCCTTTAGAGTGGTAATTTTAAGAAGCACAATAAAATCTTTTTTTTAACAAGAGGTAGGCTTTTCCAAAGTTATTAAAGTATGATTCTCAGAATCCAAATGGCTTGCAATACCTTGTGTTGTGCTACTTATCAAAAAGTGGTAAAGAATTGGCACTTCTAGTAGCCTGTGCTCCCCAAGTTCCAGTTTTTTAGTTGATTTTGAAAATTCTTTTTACTATAAGCATTATTTTTGGTTGTTTTTGAGTAAAACTGTGCTGATTGTATCCTTCAACATCCATGACACATAATATAAAATAGGCATTATGTAGGTGGAGAGTAGGATTTCTCCTTCTGCACAGATTCATTCCGTTAATTATTCAATATGTATTAATTAAATTATTTCTAGGTAAGGCATACCAATTAAGGGTGAGATCTGGAGTCCAACTGGTTTTGAATACAGGCATTACTAAACCTCAAAGCCTCTTTTTCCTCTTCTAGGATGTGGGGACAATAATACTGTGTCTCTCATAGGGTTATGAGGATTAAATTAAATAGACCACACAGAATACTCAGCGAATTGCCTAATGCCTAGTAAATGTGAAATATGCTAGCTCTTATTTTTATGTGCTAGTCATTGTGGTACACCTGGGTCTGTCTGTGGCCCTGTGCAGGTTCACATTTCTTAAAATAGAATATTCTCCTTTGTCCCCATTATTGTCTGCCATTTCTGAAAAGTGGACATCACTCTCTGGCATTTTGCAGCTGTGCTACATTCCTTGAAGTTGAGCCTTGAAAAGTTTGATAGTCCTAGTCAACCCAGCTCTCCTTAGCCTCTAATAGCTGCCTAGGTCACTTCTGATCATCAGTCTACCATTTATATCACTCCAGTAAAATTTAAAATCAGGGATTGAATTAATTTTTTTTGCAAAAATTATGTTTTACATAAATAAAAGTAGAATAATATGAAGAGGAATTTAAATTTAAGCAAGCACTATAGAGCCACCAATTATATTCAGTCTGTCCCTAAAAATACACATGGTGACTAGTTTGTGATATTATTAAATACAAGCACATAAAAACTGAAGTTTCCAACATTTCTTTACTATGACACTGAGGCAGTGCTTGTCAAAGCAGCAGTTTTGTCTGACTTGACTTTGATATCCATTCACATTTTCCTTTATTTCTCAATATATGCCTTGTGTTTAAATGAGTTCAATTTTGTAATCATTTCTGTTCCACTTCTCAGGACCACTCCTGTGCTTAATTTCCCAGCCTCCCCTCCCGTGTATCGTGCTCATCCAGTCTCCAAGTGGGGCCTGTGCTTTGTCAGGAGAGGGTCAGGAGTGAACAGTGTAATCTGCACAGCAATTAATTCCTGACCTTCTTAGGCTCAAGTCTCATAGAAAGAAAGTAATGTCCTAAGCCTTTTAGTCTCCCTCTAGTGCCCCCTATTGGCAGAGAGTACCAGGGCACCAACTGAAAGGAAAAACAGGTTTGTAGAATAGTAACTCTGACATCTGACAGCAGAGTGTAGAAGGTTGGGTTTGGTTGGAACAGAGAGGCTTTAATTGAATAATTGGCATAACTACCAAGATGCTCCCAGGCTCATCCAAGTTCCACCTCCTCAATGAAATTTTCCCTGAAAATACTTGCTCCAATATTTTTCTCCTGACTTGAATTCCTTTTGTGTTTCTTGTTTGCCTTACATTCTACTACTTTATTGAGCATTACAGTGTTTTCAAATTGTATCTTGAACTGTAGGACTATTATAGGGGGATGTATTTAAATAAAATATATAAATAGATCAAATACATTTCTTTTATTTCTTAGTTGACTAATGATTTCATATATACATGACCTTGTGCCTTCAAAATGAATATAATCCTTTTATAGGCAGGACAATTTACTCTCATTTCATTTGTACCCAACAGATTATATAACAATACTAGTCTTATAGTAGATGTTTGGAAAATACTAATTGAAATTATTCTTTAGATAATGTATTTCTAATAGTCTTGAGCAAAATGTAGCCCCATCCGATGTCTCTTTATTTGTTTTTATTTACCTATTTTGCTTTATTTTATTTTATTTTTTTAGAGATAGCAGTCTCATTCTGCCACCCAGGCTGGCATGCAGTGACACAATCATAGCTCACTGCATCTTGGAACTCCTAGGCTCAACTGATCCTCTGGCCTCAGCCTCCTGAATTTCTGGGACTACAGGCATAAGCCACTACACCTGGATCCTGTCTCCTTATTTTAAATTATCCATAAATCCTAACATTATAGAAACAAATAGAAGTTTGGATGGGTATTTCATTGATAGTTTTTTAAAGTGATTCAATAAAACTGCCACAGTGAGGTGAAATTCAACAGTTTAACTTAAGTCACAGTATTAGGAAATCTAAAAAATTTTATCTGTTGAAAAGCATTCAGAAAGTATAATATTAATATCACTGCAAACGATCGATTGCAAAGATAGCTTCAATTCTTCATTCCAAATTCACATTTCAAAGGCGATGGATACAGAGAGGGTAAATTTTATTTCCCTACCGCTTGTGCTAGTTTTAGGACTTGCTTTGGCCAATAGAACGTGTTGGAACTGACACGGCGCCAGTACCAGCAAGTGCTGTGAGACACCATGCTCTCTCAGGCTCTCCATGGCTCCCTCTCTTTCTCTTTCCCTCTCTTTTCCATCCTCCCTCTGAACTTTGTCTCTGCTATGTGACAAACCTGGCCTATCCTGTTGGAGAATGAGAGACTCCAGGGGGAGGACCAAGGGACCCCAACCAACAGCCGGTCAGGCTGCAGAAATACTCTTGTAGGATACCCACAGTTGCATGGGGTAGCCCAGAGGAGACCAGAATAATTACTCTCTGAACCCTATAGAATTTGCTGACTGGATGAATGACGTGCTAAACAAATGGTGGTATTTAAAACAACTAAATGTTGAGGGTATGCAACAGCTAATTGATACAATCATGCTAGTGATTTTAGAGCAATTTCTATACAGCTGCACAGAAGTAAATTCAGTCCAACTGTAGCCTGAAATCTGCTGGTTTTAATTATCGTTGCCCTTTATCTTTTATACTGCTAAACTTTTCTTCTCCTTAGCTTAGAAATCATCTTTACCATTCCAGTGTTTTGCTTTCAAGTTTTCATTCTTGAAGAATTCAATGTATTGATTAATAAGACATGTTTAGTGACTTAGAGTAGTCCGGTTAAGTTCTGGGCATCCTCCCAGACAATTAACAACACAAAGTGAAAGTTTCTGAGCTAAAATCAACGACAGCACTAAAGAACACTTGTGCACTTTGCAGCAAAGTGAAATGTAAATTTCAAGTCTCATACAATTCGAGACCTTTGGAGGAGGTCTGTAAGCCTATGGAAATGGGGAAAAGGAAAAAGCTAAGAGATGGGTGGTATAAGACAGTAGTCATCGAAAGGCTCACAGGCAATTTTTAAAGGAAAATTACCTGAGATAATCCTATTTATATTTCCTCCTGGCTTTGTTAACATTTGAAAACAGTTCATGGTCCAATCTGAGCTGCTGTTAGGTGAAAGAGGTTTTATTTTTCTTCAGATGTGCCAACTGAGTACAGACTTACTCTAATAACCGTGTGTTTATTACCTCTAAAGGAAGTGTAAACTGGAATGCAAAGGCCAATGCTTTTCACAAAGCATCTACTTTTATTTCTAATCTTTGTATTCAATATAACTTTAATTAACAGAGTACTGTACTTGTCAACTCCAGCCTAGCTGCTAATCTTGAGATACAAGACTGAAAAAAAGAAAAGTAAATAAATGATATTATGCCTTTTGTTAGGTATTACTTTTTCAGAAATTAAAACTTTACCTCTAACACAGCAGCTGTTTTAAAATTACAAGTAGAAGTTTATAGAACCCTGTTATGAAGTTCAACTACCACATTACTTTTATACCTTTTCAAAAATAAATTCCAAGTTAATTCATATTTTTTATCTGAAAATAAATGTTTTTTGGGATGTCATGTCTTGGCCTTATGCACCTATGGATTAGTCGCTGGCATCTTTTGTGAGATTTTCCTAGACAGTCACAGAAACTAGTAAAGGAAAAGTAGTAGTGTCATTGTTCCTTCCAAATGTTACTAAAGGTTATTAAGGACGTTCTTTATGATATAATCTCATTATGTTCAAAATATGTTCAATGATTTTAATACTGGTTACAAAATCATTATAAGAAATGAAAAAACTCTAAGAATCAGGACCATTTTGGAAAAGACTTATCTGTAAGATGACAAACCAATCTGTACAAAACAGGAAAATACATTGTGAAGAAAAGCAATGAAGTACATTGCAAAATCATAGTAAAAATTATTACACATTACTAAATGCAATTACTGGAAAAGTATTGATATGATTCAGAAAAGCTTATGTTTTTGCCTAAGGTTGTTTGATAAACTGAGGTTTTCTTATGGTCTTCTCAAACTCAGAGTAATAATGTTACATAACAAATACCAGGTTTGTGGGATTATTTTGTATATGAAATCCTAAGTTTCTTTTTTTTTTGACACTCAAATTCTATCATTTTATTTTCATTTAGTTGTTGTATTACCTTTTTTTATTTCAGAATATTACGGGGGTAAAGATATGTAGATTTAAAAAAAACTCACAATTATTTAAATATCAAATGCTAGTTTCTTAAGGATAGCAAACCATTACTAAGTGGTGAAATTGCAAGCAGTGTCCACCATTAAAATACACCGTCAGCATGTTGGGCTCTAGATAACAATGTAGAAGATACAAAGGTTGCACTAATAAGGTGTTCAAGCCTAAGACCCTCAGCAGAGAAAATGAAAACAAGTATTGTTTTATTATTGATTGTGAGTCCTCATTTAACAATATTTCTTCCAAGTCTATGCTACCTTGGGTTTATTTCCTTGCTTTGTTTTGAAACACAGACATTAAGTTTTACAAATTAAAATTCTATGACAGGATTAAGAAAAATAATCTTAAATTATTATATTAAAACCTATATATCAGAGACATTTTGTTAAAAAAGAAAACAGTTGGAACTAATATCTGCAGCTTAAAGTGTACAAGAATTGCACTTTGGTATGATTTAACATAATTTTTAAAAAATTCATTCAGCTCAAATAATGACTATCTTAAAATTTTGTAGGTCCTCATCAATAGATACAACTTAATGTACACAAAGTACTTAGAAGAGTACCTGGCACATAATAAATGTTCAATGTTAGACATCATCATTATTATTACTATTAGTATCACTATCCCTGTTCTGTGCTCCATTGTTTTTCCATCATTGCTTGTGCTGCCTGTCCCTGGCAATACAAGGAATCACAAAGAGCAGCTCTCAGCCTGAACAGAAGAGAATGAAGAGGCATTAGCTGTAGAAACCTTTATCCAGATTCCTAACCTTAGGGAGCAGCTATTACTCATAGGTGTTTGCTCTGCAGATGGTGATTGAGAACTAATGATTTATAACACCTAAATGTAAAAAATAAAATAGGATGGTGGGATTTATCAGGAGAACATCATACACTAACTATGAAATAATTATCCATAGATTGTTTGTCTATTAAATGTTAATTTTTAGGGAAGCCTTCCCTAATTGCGGTGACTAACTTAGGGTCTTCCAGGCAAATATCCCCGTAGCCCCCTGTCATTTTCTTTCATAGCCCCTGTCACACTGTAATTACACAGCTAATTGTACAATTATTTATT